>NC_072435.2:41822500-43267500 GCF_028878055.3 Symphalangus syndactylus | reverse complement strand
AGGCGTGAGCCACCACCCCGGTCTCTTATTTTTTCATTAATTGTTCCTGCAAAGCAGGGCTACCCAGTAAGCAGAGAGTAGCCCATTTTCTTTCTTTTTTTTTTGTTTGAGACAGGGTCACACAATGTCACCCAAGCTGGAGTGCAGTGTTGCGATCTTGGCTCACTGCAACCTCTGTCTCCCAGGCTGAAGCGATCCGCCTGTCTCAGCCTCCTGAGCAGCTGGGACCACAGGCATGCACCACCATGCCTGGCTAATTTTTTGTAGAGATGGGGTTTTGCCATGTTGCCCAGGCTGGTCTGGAACTCCTGAGCTTAAGTGATCCACCCACCTCGGTCTCCCAAAGTGCCGGAATTACAGGCATGAGCCATCATGCCCAGCCTTGGTTTATTTAATTAATATTTCCCAGATTGTGACATAATTTGCAAAAACATCATTTTATTTATTTGTTGTCTAAGTAAACTTTTTTTTTTAACCTTTTAATATTATTTTTGAGATGGGGTCTCACTCTGTTGCTCAGGCTGGAGTGTAGTGGCACGATCTCGGCTCACTGCAACCTCTGTCTCCCAGGCTCAAGGGATCCTTCTGCCTCAGCCTCCCAAGTAGCTGCGACCACAGGCATGCACCACCATGCCCAGCCTTAACTTTTAAGGTTTTCGGGTACACACGCAGGTTTAAGTAGGTAAACTTGTATCACAGGGATTTGCTGTACAGATTATTTTGTCACCCAGGTACTAAGCCTAGTATCCAATAGCTATTTTTTCTTTTTCTTTTCTTTTTTTTTTTTTTGAGACAGAGTCTTGCCCTGTTGCCCAGGCTGGGGTGCAGTGGCACGGTCTCAGCTCACTGCAACCTCCATTTCCCAGGTTCAAGCGATTCTCCTGCCTCAGCCTCCCAAGTAGCTGGGAATACAGGCGCGTGCCACCATGCCCAGCTAATTTTTGTATTTGTAGTAGAGACGGGGTTTCACCACGTTGGTCAGGATGGTCTTGATCTTTTGACTTCGTGATCCGCCCGCCACGGCCTCTCAAAGTGCTGGGATTTATAGGTGTGAGCCACCGCGCCCGGCCCCAGTAGTATTTTTTCTGCTCCTCTCCCTCCTCCCACCCTCCAGGAGGCCCCATTGTCTGCTGTTCCCCTCTGTGTGTCCATGTGTTCTCACCATTTAGCTCCCACTTGAAAGTGAGAACATGCAATATTAGGTGTTCTGTTTCTGTGTTAGTTTGCTAAGGACAATGGGCTCCAGCGAGGATGGAGCTTCTATAGGCCTCAGCCTGGAGCCCTGGGCCTCCCTCCTTCTCGGCTTTGAGGACACTCACTTGTCCCCAAGAGAGTAGGCTATAAGTCACTTAGAAGCCCAGATAAGACCTGGAAAATACAGAGGTGTATAGCCAAGGCCCATCCAACATTTCACTCTTTATCTCTGTGCCTGAGGTTGTGTGTGGTGCTCAAGTTTGTTGTTTTTTTGAAACAGAGTCTTGTTCTGTGGCCAGGCTGGGGTGCAATGGCACAATCTCAGCTCACAGCAAGGTTCAAGCGATTCTCGTGCCTCACCTTCCCGGGTAGCTGGGGATTACAGGTGTGCACAACCATGCCTGGCTAACTTTTGCATTTTTGTAGAGACAGGGTTTTCCCATGTTGTCCAGGCTGGTCTCGAACTCCTGACCTCAGGTGATCTGCCCACCTTGGCCTCCCAAAGTACTGGGATTACAGGCATGAGCCATCATGCCTGGCCGGTGTTCAAGTTTTAAGTCTCTGACATTAAAAATGGCAATTGCCTGAATTCTTTTCAGTTATAATCATTCATCTGATAGGGTAAACCACACCCTGTGGGCCAAATCTGGTCTGATGCTTGTTTTTTTAATTGCCTGCAAGCCAAGAATGGTTTTCACGTTCGTAAATGGCAAAACAAGAAACAAACAAACAAACAAAAACCCAAAGAAGAATATTCCCTGACGTGAAAAACCTGTTCATATTTCAGCGTCCATCAATGAAGTTTTATCGGTACATGCCAGGCTCATTCAATTGTGTTGCAACAGAGACCATCTAGTCTGTGAAGGTGCAAACATTGCCTATTGGGCTCTTTGCGGCAGGAGTTTTGGGCTGATCTGGACTCTGGGCTCACTGCCGGACACAAGGCAGGGTGAGTGGAAGCTCCCTTGAGGAGCCCTAAAGTTTGGTGGGAAGATAAGTGGGTTCACAGAGCAATTAAAAAAAAAATTGGGGTAAAACTAACATGACATACAATTAACCATCTTAAAGTGTACAATTAAGTGGCATTTAGTACATTCACAATGTTGTGCAGCCATCGCCTTTACCTGGTTCCAGAACATTCTGATCCCCCCAAAGGAGACTGCCCCCATCAGCAGTCCCTCCCCATTTCCCTCCCCTAGTCCCTGACAACCACCAATCTGCTTCCTGTCTCTATGGATTTGCCTGTTCTGGGTATTTTAGGTCAATGAGGTCATACACTGTATGGCCTTTTGTGCCTGGTTGCCGCTTCTTTTTTCTTTTCTTTCTTTCTTTTTTTTAAGAGACAAGGTCTTGCTGTCGCCCAGTGGTGCAATCATAGCTCACTGCAAGCCTCAACCTCCTGGGCTCAAGCAATCCTCCTGTCTCAGCCTCCCAAGTAGCTGGGACCACAGGTGCATGCCACCATGCTTGGCTAATTTTTAAAAATTTCTGTAGAGACCACATCTCTCTAAGTTGCCCAGGCTGGTCTTGAACTCCCGGCCTCAAGCGATCCTTCCACCTCGGCCTCCCAAAGGGCTGTGATGACAGGCACAGTGGCTCACCTATAATAAATGTTTCATTCCTTTTTCACAGGACAATCGTTTTGCTCTGTACTGAGGAGTCCACACGTAGAGGGAAGTGTGTGCAGTGGTCCCCTCTGGGGCCTTCCATGTAACCATCACTTGGATGAAGATGGGGGACACCCACTCTCTGTCCAGATTCCTGGGGTTCCCCCTTCCCATGAGGGACTTACTGCTCCAGAGTGGTTAAGACGGAGCCCTGGGGAAACTTGAGGCAGGGAAGGTGCCTGGGGCAGGACAGAGAAGCTGAGAAGAGGTGGTGGCTGGGGGAAGGTGGGGGGTTCTTTCATTTAGGGAGAAAGAAGATGGGGTGAGGCCAGCAGGATGCGGGCTATAAGGCCTGGTAGATGAGAGAAAGGAGGCAGAGCTAGTCCTGGGGCCTGGTGTTCCACTGTCCCCGTCCTTGTGACTGCTAGGTTTGGGGAAGAGGTGACATGGCAAGGGGAGGGCACAGGGGCAGGGGGCACGCCCTAGAGTCACACGTGGAAGGTTTGGCAGCAGTGATGTTCCGGTTTGAGAGGCTGGGCCGCCCAGGGAGGATAGGAGAGAGCGAGGCCACAGTGTGAAGGAAGTGGCAAGGCCATTGCCAAGGTCCCATTGTAGGGGGTGGGGGAGGTGGTGGCTAAGCACACCAGGGAGGCAGAAACTGGAGACACAATGACACAGAGAGACAGGATCTTCCTGAAGGCCTCATTCCACAGGGGGATGGATACTGATTGTTATGGACTTCATGTCTGTGTCCCTCACACAATTTTTTTTTTTCTGAGACAGGGTCTTGCTCTGTTGCCCAGGCTGGAGTGCAATGGTGTGATCTCGGCTCACTGCAACCTCCACCTCCCGGGTTCAAGTGATTCTCGTGCTTCAGCCTCCTGAGTAGCTGGGATTATAGATGCGTGCCACTGCGCTTGGCTAATTTTTGTATTTTTAGTAGAGACAGGGTTTTACCATGTTGGCCAGGCTGGTCTCGAACTCCTGATCCCAAGTGATTTCCTTGCCTTGGCCTCCCAAACTGCTGGGATTACAGGCTTGAGTCACCATGCCTGGCCCCCGACAAACTTTATATGTTGAAATCTAACCCTAAGGTGATAGTTTCAGGAGGTGAGGTCTCTGGGAGGTGATGAGGTCACTTCCATGGGGCCCTCATGAATGGGATTAGTGCCCTTATAGAAGAGGACCCCAGAGAGCTCCCTCACTCCTTCCACCACGTGAGGACATGGGAAAAAACACCATCGATGAACCAAGAAGAGGGCCTTCACTTGACACCAAATCTGCCAGAGCCTTGACCTTGGACTTCTCACTTCCAGAACTGTGAGAATATATTTGTTGTTTCAGCCACCTGGTCTACATGGTACAGTCATGCACTGCACAGCAATGACCGTCAATGATGGACCACATATACATGACGGTGGTCCCATAAGATTATAATACTGTACTCTTACTGTACTGTTTGTTTCCTTCCATCCATCCATCCCTCCATCCATCCATCCATCCATCCATCCATCCATCCAATCATTTTTTCTTTTTTTTTTTTTTGAGACAGAGTTTCACTCTTGTTGCCCAGGCTGGAGTGCAATGGCGCGATCTCAGCTCACCATAACCTCCGCCTCCCGGGCTCAAGCTATTCCCCTGCCTCAGCATCCCGAATAGCTGGGATTACAGGCATGCACCACCATGCCCGGCTAATTTTGTATTTTTAGTAGAGACGGGGTTTCTCCATGTTGGTCAGGCTGGTCTCGAACTCCCAACCTCAGATGATCCACCTGCCTCGGCCTCCCAAAGTGATGGGATTACAGGCGTGAGCCATCATGCCCGGCCCCATCCATCCAATCTTTTTTTTTGAGATAGGGTCTCACTCTGTCACCCAGGCTAGAGTGCAGTGGCATGATCATGGCTCACTGCAGCCTCAACCTCCAGAGCTCAAGGTGATCCTCCTGCCTCAAGCTCCCAGGTAGCTGAGACTACAGCCAAATGTCAGCACACCTGGCTTATTTTCTTGTAGAGAAGAGGTTTCACCATGTTGCCCAGGCCAGTCTCAAACTCCTGGGCTCAAGCAATCTGCATACTTTGGTCTCTCAAAGTGTTGGGATTACAGGTGTGAGCCAAAGTAACCAGCCTATCTATTTAGAGACAGAATCTTGGTCTGTCGCCCAGGCTGGAGAGCGGTGGTGTGATCTTGGCTCACTGTGGCCTCGACCTCCTGAGTGTTCAAGCAATTCTCCTGTCTAGGCCTTGCAAAGTGCTAGGATTACAGGAATGAGCCACCAGGCCTGGCCTATGTTTAGATACAAAAATATTTACCATTGTGTTACAACTGCCCACAGTATTTAGTACAGTAACATGCTATACAGGTTTGTAGCCTAGAAGCAATGAGTTATACCTATTTGTTTTTGCTTTTTTTGATATCGAGTCTTACTTTGTTGCCCAGGCTGGAGTGCAGTGGCATAATCTTGGCTAACTGCAACCTCTGCCTCCCAGGTTCAGGCGATCCTCCTGCCTCAGCCTCCAGAGTAACTGGGACTACAGGCACAAGCCACCACGCCTAATTTTTGCATTTTTAAATAAAGACAGGGTTTCACCAGAGTTCGAGGCCAGGCTGGTCTTGAACTCCTGACCTCAGGTGATCCACCTGCCTTGGCCTCCCAAAGTGCTGGGATTACAGGCATGAGCCACCGCATCCGGCCAGCTACATCTATTTGTATAGGTATAGCCTATTAGTGGTTATATATTAACACACCTGTTAGTAGTATATAACCTACTAAACACCTATAGCCAAAGTGTGTAGTAGATTATATCATCTAGGTTTGTGTAAGTTCACTCTAGGATGTTCTTGTGACCACAAAATCACCCAATGATGCATTTCTCCCGTAGTTAAGCAATGTGTAACCATATTCTGTGACAGTAGCCCGAACAGATTAAGACACTGGCTGACCACTGAGTGGAGGCTTTGGTGGGGCAGCCTGAACAGGGAAGTACCATTAAAAATGCAACTGACTGGCTGGGCGCAGTGGTCACGCCTGTAATCTCAGCACTTTGGGAGGCCGAGGCAGGAGGATGGCTTGAGGCCAGGAGTTCGAGATCGGCCTGGGCAACATGGCGAAACCCCGAATCTAGAAAAAATTTAAAAAATTAGCCAGGTATGCAGCAATCCCTTTAATGGGCATATACCCAAAGGATTATAAATCATTCTGCAATAAAGATACATGCACACGTATGTTTACTGCGGCACTATTCACAATAGCAAAGACTTAGAACCAACCCAAATGTCCATCAATGATAGACTGGATTAAGAAAATGTGGCACATATACACTATGGAATACTATGCAGCCATAAAAATGGATGAGTTCATGTCCTTTGCAGGGACATGGATGAAGCTGGAAACCATCATTCTCAACAAACTATCACAAGATCAGAAAACCAGACACCACATGTTCTCACTCATAAATGGGAGCTGAACAATGAGAACACATGGACACAGGGAGGGGAACATCACCCACCAGCGCCTGTGGGGGGTGGGGGGCTAGGAGAGGGATAATATTAGGAGAAATACCTAACATAGGTGACGGGTTGATGGGTGTAGCAAACCACCATGGCATGTGTATACCTATGTAACAAAACTGCACGTTCTGCACATGTATCCCAGAACTTAAAGTATTTAAAAAAAAAAAAAAGCCAGGTATGGTGGTGGGTGCCTGTAGTTCCAGTTACTTTGGAGGCTGAGGTGGGAGGACTGCTTCAGCCCAGGAGGTTGAGGCTGCAGCTGCATTTGCGCCCCTGCACTCCAGCCTTGGCGACAGAGCGAGACTGTTTCAAAAACAAAAAAGGATCTGACCATGGAAGGCCCAGATACTCCCTTGGAGAAGGCTCCATTCAGCTGCAAAGCCTCGGGCAGAGCTTGAGGCCCGGACAGTTGCTGTGGCTGGACCCATGTGCGGGTCACACTACTCAAGGAGCTGGCTGTTTGGGTCATGGGACAAGGAAACAGGGAGGAGCTCGAGATCATGGGGCACAGAGCCAAGGAGGAAAGGTGATGATGAGGGGGCCCCAGAGAGAGAGATGACCTGGCCCTCTACAGAGAAGGGGGTCCGGGAAGTAGCCAGGTGCTTTTGGTGCGGGGGACTGCTTCGCCACATGAGCCTTGCTCACCTGTTTTTTTTTTTTTTTTGAGACAGGGTCTCACTCTGTCGCCCAGACTGGAGTTTAAGTGGTGCGACCATAGCTCACTGTAGCCTCAACCTCAACCCCCAGGCTCAGGCGAGCATCTCATTTCCGCCTCCTAAGGAGCTGAGGCCACAGGTATGCATCACCGCACCTGGTTAATTTTTTTTTTTTTTTTTTGAGACAGAGTTTGCTCTTGTTGCCCAGGCTGGAGTGCAATGGCACAATCTTGGCTCACTGCAACTTCCACCTCCTGGGTTCAAGCGATTCTCCTGCCTCAGCCTCCCGAGTAGCTGGCATTATAGGCATGTACCACCACACCCGGCTAATTTTGTATTTTTAGTAGAGACGGGGTTTCTCCATGTTGGTCAGGCTGGTCTTGAATTTCCAACCTCAGGTGATCCGCCAGCCTCGGCTTCCCAAAGTGCTGGGATTACAGGCGTGAGCCACTGTGCCCGGCCTAATTTTAAAAATTATTTTTGTCGACACGGGCCTCATTATGTTACCCAGGTTGGTCTGGGGCTCCTGGACTCAAGCAATCCTTCCATCTTGGCCTCCCAAAGTGCTGAGATTACAGGTGTGAGCCACTGGGCCCGGTCTGACCTGTTGAACTTTGAAACAGTCTCTGGAGGGTCTGATGAAACCCGGGGGGGCTCATTGGTGGGCGGGAACCACCAGGGGCTCTGCTGGTGAAGGTGACTTTCCTGGGTGCCTATGGGAATTTTGGGGGGTGAACCATCCTGTGTGATGGGGGCGTCCTGTGCACTACAGTGTTCAACAGCATCCCTGGCCTCCACCTACTTGATGCCATCTGGGATAACCAAAGAATGTCCCCAGAGATCCCCAAATCACCCCGGCTGGGGAGCATTGATGTACAGACGGAAATAAAAGGGGTTGCAGGGCTGGGTAGTCAGGGCTTACTGGTCCCTTTGTCCCTTCCATAGGTTCCCATGTGCGCTGCATTCTAGGTGCTGAGGGGTCCCTGCGGTCTTCCTAGGTTTCATTTCCAGCTCTCCAGAGGGTAGCTGGAGAACTTTTTTGTTGTTGTTGTTTGGAGTGAAACCCCCAGTCTCGAGGCACCGACTCGTTTCCTTGGATGCTCCCGGGACCCTGCAGGGCCATAGTCTGGAGCTCACACAGGAAATGAGCTTCAGCCTGGGGCCCTGTGCCTGGGCCTAGGCCCTCCTCCTTGCTCCCTGCCTGACAGCACGAAGCCCAGCCTCACCTATGTGGTCCCACGACCAGACTCTCCTCCCCATTCAACCTCAATTCAAAGAGATCTGTCAGGGAAACCCTAAAATAAAGTCCCAGGAAGGGGCTCAGAGAGCTTCCCCTGCTTGTCCTAACTATGAGCAGATGGTGAAGGGATGCCTGTACTCGGGGGTGGGGTGGGGGAGACAGTCCTGTTGGTGGCCCTGGGGTGTCTGGAGCAGGAAACGGGTCTCTCTCTGAGCCAGGGTCCCCGCAGTACCTTGGTGTAAAGCCTGGCCTGTGGCAGAGGTGTCCCAGAAATGTACATTCATACCCTAAAGTGCCACAGTGCTCACTTTAAACCCAGGGGACAAGTCTCTGCAGTGACTTCTAATATCACAGCCAGGTCTGGTGTCTTGGGAACGTAACACAGGGAACGCCTTTGGGATATGAGGGGCCCCTCCCACCACCTTGGCTGCCCAAGGGCTGGCTTTCTGGTTCTGTGATTACCCCGTGCACCAATTATCCATGCATAGAGGCTGCTCCCAGGCCCGGTGACTTCACGCGTCTGGTATGCGGTCTCAGCACACTGCGACTTTTCAAAGCCCATCTAAAAATATCCGGTTGGTGCTATTATACATCCGAGGGGGAAGTGCGGGCCCGGCGCTCGCAGCGAGGGGTGCTATTGTGTTGCTGCTCGGCTGGGCTGGCTGGGGGCTTGCACGGTCTCAAAGCACAAGGGTGGCTGGTGTGCCTGGAGTATCATGTGGGGTCCAGGGTGGACAGAAGGGAGGAAGTGGGACCCCGGTGTCAGCAACTATGCGATATAATCTGGCACATGCACCGGGAAGGCGGATGCCATGGTCCCCCCAGGCTACAAAACCCACAGCGCTGGACTCGCTCAAAACCAAAAAAGGCCTCTCCTTTAACAGAAACACATTTTTTTTTTAAATAATATAAAAAACGTGTTTCTAATATAAGTTGTAAACTTTGGAAAAAAATTTTTATTTCACTAGGTCTAGCAATCCCACTTCTGGGTATATATCCAAAGGAAATGACATCAGTACGTGGAAGAAATGCTTGCATTCTCATGTTCACTTCTGCACTAATCACAATAGCCAAGACATGTGTCCCTCAACAGATGAATGAAAAGACTGGGTTCAGTGGCTCACTCCTGTAATCCTAGCACTTTGGGAGGCCGGGGAAGGCAAATCACTTGAGGTCAGGAGTTCGAGACCAGCCTGGCCAACATGGCGAAACCCCATCTCTACTAAAAATACAAAAATTAGCCGGGCGTGGTGGCGCATGCCTGTAATCCCAGCTACCCGGGAGGCTGAGACAGGAGAATCGTCTGAACCCAGGAAGTGGAGGTTGCAGTGAGCCGAGATCGTGCCACTGCATTCTGACCTGAGCAACAAAGCAAGACTCTGTCTCAAAAAAAAACCCCAAAAAACCCCACAGATGAACGGATAAAGAAACTGTGGTTTATATACACAATGGAATAGTATTTGGCCTTAAAAAAGGAGATCCTGGCTGAGCATGGTGGCTCACACCTGTAATTCCAGCACTTTGGGAGGCCAAGGTGGGCAGATCACTTGAGGTCAGTTTGAGACCAACCTGGTTAACATGATAAAATCTCATCTCTACTAAAACAGAAAAATCAGCTGGGCGTGTTGGTGGGCGCCTGTAATCCCAGCTACAGGGGAGGCTGAGACATGAAAATCGCTTGAAACTAGGAGGCAGAGGTTGCACTGAGCTGAGATCGAGCCACTGCACTCTGGCCTGGGTGACAGAGCGAGTCTGTATCAAACAAAACAAAACAAAACAAAACAAAACAAAACAAAACAAAACAAAAAAAGAGATCCTGTCATTTGCAACAACATGGATGAAGCTGAGAGATACTATGTTAATAAGCCAGGCACAGAAAGGCAAATACCGCATGATCTCACTTGTGTAGAATTTTTAAAAGTTGAACTCATAGTGGGAAGGGGAGAAGGGAGTGAGGGTTGAAAAGTCACCTATTGGATACAGTGTTCGCTATTTGAGTGATGGGTATATTAGAAGCCCAACCCTAACCATTACCCAATATATCCCTGTAACAAACTACACATGTACCCCTAGTCCAAAAAAAAACCTCACAGAAGTAGAAAGTAGGGCTGGTGCTGTGGCTGATGCCTGTAATCCCCCAGCACTTTGGGAGGCAGAGATGGGAGGATCACTTGAGGCCAGGAGTTTGAGACCAGCCTGGGCAACAGAGTGACACCCCATCTTTACAAAAAATAAAAAATTAGCTAGGTGTTGTGGGACACCTGTTGTCCCAGCTACTCAGGAGGCTGAGGCAGGAGGAGCACTTAGGCCCAGGAAGTCGAGGCTGCAGTGAACTGTGATTGCACCACTGCACTCCAGCCTGGGTGACAGAGCAAGACCCTGTCTCAAAAAAAAAAAAACAGAAGTAGAAAGTAGAATACTGATTACCGGGGGTGGGGGCAGGGTTGAGGAGATGCTGGTCAAAGTATATAAATTTCAGTTAGAGAGGAGGAATAAATTCAAGCAACCTATTGAATAACATGGTGACTGTAAATATTTTTGTACTTTGAAAATTCCTAAGGGAGTGGATTTTAAGTGTTTTCATCACAAAACATGTTGAGTATGTCAGGTAACGCTTATGTTAATTAGCTCCACTGACCATTCCACAATGTATACGTATTTCAAAATGTCATGTTGTACGTCATGAATATATACAACTTTCATCAATTAGAAATAAAATAGGCTGGGCGCAGTGGCTCACACCTGTAATCCCAGCACTTTGGGAGGCCGAGGCGGGTGGATCACAAGGTCAGGAGATTCAGACCATCCTGGCTAACACGATGAAACCCTGTCTCTACTAAAAATACAAAAAATTAACTGGGCGTGGTGGTGGGCGCCTGTAGTCCCAGCTACTCAGGAGGCTGAGACAGGAGAATGGCACGAACCTGGGAGGTGGAGCTTGCAGTGAGCCAAGATCGTGCCACTGCACTCCAGCCTGGGCGACAGAGCGAGACTCTGTCTCAAAAAATAAATAAATAAATAAGAAAGAAATAAAGTAAGGCCTGGTGTTGTGGCTCACACCTGTAATTCCACCACTTTGGAAGCAAAGGTGGGTGGATCACTTGAGGTCAGGGATTCAAGACCAGCCTGGCCAACATGGTGAAACCCCGTCTCTACTACAAATACAAAAATTAGCTGGGCGTGGTGGCACGAGTCTGTAGTCCCTCCTACTCAGGAGGCTGAGGCAAGAGAACTGCTTGAACCCAGGAGGTGGAGGTTGCAGTGAGTCAAGATTGCACCACTGCACTCCAGCCTGGGTGACAGAGCAAGACTCTGTCTCAAAAGAAAAAAAAAAAAAAATAAGCTGGGTGCAATGGCTCACACCTGTACTCCCAGCACTTTGGGAGGCCAAGGCAGGAGATCACTTGAAGTTCAAGAACAGCCATGAGATCCCGTATCTACAAAAAAGAAAAAGTTAGGCAGGCGTGGTGATGCATGCCTGTGGCCCCAGTTACTCAGGGGGCTGAAATGGGAGGATCACTTGAGGCCAGGAGGTTGAGGCTGCAACGAGCCATGGTTGTGCCATCATACTCTAGCCTGGATGACAGAGTGAGACCCTGTTCCCCGCCCCGCCCCACCCCCCAAAAAAATTAAAGAAAAATTTTAAAAACCTCATGAAAAGTTATCACAGAAGAAAGAAATCCATAAAGCTATTGGTCATAATTCAGCTTCCCCCCAGTCACGGTTTCTACGTAAAACTAACGTAGAGGCAGTCTTGCCTCTTCCTCTGACAGGGCCGGCCTAGGTGTGGGCCCAGTGGGGATGCCATGTGCCCACCAGGGATATTGAGGGCCGGAAGAAGTCTGGTCGCCTTCCAAATGCCCCTGCCTTTGAGATTTTTCTTCTGGGCAATTTAAAAAGGCTTCTTGAATTGAGAAAGTTAGAGAATTATTCAATGGGGGCCAGGCACAGTGGCTCACGCCTGTAATCCCAGCACTTTGGGAGGCTGAGGCGGGCAGATCACCTGAGGTCAGGAGTTCAAGACCAGCCTGGCCAACATGGTGAAACCCCGTCTCTATAAAAAATACAAAAATTAGCTGGGCATGGTGGCGTGCGCCTGTAATCCCAGCTACTTGGGAAGCTGAGGCAGAAAAATCACTTGAATGCGGGAGGCGGAGGTTGCAGTGAGCTGAGATCATGCCACTGCACTCCAGCCTGGGTGACAGAGCGAGACTCCGTCTCAAAAAAGGATTATTCAATGGTACTCATTAACACATGGGCAGGATGCCTTTATTCCCACTGCTGTGATGGGGCCTTCCAGTGGGGGAGAATGATTGGGCTCAAATCTGAATATGGCTTGGGCAAGTGGGACTTTATAACCAAGGAGCAGGGTGGGAGTCAGTGGATGGAAAATTACTAAGAGGAAACATTGAGCATACAGCAGTTTCTAGCTAAACCGACCTAACAGGATTCTTGCTGAAGACAGGCCAGGGTGATCAGATAGTACCTGGGGTATGGGGGAAGATACGGAGCCCGATCAGACATCAAGGGTGATCAGCTCTCAAGGGCAGAGGGGTCCTGTTAAACTGACTTAGCAGGGTCTCAGCTGAAACTAGATTTTACAAAGAAGTGCTCAGATGGGACTGGGACAAGGTTCAGGAGTTTAATGTTCGGTCAAGCAGAGAATCTTTGAAAAGAGACATCCAGGGTTGAACGTCCTATGTAGGCAAAAATTCTAGTTTTTTTTTTGAGACCAAGTTTTGCTCTGTCACCCAGGCCAGAATGCAGTGGCTCACTGCAACCTCCACCTCCCAGGTTCAAGCGATCCTCCTGCCTCAGCCTCTTGAGTAGTGGGGAGTACAGGTGTGCACCACCATGCCTGGTTAATTTTTATTTATTTTTTTGAGATGGAGTCTCGCTCTGTCACCCAGGCTGGAGTGCAGTGGCACGATCTCGCCTCACTGCAAGCTCCGCCTCCCGGGTTCATGCCATTCTCCTGCCTCAGCCTCCTGAGTAACTGAACTGCAGGCGCCCACCACCACGCCCGGCTAATTTTTTGTATTTTTTTTAGTAGAAACGGGGTTTCACTGTGTTAGCCAGGACGGTCTACGATCTCCTGACCTCGTGATCTGCCTGCCTCGGCCTCCCAAAGTGCTGGGATTACAGGTGTGAGCCACCGTGCCCGGCCAATGCCCAGCTAATTTTTGTACTGGTAGTAGAGATGGGGTCTTGCTATGTTGGCCAGGCTGGCCAGGCTACTTGAGGTCTGCCGCCCTCCCTGAAGTCCAAGAGCAGGAGGCCGACGCGTCCGTGGCTCCCCTCCTGGCCCATGCCCTGCCCACTTGCCCTGACACGTTTGGTTACGTTTAGCCACAGCTCAGGTGTCTCGGCCTCTGGGAGCCTCCCTGGACCTGCCTGGACAGAGTGGGCTGCCCACTTCCCGGAGCCTTGATGCTGTTTCTTTTTGTTGTTGTTGCTGTTGAAACTCTGTCTTGCTCTGTCGCCCAAGCTGGAGTGCAGTGGCATGATCTTGGCTCACTGCAGCCCCACCTCCCAGGCTCAAGTGATTCTCCTGTCTCAGCCTCCAGAGTAGCTCCAACTACAGGAGCCCGCCACCACGCCCGGCTAATTTTATTGTATTTTAGTAGAGACGGGGTTTCACCTCGTTGGCCAGGCTGGTCTCGAACTCCTGAGCTCAGGCAATCCACCTGCCTCAGCCTCCCAAAGTGCTGGGATCACAGGTGTGAGCCACCATGCCCGGTCCCTTGATGCTGTTTCTTCCTCCCTCTGCAACACCACCTCTGGATGAAGCCTCCGCCCCCCTGCTCAGGCCATGAGCCACACAGAACTTCTGATCTCCCCTGTCTGGTCAAGGCCATGCAGGCACTGAGATGAAGGAGTGACCGGTATGGCCAAGAGAGGCTGCGGCTGGAGAAAGAACATCTGCAAATATGGAGCCACCACAGAGCCTAAAGAAAGGGGCTGAAAGAGGGAGATTGTCCCCTTGCTTTTCGGTTTGCAGAAGTCCTGTCTCCTTCTAGCTGGGTAAGGTGGAGACCACCACATGACACTGGCCAGGGCCTGGAAGCCAGCTTGGACCTCCTGTTATTTCTTTCCTGTATTCTCCATGTTCCTAGCAGAACTTTCTACCTGAAACAGCACTCCGCCTGAGGCCACGGAGTAGGTGACGCCCGCCTGGGGACACTGACAGCAGTCAGACCCAGACGAGAGCTGTGACCCTGAGTGCCGGTGGCTCAAGCCGGCAGGCGGAGGCCACATCCCAAGGCTGTGCCAGGCCCTCACGGACACAGGATCCCTATGGGCAGTGCCCCGTCCCAGGAGGCCCGAGGGGCCAGGGGGTTTTGCTCTGCCAGGTCTGCCAAGCAAACAGCCATGGGGCAGCCACTGGGAGCTGGGGCTGTGCTTCATGGAAATGCCAGGGAAATAAACCCCCAGGTCGACATGGGGTTGCAGGCTATTTCTTTTAGCGAGACAAGGTCTTGCTTTGTCACCCAGGCTAGAGTACAGTGGTGTGATCCTAGCTCACTGCAGCCTCAAACTCCTGGGCTTCAGCGATCCTCCCGCCTCAGACTCTCAAGTAGCTGGGACCTCTGGCGCATACCACTGTGCCTTGCTAATTAAAAAAAAAAAAATTTTGTTTTCATTATAGACAGGGTCTTGCTATGTTGCCCAGCGTGGCCTTGAACTCCTGGGCTCAAGTGATTCTCCCGCCTCAGCCTCCCAAAAAGCTGGGATTACAGGCTTGAGCCACCATGACTAGCCAGGTTGCAGGCTACTTCTGCTGAGACACTTTGCAAGATTCAGTAGATCCCAGTGGCCAGGGGGAGGGTTGGAGGCTCAAGGCTACTACTGGGCAATTTGGGCAAATTAGTTCATGGCTCTTGGATTTCAGATTTCTCTCCTGTAAGGTAAGGTTTTGGAAAAATCCTTGCCTTAGCAGATAGAGGATTAAGCGGGATTTTCTGTGTGAATCAGGGGCCAGTAAACTTGTTCTGCGAAGAGGCAGGTGGTGAATGTTTTTGGCTCCGTCTGCTGTCACCACTCAGCTCTGCCGATGTGGCAGGAAAGCGGTCACAGACAAACAGGTAGGGGCATGGGTGTGGCCACATGGAGGACACCCTCCTGGTACCAGTGATCTCTACTGGGGATCTGCAAAGTGCGGCCGCCACCTATTACTGTACAGCCTACATTCTAGGGACAGTTTTCACATTTTAAAAATGCTTAGGGGGCTGGGCATGGTGGCTCACACATATAATCCCAGCACTTTGGGAGGCCAAGGAGGGCGGATCACTTGAGGTCAGGAGTTCAAGACCGGCCTGGCCAACATGGTGAAACCCTGTTTCTACCAAAATACAAAAGAAATTAGCCGGGTGTGGTGGTGCGCACCTGTACTCCTAGCTACTCGGGAGGCTGAGGCAGGAGAATTGCTTGAACCTGGGAGGCGAAGGTTGCAGTGAGCCGAGATTGCGCCATTGCACTCCAGCCTGGGTGACAGAGCAAGATTCCATCTGGAAAAAAAAATGCTCAGGGGAGAAAAAAAGTCAAAAAATCGGCTGGGCATGGTGGATCATGTCTGTAATTCCAGCACTTTGGAAGGCCGAGGGGGGTGGGTCACAAGGTCAGGAGTTTGAGATCAGCCTGGCCAACATGGTGAAACCCCGTCTCTACCAAACTACAAAAGAAATTAGCCGGACGTGGTGGTGTGCACCTGTAGTCCCAGTTACTTGGGAGGCTGAGGCAGGAGAATCGCTTGAACCTGGGAGGCAAAGGTTGCAGTGATCCAAGATTGTGCCACTGCACTCCAGCCTGGGCGACACAGTGAGACTCTATCTGAAAAAAAAGAAATGCTTAGGGGAGAAAAAATGTCAAAAGATCGGGCGGGTGTGGTGGCTCATGTCTGTAATTCTAGCACTTTGGAAGGCCAAGGTGGGGGAGGGTGGATCACAAGGTCAGGAGTTCGAGACCAGTCTGGCCAATATGGTGAAACCCCGTCTCTACTAAAAACACAAAAATTAGCTGGGCATGGTGGTGGGCGCCTATAGTCCCAGCTACTCGGGAGGCTGAGGCAGGAAATCGCTTGAACCCGGGAGGAAGAGGCTGCAGTGAGCTGAGATCGCACCACTGCATTCCAGCCTGGGCAACAGGGCGAGACTCTGTCTCAAAAAAAAAAAAAAAAAAAAAAAAAAGTCAAAAGATCTCTTGATGGCTGAAATTGATGTGAAATTCGATTTTCAGCAGCAGCAAATGACGTTTTCCTGGCACGCAGCCACATCGGTCTGGGTCTGGCTTAAGGCTGCATTTGAGTTACAGTAGCAGAGTCAAGCCATTCTGACAGAGACTGGGTGGCCCCTAGGATCTGTGTGAAATACAGACTGTCTGGTTTTTGTGAGAAAAGAGTGGCCAGGGGCCGCTGTTCTGGATCCTCTGTTAAATGCCCCCTTTTCCAGGGATCCCTGACATGGCTCCAGCAGGATGGGTCGGCAGGAGGTGAGTGTCGTCCTGGGTGACTGGTCTCCCCAGGCCATGGTGGGGACGTGGAGGAGCAGGCCTGGGAAGCACCCAGGACAAAATGGGTCCACAGGGTCACGTGCCCAAGGAGGGCTGGGTGAGAAGACTCCCTGGGAGCTGGAAGCTGGGAGCAGAGGGGGTGGAGGCCAGCAGGCGGGGTGGAGGCCAGCAGGCAGGCTGGAGGCGAGGAAGTGAGAAGTTTAGTTGATGCTTTCAACAGAGCTCAGAGCTGTGGTGAAGGCGGGGCTGAGGGAATGAGGAGGTTGGTGGGGGCCGTGTTGGGGATGATGCCAGCCAGGCACAAGGAAGACCCCGGGAAGGGGGCGGGTGTGATGGAGGTGAGGAGGCAGCTATGGGGTGGAAGACAAGACTCTCCACACCCCCAAGCCCAAGCCTGTACAGGAGGCAGCTGCAGGCTCAGTTGGCCTGCGGATGTGGGGGCAGGAAGTGGAAGAGTCACCCCAACCTCATGGCTCCCCTATTCGCAGAGAAGGAAGTGGAGGCTCTCCAGGGCCCCTAGCCTAGCCGCTGCCAGGTTGTTCTTTTCTGGTTGCTCAAGGGGCTTGGGGCACCCCGGCAGGCTCTTGATAGCTGGTTGCTGGTCAGATGGACGGACGGCAGGGATGTACAGTGAGCTGAGTGCTCCCAACTCCATATGCCCCAGTTCACAAGAGACACCAACTGTCAGCCACAGATGCAGATGGCATCACAGCAAACACTGAAAAGCAGCAAGGACTCCCAGGGCTAGGACGCGGCCCTTTAAGAAAGACAGATTCCTGCCGGGCGCGGTGGCTCACGCTTGTAATCCCAGCACTTTGGGAGGCAGAGGCGGGTGGATCACGAGGTCAGGAGATTGAGACCACGGTGAAACCCTGTCTCTACTAAAAATACAAAAAAAAATTAGCCGGGTGTGGTGGCGGGCGCCTGTAGTCCCAGCTACTCGGAGAGGCTGAGGCAGGAGAATGGCGTGAACCCAGGAGGCGGAGCTTGCAGTGAGCCGAGATTGCGCCACTGCACTCCAGCCTGGGCGACAGAGCGAGACTCCGTCTCAAAAAAAAAAAAAAAAAAAAAAAGAAAGACAGATTCCTATCATGTGCTAAAGTCTCAGAGCAAACCCTACAGGGGTGGGGTAGAGGGAGCCTTAAATAACAACAAATATCCAAGTGTGAAACAAGTTACTGAAATCTTACATATGTCACTAAATTTGGGTTTAGGTTATCATGAAACCACGTACTAGGTCACAGAAAAAATACAGAACAAACCAGGCTTTGATGGGGGAAGGTCCTGTTTGGTTCTCAAGGCTGTGAAAACATCTGAAGAATTTATCATATTTCCCCTAGGGCTCATCTTACCCTTTTTTTTTTTTTCTTTTTTTGGGACGGGGTCTTACTCTGTTGCCCAGGCTAGCATGCAGTGGCGTGATCTTGGCTCACTGCAACCTCTGCCTTCTAGGCTCAAGCAATTCTCCAACCTCAGCCCTCCAAGTAGCTGGGACCACAGGCATGTGCCACCATGCCCGGATAAGTTTTTGTATTTTTGGTAGAGATGGGGTTTCATTATGTTGCCCAGGCTGGTCTCAAACTCCTAAGCTCAAGTGATCTGCCCACCTCGGCCTCCCAAAGTGCTGAGATTACAGGTGTGAGCCACCGTGCCTGGCCTCATCTTGCCCATTTGATGTCCAAATCATTCTCTTTGGGGGTTACTTTGTTCTTTTTTCTCAGCTTGAGACAGGACATGAATTCATTTACTTCCATTCTTTCCTATTTGTGGATCTAATGTGTGTTCAGCTATGCGGTGTCCTCCTACCATCACTTTAAATATAGCCCATGGATTTTGATAACATACGGGTGTTTGTAACTGATTTTTAGAAAACCTGCAATTTTGGTCTGTCTGTACCTTTTTTTTTTTTTTTTTGAGACAGAGTCTCACTCTGTTGCCCAGGCTGGAGTGCAGTGGCGCGATCTCGGCTCACTGCAACCTCTGCCTCCCAGATTTGAGCAGTTCTCTTGCCTCAGCCTCCTGAGTAGCTGGGATTACAGGTGCCTGGCTAATTTTTGTATTTTTAGTAGAGACGGGGTTTTGCCATGTTGGCCAGGCTGAGCTCGAACTCCTGACCTCAGGTGATCCGCCCGCCTTGGCCTCCCAAAGTGCTGGGATTACAGGCATGAGCCCCCATGCCCAGCTGTGTTTGTATCTCTTCATCTAAGAGTT
The DNA here is from genome assembly GCF_028878055.3 of Symphalangus syndactylus. NCBI lineage: Eukaryota > Metazoa > Chordata > Mammalia > Primates > Hylobatidae > Symphalangus > Symphalangus syndactylus. The sequence goes on along the minus strand of NC_072435.2, from coordinate 43,248,573 downwards.
GCTCAATAGAAGTTTACTTTAAAAAAAAATTCCACGTAGTTTTATTGCATTGTTAGAGTGCCACTTGTAATTGTTCTACTCTGGGAAGTTCTCAACGCTTTCTCTTTACCTGACATAGGAATGATTTTTATTTGTAGAGATGGGGTCTTGCTATGTTGCCCAGGCTGGTCCTGAACTCTTGGGCTCAAGTGATCCTCCTACCTCAGCCTCCTGAACATCTGGGATTACAAGTGTGTACCACCACACCTGACTCTGATATAGAAATTATTTTTGAGGCCAGGTGTGGTGGCTCATACCGGTAATCCTAGGACTTTGGGAGGCCAAGGTGGAAGGATTGCTTGAGGCCATGAGTTGGAGACCAACCTGGGGCAACATAGTGAGACCCCTGTCTCTACAAACAATACAAAAATTAGCCAGACGTGATGGTGGTAAGTGCCTGTAATCCTAGCTGCTTGGGAGTCTGAGGTGGGAGGATCACTTGAGCCCAGAAGATTGAGGCTGCAGTGAGCCAAGACTGCACCACTGAACTCCAGCCTGGGTGACAAAGTGAGTCCCTGTCTCAAAAAAGAAAAATGATTTTGGAGAATGTTCCATGTATGTGTAAGGAGGTTTATTCTCTTAAGAGCTCACAATATGGCCACAATGTCTGCCTTAAGTATGTGGTTTGGGTGTCTTAACATCCTTGCCTATTTTCTGTCTACTTAACCAAGCTGTGTGTGTGTTTCTCCTTGTATCTTTTAGAATTTCTACTTTGTGGCCAAGTGTGGTGGCTCATGGCTGTAATCCCAGTACTTTGGGAGGCCGTGACAGACAGATCACCTGAGTTCAAGACCAAACTGGCCAACATGTTGAAACCCCGTCTCTACAAAAAATACAAAAATTAGCCAGGTGTGATGGCGTGCGCCTGTAATCCCAGCTATTTCAGAGGTTGAGGCAGGAGAATCACTTGAACCAGGGAGGTGGAGGTTGCAGTGAGCTGAGATCATGCCACCGCACTCCAGCCTGGGTGACAAGAATGAAACTCCATCACACACACACACACACACACACACACACACACACACACACACACATTTCTACTGTATAAAGGCAGTGGCTATGTTGTTTGGTGCATAGATATTGACAAGTGTTATACCTTTATTGCAAAGTGACACTTTTGGCATCATAACCAATCTTTGCCACATGTAATGTGCAGAGGCCTGAACTGCGTCCGAATTGCAGCTCTGCTATCTCCCGTTTCTCACTGCCTGGTACACCTGTGCTTGCTTTTCCCTTTGTTTTTAACTTCCTGAAGCTCTTTGATTTAGGTGTGTCTTGTGTATAAAGCAAGGAACTGAACTTGCTTTATATACTTGCAAGCCAAGCTTAAAATCCTTTCATTTTATTTACTTATTTAATATTTATTTACTGAGACAGGATCTTGCTCTGTCCTCCAGGCTGGAGAGCAGTGGTGTGATCATAGCTCACTTCAGCCTCCAATTCCTGGGGTCCTGTGGTCCTCCCACCTCAACCTCTTGAGTAGCTAGAACTACAGGCCTTGCACCATCATGCCTGTTTAATTTTTTGATTATTGTAGAGACGGGGTTTTGCTTTGTTGCATAGGCTAGTCTTGAACTCCTGGCTTCAAGTGAGCTTCCTGCCTTGGCTTCCCAAAGTATTGGGATTACAGGCATGAGCCACTGCAACTAGCCCTGAATGATGTCATTTAAATTTAGCAGCATCATGGCCTCATTAGCTCCTAAGGCTCTGTCCACCATGGTTGAACCTCTTTCCTGCCTGCTGATACCTGCCTGTCACTGGCTGTCTGTGTCTGTGTCCCAAACTCCTAGGCTCAAGTGATCGTCCCGTCTCAGCCTCCTGAGCATCTTGGATTACAGACATGTGCCACCACACCTGGCTGTGATGTAGGAATGACTTTTGAGACTGTTCCATGTAGACTTAAGGAGGTATGAGGGGAGTGATTCTCCAGATCACTTGGGTTTTTGAGGCAGAGTCTCACTCTGTTGCCCAGTCTGAAGTGCAGAGGTGCGATCTCCCGGGTTCAAGCAATTCTCCTGCCTCAGCCTCCTGAGTAGCTGGGATTACAGGTGCATGCCACTACACCCAGCTAATTTTTGTATTTTTAGTAGAGATGAGGTTTCACCATGTTAACCAGGCTGGTCTCGAACTCCTGACCTCAGGTGATCTGCCCTGCTCTGCCTCCCAAAGTGCTGGGATTACAGGCCTGAGCCACTGTGCCTAGCCTCCGGGCAACTTTTGATGACTTCCTGAAATCATGCATCTTTTGAAGAAAGATTCTCAACTTCACTTTGCAACCAACTTGCACCGTATTTGCATCATGGGAGGAGCCAGCCTTAGGCTAAGCTGAGAGCGGAGTCTGAGTGGAGGCTCATTCTGCAAGTGTTCAGCTCATTAGGAAAGGTTTCATCTTGAGATGACATTTGCTTCCCCACACAATCCCCAAACCACAGGGACTTGAACAGCAAGGACTTCCAATACCTTTTTTTTTTTTTTTTTTTTTTTTTTTTTGAGAAGATGGAGTCTCGCTCTGTCGCCCAGGCTGGAGTGCAGTGGCGCCATCTCTGCTCACTGCAAGCTCCGCCTCCCGGGTTCACGCCATTCTCCTGCCTCAGCCTCTCCGAGTAGCTGGGACTACAGGCGCCCACCACCACGCCTGGCTAATTTTTTGTATTTTTAGTAGAGATGGGGTTTCACCATGGTCTCGATCTCCTGACCTCGTGATCTGCCCGCCTCGGCCTCCCAAAGTGCTGGGATTACAAGTGTGAGCCACCGCGCCTGGCCAGTACCTTTTTTAAAATTTTTTTTTGAGACAGGGTTGCATTCCTGTTGCCCAGGCTGGAGTGCAGTGGCACGATCCTGGCTCAACACAGCCTCCAACTCCCGGGCTCAAGTGATTCTCCTGACTGAGCCCCCAGAGTAGCTGGAACTACAGACACGCAGCACTGTGCCTGGCCAATTTTCATATTTTTAGTAGAGACGAGGTTTTACCATGTTTCCCAGGCTGGTCTCAAACTCCTGACCTCAAGCAATCCAACCGCCTCAGCCTCCCATAGTGCTGGAATTATAGGCATGAGACACCCCGCCTGGCCCTTCCAGTACTTTTAATGCGGCAAAAGTGAACATTTGCACATGTAAAGAAACGTAACCTCCTTAGGGAGGGCTGGAAGGAGGGTCTGTAGCTACCATAGCACCTCTCTGCCCTCCCTACAGGTGCCACTGCCTCTCTCTGTAAACTTGGGGTGGGGGATGCCTCTTGGGGCCCCCAGGCTCCCCTTGGACCCACTCTCCAGAGCTGTGGTCAGCAACCCGTCATCCTGTGGCGGCAGCTCTTGGATATATATATATATATATATATATATATATATATATATATATTTAGAATATATATCTGCTGTAAGTGTGGGTTCCCTCACTTAAGGCAGTGGGGAAAGAAAGTCTGAATCACCAAGATTTCAGTTTGCCCTCATCTCTCGAACCCCAGTGTGGGACCACTGCTGTGTCCCTTCAGTGGGCTGTGGTGAGGAAGAGAAAAAGTTGACAATCCAAGTACAAGTAAGTGGGTGTGTTAAAAATAACAGGCCAGGCGCAGTGGCTGACGCCTGGAATCCCAGCATTTTGGGAGGCCAAGACGGGTGGATGGCTTGAGTCCAGGAGTTTGAGACCAGCCTGGACAACATGGCAAAACCCCCTCTCTACTAAAAATACAAAAATTAGCTGGGTGTGGTGGTGCACACCTGTAGTCCCAGCTACTTGGGAGGCTAAGGTGGGAGGATCACTTGAATCCGGGAGGTGGAGGTTGCAGTGAGTTGAGGTTACACTATGGCACTCCAGCCTGGGCGATAGAGCCAGACTCTGTCTTGAAAAACAACAACAAGAAACCCCAGACCGGGTGAGGGCTCATGCCTGTAAATCCCAGGGCTTTGCAATCCTCCTGCTTCAGTCTCCTGAGTTATCTGGGACTACAGGCATATGCCACCATTTCAGGACTAAGCTGCTCTGTATCGGCTGTTATATATATCTCTCTCTCTCTCTCTCCAGAACATATACTCCAAGAACTGCTGCCACAAACCCACTCCAGCCAATTTCTTCAACACTCACGATGAGGACTGTTACCAATTAGCATAAAGGAGATATACATTTAGATATCTATCTATCCTTTTTTTTTTCTTTTTGAGACAGAGTCTTGCTCTGTTGCCGAGGCTGGAATGCAATGGCATGATCATGGCTCACTAACTATAACCTCTGCCTCCCAGGCTCAAACGATCCTCCTGCCTCAGCCTCCTGAGTAGCTGGGGTTACAGGCACATGCCTGGCTAGTATTTTTATTTTTTGTAGAGATGGGGTCTCACTATGTTGCCCAGGGTGGTTTCAAACTCCTGGCCTCAAGCAATCTTCCCGCCTTGGCTTCCCAAAGCACTGGGATTACAGACGTGAGCCTGACTGACTGGCCCTTCATTCCTTTTCATGGCTAAATAATCTCCTTTGAATCCACTCTGTTCTGAAAAGGGGCAGTAGCAGTGGCTGCCCAGCCTGTCTTGGGCGCTCGCTCCAATGCTGAACAGTATATTGTGTGGCATCCTCCTTGGGTCTGGGGAAGCCACAGCAGGCACTGCCCTGAGCCCAGAGGGATCATGTGATACAAAGCCCTTTGATGCTCCTGACAGTTGGGCATAAGCTGCTCCTCATCACCTCCATCTTGGTTTACACATCCTACCTTTGACATATCATGGGCCTGCAATCCTCCCACCTCAGCCTCCTGAGTAGCTGGGACTACAGGCATGCGCCAGCACGCCCGGCTAATTTTTGTATTTTTTGTAGCAACAGGGTTTCGCCACGTTGTCCAGGATGACCTCAAACTCCCGAGCTTGGCTGGGTGCAGTGGCTCACACCTGTAATCCCTGCACTTTGGGAGGCCGAGGCAGGTGGATCACGAGGTCAGGAGATCGAGACCATCCTGGCTAACATGGTGAAACCCCATTTCTACTAAAAATACAAAAAATTAGCCGGGCATGGTGGTGGGTGCCTGTAGTCCCAGCTACTTGGGAGGCTGAGGCAGGAGAATGGCATGAACCCGGGAGGCAGAGCCTGCAGTGAGCTGAGATTGCGCCACTGCACTCTAGCCTGGGTGACAGAACGAGACTCTGTCTCAAACAAAACAAAACAAACAAACAACTCCTGAGCTCAAGTGATCCTCCTGCCTTGGCCTCCCGAAGTGCTGGGATTACAGGCGTGAACCACTGGGCATCTCTGCTTTTCTTTACATGGCAGTTCCAGAGTAAGGATGGGAGCGCACTCAGGCATAGGAGGACTGCCCAGGCTCCCCTCCTTGGCCTCCCTGCTGCCTCGGTGTCCTGTGACTCCATCTCAGCACTCGCTCATTCCTGGCTCTTCCTCAGCCGACACCGGAAGCCGGCTGTAACAAACACAGGGTTGCTGAACAGAGCCTGCTCAGAGCCTCAGGGTGCAGGGCAGTGGGAGCCACACCCCATGCTTGCCCGTCATCCTGGATCTGTGCTCTGAATCTCCCAGTGGTGCTGTGCCCTGGCACTGAAGGGACATGGAGGCCTTGGTGTGGGACTTAAAAGGATGATGGTGGCAAGAGTATTCCAGATCGAGGGCACAGCACATGCAAAGGCCCTGGGGCGTGAGAGATCAGGAGGCAGAACAGAAAGGTCAAGTGACTTGCTGCAGGTCACACAGCATGCAGGCAGCCAAGCCTGCACTAAAATCCCCACATCTGGCTTCCTGGCCATTCCTCTGAACTCCTGGAGCTGGTAAATTCTGGTTTGTAGGGGAGAGGTGAGAGGTGCCGAGAAACCGGTCCAGGCACTTTGGCAGGACTGGAGATGTCCCCTCAGGCCGGCCTGCACTGAGGGCCTCTCCGGGGGCTGCCTGCCCTTGTCGTCTTCTCATCCTCCTTGGAGGACAATCTTATTAACAATTACAACCTTCCACAAACAGCTCCCTCCACACAGGTGGTGGCTTCATTTAAAAGAAAATTTAAATTAAAAAAACAGGCCCAGCACAGTGGCTCACGCCTGTGATCCCAGCATGCTGGGAGGCCGAGGCAGGCGGATCACTTGAGGTCAGTAGTTTAAGACCAGCCTGGCCAACATGGCAAAACCATGTCTCTACCAAAAAATACAAAAGTCAGGTGGGCGTGATGGCGCACGCCTGTAGTCCCAGCTATTCGGGAGGCTGAGGCAGGAGAATCAATTGAACCCGGGAGGCGGAGGTTGCAGTGAGCCAAGATAGCACCACTACACTCCAGCCTGGGCGAGAGAGTGAAACTCTGTCTCAAAAAAATAAAAATATAAATAAATAAATAAATAAATTCATTAAAAAAATTTTTTAAAAATATAGAGACAGGCTCTCACTATGTTGTCATGCTGGTCTCGAACTCCTAGGCTCAAGTGATCCTTCTGCCTCAGCCTGCCAAAGTGCTAGGATTACAGGCATGAGCCATGGCGCCCGGCCTCCATCCAGGTGGTGGCTTCTGAATTACCACTGCTCCCTGCAGATTCCGTCCAGAGCGCCAGACCAGATTTTCAATAGCACTCTCTAAAGGCCTCTAAACTAAAGCAGGTCTCTCTGCCTCAGCACTACTGACATTTGCGGCCAGGTCATTCTTTAAAGAGGGGGGCCGTCCTGTGCACTGTGGGGTGTTTAGCAGCATCTTGGCCTCTACCCACCAGAAGCCAGTAGCATCTCTCCCTCCCCAGCTATGATAACCAAAAATGTCTCCAGCAGTTGCCAAACATCACCTGATGGCAGAATCAGCCCCAGGTGAGCACCTCAGTTCACATACCCGCTAACAAGAATCCTGTATATGTCTTTTCTTTTCTTTTCTTTTTTTTTTTTTGAGGCAGAGTCTCACTCTGTCACCCAGGCTGGAGTACAGTGGCGCAATCTTGGCTCACTGCAACTTCCGACTCCCGGGTTCAAGCCATTCTCCTGCCTCAGCTTCCTCAGTAGCTGGGATTACAGGCGCCTGCCACCATGCTTGGCTAATTTTTGTATTTTTAGTAGAGATGGGGTTTCACCATGTTGGCCAGGCTGGTCTCCAACTCCTGACCTCAAGTGATCAGCCTGCCTCGGCCTCTAAAAGTGCTGGGATTACAGGCATGAGCCACCGCACCAGGCCGAGAATACTGTAATGACACTGACAAAGGCAGAGGTGGCCGTAGTTTACTCTCCCTTAAAGAGGTGATGATACCGTCTGGGATTTACAGAGAACCCCCCTAGGGAAGGTGTTGGGTGCTGGTGCCTGACCACTGCTAAGTCATCCCTTTCTCTCTTTTACCAGGAGGAACCACATGTCGGGGTCACAGGGCCAGTCAGCAGCTGGGCAGAAGATGCCAAGCTGCCTCTGGGCACTCCCGGGAATGGGGGTCTCGAGGGGGCTGGTTTCAGGAGCTGGTTCTGGCTTGCTGTGGCCAAGTCACACAGAAGGAAACCTTAGGTGGCAACTGTGACATTGGGGACTGAGCTGCCCAGGGCGAGGCCTGCAGAAATCGGATCTATCCTGGATAATCACTAGGAAACAAATTGGCAGCCAGGCCCTGTGGCTGATTGATGCCTGCCCACACTCCCGCCCCAAACATTGAGGCAGACATCGCGGATAGACAGATGGGTCCCCTGTCTCCATAACCCTGGAGCAGTAAAACCCCCAGAACATTTGGGGAGGGCAGGGCTATGGCAGCAGTGTCCCAGACCTTACACTTCAGCTTTTAATCAACTTTCTCCAAATTCCAAGGAGACCTTTTTATGGTGCTTAAAATATACCCCATAATTTCACTCTTCTCTTAGATGCAGCATTCCCCAAAATATAACTTCCCCTTTTGTCTAAAATAGCCTTAGATCATTCCAAATGTCAGGGCTGTGTTGTTTTATGTGGCAGGGCACAGAAAGGAGGCCGAGGGAGTACCTGGGGATCTGGGAGTGGGGGTGGGGTGCCCCTTCTACCTGGGGGTCAATGCAGCCTCCAGCCTCAGCACTCAGCTGTAGGGCACCCCCATCCTCTCCATACCCACCAAAGGCACCTTTGGCTCTGATGTGCCCCACTTTTCAGCTTGGAGGGGCCTCTCTGCGGTCTGCACCCCTCCCTCCGTTCCCTCTTTCCCACCCAGGCTGCCCCTCACAGCGCCCGCTGCTCTCTGTGCTCTGTGGGGGGAACACCCAGGCCTGCTGGTTTGTCTCCAGAGCTGGGGAAAAGGCACCGGGGCTGCCTGTGCGCCCTGCAGGCAGGATGCACGTGATCTCAAAGCCCAGGAGGCAGCTGGAAACCCTCCGAGAGATGGGGCCTGCTGATGTTCAGCCCTGTGAGGGGGTTCAAAGCAAGAAGGGAACCCCACACAGCTCCTGCCAGCCTCAGCCAGGTCCCAAATGCATGGGCTGTACAACCAATGGGGAAAAGGCAGCGGGGCTGGGAATGCTGCAGGGTCACACTGACCACTGCCTTGTTCCCAGCCGCCTGACTCCGGGACGCCGGTCCTTGTGCTGTAATTCACTTTCCCTTAAAGAGGTGGCCCTCTGGCTTAGTTATCCCCCAACTGCAAGCTCCAGTACACCCTCTGAACTCCTAATCACACTTCTGACACCCCAGATGCCAGCTTCCTCCTGGGGGGTTTGTGGCCTTGGGCATGCACCTCTGGTCAGGCCCTGTCAGTTACAGTGAGGAAGGGGGCTGGTGTGAGACACCAGGAGGATGACAGGGTCCTGCTCGGTGACTCTGGGCCCACGGGTTCCATGATCCTCTTCCCACCGAGTCCCTGGCAGACTGTGCGCCCTGCCAGGGCACAAGAAGGGAACCCCACACAGCTCCTGCCAGCCTCAGCCAGGTCCCAAATGCATGGGCTGTACAACCACTCCCAGCTGCCTGTGGGGCAGAGAGACAGAGTGAGTTAGCTCCACTGAACCCTGTGGGACGTCTCTATCTGTGTCCTCCTTTCCTGACTCCCCAAACTGCTGTATGACTGTATGGGGGAATGGACGTTTATGAATACGTATGTATGTCTATGGCACGGATACAAATGCAGAGATTCCAGCTGGTGATCTGGGCTGTCTGGATCTAGGATGGAAAGCTGGTTTCATTACATTTGGGAAGGGGGAGCTGAGCAGAAGATAAGAAGACACCTGGGGGCCGGGTGCAGTGGCTGTAATCCCAGCCTGTAATCCCAGCACTTCGTGGGGGAAAAGGTGGGTGGATCACTTGAGGTCAGGAGTTTGAGACCAGCCAGGCCAATATGGTGAAACCCTGTCTCTACCAAAAATACAAAAATTAGCCAGGCGTTGTGGTGAGCGCCTGTAATACCAACTACTTGGGAGGCTGAAGCAGGAGAATTGCTTGAACCCGGGAGGCGGAGGTTGCAGTGAGCCGAGATTGCACCACTGAACTCCAGCCTCGGCGACAGAGCAAGACTCCATCTCAAAAAAAAAAAAAAAAAAAAAAAAAGACATCTGTGAAATGTTCACCTTTATAGGGTTCTGGAACATTCTACAAAGCGGTGGATGTACTAGGGGTAGACAAAGGAAAACAAAATTCTTATAAAGGACCAGGTGGTAAATATTTTCAGCTTTGTGGGCCACACACTGTCTTGGGTGCAATTACTCAGCTCTGCACTCATGGTGCCAAAGATGCCAGGGATGATATGTAAATGCATGGGCATGGTTATGCACCAATAAAACTTTATTTGTAGAGATAGGCACTGGCAGATTTAATTCGTGGGCTGTAGTTTGCCAACCCCTGGTAGATACCAAAAGAAATGAAACCTTGCTGGTGTGGTGGCACGTGGCTGTAGTCCCAGCTAATTGGGAGGCTGAGGCAGGAGGCTCACTTGAGCCTAGGAGGTTGAGGCTGCAGTGAACTATGATTGCACCACTGCACCTCAGCTTGGGTGACAGGGCCAGATCTTGTCTCTAAAAAAATTTTTTTTAAAGTTAAAAAAAATTAAAAGACACTAAAAAGACGAAGTGTTATATTAAAAAAAAAAAAAAAAAAGCGGAAAAGCAGCTGGGGGAACCAAAAGCGATAATGAAATGTGTCATGGTTCTGCCAAAGTGGGGAATCTCTGGCTGCTGATCCTGTTTCCCGGCAGTGGTTCTTGACTTGTTTCCTGCTGGGGAGATGCTTAAAGGAGGGAGACCTGAGCCACAGCCAGCACCTGGCACAGGTTTCAAGAAGTCACCCCAGGAGCACAGAGAGGACTACAGAATCCAGGGCACACAAACCAGCACTCGCCTGTATCAGAAAACCCACAAACCTCTTTGATTACATTCCTTTGCAAAAAACCCCAGCAGGGAGCATGTCTCAGTGCAGGCGGAAGTCCTAAAATCAGGGACTGCGGCTTTTGGCATGGGGAGCAAGTCTTAAAAACAACATTGTAAGACGTCACTCAGTCCACCTGGAAGAGCAAGCTCTTGGAAAGCCAGATCCTCACACACCTAGGGCTGCTTCATCATTGGTGACATGAGGACATGCCTGATCGTGTGTGGGCAGTGACCATCCCCTGGGCTCTGGGTGGGCAAGGGGTGAGAGGTTAGGAGGCACACCAGTCACCTCCCCGCAGGGATGAGGGAGAACGCCAGACTGAAACTGCTTCCCGCCACCCCCAACAGCCACTCCACAATGATGCCGAATATGGTCGGGTTGATGTGTAACTCCAATGGCACGACGTTACCAAGAAAAAAAGAATCTACAAATATTTAGGCAGAGAACATCTGTCACAATGAAATCTATCTTGTCATCCAGTTGGCCTAAAACAGCAGTTCTCAGCTGGGGTGGTTCTGCTCCTCAGGGAACACCTGTCAACATCTGGAGACGTTTCCCTAGTCCCCTAGTCAGGACTAGGGGTGGGGGTGCCATGGGCAACTAGTGGGCAGGGACCAGGATGCTGCTCAGTCCCCCACGATGCACAGGACGGCCTGGCCATAACAGAATGATCCAGCCCACATATCAACAGGGCAGGGGTTGGGAACTTGGGTTGGACCAGGAAGCCTGGCCTCTGTCCCCTAGGGTTTCTGACTGTGAGGTCTGAAACTGACCCCATATGATGCTTATTCCGCTTTCTTGTTGCCTGTGGGGTTTGCCCTGCCCTGTCTCCTGCCTGCCCTGCATTCGGGCCCCGGCTCCTATTTCCTCCTCTGGGCTGCTCTGCAGATCCAGGGCCCCCAAAAACTGCTTTCCCCCACCTCTGTGCAAACATCCCGGGGAGGCCACCCAGGAGAGGCAGCCAGAGATTGATTCTATCTTCGCTTCCTGTGGTGCCCGGGGTGCCCACCTCACCCCCCTCAGGGACCTTCGGTAGCTCGCAGTCAGGGCCACATTGTACCTCCTCCTTCTGTCCTTGCACCACCCTGTCTTCCACACACGCCTGCCTGCGTGGATGGGTGACCTGGATGTTTGCGTGGATAACCATCCCGCTGCTTAGCCTTTCGGATGGCCTGGCCTAGCCTGAGTCTTGACCGCTGGCGGGGCAAGGGTGGGGACTCCTGAGAGCCCTAATTCTGCCTCCTCTTTCCCCACCACAGCAATGCGCCCACCCGAGGGGAGGATGGGCACCCAGTGACCCTGGCCCTGCTCCCCCGACCCAGCCCTGGACACGCTGGCCTTCCAATCTCCCTTTGAAGTGCACCAGGCTGCTGCCCCGGACCCTCCTGAGCCCAAGCTCACTGCCCACCCTGCTGCCCACTGACGCCCCACCTTCCTTCTCCCTCAGCCCAGCAAAGTGACAAGTGGTCTCAGAAACCCTCAGCCTCAAATACCTCTGCATTCACGTAACATAGATGCAACTCAAGCCATTGGGGGCTCCTGGACCCTTCGACAGACAGACGGGCGCTGACTGCAGGTATTGCTCTTCCTCAAACAAATGCTGGCTTCCCTTTGCTGCTCGTGACATGGGTGACTTCTGCCTTCTGAGGCCTTGGCCCCGTCCTGACCCTGAGCCTCCTCCAGTCTGTGGCCTATGCCCTGAATCTCATCCCCGAAATGCCCCCCCATGAGAGGGGAGCCACACGCCCCCTCTCAACACTTACTTCTCCTGACAAACTCACCTCCCCCTATGGCTAACAGCCAAGGGCTGGGTGAGTGCCTGGCTGGGAGGTGCCCCAGCTTGCTGTCTGCCCCTGACCCCTCTCTGACTGGGTCATGCGACAAGATGGCCTCTGAGACCTGATGAGCGCTGGGGCTGTGGGGTTCTTTGTGTGGCTGGTGCACAGTTCTCCCTTGGATGCCCCATCAGCTGCTTGAACGAAGCACCCCAAACCAAATTCACCAGGACTGGCCTCCAGGCAGTTCCCCTGCAGCCATCTCTGACCCGCTCGGGACCTGTCTGTCCTCGGCTGTCAGCCTCAGATCTGGCACATCCCTGCGGCTGGGGTTGCTCCCAGGACTCCCTCTCTGTCGCACTCGGGAAGCCACGTGCAAATGCTCCTGCCTGAGTCCAGGGCCCCCGCCAGCTGGCCCGTCTGCCCTGCTCCCTGAAGCCTGCCTCCCTCTGGCCACTGGCTTCTCAGCAGGCTGAGAAGGACATGCAGATGGATGTCCCTGCTGTACCTGGACGTCCATGCTGTACCTAGGCATGCCTGCCCCCTTCTCGGTTCCTCCCATCCCCACTCCTGGTCCCACCTGGTGTCCCTCGGTGGCTCCAGACATTAGCACACCCAAAGCAGCCTGCTGGAGAGGACTGCTCTCCTCCTTCCCAGGGCTCATGACAGTCTCCAGGGGATCCTCTCTGTGAGTGTCAATTTCCCCACTCCCCAACATTGTTCTTGTGGTGGGCACTGATGGGAGAGGTTGGCCTGGCTGGGGCAGGGGTCCAGGAAAACCCCAACCACATACCAGCCATACAAAGGAATGAAATGCTGATACAACTGGTGGGCAGATAAACAAATTATAGTCCATCCTCCATCCATACCATGGAATATGATGCAGCCATGAAAAGGAGGGAAGCACTGATCCATGCTACGTGGATGAATCTCAAGAACATGATGCCAGGTGAGAGAAGCCAGACACAAAAGCCCACAGAGTGTGAGAGATTCCATTGATCTGAAATGTCCAGAACAGGCAGATCCATAGAGACAGGAAGCAGATTAGTGGCTGCCAGGGCCTGGGAGAGGGAAGTGGGGAGTGAATGCCGATGGGGACAGGGTCTCCTTTTGGGGGGATGGAAATGTTCTGGAACCGGATAGAGGCGACAGTTGCATACCACTACGAGTGTACTAAATGCCACTGAATTGCACACTTTCGCCTGAGGCCAGGAGTTGGAGACCAGCCTTGGTGACATAACAAAACTCTGTCTCTACAAAAAATAAAAAAAAAATTAGCCAGGTGTGGTGGTGTGCACCTGTATTCCCAGCTGCTTGAGAGGCTGAGGTGGGAGGATCACTTGAGGCCAGGAATTTGAGGCTGCAGATATAATTTAATTTACAGATTTATAAACTGCAGATATAATTTATACATTTATAAAATGCAGATACAATTTAATCTATATATTTATAAACTGTAGATATAAATATAAGGTATCTATTTATAAATAAGTAAATAGGTAAATTATATCTCGATAAGCTCTTAAACAGAAACCTCAACTTCAGAGGCATGAGGGTTGACACACACCTGGTTCCAGAACCTTCTATCTCTGCCACCCTTGCTGAGTGGATCGTGTGCCTCAGTTTCCTCACGTCAGGTGGGGGTGGTCAGTCTGCCCACATCAGGATGTGGCGAGGACGTATGAGACGATGCCAACACTGGGTGGAGGCTGGCATCCATCTGTGTCTCGCCCGACAGACTCAGGGGGAAAGGACGTGGCCCAGGCAGGTGTCCTTGAGGGCAGAGGTCAAGGTGGATAATGGCACTGCGGTCTAGGTGACCTGCCCCAGTGCTGACTGTGGGTGGGGGAACAGAGCTAGTGGCCTGGCTGATGGTGGAGGGGCTGGGGAAGTCGGGGGAAACATGAGACTGGGTTTGTAGGGCCCCTAAGAAGGAGCTCAGGACCCGGTCCAGGTGGGTACGAGTCCTAGGTTCCTTTGCCCCAAGAGGGGGGTCTGGGGCAGTGGCAAGTTCAGGACCCTTCCTCAGTCCCTCACGGGAATGTCCTGGGCATTGGCAAGACTTCGGGTGAGCTCGGCTCCACCAGCTGGGGGCGTCCCTCTGCGCCCCGCAGCCCATTGCTGCACCGTGTCCCACTGTGGGCTGGGCCACAGGGTCTCCATGGAGTATGGGGACCCTTGGGACAACAGCCTGACAAGCAAGGATCCTTATTTTATTTCTGCTTTCAGAATGAAAACCCCATGCATACTGCCAGCCGCCAGCTGCACTTGCTACAGTTCAGGACAGATGAAGGGAACCCCAGCCTTTGGCCCTCTGGACTTAGCCTGCTCTCAAAAGGACACCGAGGCCAGTGCCTGGTGGATCTGAGGCTGTGGGCGAAGGGAGAGGAGCGTGTTCTGGGTGTGCTTTGCAGCGAGACCCCGTGGCCGATGCCGTGAGCTGTTCTATCCACAGCCCCTGGGCTGTCGACGGGCGCCTGCACTGGGAGGCTAGAGGCCATGTGGAGGACGGGGAGACTCATGGCTTCTGCAGCCCCTAGACTTGGTGAAAGGTGATGGCAACAGTTAACTGCAGTGGCGGGCAGATCAGCTGATTGGAACCAGCTTTCCACAGTGCTCCCTTCCTGTCTTTTGGTCAGCATTGCACAGTGAGGCTGCAACCCTTGTGGGGGGCGGGGGTGGGGGGGTGCACCCAGCGACACTCAAACCTCAAAACAGCTCAACTTCTCCTTTCGGGGAGCTGAGAAAAAATCCCCAATCGATGCTGCGAGTTGTGCTGATCTCCGGCTTTCTGCAGCCTGGGCGAGAGAGGGGAGAGCAGAGAGGCAGCCTGAACGGGGGGCTGGGGCTCAGGCCGGGTTCAAACCCCAGGTTAGGCTGTGGCTGTCTGCGGTGTGGCCTGGGGAATCTACCTGTAATGGGTTGACTTGTGGCTTCCCAAAAAGACATGTCTAAGTCCTTACCCCCAGAACCTGTGACTGTGGCCTTATTTGGAAACAGGGTCTTGGCAGACGTCATGAAGATAAGTATTTTGAGAGAAAGGCGAGGGAGACTGGACACACACAGGGGAGAAGACCAGGTGACAACGGAGGGAGAGGGCAGAGCGATGCGGCCACAAGCCCAGAGCTCCAAGGACGGCTGAAGCCACCAGAACCCGAGAGAGAGGCCTGGGACAGATTCTCCCTCAGAAACTCCAGAGGGACCCAGCCCTGCCCACACCTTGATTTTCAACTTCCGGCCTCCAGAACTGTGAGAGAATCAACCCCTGCTGTTTGAGGGCTCCTAGCCCGTAATACTTTGTTATAGACACCTCAGGAAACTCACACATCCACGTGTCTCTCTGGGGCTCGGTTTCCTCATCTTTAAAATGGGCAGAGTTGCCGTGAGGGCTTAGAGATGATGGAGGAAAATCACGAAGCCCAAACCCTGATACCCAGTGGGCCTGAGGTCTTATTCCTATTAGAAAATGATGGCCGGGTGCGGTGGCTCATGCTTGAATCCCAGCACTTTGGGAGGCCGAGGCGGGCGGACCACGAGGTCAGGGGATCGAGACCATTCTGGCTAACACGGTGAAACCCCATCTCTACTAAAAATACAAAAAATTAGCCGGGCATGGTGGCGGGCGCCTGTAGTCCCAGCTACTCAGGAGGCTGAGGCAGGAGAATGGCGTGAACCCGGGAGGCGGAGCTTGCAGTGAGCCGAGATCGCACCACTGCACTCCAGCCTGGAGACAGAGAGAAACTCCGTCTCAAAAAAAAAAAAAAAAAAAAAAAAATGATTCTTGGGGCCACGCATGGTGGCTCACACCTATAATCCCAGCACTTTGGGAGGCTGAGGAGGGCGGATTACTTGAGGTCAGGAGTTTGAGACCAGCCTGGCCACTATGGTGAAACCCGTCTCTACTAAAAATACAAAAATTAGCCGGGCACGGTGGTGGGCGCCTGTAGTCCCAGCTACTCGGGAGGGCTAAGGCAGGAGAATCAAACCCAGGAGGTGGAAGGTGGAGGTTCCAGTGAGCCGAGATCGTGCCACTGCACTCCAGCCTGGGCAATAGAGCAAGACTCTATCTCAAAAAAAGAAAAAAAGAAAATGACTCTTAAGTTAGCACAGAACAGACAGAACTCACGGATAATTTCTAAAAGCTCAGTGGCTGCAATGAACAGTGATTGGGTCTTATGGGAAGAACTCAAAGACAACTGTTCTATTCCCAGCGGGTGATTCTGTCCCCAGGGGACAACGGGAAGCTATTTTGTTAATACCTCTCTAATCAATGAAATGTCTGGGGACACTTCTGGTTGTCACACCTGCAGGGTGGGGAGTGCTCCTGGCATCTGGTGGGTGGAGGCCAGGGATGCTGCTCAATGTCCTTCAATGCACAGGACGACTCCCTCCCCAGAGAACGATCCGGCCCTGAATGTCAGCAGAGCCGAGGTTGAGAAATCCAGCTCTCAGTGAAGACAATCACATCCCTTTGCAAACAGTCGCCCCAGGAAGCACGTTTATTGCCATGACGTGGATTTGGCTCGAGCCTGTTTTGGAAGCCGACGTGGGCACCACCCTTGAGCAGCTTAGAACCGCTGGAGAAAACTGGCCTCACCAGCCCCCGCTGCTGAGGCCCCAAGCAGGTCGGCCTGGCAGGACCAGGGGTCTGACTCACGGAGGGTGACTAATGGCTGTCGAAGGCATACTGGAGACTGTGCAGGCGTGGAGGCTGGAGGGAGCTTTGCTGGCATCCGGGGAGGAATTACCGGTCCCCAGGACAATCGTGGATCTGGGGCAGCCCTCAAGGACCCAGGCACAAGATGTCACCAAGTGGGACTTGCCAGGGGCCAGGTGGGACTTGACGCAGACCAGGTGGGACTCTACGGGGGATGCTGTGGGCTGACTTGAGCCCCCGCCCCCCAAATTATATCCACATCCTCACCCCTAGACACTGTGTATGCAATTAGGTAGGATGAGGTCATGCCGGAGTAGGATGGGCCCTACATCCCATGAGTGGCGTCCTTGTTATAAGAAAGCCACGTGAAGACACGGACACACAGGAAGAACACCCCTGACGACAGAGGCAGAGACTGATGCGATGTGGCCACAGGCCAGGGCACATCTGCAGCCACCAGAGAAGCTGAAGAGGCCTGAAGCATCCTCCCCCAGAGCCGGGAGGGAGTGCGGCCCCGTGGACACCTTGATTTCAGACTTCTGGCCTCCAGGACCATGACAGCCTTAATCCTTGTTGTTGGAGACTCCCTTGCCCCTAACACTTAGCAACAGGAAACTCGTCCACGCCCTGGAGGGTCCTAGGGAGATGAGTGTGGAGGCAGCAACGTGGTGGGGAGGACATGGACCCTGAACTGAGACCTAGGTGGCAATCCTGCCTCCTGGCTGTGCCACTTTGAGACCCTGGGGCTGGGCGTGTCATTTCTGCGGGGCTCAGGTGTTTACCCACCTGCCTGGTCCCATTTGGCAAAATGTCTGACATGGTAAATGTTGGATCTACCCTCTCATTCATTCACCTACTAAATTTTTTTTGTTATTTTTTTGAGACAGGGTCTTGCTCTGTCACCCGGGCTGGAGTGCAGTGTGTGATCACAGCTCACTGCAGTCTTGAACTTCTGGGCTCAAGCAATCCTCCCACTTCAACCTCCTGAGTAGCTGGGACCACAGGCATGCACCGCCATGCCTGGCTAATTTTTTATTTTTATTTTTAATTTTGAGACAGAGTTTCGCTCTTGTTGCCCAGGCTGGAGTGCAATGGTGCAATCTTAACTCACTGCAACCTCCGCCTCCCAAGTTCAAGCCATTCTCTTGCCTCAGCCTCCCAAGTAGCTGGGATTATAGGCGCTCGCCACCACACCCACCTAATTTGTGTATTTTTAGTAGAGACCGGGTTTCACCATGTTTGCCAGGCTGGTCTTGAACTCTTGACCTCAGGTGATCCACCTGCCTTGGCCTCCCAAAGTGCTGGGATTACAGGCATGAGCCACTGCATCCAGTCTAGTTTTTAAACTTTTTGGTAGAGATGGGGTCTTGCAGTGTTACCCAGGCTGGTCTGGAACTCCTAGGCTCACGCAATCCTCTTGACTCAGGACTCAGTCTCCTGACTCTGGGATTACAGGTGTGTGCCACACATGCTGAATTTTCAAGATCTCTGTTTTATCTCGGGTGTGGATGCCAAGCACTGATGTTTTGGCCTGGAGAGCCGCTGAGCCCCCTGGCCACCTGCTGGGAGGACACTGGGGCCACTGGCAGTTTCACTGTGGCTGAGTCTCAGAGCTGGGATGACGCCAGGGTGGCCTCGGGAGACCAGAGCTGGGTTGCATCTACCTCTGCTCAGAACCTCTATAGCTCCTGTGTCACCCAGAGTCTTCCCCGAGTTCTACCTGGGGAGAATTTTGTGTTGACTTTGGCCACCACATAGCCCAGTACCTATATCACAGCCTGCCACACAGCAAATGCTCACACAGCACTGAACGGGTGGTCTGGGTATATAATGTAATGCACACAAGACTAGCCATATTAAAAACAGCTGAGGTGGGAGGATCACTGGAAGCCAGGAGTTTGAGACCAGCCTGAAGAATGTAGTAAGACTGTGTCTCTACAGAAAATTTAAAAATTAGCCGGGCATAGTGGTGCACACCTAGAATTCCAGCTACTTGGGTGGGAGGATCGCTTGAGCCCAGAAGTTCGAGGCTGCGGTGAGTTATGATCGTGCCACTGCACTCCATCCTAGGTAACGGAGAGAGACCCTGACAAGAAAAGAATAGAGGAGAGGGGAGGAGAGGGGAGGGGAAAGGAAGGGAGGGGAGGGGATAGGAAAGGAAAGAAAATGGACATTCTATGGTGAAATTGCTCAGCAGTTTTATTAAAAGCTGATATCAACAATGACAATGAATCTCTGTGTTGCTTGCACAGGAGAAAACAGGAATAGGCTACATATGTCAGACCAGGGCTAAGTTGTACGACCCCAATTAATGTCTTACTGATGACCTCAGAGAGGAAGAGGAACTGAAATGTATTCCTAGGCACTGCTTAGATGTGATTTCAGTGAATTTGCATGGCAGCCCTCAGCTTGTGGGGACTAACAAGAGGTGAGAGGTCAAGTCTCCAGGAAGGGTAGGGTCTGACCCTGCCCCCAACTCCCTCCCTCCACTGAGGAGGCTCTCAGGATCCCACGTGTGAAGAAACTGACACATTCATATAATGGGCTACAATTCAGCAAAATAAATGAGCTTTCAAGCCACGAAAAGACATGGAGCAATCTCCCCTCCCCTTTTTTGGGGGGACAGGGTCTCGCTCTGTCACCTAGGCTGGAGTGCAGTGGCCCGACGTTGGCTCACTGCAGCCTCAACCTCCCGGGCTCAAGCAATTCTCCTGCCCCAGACTCCCACGTAGGCGGGACCACAGGCATACACCACCACACCTGGCTAATTTTTTTTTTTTTTTTTTGTAGAGACAGGGTCTTGTTATGTTGCCCAGGCTGATCTGGAACTCCTGGGCTCAAGTGATCCTCCTGCCTCGGCTTCCCAGTGCACTGGGATTATGTAAGCCACCCTGCCCAACTGACATGCAGGAACCTTAAATGCTGGTTGTGAAGTGGAAGAAGCCAGTCTGAAAAGCCTGCAACACTGGGGCTCCAACTACATACAGCCTGGAAAAGACAGAACCGTGGAGGCAGTGAGAAGAGCCGTGGCTGCCAAAGGTCACGGAGGGATGAACAGGGGGAGCATGGAGGAATTTTAGGGCAGTGACACCACTCTGTGACACTCCAACGGCGGATACATTCATTATACTTTTGTCCAAACTCAAACAATGTGCAACACCAAGAACCCTAATGGAAACTATGGCCATTAGTCAATAACAGTATCAACATGGACTTGAGTCAGTTGCAACCAACACACCACACTAATGCAAAATATAAATAATGTGAGAACCTGGGGGTCGGAGGGGCACATGGGAACTCTCTGCACTATCTGCTCGGTATTTTTATGAACCTAAAACTGCTCTAAAACAACCAATCTGTTTTTTTTTTTTTTTTCAAGCGGGGCTGGGTGCAGTGGTTCACATCTATAATCCCAGCATTTTGGGAGGCCAAGGTGGGAGGATCATTGGCATCTAGGAGTTCGAGACCAGCCTGGGCAATACAGTGAGACCCCCATCTCTACAAAAAATAAAATAAAAATGAAAAAAAGGCAGACCCCACATCCAGAGGTGCAGACCCCACATCCAGAGGTGCAGACCCCTGAGGCCACACGCTGCCCCTGGCCCTCACCAGGTGACTATGGTTGTGTTGTTCTGAGACATGTGGATGCATCTCGTCCTAAAACCCCTGCAATGATGGGTGCTGTGTGGTCACTTCTGTAGCCCTGTGGCCACAAGACTCACCCACAGTGGCACATCGAGGGCTCCCGTGGGGTTTGGCTGATCAGGGCAATGAACAGCGGGCAGAGGACATGAGGCATAAGAGCCTGAGTTCGTCCCTTCTCTGCTGCCTCTACAGTGAAACTAGGTGGCCCCCTCCCCTTGTCCACTCTGTGACAATGCCTCACCATCCCCTTAACCCCCAGGCCTGCCGTACGCCTTGCTGGCTTCCTTCCACCCTGCTGGTCCCCCTAGAAAAGTCCTGTTGTGAAGCACTCCTCAAACGGGTTTGAATGCACCGGCTTTTTCTTTCAGGCACCTTGAGAATGAATGGCCATGTTCTGGAAGCCAAATGTGTATTAACTGTGACTTTTTTTTTTTTTTTTTGAGACGGAGTTTCGCTCTGTCACCCAGGCTGGAGTGCAGTGAAGCGATCTTGGCTCACTGCAACCTCCACCTACCGGGTTCAAGCAATTCTCCTGCCTCCGCCTTCAGAGTACCTGGGATTACAGGTGCACACCATCATGCCTGGCTAATTTTTATATTTTTAGTAGAAACGAGGTTTCATCATGTTGGCCAGGCTGGTCTCAAAGTCCTGACCTCCCATGATCCACCTGCCTTGGCCTCCCAAAGTGTTGGGATTACAGGCGTTAGCCACCGCACCCAGTGACTTATTTTCTGTATTTTTGATGCTCTGACATCTGGGGCCTGGCTGACCCCAGGGAGACGGCCCTTCCCAATTCCTAGAGATGGTTTGGGACTTGCCTTCCATATGCAAACCAACCAGTCCAGAGCCTACACCCCAGCCACCTCCTCTCTGGGGCTCTCATGCTCCAGCCCACTATCTCCTGCCCTCATCACCCCAGGCCCTGGCACCTGACAACAAGGGGCAGCCCCTATGCCCCAGAGCCCATTGAAATAATTCAAACAAGCCAGTCTTAAGCCAGCTTTCTCTGCCTAGCACATTCCGACGCATGAAAATCACAATAAAGTTTCCTGCCTCTCCCGGCTCCCTTTTTCCCTCTCTGCCTCAGCCTCCTGACGAGTCCCAGTGCTTCCCCCTGTGGTCTTCCATGGCATTGCACCCTCTTCTTGGGAACTGTGAGTAACAAACTCTCTTCCCAAGCGGCAGTTGCATCCTGACCAGTTGGCCTCGCGGTACCTGAATAATAACAACAATCAGAAAACCTTCACTTTTTCTCTCTTTAAAGGCAGGGTCTGTCTCTGTTGCCCAGGCTGGAGTGCAGCAGTGCGATCATAGCTCCAACTCGTGGGCTCAAGCGATCCTCCCGCCTTAGCCTCTCCAATAGCTGGGACAACAAATGTGTGCCACTGCGCTTGGGTAATCTTTTTTTTTTTTTTTTTTTATAGAGAGGGAGCCTTGCTATGTTGCCCAGGCTGATGTTGAATTCCTGGGCTCAAGCGATCCTCTTGCCTCAGCCTCTCAATAACCACTGGGGTTATAGACATGAGCCACCACACCCAGCCTGAAATTTCTTTCTTTTTTTTTTTTTTTTTTTTGAGATGGAGTCTCTCTCTGTCATCCAGGCTGGAGTGCAATGGCATGATCATAGCTCACTGCAGCCTCGAACTCCTGGGCTCAAGTGATCCTCCTGTCTCAGCCTCCTGAGCAGCTGGGACTACAGGTGAGCACTACTATGCCTGCCTGGCTAATCATTTTTTTTTTTTTTGTAGAGAGAAGGTCTTGCTATGTTGCCCAGGTTGATCTTGAACTCCTGGGCTCAAGCAATCCTCCCGCCTCAGCCTCCCAAAGCATTGGGATTATAGACGTGAGCCACCGAGCTTGGCTTGAAACCCGCATTTTCCAAACAAATGCCCCCTCCCACAGACCGACCAGCTTCCCCGCTCACCTCCAGCACGGGGCCAGCACCCAGGATGGTCCTCTCGACGCCGCTGGCATAGCCCTTCTGGCTGAGGGCGGTGAGGCAGTGGATGAGGAAGTTGGTGCTCTGGGTCTTGCCAGAGCCACTCTCGCCCGAGATCACGATGCACTGGTTCACGCGCTTCCTGAGCATGGTGTAGTAGGCCACGTCGGCCAGCGCGAAGACGTGTGGCTCCAGCTTGCCCAGCTGCTGGTTCTCATACATCTTCACGTACTTGGGGTTGTAGATGGGCAGGAACTTAAAGGGGTTGATGGCCACCAGGATGCTCCCCGCATACGTGTAGATCTTTTGTTGCAGGAAGCGGTGCTTGAGGTTCTTCAGGAGGTTGCCCTCGGTTAGCTCAGGGAGGTTACACAGGTCATCAAAGTCCGCCTGCTGCCGTGGCAGGAGGCCACGCTCCACTAGGCGCCGGGTGGCTGTGGCCTGAGCCACCAGCTGCATGTGCACGTACTTGATGGTCCCATCCGCGTTGCGCTCCTGCAGCAGGAAGTAGTAGCCATCCTCCTGCGGGTGCTCGTCCTGTGCCCGCCGGGGCCATAGCAGCACTCGGTGCACAGGCGAGTCGTTGGCGTCCAGCACCCATTCCTCGCCTCCCGACTCTTTGACCTCCACCAGCACATAACATTTGGTGCCATCCAGACGCAGGCTGGCGATAGCGTCCTTGATAACGTCCGAGGTGGTGCTGTCCTTGGTGGCGGTCACACAGCACGAGGCCTGGCTCTCGGTGGTGGACAGCTGGGGGTAGATGTGCAGGTGGTAGGCCGCCTGCTCCCGGCGGCCCGAGCTGCCTGCCTCTTTCACACTCATCCTGCCGGCCGCCCGGCTTCAGCATGCCTCCCGGGCTCAGGGCGCGCGTGTCCTGGAGCTAGAAGGGAGGTCAGAGCCAGGCACGGTCAGAATGGTGAGGGGAAGTTTAAGGGGCATGTGGAGTCCCGCTCCTGGGCAGATAGCACCTGACCTGACGCTGGAGTTCCCCACCCAATTAGGCTCACCCAAAAAGCCAGAGGCAACCAGTCACAACATCCCTCTGAGGGTCTGTCTGTCCTTCAATGTGACCTCAGGCTCATGCAGTGGCTCATGCTTATAATCCCAACACTTTAGGAGGCCAAGGTGGGAGGATCGCTTGAGGTCAGGAGTTTGAGACCAGCCTGGGCAACATAGCGAGACCCCCATCTCTACAAAAAATAAAGACATAGTGGTGCTCGCCTGTGGTCCCAGCTCCTCAGGAGGCTGAGGTGGGAGGATCACTTGAACCCAGGAGATCAAGGATGCAGTGAGCCATGATTATACCAGCTGTGCTCCAGCCTGGGCCACAGAGAGAGACCGTCACTTAAAAAAAAATACAGTGGCTTTTACAAGTGACATCATCAGACAACCCCAAGATCTGACCCTTCCCCTGAGTTTGCTCCATCCCAGCCCCCATCCCACCCTATCCAGAGGCAGCCTCTCAATTCTGAAGCCCAACAGCCATGACCCTCTTTCTGCTATGCCCTTCCCAGCCCACATCCTTCCTGACCTCATCTCTGAATAAACCTCCCCAGCAGCTCCCCAAGCAGATGAAGACTTGGCCCCACAGGTCTTGGCCACACACCAGTAACAGCGAGAGGCATGTGGGGATGAGCAAGACTGAACCTGTCCTGAAATTTGGGATTCCCGAAACTCCAGGGTCCTTGAAACCCAACCTAGGAAGACAAAGTCTGGGAGAGCCACGAAAAATGCACTCATGGGAATGGCTTAGAGTGTGGTTGCTTCTGAAGCCACAACTCCGGTCTACTGGGGAGAAGAACGTCAGGCAGGCCCAGGCTGGGGGCATCCTGCAGGAATATGGCTGGTGGTCCCAAGATTGCCAAGGTCACGGGCAACAAGGAAAGACTGAGGAGCTAGCTGTCCAAGACCACAGGAGATTCGCAATGCGATAGGACTCCCTGGAAAGGATCCTCTATCAGAGAGAGGGCTTGAATGGAAGAGCTAGTGACACCAGAAGCACACCAGGAAGGTGGTAAGTAGCAGTCTGCCAATACTAATTTCTTTTCTTTTTCTTTTTTTGTTTTTGAGACAAGAGTCTCACACTGTCGCCCAGGCTGGAGTGCAGTGGTGTGATCTCGGCTCACTGCAACCTCTGCTGCCTGGGTTCAAGCAATTCTTCTGCCTCAGCCTCCCGAGCAGCTGGGACTATAGGCATGCGCCACCACACCCGGCTAATTTTTGTATTTTTAAAGTAGAGATGGGGTTTTGCCATGTTGGCCAGGCTGGTCTCAAACTCCTGACCTCAGGTGATCTGCCAACCTTGACTTCCCTAAGTGCTGGGATTAGAGGGGTGAGCCACCACGCCTGGCCTACAAGTGCAGGTTTCTTATATACATATATCATGTAGTGGTGAAGTCTGGGCTTTTTTTTTTTTTTGAGATGGAGTTTCGCTCTTTGTCGCCCAGGCTCTAGTGCAGTGGCATGATGTCGGCTCACTGCAACCTCCGCCTCCTGGGTTCAAGCGATTCTCCTGTCTCAGCCTCCCGAGTAGCTGGGATTATAGGTACCCCGCTACCACGCCTGGCTAATTTTTTTTGTATTTTTAGTAGAGACAGGGTTTCACTATGTTGGCCAGGCTGGTCTCAAACTCCTGACCTCAGGTGATCCATCCTCCTCGGCCTCCCAAAGTGCTGGGATTACAGACATGAGCTACTGCAACCGGCCTTTTTTTTTTTTTTTTTTTTTTTTTGAGACAGAGTCTCACTCTTTCGCCCAGGCCGGACTGCAGTGGCGCTATCTCGGCTCACTGCAAGCTCTGCCTCCTGGGTTCATGCCATTCTCCTGCCTCAGCCTCTTGAGTAGCCGAGACAACAGGCGCCCGCCACCGCGCCCGGCTAATTTTTTTTTTTGTATTTTTAGTAGAGATGGAGTTTCACCATGTTAGCCAGGATGGTCTCGATCTCTGCCCGCCGCGGGCTTCCAAAGTGCTCTCATTATGTTGGCCAGGTGGCCTTGAACTCCTAAGCTCAAACAATCCTCCTGCCTTGGCCTCCCAAAGTGATAGATTACAGGAGTGAGCCACTGCGCCAGGCCAATCTGGGCTTTTGGGATACACATTGCCTGAATAGTGAACATCGTACCCAACGGGAAATTTGTTCACCCTCACCTCTTCCCCCCATTACCTTCTGCAGTCCCCAATATCTATTCCGCTCTGTTATGTCCACATATATAGATTGTTTAGCTCCCCAAAATTCACCCTCTTTTTTTTTTTTTTTTTTTTGAGATGGAGTCTCGCTCTATCACCATGCCGGAGTCCAGTGGCGGATCTCGGCTCACTGCAACCTCCGCCCCCCAGGTTCAAGTGATTGTCCTGCCTCAGCCTCCCGAGTAGCTGGGACTACAGGCACACACCACCATGCCCAACTAATTTTTGTATTTTTAGTAGAGACAGGGTTTCACCATGTTGGCCAGGATGGTCTCAATCTCTTGACCTTGTGATCCACCCACCTTGGCCTCCCAAAGTGCTGGGATTACAGGTGTGAGCCACCGCACCTAGCCCCCTTTTTTTTTTCCTAAGAGACAGGGTCACCCAGTTTCTTCTTTTTATTTTTGTCAGGGTCTTGCTCTACTTCCCAGGCTGGGGGGTGCATTGGCATGATGACGGCTCACTGCAGACTTGATCTCCCTAGGCTCATGTGATCCTCTCACCTCTGCCTCCCAAGTAGCTGGGACTATAGGTGCACACCACCATGCATGCTGGCTAATGTTTCTGTATTTTCTGTAGAGATGGGGGTCTCACTATATTGCCCAGGTTGGTGTCAAACTCCTGGGCTCAAATGATCCACCTGCCTAGGCCCCCTAGAGTGCTGAGATTATAGGGATGAGTGACTGTGCCTGGCCAAGTTTATTCCTAAAAAATGCATTTGCTTCTGAAGGTTGCAAGAAAAAGAAATGCTGGTGCCAGCCCACCTAGGGGCTTGGATCAAGAGCCATAAATACGGCATGAGTCAACCAAGAATGGCTGAGGGTGTGAAGATGAGGCCCAAAGCCAGGCAGGAGAGACTGGTATGCAAACAGACGTGAGTGCAGACGTGAATCCAGAGCGACAGTTAAAAGACACAGCAGGAGAGATTATCCTAAAGGACAAGAGAAGACATTTGGGGAGTAAGAATATCTAAGAGGGGTTCTGAGACCAGGCGCGGTCACTCACGCTTGTAATCCGAGCACTTTGGGACGCCAAGGCGGGTGGATTGCTTGAGGTCAGGAGTTCAAGACCAGCCTGACCAACATGGTGAAACCCTGTCTCTACTAAAAATACAAAAATTAGCCGGGCACGGTGGCAGGCGCCTGTAATCCCAGCTACTTGGGAAGCTGAGGTAGGAGAATCGCTTGAATCTGGGAGGTGGAGCTTGAATCTGGGATTGCAGTGAGCCGCAATCATCCCACTGCATTTGGCCTGGGCGACAGAGTGAGACTCCATCGTGAAAAAGAAAAAAAGGGGGTGGGGGTTCTGACGGATGAAGAGGAGTTCGTTCACGAGGTGAGTAGAAGAATAAAGGATGGTATGATAGGCCCACCACCTGTTTTTATAAATAAAGTTTTATTGGAAGGCAGCCTTGCCCACTCCTTTCCTTATTGTCTGTGGCTGCTTTTGCTACAAGAGCAGAGTGAAATAGTTCAGGCACAGACTGTAATATTACAGCCTGGAAAGCCTAAAATATTTACTATCCAGTCCTTCAAAGCAAAGGTTTGCTGACCTCCGCCCTAAAGAGAAGCATGACTCAGCACTGTGACTGAGTGGGGTCAGGGCCACTAGAGGCTCTGAGAATTCCTGCAGGAGTGTTAGAAGGGCTGAGGCTGAAAGAAACGATAACTTATGAGGCCTAGGCAACAGTTCACACAGGGATAGGGAGTGGCGACAGGGAAGAAGGCTGGGGGACACGCAAGCTTTAACTCTTAAAACTTTCCCCCAGGTTAGTAAGTAACTGTCATGTTTTCTTCCAGGGAAATAGATACATACTGTATATAGTTTAATAAAATTTAGATTGTCTTATCCATTTAGCTGTAAAACCTAATTCTTTCCTTGATATGTCAGTGCATTTGTATGTTCCTCCAGGTCATGAGATAAAGCTTTGAGAGCCTGGTTTTTTGTTTGTTTGTTTGTTTTTATTTTTATTATTTAAGATACAGCTTGAGCAACAGGGCGAGACGCTGTTTATTTTTTTATTTTTTTGAAATGGAGTCTCACTTTATCACCCAGGCTAGAGCACAGTGGCGTGATCTTGGCTCACTGCAACCTCCACCTGTCGGGCCGAACCCACTCTACTGCCTCAGCCTCCTGAGTAGCTGGGATTACAGGGGCCCGCCACCACGCCCGGCTAATTTTGTATTTTTAGTAGAGACAGTGTTTCACCATGTTGACCAGGCTGGTCTCCAACTCCTGACCTCAGGTGATCCACCCTCAGCCTCCCAAAGTGCCGGGATTACAGGTGTGAGCCACCGTGCCTGGCCAAGATACGTGTCTTAATCACACCTGCATGAATGTGTGTGCACGCTGGCATATGTACTTCCATGTGCTTGCATGTACACAGAGAAAACGCATGTGAATACACGCACTTGTGTGCACACAGTAGGCAAACATGAACACACCTCCGTGAACACAACATAGGACACACCCATGCTCATATAAACACAGCATACACATGGACACACTATGCACACACATGCTTGTACACATATTCATGTGCTTGTATACACACTCACATGCATGCACATGCATACAAGGACACAGGTATGAAGGAACATATGTGCAAGCCCCTTTTTTTTTTTGATGGTGCCTTGCTCTGTCACCCAGGCTGGAACGCAGCGGTGTGATCTCAGCACACTGCAACCTCTGCCTTCCAGGTTCAAGAGATTCTCGTGCTTCAGCCTCCCAAGTAGCTGGGATATAGGTGTGCATCACCACCTGTGGCTAATTTTTGTATTTTTAGTAGAGACAGGGCTTTGCCATGTTGGCCAGGCTGGTCTCCAACTTCTAGCCTCAAGTGATCCAGCTGCCTCGCCCAGCATATACTTCCATATGAACACTCATGCACACACATGTGCACAGCCACACGTACATGCTTGTACACAAAACATCTGCATGCACACGCCCACCCACATGTTCATGCCTACACACGAGTGCACCTGTGTATGTGCACAGAGCGAGGCCTGGGCAGAGTTGGCCCGTCCTGTGACGTTCACTTTTGTGACCAGGGGCTCAGTGCAGCTCCCAGCTGGCGGGCTTTGGGCTGACTTATGGCTGAGCTGCCTGGATGTAGGTGGTGCAAAGCTCACTGGGATATGCCTACTTCCTCCTTCACAGCAGAGAACAGCTCTGAGGGAGAAGCTAGGAGAACCCAAGGATGGGCTCTTTCTCCTGCTCCCTGCAGCCTCTGCCACCTACTGAGGGGAGGGCTGATGCTAGCTCATGGAATCACAAGGGCTGAAGGCCACATGGACGGCTGCACTTGAGACTGCTCCACGTCCTCCAGGGACTGTTGATGGAGCACCAGGAGCCCTCTGAGCCCTGTTGGGAAAAAAGCCTGTGGGGGCTTTTGCAGCTCTGTGCCCCTGGTGTGTGGGGCAGAAGGGCAGACTCTCAGGAAACCCCGCTCTCAGAGATGGGGCCGAAGGGGATGGTCACAGGACTGGCAGATGTCTGCCCTGCCCCCAGGCCAGGAGGAAGTGGATAAGGCTTGCTCAGGGCGGCTGCTGAGCAGCCAGGGCTGCAAGGAAGGGGGTAGCTGGAGAAGGGACGTCCCTCCCTGGGAGTGGGATGGGGGTGGTGGGAGCAGAAACTAGCTGGGACCACAAGCTGGAGTGCCCCCTGCAAGGCTCATCGACCTGGTCCTCTCCTGCTCCCACAGGTGGGACCAGCCCATGGGCCTGTCCTTTCACCCACAGCTCTGGGCTGACCCCCTCTACCTGGGCCCGAACAGTACCATACCCAGCTAATTTTTGTATTTTTAGTAGAGATGGGGTTTCACCATGTTGGCCAGGCTGGTCTCAAACTCCTGACCTCAAGTGATCCAACTGCCTTGGCCTCCCAAAGTGCTGGGATTACAGGTGTGAGCCACCGTGCCTGGCCACAAGACCCCATCTCTATAAAAAATTAAAAAATTAGCTGGGCGTGGTGGTGCACATCTATAGTCCCAGCTACTCGGAAGGCCGAGGCAGGAGGATTGCTTGAGCCCATGAGGTCAAGGCTGCAGTGAGCTGTGATCATGCCACTGCACTCCAGTCTGGGCCACAGAGCAAGACCATGTATCAAAAAAACAAACAAAAAACAAAACAAAACTGCTTCCAAACACAGAAGCAACTGTTTTAATGCCTTTTGTGAAAGAATCCTTCCCTCCCTGGATTGGGGAGCCTCCTTTATTAAATACTACACATGGAGTTACTTTATACATGTGGTCTGCCTCTGGGCTGCTGAGGCTTGTGAGGTGCCACACTGTTTTGATTATCAGAGCTTCAGAGAATGTTCTCACTCGGCAGAGATCAGTCTTTTGTGGTTTCCCAGGAGACCTGGGACCTGGAAATTAGTCTTGCTGTGGCTTAAGATCCCTGCCCCGAGTGGATGTGAAACCTGCCCTTGGAGAATCCCCTGCTTCTGGCGGGAATGGAAGGAAGCAGATTGGGGATGGAGGAACCAGGGACCTGAAGTCCCTGTGGGGGACAGCTCAGCCAAGTGGCGACCTCGGGTTGTGCTTGTGTTTTGGGGTCCGGGTCCTAAAAACGTGTTTCCTTCCTTAAACCGAATTGTCTCACCAAAATACCCCAAGGCTAACACACTCGCTTTACCCCCTGACTCATGCCCATCCCACGCACAGACAATGTGAACAGGAAGCAAAATACATCCTCCAGCTGATAGCATCAGTACGACAAAGGCCTTGTATAAGAACGATCCCCTTGTCACCAAATGAAAATCAAACTGTCAGACTATAAAGATCCTCGAAGAAATGCCAAAAAGTAGTAACAAAGTGCCTGTCAACAGATGAATGGAAAAACACAACGTGGCCCATTCATCCAACAGAATATTATTTGGGCATAAAAAAGGAATGAAGGCTGAGTGAGGCGGCTCATGCCTGTAATCTCAGCACTTTGCGAGGCCAAGGCCGGCAGACCGCTTGAGCTCATGAGTTAGAGACTAGCCTCAGGAACATGGCAAAACCTCATCTCTACAGAAAAAAAAAAAAAACCACACACAAAAATTAGCTAGGCGTGGTGGTGTGTGCCTGTAATCCCAGCTATTTGGGAGGCTGAGGTGGGAAGATGGCTTGAGCCTGGGAGGCAGAGGCTGCAGTGAACCGAGATTGTGCCACTGCGCTCCAATTTGGCCAACAGAGCCAGACCTTGTCTCAAAAAAAAAAGGAAGGAAGCAACGATTCATGCTATAACGTGGATGAAACTAAAAAACATGATACTGAGTGAGAGAAGTCAGACACGAAAGACCATATGGGGTGTGACTCCATTTATAGAAATGTCCAGAATGCCAGAACAGACAAATCCACAGACACAGAAAGTGATGAGTCGTTGTCAGGAGCTAGGGGACGAAGAGTGAGGAGTGACGGCTAATGGGGACGGGGTTTCCTTTTGGGGAAGGAAAGTGTTCTGGAATCAGATAGAGCTGGTGTTTGCACAACACTGTGAATGCATTGTTACTCATGATAAATTACACATTATGTGCATTTCACTACAATAAAAATGAACACTCCTTTTAAAAAAATGGAGCAGTGCAAAAAGAAATGGCTTTGTAAAAGCCGGGCCGGTATATGCTTTCTGCACGCTGAAAAAATGCCAATCTCAATTCAGGGCCTTTTCCTTGCGTTCTCATAGGAAGGAGGTGCAAGGAAAGGCATGACAACGAAAAAAACAGGCCCTGGGGGTGGGGGTCAGTGGCCGGATGTGAATTAGCTGCTCTCAAGGCCGGCTGCACAGAAAGTAGGGTTCTGCCTACCAGTTTGGCGGAGGATTCGGGATTTACTGGAGAATAAAGGCCTCCGGACGGGGCCTCCAGAAAGTGTGGCGTAGCTGTTTCGTTTATATAAGGCCATAATTTGAAGCCACATGTTTATAGGATGAAATCATTCTCAAGCTAAGGAAAGGCTAACTAGTATTACAGAGGACTCGTTCAGGGTGCATCGTGCAGCATTCAGCGCATTTCACATTTCATGTACATTTCCTTGATCCTGTTGAGGATTTTTTTTTTTTTTTTTTTTAGAAGAAACGCTCATGGGCAATATGGGAAAGATGGACGCACACACACGAAGGAATGACCACAAAGTCAGCCTGTTGGTCAGGGTGGCTCAGAGTGGGAGGATGACTTAGAGACCTTTGTCCTCATTTTTCTACACCTCCAAACTAACCATAAGATGGCCATGCTCACGTGCCAGTCGGGAGGAAGAGGACACTCAAGAGAATAAATTGTCAAGAAAAACTCCAAGGGATGGCCCAATGCAGGTGACAGGAGGGAGGAACTAAGCTCTTTTGGGGCATTTCAGAAAATGGGGATATGGCCAGGCATGGTGGCTTATTCCTATAATTCCAGCACTTTGGGAGGCTACTTGAGCCTAGGAGTTTGAGACCAGCCTGGGCAACAAAGAAAGACCCCCCAATTCTACAAAAAATAAAAAATGAGCCGGGCATAGAGGCGTGCACATGTGGTCCCAGGTACTCAGGAGGCTGAGGTGGGAGGATCACTTAAGCCTGGGAGGTCGAGGCTGCAGTGAGCCATGATGGCACCACTGCACTCCAGCCTGGGCAACAGAGGCAGATCCTGTTTCTCTCTATCTCACACACACACAAATAAGTAAATTAACAAAGTAAGTGGGGCTGCTTCCAAGAATCCACTGCAGAGGTGAATGGGATCATACCACGGTCTGGTACAGGACATCACAGGAATTGGTGGGCATCATTGGTGGCCCAGGTCCCGCTGAGGGTCCAGTTTCCTAGGGGTGGGACAGAGCACGGATGGGAAACTCCTCGGGAGCAGGTGGGGGAGCCAGCAGGGCCAAGAAACAGCGTCCGCAGGGCAAAATCACAAAGAGAGGCATTTCCAGTGGGGAGTTCATTCATGCTTCCCAAAACTCATGCTTACCCCGAACCTCAGAATGTGCCCTTGTTAGGAAATAAGGTCTTTGGGGATGTAGTCAGTTAAGATCAGGTTGTACTGGACAAGGGTGGGCCCCAAATCCAAAGACTGGTGTCCTTATAAAAGGAAAAGAGACATATGTGCACACAGAGGGAAGGTGGCATGTGAATAAAGATGGAGGTGGGGATTGGAGTGATGTGACCACAGGCCACGGAATGCCTGGAGCCCCAGAAGCTAGAACAGGCAGGAAGGGTCCTCCCCTAGAGCCTCCAGAGGGAGTGTGTTCCTGCTGACACCTTTATTTTTTTTGAGATGGAGTCCTGCTCTGTTGCCCAGGCTGGAGTGCAGTGGTGCAATCTCGGCTCACTGCAACCTCCACCTCCTGGGTAGAAGCGATTCTCCTGCCTCAGCCTCCCAAGTAGCTGGGATGACAGGCACCCACCACCACGCCCAGCTAATTTTCGTTGTTGTTGTTGTTGTTTTTGAGACAGAGTTTCGCTCTTGTTGCCCAGGCTGGAGTGCAATGGCGTGATCTCGGCTCACTGCAACCTCCGCCTCCCAGGTACAAGTGATTCTCCTGTCTCCGCCTCCCAAGTAGCTCAGATTACAGGCATGCACCACTACGCCTGGCTCATTTTTTTGTATTTAGTAGAGACAGGGTTTCACCATGTTAGTCAGGCTGGTCGTGAACTCCTGACTTCAGGTGATCCACCCGCCTCAGCCTCCCAAAGTATTGTGATTACAGGCGTGAGCCTGGTCAACACCTTCATTTCAGACTTGTGGCCTCCTCAGCCACCCAGGATAGGTACTTAGTTATGGAAGCCCCAGGACACGAATCCAGTTGCCCAGTGCAGAAGACCTTGAGTGAAACACTCAGGCCAGAAGGTAGCTGGGTGAGCCCTTCGGTTGCTCCAGCCTTTTTTCTGCCTTAACCGAATATTCCCAAGAAGCTCATCCCAAATGCTCTCTCGTGACTTCTGCCAATTCCACGCTCACCCATGGGGAGTTGAATGTGTTCTTCTGAACATGTTCAGTTTGTCCCTTGTCTTCCCCAAGACATTCCCCCAGACCTTCCATCTGGCCTGACTGTTCTGAGCCCCGCGCCCTGGAGAAAGTCCCTTTCCAGGTATGTGTTCTTTCAGCACATTCTGGCCACCCGCCTCCCCACAGCCCAAGTGCTCTCTGACCTGTGCTATCCGCCCATCCCTCCAGGCCCTGGGGTCTCCCTCCCTGGGATCTGTGCTGATGTTTCAGAGGAGGCTGCCTTCTTTCAACATATAGTTAACAAATGTTCCTCCGGTGCTCACCCTGGGCCAGGCTGATGCTGGGCACAGGAGAGAGAACCAGAAGGTGAAGGAGACGGATAACGCACTCACCACAAAGCAAGGAGGTATTAGCAACAGTGATAAGTGCTTTGGGGAGGAAAACTCCAGCATAACCGTGCTAGCATTGCAGTTCTCAGCCAGGAGTGAGTCTGTCCCCACTGGGACAGACATCTGGCAATGTCTGGAGACTTTTTTTTTTTTTTGAGACGAAGTCTTGCTCTGTTTTCCAGGCTGACGTGCAGTAGTGCTATCTCAGCTCGCTGTTATGTCTGCCTCCCAGGTTCAAGTGATTCTCGTGCCTCCGCCTCCCGAGTAGCTGGGACAACAGGCATGTGCCACCACACCCAGCTAATTTTTGTATTTTTAGTAGAGACGGGGTTTCTCCATGTTGGCCAGGCTGGTCTTGAACTCCTGGCCTCAAGCGATCTGCCCGCCTCAGCCTCCCAAAGTGTTGGAATTATAGGCTTGAACCACTGCGCCTGGCCATGGAGACATTTTGGATGTTACCACTTGCGGCGAGGGGATACTACATCTGGTAGGTGGAGGCCAGGGATGCCAACTCAAGTGTCCCACAGTGCACAGCACGGCTCTCACAGCAAAAAATAATCAGCCCCAGTACGAGCCGGGCCAAGGTGGGGAAGCTGGGGATAGGAACCCGTGGGGCAGCGCTCAGGGCAAATGGTTGCTGAGGCCTGTACAGTGCAAACGAGCTAGACGTGCCCAGAGCTTGAGGACAGCAGCCCAGGCGAGGGCGGGGAGCGGGCAGGCGGGGTCAGAGTGGGTCTGAGAACAAGGAGCCCAGTGTGACCGGTGGGTCCAAGGCTGGAGGCGGGGAGAAAGAAGCCGAGATGGGGAAGGTCAGATCCTCCAGGGCCCTGCAAATGTGGTTAGATTTTCATGTAAGTCCAACAGGGGAGCCCCGTGTGGTTTGATGCAGGGGCACCAGGACCAGAGTGACATTAAGAAAATGTCACTATCTGTGGCAGATGGACTCTGGGGGGCCTGGATGGAAGCATGTCCTGTGGGTGCCTTGGGGGGAGCTGACAGTGGCCTAGGTCAGGCCCATGAGACACAGGTGGGTTCTGGTCACAGGTAGAAGGCAGAGCCACTGGGTGGTGGCTGGGCTGCAGGTCGTTCCCGGCTGACCTGTGGGCTTGTAACGAAGATGGGGAGGGCAGCCAGGGACGCGGGTCTGGAAGGGCAGAGGAAAAACCCTCGCATCCCCCTCTGCAATCACACAGTTCATCTGTCGTCACGCCCGGGGGAAAGCCATCTTGAGGGTAAGAACAGGGGTCTCCCTATGTTGCCCAGGCCGGTCTCGAACTCCTGGGTTCAAGTAATCCTCCCACCTCAGCTTCTGGAGTAGCTGGGACTACAGGTGCAAGTCCACACTCGGTTAATTTTTCAATTTTTTTTTTTTATTAAAGACAGGATCTCCCTATGTTGCCCAGGCCAGTCTCAAACTTCTGGGCTCAAGTGATTCTCCTGCCTCGGCCTCCCAAAGAGCTGGAATTACAGGCATGAGCCACTGCCCCTGGCTAGAACATTTACATCACCTTAAAAAGAAACCCTGTACCTTTTAGCTATCACTTATCGCACTGATCCCCCAAAAGACCCCCAAGTTTATTCCCATTCCCCACATCTGCTGAGCCGCCTAGGTGGCTCACTACCTGGCCCCCCATCTGCCCCATGCTTCTAGTTTCCACGTGGAGTGCTCTCTGCCTGCCAGGATCTCCCCATGCCGCCCATCTGTGACCCAGCCCTTGTGGCTTTCAGACAGATGCTCCTCCTCCTGGCCACGAAACCCACCCTCTGCCTGGTTTCTACAAAGGACGTAGGGAGCTCGTTCCATTTTCTGATCACCTGAGAGCGGAACTGGATGGTGGGGAACAATGGTCCCAGGATTTGCTGCCACCAGTGTCTTTGGTGAAACAGCCACTCCCCAGCTCCCCTTCAAGCTCATCCCTGTGCCAGGGACCCTGGTGATCACACTACAAAAGCAGGGGAGAAAGGAGTTGCCTCAGGCCAGTCACGGGCTTGACCTGCAGGTCTCAACAGGCTCTGCTTGCCCCTCAGAAGCTTGGTGTTCTTCTATATCATTGTTTCTCCCCTGGAGCTGACTCTGCCCTCAGGGGACACTTGACAACCTCTGTCCTGAGACATGTTTTTTTCCCTTTGAGACAGAGTCTTGTTCTGTTGCCCAGGCTGGAGTGCAGTGGCATGATCTTGGCTCACTGCAATCTCCACCTCCCGGGTTCAAGCGATTGTTTTGCCTCAGCCTCCCAAGTAGCTGGGATTACAGGTGCACAACACCATGCCTGGCTAATTTTGTGTGCGTGTGTGCGTGTTTTTTTTTGTTTTTTTTGTATTTTTAGTAGAGACAGGATTTCACCGTGTTGGCCAGGCTGGTCTCAAACTCCTAGCTTCAAGTGATCTGCCTGCCTCAGCCTCCCAAAGTGTTGGGATTACAGGTGTGAGCCACTGCGCCTGGCCCAGAGACATATTAAGAGTTGTCAAAACAGGGAGGATGCTACCAACATGAAGAAGGTTGAGGCTGGAAATCCTGCTCCATACCCCGTGGTGCTCAGGGTCCCACCACAGAGAGGGACCCAGCCACAAATATCAGCAGTGCTGAGGGTGAGAGACCCTACATTAATTATTTGGAAAAAAATTGATTCTTTCCTCACACTAAATACCAGAATGCACAGAATATATTCCTAAAAATTTTTTCTTTTTTTTTTTTTTTTGAGATGAGTCTCACTCTGTCCCCAGGCTGGAGTGCAGTGGCACTATCTTGGCTCACTGCAGCCTCGACCTCCCAAGCTCAGGTGACCCTCCGGCCTCAGCCTCCTGAGTAGCTGGGACCACTGGCATGAGTCAACATACCTGGCTAATTTTTGTATCTTTTTTGTAGAGACCGGGATTCACTATGTTGCCAAGGCTGGTCTGGAAGTCCTGGGCCCAAGGGATCCTCCCACCTCTGCCTCCCAAAGTGCTGGGATTACAGGCATGTAATCACTTGGCCACCAAACGGTTATTAACCCAAAAGGTTATTAACCAGGAGAATCCATCTAGCTTCTCTGATTTCTCTCCTCTCTCCTTCCCCATTCACTTTGTGTATGTAAATGTGTGGGCTGTGCATGGTAGCTCACGTCTGCAATCCCAGCACTTTGGGAAGCTGAGGTGGGTGGATCACCTGAGGTCACGAGTTCGAGACCAGCCTGGCCAACATGGTGAAATCCCGTCTCTGGCCGGGCGCGGTGGCTCACGCCTGTAATCCCAGCACTTTGGGAGGCCAAGGTGGGCGGATCACGAGGTCAGGAGATCGAGACCATCCTGGCTAACACAGTGAAACCCTGTCTCTACTAAAAATACAAAAAAATTTAGCCAGGTGTGGTGGCGGGCGCCTGTAGTCCCAGCTACTTGGGAGGCTGAGGCAGGAGAATGGCGTGAACCCCGGCGGGTGGAGCCTGCAGTGAGCCGAGATTGTGCCACTGCATTCCAGCCTGGGCAACAGCGAGACTCTGTCTCAAAAAAAAAAAAAAAAGAAAAGAAATCCCGTCTCTACTAAAAACACAAAAATTAGCTGGGCATGGTAGCGGGTGCCTGTAACTGCAGCTACTTGGGAGGCTGAGGCAGGAGAATCTGTAACTTGAAGCTGGGAGGTGGAGGTTGCAGTGAGCCGAGACCATGCCATTGCACTCCAGCCTGGGCAACAAGAACGAAACTCGGTCTCAAAAAAAAAAAAAAAAAAAATGTGTGCAGCATCCTAGGACTTCAGTCAGGCAGATGATGACAGACGCAAAGTCACTTAGGAGTCAACAGAACCCGGAACTAGTGTTTCTCACCCAGAGCTGACTCTGCCCTCCAGGAGACACTTGGCCGTGTCTGGAGACATTTCTGGTTATCCAGACACGGAGCAGGGGGTCCTACTGGCATCTGAAGGGTGGAGGCCAGGGATGCTGTTCAACACCCTACAGTGCAGACAGCAGCTGCCCAAGAGAACAATTTGCCCTCAATGTCACCAATGCTGCGGCTGAGAAGCTATGCTTTAAATCAATCAGAAAAGCGGCTGGGCGTGGTGGCGCACGCCTGTAATCCCAGCACTTTGGGGGGCTGAGGCGGGTGATCGCTTGAGCCCAGGAGTTCGAGACCAGGCAACATGGTGAAACCCCGTCTCTATAAACAATACAAAAATTAGCCTGGCGTGGTGGTGACCGCCTGTAGTCCCAAGCTACTAGAGAGAATGAGGTAGGAGGATCACTTGAGCCCAGGGAGGTTGTCAAGCCTGCAGTGAGCCAAGATCATGCCTCTGCACTTTAGCCTAGGTGACAGAGTGAGACCCTGTCTCAAAAAAAAAAAAAAAAGCAAGATTCACACACTTTCAGCCTCCTCAAGGACCCACAGGCACTTGACATGTTACCATGGTTCCAACCCCACGCTCACGTGGCTGCAGGATATTAAGAGTGTGGGGTGCAAGAGGGAGCCAGCCTTGTGGAGGCACCTGCCCCAGTTCAGGCCACTTTCTGCACTCCAGGACACCCCAACCCTTACCTTCTCCCTTCCCTGCTAAATCATGGGGCTGACTCCCGAGGGACCACCCAGGGGAAAGGAACCAGTTTCCATGGCGCCTATGGGCCAAATAAGTAAGACCGCACTTTCTCCGCCTCTCTTGTTCTCGTGCCCACCCAATAAACAGCATCTCCACGTGACAAGACAAGGACCCCAGGGGTCTTCCCAAGCAGTGGCCAAGCTATCTCTTGCCCCCCACGGCACATTCACCAGGAAATTAAAGCCCCACCTGAGTCCCCATACCCTGGGAATCAAAATCTCAAACGTCACCCTCCTGCCCCGATCTCGTCTGCCCTGGAATGGGATGCAGGAGGTGGCAGACGCCTCCTCATGGAGATACTCTGAGCAGTGAGCCCAGGAAGATCCACAGCAAAGCCTCGAGCCTCCCACTGCTGCTGTGCCGCTGTGACTTCACTCGTGAGGAAGCAGCGGTGCCCACCTCGCAGGCAGATGACCCAGGGCACGGCCGACTGGGGAAGCTCTCAGGTCTCCCACTTCCCCCATAAGCAAGTCCCCAGGCCAGGCAGGCTCCCGTCACAGGCTCGCCCGCTGCTGGCACCTTCACAGACCCCACTGGGCTGTTAATTTGACTTCCATGCTCGTGACTCCTGGCTGAAGATCTGAACAGAGGCGAGGGCTATTTCTATTCTCCTCAGTCTTCCCAAGGGCCAGCTCTGAGCCTGGCTCCCAGCCAATACTTCCTTTTTGCTGAAGGATTTTAAGACCTTCCAGAAACTTCTTTTGTTCAATCACTTGTGATGGCAGTTGGTCCTAAGGTCACTTGGGTCCACAAGTGGAGTTACTTTTGGATATTCCTTGTCCCTGACCCTGGCAATACTGAGAACAGAGACACCCCCGCCCCATGCCCTGTTTGTAAACTTCATCCTGCTTCCCCACCAGGCACATGCAGCCTTGTGGACCTGGCCCTCAACACATCCCCTGTAAAATCCCATGGGATCCACTCCTCCCTGGGCTGGGTCCTCACCTCTCTCTCCTTTTTTTTTTTTTTTGAGATGGGCTCTTACTCTCTTGCCCAGGCTGGAGTGCAGTGGCACGAGATCACGGCTCACTGCAACCTCTGCCTCCTGGGTTCAAGCAATTCTTCTGGCTCAGCCACCCAAGTAGCTGGGATTACAGGTGTATGCCACTACACCCGGCTAATTTTTGTATTTTTAGTAGAGACTGGGTTTCATCATGTTGGCCAAGCTGGTCTCGAACTCCTGACCTTAGGTGATCCTCCTACCTCGGCCTCCCAAAGTGCTGGGATTACAGGCATGGGCCACTGCACCAGGCCTCTCACCCCTCTTTAGTCACCCTTGAATGTATGAGTGTGAGATCTGGAAAACAGGGAGCTTCCAAAATTGATGTGGCCAACCAACCTGCTCACCCTTAAAGTGTTTATTTAAAGGAGTGAGAAAAGACAAAATGGACCTATTCGCTACTGACACGATCATTTCCCCCCAGATTCCTATATTACCTAAAAATGTAAGTTGAGGGCCGGGCACGGTGGTCACGTCTGTTATCCCAGCACTTTGGGAGTCCGAGCAGGCGGATCACCTGATGTCAGGAGTTTAAGACCAGCCTGGTCAACACAATGAAAACCCATCTCTACTAAAAACGCAAAAAGTAGCTGGGCGTGGTGGCACACGTCTGTAGTCCCAGCTACTCGGGAGGCTGAGGCAGGAGAATCACTTGAACCTGGGAGACAGAGGTTGCAGTGAGCTGAGATCGCGTCACTGTACTACAGCCTGGGTGACAGAGTGAGACTCTGCCTCCGCCCCCAAAATAAATAAACAAATAAAAATGTAATTTGAATTTGTCCTTTTCTCAATTATTATGGACTGAGCTGTGTCCACCACTCCCCTCCACAAACAAATATTCACATATTGAAATCCTAAACCTCAGAACTTCAGAGTATGAGTATATTTGGGATTTTTTTTTTTTAAGAGATGGGGGTGTCGTTCTGTCACCCAGGCTGGAATGCAGTGCCATGATCATAGCTCACTATAGCCTCAAACTCCCAGGCTCAAGCGATCCTTCTGTCTCAGCTTCTCAAAGTGCTGGGACCACAGGCATTCACCATCAGGCCTAGCTAATTTTAGTATTTTTTGTAGAGATAGGATCTTGCTATGTTGTCCAGGCTGGTCTTAAACTCCTGGCCTCAAGCGATCCTCCTGCCTCAGCCTCCCGAAGGGCTGAGATTACAGGCGTGTGCCACCAAGCCTGGCCTAGAGACAGGGTCTTTATGGGGATGATTCAGTTAAAATGATGTCATTAGGGTGGGCCCCCTTCCATATGACTGCTGTCCTCGTAAGAGGAAATTTGGACACAGAGACAGGCACAGAGGGAGGACGATGTGAAGACCCAGGGGAAGACGGCTATGTATGAGCCAACAGAGAGAGGCTTGGAACAGATTCTCACAGCCTTCTGAAGGCACAAACCCTGCCAACACCTTGATCTTGAATGTGATCTTAAACGTCTGGCCTCTGGAACTGCGAGCCAATACATTTCTGTCGTTTTGGCCACCCAGCGTGTGGTTCTGTTACAGCAGCCCTAGCAAACTCAGGCACCCAGCAACAACAGTCATGAAACACCCCTAGCGGGGCTCCTTCTCTTGCACATATAGCCCTGTGCAGCAGGGCAGAGATGGGTTTTAAACAAGTGAGTCAGACAAGGATATCTTATTCATCACTCCAATGAACCCACGGGCTGAACCCTTGAATCACTACTTTATTTATCATCGGGCTCGGGCTCAGAAAGTCTCGCTGAGGAAATGAGTAGAACCCAAACTCGTCAGCTGCATTTCTGAAACATGCCTAATCTCTGAGGCTCTTTCCTAGCCCTGATAGAAACTGAAAGGGAACGGGGCTCTGGGCTGCGGCGGTGGGCTGGTGTGGAGACACAGCCCTTTGTTCTGCCACTCCAGGGACCACGAGGGCAAAAGAGAAGGGCTTGTCTTGCTCTGCCGAGAGGCCGCCTGGGGCCGTCTGAATGGCCGGCCGAGCAGGGGCAGCCTGGCACAGCTGGGCTGGGGATGCCGGGCACACAAAGGGCTGGTGGGTGGGGTGCGGGGGCAGCACCCAGAAGGGACCGTCAGTCCCATGGCCCCAGAGCGTCTCCTCCAATCAAGGTAAAGCAGCAAAGTCACGGTCAAGGAGGGGGCCAAGCAGGGAAGGGGACAGCAAGATGGACCAAGAACAAAAATTCAGCAGTTTGTGCTTGGGAACGGGCGGGCGAAAGGGCCCATGGGAGAGATAACGCAGCTTACAAAAGCGACG
This sequence comes from Symphalangus syndactylus, assembly GCF_028878055.3. Classification (NCBI taxonomy): domain Eukaryota; kingdom Metazoa; phylum Chordata; class Mammalia; order Primates; family Hylobatidae; genus Symphalangus; species Symphalangus syndactylus. The sequence continues at coordinate 43,206,974 of NC_072435.2, read as the reverse complement.
TTTATCCGGGGCAACCTCCAAAGTAGCTCTTGGGAGAGAATCTAATACCTCTAATCTCAGAAGAAAAGCAACAGATCGTTCTAAGACGAGGACAGTTCCTCCAGAAATCCAGGTCAGTTGTAAGACAAAGAAGAGAAAGACAAGGGCACCCGCTATCCACCTTCGGGCACATTGCCTGCCCCCCCACAGTCTGTTCCTAGCGGTTCCTCCTTTTTATTGAGACCCACTCCCTCCTGATTAAGAACTGACTGGATGGCAGGATTCAGTTCCTGGTCTCTGCCCCTGTTCCCACTCTTAGTGGCAGTTTCTTGGGCTCCACAAACACCAAGGACCCACCGAGGCAATGATTGGCCCTAGAGGGGAACCAGGTTTTACTAATGAGCATCACATTTCACCTAGCGGGGGAGGTGATTCTGCCCCCAAGGGACACGTGGCCATGGCTGGAGTCATTTTCAGTTGTTACCCCTTGGAGGGGATGGAATACTACTGGCATCTCATGGGTGACAGCCAGGGACACTATTCCACATTCTACAGTGCACAGCCCCAAGTGTCAATGGTGATGCGGGTGAGAAACTGCCCTGGAGATTTGGGCTTCCCCTGTTAAAGGTTACTAAGGATCCTGCGTATTTCTAGAAAGCTCAAAGAACCATCTCTGAAGTCATCACCTGCCTGGGCCTGTTTCTGTATCAGGAAGATAAGAACAAGGACCCTCGCGCTGCCGGTTGGCAGAATGAGAGAGCTGGGATGCTCTGTATAGGCCGGGCTTCAGAGGTATCTGCTTGTGCAATCCCTTCCACCCAGCGTGGTTTAACATGTGTTATCTTTCCAGGTTTGACCTGGGGCCAGCCACCAAGTCCGAGGAAACTTGCTGGAATCCCCCTTGTCCTAAAGCTTGCATTGGTTGTCCCTAATTCTGCCCCCATAATATCTTGTGGCCCCTCTGTCACCGTACTGATGACCTGATCTGAATTCCATTCTTTTTTTAATTATTATTATTTTTGAGGGCATCTTGCTCTGTCGCCCAGACTGGAACGCAATGGCGCGATCTTGGCATGCTGCAAACTCCGCCTCCTGGGTTCAAGCAATTCTCCTGTCTCAGCCTCCAGAGTAGCTGGGACTACAGGTGCACACCGCCACGCCCGGCTAATTTTTGTATTTTTAGAGACAGGGTTTCTCCATATTGGTCAGGCTGGTCTTGAACTCCTGACCTTGTGATTCACCCGCCTCAGCCTCCCAAAGGGATTACAGGCCTGAGCCACCATGGCCCAGCCTGAACTCCATTCTTTCTGAAGAGGAAGTGCAAGGTTGGGGCGGGGGGGCACTAGCGTGTCCCTCCTCTGGGGCATAAGGATTCACCTCTGTCCCCAGGAATCTACCAAGTGCCTGGCACAATCAACCCTTGCCTAACTGAAATCTAGGCCCACCCAAAACACACCATTTGGAAGAGATGAGGAATGGGAAGCAGCAAGTTAACAAGTCCGTGTGGGGAGAAAATAATGAATCCTACAGCCAAACAGAAAGGGGAGATTCCCACGTCTCTACCTGCTCCACTGAGTCACCAGAATGGACTTGAGGGACAGTACTGCCTTGGGATTTCCAGAAATTTGCAGTTTCCAAAGCTTTGGGAGTAGGTGCAACGTGCAAAAGCACCTTTGACACCACAATTTTCTACCTGGATGATGAAGAAGCGGTTAAAAAAAAATAATTTTTGGATACAAACTGTAGAATGGAAAATGGAATAAAAGTAGGATCATCGCAGCCAGGAATGGAGAGTGAGGGTGCCGTGAGGAGTTCAAGGCCGGGAGTTGTGGGACATGGACTGGAGACAAGATAGTGATAAGAAGAGTTGGGTTTCAAGGTTGAAAAACGCTGATGGGGCCGGGCGTGGTGGCTCACGCTTGTAATCCCAGCACTTTGGGAGGCCGAGGCAGGCGGATCACGAGGTCAGGAGTTCGAGATCATCCTGGCTAACACGGTGAAACCCCGTCTCTACTAAAAATACAAAAAAATTAGCCGGGCGTGGTGGTGGGCTCCTGTAGTCCCAGCTACTCGGGAGGCTGTGGCAGGAGAATGGTGTGAACCCAGGAGGCAGAGCTTGCAGTGAGCAGAGATTGAGCCACTGTACTCCAGCCTGGGCAACAGAGTGAGACTCCGCCTCAAAAAAAAAAAAAAAAAAAAAAGAAAAACGCTGATGGAGGTCAATTCATTCATTTTGCAGGTGAGAGGTCAGAAACAGGCACAGAGACTTGACCAAAGCCAGGATCTCCAACACAGTGCTCCCTCCACAAGACCCTGCTTGGCCATTCTCTAGTGGTAGGGAAGAGGCGATTGCAGGGCTGTGGGATCAGAAGATCCCGGTCCTGTTCATCGGGGTGTCTCGGCCAGGGCAAGCCTACAGTTCAATGTTTGCAGGAGGCATGACTGTGGGCTGTCACTGCATGTCCTGGGGCAAGCCAGGCCAAAGCCACCTTTCCTAAAGGCCAGGATATTCTGGAAGTGAAGGGGGTGCTTATTTTTCTGTGGCCCTCTTTATATTCAAACTATCCAGGTTCAACTCCTGAATGAGCTATAAACTAAATTTAAGCTGGGGTTCCCCAGCCCTTCTGGCAGATCCCAGATAAAGATCCCAACAGTTGGGAAAGGGGAGAAATTAATGCCAGTTAAAAGCACCCTGCACAAAGTCCCTGCCAGGGCCACAAGAGCCAGGCCTGTCAGATGCGAATAACTTTCCTGTCGCCCAGGTCACCTCCGGCGGCTCCTGGACACCTTAAGATTCTGAAGACTCCAACACCAAAAAGCAAACCGAGTTGGGACCCTCTGGCTGGAAAGTGTCCCCACCGGCTCCCACCTCAGACAAAGAGGCAGAGAAGCCATCCCTTAAAGACCCCTGGCCTCCAGGGTGCTCAGGAAAGAAAGGAGGGCTCGTGGCTGTCGTGCCTCTCCAGGGCTGAGTTCAGAGCAACCGGGGGACAGATTTCCTGTATGTCGTTTTACCCATTTAAGTCCAAGGATGAGCTCTGCGGAGGTGGCGACAGTCCTGTACATGAGGGTGCATGCACACTCCCTCTTGAAACACAGTTCCGGCCCCACAACCGGCCCTGAGGTCCCTTCCTTGGATCCAGGGAATCCCAGAATCCCGCTAGTCCTGTCTTAAGGGGAGGGTGATGAAGTTTCCAAGACGAGGACACTGGCACAGAGGGTGTTGGGACTCGTCCCAGGTCACCCAGCTGTTAAGTGTGAAGTCAGGAGGGACATGAATCAAGAGGGGAGGGTGGGGGGACGGAATCTCCAGGGGCTGCACCTCAACATCTATCTGCACGGGGCCACTCTAACCCCTTCCTTCTCTTCCCTCCTCTCCGGGCCCTCCCTCCCTAAGCCTACCCTCAGTTCTTACCATGACTTCTACTCCGTTTACTTCCCTTCCAGCTCCCATTTCCCCGATTCCCGATAGCCGGCTGCCGCATCAGTTAGTTTAGAACCCCCCGCATTTACTGAGCGCCCACTGGGGGCCAGGCGCCGCCCTCTTCTCAGACACCCTTCCTTCAATCGCGCAGGCAGACGTCCCCAGATCGGTCTCGCACCCCTTCCCCCCAACCGCACCCCGGCTGTCCCGCCACTGGCCTTGCCCACTCCCCCAGCCTGGGCCTCTCGTTCCCGCCTCCATGCCTCCCCACAACGCCGTTTCCTGCGACCCCCCAATTACCACTTAAGCCACGTCCTCTTCAGAGAAGCTGCTCAAAGCCACAAGACTCACCCCCCCCACGCCCGCGAACTCCCTCACCAGCTCCATCCCCATCCACTTTCTCCTTCACCGTCTCGCTTCCACCTCATCCTCAGCAACCTCTTCAAGACCCCCAGGCTCGTTCCCGCCCCCTCGACCCCTGCCGTAGCGTCCCCCATCAGCCCTCAGCTCCGTCCCTCTTCTGCGCAGCCCCCAAAGGCAGGCTTCGAGCCCGAGTCGCCAATCCGAGGCCGCCTGGAACTCACCTGGCCTCGGCCGCCGCGCGCCGCCGGTCCCGGGCCGGGTCCCCGGCCGGACGACCGCCTGCCCGCCCGCCGCTGCTCCGGCCGCTCCGCCCCGCCGCGCCCGCCGCTCCCGCCGCTCCCCCGCGCGCTCCCGCTTCCGGGTTCCGGAGGGGCGGGGACGGGGGCGTGACGCCAGCGCGCCTAGGGGCGGGGCATCGCGAAAAGCCCCGCCCCTACTTTCCGACAGATCGGCCCCACCCACCGCCCCCACCCCCTACCGCCGATGGTGGGCGAGACCAAGCGCGAGGGGAGGACAGGCGGAGCGCGCGCCTGAGGCTGCGCTCTCCGCACTTAGCTGGCGCTGCCTCACGCCTCGCAGCCACCCCTCCTGCGACTCCACAAATAGTCCGACCCGCAAGCAAGGGGGCGGGTCCGGCTTTGAAAAGCCGGCGGGTCGGGCCTTGAGGTGGAAGGCGGGAAAATGGCGGATTCCTCGGGGCGCGGCGCTGGGTGAGCTGGGGCGTCCGCAGGTCTGGATTTGTAGACGCCAGAGGGCTGGAGTGGATGAGCAGCGGAGTTGGGGAGTGGGGACCCTCGGGGTGAGTTCGGGTTCGACCCCGCCAGGAACTGCGCGGGCCCCTGAAGACCCCGATGGCGTGCTGCCTCTGCGCATGCTCCGGAGCGCAGACACCCGACCGGCCCCGAGTTCCGCGTCCTCGGCTGGGACAGTGGGCGACCTCGGGCAAGCGGCCTGACCGCCCAGTGCCTCGCTTTCCTCCGCTGCGAAATGGGGCCGATGACGCAGCTCAACCTCGTAGGCGTCGCGTAAGGCTGAAACGCGCTTAGATCGGCGCCTCGGTCTTTACTGTGATGTCGCTCTTGGAATTATCGTTATGCAGTGAACAAGTGGTGGGCGACCAAAGTGTCCCCTTTAATCCTCCCACGCGCTTTATTCTGTGCTGCCAGTTTACTGAGGAGATGATGGAGACCCAGGGAAGGGAAGTGACTTGCCTAGGGTAACACACCATGAACAAGAAAGAAGTTGAATGCTGACCGAGAGCTAGGCATGAATGATCCTGGGGCTATATTTGTCTAGTTTTGTTAATTCTGCCAGTGTTGATTGTGCCAGGTGCAAACTGAAGTGAAATTGGCCAGCAAGAGGAATCACTCCACCGCCCCTTGCCGTAACCAATAGATTGACAGTAGCACCTCCCAGGTACAGGTGCGGTACCTGAGTCTCGCACAGGTTGTAGGGACCCCCCTCAGGTCGCAGCAGGTTCACCCAGGAGCCCATTCGGTTTGAGGCCACAGCCCTAGCTCAGTCCCCCGAGGGAGTCTGTGCTCTTGTCTCTTTCTGGCTCTGAGACTGCCCCGGGGGTGACCTGTGTAAAACCTGTGTGTCTTTGTTTTGCAGAGAGGAAAAAGGAGGTGTGAACAGTTAGGAAGCTGTCGGGTTAGGAGGATCCTGTGGGCGAGCACAGCTACTGGCACCTGGCGAACATTTGCTAAGTTGCTAAGTTGCCTCTCCCTGCGGTGGCCTGGAAGTGTCCCCAGCATTGCCTGGGTCTCACTTTGGGGTCCTGGGAGCCCTCTTCAGAGGAGGTGGCCGCAGGGACCAGTGGAGCCGCCCTTGGTGATGGGAGCAGGAGTTACAATGCCCTGGCCTTGGCCCTGCCCCTCCACTTGCCCACCTGCTTGCCCCTCCTGTGTTGCTGGTGTCTGTTCTTGGATCCCTTCTCTTCCCACCAGCTCAGGCTGAAACCCTGAAACCCCTAGTCATCCCAGATTCTCCCTCTCCTGCACCCCCACAGCTGATGAGTCAGCGATTCCTATCTCAGGCTCCCTTCTTTCCTATTACATCAGGCTTCATTCTATTTTTATTTTTTTAAATTTATTTATTGAGACGGAGTCTCACTGTCGCCCTGGCTGGAGTGCAATGACGTGATCTCGGCTCACTGCAACCTCTGCCTCCCGGGTTCAAGTGATTCTCCTGTGTCAGCCTCCCGAGTGGGTGGGACTACAGGTGCATGCCACCACCCCGGCTCATTTTTGTATTTTTAGTAGAGATGGGGTTTCACCGTGTTAGCCAGGATGGTCTCCCAGATAAAGATCCCCTCCTGACCTCATGATCCACTTGCCTCAGCCTCCCAAAGTGAGGTACCTGCTGGGACCACTCCTCATACCTGCCTGTCAAGATGTTGATCTTTCTTTCTGGGAAGGAACTCTGTGTCTTGTGTCTCTACTGGTGTACGTGAATGAATGAACCCAGGGATAATTTGAGATCTGCTGTGATCTCTTCCACGGAGCTCTCATTACCCTCCTTTCTTCTCAGTTCGGGTGTTCACCTATGCCTTCTTGCCCAGGTGACCAGGGCTGGCTGCTCCTTGTGTCTCGCTTCCTGTTGAGATGGCCCAGGCTCACTGAAATTGTCCTCGGGCAGCCCTCGGACTGGGCTGTCTGAGCTTCAACTAGCAGAGGCACCTCGCCGGCTTCCCTGTGCTTCTTGGGCAGTGAGATGAACAAGACCTCTCTCTCTTCTCTTGCAGGAAGCCTGCAACCGGCCCCACAAATCCTAGCAGCGCCAAGAAGAAGGAGAAAAGAGTTCTAGGTGAGCAATGTCAGGATCTCTTTAAGGAACATGGTTTTCTTCTTTCATTACATGCTTTTGGAGGAAGAAAAAAACAGGCCAGAGAAGGGGCCTATTATGGCTTTACTTCCTTGTAGTCACACCTCTGGGGATTCTGGGTCTGGCCATCCCAGCCCTGTGGCGAGGGCTGTGTCAGGAATGGTGGTCATTTTGAGCAGTGGCTTCCCTTGGCGGCCATGGGGGTCATGGGCTGTGTCCGGGACATGTCTCCTGGAAGCATGGGTGTGGAGACCATGGAGATCATCATCTAAAATCAAACTCTTTTTTTTTTTTTTTTTTTTTTTTTTTGTTGAGACAGGTTCTCACTATGTTACCCAGGCTGGTCTCGAACTCCTAACCTCAAGTGATCCTCCCACCTCCGCCTCCCAAAGTGTTGGGATTACAGGCATTAACCACTGGCCCCGGCCTCAAATCAAACTCTCAATTCCCACTGCATAAATCTGTCAGTCTCATGAGGGGTGCCTGTATGTCTGATTTCCACCTATCGGTCTGGGGTCACCGTTAACGGCCTCCCGTATGAGCCAAGATCGCACCACTGCACTCCAGCTTGGGTAACAGAGTGAGACTGTCTCAAAACAAACAAAAAAAAAGGAAATGTGGCCGGACACGGTGGCTCACGCCTGTAATCCCAGCAGTTTGGGAGGCCAAGGTGGATGGATCACAAAGTCAAGAGTTCAAGACCAGCCTGACCAACATGGTGAAACCCATTCTACTAAAAATACAAAAATTAGCCGGGCATGGTGGTAGGTGCCTGTAATCCAAGCTACTCAGGAGGCCGAGGCTGGAGAATGGCTTGAACCTGGGAAGCGGAGGTTGCTGTGAGCCGAGATCGTGCCACTGTACTCCAACCTGGGTGACGAGCAAAACTCCATCTCAAAAAAAAAAAAAAGGAAATACTCGGCTTGCATGGTAGATTCTAGAGTCCATCGTTGGAGGCCAAGACTATGATACAATGAGGTATTTTCTCAGTGTGTACAGTGTCGCAGGGCCCAATTCAGCGAGCTTAGAGCAGGATTTTATTTCCAAGTGAGGCAAGGTTTGTATGTTTCAGCGTTGCTGGGTGAGTTGTCTTTTTATTTCCTGACCATTTATTCCCAGGTTCTAAACATCACATGTTAATCTCGCATATAACAGCTATAATATATATGAGCTACCTTGTTCTTGGACAAGAATTGTATCCTTCTTTATAATATTGCTTCTGTGGAAAATTCAGCCTGTTTATTTATTTGTCTATTTATTTTTTTGAGATGGAGTCTCACTGTGTCACCCAGGCTGGAGTGCAGTGGTGTGATCTCGGCTCACTGCAGCTCCCGCCTCCCAGGTTCAAGCGATTCTCTGCCTCAGCCTCCTGAGTAGCTGGGAGCATGCCACCATCCTGGCTCATTTTTGTATTTTTAGTAGAGACAGGGTTTCACCATGTTGGCCAGTCTGGTCTCAAACTTCTGACCTCAAGTGATCCGTCCACCTCGGCCTCCCAAAGTGCTGGGATTTCAGGCGTGAGCCACCGCGCCTGGCCAGGCTGTTTAAAACAAACAGTTGTATCCTAGTTTTCAGGAAACTTGAAAGTGCTTTTGTTTCCCCACCGTCCAAGGCAGCCCAAGCCTGAGATCCTCCTTGTTGAGCAAAACTGTTTGCTGATGCTACTAGAAAGACCCAGGCTGGATGGTCTTTCTGCTGGGAGCTGGGGATGTCCTTTCTCTCAGCCATTTGATCGCCATCCAGGGGAGACTCTTTTTGTGGCCTGGTTGTCCCTGGGACCCCACCTGGTCCTGGCCTCAGCCCTTAGAGACCTGCACCATGAGAGTGGCCTCCCGATTGTCCACATCTGCCGGGCACCCACCTGCACCCACACTTGCTCTGCATGCATGGCGCATTCCTGCCCTGGGGCTGCCCAGATTGACAGCCCGGCCCTTTGGCTGACTGAAGGATCCTTGTTAACTCTGAGGGCACCTCCTTTCCTCTCAAGGTAACAGCTGCAACCCCAGTCCCCAACAGAAGAATCAACTGGAACAAAGATACGGTCGAAGTCACAATCTCACTGGGCTGAACTCTCAAGCTGTGTGACATTGAGCATGTCACTCTCCCCAGGCCTCTTCAGTACAAAGGCAAACCTCTGAGCTCTATGGCACTGATACAATGCAGAACCATTCTTTTTTTTTTTTTATGAGACAGAGTCTAACTCTGTCGCCAGGCTGGAGTGCAATGGCATGATCTTGGCTCACTGCAGCCTCTGCCTCCCGGATTCCAGTGATTCTTCTGCCTCAGCCTCCCAAGTAGCTGGGATTACAGGCACATGCCACCACGCCTGGCTAATTTTTGTAGTTTTAGTAGAGATGGGGTTTCTCCATGTTAGCCAGGCTGGTCTCGAACTCCTGACCTCAGGTGATCTGCCTGCCTTGGCGTCCCAAAGTACTGGGATTACAGGCATGAGCCACTGTGTCTGGCCTAGAATCATTCATTTGACATATCATTGAGTGCCTACCCTGTGCCAGGTGTTGGAACATAGCATCGAGTGAAGGAGACAAAAATCCTGGGCCCCTGGGGCTCTAGGGAGGAGGTGGGCATTGCATGAGAACCATAAGGAGGCTGTGAGGTGCGCTAGATGATGACAGATGCTGTGACGAAATGGCAGGCAGGGACAGGTGTGCTGTGGTCTGAACTGAGCAGAGCCTTGAGAGAGGGAGGTGCCTGCAGGGGGATGCACAGCAAGGGGGTCCACGCAGCAGAGTGGCTGAATAGAGCAAGTGAGAGGTGACAAAGTGATAAGGTTAGAGGCAAGTTGCTGGTGGCACAGGGCCCAGACAGTTCCCGGAGGCACTTAGGCTTCCTGAGCCCATGGACCCAGCACGCCAGCCTGTCTCAGCCCTGAAGGGCAGTTGGAGGCTGATGGAAGGTTTCAGGAAGGAGGGAACGAGCAGTGGTTGTGCCTGGTGGCTCAGATGAGCAGGACTGAGAATGGACTGCTGGGCTCAGGAGCAAAGGAGGTCACAGTGGTCTTGTCCAAAGGTGTTCTGGTGCGGTCGTGTGTCTGCAAGCTGGATTGTGGGGGGCGGGATTCAAGGGAAGAAGAGAGGAAGAGGAGCTGGTGAGTAAAGAACTCTGGGGTGTTTACTGTCGAGGGGATGGGAGAAATGGGGGGAGGCAGAGAGTGCAGGCAGGAGGTAGAATGACCTCCAGCATCTGGTGGAGAGAGGAGCTGTGGGGACTCAGGCAGGGAGGTGGGAGTTGCGGGGCATTTCCTTTTGGAAGTAAAGGCTGGGCTTTAGCGCCGGGAATGGGGGGCGCTTTATCTGGGAGCACAGAGGTCCGTTCACAGGGCTGGGGGAATTCAGCCATCAGGACTGGAGGTGGCTGGATGTGGTGGCAGGAGGGTCTCCTGGGGCCACTTCTGTCTTCCTAGTGAAGGAGGAAACAGGTCACCTGCTGAGACCGAGGGTTGGGCCTGGCGTAGGAGGTGGTAGGAACAGGTTTGAGGGAGAGGTCTGGGAGAGGGCTGGGGGACAGAACGGGACTAACCGGATCCATTTCAGACCTCTACCTCCAGAAGCTGGGGTAACAGGTGGCATTTGTTCCATCCACAGTCATGCTCCCAGGAGTAGCCCTGGAAGGGGACCTGGGGTCGGGCTGTCACCAGGGATTTGGCTCTGTCTGAAGAGGGCCTGGGTGTTGGGCGTGTCTCAGGGCAGGGGGTTCCAAACTGAGTAAGGGGCGGGGGGAGTAAAAGGTAGTACCAGGAGTGAGTCCTAGACACACGCAGGCGGGGGAAGGGGCCGTTGGGGTCACATGAGATGGGAGGAAGGCGTAAGCCACCTGGAGGCTGTCAGTGAAAGCTCTTTCTTCTTTCCCTCCCCCTTGTCTGAGTGCACTTGCAGCTTTGACCTTGGAGGGTGTTCCTTGATCTTACTTCCTCAGGAACTCTGGGACTCCACACATGGCTTGGGACTTGCATACAGTAGGCATCCCATGCATGCTCGAGGCTGCTGAAGAACGTGATCAGAGGCGAGCAGGAGGAGTGACCTCCTCTGTTCTGGTCACTGAGTGGAGAGGGCCCCTGGCATCTGGGTCTCTGGGGCATGGGGTCTGGGTGTGTGGGGTCTTCGGTCCTTTGTAGTTTTGTTGTGCACCAACAGTGTGTCCCCACAGGTGGAAGGGTGATTGAATCCCGGTATCTGCAGTATGAAAAGAAGACAACCCAAAAGGTAAGGCCGCACTCAGCTTCCATTTGCGGCAGTTCTGAGCATTGGTTCTGAGTAACTGGAATTCCGAAACTAGTCATGGGAGGCGCTCACAACCTGGTCCTGAAGGAAGCATTTTGGGGTCTTCACCCAGGTGCTTTTGAGACCATCAGCCCTTCGTGCTGCCAGTTGTGTCTGTGTCATCGACGGCTCATGGCTATAAGCATCTCTTTTACGAAGCTGCGATCTCCATTGAAACATAATATCGTTCTTACCTTTTTTTTTTGTTTTTGAGGCAAGGTCTCTCTCTGTCGCCCAGGCTGGAGTGTAGTGGTGTGATCATGGCTCACTGCAGCCGCAGCCACCAAGGCTCAAGCCATCTTCCCACCTGAGCTTTCTGAGTAATTGGGACCAAAGGCGTGTGCTACCATACCAGCTAATTTTTAAATGTTTTTGTAGAGATGGGGTCTCCCTGTGTTGCCCAGGCCGGTCTTGAGCTCCTGAGCTCAAGTGATCCTCCCGCCTTGGCCTCCCAAAATGTTGGGATTACAAGTGTGAGCCCTCGCGCCCAGGCTGTTCTTGCCTCTCAACCCATTTAATTCGCTTTCTGGATTCTGAAGCTGTCTTATCCAGTGCCCAGCGCACAGTTCTTGGTGTCTGGCTGGTATTTAAAAAGACAGCTACTTTGGGAGGCCAAGGTGGGCGGATCACTTAAGGCCAGGAGTTCGAGACCAGCCTGGCCAAGATGGCAAAACCCCATCCCAACTAAAAATACAAAAATTAGCCGGATGCAGTGGCGTGCACCTGTAATCCCAGCTACTCAGGAGGCTGAGGCAGGAGAATCGCTTGAACCTGGGAGGCAGAGGTTGCAGTGAGCCAAGATTGCACCACTGCACTCCAGCCTTGGCAACAGAGTGAGACCCTGTTCCGTGTCTTCAAAAAAAAAAAAAAAAAAAAAAGAATAAAATAGAAAAACAGCTACAGGTTTTTAGAGAAAAACTATGGGAAAAATGAAAAATGACATCCTTCGATCACTCCAAATTGGAGGAAGAGTTTAGTGAACTGTTGTGTAGGCACACCATGAAATATCATGAAACCATTGAAAGTACTGGCATGAAAGATATTTAGCTATGTGAGAACGTGCTTTGTGTGAGAGTTCGTGGGAGCAATCAATAGATTATACAATTGTATATTTTCTTTCAGTGAAGTCAAGGTTGGATTCTTCCTCTGTTTTCCAAATCTTGGTTTATGATAAAATTAAGTCAAATTCCCACTGCCTGTCTTCCACTCTGGGTGGCTGGTGGGTTCTCGACCCTGTGGCTTAAGGTTCGGCTTGAGAAAAGAGGATACCTTTGCACAAACAGATACTCTTCTCAGAGCAATTTTCAACAGTCAGTCTTCCACCCTCCAAAGTTTCATGTTGTCGCCAAGACTTGGTTACAGCGCCCCCGTGTGTCTGCGTGCTGTAACATTTTAGCCCTTTAGATCTTTTCTGTTTTTTCCCCCCATTTTAAAAATCAAGGTGTCATTTACATGGATTCAGCATCCCCCTTTTCAGCATAGGGTCCTGCCTGTTTTGACAGACATAGACAGTCATGGAACCGCCGCTATAATCAAGCTACAGAATGAATCATTTCTGAATCCCCTTGTGCTCTCATAGGACCAGCCCCTCTCCCACTCCCAGGCAACCACAGATTGGCTTTCTGAATCTGCAGTTTTGCCTTTTTTAGAAGGCCATATCTGTGGCATCACAGTTTGTAGCCCTTGCCTCTGACTCCTAACACTTAGCAGAGTGCCTTTCAAGTTCCTCTGTGTTGCATGTATTGCATGTAGGTGCTTCCTTCCTTTTTTTTTTTTTTTTTTTTGAGATGGAGTCTCTCTCTGTTGCCCAGGCTGGAGTGCAGTGGTGCGATCTCGGCTCACTGCAACCTCCACCTTCTGGATTCAAGCCATTCTCCTTCCTCAGCCTCCCGAGTAGCTGGGATTACAGGTGTGTGCCACCCCACCTGGCTAATTTTTGTATTTTTAGTAGAGACAGAGTTTCAGCATGTTGGCCAGCCTGGTCTCGAACTCCTGGCCTCAAGTGATCCACCTGCCTCAGCCTCCCAAAATGCTGGGATTACAGGCATGAGCCGCCATGCCTGGCCTGGTTCCTTGTTATGGCCGAATAGTATTCCATCAAGTGAATGGACCACAGTGTGTTCATCTGTTCATTGATTGACAGGCAGTCAGTTGGTTTCCTGTCTTGGTGATTATGAATAAAGCCTCCGTAAACATTCTTGTGTGTTTTTCTGTGTAGATGTGTTTTTATTTCTCCCAAGAGGAGGATTGCTGGCTCGTAGAAAAACTCAAACTGTGTTTCCTATTCTCCCACTCAACAACAGTCAACACAGGACTTCAGTGACTGATGTGAGGGAGGGTTCCCCCACCAGCAAGCAGCAGCCACCAGCTGGGTGTCTTCCAATTCAATTCTGACACACTCTACCTGGAAATAGCATCAGAACCTATAGGGTGAGGGCTCAGTCTCCAAGACTGCCCCTCTTCTGCCTCTAGAACTTCTGACCAACCAAGTTCAAGTTGGGATTCCCATGACCCCCGTCTCTGGGTTCAGTTAATTTGCAGGAGTGACTCACAGAACTCAAGGAAACACTTAGGTTTACCAGTTTATTATAAAGGATATTACAAAGGATACAGATGGAGCCAAGTGCGGTGGCTTATGCCTGATATCCCAGCAATTTGGGAAGTCGAATTGGGAGGATTGCTTGAGGCCAGGAGTTCCAAACTAGCATGGGCGAGACTTTGTCTCTGAAAAAATTTTTTTTTTGTTAGCCAAGTGACTGGGCATGGTGACTTAGGCCTGTAATCCCAGCACTTTGGGAGGTGAAGGTGGGAAGATTGCTTGAGCCTAATAATTTGAGGCCAGCCTGGGCAACATAGCAAAACCCTACCTCTACAAAAAAATAAAAATAGCTGTGTGTAGTGGTGGGTGCTTATAGTCCCAGCTACTCAGGAGGCTGAGGCAGGAAGATCATTTGAGCCAAGAAGGTTGAGTCTGCACTCCATCTTGAGTGACAGTGAGATCCTGTCTCTTTTTTTTTTCTAGAGGATAAGAGATGTGTAGGGTGAGATATGGGGGAAGGCGCACAGAGCTTCCATGGCCTGTTTGGGCATACCACCCTTTGGGAATCTCCATGTGTTAGCTATCTGATCTGAAATCTCTCCAAGCTCTGTCCATTTTTTTTTTTTTTTTTTGAGATGGAGTCTTGCTCTGTCGCCCAGGCTGGAATGCAGTGGTGCGATCTTGGCTCACTGCAACCTCTGCCTCCCGGGTTCAAGCTATTCTGCCTCAGCCTCCGGAGTAGCTGGGATTACAGGTGCACGCCACTATGCCCAGCTGATTTTGTATTTTTAGTAGAGACGGGGTTTCTCCATGTTGGTCAGGCTGGTCTCGAACTCCTGACCTCGTGATCCACCCACCTTGGCCTCCCAAAGTGCTGGGATTACAGGCACGCGCCACCACGCTCCGTTCTTTTTGGGTTTTTATGGAGTCTTCATGACTTAGGCATGATTGAAGCATGGACAGCCCTGTGGAAATGTGATTGGTCAAAAAGGGTATGCTCTAAACCCAGCAAGGCCTGTCTGTTCAGATTCTTCTTGGCCTCTGTTGCATTTTTTTCCTCTGGAGTATGAGGCAGGACCCTCTCTGGCAGGTGAAAGGAGTGTGGGAGGTCAGAGAGATCCTGCTTACTGTAACAAGGGCTTATAGGAGTTACAAGCCATGAGTTGCAGATGAAAACATCTCTCTATATATAATGGTAACAAGAAACTACCTGTTATCCACAGTGGCTGCACCATCTTTATGTTCCCACTAGGCACATAGATGAATAGTGCAAGTTGTTAACTTTCACATTCTAGCCAGTCTTGTGGGTGTGAAGTGATACTTCATTGTGGTTTTCATTTGCGTTTTCATAATAGCCGATGATACTGAGCATCTTTTCATGTGCTTATTTGCCATTCCTGTATCTTTGCTGATGTGTCTGTTGAGATCTTTTGTCCGGTTTAAATTGGGTTGTTTTCTTATTACTGAGTTTTGAGGGTGCTTTCTGTATTCTGGATACCAGCTCTTTGTGGTGCTTTGCAAATATTTTCTTCTAGTCTGGCTTGTCTTTTCATGCTGTTAAGTGTTTTAATTTAAGAGGCAGTAGTTGTCAGTTTCAATGAAGCCAAGTTGATCACTTTCCCCATTTGTGGATTGTGCTTTTGGAGTCTTATCCAAGATATCTGCACCTAATCCAATATCACAGATTTTTCTCCTGTTTTCTTGTATGAGTTTTGTAGTTTAGGTTTTACTTTTAAGTCTGTGAGCTAGTTTTTGTGTATGATGTGATGTTTAAATCAAAGTTCATTTTTTCATATATGGGTGTTCAGTTGTTGCAATCCCATTTATTGAAATGATTTTCCTTTTTCCCGCTGTATTCTCTCATCATCTCTGTCAAATACCAGTTGACCATATATGTGTGCATCATGTCTGGGCTCTGTTCTTTTCCATTGTTCTATGTATGCATCCTTATGCTAGTCCCACACTGCTGAGGTTACTGTAGCTTTGCACTAAGTCCTGAGAACAGGTAATGTGAGACCTCCCACCATGCTTTTCCAAGACTGTTTAGTCTCTTCCAGTTCCTTTGGCTTTCCATAGAGATTTTAGAATTGTCATTTTCTAGCAAAATATCTGCTGGATTTTGATTATATTGAATCCATAAATCAGATCCTGGGATTTTTCAGCCTCCATAATCACATGAGCCAATCCCGCATAAATAAATCTCCTTCTTAATATTAAGAATGCCTTCTTAACATCGAATCTTTCAATCCGTGAACATGGTATGCTTCTCCATTTATTTAGATCTTCCTGGATTTCTTTCAACATTGTTTTGTAGCTTCCAGAGTATAGATCTTACACATACTTTATTTGGTTTATAACTAAGCATTTGGTATTTAGTGCCATTGTATATGGTACTCTCTTTTAATTTCAATCTCCAGACTTGTTCATTGCTACTTCATTGCTAGAAATGTGAATTTTTACATATTGACCCTGTGTCCTGCACCCTTGCTGTATTAGAGTTCTCCAGAGACACAGAACCAATAAGAGAGGCTTATAAAAGGATATGAATATATAAAAGGAGATTTATTTATGCGGGATTGGCTCATGTGATTATGGAGGCTGAAAAATCCCAGGATCTGCTGTCTGCAAACTGGAGAGCCAGGAAGGTTGGTGGTTTAGTTCAGTGTGAATCTGAAGACCTGAGACCAGGGGAGCCAAAGGTGTAAGTCCCAGTTTGAGGACAGGAGGAGATGGGGTAAGATGTCTCAGCTCAACCAGGCAAGCAGGAAGCAAAAGGCGTGAATTTCTCCTCCTTCACTGTTTTGTTGTATTTAGGCCCTCAAGGGATTGGATGGTGCCCATACACACTGGGGAGGGCAGTTTATTGCATCCACCAATTCAAATGCTGATCTCATTAGTAAACACCCTCACAGACACACCCAAAAATGTTCAGTCTGGGGCACCCCATATCCAGTCAAGTTCAAACACAAGATTGAAAGAAAACTCTTGTTAAACTTACTAATTTTAGTAGCAGTTTTGAAGATGTTTGGGGATTTTCTACATGAAAAATTACGTCTGTAAGAACAGAGTTTTCCTTTTCCTTTTCAACCTGTTTGCCTTTTACTTCTTATCTGAGGACCTCCACTGTGATATTGAATGAGAGTGGTGTCTGTGCATCGTCGTGTCATTGCTCTGGTCTTGCTCTGTCTCCCAGGCTGGGATGCAGTGGTGTGATCACGGCTCACTGCAGCCTCAAACCCCTGGGCCCAAGCGATCCTCCCAACTCAGCCTCCTGAGTAGCTGGGACCACAGGCAGGAGCCACTGCACCTGGCCCTTGCTCTTTATAAGATTTTCGTTTTGCTTTTGGTTATTAGAAGGCCAGTGCTCCATGTGTTTCTTTAAAAAAATATTTTTGACAATATATGTGTAAAAACTATTTCTCCTGGTGACCAAAGTTATATGTTCTCTCTAGAAAACTAGCAAATACTTAAATGTGTCTAGGAAAAAATCAGTCACCTGTAATTTACCATGTCAATAATCACCAGCAAACATTTTGGTAGTTTCCTACGTTCTCTGCAAGTGAGTGTCTACATTTTGACAAAATTTGTTTGTCCTGTATATATGAGGTAAAATTTCAAACCTCTTTAAATGTCTCCCCTGCCTCAAAGTAAGAGCAGTTACGAAACACAGTGCAGACCACATCAGGGCTTGTTGTTGTGAAGGGAGGATGTCTTGTCCTCTGAGTGTCTTGTGTTCCCGTAACAGGCTCCTGCAGGAGATGGGTCACAGACCCGAGGGAAGATGTCTGAAGGTGGAAGGAAATCCAGCCTGCTCCAGAAAAGCAAAGGTGCGAAACAGCCCTGGTCCTCGGGCAGTGATGAGCGCGGCAGTAAATTTTGTCTCCATGGGTATTAAGTTAAAGTTCCCTCTTTCCTTTCTGGGAAAGGTCAGAAGCAGTGAGCAGAGAGAGTTGGAGCGTAAGGACAGACTGGGGGGATGGGGGAGGTGAGCGGGGGTGTGGAGAAGAGGGGAGATCACTTCTTCCCTGTGTGGCCCCAGAGAAAAGCCACATTGCCATCGTGGTACTGCTTTGTGACATCAGTCTCTTGTCTACGTGACTGTTTTCCCACTGGTGCTCTGAGAGCAAGACTCTTAGAGAGGCTGTGAGGACTCATCCTGAGGTCGGGTGTTTGAGACCAACCTGGGCAACATAGTGAAACCCCATTTCTACTAAAAATACAAAAATTAGCTGGCCATGGTGGCACACGCCTATAATCCCAGCTATTTGGGGTGAGGGTGCAGAGCTGAGGCAGGCGAATAGCTTGAACGTGGGAGGCGGAGGTTGCAGTGAGCTGAGATTGCGCCGTTGCATTCCAGCCTGGGCAACCGAGCGGGACTCCGTCTCAACAACATCAACAAAAAGACTCAGCTCTGCTGTTTGTAACATTAAAAACAACCCCAGACTAGACATAGAGGAACAGGCATAGCTGTGTGCCAATAAAACTATTTACAAGCAAAGGAAGCGGGCTGGATTTGGCCTATGAACTACAGTTTGCCACTCCTGGTGTAGATGTTTGTGAGAATTCGTGCTATGCCCTTCCCAGGCGTGGTTGAGAAGCAGGCACACTAGAGCCAGCCTGCCAGTCTTTCCCCATCTAATTGGGTTGAAGGCCATGCATGAAGCTGGGAATGCTGGTGTGGCCAGGGGATCAGACTGGGCCTGCCACACCTTAAAACCAGTTCTCACTCAAGGGTGATTCCGACCCCCAGGGGACTCTTTGGCAGTGTCTGGAGATGTGTTTGGTTGTCATATCTGGGGGAAGGGGTTCTACTGGCGTCTGGTGGGTGGAGGCCAGGGAGGCCACTTAACATCCTGAATGCACAGGACACCCCCACCACAGCAAGGAAGGATCCAGCCCCATGTGCTTGCAATGCTATTGCTAAGAAACCTTAATTTAAACCACACCATAATGATTTCAAAGGACTGCTTGTTTGAGTTCCATTGTATGGCTTTGTAGAAAATTAATTTTCTTAGTGCAAATGCTATACATGCTGATGATAAAATATTCCAGGGCAAAAGCAATAGCAATAAAAAGTTACCACCTCTAGCTGGGTGTGGTGGCTCACGCCTGTAATCCCAGCACTTTGGAAGGACGAGGCGGGTAGATCCCTTGAGCCCAGGAGTTTGAGACCAAACTGGCAACATGGTGAAACCCTGTCTCTACTAAAAATAAAAAAATAAAAAATTATCTGGGCATGGTGGCACTCACCTGTATTCACAGTTACCCAGGAGGCTGAAGTGGGAGGATTGCTTAAGCTTGGGAGGCAGAGGTTGCAGTAAGCCTAGATTGTGCCACTGCACTCCAGCCTGGGTGACAGAGCAAGACCCTCTCTCAAAAAAAAAAAAAAAAAAAAAATTCCACCTCCTCACCCCAGGCTCCCAGTCTGTGCCCTGAGGGCATGTGCTCTCAATAGATTTTTTTTTTTTTTTTTTTTTTGAGACGGAGTCTCGCTCTGTCGCCCAGGCTGGAGTGCAGTGGCCCAATCTCTGCCCACTGCAAGCTCCACCTGCCGGGTTCACGCCATTCTCCTGCCTCAGCCTCTCCGAGTAGCTGGGACTACAGGCGCCTGCCACCACGCCCGGCTAATTTTTTTGTATTTTTAGTAGAGACGGGGTTTCACTGTGTTAGCCAGGATGGTCTCGATCTCCTGACCTCGTGATCCGCCCGCCTCGGCCTCCCAGAGTGCTGGGATTACAAGCGTGAGCCACCGCGCCCGGCCACTCTCAATAGATTTTTGCTGATCTTTCCAGATTTTTTTTTTTTAAGAATTTCAACACATATCGTTGTTATATTGTACCCTATACATTGCGGTGACCTTCCTCTTTTCATTTCCAGGTCATTCATTTCCTCAGCTGCATAGTTGTTCATGAAATAGTCTCATGCTTAGTTCCTAACACAACATATCGTACGTGCCATCTGTTGGCGTTTGCAGCACTCCTGGGCTCTTGTGTAGTGGTAGCATGCTGTATGCCAGTGCCTATCTTAAGACAGTGTAAAGCTTAATTTTACAGTTTAGAATATACGTTAAAAGACGAAGGGAACTCCCAGGGAGGATGAACAGTCCAGAAGCTGCAGAAAAATGATGGAAAGATTACTTGGCTGAGCGCGGTAGCTCATGCCTGTAATCCCAGCACTTTGGGAGGCCGAGGTGGATGGATCACCTGAAGTCAGGAGTTTGAGACCAGCCTGGCCAACATGGTGAAACCCCACTAAAATACAGAAATTAGCTGAGCATCGTGGCGGATGCCTGTAATCCCAGCTACTTGGGAGGCTGAGGCAGGAGAATCGCTTGAACCTGGGAGGTGGAGGTTGCAGTGAGCCGAGATTGCGCCATCGCACTCCAGCGTGGGTGACAAGAGTGAAACTCCGTCTTAAAAACAAAAAAGATGGAAAGAGAGTAGAGGGTAGAATGGGAGTATGGCATGGTATCCCACCCTTAGCATCTTGTGAACTAGCAGAAAGGCCTATTTGCGTCTTTTTGGTTATACAGAATGTCTCTCTTTTCTAGTGGTACTTTAAAAATAGAGTCAAGGTGATGGCTGGGAATTTCCACAGGTTTTTTTTTTTTTTTTTTTTCAGCCTTTCCACCTTGGACGAAATTGGGCTTTTAGAAGCAAGTGGTATTGTTCAAAAACATGGCCTGCATTTCCTGGCTTGAATGGAGAGTGTCTCTTGACTGTGCTGACTTTTGGGGATTCTTTTCTTAACAGCAGATAGCAGTGGGGTCGGAAAGGGTGACCTGCAGTCCACGTTGCTGGAAGGGCATGGCACGGCTCCACCTGACCTGGATGTCTCTGCTATTAATGGTAAATCATTTGTTTCACCCCTTCTGTCACTCACTGGGGGTTGCAGTAGGTCTCAGTGGGCTTCCAAAGTACAGTTGCCCCTTGGCCTACAATGGGGTCACATCCAACAAACCCATTGTAAGCTGAAAATATTGTACATCAAAAATATACTTAATACCTTGGTAAAGGGTATTAAACTTGCCTTTTGCCCCTTGCAAAGTTGAACAACTTTAAGCTGGACTGTTATAAGTCCATATACTCCTCAATTTATGATGGGGTTACATCCCAATAAATCCATCATTAGAAAAAAAAATGGCAACCAGGGATCGTCTATATATGCTACTCACCATTAAAAATGCTGTGCTTTATCTTAGACAAAAGCATCGTCAAAAAGACGCCACAGTTAGCAAAAACAGTATCAAAGAAACCTGAGTCGACATCATTTTCTGCCCCTCGGAAAAAGAGCCCAGTAAGTGTCTGAAACAAGAGGGCAGCCACAGATGGGTTGCATAGATCTGATTTAGAGTCCACCCTGAACCACGTGCCGAGTGCCCACGGATCCAAGAACATACAAGACACGCACGCCCTTAAGGACAAAAATCAAGACCATAGATGTTCTTAGATCATTTGTAGAGTTTACATTTCCCCGAGTACACATTCAGTAGTGGATACCAATATGGAGCCATGTAAAAAATGAGACAGGGGAGTTCTCTGTGCCCATGCTGTGCTAGGAAAGGCACAATGCCAGGCCCTGTCCCTTGGTGGGAGGACGGCTAGGCTGTGGTCTCACTGGGGTGAGGACAAGACTGGTGGGTGGGGGACCAGCAGGTGGGGAGACTGCATTCTGGTCCTGGTGCAGCACCAAATTGGTGGGTATTCTCAGCTTGTCCTTGACTACCCAGCTGCTGCTATCTCTCCACCTGCCAGGTGCCAGGGGAAGGAAGGTTGTGGACCTCCCTCTTTCATCTCAGAGCACCGGAGAAAACCAAATAAAAGAAAATAGAAGCAGTAGACCCACTACAGTAGAGAATTACCAAATATCAAACTGAATACAGAAAATCCACACAAGCCAGAGTTCTGCCCCTGCTGGGGAAAGAGCTGGATTTATACCACTTCATCAGGAATTGAGAGGGTCTTTTTCTTTTCTTAAGGATTTATCTGAAGCAATGGAAATGATGGAGTCTCAGACACTACTGCTGACGCTACTATCCGTAAAGGTGAAAACAGTTCCTTGTTCACGTATGCCATGGATGGAAGGGTGGCCTCCATTCACCATGGGAGGGGTCCCCACCTGCTTGAGCTTTTCTTTCACATTTAACAGATGGAGAACAATCTTGCTGAGTTTGAAAGAAGGGCAGAAAAGAATTTATTAATAATGTGTAAGGAGAAGGAGAAGCTACAGAAAAAGGCCCACGAGCTGAAGCGCAGGCTTCTCCTCTCTCAGAGGAAGCAGGAGCTGGCAGATGTCCTGGATGCCCAGGTCAGTTGTAAGTGACACTCTGTGACCAGTGAGTGTTCCTGCGAATCTGTCCCATCTCCACTCTTTCGGGTAGCATTCGTGCTAGGGTATCATTGCTCACTGGCTTCTAACTCTGTGTTGGGCTTTTAATGCCACACTTGCTCTGGTCCTGGCATTGATCTGTGATGACACTTTTAGAGGATGAGGTTACAAAGTAAAGTGTGAATGAATAAGGGAGGTGCGCACCTTCTACGCACTTATGCAGAGACTTCCTGAGTGCCTGATGATCATGAGCAGCAACAGGATGACGTGCTCTGGGACTCCCCTGCAGGGTCAGGGTACTAGTGGGAGGCACATCACTCCTAGTGTTGTGTGGTCAGCAGTGTCCATGTGGGAGAAGGACAGGAACAAACCCTCTGGAACCCAGAAAGGGCTGGTCAGCAAGGGCAGACCCCCCACCCAGTGGGTGAGTTTCCTGTGGTTGCTGGGACAGAGTCCCACAACCTGGGTGGGCAAAGCAACTGGAATTCATTCTGTTATGGTTCAGGAAGCTGAAAGTCCGAGATTGAGGTGTTGGTGGTTGGCTCTGTCTGAGGGCCGTGAGGGAGAATCTCTCCTGGCCCTGTCTTTGGCCTGTGAATTGTGTTCTCTATGTTCACATGTCCTTCCCCACTGTGTGTGTCTGTGTCCCCCTTTCCCCATAAGACACCAGTCGTGTTGGATTAGCACCCCACCCACAACCCCCCGATCACCTCATGTTAACTTGATGACCCTGATAATGTCCCTATTTTCAAATAAGGGCACATTCCAAGGTACTGGGAGTTGGATTGTCAGATATGAATTTGGGGGGATACAGCTCAACCCCTAACATCCAGAATTTTCACGTGAGCACCCCTGCAGCTAGACCCTGGGCTGAGTACAAGGTCTCTGACCTTACGGAGCTCAAAATGGAAGAAAGAGACCCGGTTGACCCTCAAACAACATGAGTTTGAAGTGTGAGGTTCCACTTACATGCAGATTTTTTTCAATAAGTATATTGGAAAAAGTTTTAGAGATTTGTGACAATTTGAAGAAACTCATAGATGAACCTTATAGCCTAGAAATACTGAAAAAATTAAGAAAAAGTTAGGCATGTCATGAATGCATACATATTTGTCCCAGCATGGGCAGCATAGTGACACCCAATCTCTACAAAAATTTTTTTTTTTTTTTTTTGAGAGGGGAGCCTTGCTCTGTCACCCGGGCTGTAGTGCAGTGGCGCTATCTCAGCTCACTGCAACGTCCGCCTCCCGGGTTCAGGCAACTCTCATACCTGAGTTTCCTGAGTAGCGGGGAATACAGGCACGCACCACCACGCCCGGCTAAATTTTGTATTTTTAGTACAGACAGGGTTTTGACATGTTGGCCAGGCTGGTCTCGAACTCCTGACCTCAAGTGATCCATCCTCCTTATCCTAAGTGCTGGAATTATAGGTGTGAGCCACTGCATCCGGCCAATCTCTATAAAAATTAAAAATTAGCCAACTGTGGTGGCATATGCCTATAGTCCCGGCTACTTGGGAAGCTGAGGCAAGAGGTTTGCTTGACCCTGGGAGGTGGAGGCTGCAATGAACTGTGATCACTCCACAGCACTCCACCCTGGGCAACACAGTAAGATCTATCTATAAAAAATATATATGTGCAGTGGCTCATGCCTGTGATCCCAGCATTTTGGGAGGCTGAGGTGGGCGGATTACTTGAGGTCAGGCGTTAGAGACCAGCCTGGCCAACATGGTGAAACCTTGTCTCTACTAAAAATCCAAAAAATAAAGCTGGGCATGGCGATGCGTGCCTGTAACCCAGCTACTTGGGAGACTGAGTCGCAAGAATTGCTGGAACCTGGGAGGCAGAGGTTGCAGTTAGCCGAGATTGCGCCACTGGGAGACAGAGCAAGACTCCATCTAAAAAAATGTGTATATATGTGTGTGTATATATGTATGTGTGTGTGTGTATAGATATTAATCTATTTACATGTTTATTGAATGTTTGCTATCAGTAAGGTTTCAGTCAGCAGTAGCTATCAGTAAATTTGGGGGAAGTGAAAAGTTAAATACAGATTTTTGACTGCATAGGGGTTGATGCCTCAAACTCCCATGTTGCTCAAGGGTCAATCGTATATCATTTCAAACCCCCATGAAGACCCAGACAGCATCTTTAGGGTGGGAGTGGGCCATGCCGGGGATGGCCTTGTGGAAGGCAGGCGTTTAGGCACAGTGCTCTAAAGCAGATGGGCCTAGCTTAGGGCCCAAGCCTAGAACCACTGGAAGGCAGACATGCGTTCTCAGTAAGGAGCCTGGGCCGCCTTGCTATCCACTTAGCTTTCTTGGGGAGAGCTCGCCGCACTATTGGAAACTTCCTGAGCTCTGATCCCCTGGGGGGTGGTGAAGAACAGCGCTGTATCTTAACCCTGCACAAGCCTTTAAGCTTCCAGAGAGGGGACTCCAGGGTCTCCCCCAATTATCTGTTCTGCTTACAGATGGAGATGCTCAGCCCCTTCGAGGCAGTGGCCACACGCTTCAAGGAGCAGTACAGGACATTCGCCACGGCCCTGGACACTACCAGGCACGAGCTGCCCGTGAGGTCCATTCACCTGGAGGGAGATGGGCAGCAGCTCTTAGGTAGGAAACGGTGCGTCCCAGCGCGTGTGCAGCAGGCGGGGCGAGGAGCGTGTGTGGGTGCTTCCCATGGGCCCCATGTCATCGCCACAAGTGCCCTCTTCCCCAACTAAGGCAGAGGATGGGGAGGGCTGGCCAGGCTGTGGTTCCTCCAGGGTCTCACCCTGAGTAACCACACTGGGATTTGAACCTTGGGCATTGGGATTCACAGTGATCTGTTCTGCCAAAAGGCATTTTGCAGGGATGGCCTGTAGTCTCCTGAGTCCTGAGCCCAACAAATAAGCCTTAGTGGTTGGGGGGTGACAAGACCAGCAGCCCCACCCTGGCTTTCCCCCTCAGCAGAGCAGTGAGGTGTCCCTTTCAGGCATAGGGTTCCCATCTAATCCCTAACTTGAAAACTTTGGCAAGTGTGAAAAACCTGCTGTGCTGCATCTTAAATTCTCTTCAGAACAGGTATCTTCCCAAAGAGCAAGTGTTTGGCTGCCCTGGAGTTTGGTTCTTTTTTTTTTTTTTTTTTTTTTTTTTTTGAGACAGCATCTTGCTCTGTCGCCCAGGCTGGAGTGCAGTGGCACAATCTCAGCTCACTGCAACCTCTGCTTCCTGGGTTTAAGTGATCCTCCCACCTCAGCCTCCTGAGTAGCTAGGAGTACATGTGTACATCACCACACCTGGCTTTTATATATATATATATACACACACACACACACACACACCTATATATATATATATTTTTTTTTTTCTGTAGAGATGGGGTTTCACTATGTTGCCAAGGCTGGACTTGAACTCTTGAGTTCAAGCAGTCCTTCCACCTTGGCCTCCCAAAGTGCTGGGATTATAGGCATGAGTCACCATGCCCTGTCATTGTTCTTTTTTTTTTGGAGGTGGAATCTTCTAGCGTAGTCGCCCAGGCGGGAGTGCAGTAGTGCAATTATAGCTCACTGCAGCCTTGAACTTCTCAGGCTCTGCTCAGATCCTCCTACCTCAGCTTCCTGAGTAGCTGGGATTACAGGCATGCGCCACCATGCCCGGCTAATTTTGTCTTTTTAGTAGAGACAGGGTTTCTCCATGTTGGTCAGGCTGGTCTTAAACTCCCGACCCCAGGTGATCCGCCCGCTTTGGCCTCCCAAAGTGCTGGGATTACAGGCATGAGCCATTGCGCCTGGCGCACCTGGCTAATTATTGTTTATTTTTTTGTAGAGATGAGGTCTGGCTATGTTGCCCAGGCTGATCTAGAACTGCTGGGTTCAAGTGGTCTCCCACCTTGGCCTCCCAAAGCACTGGGTTCCTGAATAGACGTGAGCCCCCTGCCTGGCCAGGTTTCTGATTTTATGACTGCAGTCACCTCCACATCTGTGACTCTTAGAAAACAGTCTCTGCTCAGTTCCTTAGGTAGTTGCTGGGAACGGCCTAGGGATCGTGTTGAGTTTTCCGGGGCTGCCATACCAAGCGGCCACAGAATGGGTGGTTTGAAACAACGGAAAGATATTCCCTCCCAGTTCTGGGAGTCTTGATTTCAGCCAGAAGTCTAAATCGAGGCGTTGATGGGATTGGCTCCCTCCAGGGGCTGTCAGGTGAGCTCATCCTGGGTCTCCCCCACCTGCCGGTGGCTGCTGCGGGCCTTGGCGTTCCTTGGCTCGTGGCTGTGTCCCTCCATTCTCTGCCCGTCCTCACGTGGCCTCCTCCCTGGCTGTGTCGTTATTGAAATTTCCTGCATCAGGCTCAGCACGGTGGCTCATGCGTGTTATCCCAGCACTTTGGGAGGCTGAGGCGGGTGGATCACGAGGTCAGGAGTTCAATACCATCCTGGCCAAGATGGTGAAACCCTGTCTCTACTAGAAATACAAAAAAAATTAGCCAGGTGTGGTGGCGGGTGCCGGTAATCCCAGCTACTCAGGATTCTGAGGCAGGAGAATCGCTTGAACCCGGGAGGCAGACGTTACAGTGAGCCAAGATCGTGCCACTGCACTCCAGCCTGGGCGACAGAGCAACACTCTGTCTCAAAAAAAGAAATTTCCCGAATCTGATGAGGACACAAGTCACTGGATTAGGCCCCACTCATCTTAACTCTACCACATCCACAAAGACCCTGTTTCCGGTTAAGGTCACGTTCACTAGGAGTGGAGGGTTGGAGTGAAACGTATGTATTGGGGAGGGCATAATTCGGTCCACAGCTGGGGGGAGAAGAGGCTGGCTGATACGGCGCTTAAAAGGCTCCCAAAATGTGACTCTCATGTACAATTGGCCTTGATGTGATATGTGTCAGGGTAGAGAGGCGTGTTGTCCTATTGCAGGTGACACAGGTCCCGCAGTTGCAGGCATCCCTCTGCTCAGCAGCGCAGGGAACAAGGACTGTTTTTCCGTTAGCTTGTGGTCTGGCTTGGAGGCTTCTCCCTGGCACAGCACAGCCCTTTTCACATTTGCATTGGTTTCTGTTGAGGACACTGGAGTGACATTTCAGTTCTGGTCCAATGCCCTCCTGGATATATGGATATGCCTGTCCCACCATCTCAGAGCACGGGATGGAGAAGGCACGAATGTCTTCCTTGACTTCCGCTTCTTCCCTGTGCGCTCTCCACGGTTCCAGTGCGTTAGCTGAGCATCGTGACAGAAGTCTGTCGGCCACTCCACTTGTGTGTGCCTTGCGTGGGGCACCTTGCCATCCATCGCCCACCATCCCTCTTCCCCTCCAGACGCCCTGCAGCGTGAACTGGTGACCACTCAGTGCCTCCTGGGAGACCTTGGTGTTGGTGATTCGGTAGAAAATGTGCAGGTGCTGGACTTACTGAGCGAACTCAAGGATGTGACGGCGAAAAAGGACCTTGAGCTCCGAAGGTACCTCGGAAAATGCTTTAAGAAAGCGGTGGCACCCTGTTTGCTCAGGGCTGTTGGTGGCTGCACTATTGGGGTGGTGCCAATTTCCTCTTGGAGTTCAGAGGAGGTTCAGTCCCCTGAGCGAGCTGCTCTTTTCCCAGACGCTGCACGATACGAGAATGGCCAGCAGGTGTCGTTGTCATCCGTATTGTGGATAACAAAATCTCCATCCAAGAGCACCTGCCTTGCCTTCCCTTTTTTTTTTTTTTTTTTTTTTGAGACAGGTTCTCACTCTGTCGCCCAGGCTGGAGTGCAGTGGCAGATCTTAGCTCACTGCAGCCTCAAATTCCTGGGCTCAAGTGATCCTCCCACCTCAGCCTCTCCAGTAGCTGGGACTGCAGGTGTGTGCCACCATGCCCAGCTAATTTCCCTTTTCTAGCCCACTTCTCAGTCATTTTTGAGCTAATGGGGATTCTAGGTGAAGTGAGGATCAAATATGCTATAAGATGTGTCCTATGGCCGGGCGCGGTGGCTCACGCTTGTAATCCCAGCACTTTGGGAGGCCGAGGCGGGTGGATCACAAGGTCAGGAGATCGAGACCACGGTGAAACCCCGTCTCTACTAAAAAATACAAAAAATTAGCCGGGCGTGGTGGCGGGCGCCTGTAGTCCCAGCTACTCGGAGAGGCTGAGGCAGGAGAATGGCGTGAACCCGGCAGGCGGAGCTTGCAGTGAGCCGAGATTGCGCCACTGCACTCTACCCCGGGCGACAGAGTGAGACTCCGTCTCAAAAAAAAAAAAAAAAAAAAAAAAAAAAGATGTGTCCTAGATTCACAGATTGTACGACTCAAGCAGAGCAGGGGGAAGGGAGAACAAAAGAGCTCAGAAAAATCTATGGAAGGGCTGGGTGCAGTGGCTCACGCCTGTCATCCCAGCACTTTGGGAGGCCGAGGTGGGAGAATCACTTTAGGCCAAGAGTTCAAGACCAGCCTGGGCAACATGGTGAGACCTTGTTTCTATTTATTATTTGTTTATTTATTTATTTATTTTGAGACACAGTTGCCCAGGCCGAAGTGCAATGTCATGATTTTGGCTCACTGCAACCTCCATCTCCCGGGTCCAATCAATTCTGCCTCAGCCTCCGAACTAACTGGGATTACAGGTGCACACCACCACGCCCGGCTAATTTTGTATTTTTAGTAGAGACAGGGTTTCACCTTGTTGGTCAGGCTGGTCTTGAACTCTTTTTCTTTTCTTTTTTTTTTTGAGATGGAGTCTCGCTCTGTCGCCCAGGCTGGAGTGCAGTGGCACGATCTTGGCTCACTGCAAGCTCCGCCTCCCGAGTTCACGCCATTCTCCTGCCTCAGCCTCCCGAGTAGCTGGGACTATAGGTGCCTGCCACCACGCCCGGCTAATTTTTTGTATTTTTTAGTAGAGACAGGGTTTCACTATGTTAGCCAGGATGGTCTCGATCTCCTGACCTTGTGATCCGCCCGCCTCGGCCTCCCAAAGTGCTGGGATTACAGGCGTGAGCCACCGTGCCTGGCCTTGAACTCTTGACCTCAAGTGATCTGCCCACCTCGGCCCCCCAAAGTGCTGGGATTACAGGCCATGAGCCACCACGCCGGGCCTCTCTATTTAAAAAATACAAAAATTAGCCAGGCACAGTGGTGCATGCCTGTGGTCCCAGCTACTCAGGAAGCAGAGGTGGGAGAATCTTTTGAGCCTGGGGAGGTCAAGGCTGTAATGAGCTGCGGTCATGCCACTGCACTACAACCTGAGCAATGGAGTGAGACCCTGTCTCAGGAAAAAAAAAAAAAAAAATCCATGGAAGTTCTCAAGCAGCTGGAAGAGAAAGGGTGTCACCTATCATTCACATCCTCAAGAGTAACCCAGCAGCACAGGCGCCCTCTTGTCAGCCCTGTTGGTGTTTTCAATGCCTTCCAGGGTAAGGTCCCAGGAGGATGTTTTCTGAACTTCTGATTGATAGAAATGGCCCAGATCTTAAAAGACTGTGTAGTGGCTTGCACAGAGCACATATCCTTGTGCGTCCAGACCCCCAAAACCCATCAAGACCTCCCGCCACTTTTTTTTAACCTCCCCCAGGAGATTTCTAACCACGCGCTTTTCTCCACCTCTTCCAGTAGAGTATCTTTTGTCTTTTTTACAATGCTAAATCTTTTTCCTGAGTTGCTTAAAATATCGGAAAAGGACTTACACAAAACAGCTAGCCACCCACTGTGGCATTGCTTTCTCCTGTGGGTGGCCATGGATCCATTCAGGAGACATCAAAGGGTTATAAAGCCACAGTCTCACTCCTGGGATAACTCATTCATCCATGAACAGCAGAACCCTCATGAACCCAGTCACCTGTTAAAGGCCTCACCTCTCGCTGCTGCCACATTGGGGATTATTATTATTATTGAGACAGGGTTTCATTTTCATTGCTTAGGCTGGAGTGCAGTGGTGCGATCTCGGTTCACTGCAACTTCTGCCTCCGAGGCTCAAGCGATCATTCCACCCCAGTCTCCCAAGTAGCTGGGACTACAGGTGTGCACCACTGCACCCGGCTAATTTTTTTTTTGAGACAGAGTCTCACTTTGTTGCTCAGGTTGGAGTGCCAGTGGCGCGATCCTCGGCTCACTACAGCCCCTGTCTCCTGGGTTCAAGAGATTCTCCTGCCTCAGCCTCCCCAGTAGCTGGGATTACAGGTGCGTTCCACCACGCCCGGCTAATTTTTGTATTTTTAGTAGAGATGGGCTTTCACCATGTTGGCCAGGCTGGTCTTGAACTCCTGACCTCAGGCGATCTGCCCGCCTCGGCCTCCCAAAGTGC
This sequence comes from Symphalangus syndactylus, assembly GCF_028878055.3. NCBI lineage: Eukaryota > Metazoa > Chordata > Mammalia > Primates > Hylobatidae > Symphalangus > Symphalangus syndactylus. The sequence continues at coordinate 43,176,982 of NC_072435.2, read as the reverse complement.
TGGGATTACAGATGTGAGCCATCACGCCGTTTTTAAAAAAATTTTTTAGTACAAACCTGGTTTTGCCGTGTTGCCCAGGCTGGTCTCAAACTCCTGGCCTCAAGCCATCTGTCTGCCTCGGCCTCCCAAAGTTCTGAGATTACAGCACTTTAATCCCACCTTACCTGGCCAGGGGATTAATTTTTAATGGGAGTTTGGGAGGGGACAGATACTCCCACCACAGCAGCAGCATGGCACTGAGCTCCGCGAACATTTCTTGGATGAATCTTTCGTTTCATGCCCGGTGCCGTTCTTGGGGGGTTTCCCTGATTGAGTCTTTTCAGACGGATCTTGTTTGCTGGCCCTTTCCCACTGAGCACGTGGGGCATGTGAAAATCCACCTCCCCGCGTGGCAGCCCTTCGTTCACCACACGCATGCGCTTCACCTCAGAGGGTGAAAGCCGTTATTCTGTCTCCCATCCTCAACAGGAGCTTTGCCCAGGTGCTGGAACTCTCCGCAGAGGCAAGCAAAGAGGCAGCTTTGGCAAACCAGGAAGTCTGGGAAGAGACCCAGGGCATGGCGCCCCCCAGCCGGTGGTATTTCAATCAAGACAGTGCCTGCAGAGAATCTGGGGGAGCACCCAGGAACATGCCCCTGTCTGAGGATGACAACCTGGGTGCCTTGTCAGCCCCCACTCAGGCCACATTCATCAGCCCAAGCGAAGATTTTTCTTCAAGCAGCCAGGGAGAAGTCCCGCCATCTGTCTCTCGTTCAGGGAGGGACTTGTCATGACTTGTGGTTACATTCAGGATACTTGAGCACTTTATATACTACCATAGCACTGTAGCTATTTTTTATGTGATAATCTTGTTTGATAAAACAGTAAACCTGTTTTGCAGTTGAAGCCTCCGTTTTCTATGAAGGGGCCAGTTGGAAGACCTGTGTTTTCTCAAGTTCTTCTGGATGACTGGTCCTGAAATTCCGGGCCTCCACGACATGCCCAGTATCCCACTTTCAAGATTATTTCATGTCCTTCAGTCACAAGGGTGGTTTTGGGACAGCAAGTTAAGAATTGGCCCTCGAGTGGACATACTTTATTTTTTTTTTAGGGAAATGCAGTTCTTTATTAGAACTCAAGTTTGCACTTGTAAACATTCAACAGAAGGGGTAAAACAAAAACAGTCCACATCATCCTTCCCCTGGCCCCAGCTTCTGAGGCTGGAGTAGGGAGCTTCCACTTTAACCCCTGACTGGCTCTGGCTCCAGGGCCTGAGATGCCTTCGTAATCTGGTAACTGTGTCCCCGGCAGCCTCGAGAAATTGCTGGGTGCCTGCCTTGCTGGCAGCTTCGAGAGGTCACCGGGTCCCCGTCTCACTGGCAGCCTCGAGAGACTGTGGGTTTCTGTCCTCCCACACCTCCACCGGGGAACCCTGGGTCCCGCCCTCCAGGACCTCCACCGAACGCTGGGTCCCAGCCTCCCGCACCTTGACTAGAGTGGACATATTTCAGTTCCAGGTCTCAGTAATTGTCGCTGGGAGATGCTCAGGCTCTTGCCGTAAACCCCATCTGTGCTCCACTGGTACTTCGACCCAGAACATTTTCCTCCAACCAGCTCTCCAGCTTCCACCTCACGCGGTGTGGGCTTTGGGAACTTACTGATCCCCATGTCACATTTCCAGTTCATATTGCTGGAGGTGTGGGTTTTGCTGCCTGGTTTGTCTTTGGTTTTAGACAGGGCTTGCTCTGTCTTCTGGGCTGGAGTGCGACGAATCTGCCTGGTTGTCCCCAGTGAGTCCAGGTTGGGTTTCCTGTTATAGTGTCTGCCTTCCAGCTTTTAAAATTTCTGCAAACTGGGGCAAATACAGCAGACTCGTCTGGAGCCCTTTAATTTCGAGGGACCCCAGGCAGTCGCTTCAGTTCAGCCAGCGCTTCCATAGTGCTTTTTTTTTTTTAATTTTGAAACAGAATCTTACTCTGTCGCCCGGGCTGGAGTGCAGTGACATGATCTCGGCTCACCGCAACCTCCGCTGCCTCCTGGGTTCGAGCAATTCTCCTGCCTCAGTCTCCCAAGTAGCTGGGACTACAGGTGTGCACCACTACACCCAGCTAATTTTTGAATTTTTAGTAGAGATAGGGTTCACCATGTTGGCCAGGCTGCTCTCCAACTCCTGGCCTCAAGTGACCTGCCCACCTCAGCCTCCTAAAGTGTTGCGAGCCACCGTGCCCGGCCCATAGTGCTGTCTTAACACCTTCGTTCATCCTGTGAATGAATGTCCATTATAGGGATTTAGGAATTATGTGCCAGGAACTGTGGACAAAGACCAAAGAAGTTTTTATTATACCCCAAGGGGATATCATTAAATCCACATGAGCAGATAAAAGAGGAAGTCTTTGGGCCAGGCACGGTGGCTCATGCCTGTAATCCCAGCACTTTGGGAGGCCAAGGTGGGCAGATCATTTGAGGTTTGGAGTTTGAGAACAGCCTGACCAACATGGTGAAACCCTCTCTCTACTAAAAATACAAAAATTAGCTGGGCGTGGTGACGCGCACCTATAGTGCCAGCTACCCTGGAGGCTAAGGCAGGAGAATCGCTTCATCGCAGGAAGCAGAGATCGTAGTGAGCCAAGATCACACCACTGCCACTCCAGCCTGGGTGACAGAGTGAGACTGATTCAAAAAAAAAAAAAAACCCAAGACTAGGCAGCATATGAATGTGATAGATGTTATGTGCAGGATTAACAAGCGATGCCTTAACATATAAAACTTGACTCATTTGGAACTAAAATCCTGCTCTACGTTTTCTGAATTGGGCATTGCCACAGGACGCACATTGAAAAAAATATTTTATTACATCACAATCTTGACCTCCAACAGCGGAGACCCTAGAATCTATCATCTAAGCCGGACACCACTGAGAATCAGCAGGAGGAGTGGTGGATTCAACCCACAGGTGGAAATGGGCGGCACACACCCGACCCTGTAAGGCTGACATCCTTACTTCATGAGAATTGAGTTTGATTTTGATAATGAATGAATTCAGCTCATGGTCTCCACGCCTCCAGGGGATGTGTCCTGGACACAGCCTGTGTCCTCCCGTGGCTTGCAAGGGAAACTACTGCTCAAAATGACCACCATCATCTCCTGACATCCCTGGCCATGGGGCTGGGATGGCCAGACTTAGAATCCCCAGAGGTGTGACTACAAGGAAGTAAAGCCAGATGGTCTGTGTCTCACTGACTCCATTTTTTTTTGGATCGACCTTGGTGCACAAAAGCAACCATGGGCAATATAGAAAGAAAGGATAAGACTGGGCGCAGTGGCTCTCACCTGTAATCCCAGCACTTTGGGAAGCTAAGGTGAGAGGATCGCTTGAGCCCAGGAAGTCGAGGCTGCAGTGAGCCATGATTGCACCACTGTGCTCCAGTCTGGGCGACGGAGTGAGACCCAGTTTTTTTTTTTTTTTTGAGATGGAGTCTCACTCTGTCACCCAGGCTGGAGTGCAGTGGTGTGATGTGATCTCAGCTCACTGCGACGTCCACCTCCTGGGTTCAAGCAGTTCTCCTGCCTCAGCCTCCCGAGTAGCTGGGACTACAGGTGTGTGCCACCACACCCGGCTAATTTTTGTATTTTTTAGTAGAGACGGAGTTTCACCATATTGGCCAGGCTGATCTCGAACTCCTGACCTCAAGTGATCCGCCTGCCTCTGCCTCCCAAAGTGCTAGGATTACAGGCATGAGCCACCGTGCCCAGTCCCATCAGTGTATTTCATTTCAATTTGCACCTGGTACAATAGACATTGGCAAAATGAACAAGTGAGACAAACACAGCCTTGAAATTGAGCCTGGCACCCAGTAAGTGTTCGACGTTTCTCCTACTTCCTTTTGCTGTGCAACCTGGGTAAATGACTTCCCGTCTCTGAGCTTCCATCATCATCTCTGTAAGTGGGGAAGAGTATGGGCTGAACTGTATGTCCCCAAAATTCATATGTGGAGGTTGTAGCACAGTCCCTCAGACTGTGACTGTATTTGGAGTTAAGGTCATTATTAGAGAGGTAATTAGGTAAGGTTAGCAGCCAAAGGAAAACTAAAACTAATTTTCACACAAATGTGAACCAGAACCTTCCACATCAGCACAGAGCGGAGGAAAAAGAACCACAGAGGATGAGAAGAGAGGAGTGCTGGCCCGGGTCCCTGGTGCTGGGAACCAGCTGGATGCCAGGACACACCAGGCACAGCCAAATCCCACGTGGATCTGCAGTAGGGGCACCCCAGGATGATTATGGGGTCCTCCTAGGGAGAGCTCAGAGTCCCAGCCAATGCTCGTAATTGCCTGGGGTCAGTGGGTCACTGAGCTAATCCTCCCAAGCACATCAGGGGTCTCTGCCATCACTGAGGGGGACTTCCAGAACTCCCTGGAACCCAGTCAAGTCCAATTAACCAAAAAGGCAGGAATGTGGGCTGGGACCCCAGCAGGTGGGGGGCTTCTCGGCAGGGAGACTGGGGTGGCCCAGGAACTGTCTCATTTGTGGGAAACAGGCCCCAGGCCCCAGTCCCATCCAGGGCAGGGAGGGAGGGGACCCCCAGGCTCAGGTCAGTGGGGTCTGTCTGTTCAGCGGGGCTTTGGGCTGTGGGATCCAGATCCAGGGACACCGGCCTTGGTGGTTAATTTGATGTTCTGCTCATAGACATGTGATTATTTAAAAGCCACATTTCAGTAAGGCAGAGGAGGACAAATATTGCTTGACTGCACTTATAGGAGCCACAGGGAATAGCCAAATTCCTAGAGATAGAAAGTAGAAGCAAGACTCCCAGGGGCTGGGGTAGATGATTGGAGACTGTTTCAAGGGCTGGAGTGATAAAAAAAATTTGGGATGTAGATAGTGATGATGGTTGCACACATCGGGAATGCATTTAATGTCAATGAATTGTAGCTTCCAAGTGGTTAACATGATCAATATGTATATTTTACTACAATGGCAAGAAAAAGACTTAAGCATTTAACCATTTAAGGAAATTGGTTCATTAATGTATAGTTGGATTTATTAGTTGCATAACAATGTTTAAATATTCGGGGAAATGTACTTCGTAGATGGAAATGCTTAATAAATTGAACATTAAAAATTTTGGGGGGAGGCTGAGGTGGGAGGATTTCTTCCTTTTTTTCTTTTCTTTTTTTTTTTTTGAGGTGGAGTCTCGCTCTGTCACCCAGGCTGGAGTGCAATGGCATGATCTCGGCTCACTGCAACTCCCGCCTCCCCAGTTCAAGCAATTCTCCTGCCTCAGCCTCCTGAGTAGCTGGGATTACAGGCACGTGCCACCACACACAGCTAATTTTTGTATTTTTAGTAGAGACAGGGTTTCACCATGTTAGTCAGGCTGGTCTCGAACTCCTGACCTCAAGTGATTCGCCTGCCTCAGCCTCCCAAAGTGTTAGGATTACAGGCATGGGCCACCGTGCCCGGCCATGTGCTTACCTTTTTAAAGAATGGAGTGTTACATCTTACACAGACTCCCAATAGTGGCAGGTAGCACTTAAAGGAGGGGCATGTCCCCAGATCTGAGACCCTGGGTGGGGACTGCATCAACATCGTCCCGGGGTGGGTGTGAGTCTGAACCCCCTGCTGGTGCCCCTCAGCTCAGCCCTTTAACCATCACCTGGCCTGGTAGGGTCAGTCCGCCTAGATGGTCCCTGTGCTGGGAATTACAGGTGTAAACCACCACGCTCTGCCCATTTTCCCAAATATTTAAACACTGCCATGCAACAAATAAATGAAGCTACACATTTCATGAGCCAATTTCCTTAAATGGTTAAATGCTAATTTCAAATTTAAAGTCTTTATTTGACATTGTAGTAAACTCTATATGGGCCGGGCGCAGTGGCTCATGCCTGTAATCCCAGCACTTTGGGAGGCCAAGGTGGGTGGATCACCTGAGGTCAGGAGTTCGAGACCAGCCAGGCCAACATGGTGAAACCCTGTCTCTACTGAAAATACAAAAATTAGCCGGGTGTGGTGGCATGCACCTGTAGTCCCAGCTACTCAGGAGGCTGTGGCAGGAGAATCACTTGAATCCGGGAGGCGGAGGTTGCAATGAGCTGAGATCGCGCCACTGCACTCCAGCCTGGGGGACAGAGTGAGACTCTGTCTCAAAAAAAAAAAAAAACTCTACATGATAATGATCGTGTTAACCACTTGGAAGGTACAATTCAGTGACATTAAATGCATTCTCAATGTGTGCAACCATCACCACTTTCTACACTCTAAATTTTTTTATCACTCCAGGCCCTTAAACCAGTCTCCAGTCCTCTACCCCAGCCCCTTGGAGTCTCGCTTCTACTGTCTGTGTCTAGGAATTTGGCTATTCCCTGTGGCTCCTATAAGTGCAATCATGCAACATTTGTCCTCCTCTGTCTGACTTACTGAAATGGGGCTTTTAAATCATCATGTATCTATGAGCAGAACATCAAATTAACCACCAACGCTGATGTCCCCGGATCCCACAGCCGAAAGCCTCGCTGAACAGACAGACCCCACTGACCCGAGCCTGGGGGTTTCCTCCCTCCCTGCCGTGGACAAGGCTGGGGTCTGGGGCTTGTTTCCCACAAGTGAGACATCCCCGGGCCACCCTGGTCTCCTGCTGAGACCTCCAAGCCGTGCTGGGGTCCCAGCCCACATTCCTGCCTTTTTGGCTAATTGGACTTGATCGGGTTCCAGGAAGTTCTGGAAGTCCCCCTCAGTGATGGCAGAGACCCCTGATGTGCTCAGGAGGATTAGCTCAGCGACCTACTGACCCCAGGCAATTAGGAGCATTGGCCAGGACTATGAGCTCTCCCTAGGAGTACCTCATAATCATCCCGGGTGCCCCCGCTGCAGACCCACGTGGGATTTGGCTGTGCCTGGTGTGTCCTGGCATCCAGCTGGTTCCCAGCACCAGGGACCCGGGCCAGCACTCCTCTCTCCTCATCCTCTGTGGTTCTTTTTCTTCCTCTCTGTGCTGATGTGGAAGGTTCTGGTTCACATTTGTGTGAAAGACCCATTTAGTTTTCCTTTGGCTTTTATTTTTCCATTTTTGATTAATTTTGAGACAGGGTCTCACTCTGTTGCTCAGGTCAGAGTGCAATGGTGCAATCCTAGCTTACTTCAGCCTTGAACTCCTGGGCTGAAGCGATCCTCCTGTTTCAGCCTCCTGAGTAGCGGGGACTACAGGTATGCACCACCACACTCAGCTAATTTTAAAAATATTTTTTAGTGATTGGGTCTCCCTCTATTGTTCACAGTGGTCTCAAACTCTTGGCCTCAAGTGATCCTCCTGACTCGGCTTCCCAAAGCATTGGGATTACAGGATTACAGGCGTGAGCCACTGCCTTTTTTTTTTTTTTTTTTTTTTTTTGAGACAAGAGTTTTGCCCTTGTTGCCCAGGCTGGAGTGCAATGGTGTAACCTTGGCTCATTGCAACTTCTGCCTCCCAGGTTCAAGCGATTCTCCTGCCTCAGCCTCCGGAGTAGCTAGGATTACAGGCGCCCACTACCATGCCTGTCTAATTTTTTTGTATTTTTAGTAGAGATGAGGTTTCGCCATGCTGGCCAGGCTGGTCTAGAACTCCTGAATTCAGGTGATCCTCCCGCCTCAGCCTCCCAAAGTGTTGGATTACAGGCATGAGCCACCATGCCTGGCCTGCAGATGCTTTCTGATAAATCTGTGTGAGGCGTGGTGGTCTGAGTTGCAGTGGGTGAGAAATAGAAACATTTAATTCACAATAGAAGCCTGGTGCCTAGCTTTCTTTTTTTCCTTTCCTTCCCTCCCTCCCTTTGTCTCTCTCTCTCTCTCTCTCTCTTCCTTGTTCAACAGGGTCTCACTCTGTCACCCAGGCTAGAGTGCAGTGGTACGATCGTAGCTTGGTGCAGCCTCAAACTCCTAGGCTCGAGCCATCCTCCCACCTTAGCCTCCCAAGTAGCTGGGACTACAGGTGCAAACCATCATGCCCAGCTAATTTTTTAATTTTTATTTTTCGTAGAGATGAGGTCTCACTATGTTGCCCAGGCTGGTCTCGAACTCCTGTCCTCAAAGTGATCCTCCAACCTCAGCCTCCCTCGGTGCTGGGGTTCCAGGCGTGAGCCACCGCACCTGGCCTCTTGTGACTTTTAAAAGCATTTCATCACAGCATGGTATGGGAGTGTTCATTATATGCATTTTGTCTCTTTTCCTCTTTTTGATTGATTAAAAATGACTCGTGTGTTCCTGCAGAAAAGGACCCTGGAGGTGATCCAAACACCCCCCACAGCCCCGCTCCACGCACACAGGCAGCTCTAGCCAAGTCGCAGCCTCCAGAAACCCCTCCACCCCTGCACTGTGTTTCCTCAACAACCAAGCCTGGGAACATTCCCAAAAGGGTCCAGGAAGCAGCTCACTCAGCAGATGTTTGGTGATTTCAGAAAACAAAAGGGTCGGCAGGTCACGTCCATCAGCTCCCTGAAGAGTCCTCCAGGATTGCGCCTGCTGCGTGGCTTGGCACAGCCCGCATCACGACAACACGGACTTTCCATCTTTACTGTCCTTTTAATCACTTCTGCAGGGGGATAGCTCAATTTACAAACTACATAAATATTTTCCTTTCAGCACCAAACTTTCCCCTGGGGAGCTGGAAGCCCAGCTGGGGTCTTTTTGTCTCTGGCCTCCGGGTCCAGGGCTGACCTGGGATAGGAGCATTTGTACCAGCCTCCCGGAGTTGCGGTGAGAGGTGCTGGCAGGTTTCAGGGACAGGAGGCTGTTAGGACTGCCACCCTCCACATCTTGTGTGAGGGACCACAGGATAGGAGAAGGCAGATACGTGGAGTTCCGAGGCAGGTTATGTGGGCCCTTGGAGTTGCTGAACCAAAGTACACCTACAATCATAAAGCCAATTAAGATGTTTGTTAAAGAGGCTGGGCATGGGGCCGGGCGCGGTGGCTCACGCCTATAATCCCAGCACTTTAGGAGGCCGAGGTGGGTGGATCACGAGGTCAGGAGATGGAGAGCATCCTGGCTAACACGGTGCAACCCCGTCTCTACTAAAAAAATACAACAAAAATTAGCCGGGCGTGGTGGTGGGCCGCTGTAGTCCCATCTACTCAGGAGGGTGAGGCAGGAGAATGGCGTGAACCCAGGAGGCGGAGCTTGCAGTGAGCCGAGATCGCGCCACTGACTCCGCCTCAAAAAAAAAAAAAAAAAAAAAAAAAGAGGCTGGGCATGGTGGCTCACACCTGTAATCCCAGCACTTTGGGAGGCTGAGGCAGGTGGATCACTTGAGGCCAGGAGTTCAAGACCAGCCTGGCCAACATGGTGAAACTCTTGTCTCCAGTAAAATACAAAAATTAACCGGTGTGGTGGTGCATGCCTGTGATCCCATCTACTCAGGAGGCTGAGGCATGAGAATCGCTTGGACCTGGGAGGCAGAGGTTGCAGTGAGTCAAGATTACACCACTGCACTTCAGCCTGGGAGGGAGAGGGAGATTCTGTCTCAAAGAAAGAAAAGAAAAGAAAAGAAAAAGAGAGCTGTGTCCAATGCTGCTTGTAAATCAAATAAAACAAGCACACAAATAGAACATTCAGTTAAGGAAATTGTCTATCATTGGTAACATTGATGAAATCAGTTTCAGGGGAGTGACGGGAGGGAGAGAAATAGCTTGATTGGAAAGAAATGAAGGGGGAACTGGAGGAGATAAATTGGAGAACTTTAGACGAATACCAGAAAAATAAAGCAGACCCATACAAAAACCAAATAAAGCTGGGTGCAGTGGCTCATGCCTGTAATTCTGGTATTTGGGGAGGCTCAGGAGGGAGGATTGCTTGAGCCCTGGAGTTTGAGGCCAGCCTGGGCAACATAGCTAGACCCTGTCTTTACAAAAAATATAAAAATTAGCTGGGTGGGCCGGGTGCGATGGCTCACACCTGTAATCCCAGCACTTTGGGAGGCCAAGATGGGTGGATCACAAGGTCAGGAGATCGAGACCATCCTGGCTAACATGGTGAAACCCAGTCTCTACTAAAAATACAAAAACAAAGTTAGCCAGGCGTGGTGGCAGGCACCTGTAGTCCCAGCTACTTGGGAGGTGGAGGCAGGAGAATGGTGTGAACCTGGGAGGCGGAGCTTGCAGTGAGTTGAGATTGCGCCACTGCACTCCAGCCTGGGCGACAGAGCAAGACTCCGTCTCGAAAAAAAAAAAAAAAATAGCTGGGTGTGGTGGTGCTCACCTGTAGTCCCAGCTACTTGGGAGGCTGAGGCAGGAGGATCGCTTGAGCCCGGGAGATGAAGGCTGCAGTGAGCTATGATCATGCCACTGCACTCCAGCCTGGGTGACAGTGAGATCCTGTCTGAAAAACAAAACAAAACCCCAAAAATCACGATGCTGAGTGAAAGAAGCTGGTCATGAAACACCACATAGTGTGAGATTCCATTGATATGAAATGCCCAGAACAGGCAAATCCATAGAGACAGGAAGCAATGAGTGGCTGCCAGGGGCTTTGGGAGAGGGAATGGGGAGTGACTGCTAATGGGGACAGGGTCTCCTTATGGGGGGATGAAATGTTCTAGAATGAGGTAGAAGTGATGATGGTTGCACAACTGTAAGTATACTAAAATCTATTGATTAAATAGATTTTAATCAATAGTAAACCTATTGAACCGGACACTTTCACTGGGTCAACTTTGTGGTACGTAAATTATGCCCCAATTATACTCCCAAAGAAAAGGTGGCTGGAGGAGGGGCAGTGTGGGTGCCCTCCAGAGCCAAAGCTTATTAGAGCCCTGGCAGGTGAGGGGCTGCTGGCTGGGAAGCGGGAATGAGCCAGCTGGGTTCACAGGGCAATGACAGTCCAAGTCCCAGGGTGGGGCAGGGATGGCAGAGGCTGTGGGCTGGATGGGGGCCTGGGGAGCTGAATGGCGAGGGAGCCTCAGAAGGTTTGCATGAACAAGTGATGAAACAAACGTCTCCTCCTGCAACACCCCCCCTCCACCCCCGCCCCGGCCCTGCCACCATGACCCAGCAGGAGCCAACTCCTCCCTCCCGCTCCTGGGCTGCCTGGCCCCAGTGTCCCTAGGCTGCCGTTTAGGGAACATTGACTAGGTCCAGGCTCAGGGCTGGCCTTACATTCCTGGGTTCCCATCCTCACCGGTGCCCTGTGGGGTGAGCCCTGCTGTCAGAATTTCTAGAATGCACCTGTTTGGAACTGATCTGCTGAAATATTGGGAGCCACTGAGGGCTGGGCCAGCCTCCAGCACCTGGTATGCTGGCCTGGGTGGGGGCGGTGTCTGTAGACACTTGGTGATGGGAGGAAAGAAGGGAAGGAAGTGGTCACCTCACCTGGGGGCTATGTCCCTGTCCACCTCACCTGGGGGATTTCTACACCTGTCCACCTCACCTGGGGGCTTTCTACACCTGTCCGCCTCACCTGGGGGCTTTCTACACCTGTCCGCCTCACCTGGGGGATTTCTATGCCTGTCCGCCTCACCTGGGGGCTTTCTACACCTGTCCACCTCACCTGGGGGATTTCTATGCCTGTCCACCTCACCTGGGGGCTTTCTACACCTGTCCGCCTCACCTGGGGGATTTCTACACCTGTCCACCTCACCTAGGGGATTTCTATGCCTGTCCGCCTCACCTGGGGGATTTCTATGCCTGTCCGCCTCACCTGGGGGCTTTCTGCACCTGTCCACCTCACCTGGGGGCTTTCTACACCTGTCCACCTCACCTGGGGGATTTCTATGCCTGTCTGCCTCACCTGGGGGCTTTCTACACCTGTCCACCTCACCTGGGGGATTTCTTCGCCTGCCCGCCTCACCTAGGGGATTTCTACACCTGTCCACTTCACCTGGGGGCTATTTATGCCTGTCCCCCTCACCTGCGGGCTGTCTACCACCTATCTCGTCTAGAGGGCCATGCACCTACCCGTCTTATCTGGAGGGCCATGCCCCTGTCTACCAGGGGCTGTCTACACCTGTTCACTTCATCTTGGGGGTTGTCTCCTTCATTTGGGGGTTACCTATACCTGCCTACCTCACCTCGGCAGGCCATGTACCCACTCAGCTCACCTGGGGGGCCATGTGCCTGCTTGCCTCACTCAGGGGCTGTCTACACTTGGGTTGGACAGGCCACTGGCCGGAGTGGCCGTCTCCAGGCTTAGCTCCAGTAGACAGGCCTCCTGCAGGGCTGGACGAGGCCACTCCCAGGGAGTTAGAGGGTGGCGAGCCCCCTCCGCAGCCCCCAGCATGCGCTTGGAGCTGCTGGCAGCCTGGTGGCTCCTCAGCTTCTGCCCAGTCCAGGTTGTGTCCAGAACATTTCTGGTACTGAGCTGGCGTCTTCTCCAGGACAGTTGCTGCTGGCGGAGCTGAGGCGGGCCAGGGCGTTCACTGTGGTGCTTTTATTTCCAGCCTGCTTGCCCAGAAGGCAGAGCTTGCCAGGGTGCCTACTGGGGCTGAATCGTGTCTGGGCCTCAGTTTTCTTTTCTTTTCTTTTCTTTCTTTCTTTTTGTCTTTTTTTTTTTTTTTTTTGAGACCGAGTCTCTCTCTGTCGCCCAGGCTGGAGTGCAGTGGCACAATCTCGGCTCACTGCAACCTCCACCTCCTGGGTTCAAGTGATTCTCATGCCTCAGCCTCCTGAGTAGCTGGGATTACAGGCGACCACCATCAAGCCCAGCTAATTTTTGTATTTTTGGTAGAGCCAGGGTTTCGCCATGTTGGCCAGGCTGGTCTTGAATTCCCGACCTCACGTGATCCTCCCTCCTCGGCTTCTCAAAGTGCTGGGATCACAGGTGTGAGCCACCGCGCCTGGCCAGGGCCTCGGTTTTCTTATCCCAGTGCTGTCCCAGGTCCCATTCCTGCTCTCATGTCACAGGAGCCTCTAAGAAGGAATGGTTGGGCAGAGATGCCACCTAAGAGACAGGAGATGGTGCCGGCCACCAGACCCCGGGGCTGGGGAGTGTCTGACGCAGAGCTGCACTGAGGGCTCGGGTGCAGGTAAAAAGGGCTGCAGGCAGCATCTCCACCCTTCTCCCCAGACAGACACACACACCCCTGCCCTGCTCCCTGATACCCCTGCCCCGCTCCCTGACACCCCTGCCCCGCTCCCTGCCCTCTGCCTGTGCTCACCCTGTAGGGACACAGTGAGGTGAGCAAGTGTAGCTGGCTTCCAGGTGAGGTGGGTGGGGACATGGCCCCCAGGTGGGTATGGGTAAATCCTAGGTGAGGTGGATGGGTGCGTAGTCCTCAGGTGGGATGGGGAGGTGTATATAGCCCCCAGGCAACATGGACCGGTGTAGACAGCCTCCAAATGAGGTGGGCAGAGACATGGCCCTCCAGGTGAGGTGAGGTGGGTGGGTGTAGACAGTCCCTAGGTGAGGTGGGTGGGTATAGACAGTCCCTAGGTGAGGTGGGTGGGTGTAGACTGTCCCTAGGTGAGGTGGGTGGGTACATCGACCCTAGGTGAGGTGGGCAGGTGTGGCCAGCCCCCAGGTAAGATGGGCAGGTAGGGACACAGTCCCCAGGTGAGATGGGTATGTGTGGACAGCCCCCAGGTGAGATGGGCAGGTGTGGACACAGCCCTCAGGTGAGATGGGCAGGTATGGACAGCCCCCAGGTGAGGTGGGCAGTTGTGGACAGCCCCCAGATGAGGTGCTCAGGTAGAGACAGCCTCCAGGTAAGGTGGACAGAGACATGGCTCCCTAGGTGATCTGGGCAGGTGCAGACAGACCCCAGGTGAGCTGGGCAGGTGCAGACTTCACAAGCATGCATTTGGAGGCACAGTCACACAGCTGAAGGAGCACCCCAGAAGGGGCTTCACCATGGTGAAGCTGCCAGAAGGAGCCAGAAAGATGGGAAGAAGCCCTCTTGGTGCAGAGGGCGGATCACTGACTGGCCTCCGAGGGCGGCCTTCAGGGGACATCTAGGGCATGCCCCAGGAACAGTGGGGCTGCGGTGGTGCCTCAAGGCTGCCTGGGGCCGGATGATCACAGCGCATTATCTTTGCTCAGACTCAGGGTCCAGGCAGGACAAAGCCACTCAAGATGGTTGAAACAAAAACTCAGCAAACTCGGGTGTTAGGGAAGTGATTCTGGAGTTGTGAGGCTGAAGCTTCTTCCCGGAAGTGCAGTCAGAGCTTGGACCAGCTGTGAGTTCATCTTCTCCAAGGAGCTGCACATCCCTAAGGCCACCCTGAGGCTGACCCTAGAGCCTACACACTGGTCCCCACCGGCCGGGGACCATCTGCCCTGTGCTGTCCCCCAACGGCTTGCGTGCACTCCCCGCCCTGAGGACACAGGGCAGGATTCACGGGGCAAGAATGGGAACCTGGCTTGATCTCTGGTCCCCACATCCAGAGAGGGCCAGTGGCAGCCTGAGTCTCCTTTGCCTTCCTCCACGCTTGGTGCTACTTGGAGCGGGCACGAGCTCCTTCCTGCCACAGGGCTGTGTGGCACATTGCTTGTGCTTGGAGCGGTGTTTGGGGCAGCTGGCGTCTCCAAACCCCAGAGAGGGCTGAGTCCAAGAGGTTAAGCCCAAGGGCACTTCAGGTCGCCTTGTCTCAGACATAGAACTTTCTGAGGCCTCTTCCTCCATGGAAAGTCCCAGGCCTGCATCCTGTTATCCTGCCCCATCTCTTTTTTTTTTTTTTTTTTTTTCCTGAGACCAAGTTTTGCTCTTGTTGCCCAGGCTGGAGTGCAGTGGCGTGATCTCGGCTCATCGCAACCTCCGCCTCCCAGGTCCAAGCTATTCTCCTGCCTCACCCTTCCTGAGTGGCTGGGATTATAGGTATGTGCCGCCACCACGCCCGGCTAATTTTGTATTTTTAGTAGAGATAGGGTTTCTCCATGTTGGTCAGGCTGGTCTTGAAATCCCGACCTCAGATGATCCGCCCGCCTCGGCCTCCCAAAGTGCTGGGATTGCAGGTGTGAGCCACGGCGCCCGGCTTTTTTTTTTTTTTGAGACAGAGTCTTGCTCTGTCATCCAGGCTGGAGTGTAGTGGTGCAATCATAGCTCACTGCAGCTTCAAACTCCTAGACTCAAGCAATCCTCCTGCCTCAGCCTCTTGAATAGCTGGGACTTGCTGGGACAGATCCCAGATGTCCCCCTAAAAGCCACCTTTGGAGGCCACTCAGCCACCACGCACAGCTAATTTTTCTTTTCTTTTTCTTTTTTTTTTTTTTCAAGATGGAGTCTCTCACACAGGCTGGAGTGCAGTGGCGTGATCTCGACTCACTGCAACCCCGCCTCCTGGGTTCAAGAGATTCTCCTGCTTCAGCCTCCCAAGTAGCTGGGATTACAGGCTCCTGCCACCACACCCGGGTAATTTTTGTATTTTTGGTAGAGATGGGATTTCGCCAAGTTGGCCAGGCTGATCTCGAACTCCTGACCTCAAGTGATCTGCCTGTCTTGGCCTCCCAAAGTGCTAGGATTACAGGGATGAGCCACTGCATCTGGCCAATTTTTTAAATTTTTTGTAGAGATGAAGTCTCACTATAATGCCCAGGCTGGTCTTTAACTCTTGACCGCAAGTGATCCTCCCACTTCGACTTCCCAAGGTGCTGAGATTATAGGTGTGAGCCACCGTGCCTGGCCCAATTTTTGTGTTTCAGTGTACATTTTTGTTTTTCTAAACGGATGTATAGTTGGCCCTGAAGAATGATGGGGTTAGGGGTGCTGAGCCTCCTGGCAGTTGAAAATCTGTGCATAACTTTTGACTCCCCCAAAACTTAACTATTAATAGCCTACTGTTGACCAGAAGTCAACAGATAACATAAACAATCAATTAATGCATATTTTGTATGTTCTATGTATTATATATTGTATTCTGACAATAAAGCAAGGTAGAGAAAAGAATAATAAACATGTTATTAAGAAAATCATTCCTGCCTCACTCCTGGTAGGTGTTATTGCATATTTGGCTGGGCGCAGAGGCCTATAATCCCAGCACTTTGGGAGGCCGAGATGAATGGATCACCTGAGGTCAGGAGTTCAAGACCAGACTGGGCAACACGGTGAAACCCTGTCTCTACTAAAAATATAAAAAATTAGCTGGACGTGGTGGTGCGTGCCTGTAATCCCAGCTACCTGGGAGGCTGAGGCAGGAGAATAGCTTGAACCTGGGAGACGGAGGTTGCAGTGAGCCAAGATTGCGCCATTGCACTCAAACCTGGGCAACAGAGCAAGACTCCATTTTAAAAACACAAACAAACAAAAAAAGATGCTGAGTGAGATAAGGCAGACACAAAAGCACACATAGTGTATGATTCCATTTATACGAAATGTCCTGGACAGGCATGGCCTGATCTCCCTCTGGTCCTAGGAACCCTGTGGGGGGCACTGTGCTAGAAGACCCAGATCACTGCAGACCATCGGGCTGTCTGTCTGTCTTCAGCCCTGACATCCAATCTCCTGGGCACCTGGAAGGCACAGGCACATGCTGGCTAAGTGGGTGAAAAACACCCATTAGGCCAGGCGCAGTGGCTCATGCTTGTAATCCCAGCACTTTGGGAGGCCGAGATGGGCAGATCACTCAAGGTCATGAGTTCGAGAACTCGTGGCCTGGCCAACATGGTGAAACCCCATCTCTACTAAAAAAAACCCCCAAAAAATTAGCTGGATTAGCTGGGCGTGGTGGCGTGTGCCTGTAATCCCAGCTACTTGGGAGGCTGAGGCACGAGAATCACTTGAACCCGGGTGGCAGAAGTTGGCAGTGAGCCGAGATCGCACCACTGCACTCCAGCCTGTGCAACAGGGCGACACTCTGTCTCAATAAAAAGAAAAAAGAAAAGAAAAAAGAAAAACACCCACTGACAACAGGACAGTCTTTGCAGTCTTCCTCGTCCACCATCCAAACTGCAAAGCTGCTCATCCTAGGCATGTTTGGAGATGTTTAACAACCACTCACCGTGGGGCTAATGCAGCCGGTTCCACCCTCACACAACAGGGGCATTCCTAAAAATGACCTCACACTGCAAATTCACACAATCAAACCACAGGGCTCATGGGAAAATGGGCCAGAGCACAACCATCCAAATGTCACCAATGACACCTAAAAAAAAATAGGCTCTTACTAAAAATGGTAGTGCCATTGTACAAATGTCAAATGGTTAAGAATTTCAAGAATATGGCTGGGCATGATGCTTCATGCCTGTATAATCCCAGCACTTTGGGAGGCCAAGGCGGGTGGATCGCTTGAGTCCAGAAGTTGGAGACTATCCTGGGTGAGATGGCGAAAACCTGTCTCTACTAAAAATACAAAAAAATTAGCTGGGCATGGTGGTACATGCCTGTGGTCTCAGCTACTCGGGAGGCTGAGGCAGGAGGATCAACTGAGCCCGGGAGGTTGAAGCAGCAGTGAGCCCTGATCGTGCCATTACACTCCAGCTTGGACAACAGAGCGAGAACCCATCTCAAAAAAAACAAAAAAACAAAAAAATACAAATACGGTATCAGCCTTGGAAAGACTGAAGGCTCGCTTGTGGACCTGGGCATGGGGAGGTGGCAGCCTGTGAGTTACTGTGAAGGGCTGGGAGGAGATCATCTGAAATCAGGCAGGACATTGTAACCTCAGACAGGGACAGGGGTGGCTCCTGGCACACAGCAAGGCACTGAGGGAGCACAGAGATGCTGGAGAGGGTGCAGGTGTGGTTTTGTGTATTCCTACGTGGCTGGGGTCAGCCAGGTGCAGTTTTCTGCATTCATACCCAATGTTTCTTGCAGACAAAAATCTTACATAAGCGAACACAAACATTTGATTTTATGCTCAAATCATTCCTAATGCATCCATCATGTCGGAACACATTTGTGCTTTCAAAACAAGTGATAAAGTGGAATTGATTGTACTCCGCCCATGGGTAATTTCAACCTACTGGCGTGAAGTGACTAAACACAGAGTTAGGAAGAGATGTGTGTTATTATGGAGTATTTTCACCACGCATAACCTCAAGGGTACAGAGAATTATAAAATGTAGTAAAATGAAGAGGAAGTGATGAGTTTTGAGTACTTCCAGCGCCTTGCTATTTATTTATTTATTTTTATTTGAGACAGTCTCACTCTGTAGTCCGGATTGGAGTGCAGTGGCGTGATCTCAGTTCACTGCAACCTCTGCCTCCTGGGTTCAAGTGATTCCCTTGCCTTAACTTCCCAAGTAGTTGAGATTACAGGCATGCACCACCTGTATTTTTAGGAGAGATGGGGTTTCAACATGTTGGTCAGACTGGTCTCGAACTCCTGGTCTCAAGTGATCTGTCCTCTTTGGCCTCCCCAAGTGCTGGGATTACAGGCGTGAGCCACCTCGCCCAGCCATATTTTTAATACACTTTGAGCATCTCTAATCTGAAAATCCAAATTCCACAAATGTTCCAAAATTTAAAAATTTTCAGCGCCAACATAACGCTCAAAGGAAACACTCACCAAAACATTTCAAATTTCAGATTTTCAGATTAAAGATACTCTGGGCACGATGGCTCATGCCTGTAATCCCAGCACTTTGGGAGGCTGAGGCAGGTGGATCACTTCAGCTCAGAAGTTCGAGACCAGCTGGGCAACATGGTAAAACCCTGTCTCTACAAAAATACAAAAATTAGCCTGATGTGGTGGCATATGCCTGTAGTCCCAGCTACTTGGGAGGCTGAGGTGGGAGGATTGCTTGAACCTAGGAGGTGAAGGTTGCAGTGCGCCAAGATCGCATCACTGCACTCCAGCCCAGGCAACAGAGCCAGACTCTGTCACACACACACACACACACACACACACACACACACACACACACAGATACTCTACCAGTAAGTATAATGCAAATATCCCCAAATCTGAAAAATTAAAAATCCGGAACATTTCTTGCACTGACCATTTTGGAAAGTGCATTTTAGATTAGGCATTTTTTTCTTTTTGAGGCAGGGTCTGGCTCTGTTGCCCAAGCTGGAGTGCAGTGGCCCATTCTTGGCTCACTGCAACCTTCACCTTCCAGGTTCAAGTGATTCTCATGCCTCAGCCTCCCAAGCAGCTGGGATTACAGGTGCCTGCCATGACACCCAGCTAATTTTTCTATTTTGTAGAGACAGGGTTTCACCAGGTTAGTCAGGCTGGTCTCGAACTCCTGACCTCAAGTGATTCACCCACCTTGGCCTTCCAAAGTGCTGGGATTACAGGCATGAGCCACTGCACCCGGCTGATAATGCATTTTGGCTACTCAACCTGTATAATGTGTTTCATTGCAAATTGGTATAATTTAGTTTTTAGTCATGGCTTTGTTAACTCAGGCTTGTATAATTCATGGAATAATATCAACTGACTCTTCTAAGCAGCGAGCCTTCTCCTGTGTGCTGATGAGGCAGTAATCTGTGTGAGGAGTGCCCACTCTGAGCCAGGGGCTGGGGCCAGCAGCAAACAGGGGGCTCACATCCCAAAGAAGACAAACAGGAAGCAGATGTGTATGGAATAATAAGACCACGCTCTGTGTTTTGTGTACCATGCATTCAAACTGGATGACCAGGCCATGCCAGTGTCCTCATTGGCTCCTATTCACCTGTGATCTAAATCAAGGGTCCCCAACCCCTGGGCCACAAACTGACACTGGTCTGATATTGGATGAGTAAGCAAAACTTCATCGTATTTACAGCCTCTCCCCATCGCTCACATTATCGCCCGAGCTCCACCTCCTGTCAGATCAGCGGCATCATTAGATTCTCAGAGAAGCCCAAACCCTATTATAAACTGTGCATGCGAGGGATCTATGTTGCACGCTCCTTATGAGAATCTAATGCCTGATAATCTGCCATTGTCTCCCATCACCCCCAGGTAGGATCTCTGGCTGCAGGAAAATGAGAGCTCAGGGCTTCCACTGATTCTACGTGATGGTGAGTTGTATCATTATTTCATTATATTACAATGTAACAATAATAGAAATAAAGTGCACAATAAATGTCATGCACTTGATCATCCCAAAACCATCACTGTCCCTCCCACCACCTTGCCCTTTGTCCATGGAAAAAATGTCTTCCACGAAACCGGTCCCTTGTGCCAAAAAGGTTGGGGACTGCTGCTCTAAATAGTATGAGATGGGCTGGGTGCAGTGGCTCATGCCTATAATCCCAGGACTTTGGGAGGCTAAGGCGGGCGGATCACATGAGGTCAGGAGTTCGAGACTAGCCTGGCCAACATGGCAAAACCCCATCTCTACTAAAAATACAAAAATTAGCCGGGCATGGTGGCGGGCACCTGTAGTCTCAACTAGTTGGGAGGCTGAGGCAGGAGAAAGGTGTGAACCCAGGAGGCGGAGGTTGCAGTGAGCTGAGATCACGCCACTGCACTCCAGCCTGTGTGACAGAGCGAGACTCCGTTTAAAAAAAAAAAAAAAAGTCTGGGCACGGTGGCTCATGCCTGTAATCCCAGCACTTTGGGAGGCCAAGGCAGGCGGATCATGAGATCAGGAGATCGAGACTATCCTGGCTAACATGGTGAAACCCCGTCTCTAATAAAAATACAAAAAATTAGCTGAGTGTGGTGGCAGGCGCCTGTAATCCCAGCTACTTGGGAGGCTGAGGCAGGATAAAGGCGTGAACCCGGGAGGTGGAGCTTGCAGCGAGCCGAGATTGTGCCACTGCACTCCAGCCTGGGCGACAGAGCAAGACACCGTCTCAAAAAAAAAAAAAAAAAAAAAAAGAGTATGAGACAGCCGAACATACATGTGACATTGGGTGGGTGAGATCTATAGTTTAGTGCTCACCTATTCTCACACAATGAGGGGAGGAGGACCCTGTACACTGTGTGAGGCCACACAGGGGTTGCACTCGGGAGCACAATGAACAAGCAGGGGCTGTGGGAAGCAGGCTTTGTAGTAACAAAAGGGTGAGGCAGCCCCTGGTTCTCCTGGGAGGATGTGATTGGCTTGTTTCTTTCTTTCTTTTTTTTTTTTTTGAGACGGAGTCTCACTCTGTCACCCAGGCTGGAGTGCAGTGGCGCAATCTCGGCTCACTGCAAACTCCACCTCCCAGGTTCAAGCGATTCTCCTGCCTCAGCCTCCTGAGTAGCTGGGATTACAGGCATGCACCACCATACCCCGCTAATTTTTGTATTTTTAGTAGAGATGAGGTTTCACCATGTTGGCCAGGCTGGTCTTGAACTCCTGGCCTCAGGTGATCCACCCCCCTCAGCCTCCCAAAGTGCTGGGATTACAGGCATGAGCCACCGCGCCTGGGCATGGCTTGTTTCAATAACTTCTCAGCAGCTAGGGAAGTGAAGTCTGTGGCTGATGGGTGGGGTGCAGCTGGTCTGGTTGTTGGTGAGACAGCCAGGTGGAGAGCAGCTTCTCTTGCCAGGCAGGGGGCATATTTGGCGAAAGTAGCTGAACGGTCGGTCAGGACATCGTGGTCCTGTGTGGCTCAACCATGCCAAGGCAGCACTGACATTTTAGACCTTACAACACAGGCAGGCAGGGAAGGCACCTTGGGGCTAACCCTGAAGGTGGAGGAGAGCGGCCAGTCTTGTGATCCCATGGGGAATCCCCAGGCAGAGGGAACAGCTGGCACCTTGGCCCGAGATGGTGGTGGTGGGTGGGGGTCTGATGTATCTCAGAGGCCAGTGTGGCCAGAGCCCAGTGGTCAAGGGGGAAGCGGAGGGGTCAAAGGCTGGCCTGGAGGCTGAGGAGTGGAGGTTGGCTTAGGTAGCAGTCAGAGTTGGCCTGGAGGGGTGGCATGGGGCAAACTTCGATGATGAGGGTGAGATCAGACGCTGCTTCTTGGTGCTAGATTTTTGCACCTCCGTGCGAGCTTAGCAGCCTGTTTGGGGTTGGCCTGGTCTGAGCTTGGAGGCAGGCAGCTTCCTCCTCTTCTCCAGGCAGGAGAGACGGCAACTCAATCCAGTCCAGCCCCTGCGCGCACGCACGCACACACACACACACGCGCATACACACACACACCAACACACATCATCAGTTACGTCCCCTCTGGGTTGTGTGCTCAGTGGCAGCAGGTCCTGTATGTCCCAGGGTCCTCATTGCCCAGCCCAGGACTTGGTGCTGCCTGGGTGATCAGTGTTGGGTCCAAAGGCTGTGGACAGGGCTGAGAAGCCCCCAGAGGACCCACATCCCTAGGGGCAGGGAGGGGGCAAGAGAAGCTTCCCTTGAGTTTCCTGGAAGGATCAGGAGTTGGACTGGTGAAGGAGGCAGGTAGAAGAAAGACAGAGATTAGGCAGAAGCAGGCAGTAGAGTGAGAACAGGGTGTTGGAGGAACTAGGCTGAGGTCTTTGCCATCAAAGCCAGAGTTTGGATTTGGTCTCAATAAACGGGAATCCCTGGCTGGATGTGGTGGCTCACACCTGTAATCTCAGCACTTTGGGAGGCTGAGGAGGGAGGATCATTTGAGCCCAGAGTTCAAGACCACCCTGGGCAACACAGTGCGACTCCGTTTCTAAAAAAATATATATATATAAATGAGCTGGGTGTGGGCTTGCACCTGTAGTCCCAGCTACTCTCCAGGAGTTTGAGGCTGCAGTGAGCTGTGACTGCACCACTAAATTCCTGCCTGGGCAACAGAGCAAAACTCTGGTCTCAAAACATAAAAATAAAACATAAAATAAACAGGGAGCCCCGAGGATTCTGGGCAGGAGGGGGTGTGGTCAGCACTGGAATTTTAGAAGGAGGGCAGCTGGTTGCTGGGGGAAGGCAGTTCCACACTGGAGAGAGGGGGTCCAGGACTTGGACATGGTATAGGATGTGCCGCCTGCCAGTGGGACCTAAGACAGCAGGACCATCGCTGAGGTGGCCACACGGGGAGGGGAGGAGGGGACACTCTGCTCTTGGAGAGAAAGGGGGTGCCCATCCACCCCTGCTCTATGCGAGGCAAAGGGGGACCCTGAGGTCCAGAGAGAGAGGGGACGGGCCCGAGGGATTTGTGGACAGTAGGGGTGGGGGAGAGGGGAGAAAAGAGCACAGATAGGGGCCTGGGGCAGATGTGGGTCTGGAAGGTTCGACCCCTGGCTAGACTGTTTCCCCAAAGGGTCCTCTGCTCCTCGGGCTGTACGCACTGCACTGGGCACCAGATACAGGCCAGGGCCTGGGGAAAGGCGGCCCCTGTGGGATCGGGGTTGCAGGCGGCGTCCAGACCCAGCGGCCCCTGGGGAGGGGCGGGCCCGGGGAGGGGGCCATAAGGGGGTGGCTGGTGAGGGAGGGAGGGAGAGGCCAGGGAAGGGGCAGGTTCCGAGTGGACGCTGGGTGGAGAGGAGAGAGACAGTGGGGACGGTGGGGGGTCGGGTCCCAGGCGGGGCTGGTGGGGAGGGCGGAATCCGGGGGCGAATCCGGGTAGGGGGCGGGGAGGCGGGTTCGGGAGGAATCGGGTGGGTCCGGGGAGTAAGTGAGGGGAGGATCCCCGGAAGGGATCGGGGCGGGTCGGGGTCCGGAGATGGGCGGAGCAGGCGTCCCGGGAGGGTGCGCCCAGGAGCTGGGCGAGCGGGGCGAGCGGGGCGGGCCCGGAGACGAGGCGGGTCCGGGGAGGGGGCTGGCCCGGGGCTGCCCCAGCTTGGCCGGGCGCGGAGCGGGGCGCATGGCGCCGGGCGCACTGCGCGGGGGCTGCGAACAAAGGACCCCCGGCGGTGGCGCGAGGACGGCCGCGCTCGGACCCCGGCTCTGGCCCAGCCCTGACCCAGCCCCCTCCCCAGGCGCGGCGCCCCCCAGGAGCCGAAAAATGAGCGGCGCCCTGCTCTGGCCGTTGCTCCCGCTCCCGCTCCTGCTCCTGCTGCTGTCGGCGCGGGACGGCGTGCGCGCCGCGCAGCCTCAGGCCCCGTGAGTATCCTCCGGAGACAGAGGAGGTCGGTCGCCTTCTGGGGTGGGAGTCACGGGGACTGGCTCAGAGGGTTGCAGCGACCTGCCCAAGGCCACACAGCCTCCGCGCTGGGCTGGAGCTGGCCTCTTGTTCCCGAATCGTCTTGAGGAGGGGGCGCCCTAAAGTTTCTGAAGTGGCTCTGTGGAGGTACAGGGACTCCCAAAAGCTAAAGGTGCTGAGGTCAGCTCCCCCCGCCCCACCTCGCTCCTTTCGCGTGACCCGGGCTGTCATCTTGGGTGGCGATTTCCAGTTGTCCAAGGCATGAAGGTAAGAGGAGCGTCTTGGTTGAGAAGTGGGAGGAGAGTGCGAAGGGGCAGTTTCCCGTGGGTGGGCGTGGTGAGGGGGGAGGAAGTGTTTGTTTTGCTTCTACATTTTTCTAGAGGTTTGCTTGCAGGTTTCTGGTGGGTTGACAGCGGGGAGAAGGTGAATTAACTAGCTGCTGGGGAGAACTCCTAAGTTGGCTTCACAGAGAATATTTCTAAATCTGGCAAGTTCGGGTGAGCTCTGCAGGGCTGCGGGTTCAGGGGGGCTGCCCTGGTCTGCACAAGACCAGCCTTTTAGTCCAGCTGGGCGTTTAGGAGACGGCTTGTTCAAGCAGCCCTTGTTTAGGAGTTTCCAGAAAACTGGTAAGCAGTGAGACTAGGTGGGTGTCGTTATTTGCATTGAGTACTTGGTCCCTGCTGGTCACAGTTTTAAAAGCAAGACAGTCTACTGTGCTCTGAGCATCCAGACTTTCCTCTCCTAGACTTTGTGAAATCGGAACCCTGCAAATTTTCATCCTGATGCTTCTTTCAAAGCTGGCATCCCTTAGAATAGTGGTTCTCAGCCCTCGGGGGAATTTTTGTCTCTCTGAGGCCATTGGGAAATGTCCGGAGGTATTTTTGTTGGTCACAAATAGGGGGAGGCATTTGGTGTTGGCATTAAGTGGGTGCAGGCCAGGAATGCTGGTAAACAGCTTTCGATGCGCAGGTCAGCTTCCACCGCAAGTAATGACGCGGCCCCACATGACAGACCTTGGCTCCAGTTAGAGACCCTGCCTTACACAGAGGTGTTTGTTTGTTTGTTTTTTGGGTTTTTGTTTTTGTTTTGAGACAGTTTTACTCTTGTTGCCCAGGCTGGAGTGCAATGGCACGATCTTGGCTTACTGCAACCTCCGCCTCCCAGGTTCAAACGACTCTCCTGCCTCAGCCTCCTGAGTAGCTGGGATTACAGGCGTGTGCCACCACACCCGGCTAATTTTTTGTATTTTTAATAGAGATGGGGTTTCTCCATGTTAGCCAGGCTGTTCTGGAACTCCTGACCTCAGGTGATCCACCCACCTCAGCCTCCCAAAGTGCTGGGATTACAGGCGTGAGTCACTGTGCCTGGCCCGTTGGAGAGTTTTAAACAGTTCTCCAGGGCTTTTCCTCCGACTAAAGTCACCCCGTGATCTTACCATCTGTTAAGTGACATGGAATCCCTGTGCTGAGAGATACACTGGGGAAGATACATCCCCAAATGACCGACCTGGGATTCCAGATTAGCTGGCCTCTAAGCCAGGGGCATGGTTCACCCAACCCAAAGGATCTCGTCTTAGGAATAGCTCTGGATGCCCACTTCTGTGACCTGAGAGATTTTTGTGTGAGGAATCTCTGATTCCAGAAAGCAGCATAGATTTGCAGTTGTAAGAGCAATTCTGTCTACACTGACCTGGACATCACTTTCCCCAATCTGGGACCTTCTGAGACCAGCAGGATGAGAAGCCAGTGTTGGCCCAGATGCTAGGGGTGGGTCAGGTGTGACAGTGAATGGCTGGCAAGTATCCCAACAGCTGGAAACAGCTGCAACTTCTGAATGGCAGGGAAACTTAATTTGGTGATGTCAGGTTCTCTGGGCAGTTGGATGAGGACTTGAACCCATAGTGTCAGGAGTTTCAAAGGTGACCAAGCAAAATGAACACATATTCCTCACTCTCTCTTCTACACTCACCACGTACTGTATGTGAGGCCTGTCTAAGCTCTAGGGATCAGCTGGGAGCCAGACAGAAAGAGTATGCCCCTTTTAAAGGATGCCACATTCCTGTGCTGGAGCTGGACAGGACACCTGAACAGGGTAATTACATGTCCTGGTCAGTGCTGGAGTTATGTAATACACAGCACATACCTAGGGTCTTGCAAACTCCAGTTGGTCCTAGAGTTGGACAGCACATGTGTGATCCCAGGGGACTAAACGCTGGTAATTATTCAAGGCAGATGGAGCACACTGTGATCGCAGGGTCAGTGCACACTGTGGCCAGGGCTGCAGTAAACAACCCAAACCCATTGTTCATGTGTATGAAACAACACAAACCCACTGTGTCTTTTGAGATTCAAAATTTGTAATGATGTTTTCATGAAGTTTGGTTTATCAGTGAGTTATTTCATGGATCTTACTTTTGGTATCTTACTCAGGAAATCTTTGCCTGATCTAAGCACGCAATGACTTTCTCCTTTGTTTTCTTCTAGTGCTTCTACAAGTTTTACTTCTTCAATTTAGATCTGTTACTAAGATTAACTTTGAGTTAATCTAATTGCATGGTGTGAGGTAATGGTCTCAATTCATCTTTTTGCATGTGGATGTTGGGTTGTTCTAGAGACACTCTTGAGGCCAGGTGCAGTGGGCCTGTAATCCCAGCACTTTGGGAGGCCAAGGTGGGTGGATCACTTAAGGTCAGGAGGTCAAGACCAGCCTGGCCAACATGGTGGAACTCAGTCTCTACCAAAAATACAAAAATTAGCTGGGTGTGGTGGTGCACGCCTGTAGTCCCAGCTACTCTGGAGGCTGAGGCAGAAGAATCCCTTGAACCTGGGAGGTGGAGGGTACAGTGAGCTGAGATCACACCACTGCACTCCAGCCTGGGCAACAGAGCAAGACTCAGTCTCAATTAAAACTAAATAAATAAATAAAAATAAAAAAATATTGAAATGAAAATGTCTCCTAATCTCATTGCATGGTCCAGTTTCCCCCTTTACCCTCTTTTCTTCTGATTTCCATCATTCTACATGGTTGCAATTGTGGTGCCTTTGCTATAATGCTCTTGGTGATTGTGGGGACACTGTAAGCATTTCATGAGGTTACAGGGCGTTTGTAATTTTCCATGGAAGGCTGCAGATACTGGGAGACAGGAGCTCAGGTGGGGAGGACCTGGGCCCTCAGGTCAGGTCCCCTAAGGACACCCCAGTGCCCTCTTCTTCCCAGCTGTGTGATCTGGTGCATGTTCCTATTCTTCCGAAGCATCAACTTCCCATCGGGAAACTGGGAGTAATGCCTCCCTTCCAGAGGTGACTTCATAGTCAATCTGAAGATTTTAGGAAAGAGAGCCCTGCTTTGATTCCATTGTTTTCAGAGCTCTTTCTGTTTGAGGCCCTATAGTTTGTTTTCAGGGTTTGTTCTTAAAATGAATGTTGCAAAGAAGCCTTTTGCTTCTTTTTATTGGGTTCTGGAGTCTGGCTGCCTGAGTTAGAATCCTGGTCTGTCACTATTGGGGCTGGTGACTTGACTTCTCTAGGGTTTCCTTTCTGACTTTCTAAATGGGGCTGATGTCAGCACTTCTCATGGTGGTGGTGGAGGGGGTGCACTGTGAGGATGAAGTGGGATCCTGCCGGTTACCTGGCTTGTGGAGGAGAGTATTTCAGACAGTGGGCATGACATGTGCAAAGGTCCTGGGCCAGAAGGGCCAGGCGTGGTGGATCACATCTGTAATCCCAGAACTTTAGGAGGCTGAGGAGGGTGGATCATTTGAGGTCAGGAGTTTAGATCATCCTGGCCAACATGGCAAAACCCTGCCTCTACTAAAAAGACAAAAATTAGCTGGCCGTGGTGGCAGGCACCTATAATCCCAGCTACTTGGGAGGCTGAGGCACGAGAATCCCTTGAACCCGGGAGGCAGAGGTTGCAGTGAGCCAAGATCATGCCTCTGCACTCCAGCCTTGGGGACAGAGCAAGACTCTGTCTCCAGGAAAAAAAAAAAAAAAAAAAAAAGGGTCCTGGGGCAGAAGGAAGTAGCTGAGTCAACAGGCTGGAGGCTGGAATACAGAGAGTAAGAGGGGGTGTGCGATGCTGAAAAATCCAGTGAGACCAGATTCTTACCCAGCATGGGGACTTCAGAGGTGATTGAGCCAATCCATGGACTCAAGAACTGATGGGGGGCACACAGACTCCTAGAGATCAGTGCCAGCTAGGTGTGGTCAGCAAAAGGCAGGAGTCTGCTGAGGGGAGAGCCCTGACCTAGCTGTGGTGACAGCGAGGCCAGGGGGCTGGGGGTGAGAACTTCACCTCGGATCTCCTTTCCTGCAGGGGTTACTTGATCGCAGCTCCCTCTGTTTTTCGCACGGGCGTGGAGGAAGTCATCAGCGTGACCATCTTTAACTCCCCAAGGGAAGTCATGGTCCAGGCTCAGCTGGTGGCCCAGGGTGAGCTGGTGGTGCAGAGCCAGGGAGCCATCCTGGGTAGGTCCCTTGGGTGCCAGACCAGGACTTCCCCTTCTTTTGCAAAGCGGAGCCACTTGCTGGCCTTCAGGGCTGGGGCAGTGTGGGTGTTGCTTTGCGTCCCTTCTGCCCTAAATCCCCAGAGGAATGAGAGGGAGGGAGGGAGGGAGGACAGGTTGCATTCTCCCCATTCCACAGATGGAGAGAGTAAAGCCCAGGATGGGCAGCTCAGCTCATGGGTCCTCAGCAGCCCTGGTTCTGTGGGTGCAGATCTGGGCAGAGTGGGGTCACCCACCTGTGTCAGCTTTGACCAGAGGTCGGACAGGGGACCTGGAGGAGATCACGTGACCCCCCTCCAACCTTTTGTTGGGTTTCCAGCACACCTGAACCATTAGACTCAGACCTGGGCTCACAGGCCTGTTACTAAGTGCAGCTCAGGCCCTCAGCGAGTCTCTCCCCCTCACTCCTTGGGCAAATGCAGACAGCAACAGCCTCAGCCTCCTGGTCAAGACAGTGAATGCAGATCCCTGGCTCAGAAAGCTGTAATCTCCCAGGGGAGGTAGACTCATTCCTCATGCCGAGAATGATGTAGCCACAGGAGACACAGACAAGGCCAGGGGCTCCAAGGCCAGTGAAGCAGCACTTGTCTTTTGGGGAGGTGTGGCCAGAGAAGGTGGAAATGTGGAAGCTTCTAGAACCTTCCAGAAGCCCTTCTAGTCCTAGAAGAACCAGGTACTCCTGACTTGGGTGGCTAGCCAACTGAAACCCAACTCCAGTTGGCTTCTGCAACAGTTTATGGTCTCTCATACCTAGAAAAAAAGTCCACTGGTATTGCTGGCCAGCTTCTTGCCCTACCTCCTGATGCAACCAGGTCTCTCCTTAAGATCAGGGGAAGCACTAGTTTCCCAAGATGGCTGGATAAAGTCCCAGGATTCCCTCTGATTGGCCTATCTTGGTTCATGTGCTCAACCCTGAGCCAATCACTATGACCAGAGGGGAAGGCCTATGCTGATTGGTTCATTTTGGGTCATGTGCTCAGCCCTGAACCAATCACTGTGACCAGGGGGAAGGCCTATGCAGATTGGCTCAGAGTCCCAGGAAGGTGGATGGAGAGCTTAGGAGCCACGTGGATTGTGTGCCGGGCAGATAGCTTGTCCAAGGAAATTGAGGATCTGTTAGCAGGAAATGGGATAATGGTTGCTGGGGGGCAAAAATAATAGATACCTAATTGAGTCCTAGAGGCCAGAAACCTAGTGCAGTAGCACAAATGATTTAGTGTGGGTAGCAGAGTGAGGTGATGGGAGAACAGTCAGGTCCACTGGGGACCTCAGTCCCCTCTTCTTTCTCTCCACCCTTCTCCTTGTTCCTCTCCCCTGGTGTTTTCCCATTACTCCCCTCACAGCTTACTTTGGACAGGAGCCAGGGGTGAAGTAAATCAAGTACTTAGGCAGGCCAGCTTTCCCCTGAATAGCTCAGCTTTGTCCATTCCCTCTGGCCTTCAGCTTGCGCCAGCTTGGAGGAAACCTCTGGCTTCTGCCAGTCCCAGCCTGGCCCAGGCCAGGCCAGCATGACCCAGGGTGTGTTTGTCCACATGAAACCCCTTTGGGTTAAGAAAGTTTGTGGTTCGTGAGGCTGCAGCTCAGGGAGGCAGGGCAACATAGCTCTTGATTTAACTTTTTTCATTTTATTTTCATTTTTAGATAAAGGGACAATCAAACTCAAGGTAAGCTGTTAATTTTTAAAATCATAAACTTGACCTTGGAAATAAAGAATTGCATTGGGCCGGGTGCAGTGGCTCATGCCTGTAATCCCAGCACTTTGGGAGGCCGAGGTGGGTGGATCACCTAAGGTCAGGAGTTCGAGATCAGCCTGGGCAAGATGGTGAAACCCCGTCTCTACTAAAAATAGAAAATTAGCTGGGCGTGGTGGCACATGCCTGTAATCCGAGCTACTTGGGAGGTTGAGGCAGGAGAATCGCTTGAACCTGGGAGGCAGAGGATGCTGTGAGCCAAGATCACACCATTGCACTCCAGCCTGGGCAACAAGAGTAAATCTCCGTCTCATCAAAAAAGAAAAAAAAAAAAAAAAGAATTGAATTGGGGTGGAATAAGAGAAATTGCATGTGTTGCGAGAAAAATCATTTTTAAAAAAGAGATGTAAAAAATGAATAATGAGGCTGGGTGCCATGCTCACATCTGTAATCCCAGCATTTTGGGAGGCTGAGGTGGGTGTATCTCTGGAGCCCAGGAATTCAAGGCCAATACAAAAATTATCCATTAGCTAGGCATGGTGGTGCACGCCTGTTCTCACAACCACTTGGGAGGCTGAGGTAGGAGGATCTCTTGAGACCAGGAGGTTGAGGCTGCAGTGAACTATGATCGAACCACTGCACTCCAGCCTGGGCAACAGAGTGAGACCCTATTAAAAAAAAAAGAATAATGAAATTTAGAAAAGGAGAAATCTACCGATAATCCAGTTTTCATACTTTTCACTTTTTCATGTTTTCCACACATTCTTGTTCATGCACATACATTTTCTTTTCATAGTTTCAGTTAAAGGACACACACCATTGGCCGGGCGCAGTGGCTCGTGCCTGTAATCCCAGCACTCTGGGAGGCTGAGGCGGGTGGATTGCCTGAGGTCAGGAGTTCGAGACCAGCCTGGTCAACATGGCAAAACCCCATCTCTACTAAAAATATAAAAGTTAGCTGGGCGTGGTGGCGCACACCTGTAATCCCAGCTACTCGGGGGGCTGAGGCAGGAGAATTGCCTCAACCCGGGGGATGGAGGTTGAAGTGAGCCAAGATCGCACCACTTCACTCCAGCCTGGGCGACAGAGTGAAACTCCGTCTCAAAAAACAAAACAAAACAAAAAAAACACCGTGGTGTTTCCAATTCCCTCTTATCACACTGTTATAAACAACTTCCATGTTTCCAAGTCTCTGTAATTGGAATTTCCATTTTATTGTAAACAACACCCTATTGCACCCCTCTTAAATATCAATTTGCTAAGCCCCCAGCTTGTACAGATTAGATTTTTTTTAGATTGTTTCAGTGGTTTTTTTTTTTCTTTTTTCTTTTCTTTTTTTTTTTTTTTTTTTTGAGATGAAGTCTCACTCTGTCACCCAGGCTGGAGTGCAATGGTACAATCTCAACTCACTGCAACCTCCCCCCGGGTTCAAGCGATTCTCGTGCCTCAGCCTCCCGAGTAGCTCGACCTCAGGCACGCACCATCATGACTGGCTAATTTATTTTTATTTTTTATTTTTTTATTTTTAGTAGGGATGGGGTTTTACCACGTTGGCCAGACTGGTCTGAAATTCCTGACCTCAAGTGATCCACCCACATTGGCCTCCCAAAGTGCTGAGATTACAGGCATGAGCCACCCCGCCTGGGCTGTTTTCAGAGTTTTGATACTGTAATCCGTAAGTCGCCAGAATGTTTGTATGTAAAGCCGTATTGGCATTCTGGATGCCTTCTTTAGGCTAAACACTCAAATTGAAGAATTACCAGCAGGACCCAAGCTTCTCACTGGGTCTTGCTGTGTCCTGGAATACACAACAGTACCCATTCACAGAACCACCTGCAGTACATTAGGGATCAAATTTCTCCACTGCCTCTCAGACATTGAATATTGTTATTTTTTTTATTTTTTTTTATTTTTATTTTTTTGAGACGGAGTCTCGCTCTGTCGCCCAGGCTGGAGTGCAGTGGCGCAATCTCGGCTCACTGCAAGCTCCGCCTCCCGGGTTCACGCCATTCTCCTGCCTCAGCCTCTCTGAGTAGCTGGGACTACAGGCGCCCGCCACCACGCCCGGCTAATTTTTTTGTATTTTTAGTAGAGACGGGGTTTCACCTGGTCTCGATCTCCTGACCTCGTGATCCGCCCGCCTCGGCCTCTCAAAGTGCTGGGATTACAAGCGTGAGCCACCGTGCCCGGCCGAATATTGTTATTTTTAAATTATTATATATACCAAACTATGTAAATAGTTTTATGACATGGCTTTTCAAACTGGAGTCCTTGGATTTCAGATATTATGTAAGCCCTGAAATTGCGGCATTTGGGGGCTTAGCTATTCCTCAACTTTTACCACATGCTCAAAGGAATCTATGAATGAATAGGCTAAATTGAGAATTGTTTTAATTAAATTATAATGTGCCCATCTCCATTGATCAGAATGGAGGCTGAGGTAGTTCCTTTTGTATCAGGGATACCACTAGTGCCTAATTGCTGTGGGGCAGTGGTCTTCCTGCCTTACTTTTTTTTAAGCAGTCTTGCTTTTTCTCCCAGGCTGGGGTGCAGTGATGCAATCTTGGCTCACTGCAACCTCTGCTTCCGGGGTTCAAGTGATTCTCCTGCCTCAGCCTCCCCAGTAGCTGGGATTACAGGTGTGCACCACCATGCCCAGCTAATTTTTTTGTATTTTTAATAGAGATGGGGTTTCATCATGTTGGCCAGGCTGGTCTCAAACTCCTGACCTCAGGTGATCTGCCCACCTCAGCCCTCCCAAAGTGTTGGGATTACAGGTGTGAGCCACAACACCTGGCCTCTCCATTATGTTTGATGATATAACCCTTTCTCTAAGGCAGCAGTTCTCACTCAGGGGTGCTTTTGCCCTACAGGTGACATTTTGTAAAGTCTGGAGACATTTTTGGTTGTCACAGCTGGGGTGGGGGCTGGGTGGTGCCAGGTGCTACTGGCATCTGGTGGGTGGAGGCCACAGCTGCAACTCAACATCTTACAATGCGCAGGATCCCTTACAGCAAAGAAGGATGTGGCCCCAGAAGTCCACATTCAGGAAACCCTGAACCAAAACCCTAGAGCAGCAGTCCCCAACCTTTTTGGCACCAGGGACCAGTTTCATGGAAGACAGTTTTTTCCATGGACCAGAGAGCAGAAGAAATGGTTTCAGGATGATTCAAGGTCATTCCATTTATTGCATGCTTTATTTCTATTATTATTACACTGTAATATATAACGAAATAATGATATAACTCACCATAACTGAAGAATCAGTGCAAGCCCTGAGCTTGTTTTCCTTCAACTAGATGGTCCCATCTGGGGGTGATGTGAGATAGTAGCAGATCATCAGGCATTAGATTGTCATAAAGAGCACGCAGTCTAGACCCCTCCCATGCACAGTTCACAATAGGGTTCACTCCTGTGAGAATCTAATGCCGCCACTGATCTGATGGGAGGCGGAGCTTAGGCAGTAATGTGAGCGATGGGGAGTGGCTGTAAATACAGATGAAGGTTCATTTGCTCACCCACTGCTCACCTCCTGCTGTGTAGCCCCATTACTAACAGGCCACTGACTGGTACCAGTCTGTGGCCCAGGGGTTGAGGGTCCCTGCCCTAGGGCTTCAATACCTACAGAAGCATAAGGAAAAAAGAGAAAAAAAAAGACCCTAGAGCTCCCTTTCCCGGCTTCCTGTGATTAGATTTCTTTCCCTCCCTCCCTCCCTCCCTCCCTCCTTTCCTTCCTTCCTTCCTTCCTTCCTTCCTTCCTTCCTTCCTTCCTTCCTTCCTTCCTTCCTCTCTCTCTCTCTCTCTCCTGCCTTTCCTGACTTTGTGTGATTAGATTTCTCTCTCTCTTTCTCTCTTTTTGGAGACAGAGTCTCGCTCTGTCACCCAGGCTGGAGTGCAGTGGCACGATCTCAGCTCACTGCAACCTCTGCCTCCCGGGTTCAAGTGATTTTCCTGCCTCAGCCTCCTGAGTGTAGCTGGGACTACAGACGCCCTCCACCATGCCCAGCTAATTTTTGTATTTTCGGTAGAGATGGGGTTTCACCATGTTGGCTACTGTGGTCTCAAACTCCTGACCTCAAGTGATCCACCTGCCTCAGCCACCCAAAGTGCTGGGATTACAGCTGTGAGCCACTGCACCCAGCCTAGATCTGCTTTCTTATGAGTCAGGAAGCCATGCTCCCTGGAGCAGGTGTTAAGATGATGTGCTGTCCCTGGCAGCACACGTTAGAAGACACTCTTCACAGCACAGATGCTGGGAATTTGTAAGAGAGACTAACAAAGGGTTGTATAATTCTGGAAGAGGGGCCAAGGGCTGTTCAGACTAGACTTGAGATTCCCAAGAAAGATGCTTAAGATCCTTAGCATTTGGCCAGACACAGTGACTCACACCTGTAATCCTAGCTACTTGGGAGGCTGAAACTGGAGAATCGCCTGAGGCCAGGAGTTGGAGACCAGCTTGGGCAACATAGTTGAGAGCCTGTCCCCTGTCTCTACAAACTGAAAATAAAAAATTAGCCGGGCATGGTGGCCTGCACCTGTAGTCCCAGCCACTCAGTAGGCCAAGGTAGGAGGATTGCTTGAATCCAGGAGATTGAGGTTGCAGTTAGACGTGATCACACCAAGGCACTCTAGTCTGGGCAACAGAGCAAGACCCTGTCTCTGAAAACGGAAAGAAGGCTGGAGGTCCTTCTTGCCTTCTCTCCCTGTGGGAGGCATCCTCTTCCCTGGGAAGGAGTCAAGCTCTAGGGGCTGCCATTTGGGGTCGGCCCCCTTTATGTGCTCAGCACAACCTCTTACCCCCCAGCCTCCCTGCCCCTCCAGCACATGGTCCTCAGCCCCTCCAGTATCTCCCTCCTGCCAATCCTTGCCCTGCTCTTGGGTGGCTGGGACCTTTCCTCCCTCTTCAGCCTTTGGCCAATGCTGAGATATTTCCAGAAACAGGGCCAGGTGAGGATTTTGGGATTGGAGTAGCGGGTGAGGTTTATCGCTTTGGTTGGTCTTGACAGGGAAACTGCAGTCAGAAGAGACCTCACAGGTCCAGAAGGCTGGTCCTGCGGGTGGTAGGTAGGAGAGGTCCCTCTGAGGCCGTTCACAGCAGACAGGAGGTGGGTGGCTGGAGAGAGGGCTGGGACGGATCCTGTGTGGCTGCAGAGAGCAGGGGTCCTAGTGCACCCCGACCTCACCCACACAACGGTCATGACAGTGCAGAACTGTGACGATCAGTCAGATAATCCGGTGGATTGTCCCCCGTGATGGTCACCAGGGTCCATCTACCCCTTGAGGGACCACAGTTCCTCAGAAGAGGAACACCCCACAGTTGGATGGTTTTATTTTTAAATATTTTTTATTTTTTATTTTTTGAGGTGGAGTCTCGCCCTGTCACCTAGGCTGGAGTGCAGCTGCACCATCTCAGCTCACTGCAACCTCTGCCTCGTGGGTTCAAGCGATTCTGCTGCCTCAGCCTCCCGAGTCGCTGGGACTATAGGCGCCCGCCACCACACCTGGCTAATTTTTGTATTTTCAGTAGAGACAGGGTTTCGCCATGTTGGCCAGGCTGGTCCTGAACTCCTGACCTCAGGTGATCCGCCCGCCTCAGCCTCCCAAAGTGCTGGAATGACAGGCGTGAGCCACTGTGCCCAGCCATTTGGGTGGTTTTAGGAACAGGGGGTGCACATAGCTCCCCAGGTGATCTGCTGGGAGGTAATGTCCACCTGCTGGGTGCCCAGGGATGGCTGAGAGGGTAGCTATCATCAAACACCAGTCGCGTAGAGGGAGGTAATATGGTTTGACTGTGTCCCCACCTAAATCTCATCTTGAATTGTAGCTCCCATAATTTCCACACGTTGTGGGAGGGACCCAGAGTGAGATAATTGAATCATGGGGTGGTTTCCCCCATACTGTTCTCATGGTAGTGAATAAGTCTCACAAGAGCTGATGATTTTATAAGGGAAACCCCTTTTTGCTTGGCTCCCATTCTCTCTTGCCTGCCACCATGTAAGACGTGCCTTTCACCTTTCGCCATGATTGTGAGACCTCTCCAGCCATATGAAACTGAGTCCATTAAACCTCTTTTTCTTTATAAATTACCCAGTCTCGGGTATGTCTTTATCACTAGTGTGAAAATGGACTAATACAGGAGGCATTACTTTTGTTTTAAGCATGAAAGGAGCTTTTATAGTGCATGACTCACATGCCAGGGCGTTCTGCCCATCTGCTTAAAAAAAAAATAAGAGGACGGCCAGTTGCCATGGCTCACACCTGTAATCCCAGCACTTTGGGAGGCCGAGTCGGGAGGATCACGTGAGTCCAGGAGTTTGAGCCTAGCCTGGGCAACATAGCGAGACCCCATCTCTACCAAAAAATAAAATAAATTAGCTGGGCATGGTGGTGCAGGCCTGCAGTCCTGGCTTCTCAGTAGGCTGAGGCAGGAGGATTGCTTGAGCCCAGGAGTTCGAGGCTGTAGTGAGCTCTGATCGCACCACTGGACTCCAGTCTGGTGACAGAGCAAGATATTGTCTCTAAACACAAAAAGAGAAAGAAAGAAAGAGAGAGAGAGAGAAGGAAAGAAGGAAAGAAGGAAGGAAGGGAGGGAGGGAAGGAATGTGTAGTGTAGGAAGGATGGAAGGAAGAAAGGAAGGGAGGGAGAGAGGGAGGGAGGGAGGGAATGTGTAGTGAAGGAAGGGAGGAAGGGAGGAAGGAAGGAAAGAAGGAAGGAAGGAAGGAAGGAAGGAAGGAAGGAAGGAAGGAAGGAAGGAAGGAGTTGTGTAGTGTAGGCTCCATCCTGAAGACTGAAGTGGTTTTTTTTTTCCCCATCTGTATGGCAAAAAAAAAAAAACCAAACCAACAAAAAAGCCATCTAACCATTCTAAAACATATAATTTAGTGGCATTTACTACATTCACAGGGTTGTGCCATGCCCCCCCATCTAGTTCCAGAACATTTTCATCACCCCAAAAGGAGACCTTTTCCCTATCAGTAGTCACTCCCCACTCCCTTCTCCCAGCCCCTAGCAACCGCCCATCTGATTCCTGTCTCTGTGGATTGCCTTTTCTGGACAATTCAGATCAATGGAGTCATGCACTGTATATGTGTTGTGATTTTTATTTTATTTTTTGAGGCGGAGTCTTGCTCTGTCACCCAGGCTGGAGTTCAGTGGTGTGATCTCAGCTCACTGCAACCTCTGCCTCCCAGGTTCAAGTGATTTGTGTGCCTCAGCCTCCAGAGTAGCTGGAACTACAGGCACCTGCCACACTCCTGGCTAATTTTTTTTGTATTTTTTGTAGAGACGGGGTTTCACCATGTTGGTTGAGCTGGTCTTGAACTTCTGGCCTCAAGCCATCAGTCCGCTTCGGCCTCCCGAAGTGCTGGGATTACAGGTGTGAGCCATCACGCCTGGCTTGTGCTGTGATTTTATTTGTATTATTTGTTTATTTTTTTTGGAGATGGAGTTTCACTCTTGTTGCCCAGGCTGGAGTGCAGTGTTGCGATCTGGGCTCAGTGCAACCTCTGCCTCCTGGGTTCAAGCGATTCTCCTGCCTCAGCCTTCCAAGTAGATGGGATTATAGGCACATGTCACCAGGCCTGGCTAGTTTTTTGTATTTTTAGTAGTGGTGGGGTTTCACTATGTTGGTCAGGCTGGTCTCGAACTCTTGACCTCAGGTGATCCGCCCACCCCAACCTCCCAAAGTGCTGGGATTACAGGTGTGAGCCATTGTGGTCGGCCTGTGCTGCGATTTTAGAGTGAGGCAAACACAGACACATATAACGTGATAGATATATCTGGACATGTACATATGTATATCAAGGGATCCAGGTCTCCTTCCACCGCTCACAGTCTGAATTCACTTGGCAAGAGGGGAGACAGTTCCTGTAACTCTCCAGTGGTGATGAGAGAAAACAGCTTTGCAACTCTGTTGAGTCAGAAGAGAAGGCTCCATAACTAGACCAGCGTTTCTCAGCCTCAGGATGGCTGATACCTGGGGCAGGCTTGGCACAGTGGCTCATGTCTGTAATCTGAGGCTGAGGTGGGAGGATCACTTGAGCCCAGGAGTTCGAGACCAGCTTGGGCAATAGAGTGAGACCTTGTCTCTACCAAAAATAAACAAAATAAGCCTGGCTTGGTGGTGCATGCCTGTAGTCCCAGCTCTTTGGGAGGCTGAGATGGGAGGATTGCTTGCGCCCAGGAGGCCAAGGCTGCAGTGAACCATAATTGCACCATTGCACTCCAGCCTGGGCAACAGAGATAAACCCTGTCTCAAAAAAAAAAAAAAAAAAAAAAAGAAAAAAGAAAGAAAGAAAAAAGATATGGCCGGGTGCAGTGGCTCATGCCTATAATCCCAGCACTTTGGGAGGCCGAGGCAGATGGATTGCTTGAGCCCAGGAGTTCAAGACCAGCCTGGCCAAGATGGTGAAACCCCGTTTCTACTAAAAACACAAAAATTAGCTGGGCATGGTGACACACAGCTGTAATCCCATCTACTCAGGAGGCTGAGGTGGGAGAATCACTTGAGCCAGGAGACAGAGGTTGCAATGAGCTGAGATAGTGCCACTACACTCCAGCCTGGGCGACAGAGTGAGACCTTGTCTCAAAAAAAAAAAAAAAAAAAAGATCTTTGGGGCAGTTTGCCAAGGGCGGGGTGTCCTGTGCTCTGTAAGATGTTGAGCAGCCTCTCTATTCCCCTCTCAAGTGACAGTAGCAATCCCCACCCCCAAAGCCATGACACCCCAAAACATCTCCAGAGACTGCCAAGTGTCCCCCTGGGGCACTGTCACTCCTGGGGTGAGTTCCCCCATTCTAGACCTCCAAACTCCTTTCCCAGTATCTCGGCCCATTCCAGGGTGAATTCTTGTCCCAAAGCTCCTTCCTCTGCCTGCAGGTGCCCACGGGCCTCCGGGGCCAGGCGCTTCTGAAAGTGTGGGGCCGCGGCCAGCAGGCAGAGGAGGGGCCCCTCTTTCACAACCAGACCTCGGTGACTGTGGACGGCCGGGGCGCTTCTGTGTTCATCCAGACGGACAAGCCTGTGTACAGACCCCAGCACCGAGGTGAGTGGCCAGAACGGACGCAGGGAGGGCCGGCCACGGTCTGGAGGTGTCACACGCCTCTCTTCTTTCTTCCAGTGCTCGTAAGCATCTTCACCGTCTCTCCAGATCTGAGGCCTGTCAACGAGAAGGTGAGATCAGCTTCTAAAACCGCGGGCCCGGAGCGCGCCCACTTGGGACTACCTGGCCAGGGCCACCATCGGAAACTGGTCTTTCTCTCCAGACCTTCTCTTTTCTATTTTATTTCATGGTTCCATGCCCCCCGGAGAACCCCAGGGAGTCCTTTGTGACAGAGGAAGGCTGGTGGGCGTGCCTGGCCCACTGCCCCTCAACAAGGAATGCCTTTGAGGGCTTTAGGTAGCCCTGGACTGTCGCTTGATTTTTTTTTCCCCCAAGACCGAGTCTCTCGCTCTGTTGCCCAGGCTGGAGTGCAGTGGCGCGATCTCGGCTGACTACAACCTCTGCCTCCTGGGTTCAAGTGATTCTCTAGCCTTAGCCTCCCGAGTAGCCGGGATTATAGGTGCCCACCGCCACACCCGGCTAATTTTTTTTTTTTTTTTTTTTGAGATGGAGTCTTGCTCTGTCGCCCAAGCTGGAGTGCAGTGGTGCGATCTTGGCTCACTGCAACCTCTGCCTCCTAGGTTCAAGCAATTATCCTGTCTTAGCCTCCTGAGTAGCTGGGATTACAGGCGTGTGCCACCATGCCCGGCTGATTTTTGTATTTTTAGTAGAGATGGGGTTTCACCGTGTTGGCCAGGCTGGTTTCAAACTCCTGACCTCAGGTGATACACCCGCCTCAGCCTCCTAAAGTGCTGGCATTACAGGTGTGAGCCACCGCACCTGGCCATATTTATGTGCTTTCTGACTAGCACTCTCTCTCTGTCTGTATATGTATATATACTTACAGAATTATTTTAATGATAAATAATTTGACAGTAACTTACAGATATTTTGCTTCTCTGGCCCTGAACACTTGGCCTGTATCCTTTAAGAACAAGGATGTTCTCTTATACAACTCAAGGAGGATCATCACATTTAAAAATTTTGAGGCTGGGCACAGTGTCTCACATCTATAATCCCAGCACTTTGGGAGGCTGAGGCGAGAAGATCACTGTGGCCAGGAGCCCGAGACCATTCTGGGCAACATAGTGAAACTGTCTTGACAAAAAAATTAAAAAATAAAAATTAGCCGAGCATGGTGGCATGCGCTAGTAGTCCCAGCTACTTGGGGAGCTGAGTCAGGAGGATCTCTTGAGCTCAGGAGTTCGAGGCTGCAATGAACTCTGATTGTGCCACTTGAACTCCAGCCCGGGTAGCAAAGCACAACCCTGTCTCTAAAAAAACCAAAATGAACTGTGATTGTGCCACTTAAACTCCAGCCCGGGTAGCAAAGCACAACCCTGTCTCTACAAAAAACAAAAAACCAAAAAAAAAGAGAAAAAAAAAAAAAGAGGACGAAAATAATTTTGACATTGACACAATAATAATATCTAATATAAAATCCATGTTGTTCCAATAGTAGCCTTTATAGCATGTTTCTTTGCTGGTCCAGGATCTGATCCTGGGTCATTTGTTGCATTTAATCATCATGTCTCTTGGTCTCCTTTAATTTGAATTAGTTCCTCACTGCCTTTCTGTGTCTTCCATGACATTGACATTTTTGGCAAGTCCAGGCAGTTGTTTTGCAGAACGCCCCTTGGTAGGATGGTC
The DNA here is from genome assembly GCF_028878055.3 of Symphalangus syndactylus. Classification (NCBI taxonomy): domain Eukaryota; kingdom Metazoa; phylum Chordata; class Mammalia; order Primates; family Hylobatidae; genus Symphalangus; species Symphalangus syndactylus. The sequence continues at coordinate 43,136,247 of NC_072435.2, read as the reverse complement.
TTCTGGTTCCTTGTGACCAAGTTCAGTCTGTGAATCTTGGGCAGGATCCACAGAAGTGATACTGGATCCTTCCCAGTGCCTCGTATCAGGAGGCACCTAGCATGGGTTTGTCGTGTTGCTGGGGACATTAACAGGGTCCAGTGGTTCAAGTAGTGCCTGCCTGGTTTCCCCATTTTTTTTTTTTTTTTTTTTGAGACACAGTCTCGCTCTGTCACCCAGGCTGGAGTGCAGTGGCGCAATCTTGGCTCACTGCAAGCTCTGCCTCCCGGGTTCACGCCTTTCTCCTGCCTTAGCCTCCCAAGTAGCTGGGACTACAGGTGCCCGCCACCACGCCTGGCTAATTTTTTCTATTCTTTAGTAGAGATGGGGTTTCACTGTGTTAGCCAGGATGGTCTCAATCTCCTGACCTCGTGATCCACCCACCTCAGCCTCCCAAAGTGCTGAGATTACAGGCATAAGCCACTGTGCCTGGCCCTGGTTTCCCCTTTTGAGGGTCCCTTTCTAAAGACCCTACTTGGGGTTAGGATTCAATGGATGTAATTTAGGGGGACACTGTTTAACCCATAACAGCGACTGCCTGTCCTGGGGACTGAGGCCATGCATGAGTGATGCATGAGTGTGTTGGAAGGGTTTGGGGTTTGCTGGAAGATTTGCTCACTGCATCTGTGTCTTCATTACAGCTGGAAGCCTACGTCCTGGTGAGTGGCCTCTGTCCCTCCTCGGCTTGGAGTTGGGGCCCGGGTAGCCCACCTTCTGCAAGATCTGGTCTGTCTTTGCTCACGATCTGCCTTCTGGGTTGAGCCGCTGTGCCTTACAAGGCTGGGACCCGGCCTTTTCTGTCCTGGTCCCTGGGTCCACCCTGGGATGGGCTGTGTATGTGTCTGTCCCTTTCCTTTTTCTTTTTTTTTTTTTTTTGAGATGGAGTCTCACTCTGTCACCCAGGCTGGATTGCAGTGGTGCTGATCTTGGCTCACTGCAACCTCTGCCTCCCGGATTCAAGCGATTCTCCTGCCTCAGCCTCCCGAGTAGCTGGGACTACAGGCATGTGACACCACGCCCAGCTAATTTTTTTTGTATCTTTTTTTAGTAGAAATGGAGGTTTCACCATGTTGGCCAGGCTGGTCTCAAACTCCTGACCTCAGGTGATCCGCCCGCCTTGGCCTCCCAAACTACTGGGATTACAGGTGTGAGCCACCATGCCCAGCCATGTCCATTTCTAGGTTTGCACACAGCTCCCTAAATGAGGAGGTAGGCCCAGCCCGTCCCCTTCTGCATTTTTTTTTGTTTTTTTTTTTTTTTTTTGGTGAGAAGGAGTCTCACTCTTTCACCCAGGCCGGAGTGCAGTGGCGCTATCTCGGCTCACTGCAAGCTCTGCCTCCTGGGTTCACACCCTTCTCCTGCCTCAGCCTCCTGAGTAGCTGGGACTACAGGTGCCCGCCACCGTGCCCGGCTAATTTTTTGTATTTTTAGTAGAGACGGGGTTTCACTGTGTTAGCCAGGATGGTCTCGATCTCTTGACCTCGTGATCTGCCAGCCTTGGCCTCCCAAAGTGCTGGGACTACAGGAGTGAGCCACTGCGCCTGGCCCCTTTCTGCTTTTCAAATCCTTCCCTATACAGAGATTTTTATTTTTTTGCCCTGGGGTTAATGATTAATCTTGGGACCTTCGCTGCATGGTTGACATGCCTGAGAGAGAGGACTGGAAAAATCCTTACATTGGGCACACGCTAGGCTAGCCTGAGTTCACTCCGTGTGTCTGTCCCCCTCCACCACCAACAGGACCCCCGAGGCTCTCGGATGATAGAGTGGAGACACCTGAAGCCATTCTGCTGTGGTAAGTTTCTTCCTCTGTGGCTTGGGGGCTGCAGATGTGATAAACCTTCCAGGAAAATAGAATATTTTCTGTCCAGGCCCCCTCCCTAACGTACCCCCACTGCTGCCCCAGCTGGAGGGGACCAAGGAGGAGTGGAGGGCAGGTACCCACCTGGGAGGTGAGGATGCCATGGGTTTGGATCTGGGAGCCTGAGCCTGGCCCACAGTGCCTTCCCTGTGGATTTGGACCCTCTGCCCACGTTTCTCTGTGCCCAGGACTCAGGCGGGGCTCCTGCTCAGAACTCAAGACCTTTCTGGAATACTGGGGCACCTGTTCTCACCTTGCTTTTTATTTTTTGAGATGGAGTCTCTCTCTGTCACCCAGGCTGGAGTGCAGTGGCACAATCTCAGCTCACTGCAACCTCTGCCTCCCTGGTTCAAGTGCTTCTCCTGCCTCAGCCTCCCGAGTAGCTGGGATTACAGGTGCACGGCACCACACCCAGCTTATTTTTTGTATTTTTAGTAGAGACGGGGTTTCACCATGTTGGCCAGGCTGGTCTCCAACTCCTGACGTCAGGTGATCCACCTGCCTTGTCCTCCCAAAGTGTTGGGACTACAGGCATGAGCCACCGCGCCTGGCCTGTTCCCACCTTCTTCCTGCTGTAGGTTGCAGATTTTGTCATCTCCATTGCATGAGATATTTCTTTTCCAGCTAGAAGTCAGAAAGGACTTTGCTTTTTTTTTTTCTTTTCCTATGACTAGAAGGACTGTAATTGACATACCCCACTTTGCTTTGGCTGTGAGGGGTGCTATGCCCCAGGAGAGGGCAGGGGATAGGTAGGATGTGGGGAGTCTGGGGACGGCCATGCACACACCCGGGCTGTCCAGAAATGGGGTAACAGTAGAGCCACAGGCAGGATCGCGGGGGTCTCTTGGTGACCCTTCCTCCTTCTGTCTCCTGTCTTGGGTCTCAGCCTCTTTTCTTCTTCTTCATCTTCCTTCTTCTTCCTTCTTCTTCTTTCTTCCTCTCCTCCTCCTCCTCCTCTTCTTCCTCTTCTTTTTCTTCTTCTTCCTCCTTCTTCTTCCTTCTTCTTTCCTCCTCCCTTCCTCCTCCCTTCCTCCTCCTCCTCCTTCCTTCTTCTTTCTTCGTCTTCCTCCTTCTCCTTTTTCTTTTCTTTCTTCTTTTTTTTTTTTTTTTAAGACAGAGTCTTGTTATTGTCACCCAGACTGGAGTGCAGTGGCATGATCTCAGCTCACTGCAACCTCCACCTCCTGGGTTCAAGCCATTCTCCTGCCTCGGCCTCCCAAGTAGCTGGGATTACAGGCACGTGCCACCAGGCCTGGCTAATTTTTGTATTTTTAGTAGACACAGTGTTTCACCATGTTGGCCAGGCTGGTCTCGAACTCCCAAACTCATGTGATCCGCCCACCTCGGCCTCCCAAAGTGCTGGGATTACAGGCGTGAGCCACCGTGCCTGGCCTCAGCCTCTTTTCTTCTGTTCCATCTTCCCTGTCTGCCTTCTTTATTCCCTCTCGTTCACTTGATGGCTCTCTCTGTATCAGCAGCTATTTGTTGGGCACCACATAGATACTGCCATGGGGTGAGCTTTCAACCCAATGGGGGAAGCAAACATGAACTAAACAGCCTGGATAATGTCAGTTGTGATGAGTGCTAGGAAGAAGTTCAAAACTCAGGGAGGGCAAATGGGGCTGTATCCCAGCCTGGGGTGGCAGAGGCAATCCTGGAAGGCTGCCTGGAGGAAGATCCTTTTCAGCAACAAAGAAGGAATGGGGGACAACCAGGCAAAGCAAGGGGGCCAGGAAGCATGTCCCAGGCAGGGAGCCAATGTATGGGAAGGGCTGTGGATGTCTATGGGAGTGAGGTTGGAGACAGGGGACAGGACAGAGATGTCAAGTGCTGAGAGCAGGGGTGACATTGGTAAGAGCCAGGGAAGAGAATGGACTTGATCTTTTCCAAAAAAACTTTTTTTTTTCTCAAGAGTCAGGTTCTCTCTCATTCTGTCACCTAGGCTGGAGTGCAGTGGCGTGATCATAGCTCACTGCAGCCTCTACCTCTTGGGTTCAAGTGATCCTCCCACCTCAGCCTCCCAAGTAGCTGGTACCACAGGCATGTGCCACCAAGCTCAGCTGATTTTTAAAATTTTTGGTAGAGACAGGGTCTCAAGATGTTGCCTAGGCTGAGTTGATCTTAAGAGCACAGAGTTGGCGAAGAGGTCAACCTCCTGTTTAAAAAAACCCTTTGAGGCCTGGCTTGGTGGCTCACACCTGTAATCCCAGCACTTTGGGAGGCTGAGGCAGGCAGATCACCTGAGGTCAGGAGTTCAAGACCAGCCTGGCCAACATGGGGAAAGCTCGTCTCTACTAAAAATACAAAATTAGCCGGGTGTGGTGGGGGGCACCTATAGTCCCAGCTACTCAGGAGGCTGAGGCATAAGAATCGCTTGAATCCGGGAGATGGAGGTTGCATGAGCTGAGATCATGTCACCACACTCCAGCCTGGGCAAAAGAGCAAGACTCTGTCTCAAAAAAATAAAGAAATTAAAAAAAAACTCTTTGGGATGTGTATAGACCCATGATTCTCAACCAGGGTGACTGTGTCCCTCTCTCAGGGAGCATTTGGCAAAGTTGGCCACAGACCCCTTACAAAACATGCTCTCAGGACACACATCCCCAAATGTCCTCTAACCACCAAAGGCTCACTTTGTCTGAATATGTGGGGGAAAAAACCGTTTTAGCCGTCACATCTTCTGACTCCAATGTGATTGAGAGAAGCCGTGGGCGCCGCTATGGGTTTTGGGTTCTGTCATGAGACCCAGGGGAACCACTCTCCCTGTCCCTTCCCTGTATGGCCCTCCCCATATGATCACTGGGGACAAGTGGAGCGTGTCACACTCAGGAGTGGAAGATCCCCTGGCACTGCCTGGAGTCAGTGTGCCCTTTCCAACTCCTCCACGGCTCCCAGTGAAAACAGAGCTGCGGACGGGGCTCAGAGGCACAGGTGCAAAGCAAATGACAGCTCCCATGTCAGCGGCTGATGCTGTTTCTGGGGGGATGTTTGGGGGAGAGAGTGCTCTGTTCTAAAGTGTGTGCGTGTTCTCGTTCAGTTAGGGGGGTCGTTCTCACGGAGGGGTGTGGGGTCGGGTGGGAGATTCTGCCCCCAGGGGACAATGGCAATGTCTGGGGACATTTTGGCTTGTCAGGACTTTTGTGGAAGACAAGGGGTCCAACTGGCATCTGGTGAGTGGAGGCCAGGGATGATGCTCAGCACCCCTCAGTGCACAGGACTCCCCCACACCACAACGAGTGATCTGGCCCTAAATGTCAGTAGTGCTGAGGCTGAGAAACCCTATCCTGGCAGGAGACCATGTCTGTCTTGTCTCTCTCTCTCTCTCTCTCTCTCTGTCTCTCTGTCTCTCTCTCTCTCTCTCTCTCTGGGATTTCCACCCAGGGGTGACTTTGCCCCCTAGGGGCGCTATTGGCAATGTCTGGGGGACTTTTTTAGGTCGTTATATTGTAGAGGGCATTGGTACTACTGACCTTTGGTGGGTGGAGGCCAGGGATGCTGCTCAGCATCCTACAGTGCACAGGATGCCTCCACCCCGAGAGCCATGCGGCCCCAGGTGTCAGTAGTGCCCAGGCTGGAAATGACTCGGGTGGGGGGCGATGGAGTGGATGAGCCGGGCTGGCTCATTTCCCTCGTTTGTCCAGCTCACTGCCTGCCCCTGGCTCTGGCTGCAAGGCTGTCCCAGGAACCGCAGGTCCAGTCTCTTCCTGCATCCCTTCAAAGCCCGCCGGGATCTCAGACCTGCTCTGCTGGCCTGATCCTGCAGGGTCCTGCTCTGCACAGACCCCGCCAGCTTCTCTGTGGTCTCCAGTTCTCCTGGGGGGCTGCCCAGGGAAGGAGAAGCAGCAGGGTCCTGGCTCCCTCTTCCCGTTCCTCACCGTGTCCGTGGCTCTCTGAAAAAGCCCGTTCCCAGGCATGAAGGGGTGTCTCTCTTCACACAGGCATCACCAACATGAGTTTCCCCTTGTCCGACCAGCCTGTGTTGGGAGAATGGTTCATTTTTGTTGAAATGCAAGGCCACTCGTACAACAAGTCTTTTGAAGTTCAGAAGTATGGTAAGTTGGAGAATCTCGGGGTCTTGGGATTTCAGATCTGGGAGAAACCTTAGAAACTGGTGAAGAAGGCCGGGTGCAGGGGCTCTTGCCTGTAATCCCAGCACTTTTGGAGGCCCAGGTGGGCGGATCACTTGAGGTCAGGAGTTTGAGACCAGCCTGGCCAACGTGGCGAAACCTCGTGTCTACTAAAACTACAAAAATTAGCCAGGCATGGTGGCGTGTGCCTGTGGTCCCAGCTACTTGGCAGGCTGAGGCAGGAGAATCACTTGAACCGGGAGGCAGAGGTTGCAGTGAGCCAAGATCGCACCACTGCTCTCCAGCCTGGGTGATAGGGCGAGACTCTGTCTCAAAAAAAAAAAGAAAAGAAACTGGTGAAGATGGCAGTGAAGAGGTGGAGGATGACATGAGTCCCCATTTACTGAGGGCTCGTGATGGCTGAGTATATAGTTTCAGGGGATGGTCCTACACTTTTTGTTTTTGTTTTTGTTTTTTTTTTAGGCAGGGTTTCACGCCCATCACCCAGGCTGGAGTGCAGTGGTGTGATCTTGGCTCACTGAAGCCTTGACTTCCCAAATTCAAGTGATCCTCCCTCCTCAGCCTCCTGAGTTGCTGGGACTACAAGTGTGAGCCACCACACCCGGTTAATTTTTGTATTAGTAGAGATAGGGTTTGGCCATGTTGCCCAGGCTGGTCTCAAACTCCTGGCCTCAAGCAATCCTTCAGCCTAAGCCTCCCAAAGTGCACTCTTGCCTTTTATAGAAAAAAAGTATTGTAAGCCAGGCATGGTGGTGGCTCACACCTGTAATCCCAACACTTTGGGAGGCCGAGGCGGGAGGATCACTTGAGGCCAAGAGTTTGAGACCAGCCTGGACAACATAGTCCCTGTCTGTACAAAACTTTCAAACAATTATGTGGACATGGTGGCACGTGCCTGGAGTCCCTGCTACTCGGGAAGCTGAGGCAGGAGGATTGCTTGAGCCCAGGAGATCAAGGCTGCAGTGAACTGTGATTGCACCACTGTTTTCCAGTTTGAGTGACAAAGTGAGACCCTGTCTCAGAAAAAAAAAAAGGTGGCCGGGCACGGCAGCTAATGTCTGTAATCCCAGCACTTTGGGAGGCCAAGTTGGGTAGATCACTAGAGGTCAGGAGTTCAAGACCAGGCTGGCCAACATGGTGAAACCCCGTCTCTACTAAAAATACAAAAATTAGCCAGGCGTGGTGGCATGTGCCTGCAGTCCCAGCTACTTGGGAGGCTGAGGCAGGAGAATTGCTTGAACCAGGAGGAGGAGGTTGCAGTGAGCCAAGATCGTGCCACTGCACACCAACCTGGGAAACACAGCGGCAATGTGTCTCAAAAAAGAAAAGAAAAGAAAAGAAAGAAAGAAAAGATTCTTAGGCTCCTACAAGAGTTCTCTCAGGACTCGATTCTTTCTGGTTTTCCTGGCTGCTCCAGGTGTCACCTCCGCCCCTGGTGACAAGATGGCTTGACACTCCCAGGGCTGAGTCCAGAAGCAAATGGAGAAATCAGCTCTCCCCTGCAGTCACCCTGGGGATGCCCCTTGTTTGCTCCCAGGGTCACAGGGGCTGGGAGGAGCCTCCTTGCCTCGTGTCCACCCTGGGATAGGCTGGAATCTGCCACACTCTAAGCATGTGGTTTAAAAGTGACAGGAGGAGGCCCCTTGAGGAAAATGGGGTCCTAGTCCCCCAAAGATTAGAAATAGATGCAGCCCGCAAAATCCCCAGGGCTGCTCAGCAAAGTGGTGTGGATGGATACAGTGTCAACCTCGGTGGCGGCCGGGTGCTGTGGTCCTGCAGACACCTTGCACCGGTGTCAGGGCTCCTGAGGCCACCTTAGGGACAGAAGCCAGCCCCTCCTCTCTGCTTGCTTTCTTCAGTGTCGCCCAAGTTCGAGCTCCTGATTGACCCGCCCCGGTATATCCGAGACCTGGATGCCTGTGAGACAGGCACTGTTCAGGCCAGGTGAGAAAGAGGGACCCCTGGGGCACACTGCGGGGGCCCTTCTCCTTCCCCAGCCATCACGCTGCTCCCTCAAGGTCATTCCCCTCTGCTGCCTCCCTCCCTCCCTCCCACATGGGTGTGCCCCTCCCTTCCTGGTTCCCTCCTCCCTGGGGTGTGCCCCTCCCCTAGAGCATCTCCCTTTTTTGTGACTCCCCTGTGGGCGCCCCCTCCCCCTATAGTATCTCCCTCCCCCCCAGGCTTCTCCCTTGTGGGCGCCTCCTCCCTGGGGTGTCCCCCTCCCTCTAAAGTATCTCCCTCCCCGCTGGGTTCCTCCCCTGTGGGTGCCCCCTCCCCAGGTTGTGCCCACCCACTAGAGCATCACCCTTTCCCATGCCCCTCCCCTGGGGGCGCCCCCTCCCTGGAGTGTACCCCTCTCCCTAGAGCATCTCCCTCCCCCCTGGGCCCCTCCTCTGCCCTCCCCTTCCATCTCCCCCACAACTGGGCTTCCCCCTCCTCCTATAGGCAGACACTTCTACCATGGCCTTCCTGCTCCCCCAAGGGTGCCATGTGCCCCACTCCCTCCCTCCCTCGTACTGGGTGTCTCCCTGCCACATGAGTCTCTTGCACTCTACCCACTGCCTGTCTTTGTTCCCATGCTGGTGTCCCCACCCCTGTGAGCACACCCCTGTCTCTCCAAAGCATGCCCCTCTCCCGCTGTGCATTCCTTCCTCAAGGCCTGCCCTTCCCTTCTAAGATCTTCCCTCCCCAAGGGTCTCCCCTCCCCAAAGAATGCCCTACCCTCCAGGGTGTGCCTCTCCTGCACTAGCATCTCCCTTCCCCAGGGCGTCCCCTCCCAACCCCACCGTGTTCCCCCATCCCCCAAGGCTGCTCCCCGCCCTCTGCAGGCCTCCCTGGCATCAAACAGCACCCCCAGCCAGCGTGCTGACCCGAGAGGGGTTGGTCCTTGTTTTTAAATGGAGTCTTGCTCTGTCACCCAGGCTGGAGTGCAGTGACACAGTCTCAGCTCTCTGCAACCTCTGCCTCCCGGGCTCAATTGATTCTCCTGCCTCAGCCTCCCTAGTAGCTGGGATCACAAGTATGTGCCACCACACCCAGCTAATTTTTGTACTTTTAGTAGAGAGAGTTTCACCATGTTGGCCAGGCTGGTCTCGAACTCCTGACCTCAAGTGATCTGCCCACCTTGGCCTCCCAAAGTGCTGGGATTACTGGCATGAGCCACCATGCCCAGCCTGCACTCTCTCATTTTGCTCCTGTTCCCCATCTACCAGCATTCCCTCTGCATCAGGAGTGACATACAGACATTTAAGTTTCACCATCACCCCTGAGAGGGTAGTTTGAGTCCCGTTCTCTGGGTGAGGAAACTGAGGCTCAGAGAAGTTTGGTCCTTGGCTCAAAGTTGAGCTTAATAGGGCGCTTAGGCTCAGGTGCCTCTCAGGGACCCACAGTAGCTCGTGCCTCTGCACTACTCTGCTCCACAGGTGGCACCAACCTAGCCTTCTCAGTTCCAGAGTCCCTCTCTGACCCTCGGTCTCTTTTTCTGTCCATCTGGAGGCTTGGTGCAGAGGATCGGAAGGCCTTGGCATCTTCTGTCCCGACTCCAGGCTGCAGGGAGGGCTGTCACAACAGGATGCAGGGTGCGGAGGGAGCTGCATCTGTCACTGTACTGGTGGCCACACTATGCCAACCTGGCCTTCCTGAGGCTGGGCCCTCCCTGCCATCTTGGCTGTGAAATTGAGCATGCTTTATCCTTTTGTCCCAGGTATACCTTTGGGAAACCTGTGGCTGGTGCCTTAACGATCAACATGACTGTTAATGGTGTGGGGTACTACAGCCACGAGGTGGGACGCCCTGTCCTCAGAACAACCAAGGTGAGAAACAGGGACCCCTTCTACCCCTTCACCCAACCCCCAGGTTCACCTCCACGATCACGCATTTTATTTTACTTTCTTTTATTGTTATTATTTTATTTACTGCCTTTAAAATTTTTTTGAATAGAGACAGGATCTCACTATGTTGCCCAGGCTGGTCTTGAACTCTTGGGCTCAAGCAATCCTCTCGCCGTTGCCCTCAGAAGTGCTGGGATGATGGGTGTGAGCCACCGCTGTTTTACTTTCTAAAACAGTTGTATGGCAGGGATTTTTCTGATGATAAAATTCCTGCTGGCTGAATATAGAGACTTTAGAAAATATAAAAAGGAAGAAAATAAAGATAACTTGTTCTCCAATAGGTGGACACGACCACTATCGATATTTTGATGTGTTTCCTCGCAGGTTACTGTACGTAAAGTTAAAAAAAACACCAATTTGGCGGGGCATGTTGGCTCACGCCTGTAATCCCAGCACTTTGGGAGGCCGAGGCGGGCAGATCACTTGAGGTCATGAATTCGAAATTCAAGACCAGCCTGGCCAACATGGGCTGGGTGACAGAGCGAGACTCCACCTCAAAAAACAAACAAACAAAAAACAAAAAAACACTAATAAACACTAATTTTATTGCCTGGAGTCCCAGCGCTTAATATTTGGAAGACAGAGGCAGGAAGATCTCTTGAGCTCAGGGGTTCAAGGCCAGCCTGGGCAACATAGTGAGATCCCATCTCTAAAATAAAATAAAAACATAAACAATTTTATTGAGATATCATTCACATAGCATACAATTCACCCATATAGAGCGTACAACTTGATGGTTTTCTTTTTTTTTCTTTTTTTTTTTTTTTTTGAGATGGAGTCTCGCTCTGTTGCCCAGGCTGGAGTGCAATGGTGCGATCTTGGCTCACTGCAAGCTCCGCCTCCTGGGTTCACGCCATTCTCCTGCCTCAGCATCCCCAGTAGCTGGGACTACAGGTGTCCACCACAATGCTTGGCTAATTTTTTTTTTTTTGATTTTTAGTAGAGATGGGGTTTCACTGTATTAGCCAGGATGGTCTCGATCTCCTGACGTCGTGATCTGCCCGCCTTGGCCTCCCAAAGTGCTGGGATTACAGGCGTGAGCCACTGCACCTGGCCACAACTTGATGGTTTTCATATAGTTGCAGAGTTGTGCAACCATGGCTGTTATCCAATTTTAGAATTGTTCCACCATCCTTCCCCACATCCTTCATGTCCTTTTGCAGAGAATCCTCATTTCCCTCCTCTAGTCCCTGGCAGTTACTAATCTGTTTTCTGTCTCTGTGGATTTGCCTGTTCTGGACATTTCTGTGAATGAATCATACACTGTATGTCCTTTTGTGTCTGGCTTCTCTCACTCAGCATCATGTTTTTGATGTTCATCTACATCATAGCATGATCAACACTTCATTCCTTTTTTATGGCTGCATCATATTCCCTGGTACAGATGGACCACAATGTGTTTATCCCTTCATCCACTGGTGGACATTTGGGTTGTTTCTGCTTTTTGGCTATTATGTCTCATGCTACTATGAACATCCCTGTGCAAGTTTTTCTGTGGACCTACATTTTTGTTTCTCTTGGGTTCGTGCCTAGGAGCGGAATTGCTAGGTCAGAGAGTAACACCATGTGTAACCTTTTGAGGAACTGCCAAATGGTCAATGTGGCTGCACTATTTTACATTCCCACATGTTTAAAGTTTTGTAACCTTTTTTGGTCTTTCAGCATAATGTTACATTGTGAGTGGGCTACAGTACAACAGACACCCACCTTCTTGGAGATTCCCATCCCTCTGTAGGTGCCCTGACACGAACCCTTTCAGCACCGGCTCCTCCCCACCTCTCACCCAAAGCTCCTTCTTAGTCCCTTTCCCACCTGGGACACATCTGCTCCGATGGGTTCCCCTCTCTTATCTCTGAGATATCTTTAATTTAATTAATTTATTTATTGAGATGGAGTCTCACTCTGTCTCCCAGGCTGGAGTGCAGTGGCGCAATCTTGGATCACTGCATCCTCTGCCTCCTGGATTCAGGCAATTCTCCTGCCTCAGCTTCCCAAGTAGCTGGGATTACAGGCATGTGCCACCATGTCGGGATGATTTTTGTATTTTTAGTAGAGACAGGGTTTTACCATGTTGGCCAGGCTGGTCTTGAACTCCTAACCTCAAGTGATCTGCTGCCGCTGGCCTCCCAAAGTGCTGGGATTACAGGTGTGCGCCACCATGCCTGGCCCATCTCTCTGCTCTCTGAGGCTTCTCTCCCATGGATTGGAACCCATAACCCCCCACCTCTCCCATTCCTGACACTGGCACCTTGGAGAATCCCAGCCATTCTCCTCTGAGGCTACTAGCTGATGGTCTTTGTCTTAGTTCTCTCATTTATGGAGTAATTTATTCCACAGCTCTTTCTGAATAAGGATTATTTGCCAAGTCCCAGAGTGGGATCCTGAGATGGGAATTGAATGAGGGAGTTCTGGTGCCCCAGAGTGGGGCTGAACAGGTTCAGATGCCCCCTCTGTTGCTTGGGCTGTGGGAGATTGTGTCAGCATGGGAATCTCTTTCCTCTTTTTTTTTTTCTTAACCCAGGCTGGAGTGCAGTGGCACAATCCAGGCTCACCTCAACCTCTGCCTCCTGGGTTCAAGTGATTCTCATGCCTCAGCCTCCCGAGTAGCTGGGATTACAGGTGCCCTCCACCATGCCCAGCTAATTTCTTGTATTTTTAGTAGAGATGGGGTTTCGCCATTTTGGCTAGGCTGATATCGAACTCCTGACCTCAAGTGATCTGCCCACCACGGCCTCCCAAAGTGCTGGGATTACAGGCATGAGTCACCTCGCCCGGCCTCTTTCCTCTTCTGCCCAATGGAGCCAACATCCATCTTCCCTGGGATGATGTCCAGATCCAGTGAGGGACCCTCTGCACGGTCCCGTGGCATAGATTGCGTATGCCACCAAATGACCCCTGGCCCTCCAAGCAGCTGAAGAGTCTTGCACCTCAGGTGTGTGTTTCAGGGAGAGCCCTCAAAGACACTCCAACCCCGAGCGAGCACGGGCTGCGTTTTTCCTCCCTCCAGATCCTCGGCTCCCAGGACTTCGACATCTGCGTGAGGGACATGATCCCAGCGGACGTCCCCGAGCACTTCCGGGGCAGGGTCAGCATCTGGGCCATGGTGACTGGTGTGGACGGGAGCCAGCAGGTCGCGTTCGATGACTCCACCCCCGTGCAGAGGCAGCTAGTGGACATCCGGTACTCCAAGGACACGAGGAAGCAGTTCAAGCCGGGCCTGGCCTACGTGGGGAAGGTAACTTGGGGGTGACTGTGCTGCATTCCACCCGAGGACCACCGTGAAACCACCACCACTAGCCACTAGCTCCGCAGTGGTGACTCAGCTGAAAATGGATCCCCTGACATAACCTTTGCAGAGAGTGGAGAGGGCTTGTGTTCCAGGTGAGGGGCAGGGGACATTTTCCTCCACGGGAAAGGATGATCTACTCTATTCCACTTGGACAGACATTTGAGTAGCCATTTATTAAAGCAACTCCTCTAAGGCAGTCCTGTTTCTTCAATGGGTTCATTTTTTTTTTTTTTTGAGAGACAGTCACACTCCATCGCCCAGGCTGGAGTGCAGTGGCTCCATCTTGGCTCACTGCAACCTCTGTCTCCCAGGTTCAAGTGATTCTCCTGCCTCAGCCTCCCGAGTAGCTGGGATTACAGGCACATACCACCAAACCCAGTTAATTTTTGTATTTTTAGTAGAGACGGGATTTTGCCATGTTGGCCAGGCTGGTCTCGAACTCCTGGCCTCAAGTGAACTTCCTGCCTTGGCCTCCCAAAGTGCTGGGGTTACAGGCGTGAGCCATCACTCCTGGCCCTTCACTGGGTTGATTTTATCCCCTGAGGACCTAAGTTGAGAGCCCTGCAGAGGCAGACCTCCTGCTCCTGAGACTGACGGGTGCAGACCCATGTGACATTTTGAACGAGCCTCTGCCTCCCACCCACTCCCTCCCACTGCCACCCACCCACAAGTCTTATGCACAGTAAATTTTGAGGTGTCCAGATGTCGTGATCCTTATATATGTTTTCTTCTTAGAGACAGGGTTTTGCTCTGTCGCCCAGGCTGGAGTGCAGTGGTGAGATCATAGCTCACTGCAGCCTCGACATCCTGTACTCAAACAATCTGCCTGCCTTAGCATCCTGGATAGCTGGGACTGCAGGCATGATCCACCACACCCAGCAAATTTTTTTGTTTTAAAATTTTTATTTATTTATTTATTTTGAAACAGAGTCTCGCTCTGTCGCCCAGGCTGGAGTGCAGTGGCGCGATCTCGGCTAATTGCAACCTCTGCCTCCTGGGTTCAAGCGATTTTCCTGCCTCAGCCTCCGGAGTAGCTGGGATTACAGGCATGCACCACCATACCCCACTAATTTTTGTATTTTTAGTAGAGATGGGGTTTCACCATGTAGGCCAGGCTGGTCTTGAACACCTGACCTCAGGTGATCCACCTGCCTCAGCCTCCCAGAGTGCTGAGATTGCAAGCATGAGCCACCGCGCCTGGCCAATTTTTCAATTTTTTGTAGAGATGAGATCTTGCTGTGTTGGCCAGACTGGTCTTGAACTCCTGGGCTCAAGCAGTTCTCCTGCCTCAGACCCCCAAACTGCTGGGATTGCAGATGTGAGCCACTACACCCAGTCATTATTCTTATTTTAACTGTTAAACTGGGGTAGGCTGGGCACGGTGGCTCATGACTATAATCCCAGCACTTTGGGAGGCCCAGGTGGGCAGATGACCTGAGGTCAGGACTTCAAGACCAACCTGGCCAACATGGTGAAATACTGTCTCTACTAAAAATACAAAAATTAGCCAGACATGATGGTGGACACCTGTAATCCCAGTGACTCAGGAGGCTGAGGCATGACAATTGCTTGAATGTGGGAGGCGGAGGTTGCAGTGAGCCAAGATCACACCACTGCACTCCAGCCTGGGAGACAGAGTGAGACTCCGTCTCAAATAAAAACAAACAAAAAAAACCCCACAAAAAACAAAACAAAAACAAACCTGGGGCATCTTCACCCCAATTGCAGCATCAGGAGTGGGGCAAGGCCAACAGAGCCCAGTGTCACGCAAGGGGAAAGTAGGCCACACCCCTGGCCCTGTGTCTGCCTGCACCCAGTTCCCTTTTGCCGTCCATGAGTGATGCTGACTGGCTGTCCTCACACTGAGTCCTGACCTTCTTGCTCTGCTTCAGAACCTCCTTTCTCTTCTCCATGCCAGTGTTGGAGCCACCTCTATCCCATGCACAGACACATCTTCTGTGTCCCTGGCTTTGAGGGCCCCAGCTTGAGTAGAAACTAAAGTACCTTGTGCAGGGTCAGAATGTGAATGAAGAAGAGGTTTAAGGCTGCAAATTTGGTACAGAGCATTTCACATATGACAGAAAATACCTACCATCTACATTCAAGAAAGGAGTGGTTAGGCTGGGCATGGTGGCTCATGCCTATAGTCCCAGTGCTTTGGGAGGCCAAGGCAAGAGGACCACTTGAGGCCAAAAGTGTGAGACCAGCCTGGGCAACACAGTGAGATCCAGTCTCTACAAAAAATAAAAAGAAATAGGCCAGGTGTTGGTGGCTTACACTTTGGGAGACCAAGGTGGGAGGATTGCTTGAGACTGGGAGTTTGAGACCAGCCTGGGCAATAGAGCAAGACCCCAGCTCTACAACTTTTTTTAAAAATTAGCCAGGCATGGTATTGTACACCTGTGGTCCCAGCTATCAGGAGGATGAGACAGGAGAATTGCCTGAGCCCAGGAGGTAGAGGTAGCAGTGAGCTATGATCGGGCCACTTCACTCCAGCCTGGGCAACAGAGCTTCTGTCTCTCAAAAAAAAAAAAAAAAAGGGAGTGGTTAAGGATTATCATGTGAGCTGAATCCTGATTCACTCCATCACCAAATACCTGCACAGCTGAGGGCTGTTTTAGGGTTCTTCAGAGGCTACAATCTATGCTCCTTTTAAAACATCCATGTCTGCCTCATTCTAGCTGGCTCTCCAACCAGTCTGAATGGGTGAGGTTTAAGTGTCACACTGAACTGTCCATACCCTGGTATGGCATCAGACTAATGACCAGCACATGTAATTTGTACTTCATGACATCTTTGCCAAGTCCAAGGGCATGAAGGTCTACCCTTATGTTTCTTCTAAGAATGTTATAGCTTTAGCTGTTACATTTAGGTCTGTGATCCGTTTGAGTTTGTGTATATGGTGTGAGGTAGGGATGCAACTTTATTTAAAACTTTTTTTTTTCTTAAGAGACAGGGTCTCATTCAGTCACTCAGGCTGGAGTGCAGTAGCACCATCATAGCTCTCTGCAGCCTCCCAGACTCAAGTGATCCTCCCACCTCAGCCTCCTGAATAGTTGGGGCTATAGGCGCATGCCACCACATCTGAAATTTTTAAGTTTTTTTAGTGAGGTCTCACTATGTTACCCAGGCTGGCCTGGAACTCCTGGCCTCATGTGGGTTTATAGGTGTGAGCCACTGCACCCAGCTTCCATGTCTGCCTTGGAAGCCTCTTGAGTAGCTGGGACCACAGGCACACGCCACCGCTACTGGACCTGTGAGTCCTTTTTTGTTCCCCTTAAGGATTGTTTTTGCTATTTGGGACTCATTGCAATGCCCTGTGAATTTCAGGAGCAGTTTGTCAATTTCTACAAAGAAGCCTGCTGGGATTCCAGTGGAGATTGCATTGATTCTGCAGATCAGTTTGGGGAGCATGGCAGTCTTAACTCTGTTGTGTCTTGGGTGACCTTTTCTAGGTGGAGCTATCCTACCCCGATGGCAGCCCAGCTGAGGGGGTGACAGTCCAGATTAAGGCAGAGCTGACACCGAAGGATAACATCTACACCAGTGAAGTTGTGTCCCAGGGTGGACTAGTGGGGTTTGAAATCCCCTCCATCCCCACGTCAGCCCAGCATGTGTGGCTGGAGGTGGGTGAGTCCCGCGGACCCTTGTTATTCAGCCAGCAGGTATGGACTTGGGGCCTCCCCCGGGCTGGGTGCAGGCACCTGATCAGTGGGCCTGGAGCCCATCCCAGCCCTCCAGGAGTACACATTCCATTAGACAGTGGGATGGACAACACAGCCATCCTGGGATCGGGTGGGAGGTCAAAGAGAGATAAGGGTGCCTGGACCAGTTGTGCCAAAGGAGTCTTGTCCGAGGAGATCTCTCCAAATGGACTCCTGACCATGGGGAAGTCAGCCAGGCTGCTTCTGGGCGGGTGGAACAGCATGGGTGGAGGTTCAGAGGCAGACCGTGATTATACTGTAATCAAAGTCTCACAAGTGCTCAACCACATTGAGCCATTTTGGAAAGAGATTGGGGAGAGAGCCAATGGTGGTTTCCACCACCTCACAGGGGTGCTCAGTGGAAGGCAGTGTCAGGTGAAAGAGTGATCTGATTTTTTTTTTTTGAAGAGACAGGGTCTCGCTCTGTTGCCCAGGCTGCAGTGCAGTGGCACCATCATAGCTCACTACAGCCTCGAACTGCTGGGCTAAAGTGATCCTCCCGAGTCAGCCTCCCAAGTACCTGAGATTACAGGTGCTTGCCTGTAATTAGCACCACACCCAGCTAATTTTTAAATTTTTCTGTAGAGGCTGGGCGCAGTGGCTCATGCCTGTAATCCCAGCATGTTGGGAGGCCGAGGTGGGCTGATCACCTGAGGTCAGGAGTTCGAGACCAGCCTGGCCAACATGGCAAAACCCCGTCTCTACTAAAAATACAAAAATTAGCCAGGTGTTGTGGCAGCCACTCGGGAGACTGAGGCAGGAGAATTGCTTGAACCTGGGAGGCGGAAGCTGCAGCGAGCCGAGATCACGCCACTGCACCGCAGCCTAGGCAACAGAGTGAGACTCCATCTCAAAAACAAACAAACAAGCAAATAAATAAATAATAATTTTTTCTGTAGAGATGGGATCTTGCTATGTTGCCCAGGCTGGTCTCAAACTCCTGGCCTCGAGCCATCCTTCCACCTCAGCCTCCCAAAGCATAGGGATTATAGGCCATGAGCTGCCATGTCTGGCCTGATCTGATTTTCGATACCCAGTGATCACTCCAGAGTCTTTAGTGGGGGGTGGCTCAGGGCAGGCCCAGGCAGGCAGACAGGAGGTGAGGACAGAGAGGTCTCCAAACTGGAGCTCTTGAGGAAGTAGATCCGGAAGGCCTTGGTGTCCCGTCATCAGGGGAGGGAGAACAGGAGGGATTGGAGAGGATGTCCCAGCCCTTGGCTTTGGGAACTAGCAGTGGACCTGGTGGCCCTGCAGAGAGTAAATATGTAGATGGGAACTGAGGACACTGTGGTCACTTTGTCCTCTGTGGGCACCATGTC
Source organism: Symphalangus syndactylus (assembly GCF_028878055.3). Classification (NCBI taxonomy): domain Eukaryota; kingdom Metazoa; phylum Chordata; class Mammalia; order Primates; family Hylobatidae; genus Symphalangus; species Symphalangus syndactylus. The sequence goes on along the minus strand of NC_072435.2, from coordinate 43,118,058 downwards.
CTAAAGGTTTTAACCACTGACGCCACTGCCTTTGCCACTCAACATTCACAGCCAGATGTGTTCACACTTTCTTGTGTTGGATCTGCTGCTCAACACACAGCACAGCTGTTTGGTCACCTAGGCCACTGTTTTGTTTTTTTTTGTTTTTTTTTTTTTTTTTGACACAGAGTCTTGCTCTGTTGCCCAAGCTGGAGTGCAGTGGTGCAATCTTGGCTCACTACAACCTCTGCCTTCCAGGTTCAAGCGATTATCCTGCCTCAGCCTCCCGAGTAGCTGGGATTACAGGCGCCCCCCACCACGCCCAGCTAATTTTTGTATTTCTAGTAGAGATGGGGTTTCACCATATTGGTCAGGCTGGTCTTGAACTCCTGACCTCAGGCAATCCACCTGCCTCGGCCTCCCAAAGTGCTGGGATTACAGGTGTGAGCCACCATACCCGGCCCACTGTCCTGTTTTAAGAGAGTGACCACAGCCTGGCATCTCTCAGACTCCTTGAGGAACCAGAGATCTGCCCTGCCCATCCCCTACCAGGTGGGAGATTGCAGTGACTTCTGACACCAGCTACCCGGAGCTGGGCCACACTTCACAGGTGGTGGGCACGGCCCTCTCCACAAGACTACCCTGAATTCTGACATCAGCTGCAAGTCCAGGGGTCCCTGGGCCACCTGTGCTTCCCACCCACTGGCTGCAAATTCCACTACCCCACCACCTTTTAATTACAGCTTTACCATAGCAAAATGACACAAATTAGAACGAACCAAAGAGAGAGATGCATAGGGCGAGGTCTGGGCAATTCCCAGATTGGAAACTTTGTGTGTTCTCTTCACAGAACCAGGATATATCATCCCCACAAGCTGAGCATTGCTAAGCAGGAAAGCTCGCCTGAGCTTTGGTGTCCAAAGTTTTTTGTGGTGACCTCATTTCATCTGCATGATTGATTAAATCATTGGCCATGGGACTGATCTCAATCTCCTGCCCTCTCCCTTCCCTGGAGATGGGCTGATATCCTGTGGCTCAAAGCCCAGCCATCTAATCACACAACTGGCCTTTCTGGTGTGGCCTGTTTAGACCCTATTTAGAATCTACCTACTTCCCAGGAGCCAGAGACAGAGGCAGGCCAACTTTTTTTTTTTTTTTTTGCGACGGAGTTTTGCTCTTGTTGCCCAGGTTGGAATGCAATGGCATGATTCCAGCTCACTGCAACCTCTGCCTCCCAGGTTCAAGTGATTCCCCTGCCTCAGCCTCCCAAGTAGCTGGGACTACAGTTGCTGGCCACCATGCCCGGCTAATTTTTTGTATTTTAGTAGAGACAGGGTTTCACCATGTTGGCCAGGATAGTCTCGATATCCTGAACTGGTGATCTGCCCACCTTGGCCTCCCAAAGTGCTGGGATTACAGGTGTGAGCCACCGCGCCTGGCTCAACTTCTTTTTAAAATTATTTCAGAGATATGGTCTAGCTCTGTCATCCAGGCTGGAGTGCAATGGTGTGATCATAGCTAATTGCAGCTTTGAACTCCTGGACTCAAGTGATCCTCCTGCCTCAGCCTCCCCTAGTAGCTGAATCTCCAGGCACAAATTTTTTGTAGAGACTGGATCTTGCTAAGTTGCCCAGGCTGGTCTTGAACTCCTGGGCCCAGGTGATCCTCTCACCTCCGCCTCCCAAAATGCTGAGATTATAGGTATGCACCCACTGTGCCTGACCCCCACTACCCTTTGACCAATCTTGGACGCTTGCTTCTTTTTTTTTTTTTGAGACGGAGTCTTGCTCTGTTGCCAGGCTGGAGTGCAGTGGGATGATCTCGGCTCACTGCAGCCTCTGCCTCCTGGGTTCAAGCAATTCTTGTGCCTCAGCTTCCTGAGTAGCTGGGATTACAGGCGTGTGCCACTACTCCTGGCTAATTTTTGTATTTTTTTAGTAGAGACGGGATTTCTCCATGTTGGCCAGGCTGGTCTCGAACTCCTGGCCTCAGGTGATCCACCTGCCTTGGCCTCCCGAAGTGCTGTGATTACAGGTGTGAGTCACTGTGCCCAGCTGGACACTTGCTTCTTGGTGCTAGGAAGAATGGGCTGGACAACTGGCTACTACTCCCTGAGGAATGGGGAGGGGGTTCCCCAAAGGGATATGGAGCATGAGAGGGTGTTTCTTCTGGGCAGAGCAGGCAGAAGCATCCCCAAGACCCCCTTTCTGCTCTCGGCACTCGGGTGTTGACCCAAGCGTCTTCTCTTCTCAGACCAAGGTGATGGCACTGAACGGGAAGCCCGTGGGGGCTCAGTACCTGCCCAGCTACCTCTCTCTTGGCAGCTGGTACTCCCCCAGCCAGTGCTACCTGCAGCTGCAGCCACCCTCCCACCCACTGCAGGTAAGATTTTCAGGTGCTGCCCTTCCTGGGCCATGTGGGATCCAAAAGCAGCATGAGCCGGGTGCTGTGGCTTGTGCCTGTCATCCCAGCACTTTGGGAGGCGGAGGCAGGCAGATCACTGGAGGTTAGGATTTCGAGACCAACGTGGCCAACGTGGTGAAACCCCATCTCTACTAAAAATACAAAAATTAGCTGAGCGTGGTGGTGCATGCCTGTAATCCCAGCTACTTGGGAGGCTGAGGCAGGAGAATTGCTTGAACATGGGAGGCGGAGGTTGCAGTGAGCTATCACACCACTGCACTTCAGCCTGGGTGACAAAGCAAGACTCCTTCTCAAAAAAGATGCAGCATGAGTGAGCTTCTAAGGCAGCAGTAGCCAGCCTTTTTGGCACCAAGGATTGGTTTTGCGGAAGACAATTTTTCCACAGACCGGGGCACAGGTGTGGGGGATGGTTTCAGGGTGGTTCAAGGACATTATGTTTATCTTGCACTTTATTTCTATTATTATGACATTGCAATACATAATGAAACAATGATACAACTCACCATCATGTAGAATCAGTGGGAGCCCTGAGCTTGTTTTCCTGCAACTAGACAGTCCCATCTGGGGGTGGTGGGAGATAGTGACAGATCATCAGGCATTAGATTCTCATTAGGGCCATGCAACCTAAATCCCGTGCAAGCACAGTTCACAATAGGGTTCACGCTCCTGAGAGAATCTAATGCTGCCACTGCTGATCTGACAGGAGGCGGAGCTCACATGGTAATATGAGTGATGGTGAGCGGCCGTAAATACAGATGAAGTTTCGATTGCCAGCCTACCACTCACCTCCTGCTGTGTGACCTGGTTCCTAACAGGCCATGAATCAGTACTTGTCCATGGCCCTGGGGGTTGGGGACCCCTGCTCTAAGGGACCTAATACTACAGCTGACACAGGGATCCCTTATCTCCCCAGCAAGGGGAGAATTCTGCAGAATGCATGCGTGCATTACTATTTGTTTCTTTTCTTTTCTTTTTGTTTTGTTTTGTTTTTGAGATGGAGTCTCACTCTGTCACCCAGGCTGGAGTGCAGTGGTGCGATCTCAGCTCACTGCAACCTCCGTCTCCAGGGTTCAAGTGATTCTCCTGCCTCAGCCTCTGGAGTAGCTGGGATTACAGGTGCCCACCACAATGCCTGGCTAATCTTGGTAGTCTAGTAGAGACGGGGTTTCACCGTGTTGGCCAGGCTGGTCTTGAACTTCTGACCTCAAGTGATCTGCCCACCTTGGCCTCCCAAAATGCTGGGATTACGGGTGTGAGCCACCATGCCTGGCCCATTGCTATTTATTTGTTACGGACATTTGGGCTGTGGCCCAGGGCTGACGATGATCACCACTCTGCCCCAGGGCACCACTGCACCCAGACCTGACATAGAGCTGCTGCTATGGGGCTGGATTCCCCACTGCCTTCTTTTTTTTTTTTGAGACGGAGTCTTGCTCTGTTGCCCAGGCTGGAATGCAGTGGCACAATCTCGGCTCACTGCAAGCTCCACCTCCCGGGTTCACGCCATTCTCCTGCCTCAGCCTCTCCGAGTAGCTGGGACTACAGGCGCCTGCCACCACTCCTGGCTAATTTTTTTGTATTTTTAGTAGAGACGGGGTTTCACCGTGGTCTCGATCTCCTGACCTCGTGATCCACCTGCCTCGGCCTCCCAAAGTGCTGGGATTACAAGCGTGAGCCACCGCGCCCTGCCTCCCCACTACCTTGAACCTTCCCTTAGTGCAGAGGCCCTGGGAGTTTCTCCACACAGACATACTGAGTGCAAAGACAAGGTAAACTTAGAGCCATGTCTGCCATTCATTTTTCCTGGGTCTATTATTTTGCAATTCTGATTATATAAGATGTATGTGTGTGTATTTTTCTTTTAATTAATAGACTTAATTTTTTAAGAGCAGTCGTAAGTTTATAAAAACCTTGAACAAAAAGTAGAGTTCCTGACCAGGCGTGGTGGCTCACACCTGTCATCTCAGCACTTTGGGAGGCTGAGGCGGGAGGATTGCTTGAGCCCAGGAGTTTGAGACCAGCCTGGGCAACATGGTGAAATCCCATCTTTATCAAAACAAAAACAAAAACAAAAAAACCCCAGCCGGATGTGGTGGTGCATGCCTGTAGTCCCAACTACTCAAGAGGCTGAGGCAGGAGGATCGCTTGAGCCTGGGAGATTGGGACTGCAGTGAGCCATGATCGTGCCACAGTACTCCAGCCTGGGTGACAGAGCGAGACCCTGTCTGAAAACTAAACTTAACTAAACTTTATCTATAGCTTACTATTAACCAGAGTCAATCAATACAGATTTTGTACTTTCTATGTATGATATACTGTATTCTTACAATAATGTAAGCTAGAAGAAGGAAAACATTTTTAAGAAAATCATAAGGTACGCTGGCAGGCGCAGGTAAAAAAAAATCATAAAGAAGAGAAAATATCTTGACTGTTCATGACGTGGAAATGGATCATTGTAAAGGTCTTCTTCCTTGTCGTCTTCACGTTCAGTAGGCTGAGGAGGAGGAGGAAGAGGAGGGGGGTCCTGCTGTCTTGCTTGGGCAGAGGTGGAAGAAAATCCACACATCAGTGACATGGGCAGTTCAAACCTGTATTTCTCAAGGGTCAACTGTATATATGTGCATATATATGTATATGCTGTGTACATGTGTGTTCATAGACATCTACATACCCACATATATATATACATATGTATGTATATATATGTATATGTATTTTTTTTTGACAGAGTCTCTGTCTCCCAGGCTGGAGTGCAGTGGCACAATCTTGGCTCACTGCAACCTCCATTTCCTGGGTTCAGGCACTTCTCCTGCTTCAGCCTCCTGAGTAGCTGGGATTACAGGCACCTGCCACCATGCCCGGCTAACTATTTTCGTATTTTTGCAGAGACAGGGTTTCACCATGTTGACCAGGGTGGTCTCGAACTCCTGGCCTCAGGTGATCCACCCTCTTCGGCCTCCCAAAATGTTGGGATTACAGGCGCGAGCCACCGCTCCTGGCCATACACATCTATATTTAAGATACATCACCCCACTGTTAACTCCGTGGACTTGTGTCAGGCTCACTGGCTGGGCTGTTTGCATCCTGGCCGCAATCCCAGCAGAGCCTCTGGCTCAAGCTATAACCCCAGCTTTGGCAGAAATGTCACCCCTAATGGAAACCAGTTGCCATCACAGCTCCCAGGGCCCTACCAGCCCATAAACCTCTCACACTCCTTTTCTGATCACATCGAGGCCCCTGGGGTTCAGCTTGGAGGAATTGTGGCGCCAAGGCTGCCTGTTTCCTGGGATTAACAGCCCTTTGCAGAGGTTGTGAGAATGAGAAGTCAGACAGGATCATGCCCAGCTTGGCTGAGCACACTGTTCTTGTTGTAATTCCATTAAACCAGTGGTGCAGGGCGGGGACGCTGGCGCTGGCCTGCTCTTCAGGGGGCAGGAAGGAACCTTGTGTTCTCAGCTGGCCAGACTGTTGTTCTGATTAGGGGGAGACCTGGCTCTGTCACTCAGATTTTGCTCGCTGGCTGACATCTCAATCCCGTTTGAGGTGGCTCAGCAAACCCCAGCTCCTCCTTCCCACCAAACTGCCGTGAGGGGCCCGGGCACAACCTCAGGGCATGGAGGGAAGATGAGTTCATGCTGGGGCCAGGCTGGGCACAGTGCAGGGACCTCTTCCTCTTCTTCTAGCGCCAGGGCCCCGGCAGGGGGATCTGGGGGGCTCCACTCCCCTTGTCTCGGCACCCACCCTTCTGAACCTGTTTTGCTTGGTGAATGGGGGCTGTCACTCCAATCTTTTAAGGTTGTTTTGATGCCATAAATTTAGTAAAGAAGAGGAGAAAGGTTTGTGCTCTCCTTTCTCCCCCCAAGATCTCAAGCAGAAGGGGACTTTTGTTTGGGTGTCTTCTTATAAGGGGGACATTTATAAATTCAGAGTGAAATTGAAAATGTTAATATAATAAACAACCATAATACCTTCACCTAGATTTATAAATTAATACTTTGCCTATATCCTTTCATTCATCCCTCCATCCACCCTCCATCCCTCCATCTGTCCCTCTCTTCATCCCTCCATCCATCCGTCCTCTCTCCCTCCATTCATTCACCCTTCCTCCCTCCCTTTTTCCTTCCTCCCTTCCTCCACCCATCCATCCACCTACTAACCTTTATCCACTCATCTTCCCTCCATCCATCCACCCTTCATTCATCTATCCATCCTCCATCTATCTATTCATCCATCCATCCACCCTCCCTCTGTGCCTCCCTTCATCCATCCATCATCCATCTACTCTCCCTCCTTTCTTCCTTCCCTTCTTTCCTTTCTCCACCCATCTATCCACCCACTACCCCTATCCATTTATCTTCCATCCATCCATCCATCCATCCATCCATCCATCCATCCGTCCATCCATCCTTCCATCTGCCCTTCATCCACCCTTCATCCATCTATCCATCCATCCATCCACCTTCTCTCCCTCCTTCTTTTCCTCCTTTCTTTCCTTCCTCCACCCATCCATCCACCCACTACACTTACCTATTTATCTACCATCCATCCATCCATGCATCCATCCATCCATCCGCCCTTCATCCATTCATCCACCCTTCATCCATCCATACATACATGCACCCTTCATCCATCCATTCATCCACTCCCCCTCCATCCATTCTCCCTCTGTCCCTCCCTTCATCCATCCATCCATCTACCAATTCACCCATCCACCCATTTCTCTACACATTTTTTGGTTGCAGCATTTGAAAGCAAGTTACAGACATGATAGTGCTTCACTCTTAAATACTTGACCATAATGTATACATAAAAAAAGGCATTATTTTACCTGACCTCAAGGCCATTTTCTTAGGTCACACCTAAGAAAATTACATTCACTGAATTATATTGTCTAATTCATAGGCAATATTCAGATTTTCAACGGGTACCCTAAAAATGTAATTTACATTTAGTGTTTGTTTGCACGCATGTGTGACTGCAAGATTGTATCACACATGTGTGACTACACATGAGTGTGCATGTGCATTTGTGTGAGTGTGTGTGCATGCTCACCCGTGTGTATGTACTTGGTTTTTAGAGGTTTCACTATGTTGCCCAGGCTGGTCTTGAACTCCTGGCCTCAAGTGATCTTCTCTGCCTCAGCCTCCCAAAGTGTTGAGATGACAGATATAACCACCACACCCAGTCCCACTACTGTTAATAATTGGGTTGTTTATCTTTGTTGAGTCATGAAAGTTCTTTCTAAATTCTGGGTACTAGCCCTCATCAGATGTGTAATTTGCAGACATTTTCTCCTATACTATGGGTTATCTTTTCACTTTCCCGACAGTGTCCATTAGTGCAACAAAAAATTTTAATTTTGATGAAATCCAATTTCTCTTTTTCTTTTGCTGCTTGTATTTCTGGTGCCACATCTCAAAGAAACTATTGCCAAACCCAAGGTCATGATTTATCTCTGTGTTTTCTTTTAAGAGTTTTGGCCGGGCGCGGTGGCTCACGCTTGTAATCCCAGCACTTTGGGAGGCCGAGGCGGGCGGATCATGAGGTCAGGAGATCGAGACCACGATGAAACTCCGTCTCTACTAAAAATACAAAAAAAATTAGCTGGGCGTGGTGGCGGGCGCCTGTAGTCCCAGCTACTCGGAGAGGCTGAGGCAGGAGAATGGCGTGAACCTGGGAGGCGGAGCTTGCAGTGAGCCGAGATTGCGCCACTGCACTCTAGCCTGGGTGACAGAGCGAGACTCCATCTCAAAAAAAAAAAAGAGCTTTATAGTTTCAGCCCTGTTTTGAGTTAATTTTTTTATATGGTGTGAGGTAGGGATCCAAATTCATTTTCTCTCAATCTCTCTTTTTTTTTTTTTTTTTTTTGAGATAGGACCTTGCTCTGTCACCCAGGCTGAAGTGCAGTAGTGTGATCATAGCTCACTGCAGCTCAACCTCCTGGGCTCAAGTGATCCTCCCACCTCAGCTTCCTAAAGTGTTGAGATTGCAGGTGTAAGCCACCACCCACAGACCAACTTCACTCTTTTGCATGCATCTATTCGGTTGTCTCAGCACTGTTTGTTAAAAAAACTATTCTTTCCCCATTGAATGGTCTTGGCACCCTTATTTCAAATCAGTTGCCCTTAGCTGTCTGGATTCATTTCAGGGCTCTCACTTCTATCCCATTGGTTTCTATGTCTCTCCTTATGCTGGTACTACACTGTCTTGATTACTGTAGATTTGTAGTAAGTTTTGAAATTAGGAAGTGTGAGTCCTCCAACGTTATTCTTCTTTTTCAAGATTCCTGAGTCCTTTGTGTTTTCATATAAATTTTAAGATCAGTTCCATTTCTGCAGAAAAGGCCATTGAGATTTTGATAGGCTTCCCCTAATGCTAACGTCTTACAAGACTGTGATCCATTTGTCATAGCTAAGAATCAACACTGGACATCAGTGTTAACCAGACTCCAGATTTTATTTGGATTTCCCCAAGTTTTCCCACTCATGGCCTTGTTTTCTGGTCCGGGATCACCTTTAGGGTCCCACGTCACATTTAGTCATCACGTCTCCTTGGTCTCCTCCAATCTGAAAATTTTATTCTTTGCTTGTCTTTCATGACCTTGACACTCTTCTTTTTCCTTTCTTTGTTTTTAATTAATTAATTTATTTTTGAGACAGGGTCTTGCTCTGTCACCCAGTATGTTAGTCCATCTTCATGCTGCTGATAAAGACATACCCAAGACTGGGAATTGATAAAGAAAAATAGGTTTATTGTTATTTATTTATTTATTTATTTATTTATTTAATTATTTTGAGATGGAGTCTCACTCTGTCACCCAGGCTGGAGTGCAATGGCCCAATTTCAGCTCACTGGAACCTCTGCCTCCCGGGTTCAAGCAGTTCTCCTGCCTCAGCCTCCTGAGCTGGGATTACAGGGACCTGCCATCGTGCCTGGCTAATTTTTGTATTTTTGTAGAGATGGGCTTTCACCATGTTGGGGAGGCTGGTGTTGAATTCCTGACCTTAGGTGATCCGTTTCCCTTGGCCCCCTAAAGTACTGGGATTACAGACGTGAGCCACCATGCCCAGCCAGAAAAAGAGGTTTAATGGGCTTACAGTTCCACGTGGCTGGGGAGGCCTTACAATCATGGCAGAAGGTGAAAGCTACGTCTTACATGGTGGCAGACAAGAGAGAATGGGAACAAAGTGAAAAGGGAAACCCCTTATAAAATTATCAGATCTCACAAGACTTATTCTCTACCACGAGAACTGTATTAGGGAAACTGTCCCCATGATTCAATTATCTCCCACTGGGTCCCTCCCACAACACATGGGAATTATGGGAGCCACAATTCAAGATGAGATTTGGGTGGGGACACAGCCAAACCATAGCACCCGAGGCTGGAGGGTGGTGGCACAGTCATGGCTTACTGCAGCCTTGACCTCCTGTGCTCAAGTGATCCTCCTGCCTCAGCACCCCCAGATAGCTGGGACTATAGGCTTGTGCCACCACATCCAGCTATTTTTTAATATTTTTTGTAGAGATGGAGTTTCGCCATGTTGTTCAGGCTGGTCCCGAACTCCTGAACTCAAGCAATCTGCCTACCTCAGCCTCCCAAAGTGTTAGGATTACAGGCATGAGCCACCACACTCAGCTGACATTCTTCTTTTTGCTGTTCAAATTTTCCAGATTTGGCTGTGGGAGTCCCTTAGGCCCAGCTTCTTAAACAGGCAGATTCTTCCTTTAGGGGGAGGTAGAATGACATTTATTTTTCTTACTATTTATTTATTTTTTTAATTAAAAAGTATTGATTGATTGATTGAGACAGGATCTCACTCTGTTGCCCAAGCTAGAGTGCAGTGGCATGATCATGGCTCACTGCACACTGACCTCCTTGGCTCAAATGATCCTTCCGCCTTAGCCTCCCGAGTAGCTGAGACCACAGGCACCCACCACCACATCCACCTAATTTTTGTATTTTTGTAGAGATGAGGTTTCACCATATTGCTGTGGTGGGTCTTGAACTCCTAGACTCAAGCGATCCTCTCGCCTCGGCCTCTCAATGTGCTATTACAAGGTGTGAGCCACTGCGCCTGGCCAGAGTTTTTTGATTTTTTGTAGAGACGGGATCTCACTTTGTTGCCCAGGCTGGTCTCAAGCTCCTGGACTCGAGTTATCCACCCCCCTCAGCCTACCAAAGTACTGGGATTATAGGTGTGAGCCATGGCACCTGGCCAGAATGACACTTATTAGCCACCTACAGTGTGCGTTGTACAATGTTGAGCATGACACACACATCATCTCATTGGAGCCTCAGGACCCTCTGTGCAGGAGATAACAGCCTTATTTTACAGATGGGGAAACTGAGGCTCAGAGAGGTGAAATGATTTGCCCAAGCTTCCACAGCAAGAATGTCACTCTTCCCCTACGCCAGATATCCCTCTTCTGGGCTTTCAGGGTGATCCCAACATTTGGGGACAGTCACAGATTGCAAAACATGGAACAGAGGCGGGATTCCTAGGGCAAAGTGTTGGACGTGGCCACATGCCAACTCCCTAGGGAGATCTTAGGACCTGGGAGGCCTTAGCTTTCCTGATATCAGAATAATGGCAGCTTCGGGGTTCAGTGTGGGGCCTTAGCATCAGCTCCCCTGAGTTTGAATCCTGCCTTACACTCATTGACATTGGGCAAAGAACCAAGGCCTCAGTTTCCAGTTTTCCTCTCTGGGAACTTGGGGACTATGATAGGACCCAACTCATTGAGTTCATATCCTAAGAGAAGGCCCAGCCCATTGGTGGCATTAGCACGTTCAAAGTTAGGAAACAGTATTTTATTTTTATTTTTTTCTGGAGACAGGGTCTCACTCTGTTACCCAGGCTGGAGTGCAGTGGTGCGATCATGGCTCACTGCAGCCTTGACTTCCTAGGCTCAGGTGACCCTCCCACCTCAGCCCCCTGAGTAGCTGGGACTACAGGCATGTGCCACCACGCCCGGCCAATTTTTTTGTGTGTGTGCTTTTTGTAGAGATGGGGGTCTCGCTATGTTTCCCAGACTGCTCTCTAACTTCTGGACTTGAGCGATCTGTCCGCCTCAGCCCCTCAAAGTGCTGGGATTACAGGCGTGAGCCACTGCGCCTGGCTGTAAACAGTTCTTAAGACAACTCTTTCTTCTGACACCAATTGCAGAGTTTGAGAGTCCTCACACTACTGCAGTTTCTTTAATTCTCTAGAAGAATTAACAGAACTCACTAAAAGCTGTTGTACTTACGGTTACAATTTATTACGCTAAACAATACACATGAAAATCAGCGAAGACAAGAGGCCGATGATGCGGAGTCCGGAAGAATTCTTAACATGAACTTACTTGTTCTGTCTGCATAGTCAGGGACAGTGTTATTTTCCCACCAGAGATATGGGACAGCATGCATGGTGTACTGCCAACTAGGGAAGCTCCCTGGAACCTTGGTGTCCAGAGTTATGTTTCTTTCTTTCTTTCTTTTTTTTTTTTTTAAATAGAGATAGGATCTTGTCATGTTGCCCGGTCTGGTCTCAAACCCCTGGCCTCAAGCGATCCTCCTGCCTCGGCCTCCCATAGCACTGGGATTACAGGCATGAGCAGCCACACCCGGCCTGGTGTCCAGAGTTTTCACAGGGGCTCAGTCACATAGACATAGATGACCACCTGCCTCCGTGACTAATCTCATTTCCCAGGTTGATCTGATGCTGCATGGCCCAAGGCCTCCTCCAGAAATCATTTATTACTACCTGGTGTGACCCAAGACCCCAAGTAGAAAAAGATGCTCTTATCAGGCAGGACATTTGAAGAGCTTAAATCACCTCCCAGGAGCTATGGGCAAAGGCCAGCCCTCTCTTTGGCCCAGGTTCAATTCTTTACTGCATGACACCTTACTGAGGGCTTTCACACCATCATCACGTTTCATCTGTACCACAATTCTGTAAGGCGGTGAGCCTCAGGCCATATACAGAACTAGGGGCCACTGGCCGGGTGCAGTGGCTCACATCTGTAATCCCAGCACTATGGGAGGCCGAGGTGGTTGGATCACGAGGTCAGGAGTTCGAGACCAGCCTGGCCAACATGGTGAAACTCCGTTTCTACTAAAAATACAAAAAATATACGGGTATGGTGGCGAGTGCCTGTAATAGCTACCCAGGAGGCTGAGGCAGGAGAATCACTTGAACCCAGGAGGCGGAGGTTGCAGCGAGCTGAGATCTCACCATTGCATGCCAGCCTGGGTGACAAGAGTGAAACACTGTCTTAAAAAAGAAAACAAAAAACTGGCCAGGACTGGATGCTGGGCACTCCGCTCCCTCAGCCATCCCAACCTCCCTCTGGCCCCAGAGTGGCCGTCTTCCTGTGGTGGGCTGCAACGTTGGTGCAAGGCAGAGCCCCCCATGCTGCATGTCTTCCATAGGTTGGAGAAGAAACCTATTTTTCTGTGAAGTCCACATGTCCCTGCAACTTTACCCTGTACTACGAGGTGGCTGCGCGGGGCAATATTGTGCTATCAGGCCAGCAGCCTGCCCACATCACCCTGCAGCGAAGCAAGCGGGCTGCCCCTGCCCTGGAGAAACCGATTCGTTTAACACACCTTTCTGAGACAGGTGAGCCGGGCAATAGGGAGAAGATTCCTGTTCTTTCTTCTGAAACACTGAGACTCACATGAGTGCTCCTGCAACGAGGGACAAGGCAAGACCCAGCAGAGAGGGGAGCCTGCCTTGGGGCAGAGGGGACACATCCTTAATAATACCAGACTGGATCCAGGAAGACAGTGATCAGCTGCTGGAAGTGGAGAGGGTCTAGGCCCCAGGCTCTTCTCACTCTGTGTCTGCAGCGGACAGGGACAAGCCAGCCACAGACTGGGCTCTTGCACTGGCCCACATTGTGCTGTTGCCTCTTTGCCCAGGCGGTTCTGCCTATGATTCCTCTTCTCTTCTCTTTTTGACACCATGTGCTTCTCATGAGGCCCTCCTCCCAGGGCACTTCCTTAGTCCCCTCCTCTTCAAAGCCCTTCTTCCCAATACAGGGTCCCCAACTTGAGCACTATAGACATATAAGGGGGTGAATCACTCCAGAGTGGGAGGCGTCCTGTGCACTGTAGGGTGCTGAGCAGCATCCCTGGTCTCTCCCCACCAGATGCCAGTAGTACCAGCTTTCCACAGTATGATGACCTAAAAAGTCTCCAGATATTGCCACTATCCCCAGGGGACAGGGTCACTCCCAGGTGAGAATCACTGAGATAGGTAGGTAGATAGATAGAATGATGGGTGGATAAATAGATAGGCAGGTCTCTCAGGCTAAGGCCAGGTTTCTCAACCTTGGCACTATCAACATTTGGGTAAGATCATTTTCTGTGGTGGAGGCACTGTAGGATGTTGAGCAGCATCTCTGGCCTCCACCCCGTAGGTGCCAATAGCCCTATAGATGATGGAAGGATGGATCGATGGATGGATGGACAGATAGAAAGATGGATGAATGGATGGATGGACGGATGGATGGACTGATAGAACAGTGGATGGAAGTATGGATGGATGGATGGATGGACAGGTGGATGGATGGATGAATGGACAGAGAGATGGATGGATGGATGGACAGATAGATGTATGGACAGAAGGATGGATGGATGGATGAATAGACGGATGGATGGATGATAGATAAATGGGTGGATTAATGGACAGATGGATAGATGGATGGACCAAAAGATGGGTGGATGGATGGACAGATGGATGGATGAATGGACAGATGGATGGTTGGATGAATAGATGTATGGATGAATAGACGGATGGACAGAAGGATGGACAGATGGATGGATAATGGGTGGGTGGATGATGATTGGATGAATGGATGGATGGATGGATGGATGGATAGTGGGTGGGTGGATGATGACTGGATGAATAGATGAATGGATGGATGGATAGTGGGTGGATGGGTGGATGATGGATGGGTGAATAGATGGATGGTTGGATGGATAGTGGGTGGATGGATGGGGGATGATGGATGGATTAACAGATGGATGGATGAACAGACGGATAGATGATTGGGTGGTGGACGGATGGGTGGATGATGGATGGATAAACGGATGGATAGTGGGTGGGTGGGTGGATGATGGATGATAAATAGAGGGATGGGTGGCTGGTTGGATGGGTGGATGATGGATGGTTGATGAATAGAGGGAAGGGTGGATGGTGGGTGAGTGGATGGATGGGTAGATGGTGGATGGATGAAGAGATGGATGGATGGATAGATGAGTGGATAGATGGATGGATGGATAGATAGATAGACAGACAGAGAAGATCTCTCTTTCTTAGGCAGGCTTTCTCACCCTCTGCACTGTCAACATTTGGGACCATCCCATGCACTGTAGGATGCTGACTAGCATCTCTGGCTTCTACTCACTGGAAGCCAGTAGCATCCGCTCCAGCAGTGATGACCAAAAAACGCCTGCAGACATTGCCAGCATCCCCTGGGTAGCAGAATTGCATTGGTTGAGAACCGCTGGCCAGAGTCGTGCTTTGGGCATGGTGCACCTTCATCCTCTTGGTCTTCTCTTCTGGGTGAAATAACAGGGGCTTTATGTCTCCCTGGAATCCTTGTCCAGGGCCAGTCCTGGGCTTTGAACTCCCCACAATCTGTCCCCATTTAACCCCACCGCAGCCTGGTATGGTGGTGGTTCCACTGTGTCCATCTGCAGATGAATGGGCTGTGACTTGGGGGTGGGGGTTTCAGGGACTTTCCCATTGCCTAGTAGGGGCCAGAGCCAGGATTTGAACCCCAAGGCCGATTGGGTACCCACCTCCTCCTGTTGGCCATGAGTTTCCTTGTGTCCCCACTTCCCCCTACCATCCTTGTCCACTGGCTGCTCTGAGCTTTGCACAGAACCAGCTGACAGATGGCCCGTTCTGGAACTGGGAGCCTTTCTACCCCCATTCTCTTGCCATAGAGTATTTGGGAGTGCCTGGACAGGCTTCTAAAATCCTCTATCCTTTAAGGATCATTTACCCACAGGGAAGGCAGTATGAACTCAGTTCAAGTCAACAAATAATGGCTGCCCAGGTCTGCTGGCCCCAGACCCCAGCAAGACAGAGCCAATCAGAGGGAGAGACTGGAGGTCAGGGGCACACTGGGGAGCTGGAGTGGTGCTGCCTGGACAAGCCAAGGTGGTTTTGCTGTCCGCGGAGGAAGCAGAGGGCTAGTTAGGGAGCAGGGACCGTGTTCCCCAGCAGAGAGGATGATTCTAGGCAAATTCCAACCTGCTCTGTAGGAGCCCATGGTGACCCTAGAGCTGAGTCAATAGGAAGAGTCAGCATTGACCGAGGATGTAGCCTGGGAAGGGCATTTCAAAACCAAAGATGCATGGTCTCAATGCGTAGACAGGAGTATAGCGCAGGGCAAATTGGGGCAGAGCCTGAATGGCTGAGGTTGCATGTCGGATGTGGAGAATTCACCACCTCTCTCTACTTTTGCTTACCTCAGAGCCCCCACCAGCCCCAGCAGCTGAGGTCGACGTGTGTGTGACCTCTGTTCGTCTGGCCGTGACCTCCAGCATGGTCCCCCTTGGTCGACTGCTGGTCTTCTACGTCAGGGAGAATGGAGAAGGGGTCGCTGACAGCCTTCAGTTTGCAGTTGAGACCTTCTTCGAAAACCAGGTAGAGCATCGTGCACTGAACCTGGGGCACAGCCAGGGGCCATCGGGGCTTCTCCAAGGTGCTGGCCAGGGGGTCTGTGCACACCTGAGACTCATGTTGTGTCGCAGCATGATGTAAGGAATTATGGGAATATGAGTTGCATCTTTACTGAAGCATCTCCAAAAGTCACCCAAAAGGAGATTGCATTCACAACACATAGGGAAAGCCATCAATTGTTCTCTGCCTTTGTTGAATTCAGGATTTAAGGGAAGCATTTGTTTCCATTGGCACCCTCAGCCTCCTCTCCCCCTCCCTGCAACAACTTTTATTATTATTATAATTATTTTGAGATGGAGTCAAGGTCTGTCGCCCAGGCTGGAGTGCAGTGGCACGATCTCGGCTCACTGCAGCCTCTGCCTCCCGGGTTCAAGCGATTCTCCTGCCTCAGCCTCCCGCATAGCCGATACTACAGGCGTGTGCCACCACGTCTAGCTAATTTTTGTATTTTTAGTAGAGATGGGGTTTCACCATGTTGGCCAGGCTGGTCTTGAACTCCTGGCCTTAAGTGATCCACCCGCTTCAGCCTCCCGAAGTGCTGGAATTACAGGTGTGAGCCACTGCGCCTGGCTCCTCCCTGCAACTTCTAAACAAACTGCCACATGCTCTCCGCCAGCACCTGCCTTCCCATCTCTCCCTGTCCCTCTGTGTTCCCTTTTTTGTGTCCGCTGCACAATGACCAGCTGCCCTTCACAGTGTGGGACCAGTTCTACCCAGGTAGCGAGGCCAGGTTCCCAGCTGAGCTGGCAAAGACCCACTCTCCTTGGTGGGCAGGGGGTGCATGGGTGGGGCAGAAGAGATGCCTCTGGACTAGACCAAACCTGGATTGAACCAAGTTTCTTTTTTTCATTGTTTGAAACGGAGTTTCACTCTTGTTGCCCTGGCTGGGGTGCAACGGCACTGTCTCAGCTCACTGCAACCTCTGTCTCCCGGCTTCAAGCGATTCTCCTGCCTCAGCCTCCTAAGTAGCTGGGATTACAGGCACCTGCCACCATGCCCAGCTAAATTTTGTATTTTTAGTAGAGACGGGGTTTCACCATGTTGGCCAGGCTGGTCTCAAACTCTTGACCTCAGGTGATCCACCCGCCTCAGCCTCCCAAAGTATTGGGATTACAGGCGTGAGCCACCACTCCCAGCCAACTGAACCAAGTTTCTTATCCCTTGCTGCATTTGCGCCAAGGTTTCAGTGACATATTCAGCAAATGAGACCCAACCCGGGGAGGTTGTCGACCTGCAGATCAGGGCTGCAAGGGGCAGCTGTGTGTGCGTCGCCGCAGTTGATAAGAGTGTCTACCTGCTCAGGTCTGGGTTCCGGCTGACTCCTGCCCAGGTGAGCAGACCCCTCGGGCTTGGGTTCTAGACCTCCACCGGGCCTTACCTTCTCTTGCTCTCCCTTTCCCATCTCTCATTCCAATAAATGAAGAGTGGCATTTGAATCCAGATTCGCTTTCTCCGTCGGGTTCAT
This sequence comes from Symphalangus syndactylus, assembly GCF_028878055.3. Lineage (NCBI taxonomy): Eukaryota > Metazoa > Chordata > Mammalia > Primates > Hylobatidae > Symphalangus > Symphalangus syndactylus. The sequence continues at coordinate 43,100,508 of NC_072435.2, read as the reverse complement.
TTTTCAGGGAACCTAATGGGTGTCTGATAAATCCTTGCTGCTGCTTTAGCGCAGTTGCAAGATCAGGGAGTCAAGGTTATCAGATTTTTGCAACATGACATTGGGCCAGGTCTCTTCTCTCTGGCTCCAATTTGCCCATCTTATTTTATATTATTTTTAGAGTTGGGATCTTGCTCTGTTGCCTGGGCTGGAGTGCAGTGGCATGATCATAGCTCACTGTAGCGAACACCTGGGCTTAAGCGATCCTCCCACCTCAGCCTCCAGAGTAGCTGGGGCTACAGGCATGCACCACCACACCTGGCTAATTTTTTCTATCTTTTGTAGGGGCGGGGTCTTGCTGTGTAGCCCAGGCTGGTCCGAACTCCTTTGCTCAAGCCAGCCTCCTGTTTCAGCCCCCCCAGTGACTGGGATTAGAGGCATGAGCCACTGTGCCTGGCTCCTGTTTGCCCATCTGAAAATGGGCTGATGCTACCAGTGCCCATCTCCTGGAGGTTGTCATGATGTGATAAAGAGGTTGGGATGGGAGCATGCCGCACCCACGGGAGCCAGTGTGGGTTGTAAAGAAAACTTCAGCTGACCAGTCTCTGTCCCCCTTTGCCTGCAGGTTTTCCAGGAACTGGAAGATTATGATGTTTCTGATTCCTTTGGCGTGTCCAGGGAGGATGGTCCTTTTTGGTGGGCTGGGCTGACGGCCCAACGACGCCGGCGCTCCTCTGTCTTCCCGTGGCCTTGGGGCATCACCAAGGACTCTGGGTTTGCCTTCACCGTAAGGAGAGGTGGTCTCAGATCCCTCTGCCCCCTTCTAAGGTCCTCTTGCCTAGAAATAAGAGTCTGGGAGATCCAGAAATAGGTTGGAAACAGAATTGGAAGCTTTTCTTTCTTTTTTTCGAGATGGGGTCTCGCTCTGTGGCCCAGGCTGGAGTGCAGTGGTGCGATCATAGCTCACTGCAGCCTCGACCACCTGTGCTCAAGTGATCCTCCCACCTCAATCTCCCAAGTAGCTGGAACTACAGGTGCATGCCACCACACATGGCTAATTTTATTTTACTTTATTTTTTTGTAGAGATGGAGTCTTGCTATGTGGCCCTGGCTAGTGTCAAACTCCTGGCCTCAAGCAATCCTCCTGCCTCAACTTCCCAAAGTGTTAGGATTACAAGCATGAGCCATTGCACCCAGCCTTCCAAACTTTTCTTTTTCATTTCTCCCCAATGAAAGCTCACAAGTAGATCCTTCCAATTTGCAAAGCCATGGAGAGCCGAATGTTATGCATGTCAACGGTCAGGTTCAAATGGGTAACTTGAACTTGTGATGGGACGTGTTATGACATTGACATGCTTTGCTGCGAGGAAAACCTTCTCATTGGGAGCTGTGGGTGCCAGTAGCTCTTAGCTCTGCCTCGCTTTTGTTAACTTGGTTGTGTGTCTGGCAACTTTCAAGCAGAAGGAGGTGGCTGTGTTCCCAGGTGGCAGGAGGTCTGAACTGCATAGGTGATCCTCCTGCCTCAGCCTCCCCAGTCGCTGGGATTAGAGGCATGAGCCGCTGTGCCAAGGGCTCCAGTTTACCCATCTTAAAAAGGGCTAATGGGGTGCCTGTAGTCCCAGCTACTCGGGAGGCTGAGGCAGGAGAATGGCGTGAACCTGGGAGGCGGAGCTTGCAGTGAGCCAAGATTGCACCACTGCACTCCAGCCTGGGCGACCGAGCGAGACTCCGTCTCAGAAAAAAAAAAAAAAAAAAAAAAAAAAAGGGCTAATGCTGGCTGGGCACGGTGGCTCACGCCTGTAATCCCAGCACTTTGGGAGGCCAAGGTGGGCAGATCACAAGGTCAAGAGATCGAGACCATCCTGGCCAACATGGTGAAACCCCGTCTCCACTAAAAACACAATAATTAGCTGGGTGTGGTGGTGCGTGCCTGTAGTCCCAGCTACTTGGGAGGCTGAGTTAGGAGAATCACTCGAACCCGGGAGGTGGAGGTTGCAGTGAGCAGAGATCACGTCACTGCACTCCAGCCAGGTGACAGAGCGAGACTCCGTCTCAAAAAAAAAAAAAAAAGGGGCTAATGCTATCAGGTGCCCATCTCCGGACGTTGTCATGATGTGATATAGATAGAAAGGGATTGAAATGGGAGCATGCTTTGCCCTTCAGGGTCACACAGGGTCACACCTTAGGGTGCTGGAGGTCTCCACTCAAATGCATGTCCTGTTGGAGGGAGCCTTTCATTTCAGCTTTAAAGCATATTTCTGGCCAGGTGTGGTGTCTCACGCCTGTAATCCCAGCACTTTGGGAGGCCAAGGCAGGTGGATCACCTGAAGTCAGGAGTTCGAGACCAGCCTGACCAACATGGTGAAACCCCATCTCTACTAAAAATACAAAAATTAGCCGGGTGTGGCGGTGGGCGCCTGTAATCCCAGCTACTCGGGAGGCTAAGGCAAGAGAATCTCTGGAACTGGGAGGCGGAGGTTACAGTGATCACGCCACTGCCCTCCAGCCTGGATGGTAGAGTGAGACTCTGTCTCAAAATAAATAAATAAATAAATAAATAAATAAATAATATTTCAAAGGCATCCTTTCCTCCCCGACCTGTGCTGCTTTTATCATGAAATTTTCCAAACATGCAGAAAAGTTGAGCAAATTAGATAACAAATACCCACATGCCTGCCACCTAGTTCCCACAGTTCTATTTGCTAAAACAAAACAAAAACAAAACAAAACAAAAAAACAAAAACAAAAAAACCTTTTTTGTTTCTTTTTTTGAGACAAGGTCTCACTTTGTCACCCAGGCTGGTATGCAGTGGCATAATCTCAGCTCACTGAAGCCTTGACCTCCTGGGCTCAAGTGATCCTCCCGCCTCAGCCTCCTGAGTAGCTGGGACCACAGACACACACCATCATGCCTCGCTAATTTTTTTATATTTGTAGAGATGGGGTTTCACCTTGTTGCCCAGGCTGGTCTCGAACTCCTGGGCTCAATGGATCCACTCGCCTTAGCCTCCCGAAGTGCTGGGATTACAGACATGCACCACTGCACCTGGCAAAATAAACCTTTTCTTTTTTCTTGAAAAATAACATTTCAGTTATGATTATGTGAACTGCCTGAGAGTTTGAACCCCAGGTCCCTTCTGGAAGTCAGAGGTGACGCCTTTGATTCAAAAGAACTGGGTTTAAATTTCTTATTCACAAATCCAAGTCAGCCCAGGCTAGAGTGAGTCTTCTTTCAAATCCAGTTGCTCCCAGTAATTAGTACAATGATGAGGACATAATAAAAAGAGTCATTGCATAGCCGGACATGGTGGTACATGCCTCTAGTCCCAGCTACTCAAGAGGCTGAGGTGGGAGGATTGCTTGAGCCTGGGAGTTTGAGGCTGCAGTGAGCTATGATTGCACCACTGCACCCCAGCCTGAACCACAGAGCGAGGTCATCTCTAATAATACTAATACTAATAATACTAATAAAAGAGATCATTGCATCCCACAGTTGGTCCTTGGTTGGGGTCAAGTACTGCGCCAACTCATTTCCTCCCCTGCCCTCCCCTCCCCTTCCCCTTCCTTCTTTTCTTTTCCTTTTTTTTTTTTTTTCTGAGACGGAGTCTTGCTCTATCACCCAGGCTGGAGTGCAGTGGTGTGATCTTGGCTCACTGCAACCTCTGCCTCCTGGGTTCCAGTGATTCTCCTGCCTCAGCCTCCCAAGTAGCTGGGATTACAGGTGCCCACCACCACGCCTGGCTAATTCTTGTATTTTTGGTAGAGATGGAGTTTCACCATGTTGGCCAGGCTGGTCTTGAACTCCTGATCTCAAGTGATCCTCCCACCTTGGCCTCCCAAAGTGCTGGGATTACAGGCATGTGCCACCACACCTGGCCATGATTTTTCTAATTGAGATGAAATTCATATAACATAAAACTCACCATTTATAATTCAGTGGCCTTTATTATATTCACAGTGCCATGCAACCACCACCCCTACCTAATTCCAGAGCATTTCATCCCCCAGAAGGAAACCCTGTCGCCAGTAGCAATCACTCCCCATTTCCCCTCCCTCAGCCCCTGGCAGTCACCAGTCGATCTGCTTTCTGTCTCTATGGATTTGCCTGTTCTGGGCGTTTCATCTTTTTTTTTTTTTTTTTTATTATACTTTAGGGTTTTAGGGTACATGTGCACAATGTGCAGGTTTGTTACATATGTATCCATGTGCCATGTTGATTTCCTGCACCCATTAACTCGTCATTTAGCATTAGGTGGGCGTTTCGTCTTAACGGAATCATACAACACGTGGCCTTTTGTGTTTGGACCATCTGATTTGGTTCCACAGTTCAAATGTGCTGTTCTCTCTTCTTCTCCACCCTGGATGGTCACTGGGTCCCATATTCTCCCCAGCCTGTACCACCAAACCCAGAGTAAAAGAATGATGCCCCCATGGTGGCAGGTGCCTGTAGTCCCAGCTACTTGGGAGGCTGAGACAAGAGAATGGCTTGAACCTGGGAGGCAGAGCTTGCAGTGAGCCGAGATCACGCCACTGCACTCCAGCCTGGGCAACAGAGCGAGACTCCATCTCAAAAAACAAAAAACAAACAAAACAAAACAAAACCCAAAAAAGCAAAAAAAGAATGATGCCCCCAAGGCTGCCAAAAAGTGATATTGGGACAATGGCCACAGGGTGACTCATTCCCTTATCCTTCTGGGGGCTGTCAGCATCCACTTCCCCACCAATGGTTTGGGTGTTGTCTGTTGCCTAGGAAACGGGACTGGTGGTGATGACCGACCGAGTGAGCCTGAACCACCGGCAGGATGGTGGCCTCTACACCGATGAGGCTGTCCCTGCTTTCCAGCCCCACACAGGGAGCCTGGTGGCAGTGGCTCCTTCCAGGCACCCCCCCAGGTAACGGCTTATACATTGAGCAAGGTTTTCTAACTCTGGTGCTATTGACATTTGGGGCTTGTCTTAGTCCTTCCTGGCTGCTATAACAGAAGACCATAGACAGAGTGGCTTATAAACAACTGAAATTTATTTCACATGGTTCTTGGGGCTGGGAAGTCCAAGAACAGGGCACCAGCAGATTTGCTGTCTGGTGAGGGCTCACTTCCTGCTTCATTGATGGTGCCTTCTGCCTTTTTGCTGTATCCTCATATGGCAGGAGGAGTGAGGGAGCTCTCTGGAGCCTTTTTTTTTTTTTTTTTTTTGAGATGGAGTCTCACTCACTCTGTTTCCCAGGCTGGAATGCAGTGGTGTGATCTTGGCTCCCCGCAACCTCCACCTCCCAGTTTCAAGTGATTCTCCTGCCTCAGCCTACTGAGTCAATGGGATTACAGGCATGCCACCAAGCTTGGCTGATTTTTGTATTTTTAGTAGAGACAGGGTTTCACCATGTTGGCCAAGCTGGTCTTGAACTCCTGGCCTCAAGTGATTTGCCTGCCGCAGCCTCCCAAAGTGCTGGGATTACAGGTGTGAGCCTCTGCACCTGGCCTAGAGTCCCTTTTATAAGGGCCCTAATGTCATTCATGAGCACTCCACTTTCATAACCTGATCATGCCCTAGAAGCTTCACCTCAACACCATCACCTTGGAGGTTAAGATTTGAACATACGAAGTTTCAGGGGGGTGCAAACATTGAGTCCATTGCAGGGTAGGATCATTCTGTGCACTGTGAGGGGTGTCCTCTGCACTGTAGGGTGTTGAGCAGCATCCCTGACCTCCACCCACTAGATGTCAGTCACACTCCTTCCCAGTTGTAACAACCAAAATTATCTCCAGACATTGCCCAGTGTTCCCTGGGGGCCATTGGCATAGCAGGCTAGGACACTGAGTGCTTCATATACCTCCTCCCTACCCAATTCTTGGCTCTGCCCCAGTGCACAGGATTAGGGATATGGAAAAGAATAGAAAATGAATCAGGAGAGCTGACCTGTCTGAGGACAGAGGGGTCTAGGCAAGATGAGAACCTGGGGCTTGATCTCCCAACTCCCAGAGATTCTGTTTAGAAAGTTCTTTATTTTGTCCTTTCTCCTTCCTCCCACCCTTCCCTCCTCTTCCTACTACTTTGTTTCTCCTTCTTCTCCAACTCTACCGTCATGAGTTAGACACAAAATAATTACTTTTCAGTCTTTCTTATCTTAAATATAAACACTGGCTGGGCACAGTGGCTCATGCCTGTAACCCCAGCACTTTGGAAGGCCAAGGCAGGCAGATCACTTGAGCCTAGGAGTTTGAGACCAGCTTGGGCACATGGCAAAACCTTGTCTCTACAAAAAATACAAAAATTAACCATGTGTGGTGGCTCATGCCTGTAGTCCCAGCTACTTGGGAGGCTGAGACTGGAGGATTGCTTGAGCCTGGGAAGGTTGAGGCTGCAGTGAGCTGCGATTGTGCCACTGCACTCCAGCCTGAGTGACAGAGTGAGACTCTGTCTCTAATTAAAAAATAAAAAAAAAAAATAAATATAAACACTTTTTTTTTTTTTTGAGACGGAGTCTCGCTCTGTCGCCCAGGCTGGAGTGCAGTGATTCAATCTTGGCTCACTGCAAGCTCCGCCTCCTGGGTTCACGCCATTCTCCTGCCTCAACCTCTCCGAGTAGCTGGGACTACAGGCGCCCGCCACCACGCCCGGCTAATTTTTTTGTATTTTTAGTAGAGACGGGGTTTCACTGTGGTCTCGATCTCCTGACCTCGTGATCCGCCCGCCTCGGCCTCCCACAGTGCTGGGATTACAAGCGTGGGCCACCGTGCCCGGCCTAAATATAAACACTTAAGCCATTAGAGGATTATGAATTTTCCTCTGAGTACTGCTTTGGCTGCAGTCACATTGTGCTATGAAGTATTTCCAGTATTGCTCACTGCCAAATAGGTTCTAACTTGTGGAATGATTCCCTTTTTGAGGTATGACCTGTCCAGGAAACCTCTTGATCTGGTGGCCAGCCCTGATGAGCCTGTCCATGGAAGCGTTCTCCATCTTTCAAGCCCTCTCTATATAAAACAGGAACCTTCTTGTGCCCCTCCATCCCCTCCCCAGTGGTTCCTGGATGCTTCAGTCTCCCAGGCACTTCCTGCTGGGGCCACATGTTTAGCAGGCCTAAAGGGTTCCTAGTTTCCCAACTCCTAATCAGGGAATTGGCAGATTAGGCTTCATACTGTAGTTTGGATACACATGGAAGCATTTTCAAGATGTGACTGGATGAGGAAGATTGGAATGCTGGCCCCAGGGCCTCTGTCAGCTTGCAGCCACCCCAGAGGCCCTGACCCACTCACATGCATGAGCCCTGAGAGCTTGTCTTGGAGCTGGTACAGAAGCAAAAGTTTGCAAAACTCAAAACCATGAAGGCAATTGTAAATCACAGTGGAGAAAGGCATAAGAAATGCCTTCAAACTCAGGTGCCCATGCCTTTTTGTAATTGGAACAAACACATCCTTATTCTGAGAGCAACATATATATGTGTATATATATATATACATTTTTTTTTTTTTGGTGAGACAGAGTCTCGCTCTGTTGCCCAGGCTGGAGTGTAGTGGTGCTATCTTGGCTTACTACAAGCTCTGCCTCCCGGGTTCATGCCATTCTCCTGCCTCAGCCTCCCAAGTAGCTGGGACTACAGGCGCCCACCACCATGCCTGGCTAATTTTTGTTGTATTTTTTAGTAGAGATGGGGTTTCACCATGTTAGCCAGGATGGTCTCCATCTCCTGACCTCATGATCTGCCCACCTCGGCCTCCCAAAGTGCTGGGATTACAGACATGAGCCACCACACCCAGCCATATATTTTTAATTATATATGTATTTTCTTTTTTTAAAAAAATTATACTTTAAGTTCTAGGGTACATGTGCACAACATGCAAGTTTGATACATAGGTATACATGTGCCATGTTGGTTTGCTGCACCCATCAGCTCATCATTTACATTAGGTATTACTCCTAATGCTATTCCTCCCCCAGCCCCCCACACCCCAACAGGCCCCAGAGTGTGGTGTTCCCTGCCCTGTGTCCAGGTGTTCTCATTGTTCAGTTCCCACCTATGAGTGAGAACATGCGGTATTTGGTTTTCTGTCTTTGTGATAGTTTGCTGAGAATGATGGTTTCCAGCTTCATCCATGTCCCTGCAAAGGACATGAACTCATCCTTTTTTATGGCTGCATAGTATTCCATGGTGTATATGTGCCACGTTTTCTTAATCCAATCTATCATTGATGGACATTTGGGTTGGTTCCAAGTCTTTGCTATTGTGAATCATGCCACAATAAACATATGTGTGCATGTGTCTTTATAGTGGCATAATTTATAATCCTTTGGGTATATATCCAGTAATGGGATTGCTGGGTCAAATGGTATTTCTAGTTCTAGATCCTTGAGGAATCGCCACACTGTCTTCCACAATGATTGAACTAATTTACACTCCCACCAACAGTGTAAAAGCATTCCTATTTCTCCACATCCTCTCCAGCATCTGTTGTTTCCTGGCATTTTAATGATCGCCATTCTAATTGGTGTGAGATGGTATCTCATTGTGGTTTTGATTTGCATTTCTCTGATGGCCAGTGATGATGAGCATTTTTTCATGTGTTGGATGCATAAATGTCTTCTTTTGAGAAGTGTCTGTTCATATCCTTTGCCCACTTTTGATGGAGTTGTTTGTTTTTTTCTTGTAAATTTGTTTGAGTTATTTGTAGATTTTGGATATTAGCCCTTTGTCAGATGGGTAGATTGCAAAAATTTTCTCCCATTCTGTAGGTTGCCTGTTCACTCTGATGGTAGTTTCTTTTGCTGTGCAGAAGCTCTTTAGTTTAATTAGATCCCATTTGTCTATTTTGGCTTTTGTTGCCATTGCTTTTGGTGTTTTAGTCATGAAGTCCTTGCCCATGCCTATGTCCTGAATGGTATTGCCTAGGTTTTCTTCTATGGTTTTTATGGTTTTAGGTCTAACATTTAAGTCTTTAATCTGTCTTGAATTAATTTTTGTATAAAGTGTAAGGAAGGGATCCAGTTTCAGCTTTCTACATATGGCTACCCAGTTTTCCCAGCACCATTTATTAAATAGGGAATCCTTTCCCCATTTCTTGTTTTTGTCAGGTTTGTCAAAGATCAGATGGTTGTAGATGTGTGGTGTTATTTCTGAGGCCTCTGTTCTGTTCCATTGGTCTATACATCTGTTTTGGTACCAGTACCATGCTGTTTTGGTTACTGTAGCCTTGTAGTATAGTTTGAACTCAGGTATCGTTATGCCTCCCGCTTTGTTCTTTTTCCTTAAGATTGTCTTGGCAATGTGGGCTCTTTTTGATTCCATATGAACTTTAAAGTAGTTTTTTTCCAATTCTGTGAAGAAAGTCATTGGTAGCTTGATGGGGATGGCATTGAATCTGTAAATTATCTTGGGCAGTATGGCCATTTTAACTATATTGATTCTTCTTATCCATTAGCATGGAATGTTCTTCCATTTGTTTGTGTCCTCTTTTATTTCATTGAGCAGTGGTTTGTAGTTCTCATTCAAGAGGTCCTTCACATCCCTTGTTAAGCTGGATTCCTAGGATTCCTAGGTATTTTATTCTCTTTGTAGCAATTGTGAATGGGATTTCACTCATGATTTGGCTCTCTGTCTGTTAATTGGTGTATAGGATTTTTGTGATTTTTGCACATTGATTTTGTATCCTGAGACTTTGCTGAAGTTGCATATCAGCTTAAGGAGGTTTTGGGCTGAGATGATGGGGTTTTCTAGATATACAATCACGTCATCTGCAAACAGGGACAATTTGACTTCCTCTTTTCCTAATTGAATACCCTTTATTTCTTTCTCTTGCCTGATTGCCCTGGCCAGAACTTCCAACACTATGTTGAATAGGAGTGGTGAGAGAGGGCATCATTGTCTTGTGCCAGTTTTCAAAGAGAATGCTTCCAGTTTTTGCCCATTCAGTATGATATTGGCTGTGGGTTTGTCATAAATAGCCCTTATTATTTTGAGATATATTCCATCAATACCTAGTTTATTGAGAGTTTTTTTTAGCATGAAGGGCTGTTGAATTTTGTTGAAGACCTTTTTTTTTTTTTTTTTTTTTTGAGATGGAGTCTCGCTCACTCTGTTTCCCAGGCTGGAGTGCAGTGGTGCGATCTTGGCTCACTGCAAGCTCTGCCTCCTGGGTTCACGCCATTCTCCTGCCTCAGCCTCCTGAGTAGCTGGGACTGCAGGTGCCCGCCACTACACCCAGCTAATTTTTTGTATTTTTAGTAGAGACAGGGTTTCACCATGTTAGCCAGAATGGTCTCGATCTCTTCACCTTGTGATCTGCCTGCCTCAGCCTCCCAAAGTGCTAGGATTACAGGTGTGAGCCACCGCGCCCGGCCCGAAGACCTTTTTTACATCTATTGAGACGATCATGTGGTTTTTGTCAATGGTTCTGTTTATGTGATGGATTTCGTTTATTGATTCGTGTATGTTGAACCAGCCTTGCATCCCAGAGATGAAGCCGACTTGATCGTGGTGGATAAGAAGCTTTTTGATGTGCTGCTGGATTTTGTTTGCCAGTATTTTATTGAGGATTTTTGCATCGATGTTCATCAAGGATATTGGTCTAAAATTCTCTTTTTTTTGTTGTGTCTCTGCCAGGCTTTGGTATCAGGATGATGCTGGCCTCATAAAATGAGTTAGGGAGGATTCCTTCTTTTTCTGTTGATTAGAATAGTTTCAGAAGAAATATTATCAGCTCCTCTTTGTACTTCTGGTGGAATTCAGCTGTGAATCCTTCTGGTCCTGGACTTTTTGACAGACTTTTTTTTTTTTTTCGAGACATGGTCTCGCTCTGTCACCCAGGCTGGAGTGCAGTGGCGTGATATCAGCTCACTGCAACCTCCACCTTGCGGGTTCAAGCAATTCTCTACCACAGCCTCATGCGTAGCTAGGTTACAAGGGCCCACCACCACAGCCAGCTAACTTTTTTGCATTTTTATTTTAGTAGAGACAAGGTTTCACCATCTTGGCCAGGCTGGTCTTGAACTCCTGATCTCATTATCTACCCGCCTCAGCCTCCCAAAGTGCTGGGATTACAGGCATGAGCCACCGTGCCAGGTCAGGTCCTGGACTTTTTTTGGTTGGTAGGCTATTAATTATTGCCTCAATTTCAGAGCCTGTTATTGGTCTATTCAGAGATTCACCTTCTTCCTGGTTTAGTCTTGGGAGGGTGTATGTGTCCTGGAATTTATCAATTTCTTCTAGATTTTCTGGTTTATTTGGGTAGAGGTGTTTATAGTATTCTCTGATAGTAGTTTGTATTTCTGTGGGATTGGTGGTGATATCCCCTTTATCATTTTTTATTGCATCTATTTGATTCTTCTCTCTTTTCTTCTTTATTAATCTTTCTAGTGGCCTATCAATTTTGTTGATCTTTTCGAAAAACCAGCTCCTGGATTCGTTGATTTTTTGAAGGGTTTTTTGTGTCTCTATCTCCTTCAGTTCTGCTCTGATCTTAGTTATTTCTTGCCTTCTGCTAGCTTTTGAATTTGTTTGCTCTTGCTTCTCTAGTTCTTTTAATTGTGATGTTAGGGTGTTGATTTTAGATCTTTCCTGCTTTCTCTTGTGGGCAATTAGTGCTGTAAATTTCCCTCTACACACTGCTTTAAATGTGTCCCAGAGATTCTGGTATGTTGTGTCTTTGTTCTCATTGGTTTCAAAGAACATCTTTATTACTGCCTTCATTCCGTTATTTACCCAGTAGTCATTCAGGAGCAGGTTGTTCAGTTTCCATGTTGTTGTGTGGTTTTGAGTGAGTTTCTTAATCCTGAGTTCTAATTTGATTGTGCTGTGGTCTGACAGACAGTTTGTTGTGATTTCTGTTCTTTTACATTTGCTGAAGGAGTGCTTTACTTCCAATTATGTGGTCAATTTTAGAGTAAGTGTGATGTAGTGCTGAGAGAATGTATATTCTGTTGATTTAGGGTGGAGAGTTCTGTAGATGTCTATTAGGTCTGCTTGGTGCAGAACTGAGTTCAAGTCCTGAATATCCTTGTTAACCTTCTGTCTCATTGATCTGTCTAATATTGATAGTGGGGTGTTAAAGTCTCCCATTATTATTGTGTGGGAGTCTAAGTCTCTTTGTAGGGTCTCTAAGGACTTGCTTTATGAATCTGGGTGCTCCTGTATTGCATGCATATATATTTAGGATAGTTAGCTCTTCTTGTTGAATTGATTCCTTTACCATTATGTAATGGCCTTCTTTGTCTCTTTTGATCTTTGTTGGTTTAAAGTGTTTTATCAGAGACTAGGATTGCAACCCCTGCCTTTTTTTTGCTTTCCATTTGCTTGTTAGATCTTCCTCCGTCCCTTTATTTTGAGACTATGTATGTCTCTGCACATGAGATGGGTCTCCTGAATACAGCACACTGATGGGTCTTGACTCTTTTTCCAATTTGCCAGTCTGTGTCTTTTAATTGGGGCATTTAGCCCATTTACATTTAAGATTAATATTGTTATGTGTGAATTTGATCCTGTCATTATGATGTTAGCTGCTTATTTTGCCCATTAATTGATGCAGTTTCTTCATAGCATCGATGGTCTTTACAATCTGGCATGTTTTTGCAGTGGCTGGTACTGTTTGTTTCTTTCCATGCTTAGTCCTTCCTTCAGGAGCTCTTGAAAGGCAGGCCTGGTGGTGACAAAATCTCTCAGCATTTGCTTGTCTGTAAAGGATTTTATTTCTCCTTCACTTATGAAGCTAGTTTGGCTGGATATGAAATTCTGGATTGAGAATTCTTTTCTTTAAGAATGTTGAATATTGGCCCCCACTCTCTTCTGACTTGTGTAGAGTTTCTGCCAAGAGATCTGTTAGTCTGATGGGCTTCCCTTTGTGGTTAACCCGACCTTTCTCTCTGGCTTCTCTTAACATTTTTTCCTTCATTTCAACTTTGGTGAATCTGACAATTATGTGTCTTGGGGTTGCTCTTCTTGAGGAATATCTTTGTGGTGTTCTCTTTATTTCCTGAATTTGAATGTTGGCCTGCCTTGCTAGGTTGGAGAAGTTCTCCTGGATAATATCCTGAAGAGTGTTTTCCAACTTGATTCCATTCTCTCCATCACTTTCAGGTACACCTATCAAACATATATTTGGTCTTTTCACATAGTCCCATATTTCTTGGAGGCTTTGTTCATTTCTTTTTACTCTTTTTTCTCTAACCTTGTCTTTTTGCTTTATTTCATTAATTTGATCTTCAATCACTGATACCCTTTCTTCTACTTGATCGAATCGGCTATTGAAGCTTGTGCCTGTGTCACAAAGTTCTCGTGTCATGGTTTTCAGCTCCATCAGGTCATTTAAGGTCTTCTCTATGCTGTTTATTCTAGTTAGCCATTCGTCTAACCTTTATTCAAGGTTTTTAGCTTCCTTGCGATGGGTTTGAACGTGCTCCTTTAGCTCAGAGACGTTTGTTATTACCAACCTTCTGAAGCCTACTTCTGTCAATTTGTCAAAGTCATTCTCTGTCCAGCTTTGTTCCATTGCTGGCAAGGAGCTACTATCCTTTGGAGGAGAAGAGGTGCTCAGGTTTTTAGAATTATCAGCTTTTCTGCTCTGGTTTCTCCCCATCTTTGTGGTTTTGTCTACCTTTGGTCTTTGATGTTGGTGACCTACAGATGGAGCTTTGGTGTAGATGTCCTTTTTGTTGATGTTGATGCTATTCCTGTCAGTTTTTCTTCTAACAGTCAGGTCTCTCAGCTGCAGGTCTGTTGGAGTTTGGTGGAGGTCCACTCCAGACCCTGTTTGCCTGCATATCACCAGTGGAGGCTGCAGAACAGCAAATATTGCAGAACAGCAAATATTGCTGCCTGATCCTTCCTCCAGAAGCTTCATCCCAGAGGGGTACCCGCCATTATGAGGTGTCTGTCGGCCCCTACTGGGAGGTGTCTCCCAGTTAGGCTAATGGGGGTCAGGGACCCACTTCAGGAGGCAGTCTGTCCGTTCTCAGAGCTCAGATGCCGTGCTGGGAGAACCACTGCTCTCTTCAGGGTTGTCAGACAGGGATGTTTAAATCTGCAGAAACTGTCTGCTGCCTTTTGTTCAGCTATGCCCTGCTCACAGAGGTGGAGTCTATAGCGGCAGTGGGCCTTGCTGAGCTGCAGTGGGCTCCGCCCAGTTCAAGCTTCCCAGCCACTTTGTTTACTTACTCAAGCCTCAGCAATTGGTGGACGTCCCTCCCCCAACCAGGCTGCCACCTGGCAGTTCGATCTCAGACTGCTGTGCTAGCAGTGAGCAAGGCTCTATGGGCGTGGGACCCGCCCAGCCAGGCATGGGAGAGAATCTCCTGGTCTGCTGATTGCTAAGAACATGGGAAAAGCTCAGTATTTGGGCGAGAGCGTCCTGTTTTTCCAGGTACAATCTGTCCCGGCTTCCCTTGGCTTGGAAAGGGAAATCCCCTGACCCCTTGTGCTTCCCGGGTAAGGTGACACCCCACCCTACTTTGGCTCATCCTTCATGGTCTGTACCCACTGTCCAACCAGTCCCAATGAGATGAACCAGGTACCTCAGTTGGAAATGCAGAAATCACCCGTCTTCTGTGTCGATCACACTAGGAGCTGCAGACTGGAGCTATTCCTATTTGGCCATCTTGGAATGGCCCCAACGTATTTTTTTAACCATGTAAATATGGTTAACATTTTTTTCAAGCAGTAGAAGAGGATATATAATGAAATTTAAGTCTCCTTCCCACCCCCAGACCCTCCATTCCCTTCTTCAGAAGCAACCATGCTGAATAATTTTTTTTTTTTTTTTGAGGAGGAGTCTCACTCTGTTGCCCAGGCTGGAGTGTGGTGCTGGGATCTCAGCTCACTGCCTTCCATGTTCAAGTGATACTCCTGTCTCAGCCTTCTGAGTAGCTGGGATTACAGGCCTGCACCACCAAACCCGGGTAATTTTTGTATTTTTAGTAGAGAGGGGGTTTCACCATGTTGGCCAGGCTGGTCTCGAACTCCTGACCTCCAGTGATCCACCCACCTCAGTCTCCCGAAGTGCTGGGATTACAGGTGTGAGCCATTGTGCCCAGCGTGAATAATTTCTTAGATATTCTTCTGTGCATATGTAGGATTAAAAAAAAACGAATAGAAGAATACCATAATGTCATTTTGTACATTTCTTTTGAAAGTTAACGATAAGTCTTGGAAATCATTCCATATCAGTAAATGCGTGTTTACCTCACTCTTTGTTTTTGCAAATATATAATAGTCCACCAATGAATATACTATCATTTGATTAGCCAGTCCTCCTAATGATGGAGATTTGGACTATTTGCTAATTTTCATAGTGCCGTGATGAACCACTCCATCTCTCTGTCTTTGCACACATGTCTGTGGGTGTTTCCAGGGTCTGCTCCTAGGAGAGGTGTTGATGGTTGAAAGGATAGGAGCATTTTTATTTTTGCCAAATTTTGAGAAGACTTTTTTTTTTTTTTGAGAAAGGAGAAGGAGCAGCCTTTGAGGAGGGTGAACTGTGAGGCTTCTGAGGCTCAAACAAGAATGCATGAAGGCACTCCTTAGGAAACAGAGGATGAGTGAGCAGGAGGTGGAGAGCTCAGTGTGATGACGAGGATGAATGTGGTAAAACCCAGGGAGGGAAATTAGCAAAGGGAGGGACATAGGGTGGCCCCTGCAGGCCTTTATCCCATCTGCATCCAGGAGAGTAGGCACGACTGTTTAAAGATGGACTCTGCCAAGCCTTTGATACCTTGCTTCTACTATTCTTAAGTAGAATGTTAACCCTGCCAGGTAAAAGAATTAACAAATTACATCCTTGAACAGACACTTTTCAAAGAAGATACACATGCAGCCGGGCGTGGTGGCTCACGCCTGTAATACCAGCACTTTGGGAGGCTGAGGTGGGTGGATCACAAGGTCAGGAGTTCGAGACCAGCCTGGCCAATATGGTGAAACCCCATCTCTACTAAAAATACAAAAATTAGCCAGATATGGTGGTGGATGCCTGTAATCCCAGCTACTTGGGAGGCTGAGGCAGCAGAATCGCTTGAACCTGGGAGGCGGAGGCTGCACTGAACCAAGATTGTGCCATTGCACTCCAGTCTGGGCAACAGAGAGAGACTCCATCTCGAAAAAAAAAAAAAAGAAAATATGCATGCAGCCAACAAGCATATGAAAAAAAAGCTCAATGTCACTGAACTAGAGAGATTCAAATCAGGCCAGGCACAGTGGCCCACAGCTGTAATCCCAGCACTTTGGGAGGCTGAGGCAGGTGGATCACTTGATGTCGGGGGTTTGAGACCAGCCTGGTCAACATGACAAAACTCCATCTCTAATAAAAATACAAAAATTAGACGGGCGTGGTGGCACACCTGCAATTCCAGGTGTAATTCAGGATGCTGAGGCACGAGAATCACTTGAGCCTGGGAGGTGGAGGTTGCAGTGAGCAGAGATTGCACCACTGCACTCCAGCCTGGGTGACAGAGTGAGACTCTGTCTCAAAAAAAAAAAAAAAAAAAAAAAAAAAAGGGAAATGCAAATCAAAACCACAATGAGATGCCATCTTATGCCAGTCAGAATGGACACTATTAAAAAGTCAACAAATAAGCTGGGTGCAGTGGCTCATGCCTGTAATTCCAGAACTTTGGGAGGCAGAGGCAGGTGGATCACCTGAGGTTGGGAGTTCAAGACCAGCCTGACCAACATGGTAAAACCCTGTCTCTACTAAAAATACAAAATTAGCTGGGTGTAGTGGCAGGTGCTTGTAATCCTAGCTACTCGGGAAGCTGAGGCTGGAGAATCTTTTGAACCTGGGAGGCAGATGTTGCAGTGAGCTGAGATCGTGCCATTGCACTCCAGCCTGGGTGAAAAGAAGGAAACTCCATCTCAAAAAAAAAAAAAAAGTAAAGAAATAACAGATGTGGGTGAGGTAGTGGAGAAAAGGGGATGCTTATGCACAGTTGATGGGAGTGTAAATTAGTTCAACCATTGTGGAAAGCAGTGTGGTGATTCCTCAGAGAGCTAAAAACAGAACTACCATTTGAGCCAGCAATCCCATTACTGAGTATACACTCAAAGGAATATAAATCATTCTACCATAAAGACACATGCACACAAATGTTCACTGCAGCACTATTTACAATAGCAAAGACCTGGAATCAACCTAAATGCTCATCAATGACAGATTGGATGAACAAAATGTGGTACATAAATACCATGGAATACTATGCAGCCATAAAAAAGAACAAAATCATGTCTTTTGTGGAAACATGGATGGAGCTGGAGGCCATTATCCTTAGCAAACTAATGCTGGAACAGAAAACCAAATACTGCATGTTCTCACTTATAAGTGGAAGCTAAATGATGAGAACACATGGACACAAAAGGGGGAACAGATACAGGTCTACTTGAGGGTGGGGGATGGGAAGACAGGATCAGAAATAATAACTATTGGGCACTAGGCTTAGTATCTGGGTGATGAAATAATCTGTACAACAAACCCCCATGACACGTTTACCTATGTAACAGACCTGCACATGTACTTCTGAACCTAAAGTTTTTAAAAAACAAGTTATGTCCTTATCAAGTAGATTGTTAACCCTGCCAGGTAAGAGAATTAACATGTTATATCCCAGTGAAGTACAATGTTAACCCTTCCAGGTAAAATAAATTAACGCATTGTATCTGATCAAATAGAATGAGAAGCTGCTAGGTTCACATAAGATTTGTTATGTTCATGAAACCTTAATCATTTCTTTTTTTATTTTCATAGAACAGAGAAGAGAAAAAGGACTTTCTTCCCCGAAACATGGATTTGGCATTGTCTCAACATCAGGTACATTAAGATTTCTTTTCTGTGCTGACTTTGCCGGTTGACTGAAAGGCACTCATGTGAGTCCAGAGAACCCCCGGTGGGACGGGCAGGCCTGATACCAACATCTGAGTAAGACACTGTGCATCTTTTTCTAACACATAAAACTTCAAGCCATGAAGCCAGCCTTGAGTCCCACTGCACATTTGGAGGTTTGCCTGTGAAATATGAAATGCAAGGGCTTTGTGCCTCTTACAACTCCCTCTTGGGGTAACTCTATCTGCTCTGTTTGTATAACGAACTCATTAAAATGATTACGGTTCCCTGGAACATGAACTTGACTCCACCTACCCCACACTCCTTGCTCCTTGGGGGACTACAGCTCTTGCTCAAAAAACAGGATGCCTTTCTCAACACGTTTCCTTTCTGCATTTTTCCCCCTGTTTAGTTCTCTTTGAAGCAGGAGTGCAGGCACCCCTTTTCTGCTAGATGCAATTGACTTTTTTTCTTGCAATGCTCAGCGTTAGAGCACCAATGACACTAGTAAAAAGTGGCAGTGGCGTGCCCCGGCAAACCAGTTTGGCATGAAAACTGACTCTTGGTCCAGCCCGGGCCAGCAGGTGGGCTGACTGCTGGAGCCATGCCCTTCTTCCAGGCACACGGTGCTGTAGCAAGTGCTTGGCAGAGCCAGGCATGCAGCTGGGGGCCCCTCAGGCTGCTTTGGGGGATGTGTATGTCCTCATCGTGGGAAGGTTTGACTGCTGATCAGAACACATCCAGGTCACTGTGTTTTGCTCTGGGGGCCCAGCTGTAAGACAGGCTATCTGTCCATCATCATTCAAATGTATCTACTTTCTGGATGTCTGGTGAGAGCTTTTTTTATTGTTAAAAATTTTTTTCAATTTATTTTTATTAGGGCTGGGCGCAGTGGCTCACGCCTGTAATCCCAGCACTTTGGGAGGCCAAGGCGGGTGGATCACGAGGTCAGGAGATCGAGACCATCCTGGCTAACATGGTGAAACCCCATCTCTACTAAAAATGCAAAAAATAGCCGGGCATGGTGGCGGGCACCTGTAGTCCCAGCTACTTGGGAGGCTGAGGTAAGAGAGTGGCGTGAACCCAGGAGGCGGAGGTTGCAGTGAGCCGAGATGGCGCCACTGCACTCCAGCCTGGGCAACAGAGCAAGACTCCATCTCAAAAAAAAATTATTTTTATTTTATTTTACTTTATTTATTAGAGTTGGGATCTCGCTCTGTCACCCAGGCATCATAGCTTACCGCAGCCTCAGACTCCTGGGCTCAAGCTATCCTCCCACCTCAGCCTCCCGAGTTGCTGGGACTACAGGCATGCACCAACACACCTGGCTAATTTTCATTTAAAAAAATTATTTTGGCCGGGCATGGTGGCTCACGCTGTAATCCCAGCACTTTGGGTGGCCGAGGGGGGCAGATCTCGAGGTCAGGAGATCTAGACCATTCCGGCCAACACGGTGAAACCCCGTATCTACTAAAAATACAAAAAATTAGCCAGACGTGGTGGCAGGCGCCTGTAGTCCCAGCTACTTGGGAGGCTGAGGCAGGAGAATGGTGTGAACCCAGGAGGCAGAGCTTGCAGTGAGCCGAGATTGCACCACTGCACTCCAGCCTGGGTGACAGACCGAGACTCCATCTCAAAAAAAAAAAAAAAAATTATTTCATAGAGATGGGGTCTCCGTATGTTGCCCAGGCTGGTCTGAAACTCCTGGCCTCAAGTGATCTTCCTGTCTTGGCCTCTCAACGTGCTAGAATTACAGGTGTGAGCCACTGCTTCTGGCCCGGATGTTTCTGATGTTAAGGATAGTCCCTTGAATAAGGCAGACAGAGTCTCAGCACTCATAACATTTTCATTGTAGCTAGAGTAGACAGGTGCCTAAAGAGCTATCATGGTGCAGTGGGGTTAGTCTTCTCCTGGAAGGCAGGGCATGGATCTTGGGAGGCAGAGAAAGATGGTGGAATCCTTTGGAAAAGCCAGAGAGGGTCCTCAATGTAGGGCTCAAGCTGAGTCTCACCATATGAATAAGCAAGAAAGGGAAGGGTGCAGCAAATGCTGCAAAGTAGGAGAGGCTGGTGGATTTCCACATGGTTGAAATGAGATGGAAGGAGCTGAGGAGGATGCAGAGAGTATGAGACCATGTGGGCTGTGCTGGGGTGGGGTTGGGGGTGCAGGTGTGGAGAGCCAGGGATGGAGCCAGGGATTTGGGATTTAGGATTTGGGATGTTCTCTCTCCTCTCTTGTTGGCTGGAGCAAGGATGAATCAGAGCGCACAGATCTGAGACTAGGGAGGAGGTTCCTGCTGGACCCAAAAGAGGACTGGTCAGCTCTCTTTTCAACCACACCCGTTTAAAGGTGGGGTATGGTGGCTTATGCCTGTAATCACAGCACTTTAGGAGGCCGAGGCGGGAGGTTTGCTTGAGCCCAGGAGTTCAAGACCAGCTTGGGCAACATAGCAAGGCCCCATCTCTAAAAAAAAATTTTTAAATTAGCCAGGTGTGGTGGCACATGCCTGTGGTCCCAGCTACTTGGGAAGCTGAAGTGGGAGGATCGCTTGAGCCCAGGAGGTTGAGGCTGCAGTGACACAAAATCGCACCACTGCACTCCAGCCTGGGCTACAGAGTGAGACGTTGTCTCAAAAAGGGAAAATGACTCAAAAATGAATTGGTTTAAAAAATTATGGTGAAATACTCAACATAAAATGTATGATCTTAACCATTTTTAAGTGTATAGTTCAGTGGTATTAAGGACACTCATGTTATTGTGCAAATATCACTACCACCCATTTCTGTGACTCCTTTCATCTTACAAAACTGACACTCTATCCCAATAAACACTCACTCCCCTCTCCTCCCTTCCCCCAGCTCTTAGCAACAACCCCTTCTGTCTCTGAGTTTGACTATTCTAGGGACCGCCTATAAGTGGAATCATGTAGTATTTGTCGTTTTGTGACTGGCTTATTTCAATGAGCATAATGTCCCCAAGGTTCATCTGTGTTGGAGAATCCATGTCAGAATTTCCTTCCCTTTTTTTTTTTTTTTTTTGAGACGGAGTCTCGCTCTGTCACCAGGCTGGAGTACAGTGGCACAATTTTGGCTCACTGCAACCTCTGCCTCCAGGGTTCAAGTGATTCCCTTGCCTCAGCTTTCAAGTAGCTGGGACTACAGGCATGTGCCACCATCCCCAGCTATGTGTGTGTGTGTGTGTGTGTGTGTGTGTGTGTGTATGTGTGTGTGACAGAGTCTTTCTCTACTGCCCAGGCTGGAGTGCAGTGGTGCGATCTGGGCTCACTGCAAGCTCTGCCTCTTGGGTTCACGCCCTTCTCCTGCCTCAGCCTCCTGAGTAGCTGGGACTACAGCTGCCCGCCACCACTCCTGGCTAATTTTTTGTATTTTTAGTAGAGGGGGTTTCACCGTGTTAGCCAAGATGGTCTCGATCTCCTGACCTCATGATCCACCCGCCTCGGCCTCCCAAAGTGCTGGGATTAGAGGCATGAGCCACTGTGCCCAGCCAATGCCTGGCTAATTTTTTGTATTTTAGTAGAGACGGGGTTTCACCATGTTGACCAGGATGGTCTCGATCTCCTGACCTTGTCATCCACCCCCCCTCCCCCGGCCTCCCAAAGTGCTGGGATTACAGGCGTAAGCCACCATACCCAGCTTCCTTCCCTTTTAAGATTGAATAATATCCCATTGCATGGATTCCCTCATTTTGTTTATCCATTTATTTTCTGTCGATGGACACTTGAGTTGCTTCCATCTTTTGGCTATTGTGAATAATGCTGTGAACATGGGTATACAAATATCCCTTTGAGACCCTGCTTCCCATTCTTTTGGGTATATACCCAGAAGTAGAATTGCTGAATCATGTAGTAATTCTATGTTTAATTTTTTAAGGAACCTCCAGACTAATTTGCACAGCAGCTGCAGCGTTTTACATTTCTACTAACAGTGTACCAGGGTTCCAGTCTGACCACATCCTCACAAACACTTGCTATTTTCTTTCTTTCTTTCTTTCTTTCTTTCTTTCTTTCTTTCTTTCTTTCTTTCTTTCTTTCTTCTTTCTTTCTTCCTTCCTTTCTTTCTTCTTTCTTTCTTTCTTTCTTTCTTTCCTTTTCTTTCTTTTTCTTTTTTTTTCTTCCTTCCTTCCTTCCTTCCTTCCTTCCTTCCTTCCTTCCTTTCCTTTCCTTTCCTTTCTTTCTTTCTTCTTTCTTCTTTCTTTCTTTCTTTTTTTCTGAGATAGAGTCTCGCTCTGTCACCCAGGCTGGAGTGCAGTGGTGCAATCTCAGCTCACTGCACTCTCCGCCTCCCAGGTTCACACAATTCTCCTGCCTCAGCCTCCCAAATAGCTGGAACTACAGACATGCGCCACCACACCTGGCTACTTTTTGTATTTTTAGTAGAGACGGGGTTTCACCCACTACTTCTGGGTATATACTCAAAAGAATGGGAAGCAGGGTCTCAAAGAGATATTTGTATACCCATGTTCACAGCATTATTCACAATGGCCAGACTCCTGACTTCAAGTGAACCACCCATCTCGGCCTCCCAAAGTGCTGGGATTATAGGCATGAGCCACTGTGCCCAGCCTTTTTTCTTTCCTTTTCTTTTTTAATATCCTAATTAAATACATGAAGTGGTATCTCATTGTAGTTTTTATTTGCATTTCCCTAATGACTAGTGATGTTGAACATCTTTCATGTATTTATCAGTCATTTGTCTATCTTCTTTGGAGAAATGTCTATTCAAGTAATTTGCCCATTTCTGAATCGTGTTGCTGTTTTTGTTATTGAGTTTCAAGAGCTCTCTATATATTCTGGGTATTATTTCCTTATCAGATATATGACTTCCAAATATTTTCTCCCATTGGGTTGACTTTTTACTCTGTTGACAGTGCCTCCTTTTTTTTTTTTGATACAGGGTCTCACTCTGTCACTCAGGTGTTCAAGTGATCCTCCAATCTCAGCCTCCCAAGTAGCTGGGTCTATAGGTGCACACAACCACTCCTGGCTAAATTTTTAAATTTTTTGTAGAGATAAGGTCTTGGTGTGTTACCCAGGCTGGTCTCAAACTCCTAGGCTCAAGTGATCCTCCTTCCTCAGCCTCCTGAAGTGCTGGGATTACAGGGGTAAGCTACCATGCCAGCCCTTGAATAGTGTATTTTGGTGCTCAAAATTTTGTAGTTTTCATGAAGTCCAACTTGTCTACTCTTTTTTTTTTTTTTTGCCTGTACCTTTGTTTTCATATCCATGAAATCATTGTCAAACCCAATGTCATGAAGCTTTTGCCCTGTTTTTTTCTAATAGTTTTATAGTTTTAGTTTTTACTTTTAGGTCATGGATTCATTTTTGAATTAACTTTTGTATATGGTGTTAGGTAAGGTCCAAATTCATTCTTTTGCTTATGGATGTTTGCTTTTTCTAGCAGTATTTGTTAAAAAGGTTGTCTTTTCCCTAAAGTATCTTGATGCCCGTGTCGAAAATCATTTGACTATGTTGTCAAGGTTTATTCCTGGGCTCTCTATTTGATTCCATTGGTCTGTATGTCTGTCTTTATGCCAGTAACACATTGATTTGATTATGGTAGCTTTGTGGTGAGTTTTGAAGTGTGAGCTCGCCAGCTTTATTCTTGTTTTCTTTGTTTGGCCACCAGAGTCCTTTGAGATCCGTGTAAAATCTCAAGGTGGAGTTTTCTATTTCTGCAAAATAAAATAAAAAGTCAATGGGCTTTATGATAGAGGTTCCATTGAATCCATAGATCACTTTGGGTAGTTTTGACATTTTAACAAGTCTTCTGATCCATGAACATGGGATATGTTTTCATTTATTTATGTCTTTTTTGTCTTTTTAAATTTCGTTCGATAATCTTTTTGTGTGTGTGTGACAGGGATCTCACTCTGTTGCTGAGGCTGGACTGCAGTGGTGGGATCACAGCTCACTGCACACTCGACCACCTGGGCTCAAGTGAATCCTCCACCTCAGCCTCTGAGTGGCTGGGCCTACAGGCATGTGTCACTACACCCACCTAATTTTTTAATTTTTTGTAGCGACAAGGTCTCATCATCTTGCCCAGGGTGGTCCGGAACTCCTGGGCTCAGGCAGTCTCCAACCTCGGCCTCCCAGAGTGCTGGGATTACAGGCATGAGCCACTGCACCCAGCCCATGTTTTCTATTAGAGTCAGGGCTGAGGGACAGTTGTTTCCTGTGCCGCTTTTGTGATGCCTTCAATCCTTGTTTCTAAGCTCCTAGGGTGCCTCTCTGAGCCATGCAGCCTGGGTCATCCATGCCCACTTGCCCCCTCGAGGCATGGCCCTGGAGAAGGCCCCCCCATCATGGTTGTCTGTCTCTCCACAGTGACCCATCTGGTGAGGAGACACTCAGTGTGAAGGTCCCGGACTCCATCACCAGCTGGGTGGGTGAGGCCATGGCCCTGTCCACCTCTCAGGGCTTAGGCATCGCCGAGCCCTCCCTGCTGAAGACCTTCAAGCCCTTCTTCGTGGACTTCACGGTCCCCCCGCTCATCATCCGTGGGGAGCAAGTCAAGATCCCGCTCAGTGTCTACAACTACATGGGCACCTGCGCCGAGGTACTCAGCCCCCCAAATACATAGCCTTCCTCCATTCAGTGGGGAGTTGGGACTGCATTGGTGCTATAAGGGAGGCAGGGGTGGGACAGTGCTGGCTTGGGGGATTTAGGAGGGCGAGAGCCTCTATGATGTTGGGGAGCAGGGATGGGTGGGCTTAGCCTGGGGGGCTTTGGGAAGGATGCGTCATCTGTGCTGTCAGGGAGGCAAGAGTGGGATGAGATCAGCTTCTGATTTACCAACCGTTGAAGCCGGGTGGGGAGGAGGTGGGGACACGTGTGTGTGAGTGAGAGGGACTTGGTGTAAATGGAGCTGTTGTCCCTGACTCCCTGGCCTAGCAAGGGCGTGCCTGAACTGGTATCATATATGATAGCATGGAGCTTTCTCTGTAAATCGCCAGATAGGAAATATTTCCGTCTTTGCTGGCCATACAATCCCTGTGGCAGCGACTCAACTCAGCCCTGATAGCATAAAAGCAACCTAGATGATCTCTTACCTGAACAGATGTGGCTGTGTTCCAATAAAGCTTGATTTCTAGACACTGAAATCTGAACTCCATAGAATTTTCACGTGTCACAAAATAATCATTCTTCTTTTAATTTTTTTCCCTCCTGACCATTTGAAAAAGATGAAAACCATCTTTAGCTTGTGGGCCCCACAGAGACACGTGGTGGATCCAGTTTGGCCTGTGGGTCTTAATTCGCAGACCCCCCACAAGGTACCAGGAAATCCTGGTGGTGAACAGAGAGGGTGCTTGGAATCCCGGTTTATACTCATAGAGCTGCTGATCTTAGGCACGTTATTCAATCTGTTGGTGTGTCGGAGCCTCGCTGGGGGCTAAAGGGTTAAATGAGTTAGTCTCAGTAGACACTGAGAACATTAAGCAGGGCTGTTTTTTGATGATGTTATTGGGATTCCAGTGTCTGCCAGAGGTGTGCAGTGAAGGCCAAAGCTCTTTCTTGGAGGCGGCAGGAAAGGCTGCTCTCCTAGTCTCCTTGGGCTGGTAAGGTAGCCCAACCAGGTGGCTTAAAACAACAGAAATGTATTGTCCCACAGTTCACGAGAAGAAGCGTGAAGGCAAAGTGTCATCAGGGCTGGTCCCTTTTGGAGGCTCTGAGGGAGAATCTGTCTATGCCTTTCTTTCTCTCTCTCTCTTTTTTTTTTTTTTTTTGAAACAGCATCTTACTCTATTACCCAGGCTGGAGTGCACTGGTTCAATCACAGCTCACTGCAGCCTCGACCTCCTGGGCTCAAGCAATCCCCCCTCCTCAGCCTCTCAAGTAGCTGGGACTACAGGTGTGCACCACCGCGCCTGGCTAATTATTTTATTTCATTTTCGTAGAGATGGCATGTTGCTCAGGCTGGTCTCGAACTCCTGGCCTCAAGTGACCCTCCCACCTCGGCCTGCCAGAGTGCTGGGATTGCAGGCATGAGCCACTGAACTCGGCCCCTCTCTCCCTCTCTCTTGGCTTCTGGTAGCTTGTGCCAGTATCAGAAGACCCCGTCACCCAGGATGTGAGATCCAAGCTCAAGCTTGGAGCGAAGTGGTTTGTGTTTAGATCCCACTCACTCAGTTTTGGTGGGGCATGTAATTCTGCAGCTGGTGCTGGGCTGACAATTTTGCTTGCATTTTTTTTTCTTTGAGACAGGGTCTTGCTCTGTCGCCCAGGCTGGAGTGCAGTGGCGTGATCTTGGCTCACTGCAACCTCCGCCTCCCGGGTTCAAGCGATTCTCCTGCCTCAGCCTCCTGAGTAGCTGAGATTACAGGCGCCCGCCACCACGCCTAGCTAATTTTTGTATTTTTAGTAGAGACGGGGTTTCACTATGTTGGCCAGGCTGGTCTCAAACTCCTGATCTTAAGCCATCTGCCTGCCTTGGCCTCCCAAAATGCTGGGATTACAGGCATGAGCCACCATGCCCGGCCACCTTCATCATCTTATCAAGCTCCTGTGTGGGCCAAGGAAGAAGGGTCTGTGATGGAATCGTTCACCATTAGGAAGCTCAAAGAAGCATTGTCATGGGTTCAGGGGCCTCCAGGGAGTGAGTGGCAGAGCTATGTGGTAGAATCAATGTCTACGGGTGCCGGGACAGCCCAGAAAAGGGGAAGTCCCCCTGAATCTGAGAGTCTGCAGGTGATGTGTGAGTCAGGCATCGGGGCGGGAAGGGCATTCGCAAAAAGGGAACAGCATGTCCAAGCAACAGAAGCAGGAGGCAGCTTGACCTTTCCTGGGTCCTGCCTGAGACACAGTTTGGCTTGGCTTTGGGGTCTGGTCAGGGAAGATGGAAAAGCAGGTGAGGAGGAAGAGAAGGAGGAGGTCAGAGGCTCCTGCCGTTGTCTGGGCAGGAGGCAAGGAGGCAGGAAGCAACCAAGGCAGCGGTCACGGGGTGGCTTCGGTGAGGGATAAATGGGAGGTGTTAGACTCAGAATGGCCAGGTAGTGGTGCCCAGCATCCTAGCTTCAGTCCTAACCTTTCCAATCCATCCTTTACGGTTCTTTTTATATGGATTATGGTTGGGAGGAATAGGATCTCGGTTTCCAAAAGAAAGAATACACACAGACTATGCCCTGACCTGTAGGGTGGCCCCTAAAGGGAGGCTTCCCTCTGAAACCTGTGAGCAGAATCCCCAGGTGTCCAGCTTGGCTCTGAGCACATGCTGGGGTCTAGCTTTTCCAGTAGGAAGAAGGAAGTCCTGCTGGGCAGCGTATGTGCTTAAGGACCACCCCAGCTTGTATGACCATCCCCAAGACGGAGAAAACAGACCCATTCAGACCCTCCAGTGGGGAGCGCTGGTCATTTCACTCAGGACCTGGAAAATGGCTCACTGACACTGTTGAGTTTCTTTCTTTCTCCTTCTTTCCTCCCTCCCTCCCTCTCTCTTTCTTTCTTCTTTCTTTCTTTCTTTCTTTTTCTTTCTTTCTTTCTTTCTTTCTTTCTTTCTTTCTTTCTTTCTTTCTTTCTTTCTTTCTTTCTTTCTTCTTTTTCTCTCTTTCTCTTTCTTTTCTTTTTCTTTCTTTCTTTCTTCCTTCCTTCCTTCTTTCCTTCCTTTCTTTCTTTCTGCCTCCCCTTCCCTCTCCCTCTCCCTCCTCCTCCCCTCCCCTCCCATCCCCTCCCCTCCCCTCCCCTTCCTTTCCCCTCCCTTCTCCTCCCTTCCCCTCCCTTCCCCTCCCTTCCCCTCTCTTCCTCTCCCTTCCCCTCTCTTCCCCTCTCTTCCCTTCCCTTCCCCTCCTTTCCCTTCCATTCCCCTTCTTTCCTTTTCTTCTTCTTTTGATGGAGTCTCGCTTTGTTGCCCAGGCTGGAGTGCAGTGGTGTGATCTCAGCTCACTGCAACCTCTACCTCCTAGGTTCAAGGATTCCTCTGCCTCAGTCTCCTGAGTAGCTGGGATTACAGGTGCCCACCACTACGCCCAGTTTTCAGTAGAGACGGGGTTTCCCCATGTTGGCCAAGCTGGTGTCAAACTCCTGACCTCAGGTGATCTGCCCGCCTCGGCCTCCCAAAGTGCTGGGATTACAGGTGTGAGCCACCGCACCTGGCCTCTTTCTTTCTTCCTAGGAAAATGCTACCTCAAGGGGGATGTGGGGATTCCTGATGTGCACCCTGCAGCAGCCATTGGCTCTCAGATCTAGCTGGGCCTTTCCTTTGGCAGGATTCAGGACTCTATCACACGTGCCACTTCACATTTTCCCCGCATCCTTCCCTCCACGTCACACCTGCAGCCTCTGTGCCAGCCCTTGGGTGGGACAACATTCTGAGGCTCAGCAATCACTCATGTCTTGATCAGCCATTTCTTTAGTTCCTAGCGGGGCACCCAGTAGGTGCTCCATATATGCTGGTTGGAGAAATGGATGTGGAGCAAAGATTTCCTCTTAGATGGAGGGGTTGCAAACGTGCTTGCATATGCACCCACAGTGCACACGCACACACCCCACAAAATGCACACACATGCACACAGAGACCAGTATGTGTGAGCATGCACATGATGCACCTGCACACATCGTCATGGTATACATATGCACATGTACATGCATGATACATGTATACACATGCCATGCTTGCAATCCATACACAGACATGCACATGGAGATCCATGCATGCATCCATAGCACCTGTGTACCCATATAGGCACACACATGCATGCAGAAACTAGCATGCCCATACAGACACACACACAAATGCATGTCCACATGCCTTCACCTGGTAGATGCACATGTGTGCACATGCATGCATGCACATGTGTGTGCAATCTGTGCTTGCATACATGCACACACTTGTGCACCCAGGGACACATGCATTCACAGCACACATACGCACATGAATACACACACACGTGCACACACAGAGCTGTGCTCTGACATCATGGAGCTGCACGGTTGGAGAGAGGGTCAGGAGAGGCACTCTGTGTACCTGCTGTGGGAGAGGTTACATCCCTCTGGAGTCCCGGAGTGGATGGACATACAGGAGAGGCAGCCCTGGCTGGAACTGGCAGCTTCAGTCCGTGGGAGATCTGGACCTGTGAGGATACGGAGGGCTGTGGGGAGGAGAGGGCTCACAGCAAGTCAGATGGGCATGAGAAGGCCAAGTGGGGCACCAGACAGCAGAGGGTAGTTTGTTCTGATCGGAAATAGAAAGGGGACCTTCCCGGGGGGAGCATGGCGCTTTGAGAGGCTGACAAGTCTGGTGTGTGCAGTGAGTGGTGGGATGTGTGTTGGGCCTCGAGGCACTGGGAGGGGGCCTGGATTCCAGGCACCATGAGCCAATGCTACCCTCTGCAGGTGTACATGAAGCTCTCGGTTCCCAAGGGCATCCAGTTTGTTGGGCATCCTGGCAAACGCCATCTGACCAAGAAGATGTGTGTGGCCCCCGGGGAGGCTGAGCCCATCTGGGTCGTTCTGTCCTTCAGTGACCTGGGGCTGAACAACATTACAGGTGAGGGCACCACAGTTCTTGGGGTGTCCCCCCTCTCCACGCTGCAAAAGGGTCCTGGCATTGACCCCATTTGGGGATGAGGGGTGGATGGGGCAGCAGGTACGGTCAGGACTGTCCCAAGGAAAATGGGACAGCAACAGAGACAAGCAGAACAGAAGGAATGGGCCCAGGAAGAGTGGGGAGGCAGGCCCTGGGGTCTCACCTGTTGGGGGAGCTGGGCTCTTAAGGTGCCAACCCAGTGTAGCACACACACATGCAGACATGCATACACACACAAATCCACACACAGACATGCCCACATGTGTAGACATGCATACACACACAAATCCACACACACATGCCATGTGTAGACATGCATACACACACACAAATCCACACACACACTGCCCACATGTGTAGACATGCATACACACACAAACAAATCCACACACGCACATGCCTGCATGTGTAGACATGCATCACACACACAAATACAGACACATGCCTGCACATGCAGACATGCATACACACACACAAATCCATACACACACACGCCCACATGTGCAGATATGCATTGCACACGCAAACCTGTACAAACACATGCACACATGCACACACACGCACACACATGCACACATGCATCTATACATATAAACTTGTACACACAAACATGGAAAAATGCACCTACATGCATATACACACAAACACATGTACAGATACACACATGCATATGCACACACAAATTTGTACACACACAAATGCACACACATGCATATGCACACACAAACTTGTACATACAAGCACACACAAATGCACACACAAACTCGTGCACACAAATGCACACATGTGCATATGCACAAACTCGTACACACAAGCACATGCACAAGTGCATGCATATGCACACATGAGCCTGTACATTCAAACACATGCATACATGTGCAGACATACACACGTGCATGCATGCACACATCTGCATATACACACGCACATGTGCACACACACATATGCATGCACGCACATCTGGGATGAGGAGAGGGATGAGACAGCCCCCATCTTGGGTGGAGACCTGTTCTGAGACCAAGACATCAAATTTCTGCAGCCAAAGCCCTTGCTTACGGAGACACAAATTGCTGCCGGGATGGGAGGTCCAGCAAACACCCTGAGGAGAATCACGCCGACAGGAGGGTCCCCATCGGGGTGGATCACGTGAGACGCAGTGTGATGGTTGAGGTAAGGCCATGTCTTCATCTCTGGTGCTTAGCCAGGGCCTCATTCCTTCAGCCATGAAGCTGGGGCCAGCTGGAATGTGTGGTCTGAGGCTGAGCCAGGGCCTGGGCAGCCTTCACCGGTTGTGCTTGAGAGCTCAGGGTGCCTGGACTTTGGGGTACTTCCTCGTTGGAGGATCATGGTGGTCCGGTCCCTCCCTAAAGTGCAGAGCGGGCTTTGGTGAAGCAGCCTGGGACTCTTCAGGAGCTGCAGCAAGTGCCCCCTGACCCCTGGGTGAACTATTTAGGAAGACCATGTCCCTCATCTCGTGCTTGTCATAGGCATTTGTGGGGACCATGACTCAGCATTTGGGGCATTGTCGTTGGATGGCCTGTGTAGGAAGGACACAGAGCCGCAGGGGGCAGAGGCAGGCTCCAGGATCTCACAGACCCCCAGCTATGAATCTAGGATTGGCCACTTACCCATGGTCTCAGGAAGCATCCTGGCTTTCCAGCCCCGCTCCGTAAGACAAGAGGGGCTCACCTTCATAAGACCGGGTGGGAAGCCAGAGATGACACACAGATGTCTCCGGGCTGAGCGTGCAGTAGCCACCATGCCTCATCTTTTCTTGGCTGCTTGGACACATCAGAGCCCTACTGAGGCTCCATTTGGTGCTGCACCAACAGCAGCCCCTAACAGCAGCCCCAAGGGTCTCACATTCCCCAAAGGCCCAGCTGCAAACAGCTGCTCTCCCTCCCTGCTGGGATCCTGCTGGCCCTGAACACAAGTGGCTTCTGTCAGCACCAGAAGTCATGTGCCCACTGGGCAGAACTCCGGAGCGGTGACAGTGGACAGGTCATCGCTGTAGTGTCGTTGATGCGATGTGATGGATTCCTCGGGGACAAGAGTGCTGTCAGGTGGGGACCGAGATCTCTGTGAGCCAGCAGGATGGGATGGTCCAGATGGGGAAATGCAGAGACCCCTGGTCACCCTTTGCCCAGCCAGGGCATCCTCCCTGGGCCACAGCCTGCCCTCCTAAGGCCCAAGAAGGAGGCAGTGAGCCCCTCTGAGCTGCAGAACCTGGAGGCCTGGTGTTCCTGCCTCCTCCCCTTACAGAAGGGATTTCTCAATGCACGCAGAGGGACTCTTGAGGGTCTCCTTCCCTGGAGCCTTTCCTCCCATCCATGCCACAGAACTGTCTCTGCACCTGCAGTATCCACTGGTCTGGCTTCCTGGAGGCAGCTCTGGGAAAAGATATAGGCATCAGAAGACTTGAAATGTTAATGCAAAAGATGAAGCTACAATTAGAAAAGCAATTTATGAAGCAAGAGGCACCAGAATGTGTGGCTTGATAAAGCAGCAAAATGGTCCTCCTGCCTCTTCTCACTAGAGGGCTGTGGGCGCCACCAGCTGAGCTGGACTTAGGAGCAAGAAGCTGAATAGGATGCATGGGCTGGTGGGGAAGCATCACCTGTGCACGGCCTATTATGGGCACTGTACCAGGGTGCGGATGGCTTGGCAGGTGCAAGGAGTACGGACACCGCTCTGCCTTGCTCCCCTGCTGGCCTGCAAGGGGATTACGATCCTCCATGTCTGCTGGGAGGTTGAGAGTTTTCAGTCATCTCCATGTGAATTTCACTTCATTGAAATTCCAAGGAGCAAAGAGGAGGCAGAAATAATTCGGGCCTCACTGGAGTGATAGGAGGGCTGGCCAGCCAGGGAGTGGGCTCTGGAGCGAGAGCCCCAGATTCGGATGGAACCACTGGATGGTTAAATGAGAGTGTCGGTGGAAAGCCTCTCATGGTGTCTGGCCTGTCTACTAAAGACTCATGTGCTGTTGTCACACAGGCATTTATAACAGTCAACTGGGGAATCCCAGACCAAAGTCAGGGATACACTTTCTATTTTAGGAAATGTCCATCAGCTGATGAATTAGAGAAATGAATGTGGGTCGCTGAAATGTGATTCCCTCAGTGGAATATTATTCAGCTGTGAAGGGCCGGGTGCAGTGGCTCACACCTGTAATCCTCATGCTTTGGGAGGCTGAGGCAGGAGGATGGCTTGAGGCCAGGAGTTGGAGGCTGCAGTGAGCTATGATTATGCCACCATACTCCAGCCTGGAAAACAGAGCCAGACCCTGTCTAAATAAATGAATAAATAAATAAAGCACTGATCCATGCTACAACGTGGATAAACCTAGAAAACGTGATACTGAGTGAAAGAAGATAGACACAGGCCAGGCACGGTGGCTCACGCCTGTAGTCTCAGCACTTTGGGAGGCCAAGGTGGGCAGATCACCTTAAGTCATGAGTTCGAGACCAGCCTGGACAACATGGCAAAACCCTGTCCCTACTAAAAATACAAAAATTAGCTGGGCATGGTGGCACACACCTGTTGTCCCAGCTCCTCAGGAGGCTGAGGAGGGAGGATTGCTTGAGTCCAGGAGGTGGGAGTTACAGTGAGCAACAGAGGGACTCTGGTGACACTGCACTCTAGCCTGGGCGACAGAGCCAGACCCTGTCTCAAAAAAAAAAAAAAAGTCAAACACAAAAGGCCACATGGTGTATGATTCAATTTATATGAAATGCCCAGAACAGGCAAATCCAGAGGGGCCAAAAGGAATGAAACACAGATCTGTACTACAAGGTTGAAGAAACGCCCAGCGGGGCTAGTGTTCATGGCATCATGCCGGCTCCACATTCTGAGATCTGGCCCCAGCCGGAAAGGGCACAGAGACAAAGGAGGTTGGAACCAGGATGGACAAGTGCAGCCCGAGATGGGCTAACGCTCAAGGAGCAAACCCAAGCCACGGCAGAGGGGCAGAGTGGAAGAGATGGGCATCATTGAGGAAGCCGGCTGTGGGGTCCTCTGTGGGCTGAGTCAGCAGAGGTTTCTTGGGACCCAGAAACCATGAGGAGCCCCTGGATTTGTGCCCAGGGCCCCAGCCAATGGTCAGCCAGAGGCACAGTGCATCCTTGTTATATTAGTTTGTTCTTACATTGCTATAAAGAAATACCTGAGACTGGGTTATTTATTAATTTATTTATATTACTACTAGTTTTTGGGATGGAGTCTCACTCTGTCGCCCAGGCTGGAGTGTAGTGGTGCAATCTCAGCTCACTGCAACCTCCACCTCCCAGGTTCAAGTGATTCTTCTTTCTCAGCCTCCTGAGTAGCAGGGACTACAGGCGTGCACCACCACACCTGGCTGATTTTTGTATTTTTAGTAGAGACGAGGGTTTCACCATGTTGGCCAGGTTAGTCTTGAATTCCTTGAATTCCCTATTCCTTGAATAGACCTCAGGTGATCCGCCTGCCTCGGTCTCCCAAAGTGCTGGGATTACAAACATGAGCCACCATGCCTGGCCATGACTGGATAATTAGGAAAGAAAAGAGGTTTAATTGGCTCACAGTTCTGTAGGCTGTACAGGAAGCATGGCTGGGGAGGCCTCAGGAAACTTACAATCATGGCAGGAGGTGAAGGAGAAGAAGGCGTGTCTTACGTGGCTGGAGCAGGAACAGGAGGGAAGGGGGAGGTGCTTCACAGTTTTGTGGTTGTTGTTTTGAGATGGAGTCTCGCTCTGTTGCCAGGCCGGAGTGCAGTGGCGTGATCTCAGCTCATTGCAACCTCCACCCCCCTGGTTCAAGCGAGTCTCCTGCCTCGGCCTCCCGAATAGCTGGGATTACAGGCACCAGCCACCACGCCCAGATAATTTTTATATTTTTAGTAGAGACGGGGTTTCACCATGTTGGCCAGGATGGTCTCTATCTCTTGACCTCATGATTCGCTCACCTCGGCCTCCCAAAGTGCTGGGATTACAGGCGTGAGCCACCGTGCCCAGCTGCTTCACAGTTTTAAACAACCAGATCTCATGAGAACTCACTCATTATCATGAGAACAGCAAGGGGGAAATCTGCCCCCATGATCCAATCACCTTCCACCAGGCCCCTCTTTCAACATCGAGGATTACAATTCAACATGAGATTTGGGCGGGGACACAAATCCAAACCATATCACTCACCACCAGCAGAATGGATCTGGTTCTGTCTCTATGGGTTTTCCCACTGGACATTTTGTATCAATGGAATCATACAACATGTGGCCTTTTGAGTCTGGCTTCTCTCACTCAGCACAGTGTGTTCAGGGTTTATCCACGGTGCAGCATGGATCCATGCTTGCTTCTATGGCTCAATCATATTCCATTGGATGGGTGGACCACATTTTCTTTATCTGTTCACCTATGGTGGGCATTTGGGTTATGCACAATTTTTAGGATTATGCAGCTGTTAAAAAGCTACCATGAGGCCAGGCACAGTGGCTCATGCCTGTAATCCCAGCACTTTGGGAGGCCGAGGCAGGTGGATCACCTGAGGTTGGGGAGTTCGAGACCAGCCTGACCAACATGGAGAAACCCCATCTCTATGAAACAATACAAAAAATTAGCCAGGCGTGGTGGCAGGCACCTGTAATCCCAGCTACTCGGGAGGCTGAGACAGGAGAATTGCTTGAACCTGGGAGGCAGAGGTTGCAGTGAGCCGAGACTGCGCCACTGGACTCCAGCCTGGGCGACAGAGCGAGACTCCATCTCAAAAAAAAAAAAAAAAAAGCCACCCGTGGGTTACAGTGGCCTGGCCCTGCCCATTGCTCCAAATCCCTTTCCCAACAAGGGGCCAGGCTGGTAGACAGGGGGTTACTGAGGCCTAAGCAATGCTTCTGGGGCCTTCCCTGGTGCCCCCTAGCTTAGCAGATGACCTGTGGGCTCCACATCGGGCCTAGCAGGTGTGAGATGAAATCCTGGCAGGTGGACGGCTCGGTGTAGTCTGAGATGGTGTCTTCAGCCTCTCAGCACCAACCCTGGGAAGTTTACTAGGAAGTGGATGTGAGTGGGGACAAGCATCTCCTGGACTCATCAGTATAGACACATGACAATTTCAAGGAGAGATTTGGAATGAAAGTAGGTAAGGATGAGAAAATACAACAAGAACTGACCGTCAGTAGCACTGAGAAGACTCCAGACCCCTTCTGAAGCATGATAACCCCGTCACAAGGTGAGGATGGGGGTCTTTATCCCCATCTTAGAGATGATGAAATGGGGGCCCAGAGAGGTTGAGTGAGTGGCCCTAAGCCAGTCAGCAGGAATGGTTGTATTAGGATTCACCAGAGAAACAGAAATCCACCGCACACACATACATAGAATGAGATTTGCTATATACACACACTCCCACACATACATCTGTAGGACAGGTTTATCATAAGGTACTGGCTCATGCACTTACGGAAGCCGAGAAGTTTACAAGCTGCCCTCTGCAAGATAGAGACCCAGGAGGCTGGGTGTGGTGGCTCATGCCTGTAATCCTAGCACTTTGGGAGGCCGAGGCAGGCAGATCGCTTGAGGTCAGGAGTTTGAGACTAGCCTGGCCAACATGGCAAAATCCCATCTCCACCAAAAATATAAAAAATTAGCCTGGCATGGTGACATGTGCCTGTAATCCCAGCTACTTGGGAGGCTGAGGCATGAGACTTGCTTAAACCCAGGAGGCAGAGATTTCAATGAGCTGAGATCACTCACACCACTGCACTCCAGCCTGGGTGACAGAGTGAGACTCTGTCGATAGATAGATAGATAGATAGATAGATAGATAGATAGATAGATAGATAAAATTGACCATCCTAATGGGGAAGGGGCTGCCAGGCCACCTGGCTGCACCTGCCCCATGTTAACCCTTTGAGGTCTGATCCAAGGGCCCCCACAGGGGCCGTGTTGGTCGGACCAAGTTCCGCAAGGTGTAGGA
Organism: Symphalangus syndactylus; assembly: GCF_028878055.3. Classification (NCBI taxonomy): domain Eukaryota; kingdom Metazoa; phylum Chordata; class Mammalia; order Primates; family Hylobatidae; genus Symphalangus; species Symphalangus syndactylus. The sequence continues at coordinate 43,064,258 of NC_072435.2, read as the reverse complement.
GTTTAAATTCTGGGCATCCCTTTTTAAGAGAGTGAGACAGCTGCCTTCCGGTATTTGGGGTCATCCATAGAAGAAGCAGAAATGAGAACCCAGATGGAAAAGACAGGAGACGAGATGTGGTGGACAGACAGTGGGATGGAGACCCGTCCTTGGCAGATGCAGGAGCCCCTCTCACAGTGCTCGCGGATGTCAAATGAGGCCTCAGAACCTGGCTTGTTTGTCCTCATGATGTACCCTGCCCAGAGGGAGATGGGAGGAAGTGGGTGGCTGGGAGGGTAGGGTAGGGATGTGGGCCCCATGACAAGTTTAGAAGCAGTTGGTGAGTTTCTTTTGGCCAGCAAGGGGGAGCAGCCTCAGTTTCCCCATTGGTGGGAGCCTGGGAAGTGGGTGGCCCTGTCCTACTCCAAGCACCTGTGACCTTGGTGTGACCTTGCTGATACCACGTAAACCCTGGAAGCACAATTATGTGGTCTGGACTTGAAGTCATTGCTGTGGGAGAGCCAGCTGCTCCGCTGAGCTGACCATCCCCCTCACCGCCCCAGCACTCAGTTCTCCTTGTTTCTTTGTTTCAGGCCGAAGGAGTCCCCCGGGCGTACACCTACAGCGCATTCTTCTGTCCCAGTGGTGAGTCCCCCATGCCCATCCTGCTCAGGTGTGGCCACCTGGCTGGGTCAGGACTTTGGCTTTCCCCCTTTCCCACACTGTGGGGGCTGTCCCACTGCAAAGTGAGCATCTGCCTTTCCCGGGGGAAGGGGGCACTGTGATTTAGGAAGAGCGATGTCCCAGCTGGGGACAGGCGGAGCCAGTGAGGGTGGGGCATCCACCACGCAGGGAATGAATACACAGGGATGTGCACTGCAGGCACCAAGCAAGAAGGTTAGGCCGGCCGGGCGCTGTGGCTCACGCCTGTAATCCCAGCACTTTGGGAGCCTGAGGAAGGTGGATCATTTGAAGTCAGGAGTTTGAGACCACCCTGGCCAACATGGTGAAACTTATCAATAATAAAAGTACAAAGTTGGCCGGGTGTGGTGGCTCACGCCTGTAATCCCAGCACTTTGGGAGGCCGAGGCGGGTGGATCACGAGGTCAGGAGTTCGAGATCAAGCCTGACCAACATGGTGAAACCCCGTCTCTACTAAAAATACAAAAAATTAGCTGGGCATGGTGGCGTGCACCTGCAATCCCAGCTGCTCAGGAGGCTGAGGCAGGAGAATCTCTTGAACCCGGGAGGCGGAGGTTGCAGTGAGCCGAGATCACGCCATTGCACTTCAGCCTGGGTGACAGAGCGAGACTCCAACTCAAAAAAAAAAAAAAAGTATGAAGTTAGCCAGGTGTGGTTGTGTGTGCCTGTAATCCCAGCTACTTGGGAGGTTGAGGCAGGAGAATCTCTTGAACCCAAGAGGTGGAGGTTGCAGTGAGCCGAGATTGCATCACAGCACTCCAGCCTGGGTGACAGAGTGAGACTCCATCTCAAAACAACAACAACAACACATGAGGCTGGACCTAAAGATCACACCTTACACAAGAATGAGCCCAAAATGGATCATGGACTTACACGTAAAACCATAGTGCTTTTAGAAAAAAACATAGGACAGCCTGGGCAACATGGCGAAATCCCATCTCTACAAAAAATTAAACAAACAAACAAACAAACAAAAACTTGGCCAGACGTGGTGGTGCACGCCTGTAGTCCCAGCTACTTGGGAGGTGGAGGTGGGAGGATTGCTTGAGCCCAGGAGGTGGAGGTTGCAGTGAGCCTTTATTGTATCACTACACTCCAGCCTGGTTGACAGAGAGAAACCCTGTCTCAAAAAGATGAAGTAAGGAAGGGAGGGAGGGACGGAGGGATGGAAGGAAGAAAGGAAGGAAGGAGGGAGGAAGGAAGGCAGGCAGGCAGGCAGTCAGGCAGGCAGGCAGGCAGGCAGGAAGGAAGGAAGGAAGGGAGAAAGGAAAGAGGAAGGAAAGGAAGGAAGAAAGGAGGGAAGAAAGGAAGGAAGGAGAAAGAAAAGAGGCAAAAAAAGATCTGCCACCTAGAGCCAAGCATATCGCTTTTAGACTTGAAAACTACAATCTATAAAAGGAAACATTAATAAATAAACCTCATCAAACTTTAAAAGTTTTTTTTTTCCACAATAAACCCTGTTAAGGGAGGAACTACAGTCTACAGCCTGGGAGAAAACACATTTGCAAACCCTATCAAATTACTAGTTTTTAGAATATATAAAGAAGTCTCCAATTCAGTAGTGAATAAAACAAACCATCTAATTAAAAGTGGGCAAGGCTGACTGTGGTGGCTCACATCTGTAATCCCAGCACTTTGGGAGGCTGAGGCAGGTGGATAACTTGGGGTCAAGAGTTTGGGACCAGCCTGGCCAGTATGGTGAAACTCCATCTCCACAAAAAATACAAAGAAAAATAAAATTAGCCAGGCATGGTGGCAGGTGCCTGTGGTCCCAGCTACTTGGGAGGCTGAGGCATGAGAATAGCTTGAACCTGGGAGGCAGAGGTTGCAGTGAGCCAACATTGTGCCACTGCACTCCAGCCTGGGTGACAGAATGAGACTCTATCTCAACAACAACAACAAACAAACAAACAAACAAAAAAGTGGGCAAAAGAAATAACCAGACATTTCACCGGAGGAGACATACAGATGGCAAATTGCACATAAAAAGAGGTTCGACATCATTTATCATTAGGGAAATGCAAATTACAGCATAATGACATACCCCTACACACCACCTATAAGAACGGCTAAGATTAAAAATAGAGCCGGGCGCAGTGGCTCATGCCTGTAATCCCAGCACTTTGAGAGGCCAAGGTGGGTGGAGAGCTTGAGTCCAGGAGTTCAAGACCAGCCTGGGCAACATGATGAGACTCTCTCTACAAAAATACAAAATATTAGCTGGGCATGGTGGCTTGTGCCTGTAGTCCTAGCTACTCGGGAGGCTGAGGTGGGAGGATTGCTTGACCCTGAGAGGCTGAGGTGGCAGTGAACTGTGATGGCACCATCACACTCCAGCCTAGGTGACAGAGTGAGATGCTATCTCAAAAAAAAAAAAAAAAATAGTGAACACTAAATGATGGCAAAGATGTGGAGAAAGTGGACCACTCAAACATTGCTGGTGGAAATGTAAAATGGTACAGCCACCTTTGGTAGTTTTTAAAAACAGTTTGGTGGTTTCTTAAAAAACTGAGCATGCAGCTACCCCACCACTCAGCAGTTGTACTCCTGAGTGTTGATCTCAGAGAAACAAAGACTTACGTTCACACAAAAACTTGTACACAGATGTTCATGTTAGCTTTATTTGTAGTAGCCCCAAACTGGAAACAGCCCGGATGTCCTTCAGCAGGTGAATGACTTAACAAGCTGTGCATTCAAGCCTTGGAATACTACTCACTAATAAAAAGGACAAACTATGGATACATAAAACAACTTGGATGAATCTTGAATGAAGGGAACTGAGTGGGAAGAAGATCCCAAAAGATACATGAATTATTCCATTTATATTTTTGAAATGACAAAATTTTATAAATAGAGGTCATATTAATGGTTGCCAGGGGTTAGGGAGAGGGAAGAGGAAGTAGGGGATGGATATGGTTATAAATGGGCAATGGTGAGAATCTCTGTGGTGTTGGGAATGTTTAGTACCTTGACTGTGGTAGTGGATTCGTGTACCTACATATGTGATAAAATTACATGGCACTCACATACAAAGTACAAATAGAATTGGAGGAAGCTGAATAAGATTGATGGATTGTATCAATGTCAATATTCCTGACTGTGATTTTGCAAGATGGGGAGGGAGGGAAACGAGTACAGAGAGCTCTCTGAATTATTTATAACAATTGCATGTGATGATTATCTTAGCAAAACTTTGTTAAAAACATTTTAAAAAGCAATACATATGTACAAATACCATATGATTCCACTTATATGAGGCACTTAGAGTGGTTGAAATCATAGAGAAAGAAAGTAGAATGGTGTTTGCAAGAAGCTGGGGGGAGGAGGGAATAGGGAGCGAGTGCTTAATGTAATGGGTGCAGAGTTACAGTTTTACAAGATGAAGAGTTCTTGAAATGGGTGATGGTGGTGGTGGTTGCATAACATTGTGGGTGTACTTAATGCCATTGAACTCTACCCTGAAAAATGGTTAAGATGGTAAATTTTATGTTATATATATTTTACCACAATTAAAACGTTGTAAAATGAAAAGCAATACATGTGTATTGCAGAAATTTGGGAAGGTAGAAGGAAAAGCATCTCCTCTGTTTCACGCCCAAAGAAGACTTCTTCCTTTGACATTTTGTTGTATTTGCTTTCATAGGTTTGATTATTTTTTGTTTTAACATAGTTGTTACTTCACGTGCTATATAATTATATATGCTGCATTTTTCACTTAACACATTCTGAGCACTTTTTCTGGTTAGTATAAAGTCTTTATGAACAGCATTTCAAGACAGCCTCAGAATGTTTCATAATAACTGTGCCATAATTTAACCATTATGGAGCACTTTAGAACGTGTTATGGAACATTTTGGAACATATTACTGGACTTTCTTATAGTACTTCTACTTTTTAATATTGTAATTAACACTTTTGTGAACATATTTATATGAATAGTAAAGCCAATAACATTTTAAATATGTTTATTGAGGCATAATTGACATACAATAAATTGCACACATTTTAAATGTACAATTTGGTGAGTTTTAACATATATGTACGTCTGTGAAACCATTGTCACAACTAAGATAACAAACATTTCCTTCATCTTCCAAGAGTCATGCCCCTTTGTAATCTCTCACCCGTTTACTCCATCACTAGGGACCACTGAGCTGCTTTCTGTCTCTGTAGATTCGTTTGTACTTTCTAGAACGTTATATAAATGGAATCATGTAGTGTGTATTCTTTTTGTCTGGTTTCTTTCAGGGTAATAATTTTGAGATTCATCCATGCTGCATGTGTCAATAATTCAATCATTTTAAGGCTGAGTAGACTCATTGAATGGCTATATCACAATGTATTCATCCATTCATCTGTTGATGAACTTTCAAGCTGTTTCCAGTTTGGGAGTATCTCAAATAAAGCTACTATTATCATTTGTGTCTTTTCTGGGTAACATGCTTTCCTTTCTCTTGGGTCAATAGCTAGGAATGAAAAAACAGAATCATATGGTTTGTGTATGTTTAACTTTTTAAGAAACTGCCAACCTGTTTTCTAAAGTGCTTAGGCCATTTTGTATTCCCACCTGCAGTATGTGAGAGTTCCATTTCCTCCCCATCCTCACCTACACTTAGTATTGTTAGTCTTTTTAATTTTAGCCATTCTAATAGATACCCAGTGACATCTCCCTGTGGTTTCAGCTTGCATTTTCATCATGACTAATGATGTTAAGCATATTTTCATTCGCCTGTTTGCTATGTCTTTTTTTTTGGAAAAATGTCTGTTCTAATCTTTTAACCTGTTCAAAATTGAGTTGTACCTTTTTTATTGCATTTTGAGATTTGAAAATATATTCTGGATACAAGTTCTTTATCAGATAAATGCTTTGCAAAAATATTTCTCCCAGACCGTGGCTTACCTTTTCATTCATTCTCTTAATTATATCTTTTGAGAAGCAGAAGTTTTTTTATATTAATTAAGTGCAATTTATTATTTTTTCTTTTTATTCATTAATGCATTTGCTATATTTAAGAAATCTTTGCTAAACCCTGTTTTTTTTCTCAAAATTTTGTAGTTTTAAGTTTTACACTTACAAAGTGGCCATGATTCATTTTGAGTTAATTTTGGATTACCATGCAAGGTATGCATCAAAGTTTATGTTTCTGCATTTGGATAGCCAACTGTTCCAGCACCATTTATTGAAAAGATTATGTTGCCCAGGCTGGTCTTGAACTCCTGGCCTCAAGTGATCTTCCTGCCTCAGCCTCCCAAAGTGCTGGGATTACAGGTGTGAGCCACCGTGCCAAGCCCTCTCTTGCCGTCTTTAGAACTATCTTTTTGTCCAACCACACTGGAAAAAAGGGAAAAGAATAAGTAAAAGAAAAGAATGATATTTTTGTCTTTTTACAGTTTGACCATAATGTGCTGTGGAGAAGACCTTTTTGAATTATACCCATTTGGAGATGTCTGAACTTCCTGTATCTGGATGCCTAAATCTCTTGTTAAACCTGGGAAGTTTTCAGCTATATTTTGTTAAATAGGTTTCTACCCCTTTTGTTTTTTCTTCACTTTCTGGGACACCAAAATTTTGAGTATTTGGTTACTTTATAGTGCCCCATTTGTCATGTTGGCTTTGTTCTTTCATCTTTATTTTTGTCTGATTGGGTTATTTTAAAAGATCTGTCTTCAAGTTCTGAAATTCTTTCTTCTACTTCATCTAGTTTATTATTGAAGCTTCCTATTGTATTTTGTATTTCATTTAATGAATTCTTCAGTTTCAGAATTTGTTTGGTTCCTTTTTGAATTGTTTTTCTGACTTCTTTGTATGGTTCTTATGTATTCTCTTTTGTCTCACTGAGCTTCTTTTCTGTCATTACCATTATTATTTCTTGAGACAGGATCTCACTCTGTGGCCCAGCCTGGAGTGCAGTGGCACAATCATGGCTTACTGCAGCCTTGACCTCTTGGGCCCAGGTGATCCTCCCACCTTGGCCACCCAAGAAGCTAGGACTACAGGCACATGCCACCACACCTGGCTAATTTTTTGCATTTTTGTTAGAGATGGGATTTCACCATGTTGCCCAGCCTGGTCTTGAATGCCTGGCCTCAAGCGAGTCATCTGCCTTGACCCTCAAAGTATTGGAATTAGAGGTGTGAGCCACCACACTCAGCTAATGTCATTATTTTGAATTATTTTTCCAAGATTACATACTTTTTTTTGACTGGAATCTGTTGCTCAAGAATTATTGTGTTTCTTTGGTGATGTCACATTTCCTTGCTTTTTCACGTCTCTTGTGTTCTTACAGTGATGTCTATACGTTTGGTGTAACAGTCGCTTCTTCCGATCTTTTGAATTTGCTTTCATAGAGGAAGACATTTCCTGAAGATGTATCTGTGGTGTTGGTTGGGTACAGAGTTTAGGTTGATTCTGAATGTGTATAGTAGTGTAGTCTCCGTACGATTTCTTTAGCTATAAACAGCATCAGTGGTGTCTGTGATTTCCTCAGTGGCTTAGGATGCAGTTATTAGTGGAGACTGTGATGAAGTTTTGCTGGGGATGGGGAAGCCAGATGGACCTGTCCTCAGGTCCCAGTGTTGGCAGCAGTGGGCAAAGCGCCTTCCTTGAGCACCAGGGCATTCTACACTGGTACCAGTGTTAGTGGGTCCAGGTGGGCCAACTCTTGGACCTCCAGGAAGCTTGCTTGAATGCCAGTAGCGGCAGCGGTGGGCCAGGAAGATGGATAGTTTCTTGAGCCCCTGGGCAGTGGGCGTGGCATGGGCACTGGCAGTAGCAGTGGTGGGATGACCCTCTGGCTCCCAAGCAGTCTGCTGTGGTGTTGGTGGTGGCTGTGACAGGCTGGGTAGGCCAACCTCCTTGCCCACAGGTGGCATAGGCAGGTGTGTGCCAGCTGTGGTGATAGTGGCACACATTAGGTTGGGTGAGCCTGACATCAGGTGCCTAGGAGGAGCGCTTAGGTGCCAGCTGTGGTGAACTAGGCTGGGCAGTCTCAAGGCCCTTGGATGGCACCCTCAGGCACTTGCAGGGACAGAGCTGGGCTGGGCCAACCTATCTCAGGCTCCCTGGTGGTGTGTGCAGTTGCTGGCTTTGGTAGGCAGGGGTGGGGTGATTCTCAGGGCTCTGGTGGAATGCTCGGGTTCAGCCTTGCTACTGGGGAGGGTGCAGTTGCTTCCAGTGACAGCAGCCATATGCAGGTGGCTGGGGAGCACGAGCTTTGCTCATGCTTTGGCCCCTGGCTGCAGCATCCCATAGCGGCAGTTGCTGCAGGTTAGGGAGTTAGCCCTCGGGGCACGTGAAAGTGTGCAGCAGCTTCACTGCTGGGGGCAGTGAGGTCATTGCCAATGGCTTGGGCTTCAGTCCTGGTGGCAGCAGCCAGCCATGGTGGTGGCTGTGAGCAGGGAATGTAAGTGGGACTCCAGAGATGTGAAGATGCAAGAGCTGTTTGGCCCCCAGGCAGAATGCAGCCTGGCAGTGGCTGGGAGCTCGATACGGTGCCCTGCTGTAGCTGCTTAGGGTTCAAGGGTGTGTGAGACCCAGCCTTAGTCCCCTCTCTGGAACAGTATCTTTGCACAATCTCTGTGTATCTCCGTAGGCTAGTCTGCGGCCCGTGAGGATCTAGGGGCTCTTCCATGGCTAGCGCTGCTGGAGTCCACAGTGGGAATGGGGACCACTGGGGTTTACTCACTTACCCTTTCCTCGCACTGGGGAGTTACTCCAGGCTCCCAGCCAATTCCCGCCAAGCACCATGCATTATTTCCATTTCCTTCTTCGCTTTAGGTGTTTCTTGTCACTTCTCTGTTGAAGTCCAGTGTTCTTAGATGGACTAGTCAAAGTGTGATGATCTACTTGCTATTTTTGTTCTTTGTCAAGGAGGCAAGTACCAGATGCCTCTAAGTAGCCCCTCTCCCCACATAATAATTGATGCATTTGTGTTTCCTGACACCCATATCACATTGTGGTGATTCTTGTCACTTTATGGTAAGTCTCAGTGTCAGAGGGTGCAAGTTTTCCAGTTTGTTCTTCTTTTTTTTTTTTTTTTTGAGATGGACTTTCACTCTTGTCACTGATACTAGAGTGCAGTGGCGCAATCTCAGCTCACTGCAACCTCCACCTCCTGGGTTCAAGTGATTCTCCCACCTCAGCCTCCTGAGTAGCTGGGATTATAGGCACCTACCACGACGCCTGACTAATTTTTGTCTTTTTAGTAGAGACGGAGTTTCACCATGTGGGTCAGGCTGGTCTCAAACTCCTGGTCTCAGGTGGTCAGCCTCCCAAAGTGCTGGGTTCTTTACCAAAGTTGAGCTCTCCTAGGTCCTTTTCATGTTTGTATAGATTTTGAAATCTGTTTAACAGTTTCTCCAAAAGAGCCTCCTGGGATTTTGATTGGGATTGCTTTGAATCTGTAGAACCATCTGGGGAAGAACTCACATGTTCACGATAGTCCATGAACATGGTCTAGCTTTTGTTGATTTGGGTTTTCTTTTGTGTCTCTCTTCAGCCTTTTGCAATTTTCAGCACCTTGCTCATCTTTGTCAGATTTATCCCTGAGCATCTTATCTTTTTGTTTTTTTAGAGAGAGAGTCTTGCTTTAGAGAGAGTCTTGCTTACTTTTTAGAGAGTCACCCAGGCTGGAATGCAATGGTGCAATCATGGCTCACTGCAGCCTTGAACTCCTGGGCTCAAGCGATTCTCCTGCCTTGGCCTCCCAAGTAGCTGGGACAACAGATGCATGCCACTGCTAATTTAAAAACATTTTTGTAGAGATAAGAGTCTTGCTATGTTGCCCAGGCTGGTCTTGAACTCCTGGCCTCAAGCAGTCTTCCTGCTTCAGCCTCCTAAAATGCTGGGATTACAGGTGTCAGCCACTCTTCCCAGTACCATTTTATCTTTTGTGTGCCATTGCCAATGCCATTGTTAGGCCAACACCATTCCACCATGTGTGCCGAGTCACAGTGAGACCCACTCCTTGTGGTCCTGATGCTCACCTCCAGGTACCATCAGGGAAAGTGGGATGCCTCCAGGTGCCCTCTCAACTCCCCATCTCCTTTCCTCCATCCAGAGAGAGTCCACATCTCCACCCCCAACAAGTATGAGTTCCAGTATGTGCAGCGGCCACTGCGCCTCACCCGCTTTGATGTGGCCGTGCGAGCTCACAATGATGCCCGTGTGGCCTTGTCTTCTGGGCCCCAGGACACAGCAGGCATGATTGAGATAGTCCTGGGGGGGCATCAGAACACCAGGTCATGGATCTCCACCAGCAAGATGGGAGAGCCTGTGGCCAGTGCACACACAGCCAAGATCCTCTCCTGGGATGAATTCAGAACATTCTGGATCAGCTGGCGTGGTGGTTTTATCCAGGTATACAGCAGAACTGCCTGGGGCTTATGCAGAAACCTCATGTTCCTCCAATATTAGCTGTTTCCTGTTTGGTGCCAGGCTCAGATCGGGGGTCGGGAGGAGCAAGGGAAACATGGGGCACCACCTCAAGTTGTTCTTAGTCTAGAGTCACTTACCAAAAAAAAAAAAAAAAAAAAAAAAAAAAAAAAAAACATGTAACAGGAGCTGTGGCAGAGGAAGCACCCAGGGATCAGGGAGCAGAGAGAGGAGGTAGGGGAGAAAAGAATGGACATGAGCAAGTGAAACAGGGGTTGGGGGTGTTTTCTGGGCCAAGGAAAAAAGATATAGAAGCTAACACAGCTTCCCACCACAGGAAGCTAATACTGCTTCCTAGAGGAAGAACATAACCAAAGTAGGTTTTGATGTATGAATAGGAGTTCGCTAGGCAAAATGGGAGCAGAGTATGTTCTCCAGGCAGAGCAATAGCATGTGCAAAGGTCCAGAGGTTCCAAGGAGCCTAGTGACTTTGGAACCTGCAGATGCCATGCCTTATGTTTCTGTTGGCTGTTTAATGGATGGGGTAACCTGGTTTCTCTCACCTCTGACTCCCCGAAGACCCTTCCTTGTGCTGTGAGCATGGCTGAGGCCTCTGACCCTGGCCACAAAGCTGGTATCACTGCCACCTGAGTGCCTACTGCCTGCTTCCTGCCAGCATCCAGCAGCCTTGGTTTCTTTTTCCAGGTTGGACATGGTCCAGAGCCGTCCAATGAGTCTGTCATTGTGGCCTGGACCCTCCCGAGGCCACCAGAGGTCCAGTTCATTGGCTTTTCCACCGGCTGGGGCTCCATGGGTGAATTCCGAATCTGGAGGAAGATGGAGGTGGACGAGAGCTACAGCGAGGCCTTCACCCTGGGGGTCCCGCACAGCGCCATCCCTGGGTCTGAGCGGGCCACCGCCTCCATCATCGGTGCGTCTGTCCCACAGCCTGGCTTGGAGAGGTCAGGGGGCAAGAGCCGAGGTTGAGACTCCAGGCTTAGTCTCAAGCTGGGCGTTGCTGGGGACCTGTGTCTTGGGGTGTCCACCCATGCACCCACTCACCTGACAAGCAGCTTCCAGTGCCTTCTCTATGCCCATCCATGTGCTGGGCATTGAGGCAGCCCAAGAGCTGACCCCAGCCCCACCCTTGAGGGACTCCTAGTCCAGGTGAGATGGCAGATCCAGAGGCCCCCAAGTCTAAGCCTTATGCAGAGGTCAGGGTGGGGTGACCCCTAAGAACCTGCAGTGAACCCTGTGAGGGCAATGGGCCAAGGACAAGATCCAAGAAGACACAAATGCCTGAATAAGTCAGCCAGATATGGGGTGCAGGATGGAGGCTTGGGGGGTCTTGGTGATGGGGCAGGCATGCGGAGCAGTTGCTGAATAGGGGTGAGAGGCTCTGACTAGGGACATTGGAAGCAGCCTTAGGGGGTCTGTAGGGTTAGGATGTGTATTAGTCTGTTTTCATGCTGCTGATAAAGACATACCCAAGACTGGGTAATTTATAAAGAAAAAGAGGTTTAATTGACTCACAGTTTCATGTGGCTGGGGAGGCCTCACAATCATGGCGGAAGGTGAAAGGCACATCTTACGTGGTCCCAGGGAGAATGAGAGAACGAGAGCCAAGTGAAAGGGGTTTCCCCTTATAAAACCATCAGATCTTGTGAGACTTACCCACTACTGCGAGAACAGTATGGGGAACCTGCCCCCATAATTCAATTATCTCCCGCCGGGTCCTTCCCACAACATGTGGGAATTATAGGAGCTACAATTCAAGACGAGATTTGGTTGGAGACACAGCCAAACCATATCAGGATACCTCTAGTAGCCCAGGTGCTGGAGGGGAAAGTGGGGATTGTGATTGATCCAGTGCTAGGAGTCGGGCAGAAGGGTGGTGAGATTTTGGGATGGGCCTGAGCCAGGGAGGAGAGGGTGAGAGGCCGGAAGGAGATGGAAGGACCCAAATGAGGGTGTCGAGGCTCTCTCTGACATCAGAGAGTGGAGGCTCTGGGACCCAGGCAGGTAGGTGATTGTGGCCAGATCAGAGGAATTTCGAGTTTACAATTCCTGAGACACAAGAGCAAGACAGAGGTGGATGTGGGGCTGAGTGACTCATGGAATTGAGGGAGATAGGAGAAGAAGCAGAGAGGCAGGAATGGAGAGAAGTGATGGCTGGGATCCGTGCGCCAGTGCCTTCAGTGACACAGCGGGTGGAGAAGAAGCTGGGGAGCCTAGAGCATGGTGATGAGAAAGTAGCCAGGCTGTTTGTGCAACAAGAGGAGGCTGCAGGGGCAATGGCAGCCTCAGTGAGACATGCAGAGAGGCTAAAGAAGGAAAGAAGGGGCCAGGTGCAGTCACTCACAACTGTAATCCCAGCACTCTGGGAGGCCAAGGCAGGTGGATCATGAAGTCAAGAGATCGAGACCATCCTGGCCAACATGGTGAAACCCTGTCTCTATTAAAAATACAAAAATTAGCTGGGTGTGGTGGCACACACCTATAATCCCAGCTACTCAGAAGGCTGAGGCAGGAGAACTGCTTGAATCTGGGAGGCGGAGGTTTCAGTGAGCCGAGATCACGCCACTGCAGTCCAGCCTGGTGACAGAGCGAGATTCCATCTAAAAATAAAATAAATAAAATAAAATAAGGAAGGAAAGAAGGTGTGTTCAGGGGACATTGGGGGTCCCAAGGGGGTCCATCAGCAATCTTGGAGACAAGGAAGCCAAGAAGAAGAATACAGAATGTCAAGGGGTTGAGAGAACCAGAATTTTTAAAGAGAGAAAACTTTCAAAAATGCACCTCCAACTCCATACATTTAGAAACTTTTTAAAAAATTGAAGTGCTCTTGGTTAAAGGGAAAATCTGAATATTTTAGAAAGAATATTTTAGGGTCGGGCGTGGTGGCTTACACCTGTAATCCCAGCACTTTGGGAGGCAGAGGCAGGTAGATCACCTGAGTTCAGGAGTTTGAGACCAGTCTGGCCAACATGATGAAACCCTGTCTCTACTGAAAAAAAAAAAATTAGCTGGGTGTGGTGGCACACACCTGTAGTCCCAGCTACTTGGGAGGCTGAGGCAGAGGCAGGAGAGTTGCTTCAATCCAGGAGGCGGAGGTTGCAGTGAGCCGAGATTGAGCCACTGCACTCCAGCCTGGGTGAGAGAGTGAGACTCCATTTCAAAAAAAAAAAAAGGAATATTTTAGAAAGACTATTTAGAATGGAATGAGAATGATTGTATAGACATACCAATATTTGTGGGATGCAGCCAAAGTTGTACTTAGAGGCCAATGTATAGCCTTCAAAGCACCTATTTAAAAAACCAGGGAGGGAAAAAGCATTGAACAGAATGAAAAGCTAGAGAAAGAAAGCCTGAGTTAAAACTAAAGAACACAGAAGGAGGTGTGTAAAATTGTCACCAAAGCCAGGACACCAGCTGGTCTGAGCAGGCAGAGGGTGCCAGTCCCAAAGGGCTGTTGGGTGGCTGACTGCATGACACACGCAGTCTCCCATCCCTGGGTAAAGCTGTCCCTGTTCTCTACTGAGCTGGGACAGCCCCCAACTCAACTCTCTTCTCCTTCCCACCAGGGGACGTCATGGGGCCAACCCTGAACCACCTCAACAACCTCCTGCGGCTGCCCTTTGGCTGTGGAGAGCAGAACATGATCCACTTTGCTCCCAACGTCTTTGTCTTGAAGTATCTTCAGAAAACCCAGCAGCTTAGCCCTGAGGTGGAGAGACAGACCACCGACTACCTAGTACAAGGTATTGGGGAAAAACTGCCTGGGTCGAGGTGGGAGCAAGGGAGGCAGGTTCAGCCTTCAGTGGAGAAGACCACGCTGGAGGCAGCCCACTCACCAGGCGCAGCAAGGGGGAGGAAGTGGGCAAAAGAGGCCATTCAGGGTGGCCCCGATCTGGTCACTGTCAGCAGGAGCCTGATGTCTGTGGCTATTAGGATGAGATGGTGCCGTTCAGATATCGGGAGAGGAAAAGCATCCTTTTAAAGTGTAGATTTTTTTTTTACAACAAGAATATAATTTTTTTACAACAAGAATATAACAGCATTATAAAAAATAACATTTAGAAAAGAAAAAAGAAGTCCAGGCACAGTGGCTGATGCCTGTAATCCCAACACTTTGGGAGGCTGAGGCAGGAGGATCATTTGAGCCCAGGAATTTGAGACCAGTCTGGGCAACAAAGCAAGACCCTGGTCTCTACAAAAAAATTAAAAAATATTAGCCAGACATGGTGGCAGGCACCTGTAGTCCCAGCTTCTCAGGAGGCTGAGGCAGGAGGATCGCTTGAGCCCAGGAGTTGGAGGCTGCAGTGAACTGTGGTTGTGCCACTGCACTCCATCCAGGGTGAAACAGTGAGACCCCAACTGTAAAAAATAAAAAAGAAAGAAGAAAGTCAAGGGTTGCTCCAGGCTGAAAGTCTGGCATTATGAAGGCTGATCATGGACAGCTAGGAAGGCCAAGTCCACTGGGGCCAGGTCCTGGGGGCTCAGTAAATTAGCACTTGTGAGGGTCTAGGAGGTGGGTGGACACCGGCTGCCCCAGGGCCAGGCACACCGTGGTGGATCCATCCAGGCTCAGGTCCTTAAACACCACCCAGAGTCGAATGAGCCCTCCTCGTGAATAACAGCTTGTACCTCCACGGGACAGCCAGACCCTGTGTGCATCCAGCCAACTTGCAGTTCAGACTCGACAAACCCCATATCAACCCCCGCCATCTTCCCCCCAAACCCACTTGTGTTCATTTCCTGAAACTGCCACAACAAAATGCCACAAACTGGGTGGCTTAGAACGACAGAAATGTGTCATCTCCTTATAGTTCTGGAGGCCAAAAGTCAAAAATAAAGGTGTCCGCAGAGCTGGTTCCTTCTGGTGGCTCTGAGGGAGACTGTCCCAGGCCTCTCTCCTGGCGTCTGCTGGCTCCAGGTGTTCTTTGGCTTATAGACTGATCAGCCTGCTGTGTGCCTTCACAGTCACATGGCTGTCACCTCTGTGACTAATTCCCTTTCTTTTCTTTTCTTTTTTCTTCTTTTAAGAGCCAGGGTCTCACTCTGTCACCCAGGCTGGAGTGCAATGGTGTGATCATAGCTCACTGCAGACTTGAACTCCTGGGCTCAAGTGAGCCTCCCACCTCAGCCTCCTGAGTAGCTGGGACTACAGCTGTGCATCACCATGCCCAGCCAATTCTTTGTAAAGATGGGGTTCCGCTATGTTGTGCAGGCTGGTCTTGAACTCCCGGCCTCAAGTGATCCTCTCACCTCGGCCTCCCAAAGTGCTGGGATTCCAGGTGCAAGCCACGGTGCCCAGCCTCTCTTTTCTCTTACAAGGACGCCTGTCATTGGATTTAGGGCCCACCCTAAATAAATCCAAGATGCTCTCATCTAGAGATCCTAACCTTAATGACATCTGTAAAGATCTTTATTTCCAGTAAGGTCCCATTTTTGGGTTCCAAGTGGATGTGAATTTGGGAGGACCCACCCAGTACAGAATTTCTTTTGTCACCGGTCCTGTCTCTGTGGACACAGCCCTGTCCTTCCTGAGGCTCAGGCCACACACCGTGGTGTCCTCAGATTCGTCCTTCTTTCCCTCACAGCCTGTGTCTGGCTGAGTAGCTCTGCCTTCACCCCAGGAAGGCTCCCCACCTTTGTCGCCACCACTGGGTCCAAACTCATCATTGCACACTTGGAGGGTCCCCCGTCCCCAGCTTTCTGTCCAGACCCTATGGTCCACTGGCTCTATATATCTCCTCACACTCTTCTCCTACTCACACGCCACCCATGGCTCCCTACGCCCTTGCAGGAAAACCACACTCCCAGCCCAGCCTTGGAGGCCCCTGTGGCCCACCAGCTCTCACCACACCCCCTCGTTCCCTGCTCCGTTCCCTGCCCCCGGCACCTCCAGTTCTCTGAGCTTCCCAAGCTCTCGCCCCAGCAGATGGAGCAGCCCCCACACCTGGGGACAGAGGGCTGTGGGGGACAGAGGGCGCTGCCCCAAGATGGTGGTTTCACTGACCTCCTGGGAGGGACTGAAGGCCAGTGTGTGACCAGTAGTCACAAAGGGGCAACGTCAGTAAACGAGATGAATGAGTTGGAGGTTACAGCCACCTTAGATGTGGTGTGGGGCAGTTTCAAGGACCTCAGATGTGGTGTGGGGTAGTTCGAGGGATCCCCGATGTGGTGTGGAGCAGTTTCAGGGACCCCAGATGTGGTGTGGGGCAGTTTCAGGGATCCTAGATGTGGTGTGGGGCAGTTTCAGGGACCCCAGCTGTGGTGTGGAGCAGTTTCAAGAACCCCAGATGTGGTGTGGGGCAGTTTTAAGAACCCCAGATGTGGTGTGGAGCAGTTTCAGGGACCCCAGATGTGGTGTGGAGCAGTTCCAGGGACTCCAGATGTGGTGTGCTGCAGTTCCAGGGACTCCAGATGTAGTATGAGGCAGTTTCAGGAACCCCAGATGTGGTGTGGGGCAGTTTCAGGGACCCCAGATGTGACACGGGGCAGTTTCAGTGAGCCCAGATGTGGTGTGGAACAGTTTTAGGGACTCCAAATGTGGTATAAAGCAGTTTCAAGAACCCCACATGTGGTATGGGGCAGTTTCAGGGACCCCAGATGTGGGTGTATGGCGGTTTCAAGGACTCCAGATATGGTTCGAGGCAATTCCAGGGACCCCACATGTGGTGTGGCTTTGGAGATCCGGGGTTGGGGATGGCAGAGTGGTGTAGGTCCCCGGGGGCAGGCCTGGTCCAGGCCACTCAACAGGACAGGGTCCTCTCTGCTTGCCCCACAGGCTACCAGCGCCAGCTGACCTACAAGCGCCAGGATGGCTCCTACAGCGCGTTTGGGGAGCGGGACGCATCGGGGAGCATGTGGTGAGTCCCCACCGCCCCGGGCACGGTCTCTGAGGCTCCCCGCCCAATGCCATGGCCTCACATCCAATGCAGTGTGGCCAGATCACTTGGCGCCTGATCCCCGGATGACAGGGAACACAGCTGGGAACTAATGACTGTGGTGGTCCCAGCTCCAGGGATGGAGGCTGGGGCTTGGGGCCAGTGCAGAGCTGGTGATCGTAACCATTCCTGTTTCTGCCGTTGTTACCACAGTGAGCAGGACTCCATGCTCTGCTCTCTGGCCCCTTTTTTTTGGGAGTGAGCCCTGGATGCCCTGGGCTTTCTCAAGCTCCCAGGACTCAGGAATAGCGGTGACTGGAGCAGGAGGAGATGGCAGGGCAGAGGGGTCAGAGGCCAGACAAGCGCCTCGAGGCTGGGGTGTGCTGTCTGCAGGAGCAGCCTGGGATCTTGTTTCTGTGGTAACTGCAGGGAGGTAACCAGGGCAGGGAGGGCCCCTGGGAGGCCGGGCACCCCTGGGTCTTGTTTTCCTGGGATCCTCAGGCTACTGCAGTTCTTGGCATCATCATGGGGTTCACCTGAGACTGTGAGTCACTTTCCAACTCCTGTGCCCATCGCCGGACTCTTTCTCGGAGATTGCCACCCTGGTAGTGCCGACAGCAGCTGTGAGCGTGGAAACTGCCCTGTCTTTAGTCCAACAGAGTGTCCACTGCACAGTCGCAGTGCCAGGAACCCAGGGAGCGGGGACATGTGGCTGAGTACTTCCTGCCATGGGCAGCATCACTTACCCAGCATCCCCCAGCCCCAGGAGCTCATCCACACTGTCCCAGCTCTAGTCCCAGGGCCCTGCCTTGCTGACAGCTGATAACGCAAGGCCCCAATCACGCCTCAGCAAACAGAGGCCCCGCCCACCCCAGGGGCAGCTAAAGCCACTGAATCACTCTCCAAAAGCTGGCTGAGCCCCAGCAGCCCCTAGGAGGCCTCCACCAGCCAGGATTAGCAAGTTGTGATGCATTGGACACTCTTTTTTTTTTTTTTTTTTTTTTTTGAGATGGAGTCTAACTCTGTTCCCCAGGCTGGAGTGCAGTGGCGCAATCTTGGCTCACTGCAACCTCTGTCTCCCAGGTTCAAGCAATTCTCCTGCCTTAGCCTCCTGAGTAGCTAGGATTACAGGTGCACACCACCATGCCCAGCTAATTTTTGTATTTTTAGTATGGACGGGGTTTCACCATGTTGGCCAGGCTGGTCTCAAACTCCTGACCTCAGGTGATCCGGCCACCTCGGCCTCCTAAAGTGCTGGGATTACAGGCGTGAGCCACCGTGCCCGGCCTAGACACTCAGTATGCACACACCTCCTCAGCATCTTCTGGGAATTAAACTCTCAGCACGAGCAAGAAAAATCAAATTTCCTTTTTTTTTTTGAGACGGAGTCTCTCTCTGTCGCCCAGGCTGGAGTGCAGTGGTGCCATCTCAGCTCACTGCAAGCTCCACCCCCCCAGGTTCACGCCATTCTTCTGCCTCAGCCTCCTGAGTAGCTGGGACTACAGGCACCTGCCACCAGGCCCAGCTAATTTTTTTGTATTTTTAGTAGAGACGGGGTTTCACCGTGTTAGCCAGGATGGTCTCGATCTCCTGACCTCGTGATCCACCTGCCTCGGACTCCCAAAGTGCTGGAATTACAGGCGTGAGCCACCGCAACCAGCCGAAAAATCAAATTTCAATGTGTGCATGGAAATAGAGTAGCCAGCAGCTTCCAGGTCCCCTCTCAACTCCTGAAACATTCCTGTTGATCTCCAAACATGGATGTCTTCCTAGGGACCCTGTAGGACAAGGAGGGAGTAAGCACAGGGCAGTGGCAGCAGCAACCCCCAAAGCTGGACAAACCTGGGCTCTGTCTCATGTGAGCTGTGTGGCCTTAGACCCGATGATCAACCTCTCTGAGCCTGTTTCCTTACCACACATCCCTCTCAGAACCTGGATCCATGGGATAAGCATGTGGTACACTCAGTGCAGTGCCGTCCTGTTAGCGCCTCCCCTAACTACTTACCAGAGGAGTCCAAGATCCTGCCTGGGAGCCTTAAAACTTGGGATCTGTTCTAGATGGGTTCCCTTATACTCAATGCACATTCATTCATTTATTCATTCAGTGAGCTAGGCTCTGGTCTTCATCCTGGGGGAACAAAGAACACATGGTTCCTGCCTCCAGCTCCTCACTGCCCAGTGCAGCAGAAAGACCCTGTGCGAGATGCAATAGTTATCCACTGCTGTGTAACAAGTGACCCCAAATGTAGCGATTTAAAACAACAAACATGTATTATCTCTATTTGTTATGTATTAATTCTTATGGAACAGGAATTCAGGAGCAGCTTAGCTGGGTGTTTCTGCCTGGGGATCTTTGCTGAGGTTGCAGTCAAGGTGTTGGCTGTTGCTGTCTTCATCTGAAGGCTCAACTGGGGCTGGAAGATTTGTTTCCAAATTGGCTCCCTCACATGGCTGTTGGCAGGAGGCCTCAGTTGCTCACCACGTGGACTTCTCCATAGGGGCTACTTGAGTGTTCTTACAACATGGCGGCTGGCTTCCTCTCACAGTGAGCAATTCAAGAGAGAAAGCGGGAAGGATACCACAGTGCCTTTTGTTACTTGGTCTTACAAGTCAGGCTGTTACTTCTGCCTCATTCTATTCTATTCCTTTTTTTTTTTCTTTTTTTGAGATGGAGGCTCACCCTATCACCCAAGCTCGAGTTCAGTGGTATAATCTCGGCTCACTGCAACCTCCACCTCCTAGGTTCAAGCAATTCTCCTGCCTCAGCCTCCTGAGTAGGTGGGAATATAGGCATCCGCCACCATACCTGGCTAATTTTTGTATTTTTAATAGAGACAGGGTTTCACCATGTTGCCCAGGCTGGTCTCAAACTCCTGACCTCAGATGATCTGCCCACCTCAGCCTCCCAAATGGATTACAGGCATGAGCCACCATGCCTGGCCCACATTCTATTCTTTAGTAGTGAGTTGCTAAGTACACCCCATCTACACATGAAGGGAATCAGGCCTCCATCTCTTGAAAGGAGGATTATTAAGGCATTTGTGGATATACATTAAAATGACTATAATAGGTGTATAATTTTGTATCTACAAAACAAAGAAGTAGTGATGGAGCAGGGTAGTTATATGGGATGGTCAGGAAAGGTCTCCTGGAGGATATGAGGGAGGAGCCATGAAAATCCAACAGAACAGCATTCCAGGCAGAGGGAACAGCCATTGCAAAGGCCCTGAGGCAGGACCCAGCTTGACGAGGGCCACAGAAGGGAGGCTGGTGTGGCTGGAGCAGCACAGGGCCAGGAGGTTGGTGGCCCGGCACGAGGGAAGAGGGAGGGGCAGGGCCAGATTGATCAGAGCAAGAGTCTGGATTTAGTGCTGTGTGGAAGAGGACCATTAGAGGGCCGGGAGCAGAGCAGGACCAAGATCCGTGTCTCCTGGTGGGCCGTGTGTGCGCACACATGTGTTGAATCACATGTGTGATTCAACATTTGGGATGGGTTGAGCATCCCAAATCGGAAAATCCAAAATTCAAACTGCTCCAACGTCCAAAACATCATTATTATTATTATTATCATCATCATTAGAGACAGAGTCTTGCCCTGTTGCCCAGGCTGGAGTGCCGTGGCTCGATCTCAGCTCACTGTAACCTCCACCTCCTGGGTCCAAGCAATTCTTCCACCTCAGCCTCCCGAGTAGCTGAGATTACAGGCACCCACCACCACACCCAGCTAATTTTTGTATTTTTAGTAGAGACAAGGTTGTGCCATGTTGGCCAAGCTGTTCTGGAACTCCTGACCTCCAGTGATCTGTCCGCCTTGACCTCCCAAAGTGCAGGGATAACAGGCGTGAGACGCCGTGCCTGGGCTCCAAGATGCTTTTAGTGCCAACCTGATGCTCAAGGGAAACGTTCATTGGAGCATTTCAGATTTTTTGGATTTGGGATGCCCAAGTATACAGGTAGCCCTCCGTATCTGTGAGTTCCACAGGATTCAATCAACTACAGATCGAAACTATTCAGAAAAAAAAAAAAAAAAAAAAAGAGTCTGGGTGTGATGGCATGTGCCTGTCATCCCAGCACTTTGGGGAAGCTGAAGCGGGAAGATTGTTTGAGGCCAGGAGTCGGCAACCAGCCTGAGAAACATGGCAAGACCTCATCTCGGCAAAAATGTTAAAAATAAGCTGGGCATGGTGGTACATGCCTTAGTCCCAACTACTGGGGAGGCTGAGGTGGGAGGATTGCTTGAGCCCAGAGGTTCAAGGCTGCAGTGAGCTATGATTGTGCCACTGCACTCCAGCCTGGGTGACAGAGCAAAACTCCCATCTCTTAAAAAAAAAAAAAGTTTTAAAAATTCCACAAAGTTCCAAAAACGAAAAGTTGAATTTGCTGCATGCTGAGTACAATATTGAATTCATGCAAATGAAGTGACGTGGGGCATTGTAGTAGGTGTCCTAAGTAACCAAGACATGCGTTAAAGTACACAGGAGGGGCCGGGCGCTGTGGCTCACGCCTGGAATCCCAGCACTTTGGGAGGCCAAGGTAGGCGGATCACCTGAGGTCAGGAGTTTGAGACCAGCCTGGCCAACATGGCAAAACCCTGTCTCTACTCAAAATACTAAAATTAGCTGGGCATGGTGGTGGGCGTCTGTAGTCCCAGCTACTCAGGAGGCTGAGGCAGGAGAATTGCTTGAACCCGGAGGCAGAGATTGCAGTGAGCCGAGATTGCGCCACTGCACTCCAGCCTGGGTGACAGGGTGAGACGATGTCTCAAAAATAAAAATAAAAAATAAAGTTCACGGGAGGATGTTTGTTGGTTAAGTGCAACTACTACACCCTCGTATATCGGGGGCTTGAGCATCAGTGGATTTCGGTATCCTTGGGGGTCCTGGAACCAGTCCCCCACAGATACCAAGGGATTCCTGTGAATGCAAATATTCCAAAATCCAAATTCAAAATCTGAAACACTTCTGGTTCCAAGCATTTCACATAACAGATAGCCATTAGACTTTACTTTTTATTATTTATTTTAATTAACTAATTTTTTTTTTTTTTTGAGACAAGATCTCACTCTGTTTCCCAGGCTCGATTAGGGCTCACAGCAGCCTTGACTTCCTGGGCTCAAGCAATTCTTCCGCCTCAGCCCCCCAAGCAGCTGGGACCACAGGCGTGCACCACCATGCCCTGCTAATTTTTTTGAATTTCAGTAGAGACCGGGTCTTGCTGTGTTGCCCAGGCTGGTCTCAAGCTCCTGGCCTCAGCCGATCCTCCATCTCTGTCTCCCAAACACTGCCGGCATGAGCCACCTCGCCCGGCCATAGATCTTACTTTTTAGAAGAGGTCTAGGTTTCCAGAAAAATTGAGTTAATAGAACAGAGTTCCCATACACCTCGACCACCCATACACAGCTTCCCTTGTGATAGGCATCTTGTATTAGTGTGCTGTATTTGTTACAATTGATGGACCGGCATTAAAACGTTATGAACTAAGGTTCATAATCTACATTAGAGTTCACTCACACACTCATTTTTTATTTATTTGTTTGTTTGTTTATTAATAACAGGGTCTCACTATGTTGCCCAGGCTGGTTTCAAACTCGTGGCCTCAACTGATTCTCCTGACTCAGCCTCCCAAGGTGTTAGGATTACAAGTATGAGCCACCGAATCCGGCTGAGAGCTCATTTCTTTTTATCACTTGATAACATTTATCCTGTTTGCGTTTTACGGTGGAAAAGTAGAGAGCACAGTATGCTGGACCATGGGAATTCCACAATTCCCAGCACACAGCTGGCTTGGTTCTGTCTTTGCCTCCTTTCCCTGCCATGCCCAAAATGCATGGAGTTTCCCCCTGGTTGCAGTGTGCATAGCTGGTGATGGGGTGGGGATGAGCCTGGGAGCCATGGGGTCTCCTGGCTGATCCAGGGAACATGGGAATAGAAAGAAGAGGATGCAGGTACCTGAGAGGGAGAGCAGCCTGGATGAGCTTTGGGTATATTTTATTTTATTTTATCTATTTATTTATTTATCTATCTATTATCTACCTATCTATCTATTTATTTATTCTTTTTTGTCTGAGACAGGGTCTCACTCCAACACCCAGGCTAGAGTGCAGTGGTGCGATCTTGGGTCACTGCAACCTCCGCCTCCTGAGGTCAAGCAATTCTCTTGCCTCAGCCTCCCGAGTAGCTGGGATTACAGGCGCCCGCTACCACGCCTGGCTAATTTTTTTTTTATTTTTAGTGGAGATGGGGTTTCGCCATGTCAGTCAGGCTGGTCTTGAACTCCTGAATCCCAGCACTTTGGGAAGCCAAGGTGGGAGGATCACTTGGGTCAGGAGTTTGAGATCAGTCTGGCTAACATGGTGAAACCCCATCTCTACTAAAAATGCAAAAATATTAGCTGGGCATGGTGGCAATCCCAGCTACTCTGGAGGCTGTAATCCCAGCTACTCAGGAGGCTGAGGCACGAGAATTGCTTGAACCTGAGAGGCAGAGGCTGCAGTGAGCATGGTGGCTCATGCCTATAATCCCACCACTTTGGGAGGCCATGGTGGGAGGATCGTTGGAGCCCAGGAGTTTGAGACCTACTTGGGCAACATAGTAAGACCTCATCTCTATAAAAATTTAAAAATTCGCTGGACGTTGTGGCGCGTGCCTGTAGTCCCAGCTACTTGGGAGGCTGAAGTGGGAGGATCACTTGAGCTGGGAGTTGTAGGCTACAGTGAGTTAGGACTGCACCACTGCACTCCAGCCTGGGAGACAGATCAAGACCCTGTCTCGAAAAGCAAGAAAGCAAGAGAGAGAGAGAGAGGAAGGGAGGGAGGGAGAGAGAGAGAGAAGAAAATCAAGAAAGAAAAGTAGGAAAGAAAAGAAAGAGAGAAAGAAAAAAGGAAGGAGAGAGAGAAAGAAAGAAAGAAAGAGAGAGGGAGGGAAGGCAGGCAGGCAGGCTAATGCATCCCATTTTTGTGATTCATATAAACAGAGCCTAGAGCCACTTGGTTTTGAAGACAGCTTATTCATTGATCCTGAATTTGTGAAGTTTCCTCTCCTGACAGTTCTGGTTTTCATCCCTCATGGCCTCCTGGCTTCCATCCTGTGCTTCTGTCCTTCATTTGTTCAAGCATTCATTCCCTGGCCTTGCCAGCTTTTACTCAGGGTGGCACCTGCAAAAGCAGGACAAGGGAGATGGGGTGAATGAGGGACAGGCCACAGAGCAGAGATGTTTTTGGCTGCAAACAACAGAAAATGGGCTGAAGAGCAATTCTGAACATCAGCTCACCCTTCAGGGCTGGGGAGGTGCTATGGTTGGCTAATTCAGCAGCCCCATAGTGCACTGGGGTAGTATTTTTCCTTCCATCCCTGAGTATTCCCTCCCTCGGCACATGGCTGCACCCCTCATGGTGGCAAAATGGCTGCAGCTGCTCCCAGCATTGCATCACATGCCCATTCCAAAGCCATTCCCAGGCCCAGTAACTGGAATGCCCATGACTGGCTGGCTGGGACCACAGAGAAGCACAGATCTCCAAGGCACATGGCTGCTGGCCCCTGAATGAGATCAGGGGCCTTTTGGCAAGGACCAAGCAAGAAATGGCTGTGAGGTCAGCAACCAGAAGGGTCTTCCTCACATGGCAGGACAGGCAGGGCTAGATCAGCTCACAGAAGGGCCTTGAGTGCCGAACAAGGGGCAGACCTGAATGCCACTAGGGTAGAGGTCCAGGTAGGAAGGAGACAGCTCTGTCTTCAGGCCCTCTGACAGCCCTGTGGGGACAGACTGGACCCCTCCCATCTTATAGATGAGGAAATGGAGGCCGGGGGTGGTGCCAGGAGCTTGCTGCAATCCCTCAGCCAGCATGTAGGGATCTCTCTCTCTCTCTGACCATTCTGCAACCCCTCAGCTGACACCCTGTCCTCTTTCAGGCTCACGGCCTTTGTCCTGAAGTCCTTCGCACAGGCTCGCAGCTTTATCTTCGTGGACCTCCGGGAGCTGGCTGCCGCCAAGAGCTGGATCATCCAGCAGCAGCAGGCCGATGGCTCCTTCCCAGCCGTGGGCAGGGTCCTGAACAAGGACATCCAGGTGAGTGGCCCCTTGAGCCTCCTTCCTGGGCCCCTCACCTCCTCCCGGAGCCCCAGCCCTGACCTGCCTGTTCCTACTCCCTGGAGCTGCCTGGGGGAAGTGGGGGGAAGTGGACTGTCTCCTTTGGCTTAGGGTGAGGCCTGTGAGTCCCCTTGCAGGGTGGGATCCAGGGCACTGTCCCGCTGACAGCTTACGTGGTGGCTGCTCTCCTGGAAACAGGCACAGCCTCAGAGGTGAGTACAGAAGGGGTTTGGGGAGACTCAGGGCTGGGTGCTGGAGGAGCAAATGGAAGGTTCCCTCCTTTATGCCAAGGTTGATTTCTTGCTCCCTGCCCTCCTTCTGCTCATTATCAAGGCTTTTTCTTGCTTTTCATCAACAATGGTCACATTACATCCAGTTTCTTGTAATCTGAGCAGAAGAGAGAGAGATTCCCATGCTACTAGGGGGAAATCAGGCACAGGTTGGGGGCTGAGGTGCCCTGAGCACAAGGCCTTCCATGACTGTCCACAGCCCCCCGACCTCCATCAGAGAATCATTTCAGGCTAGTTTGGGTTCCTGGCCAGTGACCCAAGGGTTGGCTTCAGGGAGCCCTACAAAATGTTGGGCTCATGCATGTTTTTGTGGGGGAAAGGGGTTAGGATATTCAGAGACAGTTGGTACTGGATGGGGCTTAGATGGCCCAAGACACTCTCTTCTATGAGGCTTTCCTGGGGTGGGGGATGGCACAGTCTCTGCAGAGAAGGCTTCCACGATGGATCTCAGCCCCAGGTGAGAAGAATCTGCCCTCTCTAATACTTACATCAATTCTACAATCTCTGATGATAAATTATGAGTTTGGGCACTTCTCAGGATTCTTGGTCTCACAATCCAGACAACTAGTGGGTCTACAGTTTGCTGTGACCTAAGACCCCCACAATGCACAATGTCCAGAGGGCCCCTTGCCTTGTGTTATGGGCTGAATTGGTTCTCCCCTGACCAAATTCTTAATGCTGAATTCCTAACCCCCTGTCTTAGCTTGGGCTGCAGAAACAAAATACCATGGAGTAAGTGGCTTCAACAATAGGCATTTATTTTGCACAGTTCTAGAGGATGGGAAGTCCAAGACTAAGGCACAGGCAGATTTGGTTTTTGGTGAGGGCTCTCTTCCTGGTTTGTTGACTGCCACCTTCTCACTGTATGTTCACATGGTGTTTCCCTAGTGTGTGCATGTGGAGAGAGAGCTCTAGTGCTCTTCCTCTTCATATAAGGACACTAATCCTATTATTATGGAGGCCCCATCCTCATGACCTCAATCTAACCCTAATTATCTCTCAAAGGTCCCCAACTCCTAATACCATCATATTAGGAGTTAGAGCTTCAACATATGAATTCTGAAGAAGATCACAGGTATTCCATGACACCCCCCCATACCTCAGAAGTCCTCCTCCACATCTCCCATGGAAGTGGTCAAATATGTCACCTCCCAAATGCATTTTTCTGGAAACTCCCCTGCCAGAGCCCTTGGCCCCCACTCTGGTTGGAATGGACAACATCCAGGATGCTGCACAATTGCTACCCTCCTTTACTGAGAAAGGGTTTTGGGAGGCACATTTTTTGAGATGTTGCATGTCTGCAAATATTCTTATTCTGGCCCTGTATGATAGTTGGGCTGGGTATAGAATTCCAGGTTGGAAATTGTCTTCCTGTAGAATAATTGATGATGTTCTATCATCTTCTGGTTTCCACTGTTCCATTGAGAAGTCGGATGTCATCCTGAGTACTATCCTTTGTATCTGGTTTGTTCCCTCCTCTGGAAGCTTTCCAATCTTCTCATTGTCCATATCACTATGGACAACAAGATATGTACACTTTTATGACACATATCATGAGGTGAGGCTTTTTTTTTTCAGCTCACTGCAACCTCCGCCTCCCAGGTTCAAGTGATTCTCTTTGGCTTGGGGTGAGGCCTGTGAGTCCCCTTGCAGGGTGGGATCCATGGCGTGGCAGCTTCAGACTCCCAAGTAGCTGGGACTACAGGCATGTGCCACTGCATCTGGCTAATTTTCATATTTTTAGTAGAGACCAGGTTCTACCATGTTGGCCAGGCTGGTCTCAAACTCCTGACCTCAGGTGATTCTCCTGACTTGGTCTCCCAAAGTACTGGGATTACAGGCATGAGCCACCATGCCTGGCCCTCCCTTATGTCTTCAATGAGCACTCAACAGGCCCTCCACCTCCTTCCTATCCCTTGAGGTCACTTCACTTCTCCCAAGAATCTTTTTCTGCCTTCTCCAGATCCTTCCAACCTATTTCTCTTCTGAACTTGAAGGCCTTCCCTGCAGGGCAGCAGTTGATTCTCCCTGGTCTTCTGGGTTCTGGTCTGTTAGATCAGCAGTATCCAACCTTTTTGGCACAAGGGACCAGTTTTGTGGAAGACTATTGTTCCATGGACTGGGGAAGAGGGGGTAGTTTTGGGAGATTCAAGAGCATTACATTTATTGTGCACTTTATTTCTATTATTATTACATTATAATATATAATGAAATAATTATACAGCTCACCATAATATAGAATCAGCGGGAGCCCTGAGCTTGTTTTCCTGCAACTAGACTGTCCCTTCTGGGAGTGATGGGAGACAGTGACAGATCATCAGGCATTAGATTCTCATAAGGAGTGTGCAACCAGCTGGGTGCAGTGGTTCATACCTGTAATCCCAGCACTTTGGGAGGCCAAGGCAGGCAGATCACTGGAAGTCAGGAGTTTGAGACCAGCCTGGCCAACATGATGAAACCCTGTCTCTACTAAAATACAAAAATTAGCTGGGTGTGGTGGCACACGCCTGAAGTCCCAGCTACTCGGGAGGCTGAGGCAGGAGAATCGCTTGAACCTGGGAGGCGGAGGTTGCAGTGAGCCAAGCTCATGCCACTGCACTCCAGCCTGGGCAACCGAGCCAGACTCTGTCTCAAAAAAAAAAAAAAGGAAAAAAGGAGTCCGCAACCTAGATCCCTCACATGCTCACAGTTCACAATAGGGTTCATGCTCCCACGAGAATCTAATGCTGCTGATGATCTGATGGGAGGTGGAGCTCAGGTGGTAATACAAGCGATAGGGAGCGGCTGTAAATACAGAGGAAGCTTCGCTGGCTCACCTGTCACTCACCTCCTGCTGTGCAGCCCCTTCCTAACAGGCCACCAACCGGTACCAGTCTGTGACCCAGAGGCTGGGGACCCCTGTCTTAGATCATTCCCCAAAGGAGGCAAAAAGTACTGTCTTCATTTCCTGTGGCTGCCATAACAAATTGCCGCAAACTGGGTGGCTTAAAACAACAGAAATACATTCTCATTGCTTTGGAGACCAGAAGTGTAAAATCAAGGCATTGGCAGGCCCTTGCTCCTTCTGCAGGCTCTAAGGGAAGAGCTTTCTTTGCTGCCTCCAGCTTCCAGGGGCTCCAGGCATTCTTTGGCTTGTGGCTGCATCACTCTAGCCCCTGCCTCTGTCTGCATGTGACCTTCTCCTCTGTCTTCTCCCCTTCTCGTCTCTTCAACACTTGTTGCCGGGTGCAATGGGGCATTCCTGTAGTCTCAGCTACTCGGGACGCTGAGGCAGGAGGATCACTTGACCCAGGAGTTCTGGGCTATAGTGCACTGCGCCAATCAAGTGTCTGCACTAAGTTCAGCATCAATATGGTGACCTCTTGAGAGCAGGACGACCAAGTTGCCTAAAGAGGGGTGAACTGGCCCAGGTCAGAAATGGAGCAGGTCAAAACTCCTGTGCTGATCAGTAGTGAGATTGTGCATATGAATAGCCACTGCACTCCAGCCTGGGCAACATAGTGAGACCTGTCTCTAATTAAAAAAAAAAAAAAAAAGCCAGGCCCAGTGGCTCATGCCTGTAATCCCAGCTCTTTGGGAGGCTGAGGTGGGCAGATCACCTGAGGTTGGGAGTTCGAGACCAGCCTGACCAACATGGAGAAACTCCGTCTCTACTAAAAATACAAAAATTAGCCAGGCGTGATGGTGCATGCCCGTAATCCCAGCTACTCGGGAGGCTGAGGCAGGAGAATCGCTGGAACCCGGGAGGTGGAGATTGTGGTGAGCTGAGATCGTGCCATTGCACTCCAGCCTGGGCAACAAGAGTGAAACTCCACCTCAAAAAAAAAAAAAAAAACAGTTAAAGGTGCTTGTCATTGGAGGCTGAGCACAGTGGCTCACGCCTATAATCCCAGCACTTTGGGAAGCTGAGGCAGGTGGATCACATGGGTCCAGGAGTTCGAGACTAGCCTGGCCAATATGGCAAAACCTTATCTCTACTAAAAATACAAAAATCAGCCAGACATCATGGCACGTGCCTGTAATCCCAGCTACTCGGGAGGCTGAGGCAGGAGAATCGCTTGAACCTGGAAGGTGGAGGTTGCAGTGAGTTAAGATTGCACCACTGCACTCCAACTTGGGTGACAGTATGAGACAGTTTTAGAAACAAACAAACAAAAATTCCCGTGCTGATCAGCAGTGGGATTGTGCCTATGAATAGCCACTACACTCCAGCCTGAGTAACACAGTGAAACCTCTGTTTCTAATAGAAATTTTTTTGTTTTTTTTGAGATGAAGTTTCACTCTTATCACCTAGGCTGGAGTGCAATGGCACGATCTCAGCTCACTGCAACCTCTGCCTCCCGGGTTCAAGGATTCTCCTACCTCAGCGTCCCAAGTGGCTGGGATTACAGGCGTGGGCCACCATGTCTGGCTATTTTTGTATTTTTAGTAGAGATGGGTGTTTTTTTTTTCTTTTTGAGATGGAGTCTCGCTCTGTTACCCAGGCTGGAGTGCAGTGGTGCGATCTCGGCTCATTGCAAGCTCCGCCTCCCAGGTTCACGCCATTCTTCCACCTCAGCCTCCTGAGTAGCTGGGACTACAGGCACTCACCACCACGCCCAGCTAATTTTTTGTATTTTTAGTAGAGACGGGATTTCACCATGTTAGCCAGGATGGTCTCGATCTCCTGACCTTGTGATCCGCCCGCCTCGGCCTCACAAAGTGCTGGGATTACAGGCGTGAGCTACCGCACCCATCCAAAAAAAAATTTTTAAAGATATTTGTCATTGGATTTGAGGCCACCCTAATCCAAGGTGATCTCATCTCAAGACTCTTAATTACATCTGCAAAGACCCATTTCCTAAATAAGTCAGCATTTACAGGTTCCAGGGAATATATCTTTTTGGTGGGCCACCGTTCAACCCGCTACACCTGTGCTGGAATCAGATGAGCTGGGGGGCAACTAGCAAATGACCTTGACCCCTTGGAGTTCTGTTGCATCTGCTTGTCTGTAAATGGGAGGATCTGCACAGCTGGGGCCGGGCTGGGTCCATCCCTGCTTGGCGTGGTCTCCGCAGTATGCTTGAGACCCATCCTGGCCCACGTGGCCTGGGGTAACTCCCATGTCACTGTTCCTGCCTCTGGGATGGGGATGTCCAGCCTTCCCCCACCCCCAGGCAATGGACTTGTGAGGGCCAGTCCTAGGGTCTGGCTAGTCAGCCCGGTTCATCCCTGGCACATGTCCCCTGAAGTGCATCTCAATGTCACACCTTAGGGACAGTTCCCACGTTTGTCCTGGTCTAAGGATGGAAAGCTTTGGAAACATTCTTTCTATGACCCAGACAGTTCCGAAAGTAGAGTTAGCTCAACTCTATACCTCTATTGGGCCACCAGAACACTTTGGCTCCATTGCTAAATTTGTTAATGCTTCTGCTCACTCATTTCTTCCACATAATATTATTGGGCAGCTTCTCTGAACCAAAACCATCAGTAGATTCTGGACTTGGTCCCTGTCTTCCAACAGATCACATTCTAGGGAGGCCATGAGCAGGGCTGGTGGGCTTCTCTAAGGAGGTGACTAGGCCTGGAGGCTGGGGAGGGCCTGGGCTGTGGAGGTCTTAGGAACCAGCTTTTTATTTCTATTACTACTATTTTTTTTAGAGGAGGCCTCACTCTGCTGCCCAGGCTGGAGTGCGGTGGTGCAATCTCGGCTCACTGCAACCTCTGTCTTTCGGGTTCAAGGGATTCTTGTGCCTCAGCCTCCTGAATAGCTGGGATTATAGGCGCCAGCCACCACGCCTGGCTAATTTTTGTATTTTTAATAGAGATAGAGTTTCACCATGTTGGCCAGGCTGGTCTTGAACTCCTGATCTCAAGTGATCTGCCCACCTCGGCCTCCCAAAGTGCTGGGATTACAGGCGTGAGCCACTGTACCTGGCCTTAGCTAGCTGTCTTAACAAAGACCTGGCCATGGGGCTGGGTGGGACAGGGTGGGCAGGGCTCTGCCTGCTTCCCCTAGAGTATCACTGTGCTCATTTGCCACGTACTTGGGCATCCTGGCCAGACCTCGTTTGGAAAAAGGAGTGCCAACTTACAAGAATGGTAATGGGAGCCAGAGGCAGTGGCTCACACCTGTAATCCCAGCGCTTTGGGAAGCCAAGATGGGAGGCTCGCTTGAGCCCAAGAAATTGAGACCAGCCTGGGCAACATGGTGAGACCCCATCTCTACAAAAAATAAAATGTTAGCTGGGCATGCTGATGTGCACCTGTAGTCCCAGTTACTGGGGAGGTCAAGGCAGCAGGATCGCTTAAGCCCAGGAGGTGAAGGTTTCAGTGAGCTATGATCGTGCCACTGCACTCCAGCCTGGGCAACAGAGTAAGATGCTGTCTGTATTTTTTTTTTTTTTTTTGAGACAGAGTCTCACTCTGTTGCCAGGCTGGAATGCAGTGGCACGATATTGGCTCACTGCAACCTCCAACTCCCTGGTTCAAGCAGTTCTCCTACCTCAGCCTCCCAAGTAGCTGGGATTAAAGGCATGCGCCAACATGCCCAGCTAATTTTTGTATTTTTAGTAGAGATGGGGTTTCACCATGTTGGCCAGGGTGGTCTCGAACTCCTGACCTCAGGTGATCCACCCACCTTGGCCTCCTAAAGTGCTGGGATTACACCGCGCCCAGCCTATTACAAAAAAAAAAAAAAAAGCAAGAAAGAAATGAATGGAGATGGGGTTTGAAAATTGGGTCTGCAGGCAGTGAGAGCCACAGAAGGATGCAAAGCAAGGGGCTATGAGTCACCCAGAGCTCTCCTCAGGGATGCCTCAGAAGCCAGTGGGTGGGTGGGATGGGGACAGAGCAGCCTCCCAGGTTTCACCTTCCCACCCCACCCTGCAGGAGGAGAGAGGCTCCATTGACAAAGCGAGGCACTTCCTGGAGTCTGCTACGCCCCTGGCCACAGACCCCTACAGCTGTGCCCTGACTACCTACGCGCTGACCCTGCTCCGCAGCCCGGCAGCCCCTGAGGCACTGCGCAAGCTCCGTAGCCTGGCCATCATGCGAGGTAGGTGTCCCTGGCCCTCCCCAGAGGCCACAGCGTCGGGAAGCCCACTGTGGAGCCCGGTAAACAGCTCATGAACGTGTTTATCAAAACTGACGAGTCATGTAGTCCCCAGCTACTCAGGAGGCTGAGGCAGGAGAATCGCTTGAATCCGGGAGGCAGAGGTTGCAGTGAGTGGAGATCACACCATTGCACTCCAGCCTGGGTAACAGAGCAAGACTCTGTCTCAAAAACAAAACAAAACAAAAAACTGATGAGTCGGCCAGGCACGGTGGCTCACACCTATAATTAAAGCGCTTTGGGCAGATCACTTGAGGCCAGGAGTTTGAGACCAGCCGGGCCAACATGGTGAAAACCCGTCTGTCCTAAAAATACAAAAATTAGCTGGGTGTGGTGGCAGGTGCCTATAACCCCAGCTACTCGAGAGGCTGAGGCACAAGAATCGTTTGAACCCAGGAGGCAGAGGTTGCAGTGAGCTGAGATAGTGCCATTAGAAAGAAAGAAAGAGAAAAAGAAAGAAAGAAAGAAAAGAAAGAAAGAAAGAAAGAAAGAAAGAAAGAAAGAAAGAAAGAAAGAAAGAAGAAAAGGGAAGGAAGGAAGAAAGGAAGGAAGGAAGGAAGGAAGGAAGGAAGGAAGGAAGGAAGGAAGGGAGGGAGGGAGGGAGGGAGGGAGGGAGGGAGAGAAGAGAGAGAGGGAGGGAGGGAGGGGAAGGAAGGAAGGAAGGAAGGAAGGAGAAAGGGAAACTGACGAGACACCTTTTGCTCCTTTGTCAATTGCTTTGTTCATTATAGTATTCATTCGTTATCACATCTGCTAGTGACTTTATTTGAGGAAGTGGCTTGTCCAAGTCACACCAGCCCCAAGCATCACTTTCCTTGCCTATGAAATCTGGGATGCCAATCCCTCGGGAAAGGGAGTTCTCAGGGAGGGGTCTCCAGCAGAGAATGCATCCCCGCCTCCGGCCAGGCTTCCTGGAAATCATCCCAGGACAGGAGTGCTGGGAGACACGGGAGGGTTGGGTCTGGCTTCCACCCTTCCCTCCACTTGCTGCGTGAGCCCTGGAAAGCTTTTTTGAGCTGTCAGTCTCCCCACCTACAAAGTCATCACCCACTGGGACTCCAATCCCTGAGCTTCGACTTTCTCAGAATGCCCCCAAACTCAGTCTCCTCCCACTTCACCCAGACCTCCCCACTCCACCCCTACAGCCCTACCCCCAGCAGCTGCACTGGGGCCCAGACAGTTTTCTCTGCTTAAGTCATTAAGATGCCACCTGAAGAATTGTTTTCATTGCTTCAGAAAGAAAAAAGTTTAAAGAGGCTCCAGGGATGGAGTGGGAGGTGGTGGTGGGCTGGTTTCTCTCTGGATTTGAGAGGCTTTACACCTCATGTGAGCTCAGAATCCTTGGAGCCTTTTTCTCTCTTTTTTTTTTTGAGATGGAGTTTCGCTCTTGTTGCCCAGGCTGGAGTGCAATGGCGTGATCTCCTAACTCAGCCTCCCAAGTAGCCGGGATTACAGGCATGCACCACCACGCCCGGCTAATTTTTTGTATTTTTTAGTAGAGATG
The DNA here is from genome assembly GCF_028878055.3 of Symphalangus syndactylus. Classification (NCBI taxonomy): domain Eukaryota; kingdom Metazoa; phylum Chordata; class Mammalia; order Primates; family Hylobatidae; genus Symphalangus; species Symphalangus syndactylus. The sequence goes on along the minus strand of NC_072435.2, from coordinate 43,030,339 downwards.
GGTTTCTCCATGTTGGTCAGGCTGGTCTTGAACTCCTGACCTCAGGCGATCCGCCTGCCTCAGCCTCCCAAAGTGCTGGGATTACAGGCGTGAGCCACCATGCCTTGCCATTCTTTTTAAATTATTATTATTATTTTTATTTATGTATTTATTTATTTATTGAGACAGTCTCACTCTGTCACCCAGGCTGGAGTGTGGAGTGTGGTGGCTCGGTATTGGCTCACTGCAACCTCTGCCTCCTGGGTTCAAGCGATTCTCCTGCCTCAGCCCACAAGTAGCTAGGATTACAGTGTGCACCACCACACACACCTAATTTTTGTATTTTTAGTAGAGATGGGATTTCACCATGTTGGCCAGGCTGGTCTTGAACTCCTGACCTCAAGTGATCCACCCACCTCGGCCTCCCAAAGTGCTGGGATTACAGGCATAAGCCACTGCACCTGGCCAGAATCTTTGAGCCTTTGCAAGTCGAGTGTGGCTGCTGGGGCACTAAGTGGGAACATCAGGGGCTGGATCAGTACCTGGTCAGGAGGGAGGCTATTGATAAGTGATATCTGTGTCCAGGAAGGGGAGGGTGGCCATTGATTAGTGATGTCTGCCAGGGGTAGGGTTGGGTGGCCATTGATTCACGAAGTCTGCCAGGGGCACAGGAAGGGCTGGGGCTGCCATAGGTTTGCAGATCTGAGATGGAGCCCCGAGGCCCTTCCTGTCCCAGCTGTCTTCCCCTGATACTCTTCTCCCACCCGGGTCCCACAATACCTTTTCTTTAGACCCGTGCTTGGATGCGCTCCATGGGATGCCAGGCTACACACTGGGTGGGTTGTAGCTCTTGACCACTCCTTTCTTTGCAGATGGGGTCACCCACTGGAGCCTGACAAATTCCTGGGATGTGGACAAGGGCACATTCTTGAGCTTCAGTGACAGGGTCTCTCAGTCAGGTACTGGCCACCCCCGCTCCCGGGTGCCTGCCTTGGCCATACCTCCATGCACTGGGCCCATGTTCCCGTGTCAAAAGTCCCCAGTGGGTCTCTTCCATTGCAGTGGTCTCAGCTGAGGTGGAAATGACAGCTTACGCCCTTCTGACCTACACTCTGCTGGGTGACGTGGCCGCCGCCCTGCCTGTGGTGAAGTGGCTGTCCCAGCAGCGAAATGCACTTGGGGGCTTCTCCTCCACTCAGGCGAGCCGGGCAGGGCCAGAGGGAGGGGCTCAGGGCTGGGTGGGTGGGGTCCCTGCAGTCCTTGTTTTGAGCTCTGAGGTGGCCAGGCAGTCTGGCCCCTTCTCACCTTATGGAGCCCCAAAGAGGGCAGGGGTTGGGGGTGAGGGACAGATGCCCCTGGTTCCTCCATGGGAGCCCAGCCTCTGCCTCTGGGGACACTCCAGCCTGGCTGTCCTGAGGCCCCCAGTGCCATGGGTGTCTGCACTGGGTCCAGTCTCTATTCCAGCCCCGTTGGTGCCTGTTTCAGGCTAGGCTTTCAAGACAGGGGTCAGGGGACCACTGGCCAACTCAGTCTCAGGGTTGATGGCTGTCTTCTCCTCCATCCCCAGGACACCTGTGTGGCTCTGCAGGCCTTGGCTGAATATGCCATCTTGTCCTATGCTGGAGGCATCAACCTCACTGTCTCCCTGGCCTCCACCAACCTGGACTACCAGGAAACGTTTGAGCTGCACAGGACCAACCAGAAGGTTCTGCAGACGGCAGCGGTGCGTGTTCCTGGGACGAGGGTTTGGGGGTTGTTGGAGGAGGGGTCAGCAGGGCCTCACCGTGACTTCTGTCTCCAGATCCCCAGCCTCCCCACGGGGCTGTTTGTGAGTGCCAAGGGGGACGGCTGCTGCCTGATGCAGGTGAGGTTTGGAGGAGCATGAGGTGATCTTGGGCTTGTCCTCCTGTGCCCCATTCCCTCCAATCACACAGTGGAACCCCGGGAACCCCCAGAGGGTTCTGAACTCAGCAGCATGCCAGACTGCAGGATAAACTTTCAGCTTCTAATACTGCCCAAGGCAGGTGGCCATGGGTCCTCTCAGGTGTGCCACCCCCACCCCTGAGAGGGTCCATTTGACCCTCAGTCCAGGCATCTCTGACCCATTGACTCAAGCAGATTTGCCTAAGGGCTCCGGGTCATTCCCCCTGCTGTGGCCTGGATTTAGCCCCAGACCAGGCTGGGGCAGGTGCATGTCACGGGTTCTGACTGGCAGTCAGAGGGCAAGTTTCCCGCAATGACTCTCGGTAGCCTCCGTTTTCTGATCTCTAAAATGGGAGCCCAGATAACACCGTGGATGAGAGGGAGACCCCTAGACTCAGACATAGCTGAGCACGGCTCTGCACCCCAGATCCACAAAACTGGTCTGATGATTGTACCTACACCCGCTTCGGTGATTTCAAGGCTAAAAGGAATAATGGTAGTCTCTGAAACTGTCATGGATGTCATTGTCCTCATAATTCTGGCTGTTCCCTCCTCCCCACTGCCCTTTCTCCTCCCCTACCCTGCACCTGTTGTGGAGGGCCCAGATCCCTAAGCCTCCATCCTCCAACACCCCCCAGATTGATGTCACCTACAATGTGCCTGACCCGGTGGCCAAGCCGGCTTTCCAGCTGCTCGTAAGCCTCCAGGAGCCCGAGGCCCAGGGACGCCCGCCCCCCATGCCTGCCTCCTCAACTGAGGGTTCCCGAGGAGACCGGCCCCCAGCTGATGATGATGACCCAGCAGCCGATCAGCATCACCAGGAATACAAGGTGATGCTGGAGGTGTGCACCAGGTAAGGCCACCTGCCCTGCTGGCGTGGGCATCCCAGGAGGGTACAATGTGCGGAGAGGATGGCCTCCTGGGACCAGGAGGAGCTTCCGGCTCCAGGCACTCAGTGGTGGTTTTTGTTTTGTTTTTTTGAGACGGAGTCTCACCCTGTTGCCCAGGCTGGAGTGCAATGGTGCGATCTCGGCTCACTACAACCTCCGCCTCCTGGGTTCAAATGGTTCTCCTGTCTCAGCCTCCTGAGTAGCTGGGATTACAGGTGCCCGCCATCACGCCCAACTAACTTTTTTGTCTTTTTAGTAGATACAGGGTTTCACCATGTTGGCCAGGCTGGTCTCGAACTCCTGACCTCGTGATCTGCCCACCTCGGCCCCCCAAAGTGCTGGGATTACAGGTGTGAGCTACCTCGCCCAGCCAGTTTTTGAAATGAATGAAAGAAAAGTGAATGGACACAGAAGACTCCAGTATGGTCAGGGCGGGTAGGCCGGATGGGGACAGCGATGTGTGGCTGGGACACGGGTCCCTGCCCGATAACACCAGCACCAGGCCCCTTGGTTTCCAAGAGTGAGCCTGGGACCCGGCCACAGTGGGTCCTCACCCTAAGATGATGTTTGTTGCTATGGTGATGGATGCTTGTCACCATGGCGACGATTGGTGGGTGAGTGGTTGCCATGACACTCATAGCCCATCAGAGCCACTACCCCGGTAACGGCTGCCCTGACCTTGACTCTCAGCCCGAATGTGTCCAAGTTCCCCATCTCAAAAAGTTCTGGAAATTAGAGTCCAGCTTGGTGCACTCCCCACAGCTGCAAGCTCCACTCTGAATGTCGGCTTCCTCTTCCTTGTCCCCAACACCCTATAGGAAGCGCCTGGCATATTGCAGGCTCCAGAGAGAGCCCAGTTACCTCCCTCCCTGCCCCACCATGTTACAGAAGGAGAAACTGAGGCCGGAGCTAGGGGGTTGATTTCCCAGAGTCTCCTGCAGGGCGGCAGTGTTGAAGCACCTGGGCTGTGGCTGCTCTGTGCAGCCATGTCCAGAGTGGTGTCACCAGCTGCTTTCCAGGCTGGGGACACAGAGTGAAGTCCAAGACAAAACACAGTGCCTAGTCAAGAGACCTGGTCAAGCCTAGAGCCCTTGGCAAGGCCCTTTCCTTCTGGCCTCAGTGTCCCTGCTGTAAAATGGGTTGACTGAGTTGACCCAGCCAAGGATGTGTATGCCAATGGCCCGCCGGCCAGGCCCCAGGGCAGGCTTCCTGTGTGGGCTCGAGGGGGAGAGGGACCTTGAATTCCACCTCTGGGCTTGAGCTCTAGGGCCTCTCTCTCTCCCCTGTTGTTGGAAGGTGGCTGCATGCAGGGTCTTCCAATATGGCTGTCCTCGAGGTGCCTCTGCTGTCAGGCTTCCGGGCAGACATCGAGAGCCTGGAGCAGGTGAGGCAGCGCTGGTGAGCAGCGGTGGGCAGGGATCTCTGAACAATAGGCAGAGCTTAGGCACCCAGGGTCAGGCTGGCTGGCAGTCCAGACCTCTGTAAAATGCTATGGGTATTCTTTTCTTCCCCCTCCCCCTCCCCCTTCCCCCTCCCCCCTCCCCCTCCCCCCTCCCCCTTCCCCTTCTACCCTGTTTCTCTCTTTCTTTTTTTTTGACATAGTCTTGCCCTGTTGCCCAGGCTACAGTGTAATGATCCGATCTTGGCTCAAATTCCCAGCGGAGCCTTGAACTTCCAGGCTCAAGTAATCCTCCCACCCCAGCCTCCTGAGTAGCTGGGACTATAAGCATGCACCACCATGCCCTGCTAATTTTTGTATTTGTGGCAGACAGGGTTTCACCATGTTGCCCAGGCTGGTCTCAAACTCCTGGGCTCAGGCAATCCTCCCGCCTCAGCCTCACAAAGTGCTGGGGTTACAGACATGAGCCACCATGTCCGGCCCCTTTTTTCCCCCCCTTTCTGGGCAAAAATGGGCCATCTGTCTACTGAGGAGTAGGTGGGGTGGGGTGGGGGCTGCTCCAACAGGTGGATCTCCCATGGGACCACTGTCACTATTATTATTATTATTATTATTATTATTTGAGATGGAGTTTTGCTCTTGTTGCCCAGGCTGTGCAATGGCACAATCTCAGCTCACTGCAACCTCCACCTCCCCAGTTCAAGTGATTCTCCTGCCTCAGTCTCCTAAGTAGCTGGGATTACAGGCATGCACCACCACACCCAGCTAATTTTTTGTATTTAGTAGAGATGGAGTTTCTCCATGTTGGTCAGGCTGGTCTCAAACTCCTGACCTCGGGTGATCCGTCCACCTCAGCCTTCCAAAGTGCTGGGATTACAGGTGTGAGCCACAGCACCCGGCCCACTGTCACTATTATAAATGCCACCTAGAACTTCAGCAAAGTTCCATGTGCTTTGGCCCTGGGTGGGGAGCCATGGGGTATTCTCAATCCACATTCTGCCAAGACCAGCTGTCACCCTCACAACCCTAAGAGAGACCAGTGCCACATCTCCATTTTGTACAGGAAGGAAGAGGGACATGGGGGTGGGGATTGCTGCCCAGCTCTGGCCGGGGGAGAAAGAGGACCAAGAAGCAAGGGGTCCAGGGGCCAAAGGAGGCCTGCAGTGTGGGGAAGGTGGAACAGGAAAGCTGGGCCTATTGTTACCTCCCCTCCAAGGAGGCTGCACGGAGCACCAGGGGATGAGGATGTGGTCAATTCAGAGGCCTTGGAGTGGGTGTGGGGTTTTTTTTAAATCAAAAACTGAAAGAAAAAAAAAAAGTCCCAAGCTGGGAGGGGAACTTGAACAGTGCAGCTGAGACACCAGCAGGTGGCAGGGCTCAGCCGGGTGCCTCTTTGGCCACGGAGAAGCCTGTCCTGGGCTTGGGGCTGGGTTGAGGGAGTGTATAGGGAGGGGAGGCAGGTGCTCCAGGCAGGGATAGCCATCCTTGAGCGTCCTCTCCTGGGTGTTGAGAGGCTGGCAGGGCCTAGGGAGCACTGACCAGCACCCAGACCCCAGCCCATGGTAACTTGTGGGCAAGTCCAAGCATCCCACTGACCACTGCCCCCAGGGGATGGGAGAGGAAGCAAGTAGAGCGTCTGAGGACCCTGACTTCTGGCTTCCTCTGCAGCTGCTCCTTGACAAGCACATGGGGATGAAGAGGTATGAAGTGGCTGGACGCCAAGTGCTCTTCTACTTTGATGAGGTACCACCAGCCGGGGTTGGTGGAGGGGCTTCCCTGGTGTGCATGTTGGTGAGGGTGCACCGGTCACTGCCTGGTGTGGCTCCCTGCAAGTATCTTGTACCATAAAAAAGACATTGGGGCCGGGCATGGTGGCTTATGCCTGTAATCCCAGCACTTTGGGAAGCCGAGGTGGGAGGATCACGTGAGCTCAGGGGTTCGAGACCAGCCTGGGCAACATGGCGAAACCCCATCTTTACAAAAAATATTTAAAAAGTGGCCAGGCCCTTTGGCTTACGCCTGCAATTCCATCACTTTGGGAGGCTACGGCAAGTGGATCACCTGAGATCAGGAGTTCAAGACCAGCCTGGCCAACACGGCAGAACGCTGTCTCTACTAAAAATGCAAAAATTAGCCAGGTGTGATGGCACGCTACTGTAATCCCAGCTATTTGGGAGGCTGAGGCAGGAGAGTCGGTTGAACCTGGGAGGCAGAGGTTGCGGTGAGCTGAGATTGTGCCACTGCACTCCAGCTTGGGCGACAGAGCAAGACCTGCAAGTCCTTGTCAAAAACAAAAAACAAAAAAAAATAAGACACTGGGAGAATAAATTCCAGGCAGAGCTGGCCATGCTGACAGCTCTGTGCCCTCGGCTGATGGCAGTTTGTAGAAAAAGCAGGGAGGGGCTGCAGTGGATATTATCCATCTGTAGGAAGGAGTGAAGCATTGATCCATGCTACAGCATGGATGAACCTCAGAAACATGATGCTGAGTGAAAGAAGCCAGACACAAAAGGCCACAGAGTACATTATTCCATTGATACGAAATGCCCAGAACAGGCAAATCCGTAGAGTTGGAAAGATTTGTGGTTGCCAGGGGCTGGGGGAGTGGGGAGTGAGTGCTGATGGGGATGGGGTTTCTTTGGGGGAGAAAGAAACTGTTCTGTAACTAGACAGAGGTGATGATCGCACAGCATTGTGAATGTGCTAAATCCCACCCACACATGCTCAGCCATGCGTGCACACACAAAAAAAGGAGTAGTGTTTGGGAGGCCACCTGAGACGTTTTCCCAGTGGGATGGAAGGACCCAAAGAATAAAAAATGGGACCGAGGCTGGGCGCAGTGGCTCACACCTGTAATCCCAGCACTTTGGGAGGCCAAGGCAGGCGGATCACTTGAGGGCAGGAGTTGGAGACCAGCCTGGCCAACGTAGTGAAACCCCGTCTTGATCAAAAATACAAAAAATTAGCAGGGTGCGGTGGTGGGCGCCCGTAATCCCAGCTACTTGGGAGGCTGAGGCAGGAGAATCACTTGAACTCAGGAGGCCGAGGTTGCAGTGAGCCGAGATCACGCCACTGCACTCCAGCCTGGGCAACAGAGCGAGACTCTGTCTCAGGAAAAAAAGAAAGAAAGAAAAGTAAAAGAAAAAAAGAAAATGGAATCACGTTTCTTCTGTGTTTCACGCGTCCTGGGTATTCCTGAAATCAGCCAGTTCTGGGCCTGAGCTCAGCGCCCCGGGCCTCCTGGCCCGGGTCGAGCCTGCGCCCGCCGCTGCCCCGCAGATCCCCAGCCGGTGCCTGACGTGTGTGCGGTTCCGTGCTCTCCGGGAGTGCGTGGTGGGCAGGACGTCGGCGCTGCCAGTCTCTGTGTACGACTACTACGAGCCCGGTAGGCCCGCGCGCCCGCACCCCCGGCCCGGCCTGGTCCCTGACCCGTCGCGCCTGCACTCGGTCACCCACCACCCTCGTCCCGTAGCCTTCGAGGCCACTCGCTTCTACAACGTCAGCGCGCACAGCCCACTCGCCCGGGAACTGTGCGCCGGACCCGCGTGCAACGAGGTGGAGCGCGCCCCTGCCCGGGGCCCGGGTGAGTGCGCGGAGCCACTGCCGCCCCCCACCGCGGCCTGCCACACCCCGACTCCCACCCGCGGGCGCCGGGGAGGGCTCCCCTGGGGGCTTGGCCGAGGAGGGGCCAACATTTAGTCAGGAGGACGCAGCACAGGGGTGGGCGGGCGCTCTGCCTGTACGGGGGAGGCGGGGCTGGAGGAGCGGTCAGTGGGGAGGGGCGTGGCTGGGGGGAGCGGTAAGTGCGGAAGGGAAGTGGCTGGAGAGTGGTGAGTATACTGGGGGCAGGGCCAAGCCAGTGAGGGCCGCCACAGTGGTCACTGTCGTGAGGACTGGGCCCAGTGGGTTGAGGGTGGTCAGTGTGGTGAGGGCGGGGCCGAGCGGCGAGGGGGAGGTGAGTGCGGAGGGTGCGGGGTTGAGGGCGGGTGTGTTCAGTGAGGGGGGCGGGGCCGAACGGGGTGGGTGTGGTCAGTGCGGAGGGGGCGGGGTTGAGGGTGGATGTGGTTAGTGCTGAGGGGATGAGGTTGCGGTGGGTGTGGTCAGTGCGGGGGGCGGGGTTGAGAGTGGGTGCGGTCAGTGCTGAGGGGTGGGATCTGTGGTGGGTGTGGTGAGTGCGGAGGGGGCGGGGTTGAGGGTAGGTGTGGTCACCGCGGAGGGGGCGGGGTTGAGGGTAGAAGCGGTCAGTGCGGAGGGGGTGGGATTGGGGTGGGTGTGGTCAGTGCGGAGGGGTCGCGGCAGGGGCCGGGGCTGTTGCAGGGCGGCCCAGACAGGACGCCCTGCCTCCTTTCTCTCCTACAACCGCTTTTTAAAAATCTGTTTCTGTTTTTGTAAGTATTAGGCAAATACCTGCGTGAAATTCCATGAGACCAGGGCTCAGGACCTTCCATTAACTGTTGCTCCCCAAGACCCACCGAGGGGGTAGTGGGCCCGGGCCCCAGGGACATCTTTCCCACCCCCAGGCTCTGTGGGGGCGCGGGCAAGGTGCAGGGTGGGGAGTCCCCCGTGCCCTGTCGAGCCTGCCTCGTCCCCCAGGCTGGTTCCCCGGCGAGTCGGGCCCTGCCGTGGCCCCTGAGGAGGGGGCGGCGATCGCGCGATGCGGCTGCGACCACGACTGCAGCGCCCAGGGGGACCCGGTGTGCGGCTCCGACGGGGTGGTCTACGCCAGCGCCTGCCGCCTGCGGGAGGCCGCCTGCCGCCGGGCCGCGCCCCTGGAGCCCGCGCCTCCTAGCTGCTGCGCCCTCGGTGAGGACCCTACCCCCCGCCTAGCCTTGGGGACCCCGTCGATGCTGCTCTGGGCCACGGATCTCCTCCCCTCGGCCCCTGGGTCCCCTCCCCGCCACGCCCTCCCGACCGAGGCCCCCTTCCTTCCAGAGCAGCCGCTGCCGGCCTCGGCGTCCTCCACCTACGGGGATGACCTGGCTTCTGTGGCCCCGGGGCATTTACAGCAGGACGTGAAGCTGAATGGAGCCGGCCTTGAGGTGGTGGACTCAGACCCTGAGCCTGAAGGGGAGGCGGAGGACAGGTAATAGCTGGGCCCACCCCAGAGATCAGAGACATAGGCTCAATATCTCCCCACCTCCCTCCCCTACCAACCTTCCCCGAAGACCTGCCCCGTCTCCCTCCTCTCGCCCCGACCCCCCACAGGCAGTGGGAGTGACTCAGGGTCAGAGGCTCAGAGTTCCTGGGGACAAAGTGGGACATTCATCCTCCCTCCACCCTGGCCCACGCAACACCCACCAGCGAACAGCTGTGCGCGGGCGCGCGCGGGCGCACGCGCGCGCAGGTGTGTGTGTGTTTGCATACAGGTCAAAGATCCCTTATCCGAAATGCTTGGGACCAGAAGTGTTTCGGATTTCAGATTATTTTCAGATTTCAGAATGCTTGCATTATATAGTTAGCTAAGGTTCAGCATCCCTAATCTAAAAATATGAAATGCTCCAATGAGCATTGCCTTTGAGCACGTCAAGTCGCTGCTCAAAAAGATTTGGATTTTGGAACATTTCAGATTTAGGATTTTGGGACTAGGGAAGCTTTGCCTGTAGTTAGCAGTGTGTGGTTTCCTCGTGGGCAGATTTGTGTGATCTCAACCATAGTCAACAAACAGCCCATCTGCACAGGATCCTTCCAGCTGCTCTTCCGTAACTTCACTTCTCCGCTCAACACCTGCAGCCACTAAGCCATTTTCCCCCCTACTTGTCTGTAATTTTGTCATTTGGAGAATGCCAGGTAAATGGAATCAGAGTGGAGAATCTTTGGAGCATGATTCCCTTGCATTCACCTGTGGTGTTTCGTGTATCCATAGTTTTTTTTGTTTGTTTTTTTTTTTAAATCTGGGCTCACTGCAATCTCTGCCTCCCGGGTTCAAGCGATTCTCCTGTCTCAGCCTCCCCAGCAGCTGGGATTACAGGGGCCCGCCACCACGCCAGGCTAATATTTTTTGTATTTTTAGTAGAGGTGTGGTTTCACCATGTTAGCCAGGCTGGTCTCGAACTCTTGACCTCAGGTGAACCACCCGCGTTGGCCTCCCAAAGCGCTGGTATTGCAGACGTGAGCCACCGTGCCCGGCCTATTCTTTTATTTTTGAAACGAGGTCTTACTGTATTGCCCAGGCTGGAGTGTAGTGGCGTGGTCATGGCTCACTGCAGTCTCGACCTCCTGAGCTCAAGCAATCCTCTTGCCTCAGCCTCCTGAGTAGATGGGACCACAGGCACACACTATCACCATGCCCAGCTAGTGTGTGTGTGTGTGTGTGTGTGTGTGTGTGTGTGTTGTAGAGATGGGGTCTCTGTATGTTGCCCAAGCTGGAGTGCCATGGCTGTTCATAGACGTGGTCATTGTGCACTGCAGCCTCAAACTCCTGGGCTCAAGCGATCCTCCCATCTCAGCCTCCCAAAGCTTTGGGATTACAGGCATGAGCCACTGTGCCCGGCCTGGAGTTTGTTCTTTTGTATTGCTGGGTAGTGTTCTATGGGTAGATTTTTTATTTGGTTGGTGGTCTGACACAAGCCGTTCCCCTCTTACCGCACGTGGACATCCAGAACCCATCACTGTGGTCCACTGGAAGGGGAAAGGAGGCAGAGTTGTGCAGTGCCAGGCGTAGGACATGTGTCCCCCTCCCAGGTGGGGTTCTGCCATCTAAATGAGGAGGTGGCAGCCGGCCTGAGCCCCGTGGAGGTGGGTTCAGGAAAGGGGTGTGGGGTCTCATCCCGAAGTCCTGGCGACCCCATAGGAATCTTTCTCCTTCTCTCCTGGCCAGTCAGAGCGGCTTCTCTTCCTAACGGCTGCCCCGCTCAGAGCAGGACAACACCATCTGGCTGCATCCTGTCCCTATCAGCCTGTGACTCTGCCTAGTGGGTGGGCAGACCTCAGCCCAGGTGACACCTGCCTCTAAATGAACCCAAGGAACAGAATGGCAGAGATCTGCCCATCCCTAGGATGAGACTCTTGGGACCCAGGTGTGGGCTCAGCAGTCACCGGTGTGGTGCAGCGGGGACAGCTGGAGGTCCCTTGGGAGATCCCCCACCTTCCTAGCTACAGCTGGAGCTCCAAGCACCCCAACCCCCCAGCCTTGGAGTTGGGCATCATTTTCCTGGGGCCCCGACGGCTCCCACAGCCTGACATTCTGTTTCCGGTAGAAGAAACGTTCCCAGAAAGCGCTCGTGTGGCCAAAAGCCTCTTTCTGAGCAAACATGATGTGGACTAAATTAGCAAAACATCCAGCCCGTGGGCAACTTCAAAACGGAACAGGCTGCCTTTCTCTGAAACACAAAGCCCCGGCCTCCCTTTGGGGCACCCAGGACCCTGAATTGCCCTAAGACTGTCCCAGCTCTCGAACCCTCTGCCTTCGCCCCTGGGGACCTCGGGCTCATATCACAAGGCCCTGCGGGGAAGCAGATGGCTCTCAGCAAATGCACTTTCAGCTTCTGGCTGCCCGGGCTGAGTGACCCAGGTGCTTCCTCACCGTGAGTTCCTGATGTCCTAGTGCCCAAAGGACCAGCCCATTCCCAGGGCCCCCAGGCCCAGAACCTGCCTGCCTTGGGAGGCCCTGCCAGCTGCCTGCTACCAGCACCAACAGACTTTTGATTCCCTTTTGTGACCCCTGGCACCTGCTTATGTCTGCATTTACCCATCTTCTCCGGGGTGGTATTTATTTCAGCCAACACCGCTCAGCCCTGATCTCTGCCAGCATGGAGGCCCCTTGCTGCCTGTGAGGTCAAGGTCTGAGGCTGCCCTGGCCGGTGGGTTCCCGACGCCTGGCCCCCATCACCCTACAAGCGACAGGCCCTGTGGCTCCTTCCTCAGCCCGAGGCCTGGTGCCCACTTGCTGTAGAGGATGTTGTAAGATAAAACTTCATCTCCAGGGTCACGGCTGGGCCTCGGCCTCTTGCGGGCAGCGGGAACCTGGAAAGCAGCACCCAGCGCGCCAGCGCATTCCACAGATGGGGCCAGACTCCGGCCCTTCGGAGATGTAGTGGCTGGGTGGTGGGGGCCCACGGGCCAGGGCTCCTGAGCCCTGTCTTCGTGTACAGCCCAGCCTTTCAGAGTGGTGGGGAGGAGGGTTTATGGATGTCAAACACCTGCACCCTGAGATAATCCTACAACACATGCAGTTGTGAGACCACAGTTTGGTCCTGGGGACCATTCATACCCGCACACCCAGCTTATGCCTGTGGTTAACATCTCAGAAAACTCTAGTAAATGATCACTCCAGGATATTGACACGAATACACGTCACTGATCTTACTTACATGTTCTGGGTTGCACATGAACTTTGTGTGTGCGTGTGTGTGTGTGCATGTGTGCGTCCTGGGCACCTGACACCCCCAGCCCAGGGCTGCCTAAAGTTGGGCTGATCAGAGACATAGACCCAATGAGGAGCCCAACAGTGGCCCCCCAACCCTCTGCCTTGCCCCCATAGTTCATGCCCCAGTGGTCTTTGAAACTGCCCTGTGCCACTCCCTGGAGTGAGCAGCAGTGTCTGTGTGTGTGTGTGGGTGTGTCTGTGTTTGTTCATCAGGTGCTGAGGCTTCTCCCCTTCCCCCCACACCAGCTGTGTCCTCCGCAGACAGTGACACAGCCCCTTGTGGCCTGTCCTGTGCAAGGCTTACAGCCGGCTGCCGACATCCTGGCAGAAGGGAGTTCCAGGTCTGCAGCACCCGAACCCCCCAGCACACACTGTCCATCCTCACGCCCCATTGTCCCACCTTGTCCGTGGTGACATTGACAGAAAGTGAAAAGAAGGATCAGCCTGCAGGTGAGAGGAGGGAAGGCGAGGGTCCCCAGCAGTCAGGGGACAGCAGGAGGCTGAGCCATGCTAGTGATGGGTTTTGGGGAGCAGAGTTGGGGGTGCTATTCTGGCTGCTCAAGAGACATCCCAAGACAAGCCAGAAGCTGGTGGGCATGAGAATGGCCAACCAGGCTCTGGGCCTGGTGGGGTCCCAGCACTGGGCACTGAGGATGGGGTGCCCTCAGCCTCCTGGGCAGGAACTTGCAATGAGTCTCCAGGGAATGCAGCACCAGCCCCAGCCCCAGCCCAGACACCAGTGTGTTGTTGGCTGCATCCAGCCCAGAAAGCCAAGCCAGAGAGGCTGGCAGGGCCCAGGAAGCAGCGTTTGATCCTGTTTCAGATTCCTGGGCTGCCCTGACAAAGTGCCACACACTAGGCAGCTTAAAACAGTGAGAGTTTATTGTCTCACAGTTCTGCAGGCCAGAAGTCCACGGTCAAGGTGGTGGCAGGGCTGGTTCCCTCTGGAGGCTGTGAGGGAGAGCCTGTCCCAGGCCTGTCTCCTGGCTGCTGGTGGCTGCTGGCTGTGCTTGGCGTCTTGGCATCCCTTAGTTTGTGTCCGTCCACATCACTCCCATCTCTGCCTCTTCCACCACATGGCTTTCTTCTCTGTGTGTCTCTGTGTCCTCTCCTCTTCTTTTTTTTTGGAGACAGAGTCACTCTTTTGCCCAGGCTGGAGTGCGGTGGCACCATCTCAGCTGACACAACCTCCGCCTCCCAGGCTCAAGCGATTCTCCTGCATCAGCCTCCCCAGCAGCTGGGACTACAGGTGCCCACCACCATGCCTGGCTAATTTTTGTATTTTTGGTAGAGACAGGATTTCACCATGTTGGCCAGGCTGGTCTTGAACTCCTGGCCTCAGGTGATCTGCCCACCTCGGCCTTCCAAAGTGCTGGGATTGCAGGTGTGAGCCACCGCACCCACTATCTCTCGTCTTCTTTTTTTAATTTTAGTTTGTTTATTTTTGAGACAAGGTCTTGCTCTGTTGCCCAGGCTGGAGTGCAGTGGTACAATCATAGCTCACTGCAACCACAACCTCCCAGGCTCAAGTGATCCTCCCGCCTGTGCCTCTTGAGTGGCTGGGACTATAGGCGCGTGCCGCAATGCCTGGTTCATTAAAAAAATTCTTTTGTGTAGAGATGGGATCCCCCTGTGTTGCCCAGGCTGGTCCCAAACTCCTGGCCTCAAGCAGTCCTCCCATCTTGGCCTCCCAGAGTGCTGAGATTACAGGCGTGAGCCACCGCACCTGGCCATCACTTTTCGTCTTTTTAAAATTGAATTAAATTAATTACTTAATTAATTTAGAGACAGGCTCTCACTCTGTCACACAGGCTGGAGTCCAGTGACGCAATCTCGGCTCACTGCAACCTCTGTCTCCCAGGTTCAAGCGATTCTTCTGCCTCAGCCTCCTGAGTAGCTGGGATTACAGGCGCCTGCCACCAAGCCCAGCTAATTTTTGTATTTTGGGTAGAGACAGGGTTTCACCATGTTGCCCAGGCTGGTGCTGAACTCCTGGGCTCAAGTGATCCATCCGCCTTGGCCTCTCAAAGTGCTGGGATTACAGGCGTGAGCCATCAGGCCTGGCCTCTCCTTATCCTATGAGGACACCACCCACACTGGATGTAAGGCCCACCCTTCTCCAAAGTGACCTCCACTAGTGACAGTTGTAACAACCCTATTTCCAAATAAGGTCACATTCTGAGGTCCGGGAAGGACGTGAAGTGGGGGAAGGGACCCTATTCGACCCAGTACGGCCTTCCCCACTTTGTGTCACTGGAGCAAAGAGGAGTGGGTGCCCATGCCCTGGCTGCCCCCTTCCGCAGAGGCCTTGGAGGCTACGGTGTCCCCCGGCGACCGTCGGAAGAACCCTGCCCGCACCTTGTCTCTGAACTCAGCTGACACGTAGTAGTAGACGAAGGGATCCATGCAGCTGTTGAGGGTGCTCAGCGCCAGGCTAGGCACGTAGGCACCATAGAGGTTGCCCCAGGCGCTGGGGCTCGGGTCTGAGTAATGCAGCAGCAGCAGCAGGTTGCTGGGCACGAAGAAGGCCACGGCGGAGGCCAGCACCACTGCGGTCAGCCTCAGTGCATGGCCGTAGCGCCGGCCGCTGGCCGCCAGCGTGTGCAGGGTGGCCCCGTAGCACAGCAGCATGGCCAGCAGCGGCAGGAAACAGCCCAGCAGCGCCAGGCAGGTGAAGGCCGGTTGCCAGTGGGAGGCCTGTGCGTCCAGGGGCAGCGCGTCATGGCAGAGCACGTGATCGGAGCGCGCCAGCCGGAAGGTCTGCCGCTGCAGTGTCAGGGGCAGTGCCAGGGCGGCTGCCATGAGCCAGGCAGCCACGCAGAGTCCAAGGGCCAGGCGCCGGCCACGCAGGGCGCGGGCCCGCAGTGGGTGCACCAGGGCCAGGTAGCGGTCCAGGCTGACGGCGGCCAGCAGCAGCACTGAGCCATACATGTGACCGTAGAGTGCAGCCGTGGCCAGGCGGCAGGCGGCCTCCCCGAAGGGCCAGCGCTGGCCACGCAGGTGGTAGGCGACCCGTGGGGGCAGCGCCAGGGCCAGCAGGAGGTCAGCGGTCGCCAGGTTCATCAGTAGCACGGTGGAGGGCAGCCGAGGTGCCCGTGTGGCCAGCACCCACAGCGCCAGCCCGTTGGCCGGCAGCCCCACCGCCAGGACCAGCCCATAGAGGGCGGGCACCAGCCTGGTGGGCACCCAGCCCAGAAGCAGTGCCCGTGAGCTGTCTGGGAGCTCCAGGGTGTCACTGTCATTGGCACAGACTTGGCCTGGATAGCCGCGGGGAGCAGGCAGGATTGAGGGTGTGCTGTCTGTGGGAGAGAGGGGGCGTCAGTCAGCCCCTGCCTCGGCAGGTGACAAGAAGCAGCAGGGAGGGAGGTGCTCAGAGCCTGGGGTCTGCCCTGGTGGGAAACAGCTGGACATGACACTCAAGGGAATAGCCCAGCCCTATGGGGTCAGGGACGGGATGCAGAGTGGGCTGGGTTGAAGCCCCCAACTTCCCAGCCTCTGCCTCCCCAGCTCCGGGCCCCCAGCTCCATCTCTGATGTAACCCCGTCTCTGCACCCCAAAGCCAGGACCACTCACCATCGCCACCTCCGGTGCTCCCGCCCTCGTCGTAGACGCTGGGGGTCTGGGTGCCGCCAGACAAGCTGAACCCCAGCACCAGGGGACACAGGAGCAGTCGCCCCCACATGACTGCACTCAGGCTGCTCTGGGCTGTGGCCTCAGGCTTCCTGCCTCGCCGGACCCTGAGCCCCAGCTTCTGGAGCCTGGGCGGATGAGCAGATCGCGCCGGGGGAGATAAACCAGGAAGGCTGCCCCTGCCCCCGCAGACCCACCAGAGCCGCTTGCCAGCCAGCCCGTGGGAGGACTGGAGTGTGGGTTATGGAGACCGGGCTGCCCCACGTGGCTATATCCAGTGTGGCGCCTCCGGGGGACCCAGGTGCCAGGCCAGCAAGATGCAGGGGGAGGTCCCAGCTGCAGCCAGCACCCCCAGTCCCCGGCCAGCCCAGGAAGCATCTGCGGTTCAAGTGGCCACTTCCTACCAGCCGGTCACATCTGCAGCCACTGTTCTCATGAAAGCCCTGTCCTCACCCCAATCCCCACGCCCATCACGGGCTCTGGGCCCTTCCTGAAGTCACCCCCCCACTTCCTGTTTCTGGTGAGCAGGATAAGAAGAGCCCTGCTAGGCCAGGTGTGGCAGCTTACGGCTGTAATCCCAGCATTTTGGGAGGCCAAGGCAGGCAAATCACCTGAGGTTGGGAGTTTGAGACCGGCCTGACCAACACGGAGAAACCCCATCTCTAATAAAAATACAAAAATTAGCTGGGCTTGGTGGCAGACGCCTGTAGTCCCAGCTACTCAGGAGGCTGAGGTGGGAGAATTGCTTGAACCCAGGAGGTGGAGGTTGCAGTGAGCTGAGATGCTGCCACTGCACTCCAGCCTGGGCAACAGAGCGAGACTCGGCAAAAAAAAAAAAAAAAAAAAAGAATGAACGCCTCCCACAGGGCAATATCAGGGGTCCCCCCACATCCCCAGAGCAGCACGAGCCCAGCGTCAGGGACTCTGGCTGAACCTCGAGAGCCCCTCAGCCATCCTCGGCTGACCCCATACTCACAAGGCACCCCTATATGAGTGCCTCACTTCACTCTTGCCCAGGGGACACACGGGCAGCTGTAGGGGAGACAACGATGCCGGGGACAGCACCTGCCGAGGACCGGGGGGACTTTGGGGTGTGTGGGTCGCCTGCTTTGACCTCTGACCCTGAGTGAGGTGGCCAGGTTGAAGGGTCCTCAGGCCAGCCTCCAGGGGGCCTTCCTCCTCTAGCCCCAGCACATCCCCACTCCTGGGCACCATCGGATGGGGGCTCATCATGCAGATGAAGAAACTGAAGCTCGGGGGGGTACCCCTTCCCTCTCCTGCACAAGGCCCCTCAGTGTTGTCCCTCCCTGCCTCAGAGAGGCCTCAACCTGTCGTGCCCTGGGGGAGTCCGGTATGGGTGGCTCTGGCCCCAGTGTGCTCAGCGCTGGGCTACAGGGGATGGGGGACAGGGGTTGGGGCGGTCTGGGAGCAGGAGGGCCTAGTTGGGAGCCATGAGAATTGGGGAAGATAAAATGAACTAGGGATGTGGGAGGGAGGGGTCCAATGTGGCTGTTTCCTGCCTGGGGGGAGCCCTAATCTCATCACACACTTGAGCACTCAGGGATCAGCCAGGAAGTGACTGAGCAGAGTCTTGGACGGAGTCAACGCCCAGCTCCAGGAGGAGACACTGAAGCCTGGAGACAGTCTAGCTGGAGCAGGGTCTCAGAGGCCCTGCTCCCGTTTCTCGGCAGTTTCCATGGCCACCAGTGAGAAAATCAGCTTCATGTCAATGACTTGGGGAAAAAGGTGGCTGAAGACACCCTCAGCACACGGAAAACCCACGCCTGGGCTCCCCCCCCCCACCCACTGTCTTCCCTGTAAGCAGAGTGGGAAGCTGTGCAGGGGAGGCTGGGCACATGGGCAGTCTGGTGATGCTGGGGCAGGGTGGTTTGAAGATGATGCATCAAAATAGTGACGCACAACCGGGCGCGGTGGCTCACGCCTGTAATCCCAGCACTTTGGGAGGCCGGGTGGCTGGATCACAAGGTCAAGAGATTGAGACCATCCTGGCCAACATGGTGAAAACCCGTCTCTACTAAAAATACAAAAATCAGCCAGGCATGGTGGCGCACGTCTGTAGTCCTAGCTCCTCAGGAGGCTGAGGCGGGAAAATTGCTTGAACCCGGGATGTAGAGGTTGCAGTGAGCTGAGATGACACCACTGCACTCCAGCCTGAGCAACAAAGCAAGACTCTGACTCAAAAAAAAAAAAAAAAGCCAGGCACAGTGGCTCACACCTGTAATCCCAGCACTTTGGGAGGCGGAGGCAGGTGGATCACTTGATGTCGGGAGTTCGAGACCAGCCTGACTAACATGGAGAAACCCCATCTCTAGTAAAAATACAAAATTAGCCAGGCGTGGTGGTATATGCCTGTAATCCCAGCTACTCGGGAGGCTGAGGCAGGAGAATCACTTGAACATGGGAGCCGAGATTGCATCATTGCACTCCAGCCTGGCAACAAGAGTGAAACTCTGTCTCAAAAAAAAAAAAAAAAAAAAATAGTGACGCACATGCCCTTATACTCAAGGGTTCCATGTCTAGGAATTTCTGCCAGACACACGCACAGGAAGACGTCCTTGGGAGGATATCCACACAGCAGCACAGAGCAGGGAGGTGCCCGCCAACAGCCCCTCCCCAGGAACAACACGGCAGCACAGGCTGTCGGGGGAACCCCAGCAAGCGGAGGTGACGATGACATTGCCCCTGTCAGGCACAAGCTGTACCCAGGCGACACTGCCCAGGTACTTCCCGGAGGATGCTGGGCGCGACAGCTTTGGAGGAGAGGAAACCATGTGTCTGTCTTGTACTGTTGGAGTTTTCTGTACACTGTGTTACTTTCCATAAAAACTTTTTTTTTTTTTTTAAGACAGAGTCTCGATCTGTCGCCCAGGCTGGAGTGCAATGGCGCAATCTCAGCTCACTGTAACCTCTGCTTCCTGGATTCAAGCAATTCTCCCGCCTCAGCCTCCCCAGCAGCGGGGATTACAGGCGCCCGCCACTACGCCCGACTAATTTTTTGTATTTTTAGTAGAGGCGGAGTTTGGTCACGTTGGCCAGGCTGGTCTCAAACTCCTGACCTCAGGTGATCCACCTGCCTCAGCCTCCCAAAGCACTAGGATTATAGGCATGAGCCACCGCACCTGGCCAAAAATTATTTATTTATTTATTTATTTAGAGATGGAGATTCGCTCTTGTTGCTCAGGCTGAAGGTGCAATGGTGCCATTTCGGCTCACTGCAACCTCTGCTTTGTGGATTTAGGCGATTCTCCTGCTTCAGCCTCCTGAGCAGCTGGGATTATAGGCACCTGCCACCATGCCTGGCTAATTTTTGTATTTTTAGTAGAAACGGGGTTTCATCATGTTGGCCAGGCAGGTCTTGAACTCCTGACCTCAGGTGATCCACCCGCCTCAGCCTCCCGAAGTGCTGGGATTACAGGTGTGAGCCACCACGCCTGGCCAAAAACTTATTTTCTTAAAAAGGGCAGACAGCCGGGCCGGGCTGTTTCAGAGTGGTGGCTCATGCCTGCAATCCCAGTGCTTTGGGAGGCCGAGGTAGAAGGATTGCTTGGGCTCAGGAGTTCGAGACCAGCCTGGGTAACATAGTGAAACCTTGCCTCTACAAAAAATAAAAAAATGAGGTGGGAAGATTGCTTGAGCCCAGGAGGTCGAGGCTGCAGTGAGCTGTGATTGCACCATTGCACTCCCACCCGGGTGACAGAGTGAAACTCTGCCGAAAAAAAAAAAAAAAAAAAAGCAGCATTAAAAAGTAAGGGAATTCTGACATATGCTACATTGTGGATGAACCTTGAGGACATTATACTGAGTGAAATAAGCCAGTCACAGAAAGACAAATCCTGAGTCATTCCACTCATGGGAGGTCCCTGGAGTGGTCACCTCCATAGAGATAGGAAGTAGAATGGAGAGGGGGGTGCCAGGGGCTGGGGGAGGGGGATTGGGGAGTGAGTTCTTAAGGCCACAGCGTTTCAGTTTTGCACGATGAAAGAGTTCTGGGCTGGGTGAGGTGGCTCATGCCTGTAATCCCTGCACTTTGGGAGGCCAAGGCAGCTGGATCACTTGCGGTCAGGGGTTCGAGACCAGCCTGGGCAACAAAGTGGGACCCCCCCCCATCTCTACAAAAAATACAAAAATTAGCCGAGTGTGGTGGTGTACACCTGTGGTCCCTGCTACTTGAGAGGCTGAGGTGGGAGGATCACTTGAGCCTGGGAGGCAGAGGTTACAGTGAGCAGAGATTGCGCCACTGCCCTCTAGCCTCAGTGACAGAGCGAGACTCTGTCTCCAAAAAAAAAAAAGTTCTGGAGATGGATGGTGACAATGTGAATGTACCTACTGCCACTGAGCTGAACACTTAAAAATCATTAAGATAAACTTGTTATTACGTGTATTTGACCACAATTCAAATAACTTTTTTTTTTTTTTTTTTTTTTTTTGGAGACAGAGTCTCGCTCTGTTGCTCAGGCCGGAGTGCAGTGACACAGTCTCAGCTCACTGCAACCTCCACCTCCAGGGTTCAAGCGATTCTCCTGCCTCAGCCTCCCAAGTAGCTAGGATTACAGGTGCGTGCCACCACACCCGGCTAATTTTTGTATTTTTAGTAGAGGTGGAGTTTCACCACCTCCAACTTCTGGCCTCAG
The DNA here is from genome assembly GCF_028878055.3 of Symphalangus syndactylus. Classification (NCBI taxonomy): domain Eukaryota; kingdom Metazoa; phylum Chordata; class Mammalia; order Primates; family Hylobatidae; genus Symphalangus; species Symphalangus syndactylus. The sequence continues at coordinate 43,009,501 of NC_072435.2, read as the reverse complement.
GTGAGCCGCCTGCCTCAGCCTCCCAAAGTGCTGGGATTACAGGTGTAAGCCACTGCACCTGGCCCTTTAAATAACTTTTTAAATTGGGAAAAAATGGCAGACAAGCGCAAGTCAGTGGCGTGTCCTGGATTTCACTGTCCTCCAACCCCTCAGGTCCCTGGAAGGTCCTGGATGTGGCCTCCACTCTCTCCTGCCTTCACTGCCTCCAGCAAAAGGTCAGGGTCAGGGAACAAGTTAGAAGCCACATGGGCAGGCTGGGTGCGGTGGATCATGCCTGTAATCCCAGCACTTTGGGAGGCCAAGGCAGATGGATCACCTGAGGTTGGGAGTTCAAGACCAGCTTGACCAATTTGATGAAACCCCGTCTCTACTAAAAATACAAAAATTAGCTGGGCGTGGTGGTGCGTGCCAGTAATCCCAGTTACTCAGGAGGCTGAGACAGGAGAATCGCTTGAACCCGGGAGGTGGAGGTTGCAGTGAGCCGAGATCGCGCCATTACACTCCAGCCTGGGAAACAAAAGCAAAACTCTCTCTCAAAAAAAAAAAAAAAAAAAGAAGCCACATGGGCACCAGCAAACATGGCACCACCTCCTCTCATTCCCTGGCTGGGCAGGGACATTAACCCAGTTGAATGGCCATGAGAGGCAGGTGCCGTGACCCTGTCTCACCAGGACTGACAGTCACTCTTAGGGTCGCACGGACAGCCATGGTGGAAGCAGGGCTTGGGGTCCAGCCTGTCCAACCCCTGGATTCCCAGTGCTTCCTCTCTGGGGCCCCAAATCAAAGTTTGTTTGCTCCACCGTACCAAGGGCTGAGGCTCCACTCCTGGAGCCACAGAGAGAAGGGACTGGCCAATCTCAGGGTGGGGCAGAGTCTGAAACCTAGGTGGGACCCAGGAGCCAGCCCAGATTGCAAAGGTCCCCAGAAGGGAAGAAGAGAAGGGAAACCACAGAGGTGCAGACACATTCCTGAGACCTCAGCCTGCCTGCACCCATCCCTGCAAGTTCCTGCCCTGGCCTGTTCTGTCCCCCACCCCCTGGCCTACCAAGACAGACTTTGGGTCAAATTGCTTTTTAAAAAAAATTTTATTTTTTAGAGCAGTTTTAGGTTCACAATGAAATTCAGCAGAAGGTACAGAGTCCCCACGTAACCCCACCCCACACACGCAAGCCTCCCCCGCTATCTAAGTCCTTTACCAAGAGCATTGCTTTGTTGTAATGGACAAAGCTGCGTGGACACGGCTTTGTCTTCTGGAACCCCACATTTCCATGGGGGTTCACTTTTGGCACTGTACCTTCCATGGGTTTGGACATCTGTGTCATGATATGTCCACCGTTGACCATAGTGTCACACAGAGTCATGTCACTGCCCTAAAAATCCTCCCACCTCCACCTATGGATTCCTTCCTCCCATCTGCCCCCTGGCAACCACTGATCTTTTCACTGCCTCTATACTTTTGCCTTTTCCAGAGTGTTCTATAGTTGGAATCATGCAGTGTGCAGCCTTTCCAAGCTGGCTTCTTTCGGATGCATTTGAGGTCGCTTCGTGTCTTTTACTTTTTGAGACAGTCTCGCTCTGTTACCCAGGCTGGAGTGCAGTGGCGCGATCTCGGCTCACTGCAAACTCCGCCTCCCGGGTTCAAGCGATTCTCCTGCCTCAGCCTCTGGAGTAGCTGGGATTACAGATGCGCACCACCACGCCTGGCTAATTTTTGTATTTTAAGTAGAGACAGGGTTTCACCATGTTGGCCAGGCTGGTCTCAAACTCTTGACCTCAGGTGATCCTCCTGCCTCAGCCTCCCAAGGTGATGGAATTATAGGTGTGAGCCACCATGCCTGGCCCCTTCATGTCTTCATGACAGCTTCATGGCTCATTTCCTTTTATATCCTGTTGTCTGGAGGTGACATGGTTTATCCATTTGCCTGCTGAAGGACATCTTGGTTGCGTCTGACTTTGGGCACTGGTGAATACGGCTGTGTATATCTGCATGCACGTTTTTGTGTGGACCCAAGTTTTCAGTTCCCTTGGGCAAATACAAAGGAACGTGATTGCTGGATGGTATTCAGTTTGCTGTTTGGAGTAGTTAGCCTCATTCTCAGCAAGTGAGGACATCAGGCAGGAGGCACTGGTTCTATGTTGCAAAAGCCAGTGAAACAAACACCTCAGTAGCAACAGGGTAAGTGTTCATGGGGCCCCACTGGAAGCCCCTGTCCCAGCATCCTCTGTCAGCATCACGTGTAGTGTTGCAGAAACAGGAAAAGAGAGACCTTGGGGTGTATACAGGAGGATCTTTATTGAGTGCACTCAGACCCACCGGACTCAACATCTAAAAACTGGGCCTAGAATAAAGACAGCACTTGACTTTTATACACACTTTGAAAAAGGGGTGGGTTAGCTTGAAGCAGGCTTACAGTGGTGCGAAAGCAGGGATACAGAGGCAGGACAAAGACAGTTAATCAAATTGTAACAGGTTCATAACTCAGGATTAGACATAACCGTTGCTATGCAACTCAGGTGGCCATTATCTAGGTTTGCCCTAGTGCCTAGCATGGCTTATTCCATGGCCATGCCAGGTGGCTATATCTCAGGCCTGCTCAGATGGTTTATGACCTTCACTCCACTGCTTAGATAAAACAGAATACTTGAAGACACTAGTTGCAGAGAACAGGAATCTATAAACTCATACCATAAAACAAAGGAAAATTTGTTTTTCTTCTCCCTATGTTGAGGGCGTGCTGGGAGAGGCTCCAGAGCACATTCCTTTGTGTCTTGGCTTCTTAGTATTATTAAGACTTTTCCTGGGTCTGGGCTGTGCCCATTGCTGCCTCTGAGACAAGTCAGCCTAATACAGGAAAGCTTAATTCTCTTTTTAATTTTTTCTTTCTTTCTTTCATTTCCCCCCTCAGTAGGGGTTCCTGAGACCCTCAGCCACCTCCCTGTACTTGACGGAGGTTGAAGGGGAGGTGCTGGACATGCAGCTGCTTTATTAACGCTGCTGTATCTATCTCTGGATAATGAATGTGGCTCACAGCCACACGCCTCTATGACCTCGCGTTTCCGTGGGTCAGGGGTCCAGCCTGGCAGGCTGGGTCTTTGGTTCAGGGTCAAATGAGGCTGAGATCAAGGTGTCAGCTGAGCTGTGTCCTTATCTGCTGCTCGGGGGCCTTTTCTGGGCTTAGGTGGACTTGGGCAGAATTTGGGTCCTGGTGGTAGTGGTGGCCCTGAGGTCCCACTTGGCTCTTGGAGGCCACTCTCTGTCCCTTGCCACAGGGTCCCCTCCCCAGCACAGCGGAGACATCTTCAGGGCCAGCGAGGAACCTCTCTCATCTCATGTCATATCACCTCGTCAAGGTCACGGGCCCTGCCTACTTGAGGGCAGGGGACCCCTCAGGGCGGGCCACCTCAGAGATCTGCTCTTTGTCTGCTCTCTTGGGACCAGCACGGCCTTTCCCAGTCCCTGCAGCACTTCTGACCAAGGAAAGCCAGTCTGGGGGCCCAGAGAGGACCCTGGGCATCCCCAGCTGTAGGATCGAGGTAGAAGGAAACAGAGCAGCCTCTGGTCTGGCTTGCCACACTCCCTGGGAGCGCTGACCCTCTGGTGGGGTCACAACTGCCAGGGAAGCTTGGGTGTGCAGGGAGCACATGGGTCCTTGGGAGGCAGCTATGGCCCCTTGGGGAGGTTGGGGACAGCCCCTGCAGAGGATGGAGGAGCCCATACTGAGGGGGAGGGGCTGGCCACTTCTGCCTTGGAACCCTCTAGGCATGTCAGCCAAGGACACAGCGGAGCTGGGGGCTTCTGCTACCCAGAAGCAGGTGTGGGGCCTGGGGTGCGGACAGGAGGCAGGACATGAAGAGAAAATGATGGTGAAAGCCAGGAGGTGGGTGGGGCCCCCGGGAGCATGGAGGGTGGTCGTGTGGGGCGGGTGGGCAGGCGTGGGCCTGGACAGACAGGTTGGGCATGGGAAGCTTACAGCAAACACCACGATCTTTAAATTGGGTTCTGCATGAGAGACACTTGGGCGAAGGAGATGCTTCTAATTCCCACTAAATGTGCAAATGGAGTGGGGAAAGAATATTCTAGAAGACACTCCCATGTCATGGCAGGGCAGGTGCAGGGTGTGAGATGATCTTGGTTCGGGGGGGCTTCGACTCCCCTGGTCCCAGGTGGGCACACCTGGCCACCCCTTGCTCCCATGGGTCCAGCCCACTGACCTCGTGGCAGGAAGTCGGCAAGGCTCTCGCAGGAAGAGACCAACACACCCTCACGGCTTGATGTCAATATTCAATTATTAACTTTAATGTGCAAATAAATAGAAAAGGAAAACTACATTCAAAACAGCTGCAAAGGAAGGACAAGCCCCAGAACAGAAATTCCTCAAGAACGGAAAAGAGGTGCTCCCTAGAAGCATGCAGGGATGGGAATACCGAGAGGAGGGGCTCAGCGGGGTCTCCGGCTGCACCCAGGGCCCATGTGGCTCTGCCTGAGATGGCCGTGGGCCTGGTGCAGGAATCCTGATGGCAAGTTCCCTTCTTCGAAAACCGGGATGCATACAAAGTGCCTGCGTGACACTTGGGGAGCTGGGGGGGGCGGGATCCCAGGAGGACGAGTCAGCGTCGGAATCGCCCAGCCTGGAGTCAAAGGCGTCAGGAGCCTCCAGGTTCCACAGGAAACTTCTAGAAACGCATCTCCACTTCCTGGAAACTTGAGTCCAGCTGTTGCAGGATGACAAGGGTGGCGGTTATTCTGGGCCCACTGGTGTGCAGGGGCCAGGGCCAGGGGCTCTCACGGTGGGGCAGAGAGGCCTGGAGAACTGGTCCCCAGCTCCAGTCACTTGGGATTCTTGGCACAGAAAGCCTTGGATGCCTCCATGGGACAGTCACCTCAGCCCCTCACAAAAGGACAACAATGATCCCTGGAGTGGCCACATGGGTCCCGGGGTGGGCAGGCAGATGGGGCTCCTTGGCTGGAGGCTGGGACTGTCAGGGCGGCTCTCGGAGTTCCACAGAGGGAGATCTCAGCCCCAGGGAGCCGCAGGACTTGGCTGCTGCAGAAATAACAACCACTAAGAGCAAAAGGAATAAATATCTGTGCGTGTATACACATAGGCCTAGGGTGCCCACTGCGGGAACACGACTGGGCCCGCCGCCCCACAGCAGGGTCGTGCCAGCTCTGAGGGAACACTGGCTGGGGTCCCTCCCCTTGTGGCCCCAGAGTTCAGCTGCTGGAGTTGGGGTTGGGTGTCTTTTATCCAGAGCGGGGTCTCCCGGGGCACTGCCCGCCTGCTCCAGGTCTTGACTTCAAAGTGGGATCCCAAAGGTTTGGCTGAAGGGTTCTTCTCACTTCCGAAGTGACTGAGGGGCCTGAACACCAGCCAGGCAGAGCTGATGCCCAAACCCTCAGGTGACGTTTCTGGCAGCTCTGAGAATATTCTGGAAGGACTCACTTTTCAAGCAAGCCTACCCAGGGCTCAACTCCTTCCTTGTCAGGGTCTCCTGGACATGGACCCCCTCCAACGTGTGGGCCTCAGGAGGGCTGTCTACCTGTGACTTTTCCAAGACACGGTAAGAATATGGGGCAGGAGCCATCTGCCTGCCAGGGATTTGGCACATGTGACGGACGGGGACGCAAACATGATTGCTTGTTCCTCGGCCAGCACGTCCACCCGCCCCTGTGGTGGGGCTGAGCCCCAGGGCTCGGGTGCAGGTAGCTCAGGTTTGGCACACAGCAGGCCCACAGGAGACCGGGAGCCACGGGGGCGGCGTCCTGCCCTGGAGTGCGCTGTCCGGCAGCAGAGGGGCTGGGAGATGCCTCTCAGGTCGTTCAAGAAAACGGCCCCGACACGACCAAGGCCGAGGGCACGTCTGTGCTCTGTGAGGCGCCTGCCCGGTGCCCATGAGGGCGGGTCAGGGCGAGGCCGGGCGGCGGCTGTACTGCACACGGTAGCGGGTCACGGGCAGGCCGTGCACGTGCACCGTCTCACACAGCGTCTTGCAGGGTACCATGTCCTCATCCTCCTCACCCATCAGCCAGTCCTGCACCAGGCTGGCCGCCTCCACCGTCACATTGTCCTCCAGCCAACGGCTGTGCCACTCCTCAAAGTGCTGGTGGTGGCGGAGCAGGACCAGGGGCTGCACCTGTTGAAGAGGCCGGGTGTCAGGGCGGCTGAGGGCTGGACCCCCAGGGCCCCAGGACTTGGGGTGAGGAGGGGGATGTTGGGGCAGCCCAGGCCTCCCCTGGCACCTGCTTGGCCCGGCAGAGGGTCCCACGACGGTACATGTAGTCCTCGGAGTTCACGATGAACACCATCTTGTGAGTGCTGAGCTTGAAGCGGCAGTCCACGTCGCAGGCGCTCTCCACACCCACCAGCCGTTTCCAGGAGCTCCTGGCCTCACCGCGCAGGGCCCGCGCCTGCTCGCTCTGCCACCGGCGGCGGAACTTCTTGAGGTTCCTGGGGGCGAAAGGAGGTGGAATGGACTCTGGCTCTCAGCATTGTGGGAGGAGGATTTGCGGGCTGGGAAGCCCCCAGGCCTGAGACCATCAGAAGATGTGCTACCTCCCAGGGGTCCACAGAAAAGCAGATGGAAGCAAGAAGAAACGCCCCCAGATCTGAACACCCACTAGCGGCCCCCATTGGTCCCACAGGTGCCATCCTAGCCCGACCTGAGGTGGTCCAGGGTCCTGCCACAGCCACCTGCCTCTGGCCTGGCCCCACCAGCTCTGGCAGCGTCTCCCTCCAGGCCGGGCATTCACTCTTCACTCACTGACGCATCGTGGGGTTGGCCCCGCCCCTCGTACCCCTCACCGTCCTGGGGTTACTAATCCCTCCACTGCAAACCACTAGCCTCAAAAGGGCAGGGCCCGCCTCAGCACACAGCAGGCACCTACTAAGTGCTCCCAGACAGTGTGCCATGGTCCAGCCCCTATCAGGACAAAGGGGACACTTCCTGGGCCCAGGAAGGAAGGAACGGAGCATGCATCTCAGGGCCTCTCACCTCTGCAGGAACACAGGTTTCAGGAGGAAGCCCTCGGTGGGCGAGCTGGACGCGCCCTCGGTCCCCACATACTGCTCCACGTACCGAGCCAGGTGCTGGGGACAGGGAGAGACACAGCCCGTGATGCCCCTAAAGCAGGGCCATGGCCACTTTCACTCTGGACCCTGAGTTCAGGAGCTCATGGGTTCTGTGACCCCCACTCCCAGAGCATGAGGAGAGCCACTGCAGAGGACTCCGATCCCTGACGTAGACCCCCCAGACTATAGCTCTCGACAGAGGACCCAGCGACAGCGAGACTCACACAACCAGGCCACAGCTGAGGAGCGCCAGAAGCCCCCGGAAGCTGGAAGAGCAGGAAGGATATGCCCCAGAGCCTTTGGCAGGAGCACGGCCCGGCCCACAGTGTGGTCGTGGACTGCTGACCCCCAGGACGTTGAAGGAATAGACTTCTGTTGTTTGAAGCCACATGGTTTGTGGTCATTGTGGTGGTAGCCCCAGGAAATGAATGGAGTTGGCCTAGCTGAGTAATGTGCACACACACTGGACCTGCTGGCAGGTGCCAGGAGCTGCAGGCCCCAATGACCACCCTGGGGACACACACGGGTCAATGCCTCACTGTCACCAGGATGCGGGAGGTGAGCAGGAATCTTCTGTCCCCACAAAAATTGTGACTGGGAGCTGGGGCCAGGTGGCTCCTCTGCTGGGGATTAGGAACAGGATGCAGCCCTGACACGAGAGGTGCAGAGGTCACAGCCACGGGGATGCCCTGAGTGGGGGTCGGGGGCCAGGGAGAGGCGGCCTGGTTCCCCTCCTGACCTGGGACACAACCGCTGGCTCAGGAGGAGTGGCCTGCTCTTTGGAGAGGGGGCACAGAAGAGAGCCTGGTGGGGGAGCAGGGAGGGAGGCAACCCCACCCACCAGGCCTCAAGGAGAGCCTGCAGCCTGCAGCCTGCAGAGGGAGGGTCTCTGGATGCCGCGCGGCCTGCGCTTGGCTGGTGGGAGCCCCATGCTGCTACCCTCAGGCGCTCCCTGGTGTGCGTGGCACGGACTGGGGCCAGGGCCTCACCTGGACCTCCACAGGGTCCTCCGTCTGGGCCTCCTCGGTGTCCAGGAGCTCGATGGTCATGATCACCTGCCCTTTGCGCTGCAGGAACATCACCTGCGGAGCAGGGACGCCAACAGCCTCAACTGCTGGGACAGCCCAGCCGGCACAGCACAGGCTCGCAAGGCCACCCGCCACCTGCCTTTGCCACCCTCCCAAAGCCCTGATGCTTCCTGCAGGTCAAAGGTACCTCATGGGCTCTGTAGCAGGGCCGGTGTCCCAGCCGCCGAACCAGGGTCCACCCAGGACTGAGTCCAGAGCGGAGTGGGCGGCGGACCTCCCGGCTTGCTCCCAGCCCCAGGCCTCCTCTCACCTTGAAGCAGTTCTCGTCGGCCATGCAGCGCTCGGCCTTCCACTGGTAGCTGGTCTCCCTGGCAGCACGGACGCAGCGGGAGGACAGGTTCCCACCGGCGGCGCCTCGCTTCTTCTCGTTCAGGTAGAGTTCCACCACCTTCAGGCAGACGTCATCGCTCACAAGGTGGTGCAGCTGGCGGGAGGAAAGCAGGTGGTGCGGCCACCCCGCCTCCTGCGGGAGCCCCCACCTCACCCACAGAGGAAGTCGGCAAAGGCCAGAAACACATCAGGATGGAGACTGCATGACACAGGGATGAAGACCAGGATCCGGACAGGCTGTGGGCAGACCAGACCAAACAGACCAGACCAGACCAGACCAGACCCAAACCGGACCAGACCAAGCCAGACCAGACCAAACCAAAACCAAACCAAACCAAACCAGACCAGACCAGACCAGATCAGACCAAACCAAACCAGACCAGACCAAACCAAACCAAAACCAAACCAAACCAGACCAAAACCAGACCAGACCAGACCAAACCAGACCAAACCAAAACCTAACCAAACCAGACCAAATCAAATCAGACCAGACCAAAACCAGACCAGATCAGATCAGGCCAAACCACACCAAACCAGACCAAACCAAAACCAACCAAACCAGACCAGATTAGACCAGACCAAAACCAAACCAAACCAGACCAAAGCCAGACCAGACCAAACCAGACCAAACCAAAACCAAACCAAACCAGGCCAGACCAGATCAGATCAGACCAGACCAGGCCAGATCAAAACTAGACCAGGCCAGACCAGACCAAAACTAGACCAGACCAGACCTGAACAAAACAGACCAGGCCAGACCAGCAAACTCTGCCCGGGTGTGAGAAACACATAGAAAAGATACGGAAAAAAATGTTCCAAAGCAAACCCAGGAATGAGCTGAAGGTGGCGTGAATGCAGCCTGTTCCTTTCCCCTAAATGCTTGGCTGTAAATACACTGCTACTCCTTTTACCTTTGCACTGAAGAAGGAAGAAATGGAAACAGCAGGGGTCGTGGGGCAGACAGGGCTGTGTGAATCACCTGCCTGCACAGCCCAGGCCCTGGTCAGGGGACCACACTCCCTGAGGGTTCCATGTACAGCTCTGTTGAATGGATACAATAACACTTGGACACGCACAGGTTTCAGACAGTACCTGGCACACAGCAAGTGCCCATTGAATGCCGACTGCTACTGCTAAAAAACAGCAATGCTAATTTTTAAGAAAAAGGGAGGCAGAGTCCAGACATGGCCTTGAGGCAGGTTACAAACAGCGTAGAGGGGCCCGCACTGAGCACCTGGCCCAGGGAGATGCCCCTGGGGGGTGGTGCGGCCACAGCAGGGCGGCACAACGCTCTCACTACGGCTCCAGCCAGACAGCCCCATTTTCATTGCTTTGTTTTTAACAGATTCTAGAGGAGTTGTTTATGGAAGGGGGGGATTTTTTTTAAAGCATTAATCAATGCTTTCCATAAACCATCTGGTCCAATCTCCTGGTGTCACAAGCAAGGCTGCTGTCCCCGAAGCCATGGCCCATGAGGGGTGCCCAGCCTGGGGGGGGGAGGGGCAGATTGCCAGCCCCCTGGCGTCCCCTGCGTCACTGCCCCGACACTGTGTGCTGGGCCCTGGGTGTCCTCTCTCCAGGCTGCCCCGTGCGTGTCTCCCTCACCCGGGGAGTGGCCACTGCTGTGGATGGTAATGGGCAGGGACCCATTTCGGGCACACAGAGGGAAAGTGGAGGGGGCTGAAGTGAAGGTGTAAGTCCTTGTGGCCAGACACAGAAATCCTCCCAGTCACCAACAAGGCAGACGCGACAGAAACAGGCGCAAACACCATGGATAGCTTTCCATGAGAAAAGATGTCCCAACAGCAATGAAAGGATAAGGCCCCAACCACATAAGCCATCAGGGAAATGCAACGTGAGCCCATCGAGATTCGAACAACTCCCAGCTGATGGAGAGACGCCCCTGAGCCCCAGGGTGGACACACAGTGCGGCCTTGCACAGCACTGGTACGAGTGACCCAGGAAACGGAAAGTTGCCATCAGCGGGACACACCTCTCTTTGCCTTACCCCAAGGGCAGCAGCAGAAATGTACATGGACAGCCACCACAGACACACCCACGGGGTACCACCCATGCCTGTCCTCAGGAGACAGGTGGACGGAGTGGGGGTCGTTCCTGGGAATGCTTGGCCGGTTCATCTCAACACAGGAATCCCACAGAATGACACTCCCAGGATGCAGCCGGGCACTGTGTGCTTCTGTTAACACATGGTTCAAGACCAGGGATCTACCTCTGTAGAAATCAGGGTTGTGATGCCGGGCACGGTGGCTCACGCCTGTAATCCCAGCACTTTAGGAGGCCGAGGCAGGCGGATCACCTGAGGTCAGGAGTTCCAGACCAGCCTGCCCAACATGGCGAAACCCCCTCTCTACTAAAAATACAAAAATTAGCCAGGCGTGGTGGCGCGCACCTGTAATCCCAGCTACTTAGGAGGCTGAGGCAGAAGAATTGCTTGAAACCAGGAGGCAGAGGTTGCTGTGGGCAGAGATTGTGCCATTGTACTCCAGCCTGGGAGACAAGAGCAAAACTCTGTCTCAAAAAAAAGAAGACGAAGAAAAGAAATCAGGGTTGTGGGTGTCTATGGGTGGCAGGTGGCTGGGCGGGGACACAGGGGCAGGGGTTCTGTTGATGAAAAGCCCATCCATCTGCCCCCTTCAAACTTGGGGACTTTTCTGCTTGTGTATTTTAGTTCCATTAAGCAGTTTTTAAAACCTGGAAGGAAACATCCTGTCTGAAATGCTTCTCGTGACTGTGTCTGGGTGGGAGAGTAATGGCATTATTTTTTTTCCAGCTTTTTTTCCACTTTATGATGAACAGCCTTACTTGGTGACCAGGAAATGGAGGTCACCATGAACAATGATTCTGGCAGAAACCAAGCAGGACCCATGTCCTGGAACCATACCCAGCTCATCTGGGATGTCTGCTGTTTATATTTACGTGACCAATTTCCTTGTGTTGACATTCAGTGGGGGCTGGGTTTTTGCTACTACTAAAACCAACGGAGATGAACATCACTATTCCCACCCTCCCCCAAGATAAGTGGGTTAAGGTTTTTTCCATGTTGTCAATTTAACCTCGAGAAAGGTTTGTCAACAGGGACACGGAACAAAAACTTGTACACAAATGTTCACAGCAGCATTGCTCACAATCTCTGTAAGGCAGCCACAGCCCAGATGTCCACAAAGAGATAGAAACAAAACGTAGCTACCCACGCAATGGAATATTACAGAGCCATAAAAAGGAATGAAGCACGAGGGAAATCCAGAGGCAGAAAGCAGTTGACTGGATGTCAGGGGCTCGGGGCGGGGGAATGGGGAGTGGCTGCTGATGGTGATGGGGTCTCCTTTTGGAAAGATGAAATGTTCTGGAACTACACAGAGGTGGTGGTTGCACAATATTGTGAATGTACTAAATGTCACCAAACTGTACACTTCAAAATGGTTAATTTTACGTTATGCGAATTTTGTCTCAATCAAGAAAAAACAGGATAGGTTTGCTGTGCCGACCACGAGCCTCCTCCCGAGTGGGGAGTGAAATGACGGTAGGGCCATTTCCGCCGTCCTCAGGGCCGGCCCCGCCCCAGCCCGGCTCACCTGCCGTGCAATGTTCTGCACCAGCTTGTCCATGGTGAAGCCCACGTAGGCATGGATGGTGAACATCTCGCGTAGGGTGTCCTCGTACTGCGTGGGGTCGATGCTGCCCTCCAGCAGGCTCCGCACCATGTCCAGGAAGGCCGGGTAGTACTCCTCCAGCTCCACTTCACCTGCAGAGACACACAGCTTCATCTACATGCCTCCTGGAAGGTGCAAAGCCACGCAGGCCAACCTCTGGCACGACAGAGCCCCAACAAATGCCCCCATGGGGCCCAGCAGCCCTCACCTGCCACCCCTGGGGCAAATGTGGGAATCACCAGGAAACCCGAGTAGCTGGTGTTCACTGCCACCCTCCCTGCGGCTGCCTAATCTGGCCGGCAACCCAGGGATGGCAGTGAGAGTGCTGTGGAGGCCAGACATGGTGGCCCATGCCTGTAATCCCAGCACTTTGGGAGGTCGAGGCAGGCGGATCACCTGAATTCAGGAGTTTGAGACCAGGTTGGCCAACATGGGGAAATCCTGTCTCTATTAAAAATACAAAAAATTGGGCTGGGTGCGGTGGCTCACGCCTGTAATCCCATCACTTTGGGAGCCCGAGGCAGGTGGATCACAAGGTCAGGAGTTTAAGACCAGCCTGGTCAAGATGGTGAAACCTCGTCTCCACTAAAAATACAAAAAAAAAATTAGCCGGACATGGTGGTGGGTGCCTGTAATCCCAGCTACTCAGAGGCTGAGGCAGAGAATTGCTTGAACCTGGGAGGTGGAGGTTGCAGTGGGCCGAGATCCCGCCTACTATACTCCAGACTGTGCAACAGCACAAGATTCCATCTCAAAAAAAAAAAAAAAAAAAAAAAAGAAAGAAAAAGGGCACCGTTGAGCTGGGCCATGACAGCTCCACGAGAAAGCCCATGAGAAACAAAGGTTCCCCAGTCAGGAGAGGGTGCTACACCCAAGACAGGTGCCACTGCCAGGGGAGCCTGGGCGAGGGGTACGTGAGACCTCTGTCTTATGCTGGCAACTTCCTGTTTGCAATTTCCCATTTGAAATCACAGAATTCTCTTAAAATGAAAAGCCAGAAAGAAAAGTAACAGGACGTGTCAGAACATGAGCTGCGACCCCGAACCCCAGGCACCCCCTGGGGCCTCCCCTCAGGCTTCGGAGCCTTACTGGGCTGCTTCAGCCGCAGTTCCATGGCCGGGTCGCTGCCCTTCTCCCTGCGGCCCTCACACAGCAGCTTCTCCCGCTCTTTCTCGGTCCGATACTCCAGGAGCTGCTTCTGCGCCTGGCGGTAGATCTTCAGCAGCCTGGAGCACAGGGTCTGGTGCAGGCGCAGGAAGAAGTACCAGTTGTTGTTGGCAAAGAAGAGGCTATAGACATCGTCCAGGGGCTTGTGTGGGGGTGGGGGTGGCGGGGGTGGTTGCTCAGTGGCTGGGGCATCCCCGAAGGCCCCCTTCTCCTCTGGGGGGCTACTGTGGGGTCCTGGTGCCGGCTTCTTCCGCTCACTGGGGTCTGCGCTCTGCCCCTGGGGGCTGTCCCGGTCCTCGTCGGCTGACTCCTCGGAGGCGCCCAGGTCCAGTTGCTGAGAGAAGAAGAGGCTGGGCACGAACTGGTGCAACAGCTGGTGGATGGTGCCCTGGTCCTCCTTCTGGATGGCCGGCTGCCGCTTCACGTAGTAGCTGATGAGCGCTGCTGCATCCTCCAGGATCTGCCGGTCCTCGTACACAAAGATGAGGTGCGGCTCGCTAGAGGGGGCACTGCGGCCCTCCGAGTGCTGCTCCTGGTGCTGTGGGGGAAAGGGCAGCCATTAGGCAGAAAGCCATCCAGCACCCAGAGGACCCCCAATGCCCGTTCATGAGTCGCTGTTAACTGGGCCACCAAGGTGGATGAGCGCTGCCTAGAGCAGGATGGGTGGCGAACATCAGTGAGGCAGCAGGGCCTAGGGGGCAGGTCGTGCCTCAGCCTCTTGTGCAGCCCCATGTGTTCCTGGTCCCCTCTCTGAAGGCAAGGCAGACCTAAGTCATCCCAGGACCCCAGACAAAGGAGCCAAGAGGATTCTGAGATGTGGGGTGGGGTTCACACGGGGTCTGACAGTGTGAAGCCTGGGTCTGTCGCTCAGCCCAGCTCCAGGACAGAATGGGGCCCCGTGGCTCAGCATGGAGAAGCCTCTGAGGCCGACCTCCTCCTACTGACAGCAACGGTGGCGCCTGATTCCAGCTTGACCAGGGCTGCCCACACCACACTATTGATGAAGTCAAGGAGGCACAGGGTGAGCTGTGACTTGCCTCTGCCCTCCATCTACTACCTGAGAGGCCTGCAACTGCTCACATCTGAAGCCCTGCATGCCCGTCGTCACCAAGCCCCCGCCTCCGCTGCTGTCACCTGCCAGCCCCTGCACGTGCTTGTTACCACCATCATGTCACCAGCCCTCCCACCAGCTCCCACCAGCCTGCTCCAACCGTTCTCCTCACTGAGTCCAGGGCGATTTGGCCCACAGGAGCATAGTCACCCCAACTAACGCCCCTCAGGCTTTCCCAGGCTGCTCAGAAGACGCTGGCCCCTGGCATGCCCCTCCACAGCCCCTCCAGCCTCACCGTGCTGAGCTCCCTCCTGCATGTGCAGGGCCTTTGCATGTGCCCATCTGCTCTCACTCCCTGGAAAACCCTGTCCCAGGCTCACCCCTCTCCTTGGTCTTTATCTAGATCATGACTTTCATTCCCTCATACCGTTAGACAATCACCCCTTCCTCCAGCCTCCCATGCCACTGTCCTGGCACTCAGGGCCTCTGCTGGGCGGCCCCAAGCCCTCAGCCCAAAGCAGGGAGGCAGACGCAGCAGGGCTCTTGGGGAAAGTGAGCGTGGACGCCGTCTCTGCAGGCTCCCGAGGGAAGGACCGGGTCTCCCAGCAGCCTGAGGTTTCCCTTCCTCCTCCCCTGCAGGGCAGCTTAGGCTGGTGGGGCCAAGCACACTGACCTGGTTCCTAGGAGTCTGCATGTTCAGCCCCGCTCTGGGCTCTTCAGTGTGACCATTGCCCTCTGACTGCTTCCTAAGTCCCCCAGGTCTCATTTATGCCATAAACACTATGAAAATTCCTTTACAGTCCCCTCTGAAGCAGGGTCCCCATGTCCATAATCTGTAACCATGCTTTGTAAATCATGTGATGGAATGGGGTTCTGACTTTGGAATTCATCAAGGACCTGTATATGCAGAGATCTGCATATGAACCTCAGTGCCCCTCCCTTCATCAGCCCCAGCCCCAGGGAGGGATCCAGGAACTCGGGGTCGCATTGGTGGATTTCCAGGGCTACTTCATCATCTGCACTTTGCAGACACCACAGACCCACAGAGCCTATGCGGGGTTTTGGGCTTGAGGATCGCCGAGGACTAGAGTGAGGAAGCCAGAGTGGCTGTGGGTGGGCCTGGGGCGAGGGTGGCCCATGGGGAGGGAGGTGGGAGGGAAGGGGGTCCCCACAGTCCCACAGGCTCTGGGAGAGGCCTTGGGCTAGCAGCCCGGCTCCTGTGGATTCCGTTTCTGTGTTGTAAAAGAAGGAGTGACTGCTCACTGTGCAGTGACAGGACCAAGAAACCGAATCAGGTGAGGCAACACCCCCTGCCCAGGTGGGCACCAGGCTGACAATGCAGCCCGTGCCGTGATCTGGGCACTGCCTGGGGAGCAGCGTGCCCTCCCCAGCTACCTCCTCAGAGTGTCCAAGGACCTTCCCGACAGCTGGCTGTCACCACGCCCGGCACCCTGCCAAGCTTTCCACCTCAGGATCCTGCAAGCAGGCACTCCCTACGCACAGCTACTAACAGGCCCAGCTCCTGGCAACCTGAGGGCTCCGCTGGCCTTGGTTCTATGACTCAGGCCTTGTGAGCCTGCAGCAAGGACATGCAGCCAAAGGCCTCGAACCCGATGACTCAGAGCCCTGGCCCCCTGCGACCAGCCCGGGCAAATGCAACCTCTTGTGCCTCAGTTTCCCCACTGGTAAAATCAGAATAATGCCGCAGCAGAGTCAGGTTCAAGAGTGAGGTCAGATGATATATTACTCCTTCTGTGTTGCTAACACCAGTGCCCGGAACAGTTGGCAAGAAAGAAATGAAGGCTGCTGCCACCCACTACCTAAGCCAAAAAGTCCATCACTGCCCCACGGGAGGGACAGAGACTTCTCTAGACAATGGCAGAGCCAGCCAGGCGCGGCGGCTTACGCCTGTAATCCCAGCACTTTGGGAGGCTGAGGCGGGTGGATCACGAGGTCAGGAGTTCAAGACCAGCCTGGCCAACATGGTGAAACCCCGTCTCTACTAAAAATACAAAAATTAGCTGGGCGAGGTGGTGTGCGCCTGTAGTCCCAGCTGCTCGGGAGGCTGAGGTAGGAGAATCGCTTGAACCCGGGAGGTGGAGGTTACAGTGAGCTGAGATCACGCCACTGCACTCCAGCCTGGGCAACAGAGCGAGACTCTGTCTCTAAATAAACAGACAGACAATGGCAGAGTTGCTGGTTCTCCTAGGGCAGGCCGCAGGCTGGGCATCACAGACATGAACCCTCACCTCGACACAGCCCTAAAAGGGCAATGCCACTACCCTGCCTAACCACCAGGGAAACAGAGGCACAGACCCGGCAGTCGGGAGAGCCAGGACCCCACCCCCGCCAGCCGGCAGGGCTAGGGAAGGCTTTACCTCGTCGTAGACACTCTCGATCTCGTTGAGCAAGCTCTTGGAGCGCAGGGCCTTGGTGTCGTTCTGCTTGAAGTTCACAGCCTGGTGGTCAAGGGACTTGAGGTACGCCTTCTCATACTGCTCCCGCCAGATCTTGTTGAAGCCCTGCTGGGCCTCCCGCCACTCCTCTTCCTTGGCCTTCAGCCTGCGAGGGGAAGAGAGGTCAGCACCAGCGACAAGCCAGGGCATCCTCCCTGAAGCATCCCAGGGCTGGCCTGTCTTCCTCTGGGACTTGACTGGGGGTCTAGGACCCAGGCCCAGCCAGCTCCCAGCCTAGTCTGTGCAGTGGGCTCCATGCACGTCAGAGGGAGGGCGTGATGGCCTTACAGAGCCAATGTGGCCGGCTTCCCGGTTCCTCCGCCTCCTCCCTGGCACCCAGCACTCTCTGCATGGCTGTTGGCTCAACCACTCAGGTCCCTTTCTCAGCTGTGAGTCCCAAGAGGAGACGGACTGGGTCTGCCTCGCTCAGCTGTGTAACCCCAGGGCCAAGCATTGCACCTGCCTTAAAGTGGCCACTTGATAAATACCTGTTCACTAGCACCGGATGGTATCCGAAATGCAGCATTAAATAAAATGCAAGCCACAGTGTAGTGGTCGCATCTCACTCTTAAAGCAGTTACTTAGATGTCTAGATGTGATTATGTGCAAGGTGGGAAGTCCTAGAAGGTCACAGTGCTCTCCTCTCAGGAGTGGGAGACTGGGAAATACAGGAAGGCACCCCTAGGCCTCAGAGACCTCCCCTGGAGATGACACCTGTTGACAAACAGCACTGATGAGCTCTCCAGGGGCTCCCTGCGGCGGGGAAGGGAAGGGAAAGGAAGGGAAGGGAAGGTGGGATGCAACAGGGCACCTTTTCAGGACAACGGGGACAGCAGTGACAGGGTTCTTCTTGAGGCTCTCGATGATCTCTGGGGCCTTGTCGCCATAGATGCGATAGATGGCACGGCGCTGGATCACCTCCGACGTGCCTCCCAGGGAGTCATCCAGCCGGAACTTCTCCTGGTCTTCCGGCGCCATCCGAGACAGCTTCTTCTGCACGCTTTCCAACACGCGGATTGTGGCCAGGTTCGTCTCCAGGACAACGTCTAACTATGGAAAGGAAGGCAGGAAGGGGTCAGCCACTGGGTAACTCAAGAGGCCTAAGGGAGGGGCCTGGGACCTCAGAGACCAGTGGATTTTTGGGGTGTGTGTGTGTGTATTTAAGAGATAGGGTCTTGTTCTGTCACCCAGACTGGAGTGCTGTGGCACAATCAAAGCTCACTGCAGCCTCAACCTCCTGGGCTCAAACAATCCTCCCACCTTGGCCTCCCACATAGCTAGGAATATAGGTGTGCACCACCATGCCTGGCTAATTAAAAAAATTTATGGCTGGGCACGGTGGCTCACGCCTGTAATTCCGGCACTTTGGGAGGCTGAGGCAGGCAGATCACAAGGTCAGGAGTTCAAGACCAGCCTGACCAACATGGTGAAACCCCATCTCTACTAAAAATAAAAAAATTAGCCAGGAATGGTGGTGTGCCTGTAATCCCAGCTACTCAGGAGGCTGAGGCAGGAGAATCGCTTGAACCCAGGAGGTGGAGGTTGCAGTGAGCCAAGATCACGCCACTGGACTCCAGCCTGGGCAACAGAGTGAAACTCTGTCTCAAAAAAAAAAATTTTTTTTTTTATAGATGGGCTCTTGCTTTGTTGCCCAGGTTGGTCTTGAACTCCTGGCCTCAAGCAGTCCTCCCACCTCAGCCTCCCAAAGTGCAGGGATTACAGGCATGAGCCATCATGTCCAGCCAATAAAAATTTTAATTACAAAAATTAATTTAGCCTGGGCAATACAGGTCCTGTCTCTAAAAAAAGGAAAAAAATTTAGCCAGGTGTGGTGGCTCATTCCTTTAATCTCAGCACTTTGGGAGGCCAAGGTGGGAGGATCGCTTGAGGCCAGGAGTGTGAGACCAGCCTTGGGAACATAGTGAGGCCTCAACTCTACAAAAAAAGTAAAAAAACCAACAACTTGGGCATGGTAGTATGCACTTGTGGTTCCAGTTACTCAGGAGGCTGAGGTGGGAGGATCATTTGAGCCTGGGAGGTCAAGGCTGCAGTGATCCATGATGGCGCCACTGCACTTCCAGCCTGGGAAACAGAGCAAGCAAAATAAATACATAAACAAAATAAAAATAAATTTAATTTTTACATTAAAGAAACTTTTTTTTAGGAGACAGGGTCTCATTCTGTTGTCCAGGGTGGAGTGCAGTGGTGTGATCTTGGCTGACTGCAGCCTCGGCCTCTCTGGCTCAAGCAATTCTCCTGCCTCAGCCTCCGGAGTAGCTGGGATTACAGGCGCCTGCCACCATGCCTGGCTAATTTTTGTATTTTTGGTAGAGATGGGGTTTCACCATGTTGCCCAGGCTGGTCTCACACTCCTGAGCTTAAATGATCCACCTGCCTTGGCCTCCCAAAGTGTTGGGATTACAGGTGTGTGCCACTACCCCCAGCCCAAACAAAATTTTTAAACAGAAAGAAAAGTGCCATCTGGTAGCCAGCCCAGAGGCCAGCAAGACCCAGCAGGAAGCTTCCAGGAGCTGCTGGAATGTGCTGCAATCCCTGCTCCTCCAAAGGAGGCTGGGGCAGTGGAGGAGGATCAGGACGCATGTCCCGTGGAGAAGGGGGACAGGCACATGCTGGGGGACTCGGCCACAGCAGCACACACACCTCGAAGCGCTCGTCCTCACAGCGGTGAAGCTGCTCCTCATACGGTGTCTTCTTGGAGCTGACGAAGGTGGAGTCCTCAGACCAGGAGGGGAAGGAGACCCAGGTGTCGTTCAGTACCTACACCAAGAAGAAACACCGTGAATGGCGCTGCATGCCCCAGGAGCCAAGATTTACTGTTAGTCAGTGTAGAAGGTACCAAGATACATAATACCATCCTGATACATAATACCAACTGCCTTATACAAATGGGAAGGTGCATAAAGTTTTTAAGGAAAAACATGACTTTGGTCAAGTGAACACTCCCTTGGTATCCTGGGAGACTGGTTCCAGAACCACCCCTGGAGACCCAAATCCACAGATACTCAAGTCCCTGATGTCCAATGGAATCCTATTTGCATATATCCTATGCAAAATCATCTCTAGAATACTTATACCTAATGCAATGTAAATGCTGTGTAGATCATTGTTACACTGCATTCTTAAAATGTGGATTATGCTTTATTGCTGTATTGTCATTTTTTGGTTTCTCTTTCCCCACATATTTTCAATCCATGGTTAGTTGAAACCACAGATGAGGAACTTGCAGATACGTAGGGCTGATTTCATTTCAGACATTGGTAAATTCTCTCTGCAAAGGGTCAGACAGCAACTATCTCAGATTTTGCAGGCCATCCCGGATGAATACTCAACTCTGCCTTTGTGGTGAGAAAAGCCGCCACAGGCAATATGTAAATGAATGGTTGTGTCTGTGTGCCAATAAAACTTTATTTACAAACACAGGCAGCGGGCCAGGGCCCACGGGCCAGAGTTTGCTGACCCCTGCACTATATCCTGGAATCCAGCAGGTATTCTTGAACTTGAACATGCAGTAATTGTCTGTCCACGAAACCTGGAGAAGTGTCCAATGGTCAAGCTAAACAGAAACACACTGAGGTCAGTGAGCCCGGGACAGAGCAGAATCATGGCAGCAATAAACCTAAGTCAAATAACAGATGAATAAGCCGAACTCCACGTTATCCCTGGCACTCTGTGTTTTGCCAAAACTACCAGCAGGGTACAACACTGTTGTCTCTGCTCAGGTGGTTTTGCCGGGCCACATCCCAGCACCACCCATAACCCAACATTCAGGAGGGCTGAGCACACAGCATTTCATTCATAACGGGGGTGTCGGGTGTTTGCTGGGGAGGGGTGGGGGATGCACCATGTCAACGAACATTGGAGCCCCAGGGAGCGCTACCTCCTTGCAGATGGCCGTCCTCCCGCTGCACTTGGGCTGCTGGTAGGTTTTGGGGAGTGCCCGGTAGCTGGATCCTATGCGCTTGCAAGACGCATAGTCGATTTCCCGGCTTATCCCGTCCCCGGACCTGTCGCTCATGGGTGGCGCGAAGGACAGCTCTTTTACCCCCAGGAAGGACTTGAACTGTGCAAAGAGTTCTGGAAATTTCCTTCAAAGATAAAGACACATGGTAACTGGTCATCCCCAGGGCCTTCTGAGAGGGAGCTGAAGATTTTAGAATGGCTTCATGTGGACATTACAAGTTAAACAGAGTCAGAATTCAACATCATGGATGTGAACGAGAGGCGGAAGAATCCAATATATAGGAAGTCACTGCAAGTCCCGAGGTGTGTGAACGAATGGGCCTCCCGCCCCTCTGTCACACACCAGGTCCCTTCCTGTGCCTATTAACCCCATACTCACAGGAAGGCTTTGAAATACACCAGAAAAGATGACTTAAACTGGCAGAAGCTGGAGCCCATGACGTTCCCTGACTGGAAGAGGCTAGGCTTCAGGCCAGGGAGCGGCAAGCCACAGCCAGCCTGCCTACTGCCTGTGTTTTGTTTGGTTTGGTATTTTCTTTTTAGAGACAGTGTCTTACTCTGCTGCCCAGGCTCAAGGGCAGTGGCACGATCTCAGCTCACTGCAACCTCAAACTCCTGGGCTCAAGAGATCCTCCCACCACAGCCTCCTCAGTAGCTGGGACCACAGGCATGCGCCACCATGCCCGGCTAATTTAAATTTTTTTTTTTTTTTTTGAGACAGATTTTCGCTCTTGTCGCCCAGGCTGGGGTGCAATGGCACGATCTTGGCTCACTTCAACTTCCACCTCCTGGGTTCAAGCGATTCTCCTGTCTCAGCCTTCTGAGTAGCTGGGACTACAGGCATGCGCCACCACGCCCGGCTAATTTTTGTATGTTTAGTAGAGACGCGGTTTCCCTGTGTTGGCCAGGCGGGTCTCAAACACCTGACCTCTGGTGATTTGCCCGCCTCGGCCTCCCAAAGTGCTGGGATTACAAGTGTGAGCCACCACGCAGGGCCAATTTAAAAAATTTTTTTGTAGAGATGGGGTCTTGCTATGTTGCCCAAGCTGGTCTTGAACTCCTGGCCTCAAGCGATCCTTTCACCTCAACCTCCCAAAGTGCTGGGGTGACAGGCGTGAGCCACCATGCCCAGCCATCCCATCATAAATAAAGTTTCACTGGCCCACAGTCACATCCACTTGTGTACGCACTGCCTGTGGCTGCGTGCACAAGGGGGGTTTGAGTCATTTCCACAAAGCCCACCTGGCCCCTCAGAGATCAAGTTTGCCTATCTCTGATCCACAGTCTTCCTCTCTCATTAGGGAGACTCCTCTCTGTGAACCCCTCTCTGGACACATGCTTGAAAGTCATAATGTCATGGCTATGGTCGACAACAGGAAGGCTTTAATGCAAATGACCCTACAATGCCACCTGGATTTCTGTTTAAAATAGTATCAGATCTGGTGGTGTGTACCTGGAATCCCAGCTACTCAGGAGGCCAAGGCGGGAAGATCACTTCAGCTCAAGAGTTTCAGACCAGCCTGGGCAACAGAGCGGGACCCCGTCTCTAAGCAGTAACATTAGATCCTACCAAAAAAGTTGCAGTTACAGCCGGGCGCGGTGGCTCACGCTCGTAATCCCAGTACTTTGGGAGGCCGAGGCCGGCGGATCACGACGTCAGGAGATCAAGACCATGGTGAAACCCCGTCTCTACTAAAAATACAAAAAAAAAAAAAATTAGCTGGGCGTGGTGGCGGGCGCCTGTAGTCCCAGCTACTGGGAGAGGCTGAGGCAGGAGAATGGTGTGAACCCGGGAGGCGGAGCTTGCAGTGAGCCAAGATTGCACCACTGCACTTCAACCTGGGCGACAGAGCGAGACTCCGTCTCAAAAAAAAAAAAAAAAAAACCCAAAAACATTGCAGTTACTTTGACTGCTGGTGCCACAATCCTGCTGTGACCTAGCCACCCAGCCCAGCCCCGCGTAACAATGTCCCCCTCATTGATGTGGGCTCTGTCGTTCCCCGTATTTAAGAACCCTATGCCAACTCTGCTCACAAGGAAAACCCACAAGCCGATGGAAACATACGGAGGAAAGAGACCAACAAAAATGCTGCAGAGATGCCTGAGGCTACTGCTGGGATAAACGCAAATTGTGACTGCTCTGAAGGGAATGCTTAACCCAATCCACCCCGGCTGCCATGCGGCTGCCAGCTGCGAGGGGCAGTTCCCTGGGCCGTGTTCAGCTGCCCAGCCCAGATGAGCACTTGACCGCAGGTTGAACACGCAGAGGAACACCATGTGGTGGTGAATGCTCCTGACTCAACCAGGCCTCGTGTCAAGCACACGCACAGGCCCACTTCAATTCTGGACCTTGCTCCATACAGACCCTTCCCCAAACACCCTTCCCCATATGAGTCTCTACCACCAAAACATGGAAACAAGAACAGCTGACTGTGCTCCGGCACTGCCCATCTGTCCAGCACCTTGCATTTCAGATTCTCGCCTTTCATGTTCCTTTTGTCTTCCCCCTCTAACCTCCTGACAAACCCAAGAGGGAGGTATGGCCATTTTACAAAGACACTGAGGCTCGCTTGGCTAGTAGGAAGCAGAGGCCCAATTCCAACCCGGGGTGGTCACGTGTCTGCTGGGCCCAGGTGCCAACACCAGCTCCACACACAACCCCTGGGGGCCCCTTGTCCCAGGTGGGACCCCGGCTCAGAGAGTGCTGGATTCTGAGCCCAGTGGAGGCGACTCAAGGTGAATGTGCATTCCACGCCCACAGAAAAAGCCCACTCGTGTGCCCATCACCCACGTCACAAACAAACCCCAGGAGTCCCCGTTTTGGCTGAGACTAGAGTAACATCATCCTGCTCTGCGCTGTTCTTCAGGGCGTTTACAGACCTTCAGCAGCCCGAGAAAGAAAACCTACTGAAAAGATCACCCCAACACGTGCATGCCTGGGACCACCAGGGAATGGCCTTCTGATGGGCTCAGCTTGACCCGCGAGGGTCGCAGCCTCAGGAGCATTTGATGTCAACACCACTTACATGGAGGACTAGAGACAAACGTCCATCGTTAGAGACCCTGGTAAGGGAAGGAAAAGCCGTGCAGTTGCTTAAAAATGAGGACATGGGTTCACATCTGATGCTGAAACACTTCCAAGAAATGCTGAGTTAAAAAAAAAAAAAAAAAGCAACACACACCGAAGCCCAGCAGCCACTGTGCCCAGAAGGCAGAGAACATGCAAAGGGCTGGCTTTGCGGCTGGGGCACCCTGGCTGCCGCCTAACAGCACGCTAAGCTCACCTATGAGTGCTTGTCCTAGGGTAAGTCAGAGAGGTTCGATCTGCGCCTCAGCTTCCTGATTTTTTTTTGAGATAGGTTCTCACTCTGTTACCTAGGCTGAGTGCAGTGGTGAGATCAGGGCTCACTGCAACCTCTGCCTCCAAAACTCAAGCGATCCAGCCACCTCAATGTCCTAAGTAGCTACAGGTAGTTTCTGACGAGGTCTCACTATGTTGCCCAGGCTGGTCGTTTTGCTTTTGTTTTTTGAGACAGCTTGCTCTGTTGCCCAGGCTAGAGTGCAGTGGTACAATCTTGGCTCATTGCAACCTCTGCTTCCTGGGTTCAATCAATTCTCCTGTCTCAGCCTCCTGAGTAGCTGGGACTACAAGCACAGGCCACCACGTCTGGCTAATTTTTTTATTTTTAGTAGAGATGGGGTTTCACTATATTGGTTACGCTGGTCTCGAACTCCCGGCCTCAGGTGATCCACCCACCTCGGCCTCCCATAGTGTTAGGATTACAGGCGTGAGCCACCATGCCCAGCCTTGGTCTTAAACTCCCGGATGCAAGTGATCCTTCCCCCTCAGCCTCCCAAAGTACTGGGATTATAGGCATGAGCCAGCACGCCTGGCCCCCACCTTTAAAAGGACTAGAAACTGTACTGAAAAGCATCAAATATGTTTTAAGTCCATGAACTCATCAAGATGCTAAAAAAAACAAAGGAAACAACCGAATTGGTCCCCTTGGGAAGATGATATGAAAGCAGTTCATCGCTCTGAGGCCGTGACTAGGGAGGAATCAAGGCTGTAATCAAGGAGCTGTCCTGGGCCACTTTTTATAAAAGGCGAGAAATGCTGTGGCGATCCTCCTGTGTAACCCCAAATGAATGAGCAAACCTGGGAGGCTAATATCACAGAAATAATAGGGACAGGGACAGGCAGAGGGGCATCAGGACAGAAATAGTAAGGACTAGAATCGGAGGGAATCAGAGGTGAAAGGAGACTTACGAGATGTATTAGAAAACAAAACCCAAGGCCTGGGCGCCGTGGCTCACACTTGCAATCCCAGCATTTTGAGAGGCTGAGGCAGGCAGATCACTTGAGGCCAGGAGTTTGAGACCAGCCTGACCAACATGGAGAAACTCTGTCTCTACTCAAAATACAAAAATCAGCTGGGTGTGGTCGCAGGCACCTGTAGTCCCAGCTACTCAAGAGGCTGAGGCAGGAGAATCACTTGAACCCAGGAGGCACAGGTTGCAGTGAGCTGAGATCGCACCATTGCACTCCAGCCTGGGCGACAGAGTTAGAGTCCGTCTCAAAAAAAGAAAAGAGGGGAGGGGAGGGGAGAGGCAAAGCAAAGCAAACCCGGATGGGGGTGAGACTGAGTCATGTATTTGGTGATGCCCACCTGGGTGGCTGTGCCGTCATTAGTGCAGGTGGCGGTCACTCCTGAAGTCAGGACACTTTCACAGTGAGGGGCAGGGACTGGAATGGTACGTGGGGGGCTCCTGGAGTCTATTTTGGATGTGGGTGGTGGGCACATGGGTGACTGCTTAATAAAGATTCAAGCTATTTGTTGGCCATGTGGTTTCTTGGATCTGTGCTTTATTTTACACTAGAAAAATGTTTATGTATATACACACACACACACACACACACATTTTTTTAAGTTACTGCAAAAGGGCTCACACAGCACCTGTCCCCAGGGTTGATTTAACTTTTTCCCATTTAGAAAAAAAAAAAAAAAAGTCCAGCTTGCTGCCAGCACTCATTTAATTTTATATAAACACACTCTTTGAGGCTGAAGCAAATCTGACTGATTTTCAATGTGAAAGTAAAATATAAAAACTGTTCTTGGAGTTATTTCTAAACAGAACATCAGAATCGTCTGAATCACCAGAATCGTCTATTTTGGAACAGTCAGATTCATCAAATGAATCTTTGGCCAACAACTGTTTGAGAACAATGTTAACATCAAGTGTAGGAATGCTACATTTTCCAAGATTTGACATTTTCAGTGATCAAGAATTACTATATTTTGTAACTGGAAATATCACTACTAAAAACAGGATGCTATACATAAAATGAAGTCTTTTATTTCCAAAGTTGATATATGATAGCAATGCAAAAATAATAATAAAAATGAGATGCTTCATGGCAAAGTTATCTCAGGGTAAACGTTACAGCCACAAGTGCTGTCAACTACTATCCCTGGGGTAAATGGGAAAAGGGTTAAGGACTGAATGGGCTGATCATGTTACATGTGCACCCACCATGTGCGAGAACCATTAAAAAAAAGAATCATGGCCAGGCATGGTGGCTCACGCCCATAATCTCAGCACTTTGGGAGACTGAGGCAGGCAGACTGCTTGAGGTCAGGAGTTCAAGACCAGCCTGGCCAATATGGCAAAACCCCATCTCTACTAAAAATACAAAAATTAGCCAAGTATGGTGGCACACATCTGTAATCCCAGCTACTCGGGAGGATGAGGTAGGAGAGTCACTTGAACCCGGGAGGTGGAGGTTGCAGTGAGCCAAGATTCCGCCACTGCACTCCAGCCTGGGCAACAGAGCAAGACTCTGTCTTGAAAAAAAAAACCTTCACTGTATTTTTCTCCATGCTCTTCAATTCTTTAGGAAAGATCCAAGTTTGTGACTTACATCATTTCCTTCTGCCAAAAAAATCCTCTTTTCCTTTTATTTGTGAGATTCTATTGTATTTGAAGGGCCCTGCAGGTAGCGCCCACCTGCAGCTCTCAGGAACCCCACATAGGTCAGTACATTTACTATCCCCATTTTACAGCAAGGAAACAGAGGCTCAGACTGCCCAAGTGACTCACCCTAGTCACAGGGCTGATGTGCAGGAAGCAACACTGGCCCCAGCTGGCTCCCAGGTCTCAGCACTCACAGGCCCGCCTGCTCCTACCGTGCACACTCCTGTGAGCCCGAGAGTGGACACAAGTGTGCACAGTTGTTTCCAGGCCCCTCCATCCAGTCCCAGCCCTCTCCTGAGGCTGACCTGGCCACCAGAGGTTAGAAGCTACTCTTACACCTGACCCGCTAATGAGGCTTCTCTTTGTGCAGCAGAGGTATAATATATATATGTATTTTTTGGATACAGGGTCTCACTCTGTCACCCAGGCTAGAGTACAGTGGCGTGATCACAGCTCACTGCAGCCTTGACCTCCCTGGCTCAAGCTATCCTTCCAGTTCAGCCTCCTAAGTAGCTGGGACAAAAGGCGTGTGCCACCACCCCTGGCGAATTTTTATATTTTTTGGTAGAGACAGGGTTTGGCCATGTTGCCCAGACTGGTCTCTAATTCCTGACATCAAGTGATCCACCCACCTCAGCCTCCCAAAGTGTTGGGATTACAGGTATGAGCCACCGCACCTAACCTAAGCCTGACCCAAGTGTTAGAATTATTTTTTTGTTTTGTTTTGCTTTTGAGACGAAGTCTTGCTCTTGTCGCCACCCAGGCTGGAGTACAATGGCGTGATCTCAGCTCACTGCAACCTCCGCCTCCCGGGTTCAAGTGATTCTCCTGCCTCAGCCTCCAAAGTAGCTGTGATTACAGGCGCCTGCCACCACACCCGGCTAATTTTTGTATTTTTAGTAGAGATGGAGTTCCACCATGTTGGCCAGGCTTGTCTTGAACTCCTGACCTCAGGGGATCTGCCCACCTAAAGTGCTGGGATTACGCACGAGCTACTGCGCCCGGCCCAAGTGTTAGAATTTTTAAAAGTATTTATCAGGTGAATCTCTGGGGAATTATGCTGGGGGGGCGGGGGGAAGGTTTCTCCCAGAGGGTTCCTCCTGTACAGTTCCATTACTGTAACATTGTCTAGAGAACAGATAAGTAGTTGCCAGGGGTTTGAAACAGACTCCGGCTGAGGCAGGGTTTTGGGATGGAGATAAAAGGTCAAGGCCAGAACCTGACAGTCCTGGATCTGTTCAGTATCTTCACTGTGGCGGATGCACGACCCTCCACAGTGAGAAAGTTGTATAAAAACACACACACCAGTAACACCGAGAGTCTGGAAAGAACGGGGGGTTGTGTGAGAGTCAATACAGTAAGTCCTCACTCAACATCATCAACAGGTGTTAGAAAGCTGTGACTTTAAGTGAAAAGATGTGTAACAAAACCAATTTTGCCACAAGCTAATTGACACATAAACAAGAATGACGTTCCTACAGCATATTTTTGGTCACAAAACCATCACCAAATTTCTAAAGAGAGACCAAAACACTTCTAATATTAAACACTGAAATAAATGCAAGCCACACATAAGAAAGATGAGTAAAAACAAGTAAAACAACAATTTACCCAATTATTCCAGTTCAGGGTCTTGGGTGGCCAGACCCTATCCCAGCAGCTCAGAGCACCAGGGGGGCACCCACGCTGGACAGGACACCACCCCACTGCAGGGCGCTCACCCCCCCACACTCACTCAGGCTGGGACCACGGAGACTCACCGCTTAACCTACACTTAACCTAACATGCACATCTTTGGGATGCGGGAGAAAATCCACGCAGACGTGGGGAGAACGTGCAAACTCCACTCAGACCAGAAATGAATGTATTTTTTTCTCATCGGTGTTAAAACAGTGTTAAATGAAAAGGCATTATTCGAGGACCCACTGACTACAGATGTTACTGGTAAAGGAACCAGCTGGAGGGTACCCAGGTGGTGTATTGCTCCTTACAAATGCATGGGAATCGATAATTATCTCAATCGCGTCAATTAATAAACAGGATTTTAGAAAAGCACAATCATTGCTCAAAAACAGTAACTAAAAACCAAGTAGATGGAGTTGACAGGAACAGAACCCCCCTAGGGGGCCCTGGGAAGTCAGCTGCTCACCCCAGAAATGGGCTGACGAGCTGCAGGAGCTCAGAGCCAGACACCAGCTCCTGGTTGAAGAGTGCAATGCAGCGAAGGAAGTTTTCATACACCTCCTGGCTCTTCAGCACCCGGCGGACCTGCAGAGAGAGCAGTCAGGGACCACTGTGAACCCCTGCTCCTCAGCCTCTGGGCCTGGCTCACTTGTAGGTCAGCCACACGCGTGTGCGATATGGGAACCAGCTGTGTCTATAAGTAAATGAGATCTGTGCTGCAATTCACACAGCCCATGCACGCAATCCATGCACCAATTCACGGCCTGTGCACATGATCCATGCAGCACTTCACAGCCCGTGCATGTAATCTGCGTGGCAATTCACACAGCATGGGCATGTGATCCATGCAGCAATTCACAGCCCATGCACGCCATCTGTGCAGCAATTCACACAGTCCCTGCACCCGTCCATGCAGCAATTTGGTTTGTGCATGCGATCCGTGCAGCAATTCACACAGCCCGTGCACGCGATCCGTGCAACAATTCACACAGCCCATGCACGCGATCCGCACAGCAATTCACACAGTCCATGCACGTGTCCATGCAGCAATTCACACAGCCCATGCACGCGATCTGTGCAGCAATTCACACAGCCCACGCATGAGATCCGTGCAGCAATTCACAGTCTGTGCATGCAATCCGTGCAGCAATTCACAGCCCATGCACACGGCCACCTTGTCTGCTCTGCCCACAGACCCTGGGCGGGAACCCTACAATCATCCCTGATATAAGAAAAAGCCACACTGCTGCAGGGTGGCAGACGTGTAGGTCTTCATACTCTGCTCGGACTCTCGGCACCCACTGGGACTCCCACCCACACTACATGCCTGGGCTCCAAGGTGGCCCACACTCCCTTCTGCAGTGAAAGCTGGGGGCCAGCCCCATCCTCCTGGCCCCGCCTGCTCCATCCTCAGACTGCACCCACCCTACCTGCCCCCCTCCCCTAATCCTGGGGCAGGCCCAGGGAGCAGCGGCCCAGCCAGCTGGACATGGCATCCCCAAGATGGAAGCCAGGGCCCACCCTCACCTTGTCAAAGAAAGAAAATTCCTGCAGAGTCCCGTACTTCCCCACCGCAGCGATGGACAGGTCTTTGGTACCACGAAGTTTCATTTTTTTCTGTGGGGAGAAATTCCATGCAGTTAACACTGTGCCTCCCACCGGTGGCCTCTGTCCATCGCTGTCACAGAGTCACAAGAAGGCTAAGACTGTGTCTCCTTTGGGAACTGCCGTGAGGTGCTCAGTGAGGGACATGCAGGAGCCGCTTAGCTACCCAGGACCCCTGAGATGACACCCCTGGGGCTACCTGCCACTGCCAAATCTGGGATCTCCATCTCAGCAGGGTAGGGCTTTGGGTAACAGGCAAGAGTGCCACAGCGTCGGAAAGGCAAGGGGGATGTGCCCCTGGCTACGACAACCTCAGAATCCTCTCCCTGTTTTGTCCTAAGAGCCAAGACAGCAACAAGAAGCAAATAGGAAGAGGGTGGCACTGGGAAGACCCTGGAGAAGCCAAATGTTGAGTCTCTGCAGGCTTTTGTCTCTAAGCTGGACTTGGACCTGAACTTGGACGCACGATCATGGCAAGAAGGACAACACTGTCCATCCAGAACTATCTCCAAAGTGCCTGAAGAATGAGGATGAGCTGGGTGCAGGGGCTCATGCCTGTAATCCCAACACTTTGGGAGGCTGAGGCGGGAGGACTGTTTGAGCTCAGGAGTTCGAGACCAGCCTGGGCAACATGATGAAACCTCATCTCTACAAAAAGGTGTGGTGGTGCACACCTGTCATCCCAGCTACTTGGAAGGCTGAGGTGAGAGGACAGCTAGAGCCCAGAGGTCAAGGCTGACTGTACCACTGCACTCCAGCCTGGGTGGCAGAGTGAAACCCCATTCCCCCACAGAAGAAAGAATGATGAGGACATGCCAAAAGGACACAGGAAGGCTGAGGCAGGAGAATGGCGTGAACCCAGGAGGCGGAGCTTGCAGTGAGCCGAGATCGCACCACTGCACTCCAGCCTGGATGACAGAGTGAGACTCTGTCTCAAAGAAAAAAAAAAAGGACACAAGAGCCAAAGGGACCCGGCTGGCCCAATCTGGAACAGTATGGACATCAACAATAGAATGGATTATAACCCAGAGTCCATATCTAATATACATAACTAAATAAATGGGAGGACGACAAAGTTCCCACCAATAGTAGAAAGCCAAGTAGTAACTGCACAAGGAATAATGGAATTGGAAAACCACCATTGCAGGTGAAAGGCGTGACAGGAGCTGGATCCCAGCCCCTCTCTGCCCTCGGTTATGCAGTGACCAACCTGCCTTGCCTGTGAGAGAGTCCTGAGGGTGAAAAGGAGACTGGGTGGTACGCCGTTTCTTGGGACCTAGGGCAGGGTTAACACTCCTTCCTCCTCCTCCCTTTCACAACAATCTCACAGGACAGGGAGAATGGATGAATAGCCACCTTAGAGGAGAGCTGACTTTCAAAGGTCCCCCTGCCGGTGAACCTCACACAGCCCCAGGTCCAGCCCCGAACCCCTGCTAGGGCCTCTGTTCCCTGGTCACAAGCTGGGAAGGCCCGATTTGCTGGGGCCCCTGCGTGCAGGCATGGCTGCGCGTGGCTGACCTTGGCGGGTGCAGACACGGGGCGGAGGAGCGAGGGCCGGGAGCGCTTCCTGCTGTGCTCCGGGGTCTTGTCGTGCTCATTCTTCTGCACGCTGTGCATCTCGCACGGCCCGTTTCCTGTGAACTGAGGACACATGTGGGAGGTGGTCAGCACCGGAGACATGGCTGGGCCCATGCACCTGAGCATGCAGAGCTGCTTCCAGCTCAGCCCACAGCCCGGTGGGCAATGGTGGCCACGGGCGCCAGGCCAGATGCTCCGTCCATGTGTGAGGTGACTCCAGCAAGATGCTCACATTCCAAGGTAACCAAATCATCACAGACTAACACTGCCAGGCTGGGAGAAGGCTCCTGTGAGGCCTTTATGGATGAGGGAGGGAGAAGGGCTGGGGGTTTCAGGAGGGAGACACCTGAGTTGGGTCTTCCCGTGTGGGGGCTCATGTAGCAGCCCACTGGTGGGGCATCTCGCCGTGTGCATGGTGTGCATGCCAGTGCCACAGAAACACAAGGTGCAGTGGACAGAGAAACAGGGAGCAAGGGGAAGTGGCTGATGTTCGCCAGGGCACTGGTGGGGGCCTTGGGGCCAGGTTTTGAAGTCTTTTCTATGAATGACAAAATGTTTCTGGAGGATGATGTCGTCACTTGCTGGGAGCAGAGTGGGGCTCGTGGCTAGTTCGGGGCCTGCCTCCCAGGCTCCAGCCATCGGCTAACAAGTTGAGGATGCTTGTCCCGAGCAGGGTGCCTACAGGGTGCCAATGACATTTACAAAGAACTGTTCTGCAACAGTCTATTATAAACATACTGGAAGGCTGGATGGGCAGGAGACGATGGACAGACCGCAGCTTTTCTGCAGGATGTGGGCAGAGCTGGAGAGGCCCTACAAGGTTCTGTGCCACTGCGGTCACCTCCATCGTACTCCCCCTTCCCCTGCCACCACAGGACTTGGACGCAAAGACACCCCCAAAGACCTAAAGTGTGGGTGAGGTGGACAAGTCATGGTGCATCTGAACAAATCAGCCCGCAGCGATCAGATACTATGAGCTGGCTCTGGGCTGCTGTTAGGGACAGGCATACCTGAAATAAAACAAACAAACAAAAAAAAACAAGGAAAAAACCCAAAAATCCAAGGGGCAGAACAAACAGGATGCTGTGTGTCACTCTGTAAAAAGTATTTGTTACACATGCAGAGGAAATTTCTGGAAAGATATACAAGACCCTTAGAAGTGCTAACCTCTGAGCAGAATGACTAAGAACTGAGTCAAGGGAGAGGAAGTTTGCATTAAAAATTTGGTACTCTTGCTAATACTTATTTTTTCATTAGTGTATACTATTTTTACCATAATAATAATAAAGACATTATTTAGCCACAATACTACTACTACTAATAAAGACTTATTATTTAGCCACGGCCAAGACTTAGAAGAATAATTTGGGGAGAATAATTACCCAAAACTCAAGGCTATGTCGAGAGCCGTTCAAGGCTACGTCGAGAGCCGTAAGTGGAGAAATTGGCATCTACACAACAATTCTCTACTGGTACGTCTTTTTCTTTTTTTGAGATGGAGTCTCACTCTGTCACCCAGGCTGGAGCGCAATGGTGCGATCTCAGCTCACGGCAACCTCCGTCTCCTGGGTTCAAGTGATTCTCTTGCCTCAGCCTTCCATGTAGCTGGGATTACAGGCACGAGCCACCACGCTTGGCCATTTTTTGTATATGCTGGAACAGGTGCAAACTGATTCCCAAAAGATGCAGCTGGGTGACCATATGACAAATGCTGAACAAGAACAGGGGACCTGGAGGGGAAACCCGCCATGCGTCCAGCCAAGCCCACCAAGCAGGTATAGCAGATCTTCCCCAGTGGTTCACATGGTTCTTGCTTTTCAGTTAATCTCCCAATTATGTGAACATCTGAGCTACATGGACCCCCAAAGACCACCTAGGCTAGGGAATGGCAAATTAACACAGGGCCTGTTGTTTTCATAAATAAAATTTTATCAGCACCTAGCCACACCCACTCCTTTTGTAAAGAGTTATTGGTACCCAGTCATGCCCATTCATTTTGTAAATAAAGTTTTGTTGGTACCCGGCCACACCCATTCATTTTGTAAAAAAAGTTTTATTGGCACACAGCCCTGCCCAGTCATTGACATATATATTCCATGACTGCTTTCAAGCTACTAGGGCAGAGGTGAGTCTTTACACAGAGATCAACTGGCCTGCAAAGCCTGTGATATTTACTATCTGGCCCTTTGTAGAAAAGGTTTGCCAACCTCTGATCCAGGCCAGTCAAATTTAATTAGGGTAATGCCAAATTTCATCTTGGTTTCTTTTTCCTACAGTTTTAATATACGTCCAAAAGTTAACATAAAAATTATACTTCACACAACAGATGCTGCAGTGCTTTTAATAATTTTAAAAAGTTGATCCAATCTTTCTAAATATACAAGATGGCTCTAATAACCCAATACACACTAAAAATCTTAGCTAAATTGTTAACAAATGTTATTTGAGAGTCTCATGCTCTACTGACTGAGCTAGCCGGGCGCCCTACATAAATGCCACTTAAAGAAACAATGGACTGGGCCCAATGGCACATACCTGCAATCCTAACACTCTGGGAGGCCAAGGTAGGAGGATCGCTTGAGGCCAGGAGTCTGAGACCAACCTGGACAACACTGCGAGACCCTGTCTCTACAATTAAAAAATAAAAGCAGGCCGGGCGCAGTGGCTCACGCCTGTAATCCCAGCACTTTGGGAGACTGAGGCAGGTGGATCGCTTGAGGCCAGGAGCTCGAGACCAGCGTGGGTAACATGGTGAAGCCCTGCCTCTACAAAAAATACAAAAATTGGCCTGGCATCATGGTGGTCCCAGCTACTCAAGAGGCTGAGGTGGGAGGATCACCTGAGCCTGGGAGATGGAGGTTGCAGTGAACAGTGATCAATTATGCCACTGCACTCCAGCCTAGGTGACAGAGAGAGAGCTTGTCTCAAAAAATAAAAACAAACAAACCTTAATGCAATAAAACTTCACACACTGATGGTTACTAAAAACAAAAGGCAAAAAAAAAAAAAAACCTGGAAAAGAACAAATGTTGGCCAAGATGTGGAGAGACAGAAACCGCAGTCCATTGCTGATGGGAATGTAAAATGGTGCGGTCACTGTAGAAAACAGTTTAGAGGCTCTTCAAAAAGTCCAACACAAAATTACCATGTGCCCCAGCAATTCCATTCCTAGGTGTCTACCCAAAAGAACTGAAAACAGGTGTTCAAACAAATCCTTGTAATGAATGTTGATGGCAGCACTGTTCACAACAGCCAAAAGGCAGAAACAACCCAAATGTCCATCAACAGAATATGGATAAACAGAATGTGGCTCATCCATCTAACAGAATATGATTCAGCCAGGAAAAGGAATGAGCACTGATCCACGGTACGACATGGATGAACCTTGAAAACATGATGCTGAGTGAGAGGAGACAGACACAAAGGCCACATGTGGTGACATTCCACCCATCTGAAATGTCCAGAATGGGCGAATCAAATCCACGGAGACAGGAAGCACATGGGCAGCTGCCAGGAGCTGGGGGAGGGGAATGGGGTGACTGCTGATGGGGACCGGGTCTCCTTTCAGGGGGACGAAAATGTTCTGGAACTAGGTAGTGATGAAGGTTGTACAATATTGAGGATGTACTACATGCCATGGAATTGTTCACTTTCAATGGTGAATTCGATGTTACATAAATTTCACTTCAATTTTTTAAAGTCTTATGTTCATAGTGGGGAAAAAAAGAGGAATTGGAACAGGCAGCCCTGGCAGCTTCAGGCCACAGGCAGGGGAAAAAGGCTGACCGTGCAGGGTGAGCCCTGAGCCTCCCTGTCTAAGGCCCCCCCTCGCCCATCTCTGTTCCTCTGCTCTCTACCACCATGGTCAGGGCCAGGCCACAGGCCACTCCCGCTACTGGCTCCTCCAGATCCAACCTGCTGGAGCCCCAGATCAGTCTCATCTAACAGGGGAAACAATGGTGGTGGACTCAGCCCTCCTGCACCTTCCCACAGGGCTGGGGTCCCAGGCAGGGTGGGGCTCTGCAGGGCAGGCGCAGGAGGTGGAATCCCTGGGCCCATTGTCTCCATTGGAAGATGCTCTCTGCCTCCCAAACCACCCCAAGATCCGGGTACTGTCTGTACAGAGAAGCACCTTGACGAATCGTTTACGAGCTTGCTGTGCAGGTGGAGCCTACAGTGAGGAACCCCTGGGTACCTGCAACCTGCATAGCTTCTGGGGGACCCTAGTGTGGCCTGGAGGGTAAATGGGCCTGGCCCAGCCCTGGGTCAAGCTGGCTGGGGCCCTCCCTCCTCGCTGAGGCCCCCGAGACTGGGCAGGGGCTGGGACTCTGCACTCACCAGAGACCGCTTGGCTTCAGGCAGAAACTGTCCAAACTCCGAGAGCAGGTCCTCCTGGCCCCGGAAGAGGTTGGCCACCTCGGTGAACACCTCCTCTTCGGACATGCCTCGGAATGGCCGGCCCCTCGTGTTCAGCTGCTCCTTCTGCCAGTTTTCAGGAAAGGGAAAATAAGTCGTTAGCCAAGGAGTGCTGTGCCCTGGGCTGGGACACTCAGGCAGCCCTCTGTGAAGTGGACGGGATGACTCTCAGGAAAGAGCACCTGCCGGCAGGGTCCTGTCTGCTCACGTGTGGATCTTGCTGCCCAGCATGGCCTGAGCCCCGGCCACGGGCAGGGCCCATCCAGGACTATGGTGGGGACTCGAGGAGGGACACCCAGCAGTGTCCACGAACAGAGGGGGCAGGGAGGTGACAGGCTGGCTGGAATCAGGGGTGGGCCGGGGAAGTACAAGGTCGGGGCAAACCCCAGGCCTTCCCAAGGGAAATGGGGAGTGTAGAACTGGGGAGCGCTGGGCCATGAAGGGAAGGGACTTCCAGGCCGAGGCACCTATTGGCCCAGAGTCACTGAGACCCAAGGAAAATGGCCTGATCCAGACCTTAAAGCAACAAGAGGACCAAAGGGAACCCAGGTTGGAAGGCAGGAATGGGCCAGCAAAACCGCGGTGGCTGTTAGAAATACGTCCTTATCAATTTTACACCCAAGAGTATCATAGAACAAGAGGCGATGGCGCTGGAGCCTCCCGAATAATATGGCGTGGCTTCCAGAGTCCCACTGCACAGCTGCAAAGCAGGCGGAGTCCCTGTGCTGGTGCCTCCCGCCCCTCTGCGCCCGCTGCAGCCTGTGGGAAGGGAAGCAAGTTTTAAATCTTGGCACCAGTGGCACCTACACTGCAGGGGAAAAAAACACCACCCTTCCAAAAAGTCATCAAAAGCCACTAAAAAGCAAAACTTAAAAACAAGCAAAGGCCACTCAGTTCAGATAATAAATAGAAATTATCTATCTGCATACGGACAGAACAACAACCACACTGAGTGAAGTTTAAAGAAACAATTTAGGCTGGGCATGATGGCTCATGCCTGTAATCCCAGCACTTTGGGAGGCTGAGGCAGAAGACTGGCTTCAGTCCAAGGGTTCAAGACCAGCCTGGGTAATACAGTGAGACCCTATCTCTATAAAAAATTTTACACTTGATCTTAGCCAAAACGCTGAGAAATGATAAAAAAAAAAAAAAAAAATTTAAACATTATGTAGGCATGGTGACACACTCCTGTGCTCCTAGTTACTTGGAAGGCTGAGGCAAGAGGATTGCTTGAGCCCAGGAGCTCAAGGCTGCAGTGAGCTGTGATCATGATAGTGCATACTCCAGCCTAGGCAACAGAGCGAGATCCTATCTAAAATAAATAAAGAAGAAAAGAAACAATGACCAAATTGACTGATGTTTAAAGAAACAATTTAAAACAGTGCCACAGCCATCTCTGCTCATCTGACTACGCAGACAGAAGAGGCTGGGATTTCCGATGAGGGTGTGGGGAGCAGGTGCTCTCAAACACAGAAGGCAAGGCCAGGCACGGTGGCTCATGCCTATAATCCCAGCACTTTGGAAGGCCAAGGTAGGTGGATCACCTGAGGTCAGGAGTTCAAGACCAGCCTGGCCAACATGGTGAAACCCTATCTCTACTAAAAATACAAAAATTACCCGGGTGTGGGGGTGCGTGCCTGTAGTCCCAGCTACTAGGGAGGCTGAAGCAGGAGAATCGCTTGAGCCCAGGAAGCGGAGGCTGCAGTGAACCGAGATTGCGCAACTGCACTCCAGCCTGGGTGAAAGAGTGAGACTCCGTCTCAAAACACAAACAAACGATCAAACACGGAAGGCAGAAAGACAAACTGGTACCACCTTTTAGAAGGAAATTGAGTGATCTCTATGAATGCATAGTATGCCCTCAACTTAGGGAAGCAGTTTCTGGAAATTCATGCTGCAGAGATAGTCAGTTCTGCTAGAATGCTTATTTTGAACAAGACGTCTGTCTAAATGAGATACAGGTACTGGGAATAATGTGAGCATGAGATCAACTTTGTGTTTGCTTCTCTTCTATTTTGTGCAGGAGAAAACACCAGGTGAATGCAGAAACTGCTCCTGGCTGACCGGAACCCCGTGGGAGTATGCAAAACCACACCAGCACGCCCTCCCATGTCCATGCACTCTCTCAGTGTTCCCCTGTGCTAGGGGCCAGCCCTGTCCCCATCTGAGGCCACAATGACCTGTCTGATTTCAGATGACCTCCTCCCAGCCTTCACATAATTCACAGGCTGCCACCAGATCCACAAACCAACCTCAGGTCTCTTCCAAGGTCAGTACCCTATTTGCTATAGTATTCATGTAATTCTCAGCCACTTAATATGCACATAACGGCGCTGCTGTTTAGAGTCGGTGCCTATCTTTTTTTAGGTGTCCCTGAGGAAGTTTTTGAATGTCATACCCTGAGTCTGTTTTCCCTTGAACCTGCAGTTCCCACGACACTTTGCAACTCTGCAGAGGGAGCTCATTTTTAGGGACCCACTATGTTAGGGTAGGACTAACTGTTCGTCTCAGCACATGCAGGACATGCATACATGGCTGTATAATGGGTGACAGTTACCCACGGGTGACCTGAGGCAGGCTTGTGCCTGAACTGGTTGCTCAGTTAACTTCACTGAACCCAGGCTCGTTGGCACCACCAGTTTTGTGGCCATTTTATGGATAAGAACCCCGAGGGAGAAGGTGGCAGAGAGAAAGTCTGAAGGAAAGCCCCACAGAGATGGAGAAACAGTAACACACGGCCAGATGGACCCTGGAGCTGCCTGGTTTGGCTCTAACAGTATCCCTGAAATATCTGAACCAACATTCTAAAACCAGGATAATTTACACAACAATTCAAACTTACATTTGAAAAAACTAGACAACCTGAGGCTGGAGTCACCAGGGGCCTTGTTCAAAATGCAGATGCTATCCAGCTGGGTACAGAGGCCCACGCCTATAATCCCAGTACTTTGGGGGGCCGAGGTGGGTGGATCACTTGAGGCCAGGAGTTCAAGACCCACCTGGGCAACATGGTGAAACCCCGTCTCCTCAAAAAATACAAAAATTAGCCAGGTGTCAGGGTAAGCGCCTGTAGTCCCAGTCACTCAGGAGGCTGAGGTGGGAGGACTGCTTGAGCCCAGAGAAGTAGAGGCTGCAGTGACCTGTGATGATGCCGCTGCACTCCAGCCTGGGCAACAGTGAGACCTAGTCTCAAAAAAATAAAAACAACAAAGAAACCGTGCCGCTGCCAGGCGGACCATGATGAATGGGAATCCTGCATGGTGGCCCAGGTGTCTGCATTCTCAACCAACTCTCAGCAGCCTGGTTTGGGTTGGGGGATACTGTCCCTTCCCATGGCACTCTCTCTGAAGGAGTCTGTGGCAGCTCCTCATCTAAATGCATCTCTAGTGTCTCTAACCTGCCCCTTTCCGTGCCACAGAACAGAGCCACTACACAGACTGCTCTGATGCGCCTTCCTAAATGTGATGACCCCACGAAGCCTGGGAGGGGCCTATAGATTCCACGATCACAAGCACATCCCTCCACACAGACCAGATGCTCATAGCAGACACTGGCAACCACTCATCCATGACAAGCAAACGTTCTTAGGGCTGTACCAGCCTCTCACAGACGCTAAGGCCCATGATGATGCCAGCACGGCGGACAACAAATGCCTTGCAGTTCTCAGGGCACAAATTCTATCCACCTGATCTGAAACGCTTATGCTGAAAAGAATCCCACTTCTTGACTCGACAGGTCAAGGCTGCAGGGATTTCATTTTAAAAAATGGGTTCTACTGATTAGCCAGGCGTGGTGGCCCATGCCTGTAGTCCCAGCTGCTCAGGAGGCTGAGGCAGGAGAATCGTCTGAAGCTGGGAGGCCGAGGCTGCAGTGAGCTGAGATTGAGCCACTGCACTCCAGCCTGGGTGACAGAGCAAGATTCTGTTTCAAAAAAAGAAAAAAAATGGGTTCTGATGCTAGAAAAAATTACAAGTGTTAGAGACTCCACATCTGGGTGAAGAGGACGTCTGAGCCCCACTCATGACACAGATGTCCCTTGCCACCAGCCCGTCTGCATTGCCCGAGTCCCCTCCAGACGCCCTGATGCCACTGTCTGCTCTGGTCCCTAGACCCTTGCACAGGCCGTTCCTGGCAACAAGAACGTCCACCCTTCCTCCAGGCTAACCTGCCTACTGGTTCCGACTGATCTGTCAAGATTCAACCTGACTGTCCCCTCCCTGGCCCCAGACAGGTTGGGAACTGGGCTGGGAACCATGTTAACCCTGACTCACCTCTCCTGCCCACATCCTTTCTTTTCCACCCCAATCCACCTCTGAGTTTCTTCCCACCACTGCAATGAACGGCTAAGCAGGAGCAGCCATTTGTCTCTGTAGCCCCAGCTCCTGGTGCTGGGCCCAGTTGTAATCAGCAAAGTAAAGGATGGCCGTATTGCCTAAGCAATAACAAAGTCATCTGATAAAAAGACTGTCTTGGCCAGGTGTGGTGACATACACCTGTACTCCCAGCTACTTGGAGGCTGAGGCAGGAGGATTGCTTGAGCCCAGGAGGCAGAGGCTGCAGTGAGCTATTATCACACCACTGCATTCCAGCCTGGGTGACAGAGCAAGACCCTGTCTCAAACAAACAAAAAAAAAGGTGGCTGGGCATGGCGGCTCACACCTGTAGTCCCAGCACTTTGGGAGGCTGAGGTGGATGGGTTGTTTGAGCTCAGGAGTTCAAGATCAGCCTGGGCAACATGACAAAACCCTGTCTCTACAAAAATTGCAAAAATTAGCTAGGTGTGGTGATGTGCGCCCATGTTCTAGCCCCAAGTAGCCTCCACTACTTGGGAGGCTGAGGTTGGAGGATGGCTTGAGCCCAGGCGGTGGAGGTTGCAGTGAGCTGGGTCCGTGCCACTGCACTCCAGCCTGGGCAACAGAGACAGACTCTAAGGAAAAAAACAAACAAAAAACTCCACAACTAATTAGAATTTTACAGGATTTTATGAATTCCAACAAGAAAATCTGAGTATCTGCAGAGCCCCAAACTGGATGAAATCCAAAACCCACAAGGAATTGTAATCTGAGTTCTTACCTGGTATGTGTGCAGGATCTCCAGGAACGACCTGTAGATTTCTGGGTGGTCTAGGAAGCGGGTCTTAATCTTATTCACGTAGCTGATGGCGTTGTTGAATTCCACGGAATCGGACTCCAGGGGCACCTGGGGTTTGTCCTCTTTATATGGCACCTGCTGCTTGAAGTCCTCCGCACCGTCCCCGTGGTTGTGCGAATTCTCCTGACAAGGCGACAATGAGTTACTGCCAGGTCTGACACTGGAAACAGATTGTGAAAAACGCCAGGCCCAGCCACTGTCTGCACAGGAACAGAAAAAACTCAGCACGGAGCCAAGTTGTATTAGAGACAGGGAAAGGTTACTTCTGAGAGCCTGGAGGCAAGCAGGGCGGGGTGCACAGGTGAGTCTCCCCAGCTCACCTCCACCCGATCCTTACCAATCTACTCAAAGGACACAACAAGTTCAACAAGCACCTTCCATTTGGAAAACTTCACACTCATGAGAAATGTACAAAGTGGATGTTTAAGCCTCTGCAGCGCCAAGTGCTAGGCTGCGTATTAATAGAGAAGTCTCCCACGCCTTCTGCAATCTGTTTCAGCAAGATTGCTTTCACGCTGGAAAGGCACCTGCTGCCAGAAGTGATGCCAAGATAGGATATTTAAGATGGGGACCCTGGAGGTTAGAGGCGACCCAATGTCCAGGTTGTTGGGGACTTCAAGGGACATGACATTTTTGGTGCTAAGCCCCAGGCTAATTGCAACGAGCTGCATT
Organism: Symphalangus syndactylus; assembly: GCF_028878055.3. Taxonomy (NCBI): domain Eukaryota; kingdom Metazoa; phylum Chordata; class Mammalia; order Primates; family Hylobatidae; genus Symphalangus; species Symphalangus syndactylus. The sequence goes on along the minus strand of NC_072435.2, from coordinate 42,967,606 downwards.
GGTCACTTGGGAGAAAAGACAGGCCCTCAACACCCACCAAGAATGCCCTCTATGCGTGTACTTTTCAGCCTATATGAGCAAAAATAGAAAACAAGCTTGCCTCCCTCCCATGTTGTGGTGGGACAGGACCACTCCCTCAAAGGAGGAGCTGTTGTTTCTAAACCAGAATTATGCTGCACCATCCCCAGCCCACAAGGGCTGGGTCTCCAGCCAGTCAGGATTCCTCCAGCCTGGCTAAGGTTTTTGCTTGGATAACCCCTGCTTGGTGAGTCCTAGAGAATGCTCTTTCACCAAACTAAAATTACGCCACCTCCCAGCACTCCTGCATTTTTCTCCGCAGCCTGTCACCACTTTATGGATCATGTATTTTACTCATTGCACTGTCTGCCAGTCCCTGACTAGATGGTGGACTCCATGAGGGTGGGGGTCTTGATCAGGGCTGTATCTCCAGTGCCTGGAACAGTGTGAGAAACAGAGTGGGCTTCACCCACTGTTGGGGATGATCAGGTGAACGGATGAAGGGACACACAGACTTCACTGTTTCCACTGCCCTGCGATGCCTAACACTGCACGTGACCCAAACGCTGACCCTGAGAATCTACTGGGACAGGCAAGGCCAGGAACATCACTGCCGTCTTGTACTGAAACAGGTACCTCTGCTGGGCACAGGCACCATCAGCAAGGTGAGTGCATCCATCAGCTCAGGCTGCCACAGCGAGGTACCCCAGACTGGCTGGAACAACAGAAGTTAGTAGTTCTCAGTTCTGGAGGCCAGGAGGCCAAGGTCAATGTGCCAGGAGGTTTGGTTTTCTCTGAGGCCTCTCTCCTTGGCTTGCGGACGGCCACTGTGTCCTCATGTGGTCGTCTCTCTGTGCACACATGTCCCTGATATGTGTCCCAATCTCCTCTTCTTATAAGGACACCAATCAGACTGGATTAGAGCCCACCCTAATGGCCTCGTTTAAATCACCTCTTCAAAGGCTCCATCTCCAAATACAGTCACGTTCTGAGGCGCTGGGGCTAGGGTTAAAATACATGAATTTGGGGTGGAATGTGGGGTGGGGGGATGACACAATTCTGCCCACAACAATGGGTACAGAGACAATTCTAGAAAGTCACAGCTGAGAAGAGCAGAAATACAAAACGCAGAGCAGCCACGATTCTAAAACAATTTCTCCTCGGTGGCAGGATTTGTTCTTTTTGTTTTGAGATGGAGTCTTGCTCTGTCTCCCAGGCTGGAGTGCAGTGGTACGATCCCGGCTCACTGCAACTTTTGCCTCCTGGGTTCAAGTGATTCTCCTGAGTAGCTGGGATCACAGGTGCCGCGTGACCACGCCGGCTAATTTTTGTATTTTTAGCACAGATGGGGTTTCACCATGTTGGCCAGGCTGGTCTCGCCTGACCTCAAGTGATCTGCCCACCTTGGCCTCCCACAGTGCTGAGATTACAGGCATAAAACATTGCGCCCGGTCAGTGGCGGGGTTTGTTGTAAGATTCTCTGGGGATGTCCGAGATGATTCTCCCTTCTCAGGCTCACAGGGGGCTGTGCCTGTTTCTCCACAGTGCACAAGTTTGATGGCAGAAGCGGTCGGAACGAGCGGGGTGTGGGTATGTAGGGAAGCAGCATGGAGCCAAGGTCTGTTTCAGAGGCAGCTGTAGGCTCACTATGAGCCCCCCACCATTCCAAGGAGGCATTTCCAAGCTCCGCATGCACCCTCTGATCCCCTAAAGTGTGCCACTACGACAAAATGGGGAACCACGCTCTAGACCAGGGCTTGGCAAAAAGAGCCAGATGGGACGGTACAGCCACTGCGAGGGACAGTGTGGCAGTTACCTCAACAGGTTGACCATGGAATTATTACTACATATGACCCAGTAATCCCACTCCCAGGTCTATACCCAAGAGAACTGAAAACAGGTGCTCAGGCCAGGCATAGTGGCTCAGGCCAGGTGCAGTGGCTCACACCTGTAATTCTAGGACTTTGGGAGGTTGTGGTGGACAGATCACTTGAAGTCAGGAGTTTGAGACCAGCCTGGCCAACATCGCAAAACCCCGTCTCCACTAAAAATACAAAAATTAGCCAGGTGTGGTGGTGTGCACCTGTAGTCCCAGCTACTTGGGAGGCTGAGGAGGAAGAATTGCTTGAACCCAGGAGGCGGGGGTTGCGGTAAGCCAAGAATGTACCACTGCACTCCAGCCTGGGAAACAAGAGCAAAGCCCCATGTCAAAAAAAAAAAAAAAAAAAAAAAAGCCAGGCGCAGTGACTCACGCCTGTAATCCCAGCACTTTGGGAGGCCAAGGCTGGCAGATCACGAGGTCAGGAGTTCAAGACTAGCCTGGCCGACATGGTGAAACCCTATCTCTACTAAAAATGCAAAAAAATTAGCTGGGCGTGGTGGTGGGAGCTTATAATCCCGGCTACTCGGGAGGCTGAAGCAGGAGAATTGCTTGAACATGGGAGGCAGAGGTTTCAGTGAGCTGAGACCCCGCCACTGCACTCCAGCCTGGGTGACAGAGCGAGACTCTGTCTCAAAAAAGAAAAGAAAAAGAAAACAGGTGTTCCAACACATCCTTACACATGAATGTTCATTGCAGCACTACACACAGCCAAAGGTGGAAACAGGCCAAACATCCATCAACAGAAGAGTGGGCACGCAAAATGTAGTCCCACCATACAGTGGAGAATGATTCAGTCTTGAGGAAGGAAGCACTGATATCAGCTCCGATGTGAATGACCCCGGAAAACACGATGCTGAGTGAGAAGCCAGACACCAACAGCCACACAGTGTATGACCCCACTGATATGAAATGTCCACACGGGCAAATCCATAAAGACAGGAAGCAGACTCATGGTTGCCAGGGGCTTGGGGGAGAGGAGAATTAAGAGGTTCAGGGTTTGATCCTGGAGTGATGTTAATGTTCTAGAATTAGTGGTGATGGTTGTACAGTATTGTGACTATACTAACACTTTAAAATGATGATGAATTTTATGTCATGTGAACAGTATCACAATATGAAACATTTTTTAAAATTTAATCCTTTGAAAATGTAAAAATCACAACCAATCACACCGAGCCAGGCTGGCTTTGGCCTCCAAGCTGCCATTTGCCGACTGTGCTGCTCTAAACCACCCAGCACAAGCCCAGTTTTCTCTTTCTCTTCTGGCACCTCCTTTCTCCCTGTGCCCTGGGTGGCCTCGTCAGGCAGAGTTCGAACTGCCTCCCACACCATGACAACTATCGTGCGTGGCCGACACGTCCATCTGAGCATCCACACACAGCCCCACCTGGGTACTGATTAACAGAGCCTCAAATGGCAGGCACCTCACAGACACAGAGCAGCCCCCCAACTGCCTTGGCCTTATGCACCTCAGCAGGGGCCCACACTTTTACCCAGAGAACCAGGCATCCTGAGATCACCCCAGACTTCTCACTCTCACTGACACCCCCGCTCCTGATCTACATCATCATCCACTCTGCCCCCATCACATGGGAACCCCCTCTGGTCCTTGTCACCAGTCACTCTGTCCCCATCACTCAGGGCACTTGTCTGGTCCTTATCACTACCCACTCCGTCCCCATCACTCGGGGGTCCCTCTCCAGTCCTTGTTACCATCCACTTTGTCCTCATCACTGTCTACTCAGTCCCCATCAGTTGGGGACTGTCTCTGGTCCTTGTCACCATCCTCTCTGTCCCCATCACTCAGAGGCCTTCTCTACTCCTTGTTACCATTCATTCTGTCCTCATCACTTGGGGATTGTCTCTGGTCCTTGTCACCATTCTCTCTGTCCCCATCACTTGGGACCCTCTCTGGTCCTTGTCACCATCCACTCTGTTTCCATCACTGTCTACCCCGCCTCCATCACTTGGGGCCCCTCCCTGGTCTCCCAGGGGCCTCCTGCCCCCTCATTCTCAGCACAGCAGCAGAACCACCTCCCAGAACCATCCGGTGATTCTCACACTCCTGGCTCCCTCTCCCCCTTCTCTCCTTCAGCTCCTGACCCTGCCGTTCTCTTTGGCTGTTCCTCAAGCACACCCACTCACTCTCACCTCAGGCCATCACTCCCCACCAGGAGCAGTCCCTCATGAAACAGATCCTGCCCACAGCACCTTCTCCCACCCTTCCCTGGCCTGCTCCATCCTCTCTCTGCCCCCTCCTGCGCGCCGCCCACATCTGCCCATCTGTTTCTCATCGGAACCCCCACCTTGACTGTGCAGGAACCCTGAGAGCAGGGCCTCTGAACAAACCCCAGGGCCTGGCTCGGAGAAGGGGTCACCGCCTGCTCCATGAGCCAAGAAGATACAAACACAAGAATTGACTTGTTGACAAATGGCGGGACTTCCCCCAGAGAGTAGCCAGGGGGCTCCCTTTGAATGTCAAGGGGCTGCTTATGTTAGGACCTGCACATTAAGGGGTTATCTCTGTCTCTGTCCAAGCCGGTTGTCATCTTCCACGAGGCAGGGTCTGCCCTGAAGAGGACCCACTAGCTGAGAGTGGCCACGTTCCCACCAGTGTCCGGTTTCTCATTCCTGCACCATGCACTGCTCCCTGGCAATGTTCCAGAAGGTGGATACAGTCATGAACAAGACAGTGGAGGGCCCACCTCTCCTTAAGGACTCACCGTCAACCAAGGAAGGAAAACCAACAAGAAACAATGCATTCCGAACTTCTTTTCCTAGCCGTTTTGAAATATGTAACTCAGGGTGGCGTAAGAAAGCCACAGGGTAGGGACTAGGGGGGCTCTCTGTGGAGGTGACATTACAACCAAGGCCTGAATTACCAGACAGGAAATGATGCTGACTCAGGAGGCCGAGGCGAGGCTCCAGTAAGAAGCTGTTCCTTCCTCCAAGTTCCCCAGGTCATCACTGGCCACACACCACGGCCCGTGTCTGTCTTCCCCTTTAGACTCATGTTCTCAACCTGAGCAACTCTGCCACCCAGGGGACACTCGGCAACACGGGAAACACTTTAGGTTATCACATCTAGAAGCATCTGGTGGGTGGAGGCCAGGGAGGCTGCTCAAACACCCTTCAGTGTGCAGGACAACACCTCGCCATAAAGAACAGTCTGGCCCTCAAAGCTGAAGACACCCTGCGCCAAAGGCTGCCCGAGGTTGGGACTCTCTTATTCACCTTCCTTAGCACATATGGGCCACTCCCTACTTGTCAGTAGCTGGCAGGCTGGGGGGGAAAACAAGATACTTCAAAACAGTCAAACTAGAAAAACTAAGAGACAGAGAATACTGGCCAGGCGTGGTGGGTCACACCTGTAATCCCAAAACTTTGGGAGGCCAAGGCAGGAGGATCACTTGAGTCCAGCCTGGACCACATGGTGAAACCCTGTCTCTATTTTAAAAATGTAAAAAAGGCCAGGCACAGTGGCTAACGCCTGTAATCCCAACACTTTGGGAGGCTGAGGTGGGCAATCACTTGATGTCAGGGGTTCGACACCAGCCTGGCCAACATGGTGAAAACCTGTCTCTACTAAAAATACAAAAATTAGCTGGGTGTGTGGTGGCACATGCCTGTAATCGCAGCTACTTGGGAGGCTGAGGCAGGAGAATGACTTGAACCTCAGAGGCGGAGGTTGCAGTGAGCTGAGATCGCGCCATTGTACTCCAGCCTAGGTGACAGTGAAACAGTGTCTCAAAAAAATAAAATAATTCAATTAAACTAAAGTAAAAAAAAAAAAAAAAAAAAAAAAAAAAGAACTTTGGGAGGCCGAGGTGGGCAGATCATGAGGTCAGGGGATTTCAAAACCAGCCTGACCAACATGGTGAAATCTCATCTCTACTAAAAATACAAAAATTAGCTGATAGTGGTGGCAGGCACCTGTAATCCCAGCTACTCAGGAGGCTGAGGCAGAAGAATCACTTGAACCCAGGAAGCAGAGGATGCAGTGAGCCAAGATTGTGCCATTGCACTCCAGCCTGGGCAACACAGCGTGACTCTGTCTCAAAAAAAAAAAAAAAAAAAAAAAGATGGCCAGGTGCAGTGACTCATGCCTGTAATCCCAGCACTTTGGGAGGCCGAGGCGGGCAGATCACGTGAGGTCAGGAGTTCAAGACCAGCCTGACCAACGTGGAGAAACCCTGTCTCTACTAAAAATACAAAATTAGTCAGGCGCGGTGGCGCATGCCTGTAATCCCAGTTACTCAGGAGGCTGAGGCAGGAGAATCGCTTGAACTGGGGAGGCAGAGGATGCGGTGAGTCGAGACTGTGTCATTGCACTCCAGCATGGGTAAAGAGCAAAACTCTGTCACAAAAAAAAAAAAAAGAAAAAGAAAAGAAAGAAAAAAAGAATATCACCAGGGCCTCTGTGTGTGGGAAACCCTGTAAGGCTGTCAGACGATGGCCTCTCAAAGGACTCCAGGGAGCCGAAAGCTCAAAGGACTCCTGAAGCCACACGAGTCATGGCCTGGACCTGGGACATCTCTCATGTGTCTGTCCTGAAGCCACACAAACAACAGCCCAGACTGCTGGGAAGCAGGGCTGGAAACCTGACAGCACCTGTGTCAATATCAACTGGAAGCCAGTGGGCTCCCAGGGGCCCTGAAGAGAACAAACCTCTACACCTAAGCCTGGAAATGACTGTTCCCAGGCTGCAGCAAGATGACCAAGGCCCTGTGAGTAGCTACTAAGTGAAAGTTCTTTTCAAGCGTTTCCCCAAGTCAATGAGTCTGCACTGTCATCGTCACCTAAGCCACCTACGAGGAGACAAGACTGCCAGCCCTCCACGGTTGGGGACCCACGGCTACTTAAAGGAAGAGCCAACTCCAAATACAACCACAGTGTGGTGCCTGTCGAGATCTAGCCCTGAAAGCCAAGTTACTCCACGGGCAGGGACTCTGCTGAAAGGCAATTTCCACGTGCAGGACGCACAGTTCACATCTTTTCACTCTGGCTCTTTCTGAGTGACACGAACGAGACCCAGAGTTTCCACAGTGTTCAGGCTCTGCAAAGTGCTCTGGTGGACGCTGCTATTGCAATGAGCTTGGCTTTCTCCCGCAGTCATGACTGTTCCAGAGATCAATCTTGCTAAGGCTTTCATGGTCTGAGACACAAGCAGTACATCTGGATCCTGGGCTTCATTTGCAAACAGGAAATGGAAGGCTCTTCGGAGTTCAGTGGTCACACGCTTCCAAGTTCCCCTTTAAAGCTGAGACTCAGCCGGGTGCGGTGGCTCACACCTGTAATCCCAACACTTTGGGAGGCAGAGGCGGGCGAATCATGGGGTCAGGAGTTCGAGACCGGCCTGACCAACATGGTGAAACCATCTCCACTAAAAATACAAAAAAATTAGCCGGGCATGATGAAGTGTGCCTGTAATCCCAGCTACTCAGGACGCTGAGGCAGGAGAATCTCTTGAACCCAGGAGGCGGAGGCTGCAGGGAGCCGAGATTGCACCACTGCACTCCAGCCTGGGCAACAGAGCGAGACTCCGTCACAAAAAAGGAAAAAAAAACCTGAGACTCGCTCCTTGGCTTTCAGGAGATAACAGGCTGACGGCAGAGAGGGTCTTGCACAGAGAAGCAGCAGAATTTTTTTTTTTTTGAGACGGAGTCTTGCTCTGTCACCCAGGCTACAGTGCAGTGGCACAATCTCTGCTCACTGCAACCTCCGCCTCCCGGGTTCAAGCAATTCTCATGCCTCAGCCTCCCAAGTAGCTGGGATTACAGGCATGCTCCACTGCACCTGGCTAATTTTTGTACTTTTAGTAGAGACAGGGTTTTACCACATTGGCCAGGCTGGTCTCGAACTCTTGACCTTGTAATCTACCCATCTCAGCCTCCCAAAGTGCTGGGATTACAGGCGTGAGCCAGTACACCTGGCCGAGAAGCAGCAGAATTGACACACACCTTGCACACAGAATTAATACAAAATCACTGCCACATTACCCTTTGCTGTTCTCTTTCCAACTGACTGCAGTGTCAGATCCCTAATTGATTGGACACTCTACCATCTCTTCCATCAAAGGAGACCTACCAAGTGCTTCCAGCAGTAGATTCTGACACTCCCTGCTAAAGCTCTCGGGGCGAGGACTGGAGGAGGTTGGGAGAGCTGGTCCACTTACACCAGTGGTTCTCAACAGGGGCACTTTTGCCCCCCAGGGAGACACCTGGCAATGTCTGGAGACATTTCTGGCTGTCAGAACTGAGTGAAGGTCTGGTGGGTGCACGCTAGGGATCCTGCTAAACATTCCACAATGCACTGGGAAGTCCCCAACAGCAAAGAATTATGCCTTAAACGGCAATAGTGTTGAGGTGGAAAAAATGACAATGGTCATCTTATAAAAGGAAATCTTAAGTAGGCTTTCTTTTTCTCAGAGGCACTGGTAAGCTCAAGCACGAAGAGACCACAGAGATAGAAGGGGCAGTGAGCCAGGCACAGTGGCTCACTTCTGTAATCCCAGCACTGTGGGAGGCCAAGGTGGGCACATCGCTTGAGGCCAGGAGATCGAGACCAGCCTGGGCAACATAGTGAGACCCTGTCGCTACAAAAAAAATAAATAATAAATTAGCTGGCCATGGTGTGCATGCCTGTAGTCCTAGCTACTTAGGAGGCTGAGACGGGAGGATCATTTGAGCCCAGGAGGTTGAGGCTGCAGTGAGCTATGATGGCACCACTGCACTCCAGCCTGGGCAACAGAGTGAGACCCTGTCTTAAAAAAAAAAAAAAGGAAGCTGGGCATGGTGGCTCACGCCTATAATCCTAGCACTTTGGGAGACTGAAGCAGGCAGATCACTTGAGGTCAGCAGTTCAAGAACAGCCTGGCCAACATGAAGAACTCCCATCTCTACTAAAAATACAAAAATTAGCTGAGCATGGTGGTGCACACCTGTAATCCCAGCTACTCGGGAGGCTGAGGCAGGAAAATCGCTTGAACCTGGGAGGCGGAGATTACGCCACTGAGCTGAGATTGTGCCACTGCACTCCAGCCTGGGTGATAGAGCCAGACTCCGTCTCAAAAAAAAAAAAAAAAAAAAGGATGGGCAGCACCTATCACCCAAGAAAGGGACCAAAGCAAGGCCAGGAGTCCCAAATGAGCTAATGATCCTATCAACAATTAAATGAAACACAGCCACCATAGAAGTGGCTACTCACACACCATCTCGACCACTTTATTTTGTAGGCGGTACTGAGAGTGATCAGAGGCAGACGAGGACATGCTCAAATACAAGGGCAAGCCTGCCTGGTACGCTCGCTGGGAAAGCCTCAAGCCAAGACCTCAGCAACTGCTGAGGTGGTTATTTAGACTTCACACAAAATTCTGCGTTAGGAGGATACCTCCCTGACATCCATTCTTGATTTAAATCTTCCAAACAGATCAATTTGGGAGGCAGAGGCTGCTTGTGTAGGTGTTTCCATATCTATTTTGATTTGTGCTAGAAGCAATGAGCACGTCTAGAAAAAGAACAGATCTTAAGTGGCTTTCTAGCAATGATACAAGAGAGACACGTGGCCCAACCTGAGTAGCAAGACATACTCGGTGAAGGCTGAGATCACCCGAACCACTGTAGTGGCATACCTGGCTTGTCAGAGGCGACTGTATGTTTAACTTGCCATTCTTGGGAATGTCTATTCTATATCCGAGGGGAAGAAAAGCGTTGAATCCAACAATGAGGTCAGGGTGCTCGTGGAAGAGCTGCGAGACACGTCTGATGACTCCAGGAGTATCGATGCTAGAAGAAACAGCGGAAGTGGGCAAAAGGGTCTTGGGAAGTAAATGAAAAATGTAATCTATTCCCCACTCCCTTGATACTGCCACATAAAAACCTTCTCAACAGCCAACAAAGGAACCTAAAATGTGACCCACCAGGCACAGTGGCTCATGCCTGCAATCCCAGCACTTTAGGAGGCCGAGGCAGGCAGATCACCCGAGGTCAGGAGTTCGAGACCAACCTGGTCAACATGGTGAAACCCTGTCTGTACTAAAAATACAAAAATGAGCTTGGCGTGGTGGTGCGTGCCTGCAGTCCCAGCTACTCAGGAGGCAGAGGCACAAGAATCACTTGCACCAGGGAGGCGGAGGCTGCAGTGAAACCAGATCACACCACTGAACTCCAGCCTGGGCGACAGCGCGAGAATCCAATTCAAAAAAAAAAAAAAAAAGTGCCCCCATGTGATAGCATCTGTACACCATGATCTATCTCCTGACTGGCTAGGCCTGAGCTCCCTGTTCCCTCCTGGTGAGAACCAGAGAATACTAACATCGCTCAGCTCCCCCAAAACACTCCAAGAATGGGTACTCGGTTCTGAAAATGTCAGGAGAGCCAACCGCAAGGCCTGGACTCCAAGAAATGGCAGGAGGCCAAAGTCCTCTAAGCAATGTGAAAAATTCCCTCATTTTGTAACAGATAGAGATGACTACGACACAGGTTTCCATCTGAGCAAACAATTGCAATGCATAAATACCAATGGTACTGCCAAGAATGGGAAATGTGTAAGAAAAATAGGAGGGGAGAGATAGGGTCTCCCTTCTGGCTGCATCGCAGCCCAGCCCTTAGCACTGGGCTCCTGGAAGGAAACCAGGCCAGCCCCACCATGTTTCCTAAGAGGGGGCAGCAGTATGGTAAGGATGTGACCTCCAGGAATCTGAGTCAGAGAGTCTGAGTTCTAGTGACACCTCTGCTGCTTAGGTGGGTCCCTTACCCACTCCAAGCCTCAGTGAGCCTCCCATAAAAACAAGGGCATGATCCCAAGGTTTCCCATCTATCTGTAATCCTCCTTGATTCTCGGCCTGCAAAATCAGCTCGTGTGTTTTAAACGTTTTCTGTGTGCCAGCTCACTTACTAAGCATTTTATGCGTCTTACTTCCAAGCAGGCCTGGGACCACAGTGAGCCCAGAGAAGCATCTTGAGGACAAGATTAAAGGGGAAGAGGATGCCAAAAATTTCAATCATCAAGACAAATAACATTTTACAGCGCTTGAAAATAAAAATCAAAATGGGTCCCACCAAATCTTTCATGAACAAAACTAATTTAAAAATCAACATATTAAATCAAGGCAGGATTTGACTCTATGAGTGTGCACGGCCTCGCCCTCCCTGCCTCCCCCAGATCCCTGTCCTGCTTCCAGGAATCCCCACAAAGCTCCACAAAGTGGGTACTACCCATTTCCATTTTTGTTACGAGAAGGAGCTAGGGCTCTGAGAGATTCGACAACCTGCGCAAGGTCACCCGGCTAAAGGGGCAGCCTGGAGAGGGGAGGTCTCACCCCGCTAGGCCCGATTCCGGCCCAGGGGGGTCCCCCGAGGTGGAGAGGGGCCCCGCTGGTACCTCTGGCTTTTGAACTCCTTCATGATCTCCAGGAAGCCGTTGTAGGTGGCAGGGTCGCTGCCAAAGCGGATCTTCACCTGGTCCAGATAGGTGAGGGCGTCTTCTACCTGCAGAGAGGGAGAGGGTCCCGGTGGGCCCGGGCCGCGGGAGGAGGGGACGAGGGGCCGGGGTCCCTGAGGGGAAGGGGATGCGCTGGGCCTTCGGAAGGCCGAGGGGAGAGGTGAGGGGTGAGGGGTCCGGGGCAGTGCAGAGGGGAGGCCGAGGCGGGGCTGGGGCTGGGGCCGGGCGGGGCCTGGGTGAGGGGCGCCCGCCCGCGGGGTCCAGAGGATGGGGTCCCCGAGGGAGGGCGGGGACGCCACTCACGTGCACCGGCAGCTTCTCGTGGCCCGCGGAGCCCGAGCGACCCCAGCGGGCGCCGCTCAGCCCCCGGCCCGCGGGGCCGCCGCCACCGCTGCCACCACCAGCGTGCGCCATGTCCGAAGTCGGAGCTGCGCCCCGCCCCGCCCCCGCCCGAGGGCCTGCCGCGCATGCGCAGCCTCCGCCTTTGGAGGCGGGGTTTGATGACGTTGAGGGGCGGTGCTCTTTGAGGGACTCTTCTAAAGATCTTCTCCTTAAGCTAGGTATTATAATTAATGATTTATATAGCAGGGGTAGGCGAGCCAAGACCCGCCGCCTAGTTTGTCCGGCCCCGCAAGCTCAGAATTACTTTTACATGTTTACATAGCTGGGGGAAAAAGCCAAAGGAGAAGAATAGTCTATGACCTGTGAAAAGTTTGTGAAATTCACATTCGAGGGTCTCTGAATAAAGTTTTATTGGCACACAGACACGCCCACGCGTTTACCTAGCTTCTCTGCCTGTTTTTGCCTTACAACAGAGTAGGTAGTTGCCAAAGATCCTACAGATCTGCAGAACCTGAAGTATTTACGATCTGGCCTTTTATGGAAAAAGTTTGTTGGCCCCTGCTTTATAGAGTTGACGGGACAATGAGGTATGAGCACCCAGCGCCCTAATATAGGGCCTTGCGTGGTGAATTTTTGCTAAATGGCCTTTAAGTTAGTCCTACTCCTCCCATCTTCACTTCCCTATCCTTGGCCCTGTCACTTCCCATCTGGACCAGTTTAGGAGGCTCCTAACTCTGGTACTTTCTTTTTTTCTTTTTTTTTTTTTTTGAGACAGAATCTCGCTCTGTCACCCAGGCTGGAGTGCAGTGGCGCGATCTCCACTCACTGCAAGCTCCGCCTCCCGAGTTCACGCCATTGTCCTGCCTCAGCCTCCTGAGTAGCTGGGACTACAGGCGCCCGCCACCACGCCCGGCTAATTTTTTGTACTTTTAGTGCCACCGCACCCGGCCCTAACTCTGGTACTTTCTCCGCCCTGATACTATCAAGAACTCTAGGCTGGGGATGGTGGCTCACGCCTGTAATCCCAGCACTTTGGGAGGCCGAGGCGGACGGATCACGAGGTCAGGAGATAGAGACCATCGTGGCTAACACGGTGCAACCCCGTCTCTACCAAAAATACAAAAAATTAGCCGGGCCTTGAAAAAAAGAAAAAGAAAATGAAAAAATTGGCTGGGCGCCGTAGCTTACGACTGTAATCCCAGCAGTTTGGGACGCCGAGACGGGCAGATCACCTGAGGTCTGGAGTTGGAGACTAGCCTGACCAACATGGAGAAACCCCATCTCTACTAAAAATACAAAATTAGCCGGGCTTTGTGGCGCATGCCTGTAATCCCAGCTACTCGGGAGGCTGAGGCAAGAGAATTGCTTGAACCCAGGGGGCGGAGGTTGCAGTGAGCCGAGATCACGCCATTGCACCCAGCCTGGGCAACAAGAGCATAAACTCTGTCTCAAAAAATTAATTAATTAATTAATTAATAAAATGAAAAAATTAGCTGGGCATGATGGTGCACACGTTTAGTCCCAGCTACTCGGGAGGCTGAGGCAGGAGGATTGCTTATGCCCAAGAGTTCAAGGCTGCAGTGAGCCATGATCTTGCCACTGCACTCCAGCTTGGGAAGCATGGCAGTGCTTTTCTTTATTTTTTTTTAAAGAGCATCTCGTCTCTTAAAAAAAACAAACAGAAAAACAAAAAACTCCACTCTTCCCACCACTGCTTCCAAACCTCCAAGATCTTCCTATTTCTAATGAGATGAAATCTAAGCACCTACGTTGCAGGCTGTCAGAATTGGTCCTTAGGAACCTTTTCCTGCAGGATTTTCCAAGCAAACTGCCTGCCTCTGTGCAGAACTTCACACCATTGCCTGACCAACCTGGCTGCTTCCTGGCCCCACGCATTGGCACTCACCATTTCCTTTGCCAGAAGTACTGTCATGCCTCTTTGTTATTCAGAAAACACCTATACATCCTTCTAAACGCAGCCCAAATATCCCTTTCCCTCAGGAAGCTTTCCCAGTCCCCTTCTATGTCTCCCCTCAGTCCCTTGTATTTCATATTTGTTTTGTGTCCATCTCTAATACAAATCCCTGACACAGCCTCTCAGTCAGCGTTCATCAAATAAATGAACATTCAATTAATGACCAAGTGCTTTCTCTTTTTGTAAGTGAAGAGGTGCAGGAAAGTTGAGAGTAAATTGGCATCGAATGCATCATTTACCAGGCACCTTGCTAAGTGTCAGGAATAGAATGGTAAAAAGGAACGCAAATTTGGCCATTAAGAGCTTTCAGTCTTTGAGGATAGACAGGAATCTAGTAATCACACAAATGTAAAGTTTCACATGTAACAAATACTTTAAAGAGAAGGTATACATGTAACAGTTCCTAAATTTCTGTTGCTATGGCTGTGTAACAAATGAGCCCTTGACAATCCCAGCACTTTGGGAGGCCAAGGTGGGGGGATGCCTTGAGGCCAGGAGTTTGAGACCAGCCCAGGCAACATAGCAAAATCCCATCTCTACAAAAACATTAAAAAGAAAGAAAAATGGAGAGAAAAAATAAAAACATCATAAGGTCTGGGCTTTCTGTAAAAGAAAATAAAAAGCAGCTCAAGACTTAGAAGCTTCAAATGACAACAACATTCATGGGGCAAGTGGCTCACGGCTATAATCCCAGCACTTTGGGAGGCAGAGGTGGGTGGATCACATGAGGCCAGGAGTTCAAGACCAGCCTGGACAAGATGGTGAAACCCCATCTCTACTAAAAATACAATAATTAGCCAGGTGTGGTGGCACACAGCTGTAATCCCAGCTACTTGGGAGGTTGAGGCGTGAGTATCGCTTGAACCCAGAAGGCGGAGGTTGCAATGAGCTGAGATTGCGCCACTGCACTCCAGCCTGGGGAACAGAGCAAGACCCTGTCTTGAAGAAAAAAAAGGAAGTCATTCATTTTACTCTTCAATCTGCAATTTGGGCAGGCTTGGGAGGAATAACTCAACCTTGGCATCAGCTGAGTGGCTCAAAGTCTGGGGGCTGGAATCACCTGAATGTTTGCTCACACATATATGTGTCAGTTGCTACAGGCTACAGGCTGAGACCCTTGCTGGGGCCGTTGCTTGGAACACATACATGTGGTCTCCTTGCAGCCTGAGCTTCTTCACAACTATCGTTCTAAGAACAAGTGAGCGTGTGAGCCAGGTGGGAATCATATCATCTTTTCTTTTTCTTCTTCCTCTTCCTCTTCTTCTTCCTCTTCTCCTTCTCCTTCTCCTTCTTCTTCTGGAGATGGCAGGGGTTGGGGTGGGACTCAGGGTCTCAGGCTGGCCCAGGCTGGCCTCAAACTCCTGGACTCAAAGGATCCTCCCACGTCAATCTGTTGAGTAGCTGGGACTACAGGCTTGCACCACTGCACCCAGCTCCCGTATTACCTTTTCTCACCCAGACTCGGAAGTCACGCAGAATCATTTCCATTGCATTCTTTCCATAGAGGCTGTTACAAAGTTTTTCCTAAATTCAAGAGGCGGGCAAATGGCCAAGAGTATCATGTGGGACAGGAAATATGCTGTGGCTATTTTTGGAAAATACCACCTGTTACCTAGGGAAACTTAACCCAGTCTTGCAGGGGATGAGGGAGGCTTCCCGGAGGAGGTGGTATTCTAGCTGAGATCTGAAGAATACATAGGCATTCATTGTGAGAAAAATCACGAACAGCTGTGATTTTTGAGGTGGGAGACAGCATGGTACATTTCAAGAGTTTTTTTTTTTTTTTTTTTTTAAGACGAGTTTCCCAGGCTGCAGAGAGGGAGGGGAAGAAAGATAGTACAAGATAATCCCAGAGCAGCCACAGGAGCGGAACACACAGCACCTTACGCACTGAGTTCAGGCTTTAGCATTCCTGCTGGTGGAAACCATCCAAGGGCTTTGAGCAGAGGAGCTGCAAGTTCAGGTTTGCATTTGAAAGTGATCACTCTGGCTGCTCTGCAGGAAAGTGACTGGAGGGGAGCCAGGGAGGGTGGAGGGAGGCTGTTTCATCATTTAGGCAAAGGACGATGGTGGCTTAGACCAGGATGGGAGCAGTGGAAGTAGAGAGCAGTGGGTGGGAGGGAGTGGTATTTAGAAAGTAAAGCATGGAAGATTCGTGGCTCCCAGCCAGGAAGAGCAGCGAAGGCAGACTGAACACTTTGCGGCCACCAGATGTCCGGACAGTCTGTTTCTTACCAAAGCCTCCCAGGGTTACAGGAAATGGGTCCTGATCCAGACCCCCCACCTCGAGAGGGTTTTTGGATTTCACGCAAGAAAGAATTCAGGGCGAGTCTGTAAAGTGAAAGCAAGTTTATAAGGAAAATAAAGGAACAAAGAATGGCTACTCCATAGACAGAGCAGCCCTGAGGGCCACTTATTCCCCATTTTTGTGATTTATTTCTTGATAATATGCTAAACAAGGGGTGGATTATTCATGCCTCCTCTTTTTAGACCATAAAGGGTAACTTCCTGACATTGCCATGGTATTTGTAAACTGTCACGGTGCTGGTGGGAGTGTAGCAGTGAGGACCACCAGAGGTCACTCACCTGGCCATTTTGATGTTGGTGGATTTTGGCCTGCTTCTTTACTGCAATCTGTTTTATCAGCACGGTCTTTATGATCCGTATCTTGTGCTGACCTCCTATCTCATTCTGTGACTAAGAATGCTTTAACCATCTGGGAATGCAGCACAGTAGGTCTTAGCCTTATTTTACCCAGCCCATACTCAAGTTGGGGTTCCTCTGGTTGAAACACCTCCGACACTGTTACGGGAAAATGGTCCCCATCCAGACTCCAAGAGAGGGTTCTTGGATCTCACGTAAGAAAGAATTCAGGGCCAGTCCATACAGTAAACTGAAAGCAAGTTTATTAGGAAAGTAAAGGACTAAAGAATGGCTACTCCATAGACAGAGCAGCCCTGAGGGCTGCTGGTTGCCCTTTTTTTTAGAGGGAGTCTCGCTCTGTCACCCAGGGTGGAGTGCAGTGGTGCGATCTTGGCTCACTGCAAGCTCCGCCTCCTGGGTTCACGCCATTCTCCTGCCTCAGCCTCCCGAGTAGCTGGGACTACAGGCACCCGCCACCATGCCCGGGGAATCTTTTTGTATTTTTAGTAGAGACAGGGTTTCACCTTGTTAGCCAGGATGGTCTCGATCTCCTGACCTCGTGATCTGCCCACCTTGGCCTCCCAAAGTGCTGGGATTACAGGCGTGAGCCACCGCACCTGGCTGCCCATTTTAATGGTTATTTCCTTTTGAGACAAAATCTTACTCTGTCACCCAGGCTGGAGTGCAGTGGCGCGATTGCAGCTCACTGCAACCTCCGCCTTCCAGGTTCAAGCGATTCTCCTACCTCAGCCTCCCGAGTAGCTGGGATTACAGGTGTGTGCCACCACACCTGGCTAATTTTTGTATTTTTAGTAGTAGAGACGGGGGTATCATCATGTTGGCCAGGCTGGTCTCAAACTCCTGACCTCAAATGATCTATCCACCAAAGCCTCCCAAAGTATTGGGATTACAGGCATGAGCCACCACGCCTGGCCCGTTATTTCTTGATGATATGCTCATCAGGGGGTGGATTATTTATGCCTCCCCTTTTTAGACCATATAGGGTAACTTCCTGATATTGCCATGGCATTTGTAAACTGTCATGGCGCCGGTAGGAGTATAGCAATGAGGATGACCAGAGGCCACTCTCGTCTCCATCTTGGTTTTAGCTGGCTTCTTTACTGCAGACTATTTTATCAGCAAGGATTTTTTGGTTTGTTTGTTTTTGTTTTCGTTTTTCTGTTTGTTTGTTTTAGACAAAGTTTCACTCTTGTTACTCAGGCTGGAGTGCAATGGTGCAATCTCGGCTCACTGCAACTCCCCCTCCCAGTTCAAGGGATTCTCCTGCCTCAGCGTCCCGAATAGCTGGGATTACAGGCGTGCACCACCACGCCTGGCTAATTTTGCATTTTTAGTAGAGACGGGGTTTCTCCATGTTGGTCAGGCTGGTTTTGAACTCCCGATCTCAGGTGATCCACCCACCTCAGCCTCCCAAAGTGCTGGGATTACAGGCGTGAGCCACTGCACCCGGCCAGCAAGGTCTTTGTGACCCGTATCTTGTGCCGACCTCCTAACTCATCCTGTGACTTAGAATGCCCTAACCATCTGGGAAATGCAGCCCAGTAGGTCTCAGCCTTATTTTACCCAGCCCGTATTCAAGATGTTGTTGCTCTGGTTCAAATGCCTCTGACACCAGCAACCTATTAGTCATCATCCTGGAGGGCCAACAGAGTTGTCCCACAGTGTACCCCTCCCCCCAAGGAGTGTGGCTTCTACTCAAATTTGTTTTCTCTCAAATGATCAGCAAAGGCCCTCTTTCATTTGGGGAAGAGGAAACTGTTACCTAAAAGGGGTCCTCATCGAGACCCCAAGAGAGAGTTCTCGGACCTCGTGCAAGAAAGAATTCCGGACAAGTCCATAAAGTGAAAGCAAGTTTAAGAAAGTAAAGGAGGCCAGGTGGCTCACGCCTGTAATTCCAGCACTTTGGGAGATGAAGGCAGGCGGATCGCTTTTTCTCCACACACACACACACACACACACACACACACACACACACACAAAATTAGCCTGGCGTAGTGGTGTACGTCTGCAGTCCCAGCTACCTGGGAGGCTGAGGCGGGAGAATTGCTTGAGTCCAGGAAGTTGAGGCTACAGTGAGCCATGGTCGTGCCACTGCACTCCAGCCTGGGAAACAGAGCAAGATTCTGTCTCAAAAAAAAAAAAGAAAAAAGGCTAGGCGCAGTGGCTCATGCCTGTAATCCCAACACTTTGGGAGACCGAGGCAGACAGATCACCTGAGTTCAGGGGCTCGAGACCAGCCTGGTCAAGATGGTGAAACCTCTTCTCAACTAAAAATACAAAAATAAGCTGGGCCTGGTGGTGGACGCCTGTAATCCCAGCTACTCGGGAGGTTGAGGCAGGAGAATCACTTGAACCTGGGAGGCGGAGGTTGCAGTGAGCCGAGATCGCACCATTGCGCTCTAGCCTGGGTGACCAGAGGAAAACTGCGTCTCAAAAAATAAAAATAAATTTTAAAAATGAAGAAAAAGAAAGTAAAGGAATAAAAGAATGGCTACTCCATAGGCAGAGCAGTGATATGGGCTGCTCAACTGCATATACTTACAGTTATTTCTTGATTACAGGTTAAACAAGGGATGGATTATTCATGAGTTTTCTGAGAAAAGGGGCAAAGATTTCCCAGAACTGAGGGGTCCCTACCCTTTTAGACCCTATAGCGTAATTTCTGGATGTTGCCATGGCATTTGTAAAATGTCATGGCACTGGTGGAAGAGTCTTTTAGCATGCTAATATATTATAATTAGTGTATAATGAGCAGTGAGGACAACCAGAGGTCACTTTCACGTCACGCTGATAAAACCCCGCATCCTGGCCAGGCACAGTGACTCATGCCTGTAATCCCAGCACTTTGGGAGGCCAAGGCGGGCGGATCATCTGAGGTCAGGAATTTGAGACCAGCCTGGCCAACGTGGTGAAACCCCTGTCTTTACTCAAAAAAAAAAAAAAAAGAAAATTAGCCAGGTGTGGTGGTGGGTGCCTGTAATCCCAGCTACTCGGGAGGCTGAGGCAGGAGAATCGCTTGAACCCAGGAAATGGAGGTTTCAGTGAGCCCAGACCATGCCACTGCACTCCAGCCTGGGCGACAGAGCAAGACTCTGTCTCAAAAAAAAAACAAAAACAACAACAACAACAACAAAAACCCTGCATAGGCAGGTCGCAGTGACCCACGCCTGTAATCCCAGCACTTTGGGAGGCCGAGGCAGGCGGATCACCCGAGGTCAGGAGTTGGAGACCAGCCTGATCAATATGATGAAACCGTCTCTACTAAAAATACAAAAATTAGCCAGGCTTGGTGGCACACGCCTGTAATGCCAGCTACTAGGGAGGCTGAGACAGGGGAATCTCTTGAACCCAGGAGGCAGAGTTTGCAGTGAGCCGAGATCACGCCATTCATTGCACTCTAGCCTGGGCAACAAGAGCGAAACTCTGTCTCAAACAAAAACAAAAACAAACAAACAAACAAACAAACAGACAACCCCCCTCCCCCACCCCAGCATCCTGTTTTATCAGCAGGATCTTTGTGACCTGGGTCTTGTGTCCACCTCCTACCTCACCCTGTGGCTTAGAATGCCTAACCTCCTGGGAATGCAGCCCTGCAAGTCTCAGCCCCATTTTACCCAACCACTATTCTAGATGGAGTAAGCTTGTTTCAAACGCCTCTGACAAAACCACAAGCCAATTCCATCTGAGGCATGTGTGTACGTGTGTGTGTGTGCACACATGTGTATATTTATCATGAGGACAATAGTACAAAGACATCTTTTAATTTTATTTCTATTTATTTATTTTCTGAAACAGGGACTCGCTCCGTCGCCCAGGCTGGAGTGCAATGGTGCAATCACAGCTCACTGCAGCCTTGACCTCCTGAGTAGCCAGGACTACAGGCATGTGCCACCATGCCTGGCTAATTTTTTATTTTTATTTTTTTACAGACAGGGTCTCACTAAGTTGCCTAGGCTGGATATTCTTATTTTTATCAAACATAAAAAGGTGCTACTGGGCCAGGTGCAGTGGCTCAAACCTGTAATCCCAGCACTTTGGGAGGCAGGCGGATCACCTGGGGCCAGGGGTTCAAGACCAGCCTGGGCAACACGGCAAGACCTCATCTCTAAAAAAAAACTTTTTGCCGGGCGCAGTGGCTCACGCTTGTAATCCCAGCACTTTGGGAGGCCGAGGCGGGTGGATCACGAGGTCGGGAGATCGAGACCACGGTGAAACCCCGTCTCTACTAAAAATACAAAAAATTAGCCGGGCGTGGTGGCGGGCGCCTGTAGTCCCAGCTACTCGGAGAGGCTGAGGCAGGAGAATGGCGTGAGCCCGGGAGACGGAGCTTGCAGTAAGCTGAGATTGCGCCACTGCACTCCAGCCCGGGCGACAGAGCGAGACTCCGTCTCAAAAAAACGGAGTCTCGCTCTGTCACCAGGCTAGAGTGCAGTGGCGTGATGTTGGCTCACAGCAACCTCCATCTCCTGGGTTCAACTGATTCTCCTGCCTCAGCCTCCCGAGTAGCTGAGACTACAGGTGCGCACCACCATGCCCAGCTAATTTTTTGTATTTTTAGTAGAGTCAGGGTTTCACCACGTTGGCCAGGATGGTCTCTATCTCTTGACCTCATGATCTGCCAGCCTGGGCCTCCCAAAGTGCTGGGATTACAGGTGTGAACCACTGCGCCTGGCCAAAAAAAAAATTTTTTTTTAAAGACAGTCTGAGTCTGAGTCTGAGGTCAGAGATGAAGCATCAGAGAAATACAATGCTGCTGGCCTTGAAGAAGGAAGCAGCTGTTTTGCAAACTGTTTTGCAAGCTGTTTTGCAAACTGCTGTTTTGCAAACTGGAGAGGGGCAGCTGAGGTCTCCACTCCCATAGCTTTGAAGGGCTTAATTCTGCCAAAGAATCTGAAGGAGCTGGATGAAGACCCTGAGGCTCTCAGTGAGAACCCAGTCCGGCTGACACCTTGTGAGATCCTGAACAAAGAATCCAGTCATGCCATGCCCAGACTCCTGACTTGCAGAAATTATAAGATAAGAAGTGGATGTTATTTTAAGCTTCTAACTTTGCAATAATTTACTAAGTAGTGATAGAGAGTGAACATACTTATGAAGTATACTTGTCAAAAATGTCTATCCTGGGCCAGGCGCAGTGGCTCATGCCTGTCATCCCAGCATTTTGGGAGGCCGAGGTGGGCGGATCACTTGAGGCCAGGAGTTCCAGACCAGCCTGGCCAATATGGCGAAACCCTGTCTCTACTAAAAATGCAAAAATTAGCCGAGTGCCTGTAATCCCAGCTGCTTGGGAGGCGGAGGCAGGAGAATTGCTTGAACCCAGGAGGCAGAGGTTGCAGTGAGCTGAGATTGTGCCACTGCACTCCAGCCTGGGCGACAGAGTGAGATTCTGTCTCGAAAAAAAAAAAAAAAAAAAATTAGGCCGGGCGTGGTGGCTCACGCCTGGAAGGCTGAGGCAAGTGGATCACCTGAGGTCAGGAATTCAAGACCAGCCTGGCCAACATGGTGAAACCCCGACTCTACTAAAAATACCAAAAATTAGTCGGGCGTAGTGGCTGGTACCTGTAGTCTGTGGACTGTAGTCCCAGTTACTCAGGAGGCTGAGACAGAAAAATCGCTTGAACCCGGGAGGCAGAGTTTGCAGTGAGCTGAGATCGCACCATTGCACTCCAGCCTGGGCAACAAGAGCAAAACTCCATCTCAAAAAAAAAAAAAACCAGAAAAATTGTCTTTTTTTGTGATAAGGATGCGTCAATGTGAGTTCATCCATTGTAACAAATGCACCACTCTGCGTTTGTTAGAATGAGGGATGTTGATGGAGGAGGCTGTGCAGGAGGCGGGCATGGGGTAGATGGGAAATCTCTGCACCTTCCACTTAATTTTGCTGTGAACCTAAAACTACTCTAAAAAAAGAGCCTATATAAGAAATTTTACCTTAAATTTAATCAAGCTTTAAGACCAAGGGTAGGCATATATACATAAGTATATATGTGTGTGTATATATATATATATATATGTATGTGTATATATGTGTGTGTGTGTGTATATATATGTGTATGTATATACACATATATATATTTGGTAAATATATATATATTTTGGTAAAGGGCCAGATTAGAAATATTTCTGATGGCCAGGCGCCATGGAATCCCAACACACTGGTGGGATCACTTGAGCCCAGGAGTTGGAGACCAGCCTGGGCAATAAAGTGAGAACCCCTCTCTGCAATAAATTTAAAAATTAACCAGGTGTGGTGGTGCACACCTGTAGTTTCAGCTACTTGGGAGGCTGAGGCAGGAGGATCACTTGAGCTCAGAAGTTCAAGGCTGCAGTGACCCATGATCACACCACTGCACTCCAGCCTGGGTGACAGAGAAAGACCCTGTCTGAAAAATAAAAAAGATATTAACTAACAATTAGTAATTCTCATAGGTGTGTGTGCTTATGTAGGAATATGACCTTCCTCAGACCTCCATTGGGAGGCCAAGGGAGCACAGATCACTTGAGGTCAGGAGTTCAAGACCAGCCTGACCAACATGGCAAAACCTCGTCTCTACAAAAAATACAAAAATTAGCTGGGCGTGGTGGCCTGTAGTCCCAGCTACTCAGGACGCTGAGTCAGGAGAATCGCTTGAACCCAGGAGTCAGAGACTGCAATGAGCCGAGATCGTACCATTGCACTCTAGTCTGGCAACAGAGCAAGACCTTGTCCAAAAAAAAAAAAAAAAAGATAACAAAATATTATTTGTCTTCCAAAAGAAAAGAAAATAAGAAAAAAAAAGAGAAAATATTATTCATTGTGATTGCTGAGCTTTTGGCAACCCTTAATTTTTTTTTTTTTTTTTTTTTTTTTTTTTTTGAGACACAGTCTCACTCTCTTGCCCAGGCTAGAGTGCAGTGGTGCAATCATAGCTCACTACAGCCTTGATCGCCTGGGCTCAAGTGATCCTCCCACCTTGGCCTCCTGAGTAGCTAGGACTGCAGGTGTGAACCACCATGCCCAGCTAATTAAAAAAACTTTTTTTTTTGGAGAGACGGGGTCTCAAACTCCTGGGCTGAAGTGATCCTCCTGCCTTGGCCTCTCAAAGTCAAGCATTGATCAGCCAACTGTCAACCTTTCTTAGCAACCAAACTCAAACTCTTTCTCTAATAAATAAACACTGAAAAAACTCCCAATATAAGCAATAATTTGTTGTAGCATTTTATTAGTAAGAAGTTATTTCCAATGTTTAAATTAGGATTTATCTACAAAACAATCAATTCTCACTGAGGCTGTTGAGATGGACACAGACATTTAAAATCAGAATTTTATTTTAAATAAAAATGGCAAAGAGTAGCTAATTTTTTCAGGGGCTCTCTTTGCAATTTAAGTGGGCTCTTCAGTTAAATGAAAATAGCAGAAGAATCCTAAATTATTAGGTTGATGCAAAATTAATTGTGGTTTTTGCCAGTACTTTTTTTTTTTTTTTTTTTGGAGACAGAGTCTCACTCTGTCACTCGTGCCGGAGTGCAGTGGTGTGATCTCGGCTCGCTGCAACCTCTGCCTCCTGGGTTCAAGACGTTCTCTTGCCTCAGCCTCCCAGGTAGCTGGAATTGCAGGTGTACACCACCACACCAGGCTAACTTTTGTATTTTTAGTAGAGACAGGGTTTCACCATGTTGACCAGGCTGCTCTTGAACACCTGGCCTCAAGTGATCCACTCACCTCAGCCTCCCAAAGTGCTGGGATTACAGGCATGAGCCACCAAAGCTTTTGCCATTATTATTATTATTATGAGATGGACTCTTGCTCTGTCACCCAGGCTGGAGTGCAGTGGCACAATCTCGGCTCACTGCAACCTCCACCTCCCAGATTCAAGCGATTCTCCTGACTCAGCCTCCTGAGTAACTGAGATTACAGGCGCTCACCACCATGCCTGGCTAATTTTTGTATTTTTAGTAGAGATGGGGTTTCACCATGTTGTCCAGGCTGGTCTCAAACTCCTGACCTCAGGTGATCCGCCTGCCTCGGCCTTCCAAAGTGCTGGGACCACAGGCATGAGCCACCTTGCCCGGCCGGTTTTTGCCATTATTTTTAATATTTTTAATGGCAAAAACCACAGTTACTTTTTGTACCGACCTTAGTAATCTTCAACACCTTAAAAGCTGCTGCCCAATACATCCAAGCATACATCTTAAAATTACAGTTTAAAATATTTTTAAATGAAATTTGACACTAACATTTGCAGAACTGCCAAAACCTGCCTTGGAAAACTGGTTTGGAAAACGGATGAATGAGACAGCAGTAGGGTCTTGTTCGGCTCAAAAGCCTCTGTTTCTACGGTTGCTTTTATTGAGACTCTGCCGGGAATTCCACAGAGGGGAGAAGGGATAGCCACCTTGAAGATTTAGACTCTCCTAGCATTAAAGTAAAAGCCTGAGAAGACTGAGAAGGGCTTTTAGAAGGCTGTGGGCAAAGAAGAAAGATCCACTTAAGTGGAATGAAAACAGTTTGACTGTTGAACTTGCACAAGGCAGATGGTTCAAAAGCAAAGCAGGGAGAGATCATCAGCTCTTTCTACTTCCAAGAGCCTCCAGTTTTTAAGATTAAAAACCCACATCTTTATCCCAAAAGTTTGGGAGCCAGGGAATAGAGAAGGATGAACTATAACATGTTGATTGTTTTACTGCCAGCTTGAGTCCTGAACTCAGCTCATTAACCAAAGACACACATGCCAAATGCGCTATAGATACAAATTCAACCAATCGCCAACTTTAAAAGTCAGAACATTTTTTGCATAAAAGTCTGGATTTCTGGCTTTGCTTATTACAACTGGAAGCACTGACAGCAGTGGGCTGGTTTGGCCATGGTGATTCTGGGCTAGAGTCAGGCTGCTCATATCCACCCTAGACACAATCTCTGCCTTCAACATATCCAGTCTCCGTCTCTCCCTGCTGCTCACCCAGGTGCACGGAAGTATCTAGATTAGTCACTAGCTCCTGTGAACATTTGAGTGTGGTGCCTGTGGAAGTGACGGTTGTGCTCTGCAGACTGAAATTGGAGTGAGGTCTAACAGGAATGGGACAGAAGGCTCACTCTCAGAGCTCTTGCACCTTGGACTTGTGACCTGAATCAAATCATAACTACTTCCACAAGGTTCAGTTTCCTCATCTGTAAAATAGATGCAGAAACTCCTGCCCTCCCTAAAGTATGGGTTGTGATGAGGATCAGATGACAGCATCTAAAGCTTTATAAACTGTGAAGTTCTGTGGTCCACATCAGTGGTTTGCTGTATCTCACATTTATCCATTCCTCCTTCATCTGGTACCAGAACTCCAGTTTGCATCTCAGGAATAATCTCTTCTATTCTCAGTCCCAGTGGTGGACATTGGGTCAGTCCAGCTGATTGGAGCTCTGCATTCTCCCAGATACAACAGTTGGTTTAGGGCTAGGTGTATGGGCCAATTGGGACCAATAGAGTTGAGGCTAGGACTGTTGGGAAAGAGAAGCTCTCTTTTCTATTGAAATTGGAGACAGCAGCATATTGGCCACCATATTGCTAACCTGGGGGTGGTAAGTCTGAGAATGAAAATGAAAAAGAGGAAAGAAGAATGGAAAGATGAGAAAAGGCAAGGTCTGGGTCACATAATCTGAAGCCATGGGCCCAGATATACACCAGCAAACATGTTCTTTTTGCTTTAACCAGATTAAATGGGATTAACTCATTGGAGTCCCATATCCCCACAGGTTTTTTTTTTTTACACTATCAGGCAGACTTGTGAGCATTTGTTTGATTTGGTTTCATTTCCCTGGACACTCTCTGACTCCAAGTCCTGGGGAGCTCCTGCAGCTGCAACTAGCTCCTCTCTCTGCCTGGATTTGACCATCCACACTGCCTTCTTGAAGTTCTTAAGAGAGTCCTGAGGCAAGGCTCTTGCTGAAAGGCACTGGAAACGCTCTTGGATCAGATAACCGTGCCTGGTGGGGGCAATGAAGCCACCAGTGGTTGGGATGATTCTGTTTACCACAGCATGGACAAACTGTACCGTCAGCAGGGTGCCTGTAAGGGTGAAGAGAAGGACACAAATGAGAAAAATTGGGTGTAGAGGTCCAATCCTACACATTCTAGAGTTGGCTGCATGGAATAAAATTCCCGCTATGCCCTCTACTAACTTTGGCATGACATTTATTAGGCCAAAGAGTCCCTCTATGATAACAGAACCTACACCTGCTCAGGGCGATTTTTAAGATTGAAAGGCATCATGCAGGTCATGTGTTTAGTGTAGGTTTTTGGCCCAGAGTAAGCTCAGTAAATATTATTGTTGAAGGAGAAGTAAGAGAGATGTTGAACTGGCCCAGGATGGGCTTTTAAGGCCACAATCCTCAACCTTCAGCTTCTGAGCCATCTGTAACTTTATACCGGTTATATATATCTTTGCTACAGCACATTATACTACAATTATAGTGTTATAGTTTACTATGTATCAGATTACAGTGTATTCAACTACAATGTATTAGGCTCCACCTGATATTTATTCCCTTGTTTTGTGACCTTGGGCAAGTCTCCTAATCTCTCTGATCCTCAGCTTCTTCATTGTCAAACAAGGATAGCAATGATACTTATCTCCTACCAGTGTCATAAGGGTTCAAAGAGGTAATACACAATGAGTGCCTTTTCTATAGGAGACAGTGTAAGAAAGTGACAAAGGTGTACTGAAATCAGGCAGGTCAGCTTCAAACCTAAGCCTACTAGTTACTCACTGTGTGACCTTGGGCAAGTCTGCCAGCCTCTCAGAGCCTCAGTTTTTGCTCTGTAAATGGGATTGAGTGTTGAGAGAGTTAAATGACTTAAGGACAGTACCCAGTATACAATAAATGTTAACTCATTTTTTTTTTTGACAGGGTCTCACTCTGTTGCCCAGGCTGGAGTGCAGTGGTGCTATCATGGCTCACTGCAGCCTCAATCTCCCACGCCTCGACCTCCCATGATCACTTTATCCTCCTGAGTAGCTGGGACTACAAACATGTACCACCATGCCTGGATAATTTTTAATTTTTTTTTTTTTGTAGAGACAGAGTCTTGCTATGTTGTCCAGACTAGCCTTGAACTCCTGGCCTCAAGCAATCCTCCTACATCGGCCTCCCAAACTGCTGGGATTGCAGGCTTGAGCCATTGCACACAGCCAATGTTAACTCTTGCTAAGACCTTAGCATAATACTGAACAGACCAAGAGACATGGTGTTTTCAAAGTGGTTGGTCTTAAAACAGGCTGCTTCTGGCCAGGCGTGGTGGCTCACACCTCTAATCCCAGCACTTTGGGAGGCCGAGGTGGGTGGATCACCCAAGGTCAGGAGTTTAAGACCAGCCTGGTCAACATGGTGAAACCCCACCTCTACTCAAAATACAAAAATTAGCTGGGTGTGGTGGTGGGTGCCTGTAATCCCAGCTACTTGGGAGGCTGAGGCAGGAGAATCACTTGAACCTGGGAGGCAGAGACTGCAGTGAGCTGAGATTGCACCACTGCACTCCAGCCTGGGTGACAGAGCGAGACTCCATCTCAAAAACAAAAAACAGAAAACAAAAACAGGCTGCTTCTAACATCTATAAGGCCTGGGGGCAAAGAATGAAATAAGACCGACATCCTAGAAGACCCAATATATAAACACTGCAATTCTAAGGAATAAACTATTAAATAGAATATGCTGTGTCCTCTTATATTGGTGAAGGAACCTTCACAAACACCTGGAAGGCTGGGAACAGATTGAGAATTCTTGGGCTCTCGGAGTTCTATGCTGGAATGTAGTGATGTAACCAGCCCCCGCTGGGCTCGTTACTAGTGTGACTTGATCCTCTTCTCTTCTCACGCTTCTCAGCTCCATCTCACAACCAGCTCAGACACCCAAACTCCATCCATACCACCCCGTGGCTACTCCTGAGCCCAGAAGTGCACACACCAGGAGGAGTCTATCCTCAGAAGGATGGCTGTATGCAGGAAGCCTGTGCATGCCCTAATGAAAACTCAAGGGAGGGAGTTCTCAAACTCCAGAGCATGGGTCTAGAAGAGGGATTGCGGGCCCTTTGCCTTTGCCTGCAGACACCTTCCTAAAAGCTAGGGGATGCAGCTAGAGGTGGCCAGAGCAGGGCCCTGTAATACCCAGGACCCAGATCAGAGCCTTTTCTCTCCAGATCGAAGCCCAATACTCCCCTAAAAGCAAAATGACTCACCATCCAGTACACTCCAAACAAGTATAGAGCGATCCTTTAAGCCCACGTACACGTACTTGTCATCCTTGGAGAAGCAAGCACATTGGACCCCTCTGCAGTAAGAACTCTGTTGAAAACAGACAATATGATCTCTCTTTTTCTTGGGTTTTTTGGTTATTTGTTTCTTTGTTTGTTTTTGAGATGGAGTTTCACTCTTGGTGCCCAGGCTGGAGTGCAGTGGTGTGATCTTGGCTCACTGCAACCTCCGCCTCCCAGGTTCAAGTGATTCTCCTGCCTCAGCCTCCTGAGTAGCTAGGATTACAGGCATGAGCCACCATGCCCGGCTAATTTTTGTATTTTGAGTACAGACGGAGTTTCATCATGTTGGCCAGGCTGGTCTCCAACACCTCACCTCAGATGATCCACTAGCCTTGGTCTCCCAAAGTGCTAGGATTACAGGTGTGAACCACCATGCCCGACCCAGACAATATGATCTTGATTCCAAACTGAAAGATACCCAGCAAACCAGCCCCAGGCAACCAGGTCTTTTTTTGTTTTTGAACAGGTCTGACCCAGGATAGAGTGCAGTGATGCCATCTTGGCTTGACTGAAACCTCCGCCTCCTGGGTTCAAGCTATCCTCCTGCCTCAACCTCTCGAGTAGCTGGGATTACAGGTGTGTGCTACCACACCTGGCTAATTTTTGTATTTTTAGTAGAGATGGGGTTTCACCATGTTGCCCAGGCTGGTCTCGAACTGACCTCAAGTGATCTGTCTGCCTCAGCCTCCCAAAGTGCTGGGATTACAGGCATGAGCCACTGTGCCCATTTTTTGTTTGTTTGTTTGTTTTTGTTGTTGTTGTTGTTTTATTGTTTGGTTTTTGTTTTTTGCTTTTTGGTTTTTTTTTTGTGATGGAATCTCGCTCTGTTGCCCAGGCTGAGGTGCAGTAGCCTGATCTTGCCTCACTGCAACCTCTGTGTCCTGGGTTTAAGCGATTCTTCTGCCTCAGCCTCCCAAGTAGCTGGGACTACAGGCTCCTGCCACCATGCCCAGCTAATTGTTGTATTTTTAGCAGAGATGGGGTTTCATCGTGTTGGCTAGGCTGATACCAAACTCCTGACCTCAGAACCAGGCTTTGAAGCACCCCACAGGGGGATGGATTCAATGAAAACCTGGAGGGATGGGCAGCACAGATATTACCCCAACCCAGGCACACCTCCATAGAGATTGGATAGAAACGTTTAGAGACATTATGCATTGGAAAGGAACAATGTAGGACTCAATTTCTTTTTCTTTTTCCTTTTCTTTTCTCTTTTCTTTCTTTCTTTTTTTTTTTTTTTTTTTTTTTTTTTTTTTTTCTGAGACAGAGTCTCCCTCTTGCTGCCCTGGCTGGAGTGGAATATCACAATCTTGGCTTACTGCAACCTCTGGCTCCTGGGTTCAAGTGATTCTCTTGCCTCGGCCTCCCAAGTAGCTGGGATTACAGGCATGTGCCACCATGCCCAGCTAATTTTTGTATTTTTATGAGAGATGAGGTTTCACCATGTTGGTCAGGCTGGTCTTGAACTCCTGACCTCAACTGATCCACCCCCCTCGGCCTCCCAAAGTGCTGGGATTACAGGCATGAGCCACTGTGCCTGTGCCCAATTTCTTTTTTTGATGGGGATTCAATTTCTTAAATTACTTTGGTTATATGGATGTTAGCTATGATTGTATTTAATTAAAAGCTATGTGCTAATGCCACATGGAATCCTGGATTGGATTCTAGAATGGAAAAAAGGAATGAATTGAAAAGCCGGTAAGATTCCAATAAAGGCTGGACGTGATAGCTCACACCTGTAATCCCAGCACTTTGGGAAGCCAAGGTGGGTGGGTGAAACGCTGTCTCTACAAAAAAATAAAAAATTAGCCAGGTGCAGTGGCGCATGCCTGTAGTCCCAGCTACTTAGGAGGCTGAGGTGGAAGAATCACCTGAACCCAGGAGGCGGAGGCTGCGGTGAACTATGACTGCACCACTGCACTACAGCCTGGGTGACAGAGTAAGACCCTGCCTCAAAAAAATTAATTAATTAATTAATTAATTAATAACAAAAAATAAAAATAAGAAGTTTCCCATAAGGTCGACAGTTTAGTTAATAGTACTGTTCACATGTTAATTTCTTCGTTTTTGTTTATTAGTTAGTTTTGCTTGAGAGACAGAATCTTGTATTGTCGTCCAGGCTGGAGTGCAGTGGCGAGATCATAGCTCACTACAGCCTCGAACTCCAGGGCTCAATCGGTCCTCCCGCCTCAGCCTCCTAACTAGCTGGGACTACAGGCACACACCTCCACACCTGGCTAATTTTTTTTTCTAGAGATGGGATCTTGCTGTGTTGCTGAGGCTGGTCTTGAAATCCTGAGCTCAAGCAATCCTCCTGCCTCAGCCTCCCAAAGTGCTGGGATTACAGGCGTGAGTTGCTGCACCTAATCTAGACTTACAAGGCCTTTTTTTTTTTTTTGAGACAGAGTTTCACTCTGTCGCCCAGGCTGGAGTGCAGTGGCATGATCTCAGCTCACTGCAGCCTCTGCCTTCCAGGTTCCAGCGATTCTCCTGCCTCGGCCTCCCAGGTAGCTGAGATTACAGGCACATGCCACCACGCAGGGCTAATTTTTGTATTTTTAGTAGAGACAGAGTTTCACCATGTTGGCTATGCTGGTCTCGATCCCCTGATCTCAGGTGATCCGCCCGCCTCAGCCTCCCAAAGTGCTGGGATTACAGGTGTGAGCCATGGTGCCCAGCCTTACGTGGCCTTCTTAAGCAGCAGCCCTTGCCTTTTACTGAGCATCAAGGAAACGTCAGGAGCTCTCCTAGGAACAAGGGAAACTTCAGCGAGCAAAACACACACACAAAAAAACCTTTTGCCCAGACAGAGCTCACTGTGTCTTCCCAACTAGAAAGTGACTCCAAGACATGGGATAGTGTCTCCCTGTGACCAGGGAGATAGAAAGGGGTGATAGGAAAGCAACCCTTGGTGATAGAAAGGGGACCTGGCAGAGGTTTTTCAATAAATATCAGTTGGATAAAGAAATAGCACGGAGCAGCCAGGCGCAGTGGCTCACGCCTGTAATCCCAGCACTTTGGGAGGCCGAGGTGGGCAGATCACAAGGTCAGGAGATCGAGACCATCCTGGCTAACACGGTGAAACCCCATCTCTACCAAAAAGAATACAAAAAAATTAGCCAGGCATGGTGGCGGGCGCCTGTAGTCCCAGCTACTTGGGAGGCTGAGGCAGGAGAATGGCATAAACCCGGGAGACGGAGCTTGTAGTGAGCCGAGATCGCGCCACTGCACTCCAGCCTGGGCAACAGAGCGAGACTCCATCTCAAAAAAAAAATAAAATAAAATAAAGAAATAGTACAGAGCCAGGATTAGGGTGAAGACAGTGAAGTAGCACTAAGCCAGCCCAGGATTTGATCCAGTTTTTACCTATAATGTTGAGACTTTGTTCTTCATGGAATTTTGGTATTCATTTTAGATTTTTTAAAATATTGCATTAAAATGTTACTTCTTGGCCAGGTGCAGTGGCTCAAACCTGTAATCCCAGCACTTTGGGAGGCCAAGGCGGGTCACTTGAGGCCAGGAGTTCAGCCTGGACAACATGGCAAAACCCCTTCTCTACTAAAAACAAAAAAATTAGCTGGGCATGGTGGTGCTTATCCGTAATCCCAGCTACTTGGGAGGTTGAGGTAGGAGAGTCGCTGGAACCGGGGAGGCTGCAGTGAGCTGAGATTGCACCACTGCATTCCAGCCTGGGTGACAGAGCAAGACTCCATCTCAAAAAAAAAATTATTTATCTTCATTGCTGAGTTTTTGTTTTTTGTTTTCTTGAGACAGGCCTTGCTCTATCACCCAGGCTAGAGAGCAGTGGCATCCAGGCTCAATCAATCCTTCTGCCTCAGCCCTCTAAGTAGCTGGATTACAGGTGCGCACCACCATGCCCAGCTAATTTTTGTATTTGTTTGTAGAGATAAGGTCTCCCTATGTTGCCCAGGCTGGTCTCCAGCTCCTGGCCTCAATGATCCTCCTGCCTGGGCCTCCCAAAGTGCCAGGTGAGCCACTGCACCTGGCCTACCATTGCTGAGCTTTTTGGTACTCCTTTGAACTTTGTAGCCAGGTCCAGTGGGTCATGCCTGAAATCCCAGTGCTTTGGGAGGCTGAGGCAGGAGGATCACTTGAGGCCAGGAGATTGAGGCTGCAATGAGCTATGATTGTGCCACTGTACTATAGCCTCGTGACAGTGGGGTCCCTCTCTCTTTAAAAAAACAATGAGAACAAAAAAAACTTTGCTTCTGAGACAAATGCCTCACTTTTCTTTTTTTTTTTTTTTAGACGGAGTGTCTGTAGTCAGGCTGGAGTGCAGTGGCGTGATCTTGGCTCACTGCAACCTCTGCCTCCCAATTTCAAGCAATTCTCCTGCCTCAGCCCCCCAAATAGCTGGGATTACAAGCATGCAACACCATGCCTGGCTAATTTTTGTATTTTTAGTAGAGACGGGGTTTCACCATGTTGGCCAGGCTGGTCTCGAGCTCCCGATCTCAGGTGATCCGCCTGCCTCAGCCTCCGAAAGTACTGGGATTACAGGCGTGAGCCACTGCGCTTGACCAAGTGCCTCATTTTCTTCACCCTAGTCCCATCCTGGTCGATGGTCCATGGTGTGTGCTTAGTAAATGATGGCTATCTATTGGTTTTCCAATGCCTGGGTTTAGTATGAACATGGGGAGGCGGGCCACGCACCGTGTAGCTCATCTCGAATTTCCACCTGCGTGCCTGCAGGTCCCAGAGACACAGCAGGGCATCCTCAGACCCGCTGACCACCAGCTGCTCCTTGTGGCTGACCTCCACACAGGCAACTCGGCTCCTGTGGGCCTCCAAGGGAAACACTTTGGAATTTGCACACTCATAAAGAAAGAGGTCCCCGTTGGTCATGCCGTAGACCACACGGTAGTCCGTCAGAATGGCCACGTTGGAGAGGGTCTCGGGCAGCTGGGTATAAAAGGTGTACCTTGGCCCATCGATGACTGGGCAGGGGTCCCCGGGGGTGATGTCCAGCACCAGGACGATGTTGTCATAGGCGATGGCCAGGCGGTCCTCGCAGTTGCTCAGGGACATGCAGTTGACTGCTTTCCGGGCCTCGGGAGGGGGAATGCATATCACGTCCTGCCTGGAATTCAGGGGGAACACAAGGACGACCCCCGACACAAGGCCCGTAAATAGGAGTTTGCGCTGCTCAGCAACCTCCAGACACCTGACCTCACTGGAGGTGTCCAGGGAATCTTGTTCCTCGCCTGCCAGGGAAGAAAAATGAGAATGACTTACACTGAGAGTGAATCACAGCAGCCCTGCTTCCCTGGTGGCTTTTGTCGTTTTGTTTTGTTTTTGAGATGGAGTCTCACTCTGTTGCCCAGGCTGTAGTGCAATAGCACGATCTCGGGTCACCATAACCTCTGCCTCCCGGATTCAAGCAATCCTCCTGCCTCAGCAACCCAAGTAGCTGGGATTACAGGTGTGTGCCACCACGCCCAACTAATTTTGTATTTTTAGTAGAGATGTGGTTTCTCCATGTTG
This sequence comes from Symphalangus syndactylus, assembly GCF_028878055.3. Classification (NCBI taxonomy): domain Eukaryota; kingdom Metazoa; phylum Chordata; class Mammalia; order Primates; family Hylobatidae; genus Symphalangus; species Symphalangus syndactylus. Next base: position 42,933,498 of record NC_072435.2, on the reverse strand, counting down.
GCCAAGCTGGTCTTGAACTGCCAACCTCAGGTGATCCACCCACCTTGGCCTCCCAAAGTGCTGGGATTACTGGCATGAGCCACCACACCCAGCCTGGTGTTCATATTTTTTTCTTTTTCTTTTTTTTTTTTTTTTTGGAGACAGTATTGCTTTGTCTGCCAGGCTGGAGTGCAGTGGCGAGATTGAAGCTCACTTCAGCCTCCAACTCCTGGACTCAAGCGATTCTCCTGCCTCAGCCTCCTGAGTAGCTGGGACTACAGGCGCCCGCCACTGTGCCCTATTAATTTTTTTATTTTTTATTTTTTTTAGATGGAGTCTGGCTTTGTTGTCCAGGCTGGAGTGCAGTGGCACAATCTCGGCTCACTGTAACCTCTGCCTCCCAGATTCCAGCAGTTCTCCCACCTCAGCCTCCCGGGTAGCTGGGACTAGAGGTGCACGCCACCACGCCCAGCTTATTTTTTTGTATTTTTAGTAGAGACGGGGTTTCGCTATATCGGCCAGGCTGGTGTTGAACTCCTGACCTCAAGTGATCCGCCTGCCTCGGCCTCCCAAAGTGCTGGGATTACAGGCATGAGCCATCGCGCCCAGCCTATTTATGTATTTATTTATTAAGAGACGGAGTCTCATTCTGTTGCTGGGCTGGAGTGCAGTGGTGCGATCATGGCTCACTGCAGCCTCAATCTCCTGGGCTCAAGTGATTTTCCCATCTCAGCCCCCCAAGTAACTGGGACTACAGGCTCGGGCCACCACACCCAGCTAATTTTTGTAGAGACTGGATTTCACCATGTTGCCCAGGCTGTTCTTGAACTCCAGGGCTCAAACGATTCTCCCACATTTGCCTCCCAAAGTACTGGGATTACAGGCATAAGCCACCATGAATTGTCCCATCTTGAAGCAAGGGGGCCAGACTTTTGTATTCCCACATCAGGCAGTCATTGACTGGGGCCATTTCAGTGGGCAATTCCCAGGAGTAAAACGAAGGTGGGGGCACCCTTGGGTCTGCGAGAATTGGACAGTGAGGGATTTCTGAGTTTCTCACCAACGGTACTTGGCACAGTCCTGCTGGGAGGATAGAGGTATAGAAACTCCTTGTTAATGGCAGGGCGCAGTGACTGACACCTGTAATCCAAGCACTTTGGGAGGCTGAGGTGGATGGATCACCTGAGGTCAGGAGTTTGAGACCAGCCTGGCCAACATGGCAAAACCCTGTCTCTACCAAAAATACAAAAATTAACCAGGCGTGGTGGCAGGCACCTGTAATCCCAGCTACTTGGAAGGGAGGCTGAGGCAGGAGATTGCTTGAACCCAGGAGGTGGAGGTTGCAGTGAGTCAAGATCACACCACTGCACTCCAGCCTCGGCAACAGATGGAGACTCCCTCTCAAAAAAAAAAAAAAAAAAAAAAAGAAAAAAAGAAAAAGAAAAAGAAAAAAGAAGCTCCTTGTTAATGATGAAATAATAGGAGAAAGGAATCCTGATTTTCAAGCTGATTCTCAACTTCATTCAGTCATTAATTTGGCAAACATTTTTAGAGTAACAGCCCACTAGGCAAAGCTCTGGGGGTTGGCAGGGAGCAAGTCAAGTGAGGTTACAATTCTCCAGGTGCTTGTTTGCTAGTTGCAAGGTGAACCAGGGCCCAAGGAAATGGAGAGATGCCTGGTGCAGTGGCTCATGCCTGTAATCCCATCTATTCAGGAGGCTGAAGTGAGAGGATGGCTTGAGACCAGGAGTTCAAGGCCAGTCTGAGCAAAAGAGTGAGACCCCTGTCTCTGCAAAAACATTAAAAAATTAACCAGGTGTGATGATGCGCGCCTCTAATCCCAGCACTTTGGGAGGCTGAGGCAGGCAGATTGCTTGAGCCTAGGAGGTCAAGACCACCCTGGGCAACACAGAGAGACCCTGTCTCTACAAAACACACAAAATTTGTCTGGGCGCAGTGGCTCATGCCTGTAATCCTAGCACTTTGGGAGGCCGAGACGGGCGGATCACTTGAGGTCAGGAGTTCGAGACCAGCCTGGCCAACATGGGGAAACCCCGTCTCTACTAAAAATACAAAAATTAGCACAGGCATTGTGTTGCACACCTGTAATCTCAGCTACTCAGGAGGCTGAGGCAGAATTGCTTGAACCCGGGAGGCGGAGGTTGCAGTGAACTGAGATCACACCACTGCACACCAGCCTGGGTGACAGAGTGAGACTCCATCTCAAACAAAACAATACAACAAAAATAAAATAAAATAAAAATAAATAAATAAATAAATATTTTTAAAAAATTTAAAAGTCTCCAGGAGACAGGCATGGTGGTGCACCTGTGGTTCCAGCTACTCAGGAGGCTGAGGCAGGAAGATCGCTTGAGCCCAGGAGTTCGAGGCTGCACTGAGCCGTCATTGTACCTCTTCACTCCAGCCTAGGCAGTGGAGTGAGCCCTGTGTCTTAAATAAGACAGAACAACAAAAAAAGACGCCCAGGGAGCTTCTTTGTCCCTTTCTACCATGTGAGGACAAAGAAAATCTGGATCCATGACCCAGAAAGAGGACACTCACCAGATACCGAATTGAAAAAAAAATTATTTTAACCCAAGACACCAAAGTTGCTGGCACCTTGATCTTGGACTCCCCAGCTTCCTCCAGAAATATGATAAATAAATTTCTGTTCTTTGTTTAAACTAAAAAAAAAAGAAAAACCAGAGAGACAGGGTCTCTGTTGCCCAAGCTGGAGTGCAGTGGCATTATCATAGCTCACTGCAGCCTTGAACTCCCCAGCTCAAGCAATCCTCCTGCCTCAGACTCTGGAGTAACTAGGACTACAGGCGTGTACCACCAAGCCTGATACCTTTTAAATTTTTTTGTAGAGGTGGGGTCTCACTATGTTGCCCAGGCTGGTCTCGAACTGCTGGTCTCGAACTTCTGGCCTCAAGTGATCCTCTCTCCGCAGCCTCCCAAAGTGCTGGGATTACAGGCATGAGCCACCACGCCTGGCCCCATTTGCTGTTCTTTCTAAGCCACCCAATCCATGGCATTCTGTTATAGCGGCCAGAATTGACTAAGACTGGTGCTGTGCCTCTTCCAGGGCTCCCCATGGAATGAGGCTGAGGGGGACTTTAGCTGAGCCTGCATTCTTGCCCAACCCTTTCCCCCGCCAGCCCTGTTTTCTCATCCCCCTCTGGGGTTCTCCTGGAAACACCCCTCAATACATCACTTGTGCAAATATCCTCATCACAGACTCAGCTTCTAGGTAACCTGAATTAAAACAGGCCAAACGAAAACAACAAGACTGCCAACTACCTCATGCAGAAAATGTATAAAATGAAATCCTGTTTTTGACCAGCTACTTTCTTTTTTTTTTTCCCAGGGGGTGGAGTCTCACTCTGTTGCCAAGGCTGGAGTGCAGTGGTATGGTCTTGGCTCACTGCAGCCTCCACCTCCCAGGTTCAAGCAATTATCCTGCCTCAGCCTCCCCAGTAGCTGGGATTACAGGCATGCACCACCACGCCCAGATAATTTTTTTTTTTTTTTTTTTAGTAGAAATGGGGTTTCGCCATGTTGGCCAGTCTGGTCTCCAACTCATGACCTCAAATGATCCGCCCACCTCAGCCTCCCAAAGTGCTGGGATTACAGGTGTGAGCCACCACGCCCGGCCATGACTAGCTGCTTTCCACCTGATTGAAGTTATAGGCGTGTTATGGACTGAAGATTTGTGTCCCCCCACAAATTCCTATGTTAAAATCATCACCCTCCATGGGATGGTATTAGGAGCTGGGGCCTGTCTTAGTTCATTGGTGTTGCTAATGAAAGCCTGTTTTTGACTAGCTACTTTCTACCTGATTGAAGTTATAGGAATCTTATGGACTGAAGATTTGTGTTCCCCCCCACCACCAAATTCCTATTTCAAAATCCTCACTCCCCATAGGATGGTATTAGGAGCTGGGGCCTGTCTAAGTCTGTTGGTGTTGCTATGAAGGACTACCTGAGGCTGGGTAACTGACATGGTTTGGCTGTGTCCCCACCCAAATCTCATTTTGAATTGTAATAATTCCCACAGGTCAAGGCCGAGGCCAGGTGGAGATAATTGAATCATGGAGGCAGTCTCCCCCATACTGTTCTTGTGGTAGCAAATAAGTCTCATGAGATCTGATGGTTGTGTAAAGGGCAGTTCCCCTGCACACACTCTCTTGCCTGCTGCCATGTAAGATGTGACTTTGCTCCTCATTTGCCTTCTGCCATGATTGTGAGACCTTCCCAGCCATGTGGAACTGTGAGTCCATTAAACCTCTTTCCTTTACAAATTACCTAGTCTCAGGTATGTCTTTTTTTTTTTTTTTTGAGACAGAGTCTGACTCTTGCCCAGGCTGGAGTGCAGTGGCAAGATCTTGGCTCACTGCCACCGCCACCTCCTGGGTTCAAGCAATTTCCGGCTAAGTTTTGGAATTTTAGTAGAGACAGGGTTTCACCATGTTGGCAGGCTGGTCTCGAACTCCTGACCTCAAATGATCCACCTGCGTAGGCCTCCCAAAGTGCTAGAATTACAGGCATGAGCCACCATGCCCGGCCTCACATATGTCTTTATTAGCAGTGTGAGAACAGACTAATACAGTAATGCATAATTATGAATAAGAGGTTTATGTGACTCATTGTTCTTCAGGCTGTACAGGAAGCATGGTGCCAGCCTCTGCTTCTGGTGAAGGCCCCAGGCTGCTGCTTCTTAATACGAAAGGTGAAGGGGGTTGGGGTGTGCAGAGGTCATACGGCCAGAGGAAGAGAGAGAGAGGGAAGTGCCACCTTCCTTTTTTTTTTTTTTTTTTAATTGAGATAGGGTCTTGCTGTGTCACCTAGGCTGGAGTGCAGTGGTGCAATCACAGTTCACTGCAGCCTCAAATTCCTGGGCTCAAGCGATCCTCCTGCCTCCGTCTTTCAAGTAGCTGAGACTACAGGTGAATACCACCATGCCCAACTAATTATTTTTATTTTTATTTTTATTTATTTATTTATTTTTGAGACAGAGTCTTGCTCTGTCGCCCAGGCTGGAGTGCAATGGTGCTCACTGCAACCTCTGCCTGCTGGGCTCAAGCGATTCTCCTGCCTCAGCCTCCTGAACAGCTGGGATTACAGGTGCCCGCCTGTAATTACAGGTACCCCGCTAATTTTTGTGTTTTTAGTAGAGATGGGGTTTCACCATGTTGGCCAGGCTAGTCTTGAACTCCTGACCTCGTAATCCACCCACCTCAGCCTCCCAAAGTGCTGGGACTACAGGCATGAGCCACCACGGCCGGCCATTATTTTTATTTTTATTGAAAACAGGGTCCATGTTGCCCAGGCTGGTCTCCAACTCCCGGCCTCAAGCAATCTTCCTGTTTCTGCCTCCTGAGTAGCTGGGATTACAGGCATGCACCACCACGCCCAGCTAATTTTGTATTGTTTTAGTGGAGGCGGGGTTTTTCCATGTTGGTCAGGCTGGTCTCAAACTCCCGACCTCAAGTGATCTGCCTGCCTTGGCCTCCCAAAGTGCTGGTATTAGAGGCGTGAACCACCATGACTGGCCACATCCAGCTATTTTTTAAATTTTTAGTAGAAATGGCATCCTCTCATCTTGCCCAGGTGTTCTTGAACCCCGAGCTCAAACAATCCTACTGCCTCGGCCCCCCTAGAGTGCTGTGATTATAGGTTTAAGCCACCATGGCCAGCCGGATATTAAATGCCAACATCAGGTTTGTAGGGCCAAAGCTCCAAACTGTAGCAGAGTGACGGGGAAGTGATTAGATCATGAATGTGGGGCGTTCGTGAATAGGGTTAGTGCCCTTATAAGAAGAGACACAAGAGATTTCTCTCTCTCTCTGGGGACACATCAAGAAGATGGCCATCTGTGAACCAGGAAACGGGTCCTCACCAGACATGAGATCTGCTCGCACTTTGATCTGGAACTTCCCAGCCTCCAGAATGTTGAGGAATAATGTTTCTTGCTTATGCCGCCCAGTCTATGGGGATAATCTATTTTATTTTATTTTTCTGGGACAGAGTCTCACTGCGTCGCCCAGGCCGGAGTGCAGAGGCAGGATCCCGGCTCACTGCAGTCTTCGTCTCCCAGGTTCAAACAGTTCTCCTGCCTCAGCCTCGCAAGTAGCTGGGAGGACAGGCACATGCCACCATGCCCAGCTAACTTTTGTATTTTTAGTAGAGACAGGGTTTTGCCATGTTGGCCAGGCTGGTCTCGAACTCCTGACCTCAGGTGATCCACCCGCCTAGGCCTCCCAAAGTCCTGGGATTACAGGCGTGAGCCACGGGGCCCAGCCTGTGGGGATGATTTGTTACAGCAGCCTAAACTAAGACAGACGGCTCCAAGCCTTACCCACAAAAATGACCATACTTATGCCTTACCAACCTTCTGCCAAGTTCCAAATAGTGACTTTGTTTTTGTCCCCAATTTTGGGGAAGTAGACATAGCTTCCATTGTGGGACACTGCGGTGAGGCCGGTGCGGTCCAGAAATGGTGCAGGCGCCCGGGACCTATGAGCGTTGCTGAGATCCCAGACCTTGAAAGATGAGGACTGTGGGGAAGCAGATGCCACCAAAGCCCCGCTGCATGCCAGCAGGCTCACGGGGGCCCCGACGCCTTCCAGGATGTCCAGCAGGGTCCCGTGTTCTGACAGACTCCACACCTGAGGAAGCAGAACAGGAGGGCAGATCTGACATCTTCTGTGGACAACTGTAGTTCAGAAACACGTTTTAGCCCATTGGGCCAGGTGTGGTGGCTCATGCCTGTAATCCCAACACTTTGGGAGGCTGAGGCGGGTGGATCACCTGAGGTCGGGAGTTTTTGAGACCAGCCTGACCAACATGGAGAAACTCCATCTCTACTAAAAATACAAAAAATTAGCCAGGCGTGGTGGCGCATGCCTGTAATCCCAGCTACTCAGGAGGCTGAGGCAGGAGAATCGCTTGAACCCGGGAGGTGGAGGTTGCAATGAGCCAAGATCGTGCCATTGCGCTCAAGCCTGGGCAACAAGAGCGAAACTCCGTCTCAAAAAAATAAATAAAAATAAAAATAAATAAATAGGCCAGGTGCAGTGGCTCACGCCTGTAATCCCAGCACTTTGGGAGGCCAAGGTGGGCGGATCATGAGGTCAGGAGATTGAGACCATCCGTGCCAACATGGTGAAAGCCCATCTCTACTAAAAATACAAAAATCAGCCAAGGGTGGTGGTGCACACCTGTAATCCCAACTACTCGGGAGGCTGAGACAGGAGACTCGCTTGAACCTGGGAGGCAGAGATTGCAGTGAGCTGAGATTGCACCACTGCACTTCAGCCTGGCGACAGAGTGAGACTCCGTCAAAATAAAAATAAAAATAAATAAATAAATAAATAAATAAGAAAATAAGAAATACACTTCAGCCCATTCATATACCTAAGGTGAATTTTCAGGCTGTAAGTTCAAGGGCCTTCACATCTTCCCATTCCTTTAACTTCCTCAGGCTTAAACCCATTAGCTTCCAGAGCAGTTCCCAAAGTGTGTTCCAGGGAACCCCTGGAGGGTGCCTTGTAAACCTTTTTTAGAGGGTGCCCTGTAAACCTTTTTTAGAGGATCTGGAAGCTCAAAACTTTTAATGTTTTTTTTTAGAGGATCTGGAAGCTCAAAACTTTTAATGTTTTTTTTTAAAATTATTTTATTCTAGCCAAGCACGGTGGTTCACGCCTGTAATCCCAGCACTTTGGGAGGCCAAGGCAGCTGATCACCTGAGGTCAGGAGTTTGAGACCAGCCTAGCCAACATGGTGAAACCCCATCTCTACTAAAAATACAAAAATTAACCAGCCATGGTGGTGGGTGCCTGAAATCCCAGCTACTCGCAAGGCTGAGGCAGGAGAATTGCTTGAACCCGGGAGGTGGAGGTTGCAGTGAGCTGAGATCGCACCACACTGCCCTCCAGCCTGGGCGACTGAGCGAGAATTGGTCTCAAAAAATATAAAGAAAATTATTCTTATTTTTTGGAGACAGGTTCTTGTTTTGTCACCCAGGCTGAAGTGCAGTGGCGTAATCACAGCTCACTGCAGCCTCTACCTCCCAGGCTCATGTGATCCTCCCACTTCAGCCTCCTGAGTAGCTAGGACTACAGGCACGCGCCACCATGCCCGGCTAATTTTTGTGTTTTTTTTTTGTAGAGACTGGGTCTCGCTATGTTGCCCAGGCTGGTCTCGAACTCCTGGGCCCAAGTGATCCACCTGCCTTGGCCTTCCAAAGTGCTGGGATTACAGGCGTGAGCCACTGTGCACAGTCTATTTGTCAATTTCTTTAAAACTGGAAAAAATAGCTCATAAGAAGGAGGGGAAAAGAGAACTTCAAGGGGCCTGAGATTAAAACACTGAAGATCTGCTATTTTATCATCTACTTTTCTCGCCAGCTTGGACAACTTTGAATTTAAATTGAGAATTTTCCTCCCCCACAACCCTGCTCCACTCTGAAGGCACAAATCTGCCCCCAAGGTTTGAGGATCAGTTTGGGAATGCTACCTCCTTTGTTGAACACTTCAGTAATTCTCACCCAGGTCTGCCACTGGGGGGGAGGATACACCCCCATATCCTCCCAATGAACTCACCTATTTTGCCTGCACTCATTTTTGTGGGTGTCTGTATTTTGCAGCCAGAAATCCCCAAAGAATCACAATGTCTGTTCCCGAGGCAGAGGTGAGGATGAAGGGTCCCAGATCTCCCCTCACCTGAATGAGCGCATCAAGGGACCCCGTGATGATCAGGTTGTTCTCAGTACCAAAAACAGCCGTCTCCACCATGTCTTCATGTTCCAGATCCGTGGCCATGAATCGGCGAAAGCCCCTTGAGTCCGCCAAGAATATCCGCACCGATCTTCTGAAGCCTAAAACGGCAGGAATTAGGGTTACACCTCTCATGCCCGAAGGGGGCTGAGGGTCATTCTTTCCATCAACAGAGGTGTTTCGGAGGCCGGGTGTGGTGGTTCATGCCTGTAATCCCAGCACTTTGGGACACCAAGGCGGGCAGATCACTCGAGGTCAGGAGTTTGAGATCAGCCTGGCCAACATGGTGAACCCCAATGTTTCATGTATTTTATTCTCTACTAAAAATACAGAAATTAGCCAGGTGTGATGGCATATGCCTGTAATCCCAGCTACTCAGGAGGCCGAGGCAGGAGAATTGCTTGAGCCCAGGAGGCAGAGGCTGCAGTGAGCTGAGATTGAGCCACTGCACTCCAGCCTGGGCAACAGAGCTAGACTCTGTCTCAAAAAAAAAAAAAAAAAAAAAAAAAAAAAAAGATGTTTTGGAGCCCCTGCTAGGTGCCAGGAGAAGGGATCCAGGACGGGGAAGGTGGATTCAGTCCTGTCCCCATCTGCACATAGCCCACAGCTGGTTGGGGGTGGGCCTGACTTCTGTAATCACTCATCTTTTTTTTTTTTTTTTTTTTTGAGATGGAGTCTTGCTCTGTCACTGAGGCTGGAGTGCAGTGGCATGATCTTGGCTCACTGCAACCTCTGCCTTCTGGGTTCAAGGGATTCTCCTGCCTCAGCTTCCTGAGTAGCTGGGATTATAGGTGCTGACCACCATGCCTGGCTAAATTTTGTATTTTTTAGTAGATACCGGGTTTCACCATGTTGGCCAAGCTGGTCTCAAACTCCTGACCTCAAGTGATCTGCCCACCTCGGACTCCCAAAGTGCTGGGATTACAGGCGTGAGCCACTGTACCCAGCCAGTAATCACTCATCTTAAGGAAACTTGTAAGGTTATTATAATGAAACTGTAAGTTCCTGGAGGGCAGGGACTGCCTGTTTGGCTCATCATGGTATCTCAGAAACTAGCACAAAGCTGGGCACACAGCAGGCCTTTGATAACTATGATGGAAGGAAGGGAGGAAGGAGAGAGGAGAGTCAAGGAGGTAGAGAGGAAGAAAAAAAGTAAAGAGGAAGGGAGGAAGGAGAGAAATGAGACGGGGAAGAAGGAAGGAAGAAGAGGAAAGAAAGTAAGAAGGGAGAAAGGAAGGGATAGCGGCAGGAGGCAGGCAAATGCCTAGGCAGATAGGAATGGGTCCCTGGTGAAACTGTACCTTTGAACCAAAAACAGCCTGGGCTGCTCGTTCCAAATGAAATCCACAACCCAGAGTGAAAACTCCTGTTCCTGTTTGCCCACCCTTTCCTGATTGATTCTTTCTGAATAAGACTTTTGTGGCAGTGGCATGATCTTGGCTCACTGCAATCTTCACCTCCTGGGTTTAAGCAATTCTCCCGCCTCATCCTCCCAAGTAGCCGGGATTACAGGCACCTGCCACCATGCCCGAATAATTTTTGTATTTTTAGTAGAGACAAGGTTTCACCATGTTGGCCAGACTGGTCTGAACTTCTGATCTCAGGCGATGGCCCACCTTGGCCTCCCAAAGTGCTGGAATTACAGGTGTGAGCCACCGCACCTGGCCTGAATAATGCTTTTTAACCAATTGAATGTTACCTTTTCCAGTACTACCGACCGCCTGCCCCTCCCCCATCCTGTGCCTATAAAAACCCCCAGACTCAGCCACACTAAGAGAGATGACCTGACCTTCACATCCCCTCTCCCCTGAGAGCTGTTTTGTTGCTCAATAAAATTCTCTGTCCTTATCACTTTTCAATTGTCAGCATGACCTCATTCTTCTTGGACACGGGACAAGAGCTTAGGACTCACTGGATGCAAGTACCCAGGAAGGCTGTAACACTGTGGCCCTCTGTCCTTGATGGCAGAGGGCAGCTGCTCCATGCAATAGAAGCAGTGGTGGGGCCAAGCCAGTCCCAGAGCTGCAGGCCAGAATGGAGAAAGGGGCTGACTGAGCTGCTAACATGCCACCATCCATTGGGTTGCAGATGGTGGAACTAAAAGAGCAAATTATGCCAGGTGTGGTGGCTCATATTTGTAATTCCAGCACTTTGGGGGTTCAAGGCAGGCAGATAACCTGAAATCAGGAGTTCAAGACCAACCTGGCCAACATGATGAAACCCCATTTCTACTAAAAATACAAAAATTAGTGGGATGTGGTAGCAGGTACCTGTAATCCCAGATACTTGGGAGACTGAGGCAGGAGAATCGCTTGAACCTGGGAGGTGGAGGTTGCAGTGAGCTGAGATCATACCACCTCACTCCAGCCTAGGCAATAGAGCGAGACTCAGTCTCAAACAAACAAACAAACAAACAAAGCTAATTAGCACACTGTAACACCCCCTCTGGGGCTTCAGGGTTGTGGACCCCTTGTGTTTCCTTTGGGGTGACACATGGCCTGGTCTGGCCATGGGCCCTGCACAGAGCCTGGCCTTGTGTCAGTGCTTGAAGCAGCCACCTGGACCCTACATTCACTTGCTCACATGCTCCCTCCTGCTAGGGGCTGAGTGCTCAGTCGTGGCAGTGGCCATGGGAGCCGCGGGCTGGGCCAAAAGCCAGATGTGGCCCCACAGGCTGAGTAAATGGGGTGCCCCCTGCTTCCAGCTTGGCAAAGAGGCCAAGAAAAATCCTGCATCAAAAGGAAGGAAAGGGCTGGGCACAATGGCTCACGCCTGTGTAATCCCAGCACTTTGGGAGGCTAAGGTGGGCGAATCACCTGAGGTCAGGATTCGAGACCAGCCTGGCCAACATGGTGAAACTCCGCCTCTACTAAAAATACAAAAATTAGCTGGGTGTGGTGGTGTGTGCCTGTAATCCCAGCTATTCAGGAAGCTGACGTGGGAGGATCGTTTGAGCCCAGAAATTCAAGGCTGCAATGAATTATGATTGAGCCACTCCACTCCCACCTGGGTGACACAGCAAGACCCTATTTCAAAAAAAAAAAAAAGAAAGAAAAAAGAAAAGAAAAAGAAAAATAATAGAAAAATAGTGTCTATACTAGTTTTTGTACCACAACTGCAGAGTTGAGTCTTTGCAACTGAGGATGTCTCGTCTGGACTGCAAAAAATGTTTACTATGAGGCCATTTGGCAGAAAAAGTTGCTAACCTCTGGCCCTAGGACTTCTCTCTGTTCCCAAGCCCCACCCCCTTCTCCAACCTGATCCTGATTAGCTTCCTCACTACTCCAAATGAGAGCTAAATGCTACCTGCGGCGAGGAGGGACTCATCTTCAGAGACCACCAGGAACCTCACAGCATCTGGAAGCTTCTCCAGCAATCTGTCCCCTTTGGAGGAAACCTGTGCAGAACCAAGGATGCCTGTCAGGCACTTCCACGGGTTAAGGGTTACAAGTTTGGAATTTTTTTCTTTTTTTCTTTTTTTTGTTTTTGAGATGGAGTCTCGCCCTGTCTCCCAGGCAGGAGTGCAGTGGTGTGATCTTGGTTCACTGCAACCTCCGCCTCCCGGGTTCAAGCAATTCCCCTGCCTCAGCCTCCCAAGTAGCTGGGATTACAGGCACCTGCCACCATGCCCGGCTAATTTTTGTATTTTTAGTAGAGATGGGGTTTCACCATGTGGGCCAAGCTGGTCTTGAACTCTTGATCTCATGTGATCCACCTACCTTGGCTTCCCAAAGTGCTGGGATTACAGGCGTGAGCCACCATGCCTAGCTGACCCCATCTCTTAATAAAAATTTTAGCTGGGCATGGTGGTACACCCCTGTGGTCCCAGCTACTCAGGAGGCTAAAGCAGGAGGATCACTTGTGCCCCTAGGAGTTGGAGGCTGCAGTGAGCTATGATCGTGCCACTGCATTGTAGCCAGGGTGACAGACTGAGACTCTGTCTCTAAAAAATTTTTTAAATTAAAAACATAAAAGCTGGCCAGGTGCGATGGCTCATGCTTGTAATCCCAGCACTTTGGGAGACCGAAGTGGGTGGATCACTCGAGGTCAGGAGTTTGAGACCATCCTGGCCAACATGGTGAAACCCCATCTCTACTAAAAATACAAAAATTAGCTGAGCCTGGTGGTGCATGCCTGTAGTCCCAGCTACTGGGGAGGCAGAGGCAGGAGAATCGCTTGAAGCTAAGAGGTGGAGGTTTCAGTGAGCCGAGATTGCGCCACTGCATTCCAGTCTGGGCGACAGAGCAAGACTCGGTCTCAAAAAAAAAAAACAAAAAAAACAGTTAAAAAAAAAGGTAAAAAACAAATTCTGGCCAGGCACAGTGGGTCATGCCTGTAATCCCAGCACTTTGGAAGGCTGAATGAGCCCATAAGTTTGAAACCAGCCTGGGCAACATAGTGAGACCCCCCACCTCTACAAAATAATGATAATAATAATTAGCCAGGCATGGGGTTGTGCGCCTGTAGTCCCAGCTACTCAGGAGGCTGAGGCAAGAGGAAGTCTTGAGCCCGGGAGGTCGAGGCTGCAGGGAGCCATGATCATGCCACTGCACTCCCGCCTGAGAGATAAAGTAAGACCCTGTCTCAAAAAACAAAACAAAATATCTGCAAAGAGGCTTGAGAAAAAGAAAAACAACCCCAAGGATTTGGGAGTATCTTTTGTTGTTGTACTTGGTACCTTGAGAACTCATGAAGACCACAAGGTCATGAGGTTCAGAAATGTGGAGCTTTGGGATTTGGGATGAGTCTTCTTCTTTTCTTTTTTTTTTTTTTTTTAATTTTTTTTGAGACAGGGCCTGGCTCTGTCACTCAGGCTGGAGTGCAGTGGTGCAATTTTGGCTCACTGCAGCCTCCATCTCCTAAGCTCAAGTGATCCTCCCACATCAGCCTCTCAAGTAGCTGGGAGTACAAGTATGCACCACCATGATTCCTTTCTTTTGTTTTTTTTTTTTTTGAGATGGAGTCTTGATCTGTCACCCAGGCTGGAGTGGAATGGCATGATCTTGGCTCACTGCAACCTCCACCTCCCGTGTTCAAGTGATTCTCCTGCCTCAGCCTCCCTAGTAGCAGGGATCACAGGCACCCACCACCACACCCGGCTAATTTTTGGGTTTTTGTTTTTGTTGCTGTTGTTTTTTGTTTTGTTTTGTTTTGTTTTTTGAGATGGAGTTTTGCTCTTATTGTCAAGGCTGGAGTGCAGTGGTGCAATCTTGGCTCACTGCATCCTCCACCTCCTAGGTTCAAGCAGTTCTCCTGCCTCAGCCTCCCAAGTAGTTGGGATTACAGGCGCTTACCACCACGCCTGGCTAATTTTTTGTATGCTTTTTCAGTAGAGACGAGGTTTCTTCATGTTGGCCAGGCTGGTCTCAAACTCCCGACCTCAGGTGATCCACCTGCCCTGGCCTCCCAAAGTGCTGGCATTACAGGTGTGAGCCACCGTGCCTGGTCAATTTTTGTACTTTTAGTAAAGACGGGGTTTTGCCATGTTGGCCAGGCTGGTCTCGAACTCCTGACCTCAAATGATCCACCCACCTCAGCCTACCAAAGTGCTGGGATTACAGGAGTGAAACACAGCGCCCAGCCAGTCTATATGTTAATGTCCATGAAAGCAGCCGTCCACCAACCACCAATAGGGCAGGTGGATAGAGCCCAACTCCTAGTCCCTCTGTGGCACAACTCTCGACCCCATTCCACACCATGTCTTAGAGCTCCCCTGAAGGACTGAGCTTCAACAATTGCCCACACTGGTCAGTCCCCAAGAGATGCCAACAGATGTTTCCTGAACTGTGCTGAACTGCAAATCCCTACAATTAAGAAGCCAAGCATGCGGCCGGGTGCGGTGGATCATGCCTGTAATCCCAGTACTCTGGGAGGCCGAGGTGGGCAGATCATCTGAGGTTGGGAGTTCGAGACCAGCCTGACCGACATGGAGAAACCCCGTCTCTACTAAAAATACAAAATTAGCCAGGCGTGGTGGCACTTGCCTGTAATCCCAGCTACTCGGGAGGCTGAGGCAGTGAGAATCGCTTGAACCTGAGAGGCGGAGGTTGCAGTGAGCTGAGATTACGCCATTGCACTCCAGCCTGGGCAACAAAAGTGAAACTTCATCTCAAAAACAAAACAAAACAAAGTTACAAGGCAAGATTATTTTTCCCAACTTCTAGCACATCTAAGCACTTTCAAGCTGAGTTAGTGTTCACATCATAGTCAGTAAAGGTGCTTACCAAAGAGATGGAGCCATTGCTAAACCCGGTAACAAGCTTTCCTTGCTTCTGGACTGAGACGGCACAGGTAGGTGTTTCTTCTTTTATGCTGGACATATGTTGCTTCCCCTGAAGTTTTCCCGTAGCTGAGCTCCACAGACTGACCACACCATCCCTGGACACTGTCAGCAGTGTGGCCTGGGAGGCCAGCACAGCCATGCACATCCAAGGATCAGAGGCATCTCCCAGGATATGGAAAACCGGCTCTGCAGTTTCCAGATTCCAAGCATTGATCTAATAGAATAATGAAGAGGAAGCAGCATCTTGGCAGGAGACCTAGACTGTAAGTTTCCTGGAGTCAAATGCAAGATGCCTTCTCTTGTATACTTTATGCATTTTCTTTTCTTTTGGAGACAGAGCCTCTCTTTTTCACCCAGGCTGGAGTGCAGTGGTGCAATCATGGCTCACTGCAGGATCGACCTCCTGGGCTCAAGCAATCCTTCTGCCTCCGCCTCCCAAGTAGCTGGGACCACAGACACGCACCACCATGCCTGGCTATTTTTAAATTTGTTTTTGTAGAGACAGGGTCTGACTATGTTGCCCAGGCTGCTCCTGAGCTCTTGGGCTCAAACTATCCTCCCTGCTTGGCCTCTCAAAGTGCTGGGATTATGAGTGTGAGCCACTGCACCCGGCCTATGCATTTTATTTTTAACACTCCCAATTCAGAGAAAAAAAGGAGAGGTGGGCCAGGCCTCACATGTGATTTTAAGTTCATTAGCTACTTTACAAAAGGTACAAAGAAACAAGTGAAATCAATTTTAGTATTCTATTTTATTTAACCTAATATGTCCAAGTGGTATCACTTCAACATGTAATCAATACAAAAATTATTATCGAGATAGTTTATATTATTTTTACTATACTAGGTCTTTGAATTTCAGCATGTTGGGACAGTCACATTTCAAGTGTTTTTATTTATTTATTTTTTAATGTTACTTTCAGTTTTGGGATACATGTGCAGAACGTGCAGGTTTGTTGCATACGTATACATGTGCCATGGTGGTTTGCTGCAACTATCAACCTGTCATCTAGGTTTTAAACCCCACATGCATTAGGTATTTGTCCTAATGCTCTCCCTCCCCTTACCCCCTACCCCCCAAATTTCAAGTGCTTAATAGATACATCTGGTTGGTGACTCCTATTTTGGGCAGCATGATTTATACGCACCAATATTACTGTCAACAACCACCAATTACTCATGTAACATAATAATAAATAGATATCAATTATTTGGTGCTTACAGTGTACTAAGCGCTATGCCAGGATATGTCTCATGATCTTATGAGGAAGAGGCAGCAATGAGACTTAGAATGGTGAATGACACGACCAAGGTCACTCAGTTCCCAAGAAACTCAACTGATAGTTAAATAAAGATTTTTTTCCTCCTGGCATCAATTACTAAGCTATTACCCACGATGTTATTGTGTGTCTCCATTTATAAAACTATGAAATCACAGGGTTATGATTGATGTAATGGAATAACACAGTGGAATAGACATTGTTTTCAGAAGCCCACAGATCATTTAGAGAGACTATAAAACAGGCTGGGCATGATGGCTCAGGCCTGTAATCCCAGCACTTTGGGAGGCCAAGGCAGGTGGATCACCTGAGGTCAAGAGTTTGAGACCAGCCTGGCCAACATGGTTAAACACTGTCTCTACTAAAAATACAAAAATTAGCTGGACGTGGTAGTGTGTGCCTATAGTCCCAGCTATTCAGGAGCCTGAGGCAGGAGAATCACTTCAACCTGGGAGGTAGAGGTTGCATTGAGCTGAGATTGTACCACTGTACTCCAGCCTGGGTGACAGAGCAGGACTCCATCTCAAAAAAAAAAAAAAAAAAAGAGAGAGAGGGGAGAGAGAGAGACTATAAAAGAAGTCTCAATGAATTTGAAAGGTTTTATGTCATCAAAATGGAATTTAATTAGAAAAAAATAAAGAACAGGACCCTATCCAGAAATCCCTCAAATATCTGGAAACTAATAGCATACTTTTAAATAGCCCATGGATCAAAGAAGAAATCAAAAGTGAAATCTGAAAGTATTTTAAACTGCATGTAAATGAAAACTCATGTCAAAATTTACAGGATGTAGGTAAAGCAGTACTTTGAGGGAAATTTATAGCCCTAAAATGCTGATATTCAAAAAAGATGAAAGGTTTCAAATCTTGGGGTCAGAAAGAATTATCAGGATTGTCTAATTCAACTATGAAGTCTGAAACCTCTTATAGCACCCTCTCAAGTGGTTGTGTACTCCATTTACACCCCCACCCCATCACTGTATCAGGGAGCCCCTCCTTATAGAAATGGCCTATTCTGTCTTTGAATGCTCTGGTTGCAGCATTCCTTTACAAACAGGGCATGTATTTGTTACCTTTGAGCCAGATGCTGAATACACAACTTTGTGTGCCTCATCCACATGAAGGTTCCAGATCTGAGGTTCAGTGGGATTTTTTGAGCCTCCATCCCAAATGGTAAATTTCTCCTGGCCAGAGAGTAAGTTCCACAAGCGCAGTGTGTAGTCCTTTGAAGCAGAGATGGCGAGGGTCCCTTTGGCAAATATTTTCATGCACCTCACCTCTCCTGCAGCAGGCCAGGGTAGGGGAGAGTATATTAGCTGGGAACATTTTGACCTTGCAACTATCAAAATGCTTGTCAGCTTGGAAATACCCTGGTTTACCAAAGAAAAGATGAATGGAATTGAATTGTGAAAGTCATCAGAATAAAAATGGAGTCAATAACGTTAAGAAAACCCCAGCAAACAGGCTATAAAGGAAGGCTATGAAGAGAGAGTTCTCACACTTCTATGCCTAATAACAGAAAAAACTACAAAAATCACAACCTTGTACACAGGCTATTGCAACCTTACAGAAAAAAATACATCTGCAAGGCAATCTGCCCAGCAACTTCCTGTCCAGCTGCACCCTTATTATTGATTTTTGTAACCAAGGATAATTATTTCAAAACAATTATGTAACCCTCTTTTTTTTTTTTTGACGGAATCTCTCTGTCACTCAGGCTGGAATGCAGTGGCTCAATCTTGGTTCACTGCAACCTCTGCCTCCCAGGTTCAAGCGATTCTCGTGCCTCAGCCTCCCAAGTATCTGGGATTACAGACACCTGCCACCATGCCTGGCTAATTTTTTGTATTTTTAGTGGAGACGGGTTTGACTATGTTGGCCAGGCTGGCCTTGATCTCCTGGCCTCAAGTGATCCACCCACCTGAGCCTCCCAAGTGCTGGCATTACAGGCATGAGCCACCATGCCTGGCCTTTTATTATTATTATTATTATTTTGAGATGAAGTTTTGCTCTTGTTGCCCAGGCTGGAGTGCAGTGGCGTGACCCTGGTTTACTGCAACCTCCACTTCCTGGGTTCAAGCAATTCTCCTGCTTCAGCCTCTCGAGTAGCTGGGATTACAGGTGCCCACCACCACACTTGGCAAATTTTTTGTATTTTTAGTAGAGACAGGGTTTCATCATGTTGGCCAGGCTGGTCTCGAACTCCTGACTTCAGGTGATCCACCCACCTCCGACTCCCAAAGTGCTGGGATTACAGGCGTGAGCCGCTGCGCCTGGCCTATGATGATGGTGATGATGATGATGATGATGATGATGATGATTTTGAGACAGAGTCTTGCTCTGTCACCCAGGCTGGAGTTCAGTGGCATAATCTTGGCTCACTGCAACCTCTGTCTCATGGGTTCAAGCAATTCTCATGCCTCAGCCTCCTGAGTAGCTGGGATTACGGACATGTGCCACCACACCTGGCTAATTTTTGTATTTTTAGTAGAGATGGGGTTTCACCACGTTGGCCAGGCTGGTCTCGAACTCCTGACCTCAGGTGATCCACCCGCCTCAGCCTTCCAAAGTGTTGGGATTACAGGTGTGAGCCACTGTGCCCAGCCTCTTTTTGTTTTGTTTTGTTTTGAGAGCCTCTCTCTGTTGGTTAAATTGATAGAACCCGTCCAAATGGAAAATAATAAAATGTGGCAAAGCAAAATTCAGAGGGCCACAACTGGTTGGGAGTCCATCAGTTGCCCCAGATGTTGAATTTGTACTAAACAGATAATTGAGTTTTATAAAGATTCAGCATCTAGGAGTGTCTAAAATTAATAACCACATAATAAAGGGGAAACTTCTAGAAAAATTATAGGATTTCTCTTATCATTTTTATAATCTTGTAAAAAATAATTAGCCAGGTGAGACGACATGCACCTGTGGTCCCAGCGACTTGGAAGGCTGAGGTGGGAGGATCATTTGAGCACAGGAGGTTGAGGCTGGAGTGAGCTATGATCACTCCTCTGCACTCCAGCCTCAGCAACACAGCAAGATCTTCTCTCAAAATAAATCAATAAATCAATAAATAAAATAATCTTAGAGAACTATTTGCTAAGGAAAACATACCATTTGGAAGGCATAAAGGGGAAAAATTGACCAACTGGATTATGTAGAAATGTAAAACTTCAGGAGGATAAACTGCATTTGAAAGGCATATTATGAGAGATGCAGAGGAAATATTTGCAACATATAACAGACAAATGGAGATTCTCCTTAATAAACAAAAAGTTCATCAGGCTGTGATTAGGTCATGAGGATGGCACCCTGGGGAATGGGATTACCCTCCTTATAAAAGTGGTCCCAGGCAAGCAGGGTGGCTCATGCCTGTAATCCCAGCACGTTGGGAGGCTGAGGTGGGCAGATCACCTGAGCTCAAGAGTTCGAATCGAGACCAGCCTGGCCAACATGGCAAAATCCTGTCTCTACTAAAAATACAAAAATTAGCTGGGTGTGGTGGTGCGCACGTGTAATCCCAGCTCCTCGGGAAGCTGAGGCAGGAAACTCGCTTGAACCTGGGAGGCAGAGGTTGCAGTGAGCCGAGACTGGACCACTACACTCCAGCCTGGGCAACAGAGTGAGACTCTGTCTCAAAAAAAAAAAAAAAAAAGTCCCCAACATAAAGATGGGAACAACAGATAGCGGGGACTGCTGGAATGGGGAAGGAGGATGGGGGTCAAGGGCTACCTGTTGGGTACCATGCTCACTACCTGGGTGATGGGGTCATTCATACCCCAAACCTCAGCATCACTCAATATACCCACGTAGCAGACATGCACATGTACCCTGTGAGATTAATGGTGGAAATTATAAATGAAATAAAATACAATAACAGAACAAGGATCTGACTGGGCCAGGTGGCTCACACCTGTAATCCCAGCACTTTGGGAGGCCGAAGTGGGAGGGTCACTTGAGCCCAGGAGTCTGTGACAAGCCGGGCAACATAACGAGACCCTGTCTCTAAAAAAAAAAGTAAAAATAATAAAAATAGGCTGGCATGGTGGCTCATGCCTGTAATCCCAGCACTTCAGAAGGCCAAGGTAGGTGAATCAGTTGAGGTCGGGGGTTCGAGACTAGCCTGGCCAACATGGCAAAACCTTGTTTCTACTAAAAATAACAAAAATTAGCCGGGTGTGGTGGCAGGCGCCTATAATCTCAGCTACTTGGGAGGCTGAGGCAGGAAGATTGCTTGAACCTGGGAGGCGGAGGTTGCAGGGAGCCAAGATCATGCCATTGCACTCCAGCCTGGGTGACAGAGCGAGACTGTATCTCAAAAACAAAAAAATTAAAAAAAAAAAAGTCAATGGACAGAAAAGAATGTTTATGGCAAAACATTGATAAAAAGTATATAGTATTATTTATATATTTATGTATAGATTTGTTTTTGTATATATGTATATATACTTTTATGTATGTATATATTTATGTTTTATACACACATATATATTGTTTTACATACATAAAGCAAAATATATACGTACACAAAAATATAGATAAAATATATGTGTGGGTATGTATATATATATATATATAAACATGGCACATACTTTGATTGAAATGATAAACCATCCTTAACATCTTTATGGATAGACAATTTACAACCACAGAATTTGCCCATTCAATCTAGAGTTATACAATTCAGTGGTTTTTAGTGTGTTCACAGAGCTGTGTAACCGTCGCCCCAGACTAAGTTCAGAACATTTTCATAATCTCAAAAAAACAGTCATCCTCTGTTTTTCTTTATCAAGTTAATTTTTTAAATTTTGTTTATTTATTTAATTTTATTTATTTATTTATTTTTGAGACAGAGTCTCACTCTGTCTCCCAGGCTGGAGTGCAGTGACGCAATCTTGGCTCACTGCAACCTCCCACTCCAGGGTTCAAGCAATTCTCCTGCCTCAGCCTCCTGAGTAGCTGGGATTACAGACATGCGCCACTGCGTCCAACTAATTTTGTATGGTTAGTAGAGATGCGGTTTCACCATGTTGTCCAGGCTGGTCTCGAACTTCTGACCTCAAATGATGCGCCCGCCTCAACCTCCCAAACTGCTGGGATTACATGCGTGAGCCACTGCACCTGGCCTATCACATTAATAATTTTAAAGCAAACAATCCAGTGGCATTTAGCACATTCACAGTGTTGTGCAACCATCACTCTGTCCAGTTCCAGAACATTCGCAGCCCCCCAGAAGGAGACCCTGTCCCCATCAGCAGTCACTCCTCAGTCCCCTCCCCTAAACCCTGGCCACCACTAATCTGCCTCCTGTCTCTCCTGTCTCTGTGGATTAGTCTGTTCTGGACATTTCATATCCATGGGAGTCACATGCCATGTGGCCCCTGGTGACTGCTGTTTTTTGTTGTTGTTGTTTTGTTTTTTGTTTTTTTTGTTTTGAGACGGAGTCTCGCTCTGTCATCACCCAGGCTGGAGTGCAGTGGCGCGATCTCGGCTCACTGCAACCTCCGCCCCCCGGGTTCAAGCGATTCTTTTGCCTCAGCCTCTCGAGTAGCTGGAACTACAGGCACGTGCCATTGCGCCTGGCTAATTTTTGTATTTTTAGTAGAGACAGGGTTTCACCATGTTGGTCAGGATGGTCTCAATCTCTTGACCTCGTGATCTGCCCACCTCAGCCTCCCAAAGTGCTGGGATTACAGGCATGAGCCACCGTGCCCAGCCAACTGCTCCTTTTTATTTGACACAGTCTCTGGAGCTGCAGCTTCATGATTTCCTTGCCGTTGTGTAGACCCACCAACCTCATTCCCCTCTCAGGGCCTTTGCGCTTGCTGCTTCCTGTACCTGGGAGGCTCTTTCCTCTCCCCTGCCCTTCCTTCACCCCTGCAGATACCAAAATCCACAGATGCTCCAGTGCCTTATATGAAATAGTGTAGTATTTGCATATAGCCTATACATATCCTCCTGTATACTTTATTATTATTGTTACCATTATTATTATTTTTAGAGACAGGGGTCTGGCTGTGTTACACCACCTGGAGCATAGTAGTGCAATCACAGCCCACTGTAGCCTCAATCTCCCAGGCTCAAG
The DNA here is from genome assembly GCF_028878055.3 of Symphalangus syndactylus. Taxonomy (NCBI): domain Eukaryota; kingdom Metazoa; phylum Chordata; class Mammalia; order Primates; family Hylobatidae; genus Symphalangus; species Symphalangus syndactylus. Next base: position 42,911,102 of record NC_072435.2, on the reverse strand, counting down.
CGATCCTCCTGCCTCAGCCTCAGCCTGGGACTACAGGTGCTCCCGTATACTTAATTTTTCTTTTTTTTTTTCTTTTTGAGACAGAGTCTCACTGTCACCAAGGCTGCAGTGCAGTAGCGTGATCTCAGCTTATAGCAACCCTCTGCCTCCCAGGTTCAAGCAATCTTCCTGCCTCAGTCTCCCGAGTAGCTAGGACTACAGGTGCGCACCACCATGCCAGGCTAATTTTTGTACTTTTAGTAGAGACGGGGTTTCGCCATGTTGGCCAGGCTGGTCTCGAACTCCTGATCTCAGGTGATCCGCCCACCTCGGCCTCCCAAAGTGTTGGGATTACAGGCGTGACCCACCGTGCCGGGCCACTCCTGTATATTTTAAATCATCTCTAGGTTACTTACAATACCTAATATGGCATACATGCTCTATAAATAGTTGTCATACTGCATTGTTTGGGGAACAATGACAATAAAGATCTGTGCATGTTTTGTCCAGATGCAGTTAACTATTTTTTTCCCAAATATTTTCCTTTGTAAAAATTTTATTTATTTATTTTAAGAGACAGGGTCTTAAAATTTATTTATATTTATTTATTTTATTATTTTATTTTTATTTTATTTAATTATTATTTTATTATTTTTTATTTTTTGAGATGGAGTTTTGCTCTTTTTGCCCAGGCTGGAGTGCAGTGGCGAGATCTCGGCTCACTGCAACCTCCACTTCCTGGGTTCAAGTGATTCTCCTGCCTCAGCCTCCCGAGTAGCTGGGATTACAGGTGTACATCACCACACCTGGCTGATTTTGTATTTTTAGTAGAGACAGGGTTTCGCCATGTTAGCCAGGCTGGCCTCAAACTCCTGATCTCAGGTGATCCACCCACCTCGGCCTCCCAAAGTGCTAGGATTACAGGCACGAGCCACTGTGCCCAGCCTTAAAATTTATTTTTAAGAGACAGGTACAGCGACTTATGCCTGTAATCCCAGCAGTTCAGGAGGCTTAGGTGGGAGGATGGCTTGATGCCAGGAATTCAAGACCAGCCTGGGAAACATGGTGAGACCCAGTCTCTACAAAAAATGTTTAAAAAATTAGCTGGGCATGGTGGCATGCACCTGTGGTCCTAGCTCTTCAGGAGGCTGAGGTGGGAGGATTGCTTGAGCCTGGGATGTCAAGATTGTAGAGAACCGTGATTGCGCCATTGTACTACAGTCTGGATGACAGAATGAGATCTTGAGGAAAAAAAAGAGGGAGGAAGGAAGGAGAAAAAGAAAGAAAGAGAAAGAAAGTGAAAGACAGAAAGAAAGAGAGAAAGAAAGAAAGAAGGAGAAAGAAAAAGAAGAAAGAAGAAAAGAAAGAAAGAAAGAAAGAAAGAAAGAAAGAAAGAAAGAAAGAAAGAAAGAAAGAAAGAAAAAGAGAAAGAAAGAGAGAAGGAAGGAAGGAAGGGGAAGGGAGGAAGGGAGAGAAGGGAAGGAAGGGAAGGAAAGGAAGGAAGGAAGGAAGGAAGGAAGGAAGGAAGGAAGGAAGGAAGAGAGAAAGAGAGAAGGAAAGAAAAAGAAACACATCCAACAACAACCAAAAGACAGGATCTCACTCTGTTGTCCAGGCTAAACTCAAACTCCTGGGCTCCAAGCATCCTCCTGTCTCAGCCTCCCAAGTAGCTGGGACTACAGGCACACACCACCGCACCCAGCTTTTCCAAATATTTTCAATCTACAGTCGGTTGAATCTATAGATGCAAAACCCACAGATATGGAGGGCCAACAATACTTTTGATTTTTCAAAAGATTGTGTTATAATATTATGTATCTTGTCAATTGAGCTTTTTAGGGCACCCCTTTAAGTTTTTAAAAAATTTGAATATGTCATATCTAATAGGAATTTGATTCAGCTCTTTAGACCTTCTCTACCCCCATCCATTTTTCTGTTTGTCTGTTTTTTTTGGAAACAAGGTCTCACTCTGTCACCCTGGATAGAATACAGTGGTGCAAACATGGCTCACTGCAGCCTCCAACTCCTGGACTCAAGCAACCCTCCTGGCTCAGCCTCTCATGTAGCTGGGACTTCAGGTGCACACGACCACACCTGCCTAATTTGAAACACTTTTTTTTTCAGAGATGAGGTCTTGCTATGTTGCACAGGCTGGTCTTGAATTCTGGGCCTCAAGTGATCCTCCCATCTTCCAAAGTGCTGGGATTACAGGTGTGAGTCCTGTTTTCTTAATTAGATAAAATGCCCAGCCTGTTTTCTTAATTAGATAAAAGGGTTAGATTAGATTTTTTTTCTTTTTTTTTTTTTTTGAGATGGAGTCTCGCTCTGTCGCCCAGGCTGGAGTGCAGTGGCGCAATCTCAGCTCACTGCAAGCTCCACCTCCCGGGTTCATGCCATTCTCCTGCCTCAGCCTCCCACATAGCTGGGACTACAGGCGCCCACCACCACACCCAGCTAATTTTTTTTTTGTATTTTTCGTAGAGACGGGGTTTCACCGTTAGCCAGGATGGTCTCAATCTCCTGACCTTGCGATCCACCAGCCTAGGCCTCCCAAAATGCTGAGATTACAGGCTTGAGCCACCGCAGCCGGCCTAGATTAGATTCTTTCTAAAGCTAATTTTCTATGGCTTGATTCTGTTAAATGTATTTTTTAAACACATGGGATATTTTAACTTATTTATTCAACAGCTAAGCATAGAGTATGTTGAATAAAACATAACCCTTGCCCTCAAACAAAGTAATAAGATCTCAGGTCAACAAATAAATGTAGTCTTGCTTTTTTTTTTTTTTTTTTTTTTGAGATAGGGTCTCGCTGTATTGCATAGGCTGTAGTACAGTGGTGTAATCATAGCTCACTATAGCCCCAACCTCCTGGGCTCAAGTGATTCTCATGCCCCAGCCTCCCAAGTAGCTGGGACTACAGGTGTGCACCACCATGCCTGGCTAATTTTTGCATTTTTTGTAGAGATGTGGGTTCACCATGTTGCCCAAGCTGGTCTCAAAATCCTGAGCTTAAATGATCTGCCTGCCTCAGCCTCCTAAAGTCCTGGGATAAGCCACCACACCCAGCCAACTGTAGTCTTAACCAATGTGGTCTTACGTATATCAAGCTGCAGGAGAGTACAAGGGAGCTAATTATGAACTCTACTGTGGGAATCATCTCTCCCAAAGGGAGGACCCTTGAGATTAGTCTTCAAGAATGAATAGTTTTCCATCCTAGTCCTGACCTTGGTCTATCTCTCTTCAGCATCTAGAACAGGGCCTGGTACACAGCAGACACTCAACAATTGATTATAGAAATAAGCCATATCTGTTAAGGGACTATGTAGAAATAAACAACCTTACTTAGGATCTGAGGTCGACAAATGCAAAAAGGACCACAATTCTTTACCCTTCCTGATCCACACCCTTGGCAATATGACTTTGCAGCTCCTCTCATCAAAAAATGAAGCCTAGGCCGGGTGTGGTGGCTCACACCTGTAATCTCAGCACTTTGGGAGGACAAGGCAAGAGGATTGCTTGAGCTCAGGAGCTTGAGACCAGCCTGAACAACATAGTGAGATCCTATCTCTACCAAAAAATACAAAAATTAGCCAGGTGTGGTGGTGTGTGTCTGTAGTCCCAACTACTCAAGAGGCTGAGGTGGGAGGATTGCTTGAGCCCAGGAGGCTGAGGGTGCAGTGAGCTGAGATTGTGCCACTGCACTCCAGCTTGGGCAACAGAGCAAGACCCTTTCAGAAAAAAGAAAGAAAAAAAGAAAAGGTAAAGAAAAAAGAAGGGAAGGGAAGGGAAGGGGAAAAGAAGGCAGAAAGCCTATTTAGCCTATTTCCCTACTGGACTGCTCTTGTGAATTCCTTTGGTCAAGAAAATGTGAATGTGACCAGGTGCCAACTCCAAGTCCAGGCTTAAGAGATTCTGTGAGTGCCTACTTGTTTTCTTGAAACCCTGCCTTTGGCTGGGCACGGTGGCTCACGCCTGTAATCCCAGCACTTTGGGAGGACGAGGTGGGTGGATCCCAAGGTCAGGAGATCGAGACCATCCTGGCTAACATGGTGAAACCCCATCTCTACTAAAAAATACAAAAAATTAGCCGGGCGTGGTGGCGGGGGCCTGCAGTCCCAGCTACTCGGAAGGCTGAGGCAGGAGAATGGTGTGAACCTGGGAGGCGGAGCTTGCAGTGAGCCGAGATCGCGCCACTGCACTCTAGCCTGGGCGACAGAGCAAGACTCCGTCTCAAAAAAAGAAAAAGAAAAGAAAGAAACCCTGCCTTTGCTGGGGATGAGAGACCTGAAGGATGCCGAATGATGAGAGACCACATGGAGCAAAGTTGAGTTGCCTCATTTGAAAACATTCAGATTCAGCCAGCTCCTAGATGATCCACTGACTGACTGCAGATACATGAGCAAGCCCAGCTGAGAGCAGAAAACCGCCCAGCTGAGTCCAGCTGTTTGTGGCTCAAATTTGTAATCCCAGCTACTTGGTAAGCTAAGGAGGGAGGATCACTTGAGCCCAAGAGTTTCGGACCAGCCTGGGCAACATAGCAAGACCCCATTTCTAAAAACATTAAAAAACTAGCTGGGTATAATGATATGTGCTTGTAGTCCAAGCTACTCAGGAGGCTGAGGCAGGAGGATCACTTGGGCCCAGGAGTTTGAGGCTGCAGTGAGTTATAAACACACCACTGCACTCCAGCCTGGGCAATACAGTGAGATCCCACATTTAAAAAGAAAAAGAAATGGCTTGTTTGAAACTACTGTGTTTGGGGATGGTTCGTTATGCAACTATAGCTAAGTGATGCAGGAACAAAGGCCAGGGTTTCAACACAGAGAAGTGAATCTGTGGGGAAAGGGCTCTGAGAACCGACTGTTCACTATGGAAGCTGACCACAAACCCCACTTCCCAAGTCTCACCTGTGTGTCCAGTTAGCATGTGGATCACATGTTGCTCTTCCATGTCCCACACAGCCATGATGCCATCCTGGGTGCCAATCACCAGCAGCTTCTCCTCCACACCCCATGCCATGGCAGTGATGCCTGCAGCCACACAGAGGCAACAGCAATGATCTCAGTTCCTGTGTCCAAGTATTCAGCTATGGGGTCCTCTAATGAGTCCCCCACTTCACAGATAAGACAACTGAGGCATGGAGAGATTTGGTCCCCTGCCCAAAGCTACACAGCAAGGATTAGATTCACAGACTCAGATGCACAGATTCACACTCTGGCCTGTGACATTCACTTCGCTCTTAGGTAGGGAAGGGGGCTGCACCACAGTGTGGTCATAAGTGTCTGTCTAGACCAGCAGTGCTCACCCAGGGGACACATATCGGTGTCTGGAGACATCTTGAGGTGCCACAATGGGACAAGGATGCTCAAGGACACTACTGCCATCTGGTGGGTGCAGGCCAGGGATGCTGCTCAACACCCAACAATGCATAACAACTCCATCCCAGAGGAAGATTCAGCCCCAGAAATCAGCAATGCCATGGCTGAGAAACCCTGCCTTAGTTGAAGAAAACTCAGAAACAAAATTACATTGGCCATGGCCGGGCACGGTGGCTCATGCCTACAATCCCAACACTTTGGGAGGCCGAGATGGGCAGATCACTTGAGATCAGGAGTTCAAGACCAGCCTGTCCAACATGGAGAAACCCAGTCTCTACTAAAAATATAAAAATTAGCCAGGCGTAGTGAAGCATACCTGTAATCCCAGCTACTTGGGAGGCTGAGGCAAGAGAATGACTTGAGCCCAGGAGGTGGAGGTTGCAGTGAGCTGAGATCACACCACTGCACTCCAACCTGGGTGAGAGGGAGACTCTGTCTCAACAAAAAAAAAAAAAGAAAGAAAGAAAGAAAGAAATTATATTGGCTGAGAATGAGGATTATGTTTTTGACATCTCTGAGTTCAACCGGTGTAGAAAAGCAAGGGCTGATGTCCTAAAGAAAAAAATATATATTTGCCAATGAATTGGGCAAACACATCCCAAGGCTCTCTGCCTGGTGGAGTTTGATTAAAATATCACTGCAAAGAGAGAAGGGCCAAGATATATTGGAGAAAATGTGGGCCTAGACATTAAGAAACTGAACTTTCTGAATGTCCTGGAGTAAAGAAAGGAAGTCCTTTTCCTTCTCTGTGCCTCTCCCACATGTGTAAAATGGGTGGTGTTGAATCAGAGCCAGTCAAGCTCTGAGAACACAGAATTTTTTTCCACCTCATCGGGACAGAGAGTAAGGAGATGGGATTTGTTTTCTTTTCCTTTCTTCTCCTCCCCTTCCCTCCCTTTCCCTTCCCTCCCCTTCCTTCCCTTTCCCTTCCCTCCCCCTTCTGCCCTTCCTTCCCTTTCCCTTCCCTCCCCTTCTCTTCCTTCCCCTTCCCTTTCCCTTCCCCCCCCTTCCCCCCCCTTCCTCCCCTTTTTTTCCTTTCCCTTCTCTCCCCTTCCCTTCCTTCCCCTCCCCTTTCTCTTTCCTTCCCCTTTCCCCTCCCCTCCCCTTCCCCCCTCTTCCCTTCCCTTTCCCCACCCCTTCCTTCCCCTCCCCTTCTCTCCCTCTTCCCTCCCCTTCCCTTCCCTCCCCTCCCCTTCCCTTCCCTCCCCTCCCCTTCCCTTCCCTTCCCTCCCCTTTCTCCTTTCCTCCTTTTTCCCCTCCTCTCCCTTTCCCTTCCCCTTCCCTCCCCTTTCCCCTCCCTTCCACTTTCCCCTCCCCTCCCCTTTCCCCTCCCCTCCTTCCCCTCCCCTTCTCTCCATCTTCACTCCTGTCCCTTTCCCACCCCTCCCCTCCCCTTCCCTTTCCTCCCCTTTCCCTTCTCCTTCCCTCCTCTTCCCTCCTCTCCCATTCCCTCCCCTTTCCTTCCCTTCCTTCCCCTTTCCCTTCCCCTTCCCTCCCCTTCCCTCTTCTTCCCTCCCCTCCCTTACCCTCCCCTCCCCTTCTCTCCTCTTTCCCCTCCCCTTCCCTCCCCTCCCCTTTCCCCTCCCCTTCCCTTCCGTCCCCTTTCCCCTCCCCTTCCCTTCCCTCCTCTTTCCCCTCCCCTCCCCTTCCCTCCCCTTCCCTTTCTTCCCCTTTCCCCTTCCCTTCCCTCCTCTTTCCCCTCCCCTCCCCTTCCCTCCCCTTCCCTTTCTTCCCCTTTCCCCTTCCCTTCCCTCTTCCCTCCCCTTTCCCTTCCCTCCAGTTCCTTCCCTCTTCCCTCTCCTTTCCCTCCCTTCCCCTCCCCACTCTCCTTCCCTTCCTTTTCTTCTTCTTTTTTTTTTTTTTTTCCAGATAGGGTCTCACTCTGTCACCCAGGCTGGAGTGCAGTGCCACAATCATAGCTCACTGCAGCCTCGAACTCTTGGGCTCAAGCCAGTCTCCCATCTTAGCCTCCTGAGTAGCTGAGACTATAGGCACATGCCACCATGACCAGCTTTTTTTTTTTTAACTTTTTGTAGAGACAGGGTCTCCTTATGTTGCCCAGGCTGGTCTTGAACATCTGGGCCCAAGAGATCCTCTGGCCTTGGCCTCCCAAAGAGCTGGGATTATAGGCATAAATCACTGTGCTCAGCCTCTTTTACTTTTTTTCTCATGCACTCATCGTGTGACCTTGGAAATATTAACTCATACTTTTCATTTTTTTTTTTTTTTGAGACGGAGTTTTACTCTTTCGCCCAGGCTGGAGTGCAGTGGCATGATCTCCGCTCACTGCAACTTCCGCCTTCCAGTTTCAAGCAATTCTCCTGCCTCAGCCTCCAGAGTAGCTGGGATTACAGGTGCCCGCTACAATGCCCAGCTAGTTTTTGTATTTTCAGTAGACACAGGGTTTCACCATGTAGGCCAGGCTGGTCTTGAACTCCTGACCTCGTGATCCACCTGCCTAGACCTCCCAAAGCGCTGGGATTACAAGTGTGAGCCACCATGCCTGGCCATAATTTTCATTTTAAAAATGAATAAACTGAAGCCCACACAGGTAAGAACTTTCTCAACTTTAACAGAACTAGAGAATGTACAATGGGGCACAGTGGATCTGAAACACAGAACATTTCCCTGCCCCAGAGATGACAAAAATGTCACACTAAGTTGTAACTTCCTAGGCCTGTGCCATGACAGACATCATTAATCAATCACAGCACTATGTGCGATTTGTGCCCCCATAGTCATTCTATCATCTCACCTTTAGTAATAAAACCCAAAAGCTCATAGATTTTAGCTGAGTACATGGTTATCTGCACAAAGACCATATTTCCCTGGCTGAGCACAGTGGCTCACCCCTGTAATCCCAGCACTTTGGGAGGCCAAGGTAGGCGATCACCTGAGGTCAGGAGTTTCAGACCAGCCTGGCTAACATGGTAAAACCCCGTCTCTACCAAAAACATAAAAATTAGCCAGGCATGGTGGCATGTGCCTGTAATCCCAGCTACTCGGGAGGCTGAAGCAGGAAAATGGCTTGAACCTGGGAAGCAGAGGTGCAGTAAGCCGAGATTGTGCCACTGCACTCCAGCCTGAGTGACAAGAGCAAAACTCCATATAAAAAATAAAAATAAAACTATAAATATAAAAACATATCTCCCAGGCTTCCTTACAGTTGGAGAAATCCAAGTCCTTGCCAATGAGACAGGAGTGGAAATATTTAGTTCTGCTTCTAGGTTGTGCCCTTAAAATGAAAAGACCTGCCATCTGCTTCTCCTATTTCCCACTGGCTGGAATGCCATCTTGATGGTAGGAGCTGGAGCAGCCATATTGGGCCAATGAGGACAGCCCTACACTGAAAATGGCAGAGCAGCCAGATTGAAGGAGTATGGGTCCCAGACACCCTAAAGACTCCCTTTTGCCTCTGCTTTTGCTTGAACTATTTCATAAGAGAGAATTAAACTCCTATTTTATTTAAGCCACTGATATTTTGGCCATTTTTTTACAACATCTGAGCCTATATCCTAACAAATACACACTCTTTCCCACTAAGCTAGCTTCAGTCTCAGAATCCTCAACACAGCATTCTAGTGGCTGCCCCTAAATCAACTCCATATGTATTGTACTTAGTGTCTCTTAGCATTTCTATTTTGAAAATAATGTGCCTGGGGAGTGCAGCTCTCACTGCCAGGTCATGTGGCACAGTGAGGAGCTCTGACATTTGAACCACAAGTGAATTCAGTGGTCTCACAATCAATGTGAGAGATCGTGGGTAGGCAGATAAATAGATGGGTGAATGGAGGTAAATGAGTGGGTAGACAGGTGGCTAGTTGGATGAGTGAGTGGGTGAATGGATGGGCAGGTAGATGGGTAGATGGAGGAATCAGTTTCTAGATGAAATTGAAGTGAGAAAGTTGATGAATGGCTAAGCGTGTGGATGGGTGGAGGGGTAAGTGAGTGAATGGAAGATGATCAGATGAAGAAAATGGAAGGATAACTGGGTAGAGGGGTAGATGACTGATGGGTGGATAGATGAGAGGAAGGAAGAAAGAAAGAAAGGGTTGAAGGATGAATGAATGGATGAATGGATGGGTGAGTGGATGGATGGAAGGAAAGGTGTGTAGGTGGGTGAGTGGATGGAAGGGTGGGTGGATGGATGGATGAAAGGATGGGAAGGTGGTTTGATGAATGGATGGATGGATAGATTAATGAAAGGGTGGGTAAATGATTGGATGAATGGATGAATAATGGATGGGTGGATGGATGAATGGGGCGAGATAAATGAAACAGTGGTAGGGTAGATGGATAGATGGATGGATGGGTGGATGGGTGGATGGGTGGATGGATGGAACAGTGGAACAGTAGATGGATGAAAGAGTGGGAGGGTAGATGGATTTATAGGTGGGGGATAGATGGATGGAAAGGTGGCAGGGTGGGTAGATGGATGGGTGGATGGGTGGGAGGATGGATGGATGGATGGATGGATGGATGGATGGATGGATAGGAAAGTGGTTTGATAAATGAATTGATGGATAAATGGAAGGGTGGGTAGATGATTGGATGAATGGACAAGTGATGTATGAATGGGTGGGTGGATGAGTGAATGGATGGATAGATGGATGGAAGGGTGGGAGGATAGATGGATGGGAGAGTGGGAAGATGGATGGATGGATGGGGCAGTAGGTGGATGGAAGGGTGGCAGAGAAAATGGGTGGATGAATGGATGGGTGGGTGGGAGGGTGGTGGATGGATGGATGGATAGATGAATGGAAGGGTGGGAGTGTAGATAGATGGATGAATGGATGGGAGGGTAATTGGATGGAAGAGTAGGAAGGTGAATTAATGGATAGATGGATGGATAGATGGATGGATGAATGGATGGGTGGGTGGGAGGGTGGTGGATGGACGGATAGATGAATGGAAGGGTAGGAGGTAGATAGATGAATGAATGGATGGGAGGATAATTGGATGGAAGAGTAGGAAGGTGAATGAAAGGATGGATGGATAGATGGATGGATGAATGGAAGGAAGAAAAAAAAGAATGACAAATGGATGGCAAAACCTAAATCCTCTCCTCTCCCTTACATTCTGGGATTCCAAGGGCTGCTTACAGTTCCATCAGCTTCTAAGGGGCCTGTCAGGCATCAGTTCCTAGCTTTCAGAATTACTAGCATGAGCTTGTAAATAGCTGAAACTGTCAGATGGGCACCAATCCTTTGGAGATGGGAAGCTTGGAGGCATCCCCTAGCATCAGGCTCATTAGCAGAATTTATATGAGTCATCTACAGTCCCTTGGGGTGGGGTAGAAGAGCTGATTCGGCATGAGACAGCAGGGGCAGGCTCTGATGGCACGCTTGGGGCCTCCCAACTAGCACAGGGGAGTCCCAGAGGACAACCTCCAACACCAGGCCTTCACTGCCCCCAGGCAAGCAGGTGCCTGTTGGGATTTTTGCTATGCTGGGGAGACTCACCTTTGTGACAACCGCTGAGGGTTGCCCGGAGGGGTCCTCCCGGAGGCTGGAGGAATCCTCCGAGGGGCACCAGCACAGGGTGTGCACACAACCGGAACCAGTTCTGAGCCTGTTGGCATAGCTGTCCCACCAGTGCTGGATGTGAGGTGGTGAAGAAATGGAGTCTGGCCAGAAGTTCTGTGTACAGGAGGCTCCTCTCTGCAACAAAGGGGTGTAGACTAAGTTGCCTGGATTGAGCCCCCTGTACCCTCCCTGCCAATTGAGTCTCCGCTCCCTGCAGGGGCTCCAGGACAAAAGAAAAGGCACAATACTTCAGCTACTGGCCTCTACTGTCCGCTCCTGTCTCCTTCTCTGCTCTCTAGACACACTTACCCTTGCTTCAAATGCACCCAGCTGTTTCCAGTCCCCAGCCTTTGCCCATGTTGCCTAGAATGCTTCCCTTTCCTTCCTCCCTCCCTCCTTCTCTCCCTCCCTCCTTCTCTCCCTCCCTCCTTCTCTCCCTCCCTCCCTTCCTTTCTTCCTTCTTCTTTTATCACACTCTGTTGTCCCGGCTGGAGTGCAGTGGCATGATCAAAGCTCACTGCAGCCTCAAACTTCTGAGCTCAAGCAGTCCTCCCATCTTAGCCTCCCAAATACTAGCGGCTACAGGCATGTGCCACCACACTCAGCTAATTTATTTGTTTGTTTTATTTTATTTTATTTTATTTTATTTTTGAGATGGAGTTTCAGCCTGTCACCTAGGTTGGAGTGCAATGGCGCGATATTGGCTCACGGCAACCTGCACGTCCCAGGTTCAAGTGATTCTCCTGCCTCAGCCTCCCTAATAGCTGGGACTACAGGTGCCCGCCACCACACCCAACTAATTTTTGTGTGTCTAGTGGAAATGGGGTTTCACCATGTTGGCTAGGCTGACCTCAAGTGATCCACCTGCCTTGGCCTCCTAAAGTGCTGGGATTACAGGGGTGAGCCACCGCGCCTGGCTATTCATTTTTTTAGAGGCAGGGTCTCACTCTGTCACCCAGGCTGGAGTGCAGTGGCACGATCGCAGCTCACTGCAGCCTCAAACTCCTGGGCTCAAGCGATCTTCCGGCCACAGCCTCGAGAGTAGCTGGGACTGCAGATGCACGTCACCACGCCTGGTTAGTTTTTTATTTTTTGTAGAGATAGGGTCTCGTTATGTTGCCCAGGCTGGTCTCAAACTCCTGAGCTCAAGATATCCTCCTTCCTCGACCCCTCAAAGCTCCCGAATTATAGGCGTGAGCCACTGTGCTCAGACCCAGCCTTTTCAATAAAAGTAGGATCAGAGGAGGGATATATTGGAAATCTTTGTACCTTTCACTCAATTTTGCTGTGAACCTAAAACTGTTCTATAAAAAATGGGCTATTAAGAAAAATTAGCCGAGCATGGTGGCGTGCGGGCCTGCAATCCCAGCTACTCGGGAGGCTGAGATAGGAGAATCACTGGAACCCGGGAGGCAGAAGTTGGGTGACAGAGCGAGCCTCCTTCTCAAAAAAAAAAAAAAAAAAGGGACTCTTGATCGCGTTGGATCTTTTAGGATGTTATGTTGAATGGTCCCCGTTTCCCAGCTTGCTTGGATGTACGGAGAGCGCATGGTTGTCCAGCAGCGCCCTCTGGTGATAACATTTGTTCCTACACCTACTCCTTGTGCTGCGGGAGCCACAGGTTGTCAAGGGGCTTTGCAGGGAACGTGCTGAGAGATCTGGGCTTTTATATCTTCCTTAAACTGGGAAGTCATGCCCAAGGCTGTTTTCCTGGGAAGTTGCTCCATCAAGGTTTACAACTCCTGGCGAGCGCCTCTCGCGTTATTTTTCTTTCCAGTTGCCTTAAATTCCAGTTGTTTGGTATGCTGTTCCATCTCGTTCTCTTTATTTATTTGTGTATTTTGAGACAGAGTCTTGCTCTGTCGTGCAAGTTGGAGTGCAGTGGCGTGATCTCGGCTCACCGCAACATCTGCCTCCCGGGTTCAAGCAATTCTCGTGCCTAAGCCTCCCAAGAAGCTGGGATTACAGGCATGCACCACCACACCCGACTAATTTTTGTATTTTTAGTAGAGATGGGGTTTCACTGTCACTGAGGCTGGTCTCAAACTCCTGGCCTCAAGCAATCTGCTTGCTTTGGCTTCTCAAAATACTGGGGTTACAGGCATGAGCCATTGTGCCCAGCCATCTATCTATTTTTCACTAATTAATTTTTTTATAGAGATAGGGTCTCGCTATGTTGCTCAGGCTGGTCTTGAACACCTGCCCTCTAGCAATCCTTCTGTCTGGGCCTCCCAAAGTGCTGGGATTAGAAGCGTGAACCCCCGCACTCGGCCCCATCTCCCTCTCTTAAAGGCTGAGACAAACATTAACTATATTTGGGTCCCCGTGGGAGCTGGGACTATGGCAGGTAATCAGTAGGGGTGGTGTGAATGCATAAGAAAGGCATAAATGATTGCAGACACCAGCATCTTCACATTGGGTGCAGTTCTGGACACATTTTAGTTCAATCGCACATTTTGCAGATGACAAAAATAGGGTTTCAGGGCAGAAATAGCTCATCCTAGGCTGTTCATGTCAACAATGCTATCATATGACAGTAACAGGACCCTCGATGGCAACACGGATGGAGGTTCTGTGTGAATTGATGCACATACTCTTCCCAGCAGCCCTAGGTGAGATGGTCACTCAGCATCCCTATTTTGCAGATGGGAAAACTGAGGGCTGTGGGGCAGGGGGAGGGACGGTAAAGGGTTTGCAAGGTCACATTGCCAGGAAGTGGCAGCGCCAAGATTTCAATCGACACAGTGGGGCTCAAAATTTGTGGTCTATGTGTGTATTAGTCCGTTCTCATGCTGCTAATAAAGACATACCTGAAACTGGGTAATTTATAAAGGAAAGAGGTTTAATTGACCTACAGTTCCACAGGGCTGAGGAGGCCTCAGGAAACTTACAGCCATGGTGGAAGGGGAAGCAAACACGCCCTTCTTCACAAGGCGGGAGGAGAGAGAAGAATGAGAGCAGAGCAAAGGGCGAAGACCCTTATTAGAAAAAGCCCCACCCGATCTCTTGAGAGCTTACTCACTATCAGGAGAACAGCGTGGAGGACAACACCTCCATGATTTGATTATCTCCACCTGGTCCCTCCCTCAATGCGTGGGGGTTATGGGAAATACAATTCAAGATGATATTTGGGTGGGGATGCAGCTGAACCATATCAATGTGTTAAAGGTAAAAATTTGGCAGGGAGAAAATAGATGCTGCCATTGGCCTTATGGAGCTCAGAGTCTGATGTGGCAAATAGATGATGCAAAAGAAAACCAAGAGAAATCATAATTAAAGGCAAAGACAAGCCAGGGGTGGTGGTGTGCACCTGTGGTCCCAGCTACTTGGGAGGCTGAGGTGAGAGGACCACTGGAGCCCGGGAGTTTAAGCTGCTGTGAGCTATGATCATGCCATTGCACTCCAGCCTGGACAACAGAGCAAGACCTTGTCTCTAAAAAAAGAAAAAAGAAAAAAAAAGAGCCAAGACAGATGGAAAACAGGGTGCAGTGATAGAAAATTCAGAGGCAAGGTTTGGGGAGACAGAGAGAAGTTAAACTTCAGTGGTGGCCAGACAAGGTTTCTCTGAGGAACAGCATTTAGCTGAGGTCCAAAGGTGCCACAGAAGGGCTGGGGGAGACGAGTCCCAGCCCACGGCCCCCGGCACACAAGCTTGGATGTTTCCATCACTGTCTGGGGCAGTAAGGATGGAGACAAGCATCTCCCAGGAGAGTGAGTCATACACAGTCATGTAGGCTACAGTACTGGAAAGGTCATTATCCCAAGGACAATGGGAGAACCATCTAGAAGATTCAACAGAGAGATACTTAGTGAGATTTGGGTTCTTTTTTTTTAATGGAGTTTTGCTCTGTCGCCAAGGCTGGAATGCAGCGGTGTGATCCCGGTTCACTGCAACCTCTGCCTGCTGGGTTCAAGCAATTCTCCTGCCTCAGCCTCCCGAGTAACCGGGATTACAGGTGCATGCTACCATGCCTGGCTAATTTTTGTATTTTTAGTAGAGATGGGGTTTCACCATGTTGGCCAGGCTGGTCTCAAGCTCCTGACCTCAAGTGACCTGCCTGCCTCAGCCTCCTGAAGTGCTGGGATTATAGGCGTGAGCCACCACACCTGGCCATCTGATGGTTTTATAAGGCAATTTTCCCTGCTCTTGCTTCCTCTCTCTTGAACTCCTGGCATCAAGTGATCCACCTGCCTTGGCCTCCCAAAGTGCTGAGATTACAGGCGTGAGCCACCCGGCCGATTTGGGCTTTCAAGATTCTTCTGGGTGCTGTATGGAAAATAAACCAAAGGGTAAGAATGAATCCAAAGTAGGCAGACCTCTGAGGATGCTGTCTGGAGGAGAGACAGCAGCACTGGCCCTGGGCTGATGGCCAGGAGAATAAAGAGAAGCAGAGAGTTCAAGGATGCTTTGCAGAGCCAGGATTAGAAGCTCTGCATAGGAATCACAGGCCACTGGTCATCCTTTTTAACATGCTATTCACATCCATGGGGAAGCACTTTGGATACAGAGACTTAAGCATCTTGAATACTCTGCCTTCCTTTGTGAACTCACCTCACGATTTATTGCTCTTTGTTAACATGGTATTTAAGGCCCCGGGTCTAAACATTCCTTTGAGTTTTCACTTTTTGGTGAAACTTCTGTGCATATAAAATTAAAATGTGTGTGCCCTTTCTCCTGTTAAGCTGTCTTTTGATAGTTTAATTCACAGGCCCCTATCACTGAACATAAAAGAGTAGAGAAAAAGATTTTATTTATTGTCTCCCATAGTTTGATTGTAAAATGGTGCAGCTTTTGTGGAAAATGAAGTGGTGGTTCCTCAAAAAGTTAAACACAAAATTGCCATGTGATCTAGTGATTCCTTTTCACAATAGCCAAAAGGTGGAAACACACAAATGTCCACAGACAGATGAATGGATAAACAAAATGTGGCATATTCATACAATGCAATATTATTAAGCCTTAAAAAGGAAGGAAATTCTTAGCCGGTCATGGTAGCTCATGCTTGTAATCCCAGCACTTTGGGAGGCCAAGGTGGGCAGATCACCTGAGGTCAGGAGTTTGAGACCAGCCTGGCTAACACAGCAATACCCCATCTCTACTAAAAAATACAAAAATTAGCTGCATGTGGTGGCACACACCTGTAATCCCAGCTACTCTGGAGGCTGAGGCAGGACAATTGCTTGAACAACCCAGGAGGTGGAGGTTGCAGTGAGCTGGGATCGTGCCACTGCACTCCAGCCTCGGTGACAGAGCGAGACTCTGTCATGCAAAGAAAAAAAAAAAAGGAAGGAAATTCTGACATATGCTACAATGTGGATGAAACTTGAGGACGTTCTGCTCATTAAGAGAAGTCAGAGAATAAAGGACAAATACTGTAAAATACCGCTTATATGAAATACCTAAAGCAGTCAAATTTATAGAGACAGAAAATAGCATGGTGGTTGCCAGGGACTGGGGTGAAGGGAGAATGGGGAGTGATATGGGTTGGCTCTGTGTCCCTACCCAAATCTCATCTTGAATTGTAATCCCCATAATCCCCACATGTTGAGGGAGGGACCAGGTGGGAGGTGATTGGATCATGGGGGTGGTTCCCCCATGCTGTTCTCATGACAGTGAGTTTTCACGAGATCTGATGGTTTTTTGGGTTTTATTGGAGATAGAGTCTCACTCTTTCACCCAGGCTGGAGTGCATGGTGGGATCTCCGCTCACTGCAACCTCTGCCTCCCGTGTTCAAGCAATTTTCCCACCTCAGCCTCTCAAGTAGCTGGAACTACAGGCATGTGCCACCACGCCTGACAAATTTTTATATTTTTAGTAGAGCTGGGGTTTCACCATGTTGGCCAGGCTGGTCTCAAACTCCTGACCGCAAGTGATCTGCCCGCCTCAGCCTCCCAAAGTGCTGGGATTATAGGTGTGAGCCACCACACCTGGCCATCCGATGGTTTTATAAGGCAGTTGCTCCCTCTTTCTCGCCTGCTGCCATGTGTGAACCCAGGAGGTGGAGCTTGCAGTGAGCCGAGATCGTGCCACTGCACTCCAGCCTGGGCGACAGAGTGAGACTCTGTCTCACAAAAAAAAAAAAAAAAAAAAAAAAGACACACCTCTTTCCCTTCTGTCATGATTGTAAGTTTCCTGAGGCCTTCCCAGCCATGTGGAACTATGAGTCAATTAAACCTCTTTCCTTTGTAAATTACCCAGGCTTGGGTGTTTCTTTATAGCAGTGTGAAAACAGACTCGTACAGGCAGTGAATGTTTAATGAAGACAGGGTTTCACTTTAGGAAGATTAACAAGTTCTGGAGATGAATGGTGGTGATAGCTGCACATTATTAATATATTTAATCACTGAACTGCACACATAAAAATCGTTAAGATGGGGGTCAGGCACAGTGGTTCATGCCTGTCATCCCAGCACTTTGGGAGGCTGAGGCAGGAGGATTGCTTGAGTCCAGGAGTTCAAGACCTTCCTGTGAAACATGGCAAAATCCCGTCTCTACAAAATATACAAAAATTAGCCGGGCATGATGGTGCATGTCAGTAGTCCCAGCTACTCGGAAGGCTGAGGTAGGAGGATCGCTTGAGCCTGATAGGTGGAGGTTGCAGTGAGCTGAGATCATGCCACTGTACTCTAGCCTGGGCAACGAAGCAAGATCCTGTCTCAAAAAAAAAAATGGTTAAGACATGTATTTTGCTATAATTAAAACAAAACCAAACAGAACATCCTCATGGCCAGAGCGTCTGAAGACTTGGAGAGATTCTTCAAGCTCTAGGACAGGGAGTAGCAAATTGCAGTCTGAGGGCCAGACCCAGCCCAAGTCATCTGGGAGCTAGAAATAGGGTTTTTTTTTGGTTTGTTTGTTTTGAGACAGGGTCTCGCTCTGTCTCCCAGGCTGGAATGCAGTGGAGCAATCACAGTTTACTGCAGCCTCGACCTCCCAGGTTCAATTGATCCTCCCACCTCACCTTCCCAAGTAGCTGGGACTACAGGCGTAAGCCATCATGCTCAGCCTGAGAATAATTTTTACAGCCATGTGTTTGCAATGGACCAGATAATAGTGAAAACCAACTTTGAACCCTAAGTTTTGTACTCAGTTATTATTATATTTTGAATTTCATCAATAAAAAATATGTAGGAACTTTGTTTTCTCTCTTATCATATATGTACCTACATAATTTCCTCTAGTTTTCTCGAAATAGTTCCTATCTGGTGCTTTCTTTTCTTTCTTTTTCTTTTTTCTTTTCTTTTTTTTTTTTGAGATAGAGTCTCACTCTGTCGCCCAGGCTAGAGTGCAGTGGCGCGATCTCGGCTCACTGTAACCTCCACCTCCCAGGTTCCAGCAATTCTCCTGCCTCAGCCTCCAGAGTAGCTGGGACTACAGGTGCCCACCACCACACCCTGCTAATTTTTGTATTTTTAGTAGAGACAGGGTTTCACCATATTGACCAGGCTGGTCTCAAACTCCTGACCTTGTGATCTGCCTGCCTCGGCTTCCCAAAGTGCTGGGATTACAGGTGTGAGCCACCGTGCCCAGCCCTACCTGGCACTTTCTAAAGGAAAGTCCAGGGTGACAGGACGGGCCCTGCTTTGGTAGTATTCAGTCCAAAGCTCTCCCAGCCTCAATTTAAAATTCTAGGCCAGGCTCCATGGCTCATGTCTATAATCCTAGCACTCTGGGAGGCTGAGGAAAGAAGATCACTTGAGCCCAGGAGTTTGAGACTAGCTTGGGCAACACGGTGAGACCCTGTCTCTACAAAAAATAGAAAAATTAGCAAGGCACAGTGGTGCATACCTGTGGTCCTAGCTACTCAGGAGGCTGAGGTGGGAGGAGCATTTGAACCCAGGAGTTTGAGGCTACAGTGAGCTATGATTGCACCGCTGAACTCCAGCCTGGGTGACACAGCAATACTACATGTCAAAAAAAATTCTAGAAGCAGTGCTGGGGAAAAATTCACATGTTTAGACAGGAAAGATATGAGAGTTGATGAAAATCCAACTCATGACTCAATGAGGAGAGCATGTTTCTAGAAGTCAGTGCCCGTCCTGGTCACTCCTGTCCAGGCCATCTGGACTCACCCATGCCTCGGAGCTCCACAGCAGGGCGGCAGAGCTGGAGGGCTTCACGGACCAGGCCAACCTCAGGAGAGTCCAGATGAGGGGCACACAGGTCAAAGTCATCCAGCAGGTCTTCAATGCCCCCAGAGATGCCCCGGCAAGAAATCCAGCTCATGCTGCCTGAGGGAGAGAAGGGGGGAGGATGGGGGAAGTGCCTACCTCCCTCCAGTTCATCCTGGGAGGTGGAGAATCATCTCTCCATTTCCTTCAGGGCATCTCAGGCTCAGCAGTAGTGACACTGGGGCAGGATCATTCTCTGTGGTAAGGGGCTGAACTATGCATTGTGGGATGTAAAGCAGTATCCCTGGCCTCCACCCACCAGATACCAGTAGCACTCCCACCCCAAGTGTGACAATCAAACATGTCTGCAGACATTGTCAAGTGTCCCCTGGGAGGGCAGAGTCTCTTCTGGTTAAGAATCACAGGGATGGGTGAATGGATGGATAGATAGATAGATAGATAGATAGATAGATAGATAGATAGATAGACAGATAGATAGATAGATAGATAGAATGTTGGGTGGATTGATGCATGGATGGACAAACAGAAAGATAGGTGGGTGGATGGATAGAATAATGGGTGGATGGATGGATGGATGACCAGAAAGGTAGATGAGTGAATAGATAATGGACATATAATGGGTGAATGGATAGATAGATAGAATGATGGATGGATGGATGGACAGACAGAAGGATGAGTAGATGGAGGGATGGATGGATGGATGGATGGATTGACAGATGGATGGATGGTTAGAACCAGCTCATGGATCAATAAGGAGATCATAGATGGATGGGTGGATAAATGGATAGTTAGATAGATAGATGGATGGATGAGTGGATGGATGGATGGATGGATGGATGGATGGACAGACAGAAGATGGGTGGATGGATGGATGGATGGATAGGTGGATGAACAGATTGACAAATAGACAGACAGACAGACAGATAGGGTCTCTCATGATAAGGCAGGGGTTTTCACCCTATGCGCTAACATTTGGAGCTAGATTATTCTCTGTGGTGGGGCGTCCTGTGCAGTGTAGGGTATTGAGCAGCATCCCTGGCCTCCACCCACCAGATTCAAGTAGTGCCTTCTCCCCTAGCTGTGACAACCAAGACTATCTGCGGACACTGTGAGGCATCCCCTGGGTGTAGAATTGCCCCTTGTGAGAAACTCTGCCTTAGGAGGAACAAAGGATTTCCATGTTTGCCCTTCACCCTCCCCAGGCTCCAGAAGGCTGGAGAGTGTTGCAGTCACCAGGCTGGTCCCCTGAGATGGGGGGCAGCCCTTACCCAGAACCTCCTGTTTCAGCTCCTCCAGGCGGCCTGAGTGAAGCAGGTGATAGGGCAACTCCTTCAGCTTCCGCAGGTTTGCAACCACATCTGAGAACCACAGAGGCTGCGGGGCCACCTGGCAGAGGAGAAGGGAGACTGCAGCTTGGACACAAGCCCATTCATCCACTCCACGCACAAGCCCATTCATTCACCTCATGCTCCAGACAGTGCTGGAGTGGATGAGGATGCAATGGGAGACAGACATGCCCTCATATGCCCATTGGTCAGGGCTGGGGCAGAGGATGACATTTGGGACTCAGAGAATCGAAGCCAGAGGTCATGGGACTTTCTGGGAGGAATAGGGAATGTTTCCTGAAGGCAGGGGCATTGGAACTGAGCCTCAGAATTAAGTGGGCATCTATGTGGCAAAATGTGTCATCCATGCATTCCAGGGCAAAGGAACAGCATGGGCAAAGGCCTGGAGGTGTGAAAGAGCAGGCTGAGTTTGGGAGGACTGAATTATACAAGGCAGGTTAGGGGATGCTGGTGGGGAATGAGAGTAGGGAGCTTGTAAGCAGCAGATCACGAAGGCACTGAATATCAGGCTGGGTAGGTCAGGCTCAAGCCTGAGGGCACTGGGGAGCTACGGAAGGTTTTAGACAAGAAGCATAATCAGATTGGATGGTCAGAAGCATCCTTGGGAGGATGCACTAGGGCAAGAGACTGAGAGGCTAGGTGAATAAAAGGGGCTCAGACCATGTCCTGGAGAGGCAGATGAAGCTAAGCCTGCAGGGTCTCTGGGCACACAGGAAAGGATTTGTGAATGGGTCTCTGGGGGAGAAGAGAAGGGTCAGCGCCAGGCTACGTGTGGTAATCCCACCTGTAATTACACGCCCGTAATCTCAGTTCTTTGGGAGGCCAAGGCAGATCACTTGAGACCAGGAGTTTGAGACCAGCCTGGCCAACACGGCAAAACCCCATCTCTACCAAAAATACAAAAATTAGCCAGGTGCAGCGGCACACACCTGCAGTCCCAGCTACTAGGGAGGCTGAGGCGGGAGAATATCTTGAACCTGGGAGGCAGAGGCTGTAGTGACCTGAGATTATGCCAGCGCACTCCAGCCTGGGTGACAGAGCAAGACTCTGTCAGAAAGGAAGGAAGGAAGGAGGGAAAGAAGGAAGGAAGGAAGGAAGGAAGGAAGGAAGGAAGGAAGGAAGGAAGGAAGGAAGGGAGGGAGGGAAAAAGAAAAGTCAGCACCAAAAAAAGAATAGAGCCTGGTCCTGCCTCCAGCCTCCCCAGTCCAGCAGGGAAGACAGAGAAAAAGAAACATCAAGCTATAACCAAAGAATTAAAAGCGTAATTTCCTAGTTGTAATCATTATACAACAGTTATATAAGATTTTAACATCAGGGAGAAGAGTCCGCAATAACTCTGTACTTTTTTTGTTTGTTTGTTTTTGAGACTAGAGTTTCTCTCTGTTGCCCTGGCAGGAGTTTGAGACCAGTCTGGCCAATGTGGTGAAACTCCGTCTCTACTAAAAATACAAAAATTAGCCAGGCGTGGTGGTGGGTGCCTGTAATCCCAGCTACTCGGGAGGCTGAGGCAGGAAAATTGCTTGAACCTGGGAGGCAGAGGTTGCAGTGAGCTGAGATCACGCCATTGCACTCTAGCCTGGGTGACAGTGCATGACTCTGTCTCAAAAAAAAAAAAAAAAAAAAAGTGGAGGGGAGAGTAGAAGGGACATCTTGCCCTCTGTGGGAAAGGAGAAGTAGGTCAGGAGGACATTTTGAGTGCAAAAAGGGGAAGGAAAGAGGTGAGCAACGCCGGGCAGAGTGGAGGTTGCAGGTGGGGAATGGGGGTCCCAGGTACCTCACCTTTCGGTCCAAGTTCAGTGGTTTCCCCACAAGTGGCAGAGTGATGAGCTTCTTGGTACCCTGGCTCCAGGTCCCTGAGAAGAAGTCGGCCAGGACGCCATGCCTCTTGGCTCTCTCGGATCCCGACAGGTAGCGCTCACGGACCACCTCGACCAGCTGTCTACAGAGAGGGTACACAGACTGATGGACCTGGGCGACCCATCGAGCTCAAAGGTGGCTGCCTGTCTTCCTGGAGGCAGTTCCCAAATCCCAAGCCATCCTAAACCACTCTGTTGACCACCTGTGCTATTTGATACGTCACATCTATCTCTAAATTGGTCCATGTTTTCTTTTTCCTTACATAAATTTACTTTCCTTACATAAATTTCAAAGAGGAACCTTTGGGCTCCTCCAAAATTTACACATAAAATAACTTACCACCTGACCCAGCAAATCCACTCCTGGGTATATACCCAGAAGAATTAAGAAACAGGTGTTCAGGCCGGGCGCAGTGGCTCATGACTGTGATCCCAGCACTTTGAAAGGACGAGGCGGGTGGATCACCTGAGGTCAGGAGTTCAAGACCAGCCCGGCCAACATGGTGAAAACCTGTCTGTACTAAAAAAAAGAATACAAAAATTAGCCGGGTGTGGTGGTGCACTCTTGGGAGGCTGAGGCAGGAGTATCACTCCTCCCAGGTGGAGGTTGCAGTGAGCTGAGATGGTGCCACTGCACTCCAGCCTGGGCAACAGAGAGAGACTCCAAAAAAAAAAAAAAGGAAAGAGAAAGAAAGAAAAGAAAGAAAGAAGAATGAAAGAAAGAAAGAAAGAAAGAAAGAAAGAAAGAAAGAAAGAAAGAAAGAGGGAACAGGTGTTCAAACAAAACCTTACACACGCATGTTCACAACAGCAAAAACGGGGAAACAATGCAAGTGTCCACCCATAGACGAAGATAAACAAAACGTGGTCCATCCATACAATGAAATATTATGTAGCCATGAAAAGGGAGGAAGCACTGATCCCTGCTACAACGTGGATGAGCCCTGAAAACATGATGCTGAGTGAAAGAAGCCAGACACAAAAGGCCACATAGTGTGAGATTTCATTGATCTGAAATGCCCAGAACAGGCAAATCCATAGAGACAGGAAGCAGATGAGTGGCTGCCAGGGGGTGGAAAACGGAATGGGGGTGACTGCTGATGGGGACAGGGTCTCCTTTTGGGGGGATGAAAACGTTCTGGAACTAGACAGAGGTGAGGGGTGCAACATTATGAGTGTACTAAAATACCACTTAATTGTCCACTTTAAAATGGTGAATTCTGGCCGGGCACAGTGGCTCACGCCTGTAATCCCAGCACTTTGGGAGGCCAAGTGGGCAGATCACCTGAGGTCAGGAGTTTGAGACCAGCCTGGCCAACATGGTGAAACCCGTCTCTACTAAAAACACAAAAATTAGCTGGGTGTGGTGGCTCATGCTTGTAAACCTAGCTACTCAGGAGGCTGAGGCAGGAGAATCGCTGAAACCTGGGAGGCAGAGGTTGCAGTGAGCTGAGATGATGCCGCTGCACTCCAGCCTGGGCAACAGAGCAAGACTCTGTCTCAAAAAATAATAAAATAAAAAAAATAAAATAAAATGTGGTGAATTGGCCAGGCATGGTGGCTCACACCTGTAATCCCAGCACTTTGGGAGGCCGAGGTGGGTGTGTCTCTTAAGCCCAGGAGTTCAAGACCAGCCTGGGCAATGTGGTGAGACCCCCGTCTCTACAAAAAAATTTAAAAATTAGCCAGGCATGGTGGTGCTTGCCTGTAGTCTCAGCTACTCTGGAGGCTGAGGTGGGAGGGTTGCTTGAGTCCAGGAGTTTGAGGCTGCAGTGAGCCGTGATGACAACCACTGTACTCCAGCCTGGGTGGGACCCTGTCTCAAAATACATAAAATAAAAAAATAAAATAAAATAAAATAAAACAAAACAAAACAAAATAAAATTTTAAAAAATGGTGAATTTTATGTTATGTGAACTTAACCAAGTTTAGTTTAGTTTAGTTTAGTTTAGTTTGAAACAGGATCTCACTCTGTCACCCAGGCTGGAGTGCAATCACGGCTCACTGTAGCTTCAAACTCCTGGGCTCGAGTGATCCTCCCACCTCAGCCTCTCAAGTAGCTGGGACCATAAGTGTGTACCATCACACCTAGCTAATTTTCTTTTCTTTTTTTTTTTTTTTGAGATGGAGTCTCGCTCTGTTGCCAGGCTGGAGTACAGTGGTGCGATCTTGGCTCACTGCCACCTCCGCCTCCCAGGTTCAAGGGATTCTCCAGCCTCAGCCTCCTGAGTAGCTGGGAAAACAGGCACGTGCCATCGCGTCTGGCTAACTTTTGTATTTTTAATAGAGACAGGGTTTCACCATGTTGGCCAGACTGGTCTCGAACTCCTGACCTCAGGTGATCCGCCCACCTCAGCCTCCCAAAGTGCTGACACACCTAGCTAATTTTCTTGTTTTTTTGTAGAGATGGGGCCTCGCTATGTTGCCCAGGCTGATCTCCAACTCCTGGCCTCCAGCAATACTCCCACCCTGGCCCCACGACGTGCTGGGATTATAAGCATGAGCCACTGCGTCCAGCCTCAACTCAATTTTAAAAATAAGTGAATTGTGTCAGAGTTCTAACTGGACTTGATTCCCTGGGAATGGGGAGTGAAGGATCTGGTACTGAGAAGTTCTGGTACTGAGAAGCCAGTGAGTCCTCATTCTTGGGTACCCACCCAGACGGTGTCGCTGCCACAGCTTCCTGGACCTACCTGTGGGCAATGGCCAGGAGGGTGAAGCCATCCATGGGCCTCCTGGCCAAGTAGTATTCCAGATCCCGACGAAGCCGCACCCACAGCAGGGGCGGGAAGCGCAGCAGCTCCTTGCTGGGCGGGGTCCAGTCCCGGTACACATCCTGCAGGACCTCGTCGTCCAAGGACAAAACATCCTTCAGCTCCGCCTCCGAGAGACCGTGTCTGAAGGGAGGACCAGTGGGCTTTGAGGCACATCTCATGTCTTCTGCATTTGGAGGATGCAGAATCCAAGAGAGGGAGGGATACAGCCACCCGCGCTATATCCAGCACATCACCTGGGATCAGCATTTGGACAGCGCCCACAAGGGACCAAGCACTGTTAGGACAGCACCCACCAAGGAAGACCTTTTCCGATTTTTTTTTTTTTTTTTTGAGACAGAGTCTCACTCTGTCGCCCAGGTTGGAGTGCAGTGGTGCGATCTCGGCTCACTGCAACCTCTGCCTCCCGGGTTCAAGCGATTCTCCTGCCTCAGTCTCCTGAGCAGCTGGGACTACAGGCGCCACCACACCTGGCTAATTTTTGTATTTTTAGTAGAGACGGGGTTTCACCATGTTGGTCAAGCTGGTCTCCAACTCCTGACCTCGTGATCCACCTGCCTCAGTCTCCCAAAGTGCCAATCTTTTCCTCTGCATGCACACCTACAGAACCATAAATGGCCCGCTCCTTAACCTCAAAGGGGTCGGAGACAGACACTATAGGAAGGGAAGGATGTGGTAACTCAAGGAAAATAATGCAGAAACCAACTGCACCCACCCCACTCTACCCTGGCCCACCAAGGCCTGTCTTTAAATTAGGATAAGTGGGCTGGGCATGGTGGCTCATGCCTGTAATCCCTGCACTTTGGGAGGCTGAGGCAGGAAGATTGCTTGAGGCCAGAGCCCAAGACCAGCCTAGGCAACACAGGGAGACCCA
Organism: Symphalangus syndactylus; assembly: GCF_028878055.3. NCBI lineage: Eukaryota > Metazoa > Chordata > Mammalia > Primates > Hylobatidae > Symphalangus > Symphalangus syndactylus. The sequence goes on along the minus strand of NC_072435.2, from coordinate 42,885,233 downwards.
CCTCTACAAAAGAAATTAAAAATTAGCTGGGCATGGGGGCGCATGCCTATAGTCCCTGCTACTCTAGAGGCTGAGGTGGGAGGATCACTTGAGCCCAGGAGGTTGAGGCTGCAGTGAGCTGTGATTACATCACTGCACTCCAGCCTGGGCAAAAGAGTGAGACCCTGTCTCTAAAATAAATACATAAATAAATGAACAAATAAATACAAATAAACTGGTTAAAAATTAATAAAATTCAAAATTCAGTTTCTTGGTTGCATGAACCATCTTTCAAAGTTTTAAATTCAGTTTCTGAGTTGCGTGAAGCGCCTTTCAAGTGTTCCATAGTTTTTGTGGCTTGTAGTTACCATATTGGTAATAATGTCATACCCAACACTGTCTTCTTTGCAAACTTTTTTTTTTTTTTTTTGAGACAGAGTCTCACTCTGTTGCCTAGGTTGGAGTTCAGTGGCGCCATCTCAGCTCACTGCAATCTCTGCCTCCTGGCCTCAAGCGATTCTCCTGCCTCAGCCTCCCATGTAGCTGGGACTACAGGTGTGCACCACCACGCCCGGCTAATTTTTGTATTTTTAGTAGAGATGGGGTTTCACTATGTTGGCCAGGCTGCTCTCCAACTCCTGATCTCAGGTGATCTGCCTGCCTCAGCCTCCCTAAGTGTTGGGATTAGGCATAAGCCACTGCACCTGGCCTGCAAAAGTTCAATGATATGGTATCAGAGAGAGCCTAGGAGATGTGCCCATGGTCATGGGTGAACCACTAGGTTGAGAGCCCATCTTCATTCCTGAAGACATCCCCTAAGCAATGCGAACCCCAGAGCAGGCACCTCACTGGGCACTCCCAGAGGACCCACCTAGCCTGAATTGCAAAACAGGGCTGTGCATGGTCATCAGGCTTGCGTTTGATCCTAGCTGAGAGACCTTGGCGAGGAATGTACCTTCTCTTTGCCTCAGTTTCCTCATCTGCCAAAAGCAAAACTGTTGAGGGCTAAGAAGAAAATGCACTAGTTCCTCTTTTTCTGAACTCTTACTTTGGCGAATAGATCTCATTGGTCCTTCCAGTAGCCTTGGAGGACAGATGCTCTCCCAACCAGCTCCTCTATGCAGAGGAGGAAGTGAGGCTCCCAGAGGGCACAGGGCATGCTGAGTGCAGCATTTCTTGGGCTCGCACGGTTGATGTTTGGGGTCAGATAATTTTTTAGGGTAGGAACCGTCCTGTGTGTTGCAGGGCAGCAGTCCCCAGTCTTTTTGGCACCAGGGACCAGTTTCTTGGAAGACAATTTTTTTTTCCACGGACCAGGGTGGGGGTGATGGTTTTGGGATGATCAAGTGCATTACATTTGTACAGTTTATTTCTATTATTATTGCATTGCAATATATAACGAGATAATTCTACAACTCCCCATAATGTAAAATCAGAGGGAGCCCTGAGCTTGTTTTCCTGAAACTACACAGTCCCATCTGGGGGTGATGGGAGACAGTGACAGGTCATCAGGCATTAGATTCTCATAAGGTTCAGGCAACCTAGATCCCTCGTATGCACAGTTCCCAACAGGGTTTGTGGTCTTATGAGAATCGAATGATGCTGCTGACCTGACAAGAGGTGGAGCTCAGGTGGTAATGGGAGTGATGAGGAGCAGCGAGAAGTGGCTGTAGATACAGATGAAGCTTCACTTGTTTGCCCACTGCTCACCTCCTGCTGTGCAGCCTGGTTCCTAACAGGACACGGACTGGTACCAGTACTGGGAGATGGGGACCCCTGTTGTAGGATGTGTAGCAGCCTCCATCCGAGCCTCCACCCACTAGATGCTGGTAGCATGATAGATAGACAGACAGATGTATAGATAGGCATATAGATTATAGATAGACAGATTATATAGAGAGATATATAATTAAGAGATAGAGCAATAGATACAGAGATAGATAAACATAAAGATAAACAGATAGATGATAGATAAATAGATATAGATAGGCAGATAGACATATAGTTGACCCTTGAAGAACACAGGTTTGAACTGCATGAGTCCACTTATATGTGGATTTGCTTCCACCTGTGCTGCCTCTGAGACAGCAAGACCAAGTCCCCTTCTTCTCCTCCCCTCCTCCTCCTCTTCCTCTGCCTACTCAGTGTGAAGATGACAAGGATGAAGACCTTTGTGATGATCCACTTCCACTTCATGAATAGTACATGTATTTTTCTTCCTTATTGTTTTCTCTTTTTTTGAAACAGAGTCTTGCTCTGTCACCCAGGCTCGAGTGCAATGGCGCGATCCAGGCTCACTGCAACCTCCGCCTCCCGGGTTCAAGCAATTCTCATATTCAGCCTCCCAAGTAGCTGGAATTACAAGCATGAGAAACTGCGCCCAGCCCCCCTTATAATTTTCTTATCATTTTCTTTTCTCTACCTTGTTTTATTGTAGGAATACAGTCTGTAATACATAGAACATATGAAATACATGTTCGTCGACCATTTATGTTACTGGTAAGGCTTCTGGTCAACAGTAGGCTATTAGTTTTTAAGTTTTAGGAGAGTCAAAAGTTATACATCAATTTTGAGGTACGTTGGGAGACAGTTGGTCCCCTAACTCCCAGGTTGTTCAAGAGCCAACTGTATATACAGAGATAGATTATAGGCCAGGTATGGTGGCTCACACCTGTAATCCCAGCACTTTGGGAGGCCAAGGTGGGAGGATCGCTTGAGCCCAAGAGTTTGAGAGCAACCTGGGCAACATAGTGAGACCCTGTCTCTACTAAATAAATAAACAAACAAACAAACAAACAAATAAATAAATAAGGCTGGATGTGGTGGTTCATTCCTGTAATCCTAGCACTTTGGGAGGCCAAGGCAGATTATTTGAGGCCAGGAGTTCGAGACCAGCCTGGCCAATATGGCAAAACCCTGTCTATACTAAAAATACAAAAATTAGCCAGGCATGGTGGTGCACGCCTATAATCCCAGCTACTTGAGAGGCTGAGACATGAGAATCATTTGAACCTAGGAGGCGGAGGTTGCAGTGAGCTGAGATTGCACCACTGCATTCCAGCCTAAGCAACAGAGTGAGACTCTGTCTCAAAGAAAAAAAAAGAAGACATAAATAACTGGGTGTGGTGGCATGCACCTGTAGTCTCAGCTACTCAGAGGGAGCTGAGTCTTGAGCCCAAGAAGTCAAGACTGCAGTGAGCTGTGATCGCTTCACTGCACTCCAGCCTGGGTCACAGAGAGTGAGACCCTGTCCCCCCCTAAAAAAGAGAGAGGGAGAGAGAGAGAGATTAATGATAGATAGGATCGAAATAGATGAGCAATACAGAGATAGATATAGAGATTTATTGATTTATTATAAATGAATAGATGGATAGAAATAGAGATGATAGATAAATAGGTCATTTAAATAGGTGGATAGATTAAAATGATGTATTTGTAGATGTGGGATAGATATAGAGTTAGATAGGTACAGACAGATGGTAGAGAGATACAAGGATAGATTACTAGAAGTGATAGAGATAGATGGAGACTATACATATTTATCAATGGGACGTAGAGAAATATATAGCTATAGAGAGATAGACATAGATAGATAGATATGATGGATGGGTGGATGAATGGATGGATGGATGGAAGATAGAGATGATGGATGCAGGGAAGATAGAGATGATGGGTGGATGGATGGATGGATGATACAGATGATAGGTGGGTGGATGGGTGGATGGATGGATGGATGATAGAGATGATGGGTGGGTGGATGGATGGATGGATATAGAGATGATAGATGGAAGGAAGATAGAGATGATGGATGTATGGATGGATGGATAGATGGATGGCTATAGAGATGATGGATGGATGGAAGATAGAGATGATGGGTGGAAGGAAGAATAGAGTGGATGGATGGATGGATGGAAGATAGAGATGATGGATAAAAGGAAGACAGAGATGATGGATGGAAGGATAGTTGGAATTTAGAGAGAATGGGTGGAAGGATGGAAGCTCGAGATGATGGATAGATGAATGGAAGATAGAGATGATGGATGGATGGATGGATGGATGGATGGATGGATGGATGGAAAATAGAGACAATGGATGGAAGGAAGGTAGAGATGATGGATGGATAGATGGATGGATAGATGTATGGAAGATAGAGATGATGGGTGGATGGATGGATGGATGATAGAGATGATGGATGGAAGGAAGATTGAGATAATGGGTGGACGGATGGATGGATGGAAGATAGAGATGATGGGTGGATGGACGGATGGAAGATAGAGATGATGGATAGATGGATGGAAGATGGAAACAATGGATGGATGGATAGATGGATTTAGAGAGAATGGATGGAAGGATGGAAGATCGAGACGATGGATAGATGGATGGAAGATAGAGACGATGGATGGATGGATGAAAGGTCGAGATGATGGATAGATGGATGAATAGATGGATGGATGATAGAGATGATGGATGGAAGGAAGATCAAGATGATGGGTGGATGGATGGATGGATGGATGGATGGATGGATGGATGATAGAGATGATGGATGGAAGGAAGATCGAGATAATGGGTGGACGGATGGATGGATGGAAGATAGAGATGATGGGTGGATGGACGGATGGAAGATAGAGATGATGGATAGATGGATGGAAGATGGAAACAATGGATGGATGGATAGATGGATTTAGAGAGAATGGATGGAAGGATGGAAGATCGAGATGATGGATAGATGGATGGAAGATAGAGATGATGGATGGATGGACGAAAGGTCGAGATGATGGATAGATGGATGAATAGATGGATGGATGATAGAGATGATGGATGGAAGGAAGATCAAGATGATGGGTGGATGGATGGATGGATGGATGGATGGATGGATGGAAGATAGAGATGATGGATAAAAGGAAGATAGAGATGATGGATGGAAGGATAGATGGAATTTAGAGAGAATGAGTGGATGGAAGGATGGAGGATTGAGATGATGGATAGATGGATGGAAGATAGAGACGATGGATGGATGGATGAAAGGTCGAGATGATGAATGGATGGATGGATGATAGAGATGATGGAAGGAGGGAGGGAGGGAGGGATGGATTGATGGATGGATGAATGGATAGGGTCTCTCATGCTAAGGCAAAGTTTCTTATCCTCTGCACTATCAACATCTGGGGCTGGATCATTCTCTAAAGTAGGATCATCCTTTGCACTGTAGGGTGTTAAACAGCATCCCTGGACTCCACTCAGTAAAGACACCAGGAGCACCACCCTGCTCAGTCATGACAACCAAAAATGCCTCCAGACACTGTCTAGTGTCCCCTGTGGGGGGGTGGGGGAGGGCATGGAGAATTATCTTGAGGTGACGACCTCTGGCCTAGAAGGATTTCAGGTCTGTTCCAAGAGTGAAGCTCTCACTATCCCGCCTCATGGATCTGATGTGTAAGCATAACATATTTTCATGGAACTGGAGCAACCAAAATCATCCACCTTATCATCATGCTTCATAAACCACCTCCCCCGCCACCCCTGTGAAAGACCTGGCTTTAATAATTGGACCAGATATGGGACCAAGTAGGCCAATTGATTTCTGTCTGCCTGTACTTTGGAATTGGGACCCAAAGAAAAAGTCAGTAAGATGGCACCTTGTCACAGAAATATGAGCTCCTGATGCCAACTGTGGCTCAAGGCAAGCTGAAGTTCCAGAGAGGCTGAAGGAAGAGTCTACAAGAGGAGTTGATGTGCAGAGAGGACCCCCGAGGGAGAAGGAAGGAGAAGCTGCTCTGATTTTTATGACAGTTTCCATTGACAACTCACTTCCTCCAAGTCAACTTCAACAGAATGGCCCAATGGGCCACCCCTCTATTCTGGCACATGCCCCAGTTGTTATTTGCACTTTTTTTTGGAGACAAGGTCTTGCTCTGTTGCCCAGGCTGGAGTGCAGTGGCATGATCACAGCTCACTGCAGCCACGACCTCCTGGCTCAACAAATCCTCCTGCCTCAGCCTCCCGAGTAGCTGGGACTACAGGTGTAAGCCACCATGCCCAGCTACTAGTTTTACTTTTCACTGAGGCAGGGGCTCTCACTTTGTTGCTCAGGCTGGTCTTGAACTCCTGGGCTCAAGTAATTCTCCCACCTTGGCCTCCCAAAGTGCTGGGATTACAGGTGTGAGCCACCACACCAGGCCGTATTTGTACTCTTACAGAGTGTAGGCCAGTTGGGAAATCTGGGATATGTCCCCTGGAGTCAGCTATAAGACAGACCTGAATTTCCCTAACTCCTCATTGGAAGGAAGCCCAGTGGCACAATTATGGCTTACTGCAGCCTTCAACTCCTGTGCTCAAGTGATTCTCCCATCTCAGCCTCCTCAGTAGCTAGGTCTATAGGCATGCACTACCATGCTCAGCTAATTAAAAAAAAATTGTTGTATAGACAAGGGCCTCACTCTGTTGTCTAGGCTGGTCTCAAACTCCTGGATTCAAGTGATCCTCCCACCTCAGCCTCCCAAAACGCTGGCATTACAGGAGTGAGCTACTGCACTCAGCATATTCTCTTATTTCCTACACTAGCATGAATGTGTTTCTATTTCTGGCAAAGAAACAAGCAGAAAGACCTCCTCGCTGGGGTGACCACCACCCTCTAGATGAATTTGTGGTAACTGACAAAGGTCTGAAATGGCACAGCTGAGAAAAAAAAAATCCCCCTAAAACTGATAAGAGGCAAAACTATGTCGTCCAGCATTTTGGATGATGGTTTTGAGTGTTTGCTGTTGGCCAGTTGCAGTAAAGGCAAAGTTTTGTTCCTTGGTGTCTCTGCCAATTGGCAGAGGACAAACTCAGAGGAGGGAGTGTGGCTGCTTGGGTGCTTCTGATTAACCCCTTCCTCTCTGCTGCTTGTTATTTTTGCTTTTGCTTCCTTCCTTCCTTCCTTCATCCGTTCCTTCCTTCCTTTCTTCCTTTCACTTTTTCTTCCTCTTCCCTTCTTTTCTTTTCTTCCTTTCTTCTTTCCTCTTTCCTTCTTTCTCTTTTTCTCTTTCTTTCTTTCCTTTATCTCTTCTTTCCTTCTTTTTCTTTCTTACTATCTTCCTTCCTTCCTTCCTTCTTTCCTTCCTTCCTTCCTTCCTTCCTTCCTTCCTTCCTTCCTTCCTTCCTTCCTTCCTTCTCTTTCTCTTTCTTTTTGAGATGGAGTCTTCCTTTGTCACCCAGGCTGGAGCACAGTGGCGCTATCTCAGCTCACTGCAACCTCTGCCTCCCAGGTTCAAGTGATTCTCCTGCCTCAGCCTCCCAAGCAGCTGGGATTACAGGTGCCCGCCACCATGCCAGGCTAATTTTTGTATTCTTAGTTGAGACGAGGTTTCACCATGTTGACCAGACTGGTCTCAAACTCCTGACTTCAAGTGATCCACCTACCTTGGCCTCCCAAAGTGCTGCGATTACAAGCGTAAGCCACCATGCCAGGCCTCCTTCCTTCCTTCCTTCCTTCCTTCCTTCCTTCCTTCCTTCCTTCCTTCCTTCCTTTTTCTTTCTTTCTCTCTCCTTCTTCCTTCCTTTCTTTCTTTCACTCTTCCTTTCTTTCTGTCTCCTTCCTTCCTGCCTGCCTTTCTTCCCTCTCTCTCTCTCTTTCTTTTTTCTTGCTATATCCAAAAAGCAATATATGCCTGTTACTTTTGACTCCTCATCCATACCTGGCATCTCTGAGCAATGGCCCCAGACTATCATGACCCAAGTTTATTGCAATTTTTTTTTTTTTGAGATTGAGTTTTGCTCTTGTTGCCCAGGCTGGAGTGCAATGGCGTGATCTCGGCTCACGGCAAACTCCACCTCCTGGATTCAAGTGATTCTCCTACCTCAGCCTCCCAAGTAGCTGGGATTACAGGCATGCACCACCACGCCTGGCTAAATTTTTGCATTTTTAGTGGAGACAGAGTTTCTCCATGTTTTGTCAGGCTGATCTCCAACCCCCAACCTTGGGTGATCCACCCGCCTCGGCCTCCCAAAGTGCTGGAATTACAGGTGTGAGTCACCGTGCCTGGCCTAGTTTATTGCAGTTTATAGCCCTGTGACTTTTACTGGGCTAAGCAACCATGTAGGCAGTCCTTTCTTTCTTTTACACGTGTGTATTTATTTTCCCAGCTTTTGAGGTATAATTGACAAACAAAAATTGTATTTAGCTGGGCACAGTGGTGCACGCCTGTAGTCCCAGCTACCCTACTCGGCAGGCTGAGATGGGAGGATCACTTGAGCCTGGCAGTTGAAGACTGCAGTGAGCTATGATAGTGCCACTGCACTCCAGCCTGGGTGACACAGCCAGACTCTTATCTCTAAAAATAAAAATAAAAATAAAAAAATTATATTTTGCTGGGCACAGTGGTGCACACCTGTAGTCCCAGCTACCTAGCAGGTGAGGCGCGAGGATCACTTGAGCCTGGGAGTTGGAGACTGAAGTGAGCTATGATCACACCACTGCACTCCAGCCTGGGTGACATAGCCAGACCTCCATCTCTAAAAATAAAAAAAAAAAAAACATAAATAAATACATAAGAGTTTCAAAACACAGAGACTTACCGGGAAGACACAATGTAGCCTAGCACGTGGGCCACGAGGAGCCGCCCGTGTGTCTGCTCCAGGCGGGCACAGAGCTGGTGTGTGGCTTCCTCTGCGGTGGTGGCCAGCGGGGCAGGTACGGTGAAGGAGGCCCATCTCTGGGCCTCCTCAAAGGCCAGCCTCAGCTGCCCCGGGTTCCCACACTCTGGGAGGCTGGCCCAGAGCAAATCTGTGTGCACCGGGCTAAGCGTCCTCCTTGCAGCCGCCAGGAGGAGTTGGATCATCTCCTGGCCTTGGTTTCCGGAGAGGGGCTTCACCTCCCAGTAGGCCTCCGGGTCCAGGAGCACCCGCTGCAAGGTGTCCAAAACCCCCAGTGCCCCCGAGCAAGCTGACAGGATGAGATGCACACTTGGGGGGCAGTTGAGAGGCAGCCAGGGAACCCTCCGAGCACGGCGGACAGAGTCCAGGTCATCCATAGCATCCAGCAGGAGCACGAGAGACTCGAAGTTTCTGCAAGAGACAGTGTGGAGGAGGGTATGGAAAAACTGGACCACCCTGGTGTGGGCGTCCAGAACCTGGGCAGGGGGCAAGGGCAGCCCATAGGCCAAGCACACCTGGAAGCAGATGCTCTTCAGCAGGCTGCGAGCATCTGAGCTCATTTGTGACGTCCCCAGCAGCCGCAGGATGGTCACTGTCTTGTGCCCGAGCAAGCTTGGCATCTGCTCAGCCAGCTTGCACATCAGCGCTGTCTTTCCAATGCCCGGGGGCCCAAAGAGTACCAGGGGGGTGTGCTGCTTGCTATCGTCGTGCCTGAGCTGCTGCCCGAGCTGGGCCAGGAGTTCCTGGCGTCCGCAGAAGGTCTGAGTGACCTCCGAGCTCTGCCAAAGGTGGTGGCGGATCTCTTGGTAGAGCCACGCCAACTCCTGTCCGGCCGTATCCAGCTCACGGAGGCGTGTGAGGACCTGGTGATTGGCCCTCACCACAAACTGCTCACCCAGCTCCTTCAGGTAGCGGGCGTGAGTCTTGTTCTTGGGGTTCACCAAGTCGCGGCTCCACGGCAGGCGGTGGGCCTTGAGGACCCCGGGGTGCATGTCAGTGATGTGACCCTTGAGGCTGCTGAGAAGGTTCTGGGCATCAGTGTCCAGGCAGCCATCCGCGAGCCGGTCCACCATCCTGAGGGCGCAGTCTTCAAGGATGTGTTTGTGGAGGTCTTGGATCTCTCGAAGGAAGACGGTGGCTCCCTGGTCCCAGTCCTCTGAGCTCAGCAGGCCCCGCTCTATCTCCCACTCAATGACTGCCACAGTGGGGAAGGTGGGAAGGAAGTGTGGTCATTATTGGGTCAGCAGCTGACCTAAATGGGGTTGCTGGGAGACCTGTTGTTGGGGGACGTGCATTGGTTCTCAAGATTAATGTGCACCAGAGTCCAACCTGGGGGGCTCAAAAAGACCCACATGGCTGGACCTCACCTCCAGAAGTGATTCAGCAGATCTGAGTGGGGCCCCGGAGTTTGCATTTGCAACAAGCCAAGGCTTGCTGGTCCAGGGACTGCACTCAGAGTTACACTAATTAAGCCATTATTCTTATTCTTATTCTTATTCTTATTCTTATTCTTATTCTTATTCTTATTCTTATTGAGACGGGGTCTCACTCTGTCGCCCAGGCTGGAGTGGAGTGGCGCGATCTCAGCTCACTGCAACCTCCGCCTCCCAGGCTCAAGCGATCCTTCCACCTCAGCCTCCCGAGTAGCTGGGATTACAGGCATGCACTAGCACGCCTGGCTAATTTTTGTATTTTTTGTAGAGACGGGGTCTTACTATGTTGCCCAAGCTGGTCTCCAACTCCTGAGCTCAAGCAATTCTCCAACCTCGGCCTCCCAAAGTGCTGGGATTACAGGTGTGAGCCACTGCCCCTGACCTGATTTAGCCATTATTAATCAAAGACCCCTCAGGGTAGGCAACACAGAGGTCCCATGTGAGGAGTAGTCACATTGTAAAACAATGCTGTCATCCTCAAAAAGTGAACCACGGAGTTACTATCGCACCCAGCAATTCCACTCCCAGATATCTGTTGAAAATACCTGAAAACAGAGACTCCAACAAATATTAATACACCCTAGCTTGTAACAGCACCATTCACAACAGCCAAAAGACAGAAACAATCCAAACGTCCATCAACAGGCTGGGCGCGGGGTCTCACGCCTGTAATCCCAGCACTTTGGGAGCCCAAGGTGGGCAGATGACCTGAGGTCAGGAGTTCAAGACCAGCCTGGCCAACATGGTGAAACCTCATCACTACTAAAAATACAAAAATTAGCCCGGCATGATGCCGCACACCTGTAATCCCAACTACTCAAGAGGCTAAGACAGGAGACTCGCTTGAACCCAGGAGGCGGAGGTTGCAGTGAGCCAAGATCATGTCACTGCACTTCAGCCTGTGCAACAGAGTGAGACTCCGTCTCAAAAACAAAACAAATCAAAACAAACATCCATCAACAGATGAATGGATAAACAAAATATGGTCCTTCCACACAATGGGATACTATTCGACCATTGAAATGGATGAAGTACTCACAGGTGTTAAAATGTGGATGAACCTCAAAAATATGATGCCAAGTGAGAGAAGCCAGACACAAAAGGCCCTGTAGTGTGAGATTCCATTGACATGAAATGTCCAGAACAGGCAAATTAATAGAGACAGAAAGCAGACTGATGGTAGCCTGCGCTGGGAGAGGGGAGATGGGGAGTGTTTAATGGGTAGAGCTTCTTTTGAGGTGATGAAAATGTCTTGGAGGGCCAGGTGTAGTTCATGCCTGTAATCTCAGCACTTTGGGAGGCAAAGGCTGGATGATCACTTGAGCTCAGGAGTTCGAGACCAGCCTGGGCAACACGGCAAAACCCTGTTTCTACAAAAAATAAGTTAGCTACCTGTGATGGCACGTGACTGCGGTCCCAGCTACTGGGGAGGCTGAGGTGGGAGGATTGCTTGAGCCCAGGAGCTGGAGGCCACGCTGAGCCGTGATCGTGCCACTGCACTACAGCCTGGGCAATAGAGTAAGACCTTGTCTCAAAAAAAAAAATAAATAAATAAATAAATAAAAAGAAAATGTCAGCCAGGCACGGGTGCTCATACCTGTAATCCCAGCACTTTGGGAGGCCAAGGCGGGCTGATCAAGAGGTCAGGAGTTCGAGACCAGCCTGAGCAACATGGGGAAACCCCGTCTCTACTGAAAACACAAAAATTAGCCAGGCCTGGTGGCACATGCCTGTAATCCCAGCTACTTAGGAGGCTGAGGCAGGAGAATTTCTTGAACCTGGGAAGCAGAGGTTGCAGTGAGCCAAGATCGCACCACTGCACTCCAGCCTGGGCAATAGAGCAAGACTCCATCTCAAAAAAAAAAGAAAGGAAAAAAAGAAAATGTCTTGGAACTAGACAGAGGTGGCAGTTGCATGACACAGTGAATGTACTAATTGGCCATTGAAGAACATGGGCTTAAACTACACAGGTCAAGTTTCTTCTGCCTCTGCCACCCCTGAGACAGCAAGACCAACCCCTCCTCTTCCTATTCAAGGTGAAGATGATGAGGATGAAGACCTTTGTGACTGACGATCCACTTATGCTTAATCAATAGCAAACATACTTTCTCTTCCTTGTGATTTTTGTAATAACATTTTCTTTTCTCTAGCTTACTTGATTGTAAGAAAACAGGATATGATAGATAGAACATGCAAAATATGTGTTTGTCGACTGTTTTTTTTTTTTTTTTTCCCTTAGACAGAGTCTCACTCTGCTGCCAGGCTGGAGTGCAGTGGTACGATCTCAGCTCACCACAACACCTCTGCCTCCCGGGTTCAAGTGATTCTCCTGCCTCAGCCTCCCGAGTAGCTGGGGCTACAGGTGCACACCACCATGCCCAGCTAATTTTTGTATTTTTAGTAGAGACAGAGTTTCACTATGTTGGCCAGGCTGGTCTTGAACTCCTGACTTCGTGATCCATCTGCCTCAGCCTCCCAAAGTGCTGGGATTATAGGCATGAGCCACCGCGCCTGGCCAAATGTTTATGTTGTTTGTTTGTTTGCTTGTTTGTTTGTTTATTTGTTTGATACAGAGTCTCACTCTGTCACCCAGACTGAAGTACAGTGGTACAATCTTGGTTCACGGCAACCTCCGCCTCCTAGGCTGACGCAATCCTCCCACCTCACCCTCCTGAGTAGCTGGGACTACAGGTGTGCACCACCACACCCAACTAATGTTAATTTTTTTTTAAATAAAGGTGGGGTTTTGCCATGTTGTCCAGACTGGTCTCCAACTCTGGGCTCAAGTAATCCACCCACCTCAGCCTCCCAAAGTGCTGGGATTACAGGCATGAGCCACCGCACCTGGTCAACAATTTATGTTATTGGTAGGCTATTAGTAGTTAAGTTTTGGAGGAGTCAAAAGTTATACACAGATTTTTGACTGTGCAAGGGGTTAGAGTCCCTAAACACTATGTTGTTCAAGGCTAGACTGTATTTTATTTAATTAATTAATTTATTTATTTAGAGACAGGGTCTCACTCTGTCACCCCTGCTGGAGTGCAGTGGCAAGATCATAGCTCAATGCAGCCTCCAACTCCTGGGCTCAAGCAATCCTCTCATCTCAGCCTCCTGAGTAGCTGGGGCAACAGGCATGCACCACCATACCTAGCTAATTTTGTTTTTGTTTTTGTTTTTTGAGACAGGTCTCTCTTTGTAACCCCAGCTGGAGTGCAGTGGCGTGATCTCGGCTCACCACAGCCTCTGCCTCCTGGGCTCAAGCAATCCTCCTGCCTCAGCTTCCTGAGTAGCTGGGACTACAGGCGTGCACCACCATGTCTGGCAAATTTTAAAAAGTTTTTTTTGTAGAGATGAGGTGTCACTATATTGCCCAGGCTGGTCTTGAGCTCCTGAACTCAAGTGATTCTCCTGCCTCAGCCTTCCAAAATGCTGGGATTACAGGTAGGCACCACTGGGCTCAGCCTGCCAGATTTTAGTAATACAAATCCTGCATCCTAGGAACCCCTCTGTCCCAGGCAAACTGGGATGGTAGTCACCCTGGATTGCTCCCCCTGATATGGTTTGGCTGTGTCCCCACCCAAATCTCATCTTGAATTGTACTCCCATAATTCACATGTGTTGTGGGAGGGACCTGGTGGGAGATAATTGAATCATGGGGGGTGGTTTCCCCCATACTGTTCTCGTGGTAGTGAGTAAGTCTCACGAGATCTGATGGTTTTATAGGGAATTTCCCCTTTCGCTTGGCTCTCACTCTGTCTTATCTGCCACCATGTAAGACGTGACTTTGCTTCTCCTTTGCCTTCTGCCATGATTGTGAGGCCTCCCCAGCCACGTGGAATTGTGAGTCCATTGAACCTCTTTCCTTTGTAAATTACCCAGCCTCAAGTATGCCTTTATTAGTGGCATGAGAACAGACTAATACGCCGCCTGTGCCAGGAGCCTCCCTGGGAGACAAGAAGAAAGAGCCAGCGAGGAGAGGAAGATCCTGAGACCAAGATTCATCAGGAACGTGGCTGAACCATCTTGGATCAGTAAAACAGCCTTTCTCAGAGCCGAGGGACCAGAGGTTGACTGGTTTGGCATTTGCAAGAAACACAGACTGTTGCATTTTTGCCAACAGGGGATGGATATTCTGAACATGCTGTCAGTTTCATGTGGATCTCCCGAGGAGAGTCCCTGCAGCCTCACCTGACCGGTGGTAGCGCTGCCACTGCTCCTGGGTGATGAGCCCCAGCCTCCAGGCCTCCTGGGCTCCAGAGCGGAGGACAGAGGTTAGGGTGGCCTCCTCTGGTTCACAGGCCTCCCCAGTACCTGGTGCCTGCAGGATGTATGTGGGAGGAACCGCATTCTCGTCCCTCCGGAAGTGTCGTGCCACCAGCTCCAGGTCACTAGGCCTGGCAGTCAGATGGGCCCTCAATACCTCCCATTCCTTCTCATCGATCCTCGAGGGAACCAGACAGGGGCCATACTGATCACCGATGAGGGCCTGGCAGAGAGGAAGTCACAGATTCAAATCTCACTTTTTTTCTTCAGACAGGGTCTTGCTCTGTCACCCAGGCTGGAGTGCGGTGGTGCAACCATGGCTCACTGCAGCCTCGACCTCCTGGGTTTAAGTGATCCTCCCGCTTGGACCACAATCACATGCCACCACACCCAGCTAATTTTTAAGTTTTTATTTTTGGTACAGACAGGGTCTCACTACATTACCCAGGCTGGTATTAAACTCCTGGACTCAAGTGATCCTCCCATCTCAGCCTCACAAAGTGCTGGGATTACAGTCGTGAGCCACTGTCCCCAGCCGCAATTTACTATTCTTTGTCCAATTCAATATATAAGTAAATGACTCTAGCTGCTTTTGTGGGTCCTTATTTCCTCATGAGGGTTCTTGTGCCATGTAAAAAACTTGTATTAACAAATGTATATCGGCTGGGCATGGTGGCTCACACCTGTAATCTCAGCACTTTGGGAGGCCAAGGCAGTTGGATCACCTGAAGTCAGGAGTTCAAGACCGGCCTGGCAAACATGGCGAAACCCCGTCTCTACTAAAAATACAAAAATTAGCTGGTTTTGGTGGCGGGAGCCTGGTATGCCAGCTACCTGGGAGGCTGAGGCAGGAGAATCACTAGAACCCAGGAGGCAGAGGTTGCAGTGAGCCAAGATTGAGCCATTGCACTCCAGCCTGGACCACAGAGTGAGACTGTCTCAAAATAAATAAATAAATAAATATGTATGGCTTTTTTTTCCCTGTTAATCAATTTTATGTCAATTTAATTCTTTAATCCAACCAGCACTCTAAGAAGATAGAGGTGAAGTTGACCTCCCTTATAGCCCGGAGCCACCAGAAGTCACGAGGGGCAATAAAGAATTGTCCCCTAGGCTGGGCATGGTGGCTCATGCCTGTAATCCCAACACTTTGGGAGGCCAAGGCAGGAGCATCTCTTGAGCCCAGGAGTTAGAGACTAGCTGGGCAACATAGTGAGACCCCCATGTCTACAAAAATTAAAAATCATCAGGGTGTGGGGGTGTGCATCTGTAGTCTCAGGTACTCATGAGGCTGAGGCTGGAGGATCGCTTGAGCTCAGGAGTTCGAGGCTGCAGTGAGCTGTGATCGCACCACTGCACTCCAGCCTGGGGGACGGAGTGAGACTCTGTCTCTAAAAAAACAAATAATGGGGCTGGGCAAGGTGGCTCACGCCTGTAATCTCAACACTTTGGGAGGCTGAGGTGGGCAGATCATTTGAGGTCAGGAGGAGTTCGAGACCAGTCTGGCCAACATGGTGAAACCCCTACTAAAAATACAAAAATTAGCCAGGCATGGTGGTGTGCAGGTGTAATCCCAGCTACTAGGGAGGCTGAGGCAGGAGACACGCTTGAAGCCGGGAGGCGAAGGTTGCAGTGAGCCAAGATCTCACCATTGCACTCCAGCCTGGGCGACAGAGCAAGACTCTGTCTCAAATAAAATAATCATAATAATAATAGGCAACATACTGAGACCCTGTCTCTATAAAAAAATTTTTAAAAAATAGCCGGGCATGGTGGCACATGCCTGTAGTCCCAGCCGCTCAGGAGCCTGAGGCAGGAGAATCGCTTGAACCCTGGAGGCAGAGGTTGTGGTGAGCCGAGATCGCGCCATTGCACTCCAGCCTGGGCAACAAGAGCGAAACTCCGTCTCAAAATATATATACGATTTATCTTGATAATTAAGATTTAAATTAAATCTTGTGGTGGTTCTCCATTCTAGTTCTGGTCCTTCCAGGGAGAATCAGGGGTGAAGCAGGGCTAAGAGGACCCTAAGTCCAGCTCTCCCCTTTTATTATCATGCAAACAGGTGCCTTGGGATGGAACAAAATTAGTCCAATGTCACAGGATGGCTTAAGGGCTGACCAGGGAGAAAGGGAGAGATCAGAACTCAGTATGAAAGTGCCACATTCAGAGCACAGTCAGCCCACAGATATTTATTTATTTATTATTTATTTTATTTTTTTGAGATGGAATCTCCCTCTGTCGCCCAGGCTGGAGTGCAGTGGCACAATCTCGGATCACTGCAACCTCTGCCTCCTGAATTCAAGTGATTCTCTGGCCTCAGCCTCCTGAGTAGCTGGGATTACAGGCGTGAGCCACCACGCCTGGCTAATTTTTATATTTTTAGTAGAGACAGGGTTTCACCATGTTGGCCAGGCTGGTCTCGAATTCTTGATCTCAGGTGATCCGCCTGCTTCAGCCTCCCAAAATGTTGGGATTACAGGCATGAGCCACTGAGACTGGCCTATTTACTTTTTTTGAGACACAGTTTCACTCTGTCACCCAGGCTGGAGTGCAGTGGTACAATCTCAGCTCACTGCAACCTCCACCTCCCCAGTAGTTGGGACTACAGGCGCCCACCACCACACCCGGCTAATTTTTGTATTTTTAGTAGAGACTGGGTTTCACCATGTTGGCCAGACTTGTCTCAAACTCCTGACCTCAAATAATCTGCCCACCTCAGCCTCCCAACATGCTGGGATTACAGGCAGGAGCCACCGGGCCCAGCCAACCTTGGAGTCTTAGCCAAAGAGGCAAGCATCAATCTGAGAATCAGACCAAGGTCAAATGGCAGCTGTTAGAGCGCTAGGAAGAAAGGGTAAAACATGGGTCGTACATAGCCTGGGCAGTCAGGGAAATTCACCTGAGCTGCAGAATAAGACATGAAAAGAGCCGGGCATGGTGGCTCATGCCTATAATCCCAGCACTTTGGGAGGCCAAGGCAGGTGGATTACCTGAGGTCAGGAGTTCGAGACCTGTCTGGCCAACACAGTGAAACCCCATATCTACTAAAAATATTTTAAAAATTAGCCAGTTGTGGTGGTAGGTGCCTGTAATCCCAGCTACTTGGGAGGCTAAGGCAGGAGAATTGCTTGAACCCAGGAGAGGGAGGTTTCAGTGAACCGACATGGTGCCACTGCACTCTAGCCTGGGCGACAGAGTAAGACTCCATCTCAAAACAAAACAAAACAAAACAAAAATCCAAAAACATGAAAAGGAGTTTATTAGGCAGAGTACCTTGCAGGTAGGGAGAGCGGCATGTGCAAAGGCCCTGTGACAGGAGGAAGCATGGCTGCTGCAGGAAGGGCAGAGCGGCTAAGGCACTGGCAAGAAGAGGGACAGCGAAGGCGGATAAGGCTGTCCCCTCCCCCTTTTCTTTCTTTTGAGTCAGAGTTTCGCTCTTGTTACCCAGGCTGGTGTGCAATAGTGCAATCTTGGCTCGCTGCAACCTCTGCCTCCCAGATTCAAGTGATTCTCCTGCCTCAGCCTCCCAAGTAGCTGGGATTACAGGCACCCACGACCACACCTGGCTAATTTTTTGCATTTTTAGTAGAGACAGGGTTTCGCCATGTTGGCCAGGCTGGTCTCAAACTCCTGACCTCAAGTGATCTGCCTGCCTCGGCCTCTCAAAGTGCTTGGATTACAGGCGTGAGCCACCGCACCCGGCCCCCCTGCACAAGATTCTGTAGGGCATGGGAGGCCATAAAATTTTGGTCTTAATGCCAGGACCACACTCGGAGTAGGTGCAAACCAGAATCCAAAAGAGTTAACCTGGGCCAGTGCGGTGGCTCACACCTGTAATCCCAGCACTTTGGGAGAATAGGGTGGGCAGATCACTTGAGCTTAGGAGTTAGCCTGGGCAACGGAGCTAACTTTACTTACAAAGCTTTACTTACAAAGACAGGCAGCAGGCCACACTTGTCTTTCAGGCTATAGCTTGTTGGCCTCTGCTCTAGAATTTCTTTTTTTTTTTTTTTTTCGAGATGGACTCTTGCTCTGTTGCCCAGGCTGGAGTACAGTGGCATGATCTCGGCTCACTGCAACCTCTGCCTCCCAGGTTCAAGCAATTCTCCTGCCTCAGCCCCCCAAGTAGCTGGGATTACAGGCATGTGCCACCATGCCCAGCTGATTTTTTAGTAGATACGGGGTTTCACTATGTTGGCCAGGCTGGTCTCAAACTCCTGACCTCATGATCCACCCACCTTGGCCTCCCAAAGTGCTGGGATTACAGGTGTGAGCCACCATGCCCGGCCCCCTGCTCTAGAATTTCTAAGGAAAATGTGATCATTCTTGGATGTATCTGGAACTCGATGTAAGACTCAGGCCAGCCTGGGCAACATAGCAAGACCCATCTCCAAAAAAAAAAAAAAAAAAAACTTAAAACTAGACCAGGTACATTGGCTTATGCCTGTAATCCTAGAACTTTGGGAGGCCAAGGTGGGAGGATCGCTTGTGCCCAGGAGTTTGAGACCAGCCTGGGCAACATAATGAGACCCCATCTTTCCAAAAAATACTAGCCAACTCTGGTGGCACACACCTGTAGTCCCAGCTACTCGAGAGAACAAGGCAGGAAGATCACAAGCCCAAGAGTTCAAGGCTGTAGTGAGCCATGATCTCACCACTGCACTCTAGCCTGGGCTTTTTTGAGACCCTGTCTCAAAAAAGAAAAAGAAAAGACAAAGAAAAAAGACTCAGGAATGTCATTCAATTTTAATAGCCCAAACCATTAATTGTGGACTGGAGACTGATTTTGTGATAGAGGGGGTACAATTGGAAGAGAGAGGGGAGAAGTCCCCACAACCTGAAACCAGTGGGAACACGGAGGAAAAAAGATATCCCAAGACCCTGTGGGTTTCCACCTTTTCCATGGTTTTCCAGGATCCCAAAGTTCTATAGACATAAAGTGGAGGGGGTGGGGAAGGTGGGAGAAAGTCCAGATCAAATTCCAAGATTCCTGCTGGCTTCAACATTCTACCTTCCAAGCCACTTGCTGCTTCCATTTGACTGCTAATGTCTAGATCCCATTCAGCTCTGCAGAAAGAGTTCTGTGATTGATTAGTAATGTCTGCCACAGGCAGGCCATAGGAATAAGGATACGAAAGCAGAAATGGTACCTACTTCCCTCCACTGATCAGTTTGTCTAGAAAGCAGGGGGCATATCCTGGAGGAGTAAGAGCTAACCCATTCCTCCCGAGACACTCACAACAAAAGCTGGCCCTATGGATGTTTTCCAACACCGGTCAACCTCCTCCAAGCAGAGTTCTGTGGTCAAGTGGTCAGTGGCTTCAATGTTCTGAATACCCCACCTCAGATCAACGACCTGGGAAATAGAAACAAGTTTGTCAGAGAGGTGGCATGACAGGTGATTTGTTTTTTCAATCCCTTTTGACAAAAGCAGAAAGTTTCTTTCAAAAATTTTTGATAGCCTCTTCCTGTAGGGAGATGTCTGGATTAAAAGAACTTGAACCAAATTCATAACCTCAGTATAACTGTGAGAAAAATAACAGACAGACCCAGACTGGAGGGAAGGGCATTCTTCAAGATGCCCTGTCAGTCAAAGCCAAGCATGGTGGTGGGCACCTGTAGTCCCAGCTACTCGGGAGGCTGAGGTGGGAGGATCAATTGAGCCCACAAGGCAGAGGTTGCAGTGAGCTCTTATTGTACTACTGCACGCCAGCCTGGACAACAGAGCTAGACTCTGTCAAAAGAAAGAAAGAGAGAGAGAGAGGAAGGAAGGAAGGAAGGAAGGAAGGAAGGAAGGAAGGAAGGAAAAAGACTGCCAAGGTCATGAGAAATAAGGTGACTGAGAAATTGACACAGACCAGAGGAGACTAGGGCAATAAGACAACGAAATGCAATGGGGCACCCTGGATGGGATTCTTCACCAGAAAAGACAGATAGAAGAGCTGGCAACATTTGAATAAAGTCAGGAGGTTAACAGTCAGGTACCAATGTTGATTTCTCTCTTTTTTTTTTTTTTTTTGAGATGGAGTCTTGCTATGTTGCCCAGGCTGGAGTGCAGTGGTGCGATCCTGTCTCACTGGAAAATCAATCCTTCCTTCCTTCCTTCCTTTCTTCTTTCCTTCCTTCCTTCCTTCCTTCCTTTCTTCTTTCCTTCCTTCCTTCCTTCCTTCCAGTGGCATGATCTTGGCTCATTGTAACTTTTGCCTACTGGGTTCAAGTGATTCTTATGCCTCAGTCTCCTGAGTAGCTGGAACTACAGGCGCACACCACCATGCCTGGCTAATTTTTTGTATTTTTAGTAGAGATAAGGTCTCACCATATTGGCCAGGCTGGTCTCGAACTCTTGACTTCAGGTGATCCACCCACCTTGGCCTCCCAAAATGCTGGGATTACAGGCGTGAGCCACTGCCCCCAGCCTGATTTCTTTCTTCTTTTTTTTTTTTGGTTGGGGGGACAGAGTCTTGCTCTGTCACCCAGGCTGGAGCTTAGTGGTGCACTCTCAGCTCACTGCAACCTCCGCCTCCCGAGTTCAAGCAATTCTCCTGCCTCAGCCTCCCCAGTAGCTGGGATTACAGGCGTGTGCCACCACACCTGGCTAATTTTTTTGTATTTTTATTAGAGATAAAGTTTTGCTATGTTGACCAGGCTGGTCTCAAACTCCTGATCTCAAGTGATCTGTCTGCCTTAGCCTCCCAAAATGTTAGGATTACAGGTGCGAGCTACTGCACCTGGCCTCAAAGTTCATTTCATAGTTGTAACAACATAGTTGATTGTGCTGTGGTTAGGTAAAACATTAGGAGACACAGAGTGTGGGGTGTATGGGAACTCTGTACTATCCATGCGTTTCCTGTAAGCCTGAATTCCAAATTCAGAAGTTTATTTATAAACATTTAGTGGGGCACGGTGGCATGTGCCTATAATCCCAGCTACTCTGGAGGCTGAAGCATGAGGATTGCTTGAGCCCGGGAGATCAAGACCAGGTTGGGCAATGTAACAAGACCTCATCTCTAAAAAAATAAAAATTAAGAAATAAAAAAGTAGGTTAATTAAAATTAAAAAAAATAGAACAGAGGCAGGGCGAAGTGGCTCACCCCTACAATCCCAGCACTATGGGAGGCCAAGGCAGGAAGATCTCTTGAGGCCGGGAGTTTAAGACCAGCCTAGACAATATAGGGAGATGTTGCCTCTACAAAAATAAATAAATAAATAAATAAATAGTCAGGTGTAGTGGTGTGTGCCTGTAGTCTCAGATACTTGAGAGGCTGAGACACAAGGATCACCTGAGCCCAGAAAGCTGCAGTGAGCTGTGATTGCACCCCTGCACTCCAGCCTGGGTGACAGAGCGACACCCTGTTGAAAGAAAAAAAAAAAAAGAAAGAAATCTTTTTTTTTTTTTTTTTTCTTTTTTGAGGTGGAGTCTTGCTCTGTCACCCAGGCTGGAGTGCAGTGGCACAATCTTGGCTCACTGCAAGCTCCGCCTCCCGGATTCACGCCATTCTCCTGCCTCAGCCTCCCGAGTAGCTGGGACTACAGGTGCCTGCCACCACGCCTGGCTAATTTTTTGCATTTTTTAGTAGAGATGGGGTTTCACCGTGTTAGCCAGGATGGTCTCAATCTCCTGACCTCGTGATCTGCCCACGTCGGCCTCCCAGAGTGCTGGGATTACAGGCGTGAGCCACCGCGCCCTGCCAGAAAAGCTTTTTTAAAAAAGGAACTTGGCCATTTTCATACTGTTGCTTTGAAAGCAAGGACGTGTCCACACTTGTTCACAAAGCTTTCCTTGCAAAGGAGGGTGTTTAGTTTGGCCAGCACTGGACATAGCAAGGTCTCCTTGGCAACCGCACGCTTGCGGTTCATTTGTGCCTGTTCACCATGGGGAGGCTGGGCAGAACAGCTCAGTCCAAGTAGGCAAAGCTGACCCTGCGGAAGGCTGGGGTGACAGGGAGACAAAGACAACTCGGAACAGTCCCTGCCTCCCTGAATTCTTTAGCACTGAGAGAAAGACACATAGATTTCTAAGACAAGCAGTGAGAGGCCAGCAGTACTCAGTGTGACTGGAGGAAGAAAGGGGGAGGAACAATGAGTTAGAGGAGCAGGAAAGGAAGAGGGGTCAGGAGCGAGCCTCCAGAAGGAGCTTGTGCCTCCAGAGGGACCGCCGTCTCCCGATGTGCGTGTGGAGGATGTTGACAGCATCCGCGTCAGAGCACCGGCGTGGGCACTAAACAGAAAAGCTTGACCATTTCATCAGCTCTCAGTGCTGATGCTTCCATAGTGCCTTTGACATTGAAGTATGTCTCATGATCAATGGTGGGCAGAGTGGAATTTCCAGCACTGCTTCTTCTTAGTAATAAATATACAAACCATAACAATCATGCATCTTTTTCCTTTTCTTTTCTTTTTTACCCAAAGATCCACTTTATTTTTTTTTATTTTTTTTATTTTTTGAGACAGAGTCTCACTCTGTTGCCTAGGCTGGAGTGCAGTGGCATTATCTCGGCTCACTGCAGCCACCACCTCCCAGGTTCAAGCAATTCTCCTGCCCCAGCCTCCCGAGTAGCTGGGATTACAGGTGTGTGTCACCACACCTGGCTAATTTTTGTATTTTTAGTAGAGAGGGAGTTTCACCATGTTGGCCAGGCTGGTCTTGAACTCCTGACCTCAGGTGATCTACCTGCCTTGGCCTCCCAAAGTGCTGGGATTATAGGCATGAGCCACTGTGCCCAGCCCAGATGCTTTTTTTTTTAAGACAGCATCCCAATCTGGCACCCAGGCTAGAGTGCAGTGGCTCCATCACAGCTCACTGCAGCCTCAAACTCCTGGGTTCAAGTGATCCTCTCACCCCAGCCTCCCTAGTAGCTGGGACTACAGGTGGGCGTCACTATACCCAGCTCATTTTTTTTAATTTTATAGAGATGGGATCTTGTTATATTACCCAGGTTGGTATCAAACTCCTGGCCTCCAGCAATCCTCCTGCTTGGCCTCCCAAAGCACTGGGAATACAGGTGTTAGCCACTGTGCCTGGCCTCATCTTTTAACCAAATGGGACTTTGGTGCAACGAATCATTCTCATAAATAGCAAGGAGGCAGCCTCAAGTTAAGCTGAGACTCCAGAGATGTTCATCAGTTTCCACAGGGAAATGTGCAGGCAGAAACATCTCCAGTTAGCCAGGGATAGTGCTGCATGCCTGTAGTTTCAGCTCCTCAGGAGGCTGAGACAGGAGGATCCCTTGAGCCCAGAAGGTCAAGGTTGCAGTGAGCTGTGAGATCACACCACTGCACTGTTTTTTTTTTTGTTTTTTTGAGATGAAGTCTTGCTCTGTCATCCACTGGACCTCGTCTGAAAAAAAAAAAAAATTTCTCTAGCCAGGGATTGGTACAAGGAGACACCGTTAGGGGCTCCTACTGTTTTGGGACTGTGCCAAACAGGTACACCATCAGCGTTCTAGAAAAAGGCATGTCCCACCTCCATGCCCATCTCCCAGATCGCAAAGCCCTCTTATACTCCTCCTGAAGCCCAGTACAAAGAGGGCCAGGAGGCCCTGAAGGCAAGACAAAAACAGCAGCAACAACAACGGACAGTTAAATGACATGCCCAAGGTCACACTGCAAGGGAGGCAGCGATGAATCTGTGTTCCAAAGCATTCACTCCTACTCACTTTTCTACACCACCTGCCATGCTAACCAAGCACAGTGCACACGGCTGTAACCCCTCCACCTGCCTTTTTTTTTTTTTTTTTTTTTTTTTTGAGACGGAGTCTCGCTCTGTCACCCAGGCTGGAGTGCAGTGGCTTGCTCTCAGCTCACTGCAATCTCCGCTTCCCAAGTTCAGGCGATTCTCCTGCCTCAGCCTCCTGAGTTTGGGACTACAGGCCATGAGCCACCATGCCCGGCTAATTTTTGTATTTTTTAGTAGATACAGAGTTTCATCATGTTGCCCAGGCTAGTCTCGAACTTCTGACCTCAAGTGATCTGCCCGCCTTGGCCTCCCAAAGTGCTGGGATTACAGGCGTCAGCCACCGCGCCCGGTCCCACCTGCCTTTTTACAGTCCCAAGGATTTTTATCTCCACAGCCGGATCTCCAGGACCAACTACAGAATCTACGGGACTCGGTGCAAAAAGCACATGTGGGACCTTTGTTTAAAAATCATTGTGAATTTTAAAACTCAACAGTAAAGCATTAAAAGAGCATGGATAGCGGGGCATGGTGGCAGGCACCTGTAATCCCAGGTACTCAGGAGGCCGAGGCGGGAAAATCGCTTGAACCCTGGAGGCGGAGGTTGCAGTGAGCTGAGATTGCACCATTGCACTCCAGCCTGGGTGGCAGATTGAGACTCCGTCTCAAAAAAAAAAAAAAAAAGCATGGGACCGGGCTCGGTGGCTCACACCTGTAATCCCAGCACTTTGGGAGGCCGAGGCGGGCAGATCACAAGGTCAAGAGATCAAGACCATCCTGGCCAACACGGTGAAACCCTGTCTCTACTAAAAATACAAAAATTAGCTGGGCGTGGTGGCGCACGCCTGTAATCCCAGCTACTCAAGAGGCTGAGGCAGGAGAATTGCTTGAACCCAGGAGGCGGAGGTTGCAGTGAGCCGAGATCGCGCCACTGCACTCCAGCCTGGGCGACAGAACAAGGACTATGTGTCAAAAAAAAAAAAAAAAAAAAAAAGCGCGGAGTGACTTCTGGTTACCTCAAACATCAAGCCGTGCTTCTGGCAGAAGATCTGCACTTCAGGGTAGGCAGTGCTCTGCAGGGCTTCCCTCTCTGCGTCCATATCTGCAAGGAAAGGCATGGAGGGTGTTAGTGGAAAGAACTCAGAACTCTTCCCAGCCTCATAGCTCTGCTTTTATTTTATTGATTTACTTTTGTCTTTTTTCCCCTTTTTTGTGGAGAATGAGATCTCGCTATGCTGCCCAGGCTGGTCTCGAGTTCCTGGCCTCAAGAGATCCTCTCTCCTCTGCCTCCCAAAGTGTTGGGATTATAGGCGTGAGCCACTGCGCCTGGCCTATGGCTAAAGCCTCATCTGCCACCACCATCTCAAAAAAAAAAGAAAGAAAAAGAAAAAATCGCCATAGGCAGTTATTTTATTTATTTTGTGGAATCTCCTTATGTTTCCTAGGCTGGTCTTGAACTCCTGGACTCAAGCCATCTTCCCGCCTCAGCCTCCCAAAATGTTGGGATTACAGACATGAGCCACTGTACCCAGCCCTATATATATATATATTTTTTTAATTTTTTAAGGGACAGGTCTCACTCCATCACCCAGGCTGGAGTGCAGTGGTGCAATCATAGCTCACTGTAACCTCAAACTCCTAGCATCAGTTGATCCTCCCACCTCAGCCTCCCAAGTAGCTGGGATTATAGGGGTGCACCACCACAGCCATATACATTTTTTAAAATTTTTTGTAGAGAAGGAGTCTCACTACGTTTTCTAGGCTGGTCTCAGACTCCTAGGCTCAAGCAATCCAATTGCTTTGGCCTCTCAAAGCACTGGGATTACAGGAGTGAGCCACCGTGCCCATTGGATTATATCTTGTTTGCCATTGTACCCCTTATGCTTAACCAAGGGGCACAATAAATAAATACATAAATAGATTTTGGGATTTTTTTGCTTTTTTTTTTGTTTGTATGCTTGCTTGTTTGTTTTTTGAGATGGAGTCTTGCTCTGTCACCAGGCTGGAGTGCAGTGGCGTGATCTCAGCTCACTGCAACCTCCGCCTCCTTGGTTCAAGCAATTCCCCAGCCTCAGCCTCCCAAGTAGCTGGGATTACAGGCGTGCGCCACCACACCTGGCTAATTTTTTGTGTTTTAGTAGAGACGGGGTTTCATCATGTTGGCCAGGAAGGTTTCGATCTCCTGACCTTGTGATCTGCCCACCTCGGCCTCCCAAAGTGCTGGGATTACAGGTGTGAGCCACTGCGCCCGGCCCATAAATAAATAGTTTTAAAAAGTAATTGCAGTTTGTGAAGAGTGCTGTTGAAAACACATGGGTGGGTTAGGCAAGAGAATAACAGGAACAAATCTTTCCCTTCCTTCCTTCCTTCCTTCCTTCCTTCCTTCCTTCCTTCCTTCCTTCCTTCTTTCCTTCCTTCCTTCTTTCCTTCTCTCTCTTTCTTTTCTTTTCCCTTTTTTTTTTTTTTTGGAGACAGAGTCTCGCTATGTTGCCCAGGCTGGAATGCAGTGGCACAATCTCGGCTAACTGCAACCTCCGCCTACCAGATTCAAGCGATTCTCCTGCCTCAGCCTCCTGAGTAGCTGGGATTATAGGCGCACACCACCACACTGGGCTAATTTTTGTGTTTTTAGTAGAGATAGGATTTCACCATGTTGGCCACGCTGGTCTCAAACTCCCGACCTCAGGTGCCTCGGCCCCCTAAAGTGCTGGGATTACAGGCATGAGCCACTGTACCCAGTCACTTTTTTTTTTTTTTTTTACTTTTTGTAAAGATGGGGCCTCGCCATGTTGCTCAGGCTGGTCTTGAACTCCTGAGCTCAAGCAATCCGCCCACCTCAGAGGGACAAATCTACTTTACATTGAGGGGCAGAGAAGGGCTCCCTGAAGAGGGGGTGTTTGCACTGAGACCCAAAGGATCAGAATAAGAAGGAGAAGAGGGAACCGTGAGAGTGATAGCCCTGATATGGGCCCCCCAGGGCCTTGGGGGTTCCCGGATCTGTGGGTTCTGGTGTGGGTACAACAGGTAGACAAGGGGGTGACCACAGGAGATAAGGTTGGTGAGGGTGAGCAGGGTCCGGTCACACAGGGCTATGCAGCTGTGGCAAGATTCTGGCAGTTTTTAAGCCTAACACACAGTACATTGGTCATAAATATTAGTTGTAACATCATATGCCACTCACAGCAACTCTATCAAGTTGGGTTCTCAGTCTGGCTTCTTGAGGAGGAAACAGAGGGTCCAGGAGGCTCCCACATGAGTCACTACCTGAGCTGCATTCACATCATCGAGGTTTCCCAATGTGCTGGGATTGCAGGTGTGAACCACCACACCTGGCCCACAAGCTGCAATTACTTAATTTTTTTTTTTTTTTGAGATGGAGCCTTGCTCTGTTGCCCAGGCTGGAGTGCAGTGGCACGATCTCGGCTCGCTGCAAGTTCAGTCTCCTGGGTTCACGCCATTCTCTTGCCTCAGCCTCCCGAGCAGCTGGGACTACAGGTGTCCGCCACCATGCCTGGCTAATTTTTTTGTATTTTTAGTAGAGACGGGGTTTCACCGTGTTAGCCAGTATGGTCTCAATCTCCTGACCTCGTGATTTGCCCGCCTCAGCCTCCCAAAGTGCTGGGATTACAGGCGTGAGGCACCGCGCCTGGCCTGCAGTTACTTAATTTATGTGTCCATTCCCCGAACCAGGATGTAGTTTCTATGAGAGCACATATACATAGAGTGGTGTGGCCAGGCATGGTGGCTTACGCCTGTAATCCCAGCACTTTGGGAGGCTGAGTGGGGCGGATGACCTGAGGTCAGGAGTTCGACAGCAGCCTGGTCAGCATGGTGAAACCCCATCTCTACTAAAAATACAAAAATTAGTCGGACATGGTGGCAGGTGGCTGTAATCTCAGCTGCTCGGGAGGCTGAGGCAGGAGAATCCCTTGAACCTGGGAGATAGAGGTAATAATGAGTCCAGATCGCACCACTGCACTCCAGCCTGGGCGACAGAAAAAAAAAAAAAGAGCAGTGACCCAGCAAATGTTCCATAATACTCTGTTCTCCAAAACAAATTTTTAAAAATCCTATTTGTATTTTCTGCCAATTTCCGTGGTTTAAATACTCCACCCTGGTTAATATCAAGTTGCCAACTGACTTCACTGAATGTGGAGTTGGGCAGTGCTGTGTAGCAGCATGCTATTATCTAATATCTCCTTTTTGAGTTTTTGGTTTATTTTGTTTTTTGAGACAGAGTCTTGCTCTGTTGCCCAGGCTGGAGTGCTGTGGCGCGATCTTGGCTCACTGCAACCTCTGCCTCCAGGTTCAAGGGATTCTCCTGTCTCTCCAGTAGCAGGGATTACAGGCACCCACCACCACGCCTGGCTAATTTTTTGTACTTTTAGTAGAGATGGGTTTTCGCCATGTTGCCCAGGTTGGTCTTCAACTCTTGACCTCAAGTGATCCACCCGCCTCAGCCTCCCAAAGTGCTGGGATTACAGGCGTGAAACACGATACTTGATTCATGTCTAGGTCTCTTAAAGGACTCCATGAGCCATGCCCATTGCCCTGACACTGCCTGAGAGTGCCCACCTGCCTCTGAGCCCCCATCTGTACCCTGCACCTTACCTGAGACTGTGGAACTGATGAAGATGGTCACACCGCTGGGTGGAGGTGCTGGGAGGGGGCCGGCTTCACCCTGCAGAAGCCGCCGGCGGGTACTCGGGCTGAGGGGGCCCACGCTCATTGCTGCCTACACACCAAGATGACCCTTCCCCTGGAAAGGGCGTGGGGCTCAGAGACCTCACGCCAGAAGCCAGGCAGCCTTCCTGGTAGGCCAGCCAGGCAGGGCCATCAGGAAAGGGGAGCCAGTTTCACCTTCCGAGGCTCCCCCAGTGACCTGCAGCCCCCACCACCTCCAGTGCCTCTGGGGAGCTGAACCAGCTCCTCTCCACTGCTTTCCTTGGTCTGCAAGCACTCATGGAGCGATATTAGACAGTGGCCTCCCCGCCAAGACCTCTGGATGTTGGCTCCCCTAGGCACGGGAGTCCTCTTCCCAGCTCCTCGTCCTCAGAGCGCAGTGGTCACCATAGCAGCCATGGTTTCCCAGTGCTGGGCATTGGAGCCCAGGGACCAGCCAACCTCTTGAACACCTGGGTCCCCTGGGGCCTACCCATGTAAGTTGAGCCTGAGCCCAGGTATGCAGAGGAGAGGCTGGGAGCCATGCCCAGCCCCACAGCCCAGACAAGAAAGACAAATGCTTGACGAAAATCCCATCCCATCCTGCCCTTACCACCCCCTCCCACAAGGCAAAGTCCTTCCACGACCAGGCACCGCGCATACTATTTCAATCAGGGGTTCTCACTTGGGGACCATTCAGCCCCCAGGGGACACCTGCAATGTCTGGAGACCTTTCCAGTTGCCACGACTGGAGGATGCTACTGGCATCACGTGGGTGGAGACCAGGGATGCTGCTCAACATCTAACAATGCCCAGGAAGCTCCCACAAAGAAGGATCCGTCCCCAGTTGTCAGCAGTGTTGAAAAACTGAGAAACCAGTTTTAGGCCAGACACAGTGGCTCATGCCTGTAATCCCAGCACTTTGGGAGGCCGAGATGGGTGGATCACTTGAGGTCAGGAGTTCAAACCAGCCTGGCCAACATGGTGAAACCCCGTCTCTACGAAAAATACAAAAATTAGCCGGGCATGGTGGTGCAGGCCTGTAATCCCAGCTACTTGGGAGGCTGAGGCAGGAGAATCGCTTGAACTCAGGAGGTGGAGGTTGCAGTGAACTGAGATCACATCACTGCACTCCAGCCTGGTGACAGAGCAAGACATCATCTCAAAAGAAAAAAAAGAAAGAAAACAGTTTTAAATCAACTCTAGTAGCTGGGCACGGTGGCTTGTTCCAGTAGCCCAGCTATTCAAGAGGCCAGGGCAGGAGGATCTCTTGAGCCAGGAGTTCAAGACCAGCCGGGGCAACACAGTGAGACCTCATCTCTGCAAAAAAAAGTTTTTTAAAAATACAGCCATGGGCCAGGAGCTGTGGCTCACGCCTGCAATCCCAGCACTTTGGGAGGCCAAGGTGGGCAGATCACCTGAGGTCAAGAGTTCGAGACTAGCCTGACCGACATGGAGAAACGCTGACTCTTCTAATAATACAAAATTAGCCGGGTGTGGTGGTGCGTGCCTGTAATCCTAGCTACTCCGGAGGCTGAGGCAGGAGAATCACTTGAACCCGGGAGGCAGAGGTTGCAGTGAGCCAAGATCGTGCCACTGCACTCCAGCCTGGGCGACAAGAATGAAACTCTGTCTAAAAAAGACAAAAAACAAACAAACAAAAAGCAATGTAGCTATGGCTTGGTGGTGCCTGCCTATTGTCCCAGCCACTTGGGAAGCTGAGATGGGAGGATTGCATGAGCCCAAGAGTTCAAGGCTGCTGTGAGCTACAATCATGTGACTGTAATCCCACCACTTTGGGAGGCCAAGGTAGATGGATCACTTGAGGTCATGAGTTCAAGACCAGCCTGGCCAACATGGTGAAACCCCATCTCTAGTAAAAATACAGAAATAAACCAGGCGTGGTCGTTTGCCCCTGTAGTCCTAGCTACTCAGGAGGCTGAGGCAGGAGCATAGCTTGAACCTGGGAGGCAGAGGTTGAAGTGAGCCAAAATCGTGCCACTGCATTCCAGCCTGAGTGACAGAGGGAGACTCCATCTCAAAAATAAATAAATAAATAAATGAACAACAAAATTAAATAAATAAATAAACTCTAGCTAGTTATCTTTGCCTGCAGGAGGTTTATTGTTACGTGATACAGAGTCTTGCTCTGCCACCCAGGCTGGAGTACAGTGGTGTGATCATAGCTCACTGTAGCCTCGATCTCCCGGGCTCAAGCGATCCTCCCATCTCAGCCTCCCAAGTAGCTGGGACTATAGGTGTGCACCATCATGTCTGGTTAATTAAAAAAAAAAAAAAAATTTGTATAGAGTCTGGGCACAGTGGATCATGCCTATAATTCCAGCACTTTGGGAGTCCAAGACGGGAGAATCATTTGAGCCTAGGAGTCTAGGATCAGCCTGGCCAACCTTGTCTCTACCAAAAATACAAAAATTAGCTGACCATGGCGGTGCACACCTGTAGTCCCAGTTATTCGAGAGACTGATGCAAGGGAATTGCTTGAACCTGGGAGGCAGAGAGGTTGCAGTGAGCCAAGATCATACCACTGCACTCCAGCCTGGGCGACAGAGTGAGACTCTGTCTCAAAATATTAAAAAATAAAATAAAATAAAAATTTTTGGCCAGGCACAGTGGCTCACGCCTGTAATCCCAGCACTTTGGGAGGCCGAAGTGGATGGATCACCTGAGGTCAGGAGTTCCAGACCAGCCTGGCCAACATGGTGAAACCCCATCTCTACTAAAAATACAAAAAATTAGCCGGGCGTGGTGGCACATGCCTGTAGTCCCAGCTACTTGGGAGACTGAGGCAGGAGAATTACTTGAACCTGGGAGGCGGAGGTTGCAGTGAGCCGAGATCACACCATTACACTCCAGCCTGGGCAACACGAGCGAAACTTCGTCTCAAAAAAAATTTTTTTTTTTTTTTAGAGATGGGATCTCACTGGGTTGAGTTCAAGGCTGGAACTTGGCAGGCTCCTGGCAACAAGCGATCCTCTCACCTGAGCCTCCCAAAGTGCTGATATTACAGGCGTGAGCCCCCACGCCCAGCCATGATCTGACATTATTGAAAATGCTCTGGCGACCTGAATCCTGCCCAACCTCTTCACAACAGTAGCAAACCACTGCTGGAGGCAGAGAGAACACACGTATACCTTGGCATCCATGAGCCTGGTTTGAATGCCGGCTCCTCCATGGCCCTCCTGGAGGACTTAAGCAAGTGGCCTCCCTCCCAGGGCATCAGCCGCATGGTCTGTGAAATGAAAATAAGAGCCATTCAGGGCGCTCGTCTCTGCAGAAATATATGAGGTAGCGCAATGTGTTAGCAGATCAAAATTATGCCGAAAATATCCACCTTGAACAAAACATCAACAAGGCGGTTGGGAGATAGGTCTGTAAAATGCCCAGCATTAGTGAGCACTCAACAAAACAGTGATATTGATTCTGTTGGGTCAACTGTATTTTCAAACCTTTGTGTCTTTGCTTTTACTATCCTCTCTGCCTTGACTTCCCTTCCATGCCTTGTCCACCCAGGACAGACTCTGCCATTGAGGGATCCCCAAGAGCCTCCTCAAGCTCCATGATTCCTTAGGACTCAGAGAATTTTAAAATGATGTGATAGCCCAGGCGATGTGACTCATGCCTGTAATCCCAGGACTTTGGGAGGCCAAGGCTGGGCCAATCACTTGAGGTTAGGAGTCGGAGACCAGCCAGGCCAACATGGTGAAACCCCATCTCTACTAAAAATACAAAAATTAGCCAGGCATGACGGTGCACATCTGTAATCCCAGCTACCTGGGGGGCTGAGACACCAGAATTGCTTGAACCAGAGAGGTGGAGGTTGCAGTGAGCTGAGATCACACCACACCCAGCCTTGGCAATAGAGGGACAGTCCATCTCAAAACAAAACAAAACAGAAAAAGCTGTAAAATAGGTACTCATAGGTTATGATGAATGGATATAAATTAAAATCAGCCAAGGGACCAGGCGCAGTGGCTCATGCCTGTAATCTCGGCACTTTGAGAGGCTGAGGTGGGGATTGCTTGAGCCCAGGAGTTCAAGACTAGCCTGGGCAACACAGGGAGACAGAGTCTCTACAAAATAAAAAAAGTATCCAGGGTCAGACATGGTGGCTCATGCCTGTAATCCCAGCACTTTGGGAGTCCAAGGGTTCAAGACCAGCCTGGGCAACATGGTGAAACCCCATCTCTACAAAAAATTTAAAAATTAGCCAGATGTGGTGCACACCTGTAGTCCCAGCTATTCACAAGGCTGAGGTGAGAGGATCACTTGAGCCTGGGAGGCAGAGGTTGCAGTGAGCCAAGATCGCAACACTGTACTCCAGCCTGGGCAACAGAGCCAGACCCTATTTCAACAACAGCAAAAAAATCAGCTGGGCATGGTGATTCGTGTCTGTGGTCCTAGCTACTTGGGAGGCTGAGATGGGAGAATCACTTGAGCACAGGAGGTTGAGGCTGCAGTGAGCCACCACTGGGCAACAGAGAGAGACTCTGCTTCAAAAAATAAAATAAGATCAGGCATAGGAAGAGGCATCCAGGGCAGGGTCCAAAAGAGACCAGGTGTGAGATTTCAGTCGTCCCCTCCCAGTGAAGTTGTATGGCCAGCACTTAAATCTCCCAGCAGTGATGTGTGACAACATGAATAGTTTGCCACCAACTAGGAAAGCTCTCCTGAACCTTGGTGTCTGGGGTTTTTATTGGGGGTTGGTCATGTAGACATGATTGACCACCTGCATAGCTGGCCTTAATCCGCAGCCCCTCCAGAGGTCAACCAATATTGCGTGACTTAAAGCTCCCTCTCTAAGTCATGTTGTTAGTATCTAGTGTGAGCCAAGGCTCTCCAGGTAAACAAAGACACCCTTATCCCATTCCTAGGGCTTAGAGGTCACTTCCCAGGAGCAGGTCAAGAGCTACAACTTTAATGTGTGGGGTATGGACAACTCATGCCTACTGAGTTAATTCTTTTTTTTTTTTTTTTTGAGACGGAGTCTCGCTCTGTCACCCAGGCTGGAGTGCAGTGGCGCGGTCTCAGCTCACTGCAAGCTCCGCCTCCCGGGTTCACGCCATTCTCCTGCCTCAGCCTCTCTGAGTAGCTTGGACTACAGGTGCCCGCCACCATGCCTGGCTAATTTTTTTTATTTTTAGTAGAGACGGGGTTTCACCGTGGTCTTGATCTCCTGACCTCGTGATCCGCCCGCCTCGGCCTCCCCAAGTGCTGGGATTACAAGCGTGAGCCACCGCGCCCGGCCTAATTCTTTTTTAAGAGTCAGGGTCAGCCAGGCACAGTGGCTCACATCTGTAATCCCAGCAGTTTGGGATGCCAAGGCGGGCAGATCACCTGCGGTCAGGAGTTTGAGACCAGCCTGGCCAACATGGAGAAACCCCACCTCTACTAAAAATACAAAATTAGCCGGGCATGATGGTGCATGCCTGTAATCCCAGCTACTCAGGGAGGCTGTGGCAGGAGAATTGGTTGAACCCAGGAAGCGGACATTGCAGTGAGCTGAGATCACGCCATTGCACTCCAGCCTGGGTGACAGAGCAAGACCGTCTCAAAAAAAAAGAATCCAGTCTTGCTCTGTCGCCCAGGCTGGAGTGCAGTGGTACTATTGTGGCTCACTGCAGCCTCCATCTCTTGTCCTCAGGTGATCCTCCCACCTCAGCCTCCTGAGTAGCTGGGACTAACAGGCACACACCACCATGCCTAGCTAGTTTTGTGTTTTTTTTTTTAAGAGATAGGGTCTCACTCCATTGCCCAGATTAGAGTGCAGTGACATGATCATAGCTCACTGCAGCCTTGAACTGCTGGACTCAAACCATCCTCCTGCCTCAGCCTCTCAAGTAGCTGGAACTATAGGCATGTGCCACCATGCTAGGCTTAAGTTTTTTATTTTTTGTAGAGACGGGAGTCTCACTATGTTGCTCAGGCTGGTCTTGAACTCTTGGCCTCAAGCCATCCTCCTGCCTCAGCCTCCCAAAGTGCTGGGATTAGAGGCATGAACCACCACGTGCAGCCAGTTAATTATTTTCTCAGCAGTAAAGGCCCAGTAAATAGAGTTGAGTGTCACCATTCAACAGATGAGAAAACTGCAGCTTAGAGTGAGAACTTTCTCACCAGCTAGAAGGGCAGAGTCAGGGAACGAGTGCTGGTCAGACTCCTCTCCTCCAGGGACCCCACCCCCATAAACCCAGCCCGGCCCCCCAGCCACCTTCCCACAACTCACCCGGTTACCACAGTTTAGCTGCAGCCTGCTGATCTCACTGAGGCCCCAGTTCTGGGTCCCAGCATCTCTCCAGACCTCTCTTAGCACCTTCTGCCCAATCTTCTGACCTTGAATTTGCCTCCACCACGATTTCTGTTCCTTCTCTCGTTTTCCTGGGTCCCAGCAGGCTCCTTGGACCCGAATTCACTTCAGCGCTTGGCCACGCTCCCTCGGTTACTGCCTCCTGATGATCGTAGGAGGATCAGAGTCTTTGACCTTGACTTTCACCTCTAGGCTTTTTCCTAGTCTCTCTCCCAGACTTCCTCCATCTCAGTATGACAGACATTTGAGGCCAGATCATCCTCTGCGGTGGCAATTGTCCCATGCATTTTAGGATGTTGCAAAGCATTTCCGGCCTCCACCCACTAGATTTCAACAGCACACCCCCACCACCACCACCAAAGTCGTCACAATTAAAAAGTATCCCTAGGCTGGGTGTGGTGGCTCACACCTCTAATCCCAGCACTTTGAGAGGCCAAAACAGGCAGACTGCTTGAGGCCAGGAGTTTGAGACCAGCCTGGCCAACTTGGCAAAACCCCATCTCTACTAAAAATACAAAAATTAGCTGGCGTGGTGGCATGTACCTGTAATCCCAGCTACTCAGAAGCCTGAGGCAGGAGAATCGCTTGAACCTGGGAAGCAGAGATTGCAGTGAGCCGAGATCATGCCACTGCACTCCAGCCTGGGTGACAGAGCAAGACTCCATCTCAAAAACAAAAAGTCTCGGCCGGGCGCAGTGGCTCACGCCTGCCATCCCATCACTTTGGGAGGCCGAGGAGGGTGGATCACGAGGTCAGGAGATCGAGACCATCCTGGCTAACACAGTGAAACCCTGTCTCTACTAAAAATACAGAAAATTAGCTGGGCGTGTGGCGGACACCTGTAGTCCCAGCTACTCGGGAGGCTGAGGCAGGAGAATGGCGTGAACCTGGGAGGCAGAGCTTGCAGTGACTGAGATCGCGCCACTGCACTCCAGCCTAGCGACAGAGCGAGACTCCGTCTCAAAAAAAAAGTCTCCCTAGACATTGCAATGTCCCCTAGGGGGCAGAATTCCCCTTACTTGAGAACCCCTAGTCTAATGCATTTAGCTTATTTCAACCTCAGGGCCTTTGCATGTCCTGTACTTTAATGCTCTATGCTGCATCTGTTCATATTGTTCACATTTTAGCTTCAATGCTACCTCCTCCTGAGAGGCTGTCTCTGACCATCCCATTGCATAGTGACCCCTTAAGTCACTCCCAATGCCATCGCTCTATTTTAATTTTCTGCATGGTACTCACCACCAGCTGATATGTTTCTACGTGTTATTGTTTGTCTCTCCCATGAGAAAGTTAATTCCATGAGCCCAAGGATCTTGTCTGGTAAGGTTGGTGTGCCTGGCACATAGTAGGTGCTCAGTAAATTATCATCACAACAGGTTCCTCCACAACTGTGTCTCTTTCTTGACTTCTGTTTGTTGCTGAAGAAGACAGCTGAGCAAGACTGGGCTTCCCCAGTAAGGACAGAGGCCCTTTGCAGTGTCAGCGTTCTGGCTGTCCTGGTGGCTCCAGCCTCTCTTTAGCCCTTGCTGGTAGTTGAACGACCAATTTAGACTCCTCCGGGGAAATAGGTTAGAGAGGACACTTTCCTGGCCTCGGCACCACCCGGAAGACAAGCCCCTGGCTTTCCTAGTAACTTTTGTTTTGGGTATTTTATGGGTCTCTCCTTGCCCAATTCTCCCAGCAACTGGGATAATGAAAGAAATTGTTTGCGCTTGGGCACCAGCTTAGCCGGGCATTCAGCCCAGACTTGGTGGTTAACCATTGTGTGCCAGGCTGATACGGCTCCTCGTAAAAGACGCCATTTGCTGACGGTCTAGGAGGTGCCAGTTGGTTGGCATTTGGCATTAGCAGTCCACATTATTACCCCAAGAGATGGACATTATGATCCTGTTTCACGGATGAAGAAAACAAGATGCACAACAGTGAAGTCCCTTGACTGTGACGCTTCACTACTCTGCACTTGGATTTTCTCACTAACCTCCTGGGTTGGTGAGACAGTGAAAAGCGTTTATATAGAGAGTGAGACTAACACCACACCTACATCACAGGAAGGGCCTGTGAGATGTTAGCCATGATTAATTACCATTAAAACTCCAAGGCCGG
Source organism: Symphalangus syndactylus (assembly GCF_028878055.3). Lineage (NCBI taxonomy): Eukaryota > Metazoa > Chordata > Mammalia > Primates > Hylobatidae > Symphalangus > Symphalangus syndactylus. Next base: position 42,848,161 of record NC_072435.2, on the reverse strand, counting down.
GCACAGTGGCTCATGCCTGTAATCCCAGCACTTTGGGAGGCCGAGGCGGGTGGATCACCTGAGGTCAGGCATTCAAGACCAGACTGGCCAATATGGCAAGACCCCTATCTCTACTAAAAATACAAATATTAGCTGGGCGTGGTGACGCACGCCTGTAATCCCAGCTACTTAGGAGGCTGAGGCACAAGAATTGTTTGAACCTGGGAGTCGGTGGTTGCAATGAGCCGAGATCCTGCCACTCCACTCCAGCCTGGGCGACAGAGCAAGACTTTGTCTCAAAAACCCACAAATCGGCCGGGCACGGTGGCTCACGCCAGTAATCCCAGCACTTTGGGAGGCCGAGGCGGGTGGATCACGAGGTCAGGAGATCAAAACCATCCTGGCTAACACAGTGAAACCCCGTCTCTACTAATAAAAAAAAAAAAAATACAAAAAATTAGCCGGGTGTGGTGGTTTGCGCCTGTAGTCCCAGCTACTTGGAAGCTGAGGCAGGAGAATGGCGTGAACCTGGGAGGTGGAGCTTGCAGTGAGCCGAGATAGCGCCACTGCACTGTAGCCTGGGTGACAGAGCGAGACTTCGTCTCAAAAAAAAAAAAAAAAAAACACAAATCAACAAACAAAAAACCTCCAATGCCAGGAATGGTCGCTCACACCTGTAATCCCAGCACTTTGGGAGGCCAAGGCAGGTGGATTACCTGAGGTCAGGAGTTCAAGACCGGCCTGGCCAACATGGTGAGACCCCATCTCTACTAAAAATACAAAAATTAGCTGGGTGTGGTAATGCACGTCTGTAATCCCAGCTACTTGGGAGGATGAGGCACAAGAATTTGAACCCGGTAGGTGGAGGTTGCAGCGAGCTGAGATCGCACCACTGCACTCCAGCCTGGGCAACAGAGCAAGACTCCATCTCAAACACAAAAACAAATCACTCCTGCCAGTTTCACTCAACAAGTGATAGAGTTGGGAGTCAATCCCAGTTCGGCCTCCAAGGTCAAGGTTCCAGTGAGTGTTAAGGTAATCTGTCTAGACCAGGCTTTCCTGACCTCAAAACTGCCTACATTTGAGACCAGACTATTCCTTGTTGGGGGACCTGTCCTGTGTTGAGCAGCATCCCTGGCCTCCATCCACAAGATGCGAGTAGCACGCTCGTGCTCCAATCACGACAACCGCAAATGTTTTCCGTCATTGCTGAGTGTCCCCTAGGGAACAGAATCAACCCCTCCCTCACTGCCCCACCTTGAGAATCACTGCTCTACCGACAGAAATAATAAAGCTATTATATTTACTAATAATGTTACTATATTTAATAATGTTACTATATTTGAGGATAGAAGTTTCAGATGCTTGGTTAGGCGCAGTGGCTCATGCCTGTAATCCCAGCACTTTGGGAGGCTGAGGTGGGCGAATCACCTGAGGTCAGGAGTTTAAGACCAGCCTGGCCAATATGGTGAGACCCTGTCTCTACTAAAAACAAAAATTAGCCAGGCACGGTGGTAGGCATCTGTAATCCCAGCTACTTTGGAGGCTGAGGGAGGAGGATCACTTAAACCTGGGAGGTGGAGGTTGCAGTGAGCAGAAATTACGCCACTGCACTCCAGCCTGGACGACAGAGCCACACTGCGCTCCATCTCAAAAAAAAAAAAAGAAGTTTCAGGTGCTGCCAGGAACAGTGGCATGCTCCTGTAGTCCCAGCTACTGGGGAGGCCAAGGTGGGAGGATCACTCAAGGCCAGGAGTTCAAGACCAGCCTGGGCAACATAGTGAGACCCCCATCTCTACAACAACAACAATAACGAAAAATTAGCTGGGCGTGGTGATGTGTGCCTGTAGTCCCAACTACTAGGGAGGTTGAGGTGGGAGGATTACTTGAGCCCAGAAAGTCAAGGCTGCAGTGAGATATGATTGCCTCACTACTGTACTCTAGCCTGGGCAACAGAGCAAAACCCTGTCTCTTAAAAAAAAAAAAAAAAAAAAAAGAAAGAAAAGAAAAGAAGTTTTACGTGCTGAAATTTCAGGAAACATACTGTCTCCAATACTCCAAGCAATCTGGGGGCTTCAATTTACTATCCCAGTTCATCGATGATGAAAATAGGCTTCCAGACCAACATGGTGAAACCCCGTCTCTACTAAAAATACAAAAATTAGCTGGGCATGGTGGCGAGCGCCTGTAACCCCAGCTACTCGGGAGGCTGAGGCAGGAGAATCGCGTGAATCCGGAAGGCAGAGGTTGCAGTGAGCCGAGATCACGCCATTGCACTCCAGCCTGGGCGACAGAGCGAGACTCCGTCTCAAAAAAAAAAAAAGAAGAAGAAGAAAGAAAATAGGCTTCAAAGAAGTTAAACAATTTCCCAAGATTCCTTGGCAAGGAAGTGAGCTAACAGTCAAATTCGGATATGAAAACTCAACAGCTATTGGCCAAACTGGAATCTATAGATATTAAAAAATTATTGGCAAAGTTTTTGGAGTGTGACAATGGTATTGTGGTGAGGTTTCTTGTTTTTGTTTTTGTTTTTTGAAACAGAGTTTTGCTCTTGTCACCCAGGCTGGAGTGCAATGGTGTGATCTTGGCTTGCTGCAACCTCTGCCTCCCACGTTCAAGCAATTCTCCTGTCTCACCCTCCCGAGTAGCTGGGATTACATGTGCCCACCACCACGCCTGGCTAATATTTAGTATTTTTAGTAGAGACAGGGTTTCACCATGTTGGCCAGGCTGGTCTGGAACTCCTGACCTCAGGTGATGCACCCGCCTCGGCCTCCCAAAGTGCTGGGATTACAGGCATGAGCCACCATGCCCTAGGCTTTTAAAGGGTCTGGGCCAGGTGCAGTGCCTCACGCCTGTTATCCCAGCAGTTTGGGAGGCCAAGGCAGGAGGATCACTTAAACTGAGGAGTTCAAGACTAGACTGGCCAACATATTGAGACTCCATTTTTACAAAAAGTAAAAAATTAACTAGACATGGTGGCGTGTGCCTGTAGTCCCAGCTACTCAGAGGTGGAAGGATCACTTGAACCCGGGAAGTTGAGGCTGCAATGAGTCATGATCACACCACTGTGCTCCAGCTTGGGCAACAGAGTGAGACCCTGTCTCAAAAAAAAAAAAAGAGTGTGTATGTTTTAGAGACATACAACAAAATATTTGTGGAATGATAAGATAACTGAGATTTGCTTCAAAATAATACCTGACAGGAAGGCAAATGGGATGGGGGCGGGGTTGGCGGGGTTGAGTAGGGGGTGATGGTGGTCAGGGTGGGCTGCAGTTCATTATACTATTCTGCCTACTTTAGTGAGTGTTTTAAATTCCCTATCAGAATATGCTTCAATTTTGTACTCTTAAAAAATAGTGGCTGGGTCCGGGCACACTGATTCATGCCTGCAATCCCAGCACTTTGGGAGGCCCAGGCAGGACGATCACTTGAGGCCCAGAGTTTGAGACCAGCCTGGCCAACATGGTGAAATCCCATCTCTACTACAAATACAAAAAAAAAAAAAAAAAAAATTAGCCAGGCGTGGTGGTGCATGCCTGTAATCCCAGCAGAGGCACAAGAATTGCTCGAACCCAGGAGGTGGAGGTTGCAGTGAGCTGAGATCACACCACTGCACTCCAGCCTGGAGGGCAGAGTGAGACTGTCTCAAAAAAAAAAAAAAATAGTGGCTGGGAATGTTGGCTCATGCCTGTAATACCAGCATTTTGGGAGGCTGAGGCAGGCGGATTGCTTGAGCCCAGGAGTTTGAGACCAGCCTGGGCAGCATAGTGAGATCCTATCTCTATAAAAAATAAAAATTCACCAGACTTGGTGGTGCATGCCTGTAGTCCCAGCTACTGGGCAGGCTGAGGTGGGAGGATCACTTGAGCCCAAGAGGTTGAGGCTGCAGTGAGCTGTGACTGCACCACTGCACTCCAGCCTAGGTGACAGAGCAAGACCCTGTTTTATTAAAAAAAAAAAAAAAAATCGTGATTATCCTTATGCATTGAGTAACCAGGAGCCCAGGGCTAGGGGATTTCTGTGTAGTCAACCTTAGAACAAACACAGGGGTTAGGAGTGCCAAGCTCACCCCTACAGTCAAAAATCTGCATGTAACTTTTGACCACCAACAGCCTACTATTGACCAAAAGCCTTACTGATGACATAAATGGTCAATGAACACTGATTTTCTTTTTTTTTTTTTTTGAGATGGAGTCTCGCGCTGTCGCCCAGGCTGGAGTGCAGTGGCACAATCTCGGCTCACTGCAAGCTCCGCCTCCCAGGTTCACGCCATTCTCCTGCCTCAGCCTCTCCGAGTAGCTGGGACTACAGGCGCCCGCCACCACGCCCGGCTAATTTTTTGTATTTTTTAGTAGAGACAGGGTTTCACCGTGGTCTCGATCTCCTGACCTCGTGATCCACCCGCCTCGGAATGAACACTGATTTTCTACATTCTATGTATTATATATTGTATTCTTGCAATAAGTAAGCTAGAGAAAAGCAAATGTCACTAAAAAAATTCTGGTGTTTTGTATTTGTTTTATTTTTTGTTTGTTTATTTGTTTCATTATTTGAGACGGAGTCTCACTCTGCTGCCCAGGCTGGAGTGCAGTGGCATGACCTCAACTCACTGCAACCTCTGCCTCCTGGGTTCAAGCGATTATCCTGCCTCAGCCTCTGAGTAGCTGGGATTACAGGCGCCCACCACCACGCCTGGCTAATTTTTGTATTTTTAGTAAAGGCAGGGTTTTGCCATGTTGGCTAGGCTGGTCTTGAACTCCTGGCCTCAGGTGATCCACCCGTCTTGGCCTCTAAAGTGCTGGGATTACAGGAGTGAGCCACTGTGCCCGTCCAAACTTCAAAGGAAGAGAAAACATATTTACTATGGATGAAGTGGAAGTGGATCATCACAAAAGTGTTCATCCTTGTCGTCTTCACCTTGAGCAGGCTAAGGAGAAGGAGAAGGAGGAGGAGGAGGAAGAAGAACAGAAGGAGGGCTTGGTCTTGCTGTCTCAGGGGTGGCAGAGGTGGAAAAAAATCCACGCCTAAGTACATCCGTACAGTTCAAACTCGTGTTGTTCAAGGGTCAACTGCACTTCCTTCGTCATCCCTGCGTGGCTAACGTTATAATACCCACTTTGCAGAAGAGGAATCTAAGCTGGGAGATGTTAACAAACCCAATTAAACTGACGGAGTCCTGCGCATGAGTGGGGAAGCAGCGCCCCCTCGAGGCCATCACGCGAATGACCAGAAGCAGCTTGAATCCAGGGCAGAGTCAGAGACGACGCTGCGGAGAGGCGCTAGGCAGGGAGCAACATTGGGGGAGAGCGGTAAAAAGAGAAAAAAGCAACAAAGATAAAGAATATTTTTTGCCAATTTTTAAATTGTGTTCAAATAATACATAATATTTAAATACTTTTTTTTTTGAGACGGAGTTTTGCTCTTGTTGCCCCGGCTGGAGTGCAATGGCACGATCTGGGCTCACTGCAAACTCCACCTCCCGGGTTCAAGCGATGCTCCTGCCTCAGCTTCCCGAGTAGCTGGTATTGCGGGCAACCGCCACCACGCCTGGCTAATTTTGTTTTGTTGTTGTTGTTTGTTTGTTTTCTGTTTTTTTAATAGTAGAGACGGGGCTTCACCGTGTTGCTCAGGCTGGTCTCAAACTCCTGACCTGAAGTGATCCACCCGCCTCGGCCTCCCAAAGTGCTGGGATTACAGGCATGAGTCACCACACCTGGCCTTAAATACATTTTTTTAAATTATTACTATTTTTAGAGACAGGGTCTCACTCTGTCACCCAGGCTGGAGTGCAGTAGCATAGCCTTGTTCACTGCAACCTTGAACTCCTGGGCTCAAGCAACCTTCCCACCTCAGCCTCCAGAGTAGTTAGGACTACAGGTGCACGCCACCATGCCTGGCTAATTTTTTTTTGGTAGAGATAGGGATCTCGATATGTTGTCCAGGCTGGTCTTGAACTCCTGGCCTTAAGCGATCTTCCTACCCCGGCGTCCCAAAGTGCTGGGACTACAGGCGTGAGCCACTGCACCTAGTAATTATTTTTAAAAATTAAAATTACTGGGCCGGGCGCGGTGGCTCACACCTGTAATCCCAGCACTTTGGGAGGCCGAGGCAGGCATATCACAAGGCCAGCAGATTGAGACCATCCTGGCTAACAAGGTGAAACCCCATCTGTACTAAAAATACCAAAAAAAAAAAAAAAAAAAAATTAGCCAGGTGTGGTGGCGGGCGCCTGTAGTTCCGGCTACTCAGGAGGCTGAGGCAGGAGAATGGCGTGAACCTGGGAGGCGGAGCTTGCAGTGAGCCGAGATCATGTCACTGGACTCCAGCCTGGGCGACAGAGCAAGACTGCATCTCAAAGAAAAAAAAAATTAAAATTAATGCAGAAACTACACAATGAATAAAATATCAAGATTTATTTATTTATTTTAATTTTTTTTGACACAGGCTCTCCTTCTGTCACCCATGCTTGACTGCAGCAACGTGAACACAGCTCACTGCTTCCTGGGGTCAAGTGATCCTCCTGCCTCAGCCTCTATGCTAGCTGGTACTACAGGTGCACACCACCACACCTGACTAATTTTTAAATTTTTTGTGGAGGTGGGGTCTCACTATGTTGTCCATGCTGGTCTGGAACTGCTGGCCTGAAGGGATCCTCCCACCTCAGCTTCCCAAAGTTCTGGGATTACGGGCATGAGCCACTCAGCCTGGTCTATTTGTTAATTTACTTATTTAGAGACCAGGTCTCCCTCCATCACCAGGCTGCAGTTTAATGGCGCAATTACAGTTCACTGCAGCCTCGAACTTCTTGGCTCAAGTGATGCTCCTACCTCAGCCTCTCAAGTAGCCAGGACTATAGGCACAAGCCACTACACTCAGCCCTAAGACAGGTATTTTTTTAATACTTAATTTAATATTGTGGCTTTTTGCAACATGGCAAAACATTACAGCTTAAAGCAGACATCATCTCCTTATACAGGAGGAAAAAGTTTTGCAGTCAAATCAAATTGTAATTAAGAGGTCATTGCTATACCATTCTATTCAGTTTAATAAAAATGATATTATAACTTCATGAACTCCAGAGATAATAGGTTACTTAATAACATAGGCAAAAAACCAGTGGATACACTGGTTGAATAATAAAGGATACAGTAAGGAATTTAGGTCCATCTATGCCTATGATAATAAACATAAAAGACTGCAGAACAATTTAAGAACTTAGAATAATCACAGATCTATTCATAAAAGTTCAAAATGTGCCTGATTACCAGAAAAGGAATTATTAAGGTATGCAGTGAAGGGAATGGAGCAAGGCTGGGCGCAGTGGCTCATGCCTGTAATCCCAGCACTTTGGGAGGCTGAGGTGGGTGGATCACCTGAGGTCCGGAGTTCGAGAACAGCTTGACCAACATGGTGAAACCCTGTCTCTGCTAAAAATACAAAAATTAGCTGGGTGTGTTGCCATGCACCTGTAATCTCAGCTACTCAGGAGGCTGAGGCATGAGAATCGCTTGAGCCCAGGAGGCAGAGGTTGCAGTAAGTCGAGATTACGCCACTGCATTCCAGCCTGGGTGACAGACCGAGACTTCAGCTTAAAATAAATAAATATATATATATATATATATATATATATATTTAAATAAAGGGAATGAGGCAGAATAAAATATAGAATGTCTTTTTATTTCTCTCTGATTTCAACTTCCTTTTTATCTGTATGTCATATAGGGAGAAGATATGCCTCGGTATTGAAGATCCAATGCTCCAGTGGAAGAAGATTGTCATCAGAAAATATTAGGTACAGGCCGGGTGTGGTGGCTCACGCCTGTAATCCAGCACTTTGGGAGGCTGAGGCGAGTGGATCACGAGGTCAGGAGTTCAAGATCAGCCTGGCCAACATAGTGAAACCCTGTCTCTACTAAAAATACAAAAAATTAGCCGGGCGCAGTGGCGGGCTTCTATAATCCTAGCTACTCAGGAGGCTGAAACAGGAGAATTGCTTGAACCTGGGAGGTGGAGGTTGCAGCAAGCCGAGATCACGCCACTGCATACCTGCCTGGGTGACAGTGCGAGACTCAGTCTCAAAAAAAAAAAAAGGAAAAAAGAAAGAAAGAAAACATTAGGAACAAATACAACAGGAGGTCTCACTTTTGCACAGTGAGCCATATTCTTCTTGGGATCACAGACAACATGAGACCCTCAATAAAAGCTTTGGACCTCCTCCTACGAAATAACACGTGCACACAATTTTGCCTACAGTCTTACAGGATGCACGGAACCTCTAATTCCGGTCCTTGGATCTTCTAGCAGCCAATGATGCCCAAGCTAAGAGGCCTCAAGTCAGCCAAATACTCTGAGATTCAACCATGTAAGAAACTAAGTACCAGCTGGGCGCGGTGACTCACGTCTGTAATCCCAGCACTTTGGGAGGCTGCAGCAGGCAGCTCACCTGAGGTCAGGAGTTCGAGACCAGCCTGGCCAACATGATGAAACCCTGTCTCTATTAAAAATACAAAAAATTGGCCAGGTGCAGCGGCTCACGCCTGTAATCTCAGCACTTTGGGAGGCCGAGGTAGGCGGATCACGAGGTCGAGAGATCGAGACCATCCTGGCCAACATGGTGAAACCCTGTCTCTACTAAAAATACAAAAATTAGCTGGGCGTGGTGGTGCACACCTGTAGTCCCAGCTACTCAGGAGGCTGAGGCAGGGGAATTGCTTGAACCTGTGAGGCAGAGGTTGCAGTGAGCCAAGATCACGCCATTGCACTCCAGCCTGGGCAACAGAGCAAGACTCCGTCTCAAAAGAAGGAAAGGAAGGGGAGGGGAAGGGAGGGGAGGGGAGGGAAAGGGAGAAAGAAAGAGAAGGAAGGAAGGAAGGAAAAAGAAAAAGAAAGAAAGAGAGAAGAAAGAAAGAAAGAAAGAAAGAAAGAAAGAAAGAAAGAAAGAAGAAAGAAAGGAAAGAGAGAAAGAGAGAAAGAAAAGAAAGAAAGAAAGAGAGAATAACACCTAATTGGCTTCTCCTTGACTCTGGGCTGGACTTAGTGACTTGAATAAATCAATGTGATGGTGTTTAACTCAGACTAGGTCGGACATGGTACTAGGTCTTCTTCGCTTTCTTGGATTGCTTGCTCTGGGGAAGTTAGGTGTCATGTCATGATAAAATTCAAGCAGCTTGTGCAAAAGCCCATGTGGTAAGGAAGTGAGACCTCCAGCCAACAGCCAGCTAAGGGTGACATTTTGGAAGTGGATCCTCCAGCCCCAGTCAAGTCTTCAGATAGCTGCAGCCCTGCCTGACATTTTTTTTTTTTTTTTTTTTTTGAGACAGTTTCTCTATATCGCCCAGGCTGGAGTGCAGTGGTGCAATCTCGGCTCACTGCAATCTCCACCTCCCAGGTTCAAGTGATTCTCCCGCCTCAGCCTCCCAAGTACCTGGAATTACAGATGCACACCACCACACCCGACTAATTTATATATTTTTAGTAGAGATGAGGTTTCACCATGTTGGCCAGGCTAGTCTTGAACTCCTAACTTCAGGTGACCCACCTGCCTTAGCCTCCCAAAGTGCTGGGATTACAGGCATGAGCCACTGCACCTGGCTCTGGCTGACATCTGATGGTAACCTCAGGAGAGATCCCGAGCCTAAACCGCCCAGCTAAGCTCCTGAATTTCTGCCTCATGAAAATCATGAGATAATAAATATTTGTTGTTTTAAGTGGCTAAGTTTTGGTGAACACCTGTTACACAGCAATAGACAACTTGTAAATGGCTGAGGTGTGATTTGGACTCAGGTAATCTGGTTCCAGAACCCAACATCCCAGCATCAATCATAATACCAAAAATTAGAAATTTGGGGGCTGGGTGTGGTGGCTCACGCCTGTAATCCCAGCACTTTGGGAGGCCAAGGCGGGCAGATCACGAGGTCAGGAGATTGAGACCATCCTGGCTAACACGGTGAAACCCCATTTCTACTAAAAATACAAAAAATTAGCCGGGCGTGGTTGCAGGTGCCTGTAGTCCCAGCTACTCAGGAGGCTGAGGCAGGAGAATGGCGTGAACCTGGGAGGCGGAGCTTGCAGTGAGCCGAGATGGCGTCACTGCACTCCAGCCTGGGAGACAGAGCGAGACTCCGTCTCAAAAAAAAAAAAAAAAAAAAAAAAAAAAAAAAAGAATCTTCCCCTAGATCCTTCAGAGGTGCCACTGTGGTACTAATAAGGAAAAATTTCCAAAATAGATAGTGAAAAGAAGAAAGAAAGAAAAGAAAAAAGGCCAGGCACAATGGCTCACATCTGTAATCCCAGGACTTTTGGAGGCTGAGGCAGAAGGATTGCTTGAACCCAGGAGTTCAAGGCTGTAGTAAACTGTGATCACACCACTGCATTCCAGTCTATCTCAAAAAGAAGAAGAAGAAGGAGGAGGAGGAGGAGGAGGAGAAGGAAGGGGAAGGGGAAGAAGAAGAAAAAGAAAGGCAGGCGCGGTGGCTCACGCCTGTAATCCCAGCACTTTGGGAGGCCGAGGCGGGCAGATCACAAGGTCAGGAGTTCGAGCCCAGCCTGGCCAATATGGTGAAACCACCTCTACTAAAAATGCAAAAATTAGCCAGGCGTGGTGGCAGGTGCCTGTAGTCCCAGTGCAGGAAGCTGAGGAAGGAGAATTGCTTGAACCTGGGAGGCGGAGCTTGCGGTGGGCCAAGATCTCGATATGGCACTTCAGCCTGGGCGACAGAACGAGACTCCATCTCAAAAAAAAAAAAAAGAAGAAGAAGGAGAAGAAGACGAAAGAAAAAACAAGGTGCAAAAGAGGTGGATGGTTACATATGAAAATAATGTTTCTTTTTTTTTTTTTTTTTTTGAGACAGGGTCTCATTCTGTCGCCCATGCTGGAGTGCGGTGACATGATCACAGCTCAACCCCAGGCTGGTTTCTAATTCCTAGGCTCAATGAATCCTCCCGCCTTGGCCTCCCAAAGTGTTGGGATTACAGGCATGAGCTCCCATACCTACCCCGTTTTTATTTTGCAGCCTTGATCTCCTGGGCTCAAGTGATCCTGCTGCCTCAGCCTCCCAAAGTGCTGGGATTACAGGCATGAGCCACCATGCCCGCCCAGCCGGAAAGAATATCTCTAAAAGAATATTTGAGTAAGGGGAAAAAGGAATGTCTGGGGAGGGGTGCTGGGGGCCAACTTGCCTTTCACTCCTCCCGCCTTCATAGCTCCGAGTTTTTTCCCACATGAATGTATTATAGGGACCTCTTTTTTTTTTTTTTTTTTTTTTTTTTTTTTGAGATGGGGTCTCACTCTGTCACCCAGGCTGGATGGAGTACAGTGGCACAATCTTGGCTCACTGTAACCTCCTCTTCCTGGGTTCAAGCAATCCTTCCACCTCAGCCTCCCAAGCAGCTGGGATTACAGACTCCTACCCTCACGCCTGGCTAATTTTTGTATTTTTACTAGAGAGGGGGTTTCTCCATGTTGCCCAGGCTGGTCTCAAACTCCTGACCTCAAGTGACCTGCCCGCCTCAGCCTCCCAAAGTGCAGGGATTACAGGCGTGAGCCACTGCACTTTGCCTGTGACCTCATTTTTATTTTTAGGTGTTGATTAGGAATTTTCTAGGGAGGCGCTGTCTGACAGAACTTTCTGTGATGATGGGAATAGTCCCTGTGGGTGCTGTCCAGCAGCCGCCAGCCACGTGTAGTGACCAAGTACTTTCTCATTCCACCGAGAAAGAGGGTTTTCCATTTTATGTAATTGTCATCTGTGTAAATGTAAATGGGCACATGTGGCTGGCCACTACCTATCAAATTATTCACAGACACTGTGTAACACTGCAGAAAATATCTTAGGATAACACATCAGGTGATGCGTACATGTGCCCGGTTCAGGCCGCGCACGGTGGCTCGTGCCTGTAATCCCAGCACTTTGGGAGGCCAAAGTGGGAATATCACTTGAGCCCAGGAGGTCGAGACCAACCTGGGCAACATGGCAGAACCCTGTCTGTACCAAAAAACACAAAAATTAGCTGGGCGAGGTGGTGCACGCCTGTAGTCCCAGCTACTTGGGAGGCTGAAGTGGGAGGATCACTTGAGCCCAGGAAGTCAAGGCTTCAGTGAGTTATAATCTCACTCATGCACTCCAGCCTAGGGGACAGAGTGAGACTCTCTCAAAAACAACAACAAACAAGAGAGAGTATCCCAGAGAGCTGCTTTCTCTCGTTCTGCCATGTGAGGACACAGACAGTAAGCACCATTTCTTTCTTCCTTTAAATTTCCATTTTTATTTTATTTATTTATTTATTTATTTTCGAGATGGAGTTTTGCTTTTGTCGCCCAGGCTGGAGTGCAATGGCATGATCTTGGCTCACTGCAACCTCTGCCTCCCAGATTCAAGCGATTCTCCTGCCTCAGCCTCCCTTCCAAGTAGCTGGGACTACAGGCGCACGCCACCATGCCCAGCTAATTTTTGTATTTTTAGTAGAGGTGGGGTTTCACCATGTTGGCCAGGCTGGTCTCGAACTCCTGACCTCAGGTGATCCACCTGCCTCAGCCTCCCAAAGTGCTGGGATTACAAGTGTGAGCCACCATGCCTGGCCTCCATTTTTATTTTAGATTCAGGGGGTACATGTGCAGGTTTGTCATAAGAATATATTGCATGATGCTGAGGTTTAGGCTTCCGTTGATCCTGTCACCCAGATAGTGAACACAGTACCCAATAGGAAGTTGTTTTTGTTTGTCTGTTTGTTTGTTTTTTGTGACAGAGTCTTACTCTGTCGCCCAAGTTGGAGTGTAGTGGGGCGATCTCGGCTCACTGCAACTTCTGCCTCCCAGGTTCAAGCAATTCTCCTGCCTCAGCCTCCCAAGTAGCTGAATAACAGGTGCCCGCCACCACGCCTGGCTAAGTTTTGTATTTTTTTAGTAGAGATGGGGTTTTGTCATGTTGGCCAGTGTGGTCTCGAACTCCTGACCTTGTGATCCACCCGCCTCAGCCTCCCAAAGTTCTGGGATTACAGGCGTGAGCCACTGTGCCCAGCCTGGCTTCCATATATCTTTTGGGGGGACACAATTTGCCCCATGACAGGAGAGGGCATGTCTTTTTCATATTCTGACTAGCAATACGGGAAGTCCACGTAAAATTCCCCTGCTGAGGATTCAGTTCTTGGTCATCTCTAGAAAACGTGACTGAATGATGGTTTGCTGCCTCCACAGCCAAGCTAGTGGCCTCTCTCGGGTAACACCATTTTTACTGGAAATGTCTGACAAACTGTAATTCAGATGTGGCTGCTTGGCAGACATTTTCTCAAAAATGAACAAAATGAGGCTGTCACTTCAAGGAAAACAATTTCGGGTCTTGTTGCCAACAATAAAATTCAAGCTTTTAAGGGGAATCAGAATTTTGGAAAATGTGTAGCCGCCACTGTGAGTTTGGCAGCTTCTTGACATTTAAAGACTTTTCTAAGCCTGTAATCCCAGCTACTCGGGAGGCTGAGGCAAGAAGATCACTTGAGGTCAGGAGTTTGAGACCAGCCTGGGCAACAAAGTGAAACCCTGTCTCTACAAAAAGTTTTTTTAAAAAATTATCCGGGTGTGCTGGCATGTGCGCCTATAGTCCCAGCTACCAAGGAGGCTGAGGCGGGAGGATCATTTGAGCCCAGGAGGTCAAGGCTGCAGTGAGCTATGATTGCGCCACTGCACACTTTTCTGATGAGACAAATAGTGATATTAATGAATAGGACTTTTTTGATACAAAATACTGTAATGGAACAACATCTGCATCATTCATTGAACTAATATTTTCCAAATGATCAATGCATGCTATAGGCATGAATGAGTAGAACCATTCCCAGTGTAAGACAGACCAATGACTTTTTTTTTCTTTTGAAACAAGGTCTCATATTGACACCAAAGCTGGAGTGCAGTGGCATAATCTCAGGTCACTGCAACCTCTGCCTCCCAGGCTCAAGAGACCCTCCCACCTCAGCCTCCCAAGTTAGCTGGGACCACAGACACACACCACCATGCCAGACTAATTTTTGTTTATATTTGTAAAGATGGGGTCTTGCTACATTGCCCAGGCTGGTCTCCAAAATTCCAGGGCTCAAGCAATCCACCCACCTTAGCCTCCCTAAATGTTGAGATTACAGGCATGAGCCACCATGCCTGGCCTCAGACCAATGTTGTTGTTGTTTTGTTTTTTGTTTTTTGTTTTCAGACAGCGTCTCACTGTCTCACTCAGGCTGGAGTGCAGTGGCATGATCTTGGCTCACTGCAACCTCTGCCTCTCAGGTTCAAGCAATTCTCGTGCCTCCGCCTCCCGAGTAGCTGGGACTACAGGCACGTGCCACCATGCCTGGCTAATTTTCATATTTTTAACAGAGATAGGGTTTCGTCATGTTGGCCAGGCTGGTCCGAACTCCTGGCCTCAAGTGATCCTCCTGCCTCTGCCTCACAAAGTGCTGGGATTACAGGCGTGAGCCACCGCACCCAGCCCCATGGTCAGTTTCTATTGAGGAAACATGGACATTTGAGGGATGGTGCAATACCCGTTTGTACAGCTCAGAGTTTGATAAATTTCTCTTGTTTTTTGCCTAGTTAATTGCAATGTTCATTTCTTCTATGAATTATCAGATATTTAGAGTTAGAAGGGATCTTCAACATCATCCAGTCCAGGGGTTGGCCAACATTTTCTGCAAAGGGCCAGAGAGTGAATATTTTCAGCTTTGCAGGTAAAGTGGTCTGTTGAAATCACTCAACTCTGCTGTTGTAGCACAAGAACCACTATAGGTACCAGGCACAGTGGCTCAGGCCTGTAATCCCAACACTTTGGGAGGCTGACGTGGGCAGATCACCTGAGGTCAGGAGTTCGAGACCGGCCTGGTCAACATGGCGAAACCCCCATCTCTACTAAAAATACAAAAATTAGTGAAGTGTGGTGGCAGGTGCCTGTAATCCTAGCTACTCAGGAGGCTGAGGCAAAAGAATTGCTTGAACCTGGGAGGCGGAGGTTACGGTGAGCCAAGATCACACCACTGTACTCCAGCCTGGGCAACAAGAGTGAAACTCTATCTCAAAAAAGAAAAAAAAGAATCTCTATAGGCGATAAGTGAACAAATGAGCATGGCTGCATGCCAAGAAAACTTTATTTACAAACACAAGTAGGGGGCCAGATTTGGCCCGTGGGCCATGGTTTACACACTTCACCTACCTAGTTCAACATTTTTTTCTTTTTTTTTTTTAATTGAGGCAGAGTCTTGCTCTGTCGCCCAGGCTGAAGTGCAGTGGCTTGATCTTGGCTCACTGCAACCTCCGCCTCCTGGGTTCAAGCAATTCTCCTGCCTCAGCCTCCCGAGTAGCTGGGATTACAGGTGCCTGCCACCACACCCGGCTAATTTTTGTACTTTTAGTAGAGATGGGGTTTTGCCATGTTGGCCAGGCTGGTCTTGAACCCCTGACCTCAAGTGATCTGCCCGCCTCGGCCTCCCAAAGTGCTGGAATTATAGGCATGAGCCACCAGGCCGGCCTAGTTCAACATTTTCAATCAGCCAGGAAGGGTTCACCAAAGGTCACACGCAAGTTAGTTGCAAAACCAGAGCTCACACTCAGGCCTGCCAACATCTGTCTTTGTGCAGTCACTTTCACCTCTCAGCTGGCTTCAGTGGCCTCAATTTCCTCCACTAATTGAGCTGGGAGTTTTCCTACATGCCTTCAGGCAGGCACTAACAAGAAAGCACAGTGTAAATGCAGTCATAACCACTCACGTCTGTGGTCACCAGGGATGATGATCTGGGAACCAGGAGAGCAGGATGAGAACTTGCCTTTGCTAACGCCTGCTCTAGGTATTATTTGCTGATGCCTGCTCAGTGTCAAGGGTAATGCTGAATTTTTCCCATGCATGTATCTTACATATTCCTAAAGAGAATCAGAGAAGTGAAATGTGCAAGAAAAAGCATAGCTTTAGAATGAGATGGGCCTGGATTTCAATTCTTTTTTTTTTTTTTTTTTTTTTTTGAGATGGAGTTTCACTCATTCTGTCACCCAAGCTGGAGTGCTGTGGCGTGATCTCGGCTCATTGCAACCTCTGCCTCCCAGGCTCAAGCAATTCTCCTGCCTCAGCCTCCCAAGGAGCTGGGATTACAGGCATGTGCCACCTTGCCTGGGTGATTTTTTGTATTTTAGTAGAGACGGGGTTTCGCCATGTTGGCCAGGTTGGTCTCGAACTCTTGACCTCAGGTGATCTGCCTGCCTCGGCCTCCCAAAGTGCTGGGATTACAGGCGTGAGCCACCGCACCAAGACTGGATTTCAATTCTGACCCACTGTAAGAGGTGACTGACCTCAACTCACCTTAGCACCCAGCCTCATTTATTTTCCACAAAATAAGGGTAACAAACCACCTTGATGATCTATTATATGTAAAACACCTGCTTATGGCTGGGCATGGTGGCTCACACCTGTAATCCCAGCACTCTAGGAGGCCAAAGTGGGAGCATCACTTGAGGCCAGGAGTTCAAGACCAGCCTGGGCAACATAGCAAGACCTCATCTCTACAAAACATTTAAAAATTAGCCAGGTGTGGTGGTGTACACCTGTAGTCCCAACTACTCGGGAGGCTGAGGCAGGAGGATCAACTGAGCTTAGGAGTTTGAAGCTGTAGTGTGGGATAATTGTACCACAGTGGCTCACACCTGTAATCCCAACAGTTTGGGAGGCTGAGGCAGGAGGATCGCTTTAGCCCAGAAATTCGAAGTCAGCCTGGGCAACATGATGAAACCCCATCTCTACTAAAAATACAAAAAATTAACCAGCATGGTGGTGCTCACCTGTAATCCCAGCTACTCAGGAGTCTGAGTGGAAGGATCACCTGAGCTCAGGAGGCAGAGTTTGCAGTGATCCAAGATTGCACCACTGCACCACTGCACCACTCCAGCGTGGGCGACAGAGCAAGAACCTGTCTCCAAAAAAAAAAAAAAAAAAAGGCATTTCCATACACCTAACCTATTGAACATCATAGCTTCACCTAGTTGTCCTTAAACGTGGTCAGAAAACTTACATTAACCTACACTTGGGCAAAATCAACTAATGCAAAGCCTATTTTGTAATAAAGTGTTGAATATCTCATGTAATTTATTAAATACTCTCCTGAAAGTAAAAAATAGAATGGTGGTATGGGTACTTGAAGCATGGTTTCTACTGAATGTGGATCTCTTTCTAAACATTTATTTTTTGTTTATTTTTCTATTTATTTATTTATTTATTTATTTTTGAGACAGAGTCTCAGAGTCTTGCTCTGTCGTCCAGGCTAGAGTGCAATGGCACAGTCTCAGCTCACTGCAACCTCCACCTCCCCAGTTCAAGTGATTCTCCTGCCTCAGCCTTCCACGTAGCTGGGATTACAGGTGCCCACCACGTCTGGCAAATTTTTTTGTATTTTTAGTAGAGATCAGGTTTCACCATGTTGGCCAGGCTGGTCTCAAACTCCTGACCTCAGGTGATCCTCCCACCTCGGCCTCCCAAAGTCCTGGGATTACAGGCGCCCGCCACCATGCCTGGCTAATTTTTTTCTGTTTTTAGTAGAGACAGGGTTTCACCATGTTGGCCAGGCTGGTCTCAAACTCCTGATCTCAGGTGATCCACCCACCTCGGCCTCCCGAAGTGCTGGGATTACAGGCATGAGCCACTGCGCCTGGCCTCTTTTGAAACATTGTAAAGTCAAGAAAATTGTAAATTTGTAAATCGGAGAGCACCTGTATTGTATGATTGTACCTATATGAGGTCCCTAGAGTCATCAAATTCAGAGAGACAAAGTACAATGGTGCTGCCAGGGGCTGGAAGAGGGAAGTGGAGAGTAAGTGTTTCATGGGTAACTTTGCAAGTTGAAACGATTTCTGGAGCTGGATAATGGTGGTTGCACAACAATGTGAATATACTTTTTTTTTGTTTTTAGATGGAGTCTCGCTCTGTTGCCCAGGCTGGAGTACAATGGCACGATCTGGGCTCACTGCAACCTCTGCCTCTTGGGTTTAAGTGATTCTCCTGCCTCAGCCTCCCGAGTAGCTGAGATTACAAGTGTATGCCACTGCGCTCAGCTAATTTTTGTATTTTTAGTAGAGATGGGGTTTCACCATATTGGCCAGGCTGGTCTTGAACTCCTGACCTCAAGTGATCCACCCACCTTGGCTTCCCAAAGTGCTGGGATTACAGGCATGGGCCACCAGGCCTAGCCAATGTGAATATACTTAATGCCCCTGAAGTATACACTTAAATGTGGCTAATAAATTTAGGAAGTGTGTGGTGGCTCACGCCTGTAATCCCAGCACTTTGAGAAGCCAATGTGGGTGGATCACTTGAGCTCAGGAAGTTGAAACCAGCCTGGGCAACATGGTAAAACTCTGTCTCTACTAAAAATACAAAAAAATTAGCCAGGCATGGTGGTGCACGCCTGTAGTCCCAGCTACTTGGGAGGCTGAGGTAGGAGGATGGATTGAGCCCAGGAGGTCAAGGCTACAGTGAGCTGTGACTCTGCCACTGCACTTCAGCCTGGGCAATAGAGCAAGACCCTGTCTCAAAAAAAAAAAAAAAGATAAGTTTTATGTTGTGTATTTTACCACAATTTTTTTGAAAAGGATAAAAAGAAACTTTCTCTCAATCCAAGACCAAGGAAGTTACTAAGTGTAACTCTTGCAGCTAAAATTAGCCTGGACTTTGAGAGCCGATCCTCCAAGTTCTCACACCCCCACTGGGACAACAGCCCCAGCCTGCCCTGCCAATCATTCCCTGCCTGGCCAGTGGCTTGCACGCCCCCTTCGCAGACTAGGCTGGGAGGCTATTTTGGTACAATCTGTTCTCTTGGAAAATGAGATCTCAGAACATTAATGCCAGAAGGCAGGGAGCCAACTTATCTCCAACACCCACTAGGTGCTAAATGAACCCGACCAGGGGCTCTGTGAGCACTTTGACAGAGGCGGCTTTTGTCCCAACTCCAGACCTCACTTTGTGCCAAGGACTTTGCAGTCACTCTTCCTAGCTGTCCTAAGAGGAAACTGAGGCTCAGAGAAGGGGAGTTACTTGCCCAAGCTACATATCTTGGAGATTAAAAGCCAGGGTTTGGCCAGGCACGGTGGCTCACACCTGTAATCTCAGCACTTTGGGATCGCTTGAGGAGACCAGCCTGGCCAACATGGTGAAACCCTGTCTCTACTAAAAAACAAAAATTAGGCCGGGTGCGGTGGCTCACGCCTGTAACCCCAGCACTTTGGGAGGCCGAGGCGGGCGGATCACAAGGTCAGGAGATCGAGACCATCCTGGCTAACACGATGAAACCCTATCTCTACTAAAAAATACAAAAAATTAGCTGGGCGTTGTGGCGGGCGCCCGTAGTCCCAGCTACTCGGGAGGCTGAGGCAGGAGAATGGCGTGAACCTGGGAGGCGGAGCTTGCAGTGAGCCGAGATCGCGCCACTGCACCCTAGCCTGGGCAACAGAGCGAGACTCTGTCTCAAAAAAAAAAAAAAAAATACAAAAATTAGCCAGGCATGGTGGCTCTTGCCTGTAATCCCAACTACACGGGATGCTGCAGCAGAAGAATCGCTTGGACCTGAGAGGCGGAGTTTGCAGTGAGCCGAGATAGCGCCACTGCACTCCAGCTTGGGCAACAGAGTGAGACTCTGTCAAAAAAAAAAAAGAAAGGATTTGAACAGGTTTGGGAAACCCCAAAGGCTGCTCTCTTTTTCCTTCTCTTTTGAGATTAAGGTAGACTTTAGCCACAAAGTTCTGCAAGGTTTTTTTGTAGTGTTTCTTTGTGGGTTTTTTGTTTTGTTTGTTTTTTGTTTTTTGTTTTTGTTTGTTGTTTTGAGACAGGGTCTGGCTCTGTTGCCCAGGCTGGAGTGCAGTGGTGCAATTTCGGCTCACTGCAACCTCTGCCTCCCAGGCTCAAGTGATTCTCCCACATCAGCCTCCTGAGTAGCTGGGACTACAGGCACATGCTACCATGCCTGGCTAATTTTTGTATTTTTTGCAGAAATGGGGTTTCACCATGTTACCCAGGCTAGTCTCAAAGTTCTGGCCTCAGGTGATCCTCCCACCTCAGCCTCCCAAAAGGGCCACGCCGCCGGGCAAATTCTGCAAGTTTATACAAACACATACAGTTGTGTAACTACTGCCACATTAAAAATGCAGAACAGTCCCTTCCCTCCCAAAATTCCTCTGTCCCTCTTGTGGATAATCTCTCCTTCCACCTCAACTCCTGGCAGCCACTGATCTGTTTTCCACACTTAAAATTTTTTCTTTTTTTTTTTTTTTTTGAGATGGGGTCTCGCTCTGTCACCCAGGCTGGAGTGCAGTGGTGCACGATCTCAGCTCACTGCAACCTCTGCCTCCCGAGTTCAAGCGATTCTCCTGCCTCAGCCTCCTGAGTAGCTGGGACTACAGGCACCTGCCACCCCCAGCTAATTTTTGTATTTTTAGTAGGTGTGGGGTTTCAGGCTGGTCTCAAACTCCTGTCCTCAAATGATCCACCCACCTCAGCCTCCCAAAGTGCTGGGATTACAGGTGTGAGCCACTGCGCCTGGGCCAAAATTTTGTATTTCTAAAATGACCTACAGCCGAGTATGTGGCATGCACCTGCAATCCCTATCACTCAGGAGGGTGAGGTGGGAGGATCCCTTGAGCCGGGGAATTTGAGGCTGTAATGATCCATGTTCCTGCCACTGCACTCCAGCCTGGGTGACAAAGCGATACCCCATCTCTAAAGATAAAATGTCCCGCCAATGGGAGCCCACAGTACGTAGCCTCTTGGGTCTGGATTCTTTCATTTAGCAAATGCATCTGAGATTCAACCACACTGCTGTAGATGGTCACTCCTTTTCATTGCTGTGTAATGTTCCATCATATGCATAAACCAGGTGGCTCATCCACTTACCAACTGATGGACATTTGGGATGTTCCCAGTTTTTGGTGATTACCAAAAAAAAAAAAATAAATAAAATAAATAAATTAAAAAGCTGATATAAACTTGTTTTTCATGTGCGAAGGTGAATTTTTGTTTCACCACAATGGGATTGTTGTGTTATAGGGTAAGTGATGTTTAATTTAATAAGAAACTGTCAGGCTGGGCGAGGTGGCTCACACCTGTAATCTCAGCACTTTGGGAGGCTGAGGCAGGAGGATCACTTGAGCCCAGGAGTTTCAAATCAGCCTGGGCAACAGGGCGAGACACCATCTATACAAAAAATACAAAAATGATCTGGATGTGGTGATGTGTGCCTGTAGTCCCAGCTACTCAAGCGGCTGAGGTGGGAGGATCACATGAGCCCAGGAGGTCAAGGCTGCAGTGAGCTATGATTGCACCACTGGACTCCAGCCTGGATGACAGAGTGATACCCTGTCTCAAATAAATACGTAAATAAATAAATTTAAAAGAAACTGTCCAAGTGTCTCCCACCAGCAGTGTGTGAGCTCCAGCCACCCCCAAATCTTTACCTGCACCAGGCATTGTCAGTTATTTTAATTTAATCCATCCTTAAAGGAGGCTGGACACAGTGACTCACATCCCTTTGTTTTGGGAGACCAAGGTAGGAAGATCACCTGAGCCCAAAATTAGCCCCAAGGTGATGGTATTAGGAGGTGGGGCCCTTGGGAGGTGATTAGGTCATGAGGCTGTGGCCCTCATAATGGGATTAGTGCCCTTCCACAAGAGGCCACCAAGAAACTCCTTGATCTTTCTACCATGTGGGGACACCAAGAGAAGATGCCATCTGTGAACCAGATAGCCAGCCCTTACCAGACAGTGAATCTGCCAGCTTTTTGATCTTGAACTTCCCAGCCTCCAGAACCATGAAAAATAAATTTCTGTTGTTTACAAGCCACCAGTTTATAGTATTTTGTTGTAGCACACTGAAAGGACTAAAACAGGAGATAAGGTCTTTTTTTTTTTTAATTTTTTTTAGCACCAAACTGATTGAGATAAGGTCTTTAAAGAGATAATTAAGTTAAATAGTCAGCCAAGCAGGGTGGCTCACATGCCTGTAATCCCAGCACTTTGGGAGGCTGAGGTGGATGGATCACTTGAGATCAAGAGTTTAAGACCAGCCTGGCCAACGTGGTGAAACTCCATCTCTACTAAAATTACAAAAATTAGCCAGGCATGGTGGCACGTGCCTGTAATCCCAGCTACTCAGGAGGCTGAGGCATGAGAATCACTTGAACCCGGGAAGTGGAGGTTGCAGTGAGCCGAGATGGTGCCACTGCACTCCAGCCTAGGCCACAGAGCCAGACTCCATCTCAAAATAATAATAATAATAATAATAATTAAGTTTTAGAAAAAGTCTATAGGTGGGCCCTGATCTAATTCACTGGTGTCCTCACAGGCAGAGAAGACTAGGATACAGACATACGAAGAGGGAAGACCATACGAGGACAGAGAAGGCAGCCATCTGCCACCCAAGCAGAGAGGCCTTGAGAAACAAAACCAACTGACACCTTGATGTCAAACTTCCACCCTCAAGAATTATGGAAAAATAAATGTCTGTGGCTTAAGCGACTCTGTCTGGAGTATGTTACTGCAGCCTATTCATTTATTTATGAGACAGGGTCTCATTCTGTCATCCACGCTGGAGTGCAGTGGTGCAATCTCAGCTCATTGCAGCCTCGAACTCCTGGGCTCAAGCGATCCTCCCACCTCTGCCTCCTGAGTAGCTGGGATTACAGGCTCACATCACCACACCTGGCTAATTTTTAATTTTTTTTTTTTTGTAGAGACTGGGTCTCAATATGTTGGCCAGGTTGGTCACGAACTCCTGAGCTCAAGTGATCCTTTGGCCTCAGCCTCCCAAAGTGCGGGGGTTACAGGCATGAGCCACCATGCCCAGACTTTTTTCCCTTATAATTGAAAGCTTCTTTTTTTATAGCTTTACTGAGGCATAACTGACAGATGAACTATGCATATATAAAACATAAACTTTTAAGTACTTAGGTTGAATGAGTGAAAAAAATAAGTAAAAAAAAAAATTAATTAAAAATAAATAAAAAAGAGGCCGGCGTGGTGGCTCACACCTGTAATCCCAGGACTTTGGGAGGCTGAGGCAGGTGGGTCATTTGAGGCCAGGAGTTCGAGACCAGCCTGGCCAATATGGCAAAACCCTGTCTCTGCTAAAAATACAAAAATTAGCCAGGCATGGCAGTGGGCTCCTGTAATCCCAGGTACTCTGGAGGCTGAGGCAGGAGAATCACTTGAACCCAGGAGGCAGAGGTTACAGTGAGCCAAGATTGCACCACTGCCCTCCAGCCTGGGCGACAGAGCCAGACTCTCTCTCTCTCTAAATACATAAATAAGAAAAAAGTTAATTTTTTTTTTTTTACTTTTAAGTAATAAAAGCAAAATTTAGGCCAGGCACAGTGGCTCACGCCTGTAATCCCAGCATTTTGGGAAGCTGAGGTGGGCAGATCACCTGAGGTTAGGAGTTTGAGACCAGCTTAGCCAACATGGTGAAGCCCTGTCTCTGCTAAAAATACAAAAATTAGCCACGTATGGTGGTGGGCACCTGTAATCCCAGCTACTCAGGAGGCTGAGGCAGGAGAATCACTCGAACCCAGGAGGCAGAGGTTGCAGTGAGCCGAGATCATGCCACTGCACTCCAGCCTGGGTGACAGAGCAAGACTCCATCTCAAAAAACAAAACAAAACAAAAACCCAAAAAGTAAAATTTAATAGATTCAGACATGGGTATAGACCCGAGAAACCAGCACAATCAAGGCCATCAACAGATCCATCACCCGAGTTTCCTGGTGCCACTGCAAAATTCCTCTCACCTGCCCTACCCTGCCCTTCTTTCCTCAACCATATGCTGATCAGCTTTTTGTTACAATAGTTTGCTTTTTCTAGGATTTCAGATAAATGGATGCCTATAGTACACATTCTTTTTTGTATGGCTTTTTCCCACCAATCTGGATACATTCGAGGCTCATTCATGTTGTTGCATGTTCACCACCCACACCGCCTTTTTTATTTTATTTATTTATTTATTTATTTATTTTGCTGAACATTAGGCAATAGTATGGTCGGAGCACAGCTGTTCATTTATTCACATTTTTGTTTTTTTTTTTTTTAAAGACAGGGTCTTGCTCTGTCACTCATGCTTCAGTACAGTGGCACCATCACAGCTCACTGCAGCCTCAACCTCCTGGGCTCAAACAATCCTCTGTCCTGTACCTCCCAAAGCACTGGGATTATATAGGTGTGAGTCACCATGACCAGCCTGTGTTTAACTTATGGTGTTTTTGTTTTGTTTTGTTTTTTCGAGATGGAGTCTTGCTCTGTCACCCAGGCTGGAGTGCAGTGGCGCAATCTCAGCTCACTGCAACCTCTGCCTCCTGGTTTCAAGTGATTCTCCTGCCTTAGCCTCCTGAGTAGCTGGGATTACAGGCAGGTGCCACCATGCCCGGCTAATTTTTCTTATTTTTACAAAATTACATCATGTTGGGGTTTCACCATGTTGGTCAGGCTGGTCTCGAACTCCTGATCTCAAGTGATCCGCCCACCTTGGCCTCCCAAAGTGCTGGGATTACAGGGGTGAGCCACTGAGCCCAGCTAACATTTTGTTTTTTGTTTTGTTTTGGTTTGGTTTTTTTTTTTTTTTTTTTGGAGACAGAATCTTGCTCTGTCACCCAGGCTGGAGTGCAGTGGCGCTATCTCAGCTCACTGCAACCTCCCCCTCCCAGGTTCAAGGGATCCTCCCGCCTCAGCCTTCGAGTAGCTGGGATTACAGGTACACACCACCACGCCTGGCTAATTTTTTGTATTTGTAGTAGAGACAGGGTTTCACAACGTTGACCAGGCTGGTCTCGAACTCCTGAACTCAAGTGATCTGCCCACCTGGGCTTCCCAAGGTGCTAGGATTATAGGCGTGAGCCATTGCACCCGGCCCCTATGTTTAACTTATAAAAAAAAACCTGCCAAATTGTCTTCCAAAGTGGTTGCACCTTTTTACCTTCCTACCAAGCATATGAGAGTTCCTATTGCTCCACATCCTCACCAGTACTAAAATGACCATACTGTCATTTTAATTTTAGCCATTTTGTTGGATGTGAAGTGACAACTCATTGTGGTTTTGATTTGCATTCTTCTCATGGCTGAAGATGTGTATCTGACTGGGCATGGTGGCTCACGCCTATAATCCCAGCATTTTGGGAGGCCGAGGCAGGAGGATTGCTTGAGCCCAAGAGTTCAAGGCCAGTCTGGGCAACAGAGCACGACTCCAACTCTACAAAAAATACAAAACTTTGCCAGGCATGGTGGCACACACTTGTAGTCCCAGCTACTCAGGGGGCTGATGTGGAAGGATCGCTTGAACCCAGGAGGCGGAGGTTACAGTGAGCCAAGATTGAGCCACTGCATTCCAGCTTGGGCGACAGAGCAATACCCTGTCTCAAAAAAATGTAAAAAATTAAAAATTTTAAAAACATAAAAAACTTTAAAAGAAACTGTCCAATTGTCTCCCACCAGCAGTGTGTGAGTTCCAGCTGCCCCCAAATCCTTACCTACACTGGATATTGTCAGTTATTTTTATTTTATCCATTCTGAAAGGTGGCGGGGAGCAGTGGCTCATGCTTGTAATCCCAGCACTTTGGGAGGCCAAGGCAAGAGGATCACTTGAGCCAGAAGTTGGAGACCAGCCTGGGCAACATAGGGAGATCCCATCTCTACAAAAAAATTAGGCCGGGTGCAGTGGCTCACCCCTGTAATCCCAGCATTTTGGGAGGCCGAGGCAGGTGGATCACCTGAGGTCAGGAGTTCCAGACCAGCCTGGCCAACATGGTGAAACCCCGTCTCTACTAAAAATACAAAAAATTAGCTGGGGGGGAGTGGCACATGCCTGTAATCCCAGCTAGTCAGGAGGCTGAGGCAGGAGAATCAATCGAACCTGGGAGGCAGGAATTGCAGTGAGCTGAGATTGCGCCACTGCACTCCAGCCTGGGCAACAAGAGGGAAACTCCGTCTCCAAAAGAAAAAAAAAAAAAAGGCCTTATCTCCTGTCTTAGTCCATTTAGGGTGCTACAAGAAAATACTAGAAAATGGTGGCTTATAAACAATGGAAATTTATTTCTCACAGTCTGGAGGCTGGGAAGTTCATGATCAAGATACTGGCAGATTCACTGTGTGGTAAGGGCTGGCTTCCTGGTTCATACATATCTTCTCTCTGTGTCCTCACATGGTAGGAGGAGCAAAGTGTTTCTTTGGGGCCTCTTCTGTAAGGGCACTAATCCCATTATGAGAGCCCCACCCTCACGACCTAATCACCTCCCAAGGGTCCCACCCCCTAATACCTTAGGGGTTAAGACTTCAACAAATGAATTTGAGAGGAACCCAATTCAATTCATAACAGGTATGCAGTGGCATATGCTTGTGGTTTTAATGTGCAATTTACATGATATCTGCCAACCACACAATTTCTTTGGTGGCGTCTATTCAAATCTTTTGCCCAATTTTTTCTTAAGACAGGGTCTTGCTGTGTTGCCCAGGTTGGACACCACCTAACGGGCTCAAGTGATCCTCCTGCCTTGGTCTCCAGAGTAGCTAGGACTACAGGTGTGAGTCACCATGCCCAGCTTCTTTTGCCCAATTTGGTGTGGAGTTTTTTTCTCCTTTATTCTTATTTTATTTATTTGAGACAGGGTCTCACTGTTCCACCCAGGCTGAAGTGCAGTTGCCCAATCTTAGCTCACTGCAGCCTCAGCCTCCTGGGCTGAAGTGATTTTCCCCACTCAACCTCCAGAGTGCCTGGGTCTACAGGCACGAGTCACCATACCCGGCTAATTTTTAAATTTTTTTTTTTTGTAGAGACGGAGTCTCACTATGTTGTGCAGGCTGATCACCAACTCCTGGGCTCCAGTGATCCTCCTGCCTCAGCCTCCCAAAGTGCTGGGACTACAGACGTGAGCCACCAAGCTCAGGCTTTTCTCCCTTATAATTGAAGGGTTCTTTTTTACAGCTTTACTGAGGCATCACTGACAAATGATGTACTGCGTGTATTTGCAATGTACAATGTAATAGGTTCTGACATGTGTATAGACCCAAGAAACTAGCACAATCAAAGTGATCCTCCTGCCTTGGTCTCCAGAGTAGCTAGGACTACAGGTGTGAGTCACCATGCCCAGCTTCTTTTGCCCAAAGAAGCTCACCCTACCTGCCTTTCCCCAAGCACCCACTGATCAGCTTTCTGTTATTATACATTAGTTTGCTTTTTCTAGGATTTCATATAATGTATGTGCACAGTATACATTTTTTTTTTTTTTGAGATGGAGTCTCGCTCTGTCGCCCAGGCTGGAGTGCTGTGGCGCGATCTCAGCTCACTGCAAGCTCTGCCTCCCGGGTTCATGCCATTCTCCTGCCTCAGCCTCCCAAGTAGCTGGAACTACAGGCGCCCGCCGCCACATCCGGCTGATTTTTCGTATTTTTAGTAGAGATGGGGTTTCACCATGTTAGCCAGGATGGTCTCCATCTACTGACCTCGTGATCCACCTGCCTTGGCCTCCCAAAGTGCTGGGATTACAGGCGTGAGCCTTTTTTTTTTTTTTTTTTTTTTTTTTTAAAGAATGAGTTTTGTTCTTGTTGTCCAGGTTGGAATGCAATGGCTCCACCTCAGCTCACTGCAACCTCCACCTCCCAGGTTCAAGCAATTCTCCTGCCTCAGCCTCCTGAGTAGCTGGGATTACAGGCACCTGCCACCATGCCTGGCTAATTTTTGTAGTTTTAGTAGAGGCAGGGTTTCATCATGTTGGCCAGGCTGGTCTTGAACTCCTGACCTCAGGTGATCTACCCGCTTCGGCCCTCCAAAGTGCTGGGATTACAGGGATGAGCCACCGTGCCCAGCCATCCCCACATCTTGAAGCCAAAATCCCAGGCATGTGGCTGGGCTTGGTGGCTCACGCCTGTAATCCCAGCACTTTGGGAGGCCGAGGTGGGTGGATCATTTGAGGTCAGGAGTTCAAGACCAGCATGGCAACATGGTGAAACCCCGCTTTTACTAAAAACACAAAAATTAGCCGGGCGTGATAGCGGGCACCTGTTATCCCAGCTACTCCGGAGGCTGAGGCAGGAGAATTGCTTGAACCCAGGAGGCGGAGGTTGCAGGGAGCTGAGATCGGGCCACTGCACTCCAGCCTGGGCAACAGAGTGAGACTCCGTCTCAAACAAAAACAAAAACAAAAAACAAAATCCCAGGCATGAATCAGACAAGCCATGAGGGTTCATTCACAATGATTTATTGGCTGCCCCTCCACGCAGAGCTGCAGTGGACAAGCAAGAGGATGAAACCTCCCCAGGACCCACCTAACTCCCAGGCATCACAGGAACAAGGCACTTTTCCAACAGCCTGGCAACATCTGGGACTCCAACGAGGTCTGGGCCCAAACCTCACCTGAGACTGGCCATGCCTGTCCCATGCACCCACCCCTCTCAGACATCCTGGTGACCTAGGCTGAGATGAGGGTGACCAGGAGGGGACCCTTCAGCTATAATATCATCCACCTCTCTCACACTGAAGCAGGTTCCTGGCCCGCCCAGCAGCAGCACAAGGCTGAGCACAGAGCAGGTAAGCATCTGTATGTTTGTTCAATGGCTGAATGAGTGACAATGGACTCCAGCCTGAGGGAGACCTGATACATCCAGGTCCCAACTGTGCACACTCAGAGCCCCTTGATAGAGCTGGATTGTGGAACCCCACCCAGCTGGCTCCATTTCTTTGGTTTAGGGGGAGCCTGAGACGAACAGATCATAAGCCTTTCACACCATCTGGTATCTCAAGCCTGCCCCAGACCTGTCTATTGAGGGCTTCCTTTGTGCCAGGGAACCTGT
This sequence comes from Symphalangus syndactylus, assembly GCF_028878055.3. Classification (NCBI taxonomy): domain Eukaryota; kingdom Metazoa; phylum Chordata; class Mammalia; order Primates; family Hylobatidae; genus Symphalangus; species Symphalangus syndactylus. The sequence continues at coordinate 42,819,351 of NC_072435.2, read as the reverse complement.
GCGTTTCTCTGATCCACACACACGAACGATCTAAAACGCAAAGCCATTTGCAATCATAATTTCCAACTGTCCTGGTCTCCCCTCCTGACTGCACGAGGCTTAGAAGCATGTGAGCCTTTTTTACCTGCAGCTTCACATCAGCCCTTCCATACAGTGGGGGGCCAAGGGTCTCCACTATACAGATCGGGAGTGCCAAGCTCAGAGGAGGAAGGAAACTTGTCCAGGGACGCCCAGCAAGAGTCGGGACTTTCTGGGCACGGGAAAATGTCTAGCCACTGAGGAGCGTAAGAAGAGACTGAAATGGCAGCACCTGGCTCACAGGTACTTAGAAAATGTCCATCAAGTGAATGGATCTCAACATGGCTTGAAGTTCTTCAGGAGTCAATATGCAATTTTTTTTTTTTGAGACAGGGTCTTGCTCTATTGGCCAGGCTGGAGTGCAGTGGGAAGATCTCGGCTCACTGCAACCTCCACCTCCCGGATTCATGTGATTCTCCTGCCTCAGCCTCCCAAGTAGCTGGGATTAAAGGCGTGCACCACCACGTCTCGCTAATTTTTGTATTTTTAGTAGAGATGGGGTTTCACCATGTTGGCCAGGCTGGTCTTGAACTCCTGACCTCAGGTGATACGCCCGCCTCGGCCTCCCAAAGTGCTAGGATTATAGGCATGAGCCACTGTGCCTGGTCAAGATGCAATTTTAAAGAAGGAAAAATAGAACTAAGGACATCAGTGCCAACCAGTGATATTCTTGACTGGAGCTGCTGCCAGGATTCTGTGAACCCCTCCAAAAGCTGTGACTCTATGGGGTCCTGGCAGAGAGAAAGAGGGAACCCCGATTTCTACAAAAGTTCTTCATCCTCATCCCCATATCTCAACCCCCACGTCAGCCCTGGAGGGTGAGCCAATGACCCTGATTTGCAGATGGGGAAGTCAAGGCCAGGAAAGGATAGGTCTGAGCACAGGAAGCCTCCCAGCTCAGAGGGTCCTGGGTCCGGGTCCTCTCTCCGGTGCCCCTTGGGCCACCCCCTAATCCGCCTTCTTGGTCTTCTTCTTCCTGGAGCCCTCGCTCAACTCCTCCTTGGACTTGGCGGGCATGGCCGAATGCTGAGCTCCTGGCCCACCACTGCCATGGGACCCACCGTGGTTGTCATGGGGATGGTCACCCCCGCAGGCCGAACCAAACAGCACGGGGCAGATGTAGCCCTCCAGGGCATCAAAGGGGGAGCTGTGTGAGTGGGTGGCTGTCAGAAACACCTGAGGTGGGGTGGCCAGGGGGACAGCAAGAGAGACAGAGGGAGACCAAGATAGAAAGCAAAGGAGGGGAGGGCAGGGTAGGGAGAAGAGAAGAGAGAACATCATCAAAGTCAAGGTTGGAGGTAGCCCAGACCCAGCCCTCTGGCTGCATGCACCCCCCAGGATGATGGGCGACCATCCCAGGTTTCCCAGGATGCCAGATTTCGAGTGTTGACCCCTGGAAAGTTCCGAGCACACTGGGACTGCTGGTCACGCATCCCCCAGAATTCCCCACAACACCTGGACTCAGAGAAAAGCTGTGCTAAGTGCAGGTCTGAAGGTCTGTGTCCTCCCAAATTCATATGTTGAAACCTATCACCAAGGTGATGGTACTAGGAGGTGAGGCCTTTGGAGGGGTGATTAGACCGTGAGGGTGGAGCCTTCAGGAAAGACATTAGTGCCCTCATAAAGAGGCCCAGGAGAGCTAACCCGTCCCTTCCACCATGTGAGGACACAGTGAGATGTTGCCTGTCTGCAACCATGAAAGAGGGCCCTCACCAGAACTGACCAGGCTAGTACCCTGATCTTGGACTTCCCAGCCTCCAGAACTGTAAGAAATACATTTCTGGCCAGGTGTGGTGGCTCACACCTGTAATCCCGCACTTTGGGAGGCCGAGGTGGGTGGATCATGAGGTCAGGAGATCGACACCATCCTGGCTAACATGGTGAAACCCCGTCTCTACTAAAAATACAAAAAAATTAGCCAGGCGTGGTGGCGGGGGCCTGTAGTCCCAGCTGCTCAGGAGGCTGAGGCAGGAGAATGGCGTGAACCCGGGAGGCGGAGCTTGCAGTGAGTGGAGATGGCGCCACTGCACTCCGGCCTGGGCGACAGAGCAAGACGCCGTCTCAAAAAAAAAAAAAAAAATACATTTCTTCCTTTTCATTTTTTTGGAGACAGGGTCTCACTCTGTTGCCCAAACTGGGGTACAATGGCATGATCTCAGGTCACTGCAGCCTCTGCCTCCTGGGTTCAAGCAATTCTCATGCCTCAGCCATCCAAGTAACTGGGATTACAGGCATGCGCCACCATGCCTGGTTAATTTTTGTATTTATATTTTGTTTGCCTGTTTGTTTGTTTTTGAGACAGAGTCTCACTCTGTTGCCCAGGCTGGAGTGCGGTGGTGCGATCTTGGCTCACTGCAACCTCCACCTCCAGGGTTCCAGTGATTCTCCTGCCTCAGCCTCCCAAGTAGCTGGGATTACAGGCATGCGACACCACGCCTGGCTAATTTTTGTATCTTTAGGAGAGATGGGGTTTCGCCATGTTGCCCAGGCTGGTCTTGAACTCCCGGCTTCAAGTGATCTGTCTGCCTCGGCCTCCCAAAGTGCTGGGGTTATAGGCATGAGCCCCCGTGCCCAGCCAAGGAATAAATTTCTGTTGTTTCTAAGCCACCCAGTCTATGGCACTGCATTCTGTTATACAGCAGCCTGGATGGACTAAGACATTTGGCCTGGGGTAGAGCTACAAACATAGCAGGACAGGATCCCAGCCATCTGCCTGCCTCTCCCTTCTCCCCTAATGCAGGGAGACTCATGCTCACTCCCTTTTGACAGCCCTGGAGTACTCGCCCAGGCAAGACACAGCCCTGAGCTGAGATCTTCATGCAGAGGGAGAGAGCCCAGCCCCTGAAGACCCCTCCTGGGTGGGGTGATGTCAACTCAAGGCATGACTGTCAGACTAGAACTACTCCTGGTCCAACTGAGTTCCTGGCTCCCTGATGCTGCCATTTCAGCTTCTTGTCCCTCTGGTCTCTGTACCCAAGGGACTGGGCCCACCTTGACCTTGGCTCAAGCTGGGCCGTTTGCACAGAAAGCCTGTTCCTCTCACCTGTGTCCTGGCTGCTGGACACTGCCTTTTAAACTCTCTTCCCAGTGACCTACTGGCAAGCATCTCCCCTCTCTGGGCTGCCCTGTCCCGGCCATATAAGGCTGGAGTGTCCAATTTCCCCACTCTCAGCCTGGAGGTGGCAGGGTGGCATTGGTCAAGGCAAGAACGCTGCAGGAAGAGAAAGGCTTACCTTACAGGACACCATGAACATGGTGAAGATGAAGATGAGGCTGGCTTTGGACACCGGCAGCCAGCGGGTCTGCTGGAGAGTGAAGAGGATGGCTCCATACAGGCTGGCCTTGGTGGGGCTGGAGGGAGCAGCTGTCATTACCAGGAGGTGCCTGCATGGCTCAAGTCTTCGTAACTCTGGCCCAGACACCCCCCTGCCCTGGCACCAACTCCCATCCCAGCTTCTCTCTTTTCTTTTCCTTTTGAGATGGAGTCTCGCTCTGTTGCCCAGGCTGGAGTGCACTGGTACAACCTCGGCTCACTGCAACCTCCACCTCCTTGTTTCAAGTGTTTCTCCCACCTCAGCCTCCCAAGTAGCTGGGATTACAGGCATATGCCACCATGCCTGGCTAATTTTTGTATTTTTAGTAGAGACAGGGTTTCACCATGTTGGCCGGGTTGGTCTCGAACTCCTGGCCTCAAGTGATCTGCTCGGCCTCCCAAAGTGCTGGGATTATAGGCATGAGCCACTGCGCCCAGCACAGCTTCTCCTGATTGTAAGGTGGGAGGTTGAGGTGGTGTCATCCTATGCATGATGGGTTAACCTGGTCTAAGGAAAGGTCTGGCCTTTGTCCAGCTCCTGGAATATGCCCTCTAAGCCCTTGGAGTGTACTGCCTTGATAAGACTGTCTTTGTTTGCCTGAGGAGGGCCTTGGGCCACACCAGGTAGTAACAACGTAATTTATGGTGGGGGTCTTGGGCCATGCAGCATCAGGTGGACCTCTAGAAGGGCTGAAGACTGAGGTCAGCCACACAAGTGGTTAGCTAGTTCTGAGCCACAATAAAAACCCTGGATACCCAGGCTCAGAAGAGCTTCCCTGGTTGGCAGTATGCCATGCATGTTGTCACACATTGCTGCTGGGAGAATGAAGCCCTGTCCACGTGATTCCACTGGGAGAGGAAAACTGGATGTTTGCACCTTTTCTCTCCTGTACTCTGCCTCATGCACGTTTTGCCCCTGCTGATTTCTTGTTTGTGTATGAGTCAGAGTCTTATGCTATCACCCAGGCTGGAATGCAGTGGCATGATCTTAGCTCCCTGCAACCTCCACCTCCTGGGTTCCAGTGATTCTCCTGCCTCAGCCTCCTGAGTAGCTAGGATTACAGGTGCCCACCACCATGCCAGCTGATTTTTGCATTTTTACTAGAGATGGGGTTTTGCCATGTTGGCCAGGCTGGTTTTGAACTCCTGACCTCAAGTGATCCACCCACCTCAGCCTCCCAAAGTGCTGGGATTACAGGCCTGAGCCACCGCACCCAGCCAACCCCGCTGATTTCATTTTATTTGTTTATTTATTTATTTATTTATTTTATGTATTTATTTATTTTTAGAGACAGGGTCTCTCTCTGTCACCCAGGCTGGAGTGCAGTGGTCTGATCATGGCTCACTGTAACTTCAAACTCCGAGGCTCAAGTGATTCTCCCACCTCAGCCCCACAAGTAGCTAGGGCTAGAGTTACATGCCACTGTGCCTGCTTAATTTTTAAGTCTTTTTTTTTTTTTTTTGTAGAGATGGAGTCTTGTTCTATTGCATAGGCTGGTCTTGAACTCCTGGCCTTGGGCAATCCTCCTATCTCGGCCTCCCACAGTGCTGGGATTACAGGCGTGAGCTGCCTCTGCTGATTTTATTCTGTATCTTGTCACTGTAATAAATCATAACCCTAAATATAATGGCTTTGCTAAGTTCTCTGAGTCCTTCTACATCCAACATCAGGATGATCTTGGGGATCCCCCATCAGCTCATTCCCCCAGAAAATGTGATTACAACATGCAGAGTTTTCCTTAACTTATTTTTTTCCTTGCAAAATAGGTTTAAGATATTTTTATTTGTTGCAAAAGACAGACCTGTGACTTCTATTCATGATGTCTGTCTCTCATTGCTTTTTTTGTTTGAGACAAGGTCTCACTCTGTTGCCCAGGCTGGAGTACACTTGTGTGATCACAGCTCACTCCAGCTTCAACCTTCTGAGATTAAGCGATCTTCCTGCCTCAGCGTCCTGAGTAGCTGGGACTACAGGCATGCCCCACCACACCTGGCTAATTTTTTTTTTTTTTTTTTTTTTTAAGAGATAGGATGTTGTAATGTTGCCCAGGCTGGTCTTGAATTCCTGGTTTCAAGCAATCCTCCTACCTCAGCTTCCTGAATAGCTGGGATTACAGGGATGAGACACCATGCCCAGCTTCACTGCATGTATTTAATAATCCTTCCTTTCTCTCTCTCTCTCTCTCTCTCTCTCTTTGAGACAGAGTTTTGCTCTATTGCCCAGGCTGAAGTGCAGTGGCACAATCTCGGATCACAGCAACCTCTGCCTCCCAGGTTCAAGCGGTTCTCCTACCTCAGCCTCCCATGTAGCTGGGACTATAGGCATGCCACCACCCCTAGCTAATTTTTTTTTTTTTTAGATGGAATTTCGCTCTTGCTGCCCAGGCAGGAGTTCAATAGCGTGATCTAGGCTCACTGCAACCTCCGCCTCCCAGATTCAAGCGATTCTCCTGCCTCAGCCTCCCAAGTAGCTGGGATTACAGGCATGCACCACCACACCCGGCTAATTTTGTATTTTTAGTAGAAATGGGGTTTCTCTATGTTGGTCAGGCTGGTCTCAAACTGCCAACCTCAGGTGATCCGCCCACCTCAGCCTCCCAAAGTGCTGGGACTATAGGCGTGAGCCACCATGCCCAGCCTAATGATGGTAATTCTACCTAATATTTCCAAAGCACTCACCATGTTCCAGGGCCAGGTGATTTATATGCATGATCCCATGATCCTCCCCCTCTCTTTTTTTTTTTTTGAGACAAGGTCTTGCTCTGCCACCCAAGCTGGAATACAGTGGCATGATCCTAGCTTACTGAAGCCTCAAATTCCTGGGCTCAAGAAATCTTCCTGTCTCAGCCTCCTGGGTAGCTGGGACCACAAGTGCATCCCAGCATGCCTAGCTAATTTAACTTTTTTTTTAATAGAAGAAGTCTCGCTATGTTGCCCAGGCTTGTCTTGAACTCCTGGACTCAAGCAATCCTCCAGCCTTGGCCTCCCGAAGTGCAGAGATTACAGGTGTGAGCCACCACACCCGGCCCCCAACAAGTTCTTTTAAAAATGCACTAAACTATCCGGGGCAGGGTGGCTCACGCCTGTAATCTCAGCACTTTGGGAGGCCGAGGTGGGCAGATCACTTGAGGTCAGGAGTTCCAGACCAGCCTGACCAACATGGTGAAACCCCATCTCTACTCAAAATACAAAAATTAGCCAGGCATGGTGGCGCATGCCTGTAATCCCAGGTACTTGGGAGGCTGGGGCATGAGAAACTCTTGAACCTGGGAGGTGGAGGTTGCAGTGAGCAGAGATCATGCCAGTGTACTCAAGCCTGGGCGACAGAGCAAGACTCTGTCTCAAAAAAAAGCATTAAGCTAAATGCAATGTGGGATCCTGCATTGGGTCTTGGATGCTGCCACCTGGCCTTGTCCACTTAGCTCCAGATACGCTCCCAATGCACACTCCATATCCCATGCATATCCTGTACCCTGACCCCGCACACCCAGCAGTATTGCTGCTCTTCTGTGATTTGACAGTTGGCAGAGATGCTGGCCTCTGTTGGGAGGCTCCTTCTCGGCCAGTGAACTCCTGCTCACCCTTCAAAACCCCAATCAGGTATTGCCTCCTTCCTGCAGCTCTGCCCTCCCCAACCTCCACACTGAGCAGAGCTATGGCTCTGCTTTGAGCTTCCCCAGTCATAGCCTCTGAAAGCTCCTGAAAGGCAGAGTCAAGCGTTGAGGCCTCTCTAAGTTATCAGCAGCATCCAACTCAGGGTCAGGCACCCGGACATACAGGAGGCATGGAGGGAGAGGTAGAGTGGGATACTCACAAAGACATGTGCAGGATCTCGTTGGTCTCTGGCTTCCAGACCCCTCGGAGCAGCTGCTCGAAGTTGGACATGAGGGCGACACCAGAACCTACAGGACAGGGGGCTTCTGAACAAGCCCACCACCCCCAGGTCTCCTTTCCTCTTGTTTGAATTCCCAAGGAAGCAGTCTCTCCACTCCCAGAGTCTTCTCTAGAAGGACACTGAGCCTGGGGGTGTATGATCATCAGCTGCAGGTGGGGAAACTGAGGCTCAGAGACGATAGAGCCTTGCTGAGGATCATATGGCAAATTCAGAGCAAAAGCCACCTAAAGGAATCAGTCATGTCCCCATCTTCAACCTGGGATTGTCTGTCCTGATGCCCCTAATCCAGGACCCCAAGCTGTGCATGAGGCTTCCAAGGCAGCCCCCACCCCCAGTCTCTCTCCTCCTCAAGGCTCCAAGTTCTCAATCTTTCTCAAGCCACCCATCCTTGGGGGAGATGCTATACCCCTGGGGAATCTGCTCAGTAGTAAAAGCTTCCTGAAGAGACAATAAGGAGACTCAAATGGAGACAGAATGGTTAAATTTCTGGAAGAATCTTCCCATTTACCCTAAATCTATTGGTTAAATAGACCTGGACATCCACTCCAGGAACTGCTGCACCAACTGGGTGCCTGAGATATACTACTGGACCAGGGAATTGCATCTGGGGCCATTTTGCCCCCAAGGAAGCATATGGCAATGTTGAGAAACACTGAGTTGTCACAGTTGGGGAGGGAGCGCTACTAGTATTTAATGAGTCAAGGCCAGGGAGGTGGCTCACCATTGTATAATGCACAGGTTGGCTCCCCATAGCAAGGAATAACTGAGGACACCATGGCTCAATGGAGGGTGATTCTAGGTCTTGGCACTTTGTGGGTACCCATATCTGGTGGGCAGGAAGCGAGGATAAAGTGCCCAGTGGTTTTTGGCACTTGCTCAGGCCTTCTTTCCCTGCTTTCCTGTTACTCCTTGGCCCACTTCTCCAACTTTTAATGTTGAATTATCTCTTTCTCCCCTAACTTCTGTCCACTTTTGCTTTATGCATTTTGGTGCTCTGTTTCTAGGTGCATATATGTGTTTAGTTGTTATATCTTCCTGGTGGATTGACCCTTTTATCATTATAAAACATTCTTTATTTCTAACAACATTTTCGTTTTTTTTTGTTTTTTTTTTTTTTTGAGACAGAGTCTCGCTGTCGCCCAGGCTGGAGTGCAGTGGCACGATCTTGGCTCACTGCAGGCTCCGCCCCCCGGGGTTCACGCCATTCTCCTGCCTCAGCCTCCCACATTTTCATTATTTATTTTTTAATTTTAATTTTAATTTTTTAGAGACAGACTCTTGCTCTGTTGCCCAGCTGGAGTGCAGTGGCACAATCATAGCTCACTGTAACGTTGAACTCCTAGGCTCAAGTGATCCTCCCACCTCAGCCTCTTGAGAAGCTAGAACTACAGGCATGAGCCACCATGTCTAGCTCTATTTTCTGCACACGAAAGGGTCTGTAGGTTTCACTGGCAAAAGGGCCACGGTCCACAAAGGTTAAGAACTCCTATAGCTAAAGCTCTAGAGAAGAAGGGGTTCTCACCCGCAGCAATTTTGCTCTCTAGAAGGCATTTAGCAATGTCTGGGGACAATTTCTTTTGTCACAGCTGGGGACAAGTGCGCTACTAGTATCTCGTGGGTGGAGGCCAGGGATGCTGTTCAACATCCTACAATGCACAAGGCAGCCCCCACCACAAAGAATGATCCAGCCCCACATGTCAGTAGTGCTGCAAGTGAGAAACCCTCCTCTGACAACGCTGGCTTTTGTCATCATCATCACTGTCTTAGGTACCCCTGACAGTAACATTTCTAGAAGAATCTTCCCACTTACCCTAAAGGTATCGGCTGATACCTGCAGGGAGGTTTGAACACCTACTGCAGTCTTTATGCCCCTTTGCCTGGAGCAAAGGCTTTCCCAGCTGGGGTGCCTGGTAGTACCACTGGACCAAAGTTCTCCACTGGGATGATTTTTCATTGTCATCATCCTATTTACCTTTGACCCACCCAGTTGCAATCATGATGAACCACCCGTGGTGGTAGTGGTGATGGGCGTGATGGATGCCCACCGCAATCTTGCGGACTCGCACCACCTCCTTCATGGCCACGAAGATGAGTTTCACAGGCAGGAAGCAGACACACTTATAGAAGAGGTCCAGGGGGCAGAAGAAAATCAAGTACCTTTGGGGAGAGAATGCTGAGTGCCAGGGGACGGGCAGACTGTGAAGGATGGGGGTAGGGAGCTGTGGTTGTGTTAGACCCCCCTCCCCAATGTGCTGTGCCTAGACCAGAGTTGGGCATGGAAGGCAGCGTATTCAGGGCCATCATGAGGGCTGTTACTGGTGCATTCTAATTCCTCCAACCTCTCTCCTCCCTGGTGCCCAGGTTGTTCCTTCCCCCACCTGGCTCTGCTCTCCCATGCCCAGCATGGCTTACCAGACAGCTGAGGCCAGCAGGATGCTGGAGTTGTTGCTGAAGTAATCGATCAGTGGCTCCCCAAGGAGCAGATCAGCCAGGATGTAGCTCCCAAAGCAATGCAGCATGGCGCACAGCCAGGATGCGATGGGGTGGCGCCGGGACAGCTCTACTGCTCCTGGGAGGCACAGGAGTGTCCTGCATCATCACTAGCATGCCAAAGGCAGGCTTCACTCCCATATGCTCTGGTCAGCCTATCCTAATCCAGAGCACCCACCCAACACTGTGCAGTTCATAAATTTCAGAGGAGGAAGCAAGGTTCAGAGAGGCTGTACGCATGCTTGAGGTTGCACAGAGAAAATAGAGAGCTGAGTGGGAGTCCTTTCCTCCATGCCCAGAGAGGTGGCAATGATGATGACACTAGCTCACATTTAGGACTTCATAAATCCTCATCAGTGCCCCAGCCAAGTGAGGGCTTTTATTATCACAGGAGTCTCATTGTCATGAGGAGACTGAGGCTTGGAGAGATGGGCCAGCTTGCACCTGGGAGTACTTTGAAATTGCTACTGTGGGCCGGGTGTGGTGGCTCACACCTGTAATCCCAGCACTTTGGGAGTCCAAGGTGGGCAAATCACTTGAGGTCAGGATTTCAAGACCAGCCTGGCTAACATGGTGAAACCCCGTCCCTAAAAATACAAAAATTAGCTGGGAACAGTAGTGCATGCCTGTAATCCCAGCTACTCAGGAGGCTGAGACAGGAGAATCGCTTGAACCCAGGAGGCGGAGGCTGCAGTGAGCCAAGATTGCACCACTGCACTGCACTCCAGCCTGGGCAACAGAGCAAGACTCCATCTAAAACACACACACACACACACACACACACACACACACACACACACGAAATAAAAGAAATTGCTATTCTGACCTCAGCTGATCCCAAGATCCCTATGAGCTTATGCTGGTATTCTTTTTTTTTTTTTTTTTTTTTTAACTTTTTTTGTTTGTTTCAAACAGAGTCTCACCCTGTCACCCAGGCTGGAGTGCAGTGGTGCAATCTCAGCTCATTGCAAACTCCGCCTCCCAGGTTCAAGCGATTCTCCTGCCTCAGACTCCCGAGTAGCTGGGATCACAGGCAGCCACCACCACACCTGGCTAATTTTTGTATTTTCAGTAGAGATAAAGGAGGTTCAGTGAACCTCCCACCTCAGCCTCCCAAAGTGCTGGGATTACAGGCATGAGGCACCGTGCCTAGCCTTATGCTGGTATTCTTACACCTGATATCTTAAAAAAAAATTTTTTTTTTGTAAAATACACATTAAATTTACCATTTTACTTTTTTTTTTTTTTTTTTGAGACAGGGTTTCACTCCCATCACCCAGGCTGGAGTGCAGTGGTGCAATCACGACTCACTGCAGCCTTGACTTCCTGGGCTCAAACACTCCTCCCACCTCAGCCTCAAAAGTATTTGAGACTACAGGCACGCGCGCCACCATGCCAGGCTAATTTTTTGTATATTTAAAGTAGGCACGGGGTTTCGCCATGTTGCCCAGGCTGGTCTCAAACTCCTGGGCTCAAGCCATCCACCTGGCTCGGCTTCCCAAAGAGTTGGGATTATAGACATGAGATACTATGCCCAGCCCATTTTAAACATTTTTAAGTGTATAGCTCTTTTTTTTTTTTTTTTTGAGACACAGTCTCACTCTGTCGCCAGGCTGGAGCGCAGTGGCACAATCTCGGCTCACTGCAACCTCCTCCTCCCGGGTTCAAGTGATTCTCCTGCCTCAACCTCCCAAGTAGCTGGGATTACAGGCACGTACCACCATGCCCAGCTAATTTTATATTTTTAGTAGAGACAAGTTTTCTCCATGTTGGTCAGGCTGGTCTCAAACTCCCAACCTCAGGTGATTTGCCCACCTCAGCCTCCCAAAGTGCTGGGATTACAGGCGTGAGCCACAGCGCCCGGCCTTGGGTCATGGTTGTGTTGGATCCCTGCCCCACCCCCCTTTTTTTTTTCTTTGGAGACAGAGTTTTGCTCTGTCGCCCAGGCTGCAGAGCAGTGGCGTGATCTCGGCTCGCTGCAATCTCTGCCTCCTCCTAGGTTCAAGTGATTCTCCTGCCTCAGCCTCTCAAGTAGCTGGGATTACAGGCGCCTGCCACCATGCCTGGCTAAGTTTTATAGCTTTAGTAGACAGGGGATTTCTCCATGTTGGCCAGACTGATCTCGAACTCCTGACCGCAGGTGATCCACCCACCTTGGCCTCCCAAAGTGCTGGGATTACAGGCATGAACCACAGCGCCTGGCCTGGACACTTTTTTTAAGAGACAGCGTCTTGCTCTGTCACCCAGGCTGGAGTGCAGTGATGCAATCATAGCTCACTGCAGCCTCAAACTCCTGGGCTTCAGCCTTCCAAGTAGCTAGGAGTACAGGCATGTGCCACCAAGCCTGGCCAATTTTTATACTTTTTTTTTGTAAAGATAGGATCTCACTGTGTGGCCCAGGCTGCTCTTGAACTCCTGGCTTCAAATGATCCTCCTGCCTTGGCCTCCCAAAGTGCTGGGATTTTCAGGTGTGAGCCACCAGCAGGCCTGGCCATTTCTGGTGACATTGTAACAACAATGACCTTCTCTGTTCCATTTATTAATTGAGAAACGTGTAGTGCCCTCTACTCTGTAGAAGGAATTACCTTCTTCTTAGCTTGGTCAACCTCACAGGGGGAAATAATGATCAATGCCAGAGTTTCTCCTACAAATCCAAGTGCATCAGTGGGCATTACCATGTTAGAGGCAACTTGGCAATACCAGGGAAATATGAAGCTGTGCATCCCCTGGACCCCAGCAATTCCACTCCTTGCTATTAACCCCAAAGAAACAAGCACCATAAACAAAGACATAGAGAAGGAAGATGTTTCACTGATACAATGTTGCAACAGGAGAAAAGTGAAATCAACAGTCTCTTAGTAAAGCTGTGGGAAGCCACAAAATGTGGAGTGCCATATAGTAGCTATTTAAAAGTGAACCAGGCTGAGTGCAGTGGCTCACCCAGCACTTTGGGAGGCCAAGGCAGGCTTATCACTTGAGGTCAGGAGTTCGAGACCAGCCTGGCCAACATGGTGAAACCCTGTCTTTACTAAAAATACAAAAATTAGCCAGGCATGGTGGCAGGTGCCTGTAATCCCAGCTACTCAGGAGGCTGAGGCAGGAGAATCTCTTGAACCCGGGAGGTGGAGGTTGCAGTGAGCCAAGATTGCACCATTGCACTCCAGCCTGGGCGACAGAGGGAGGCTCCATCTCAGAAACAAACAAACAAACAAAGATAAAAAGAGAAAGAAAAGTGAACTAGACCTTGATCAGGGTTTTTCAACCTCAGCGCTGTTGACATTTGGGTCAGATCATTTTTTGCTATGGGGGCATTCTGTGCATTATAGCATGTTAAGCAGCATCCCTGGCTTCCACCCACTAGATGACAGTGGCACCACACAGCTGTGACAACCAAGAATGTCTCCAGATATTGCCAAATTTATCCTTCGGGAACACAATCCCTTCTGATTGAGAATCTCTGTTTTAGATGTACCAACAAAGACAAGTCCCATAAGCCTACTGCTGAGTGAAAAGGTTGGGCTGCAAAATGATACACTTATGGCCGGGCTCAGTGCTCACGCCTATAATCCCAACACTTTGGGAGGCCAAGGCAGGCGTATCACTTGAGGTCAGGAGTTTGAGACCAGCCTAGCCAACATGGTGAAACCCCCATCTCTACTAAAAATACAAAAACTAGTCGGGCGTGGTGGCATGCACTTGTAATCTCAGCTACTTGGGAAGCTGAGGTATGAGAATCACTTGAACTCAGGAGGTGGAGGTTGCAGTGAGCCAAGGTCACACCACTACACTCCAGCCTGGGCCACAGAGCAAGATGCTGCCTCAAAAAAAAAAAAAAGACGAGTTTTTTTTGTAATTTTCTTTTTTTAAGCTCATCAGTTAGCGTCAGTGTGAATGTATTTTATGTGAGGCCCAAGATAATTCTTCTTCGAACATGGCCCAGGGAAGCCAAAAGATTGGACATCCCTGTTTTAGAGTAAGTAATCAATACATTTGCCCCTCTCCTCGCTATCCCCACCAACTAACCATGTGATCTTGAACAAGCCACTTTTTTCTCTCCACATCTCTTTTTTTAAAAATAAAGTAGAACATTGCTTCTTTGTCTAACTCCTGATGAGGACTGGAATGAGCTTTTCCCTCCTCCAATCTCAACCTGGAGTTATGAGCCCAAAATACAGTTTCTCCCTGCTCTCAAGGTTGTCCTACGTCTTAACATTGACCAAGGTCCTAGGGTATGAGGTAAAATGCTTCAGCTCCTCTCCTAGGGTCTATTTAAAACACAACTGGCTGAGAGTTAATCCCTCAGAGCAGCTGGTGGCCTGTGCAGAGGCCAGGTCGGGTGAGGCACCCATGTTTTGCAGAAATGGATATCTCTGCATCTAAAAATAACTCCCAGGGACTGAATTCTTTCCAGGATCTTTCTTGTGCCCTCTGGGATCATCCCAGGGACCGAGGTTGGGGAGTGGGGGTAGGGACCTAGGGTTTGCATGAGTTACGCTCTGACGGACAGATGCCCATGTTTGCAGTATGTGTGTGCCCTGCTATAAAAGTCACATGCCGGCTGGGCGCGGTGGCTCGCACCCGTAATCCCAGCACTTTCGGAGGCCGAGGCAGGCAGATCACTTGAGCTCAGGAGTTCAAGACCAGCCTGGGCAACATGGCAAAACCTCATCACATGCCTAGCTTCTGGCTCTGCTACTCACTCTAGCATGGCCTTGGGCAAGTGACTGCCTGCCCCCTCCAAGTCTTAGTTTGCTTCACTGTCAAAAGACCAAGATGATGGCCAGGCGCAGTGGCTCACGCCTGTAATCCCAGCACTCTGGGAGGCCGAGGCAGGTGGATTACTTGAGGTCAGAAGTTTGAGTTTGAGACCAGCCTGGCCAACATGGTGAAACCCCGTCTCCACTAAAAATACAAAAATTACCGGGTATGGTGGCGGATGGCTATAATCCCAGCTACTCAGGAGGCTGAGGCAGGAGAATTGCTTGAACCCAAGAGGCAAAAATTGCAGTGAGCCAAGATCATGCCATTGCACTCCAGCCTGAGTGACAGAGCGAGATTCTGCCTCAAAAAAAAAAAAAAAAAAAAAAGCCCAGGTCCTTTCGCCTTTCCAAACTCCTTGGTTTCTCTTGATGGTTTGGGGCAGCCCCACGAAGCCAATAGGTTTTCAACTGCCGCATGCCACAAACACATTCCCCTCTCACTGGGTGAGCTTAGGCTAGTCCCTCCCTTCCCTGGGCCTCAGTTTGCCCATATGTAGGATGGGGAGGCTGTCTAGGGTGACCAACTATACCCCTTTGCCTGGGTCCCAGGGGTTTCCTGGAACATGGGACTTTCTTTTATTCTCTTTTGAGATGGGGTCTTGCTCTGCCGCCCAGGCTGGAGTGTAGTGGTGCGATCTTGGCTCACTGCAACCTCCACCTCCCCCGGGTTCAAGTGATTCTCCTGCCTCAGTCTCCCGAGTACCTGCGATTACAGGCACCCGCCACCAGACCCGGCTAACTTTTGTATTTTTAATAGAGACGGGATTTCTCCATGTTGGCCAGGCTGGTCTCGAACTCCTGACCTCAGGTGATCCACCTGCCTCAGCCTCCCAGAGTGCTGGGATTACAGGCGTGAGCCCCCGCACCCGGCTGGACATGGGACTTTCGATGCTCATCTTGAGAAAGCTTGGACAAGGTGACCACACCAGATCTATATCAGTCATTTCCAAAGACGCCTGTGAGGGTGAAAAAGAGATTGCTTAGCGCCTAGCAACGACGCAAGAGGTATTTCTGGAACTGTGCGGAAATGGAAAGTGCCTGTGGGTGGAAATTTCAGTAGATGGATTTTTTAAAAATCAGCTCTGCCTCAGCCGGGCGCGGTGGCTCATGCTGTAATCCCAGCTACTCTGGCAGCTGAGGCAGGAGAATCACTTGAACCTGGGAGGTGGAGGTTGCAGTGAGTCGAGATCATGCCACTGCACTCCAACCCGGGCAATAGGAGCAAAACTCTGTCTCAAAAAAAAAAAAAAAAACCAAAAAAAAAACCCAAGAACAGTCCGGGCACAGTGGCTGATGCCTGTAATCCCAGCACTTTGGGAGACCGAGGCGGGTGGATCATGAGGTCAGGAGTTCGAGACCAGCCTGGCCAATAGAGTGAAACCCCACCTCTATTAAAAATACAAAAATTAGCTGGGCGTGGTGACAGGCGCCTGCAGTCCCAGCTACTCGGGAGGCTGAGGCGGGAGAATCACTTGAACCCACGACGCAGAGGTTGCGGTGAGCCGAGATCGTGCCACTGCACTCCAACCTGGGCAATAAGAGCGAAACTCCATCTCAAAAAAATAAAATAAAAATAAATAAATAAATAAACAGAAAAAAATCAGCTCTGCCTCAGAAGAGAGGAAGAAGCTTTGGGTCCCTAAGTCCTGGTCTGTAATGGACTCTGTGACTTTCCCTTTTCAGGGGTCAATGCCTCATTTGCAGATGGCTGGGTGGTGCTAGAAGGGTCCCCAGGGCACTCTAGCACTGTGCTATTCAATCAGAGGTGTATGAAGCATGGGGTACTGACCGAGTCTCTCAGTGACTCTAGCACCAGTCTTTTCTTCCTGAGCTCAAAAGAGCTCAGCATTCTGCCTCAGTTTCCTCCCCTGTAAAATGGAGATAGCAGCCTCTGCCTCACAAGGTGGAGCAGGAGTCAACAGCCTCCTGCCCTCAAAAAGCTTGTAGTTCAAACCAGAGATCTCAAATCAGGGATCAAAGAATGGTTTTCTTTGGTCCTAACAGTATATGAAAAATGTTAAGACTTGTCCGGGTATGGTGGCTCACACCTGTAATCCCAGCACTTTGGGAGGTGGAAGCAGGTGGATCACTTGAAGTCAGGAGTTCAAGACTAGCCTGGCCAACATGGTGAAACCCTGTCTCTACTAAAAACACAAAAATTAGCTGGGCATGGTGGCGGGCACCTGTAATCCTAGCTACTCAGGAGGCTGAGGCAGGAGAATTGCTTGAACCAGTGAGCCGGAGGTTGCAGTGAGCTGAGATCACACCACTGCACTCCAGCCTGGCAACAGAGCGAGACTCCGTCTCAAAAAAAAAAAAAAAAAAAAAAAAAAAAAAAAAAAAAAGTTAAAACTGCAACCAAGATGTCCTGCAGGAAGTGAGTGGATAAACAAACCATGAAACATTCTTACTATGAAATATTATTTGGCCGGGTGCAGTGGCTCACGCCTGTAATCCCAACACTTTGGGAGGCCAGGGCGGGCAGATCACCTGAGGTTGGGAGTTCGAGACCAGCCTGGCCAACATGGAGAAACCCCGTCTCTACTAAAAATACAGAAAATTAGCCAGGCGTGATGGCACATGCCTGTAATCCTAGCTACTCGGGAGGCTGAGGCAGGAGAATCACTTGAACCTGGGAGGCAGAGGTTGCAGTGAGCCAAGATCGCACCATTGCACTCCAGCCTGGGTAACAAGAGCAAAAGTCCATTTCAAATAAAAAAAAAAAAGAAAGAAAGAAAAAGAAAAAAGAAAGAAATATTATTCAGTGAGCTATCAAGACATGAAAAGACATGGAGGAACCTTAAATGCATATTCCTAAGTGAAAGAAGCCAGTCTGAAAGGGGTACATACTGCATGATTCCAACCATAGGACATTCTGGAAAAGGTAAAACTCTGGAGGTAGTAGAAAGATCAGTGGTTGGCCGGGGGCAGTGGCTCATGCCTGTAATCCCAACACTTTGGGAAGCCAAGGCAGGTGGATCTCCTGAGCCCAGGAGTTCAAGACCACCCTGGTCAACACAGCAGAACCCCCATCTCTCTTTTTTTTTTTTTTTTTTTTTTGAGACAGAGTCACTGCAACCTCCGCCTCCCAGGTTCAAGCGATTCTCCTGCCTCAGCCTCCCGAGTAGCTGGGATTACAGGCATGTGCCACCACGCCCGGTTAATTTTGTATTTTTAGTAGAGATAGGGTTTCTCTATGTAGGTCAGGCTGGTCTCCAACGCCTGGCTTCAGGTGATCTGCCCACCTCGGCCTCCCAAAGTGCTGGGATTACAGACGTGAGCCACCTCCTTCAGCCCCATGATTCTGAGTTATTTAATTAATTTATTATTTATTAATTTATTTATTTTTCTGAGACAGAGTCTTGCTCTGTCGCCCAGGCTGGAGTACAATGGCATGATCTCTGCTCACTGCAACCTCCGCCTCCCAGGTTCAAGCGATTCTCCCACCTCAGCCTATCAAGTAGCCAGGACTACAGGCGCCCGCCATCACGCCTAGCTAATTTTTGTATTTTTAGTAGAGACAGGGTTTCACCATGTTGGTCAGGCTAGTCTCAAACTCCTGACCTCAGGTGATCCACCAGCCTCAGCCTCCCAAAGTGCTGGGATTACAGGTGTGAGCCACCATGCCTGACCCACAATTCTGATTTAAATGAAAGAGGGGTGACAATCAGGACAAAAGGATTTTTTTTTTTTTTTTTTGAGACGGAGTCTCGCTCTGTCACCCAGACTGGAGTGCAGTGGCAAGATCTCGGCTCAATGCAAACCTCCGCCTCCCACGTTCAAGCAATACTTGTGCCTCAGCCTCCCAAGTAGCTGGGATTACAGGTGCACACCACCATGCGTGGCTAATTTTTGTATTTTTCTTAGTAGAGACGGGCTTTCACCATGTTGGCTGGGCTGGTCTCGAACTCCTGACCTCAAGTGATCCACCTGCCTCGGCCTCCCGAAGTGCTGGAATTACAGGCATGAGCCACCGCGTCTGGCCCAAAAGGATTTTTAAAATCTCCCCAGGTGAGTCTGGTGTGTAGGTGAGTTTGAGAAGTACTGGTCTGAGAGATTCTTTGGATGGGTCAAGGCTGAAGGCATCCAGGATTGTCACTGATTCACTCATTTCTTCAGTTTTGCAGCCAGCACTCACTGCTTCCTTCTCTTTCCTCACATGGAGCTTGGGAGCCCCAGAAATGAGCCAAATCACCCACAGATTTTGCTCAAATACAGACTGTCATTGGGCAGAGCTGGGTGGGGCCTGGGGTTCTGCATTTCTTTCTCTCTTTTTTTTTTTTTCCTGAAATGGAGTTTTGCTCTTGGCTCTTGTTGCCCAGGCCAGAGTGCAGTGGCGCAATCTCAGCTCACTGCAACCTCCAACTCCCTGGTTCAAGCGATTCTCCTGCCTCAGCCTCCTGAGCAGCTGGGATTACAGGCATGTGCCACCATGACTGGCTAATTTTTGTATTTTTAGAAGAGACAGGGTTTCACCATGTTGTCCAGGTCGGTCTGGAACTCCTGACCTCAGGTGATCCGCCCGCCTCAGCCTCCCAAAGTGTTGGAATTACAGGCGTGAGCCACTGAGCTTGGCCAGAACTCTGCATTTCTTTTCTTTTTTTTTTTTGAGTTGGAGTTTCGCTCTTTTGCCCAGGCTGGAGTGCAGTGGTGCGATCTCAGCTCACCGCAACCTCCATCTTCTGGTTTCAAGCGATTCTCCTTCCTCAGCCACCCAAGTAGCTGGGATTACAGGCATGAGCCACCGCGCCTGGCCATTTTTGTATTTTTTATAGAGAAGGGGTTTCACAATGTTGCCCAGGCTGGCCATGAACTCCTGGCCTCAAGCAATCTTCCAACCTCGGCCTCCCCAAATGCTGAGATTATCTGACATATGCTGACATTCTTTTTTTATTATTATTATTTTTTTAGGAGACTCGGTCTTGCTCTGTTGCCCAGGCTGGAGGGCGGTGGGGTGATCATAGCTCACTGTAGCTCCCAGGCGACATTGATGCTGCTCTGTTGAGGACCACACTCTGAGCTTCATCCATTCTCAGGATTCTCAAGAAAGCCTGACCCAGCCAGTCACAGTTGAGCTCCAACTCCTGGGCTCAAGTGATCCTCCAGCCTCAGCTTCCCAAGTAGCTGGGACCACAGACACACACCACCATGCCTGGCTATGAAATTCTTAATTTCTGAACAAAAGGCCCCACACTGATACTTTGTATTGGCCTGGCAAATTCTGTAGCTGGCCCAGCACACAAATTCTGAGAAGAAAATTTACAGATACCCAGCAGGCATACCAAACTGGGACTAACAGTTCAATCCAACACCTTATTTTTCTTTTCTTTCTTTTTTTTTTTTTTTCCAAGACAGAGTCTCAGCCAGGCTGTGTCACCCAGGCTGGAGTGCAGCAGCAAGATTTCGGCTCACTGCAACCTCTGTCTCCTGGATTCAAGCGATTCTCACGTCTCAGCCTCCCAAGTACCTGGGATTACAGGCATGCGCCACCACACCAGGCTATTTTTTGCATTTTTAGTAGAGACGGGGTTTTGCCATGTTGCCCAGGCTGGTTTCAAAGTCCTGGGCTCAAGTGATCCACCTGCCTCGCCTCCCAAAGTGCTGGGATTACAGGCATGAGCCATCACATCTGGCCTCCAACACCTTACTTTTCTAAGGAAACCAAGTATCTCACATCAATTGTACTGATTCTTAGAGTCAAGCAGACCTGGGCTGAGTCCCGAGGCTGCAACTGACCAGCCATGGGACCACAGGCTCACTGTGTATTTAAGATAGCTTAGTCACTATTTCCTGTTTCCCCAGTTATGAAAGGAGGAGGTTGAACTGGGTGTAGTATCCTCAGCCCTGATAACAGACATCAGTCACTGAGGGAGGGGAGATTAATATTCTGATTCAATTGGTGGGGGATGGAGATAGGGGGTTTAAAAGCTCCCAGGAGGCCAGGCGCGGTGGCTCACACCTGTAATCCCAGCACTTTGGGAGGCCGAGGCAGGTGGATCATGAGGTCAGGAGATCGAGACCATCCTGGCTAACACAGTGAAACCTTGCCTCTACTAAAAATACAAAAAAAAAAAATTAGTCGGGCGTGGTGGCGGGTGCCTGTAGTCCCAGCTACTTGGGAGGCTGAGGCAGGAGAATGGCGTGAACCCGGGAGGCGGAGCTTGCAGTGAGCTGAGACCGCACCACTGCACTCCAGCCTGGGTGACAGAGTGAGACTCTGTCTGAAAAAAAAAGAAAAAGAAAAAGAAAAAAAGCTCCCAGGAGCGTCTCATGAATTCATGAATAGCCAGGGTTTGAAACCACTTCGCAGCCTTCAGGAACCTTCAGGCTCTGGCACTTAGAGCCTGGATGGCTTATTCTAGGACTTCTGCAGAAATATCTTGAACCTTCCTACAAGTTCCCAGGCAGCTTGGAGACCTCTTTTCTCCAGACATTTGTGTCCTACATCCCCACAGGGCTCCAACCCTCCTCAGTTTCAGATTTTATTTTTTTTATTTTTTTCGAGACAGAGTCTTGCTCTGTTGCCCAGGCTGGAGTGCAATGGCGTGATCTCGGCTCACTGCAACCTATGCCTCGCAGGTTCAAGTGATTCTCCTGCCTCAGCCTCCCAAGTAGCTAGGACTACAGGTGCATGCCACCACGCTCAGCTAATTTTTGTAGTTTTAATAGAGATGGGGTTTCACTGTGTTGGCCAGACTGGTCTCGAACTCCTGACCTCAGGTGATCTGCCCGTCTTGGCCTCCCAAAGCGCTGGGATTACAGGCGTGAGCCACTGTGCCCAGCCAGTTTCAGATTTTCTAAGGTTCTGCAACTGCCCAAGGAACTGGCCTGAACCACCAAGAATTCTTCCCCAGAAAGGAAAGATAGCCCCATGTTCATGCTAGGACAAGACAAAAGCCTATTTTGTTTTGCAAAGTAATGTTCTCCAGGATAGCTTTTAAGAAAATAGGCTCTGGCATGTGGATAGGCAAAAATAGAATAAAAATTCCTAGCAAGTAGAGTGTAATCCTGTTAGCATAAGAGCGTGCATTTGCTGGGTGCCGTGGCTCACGCCTGTAATCCCAGCACTTTGGGAGGCCTAGGTGGGTGGATCACAAGGTCAGGAGATCGAGACCATCCTGGCCAACATGGTGAAGCCCTGTCTTTATTAAAAATACAAAAATTGGCCAAGTGTAGTGGCGGGTGCCTGTAGTCCCAGCTACTCAGAAGGCTGAGGCAGGAGAACCGCTTGAACCCGGAAGGTGGAGGCTGCAGTGAGCCGAGATCATGCCACTGCATTCCAGCCTGGGCAACAGAGCGAAACTCCGTCTCAAAAAAAAAAAAAAAAAAAAAAAAAGAGCGTGCATTTACGTCTATAACTAAATAGGTGTAAATGAATAGAAGAGACATCAAGAAGGGTGGCTGGCCACCACTATGCTGACAGTAATTCTCTTTTTTTCCTTTGCCCTTTTCAGTTTGAGTTTTTAGTAAACAGGAGCGCTTATTTTTATCATCTGAGAATAAAGCTATTTCCTTTCTGAGCTATAGTGGTAATTTACATCTAAGTGGGAGGAAGGCTCATGAAGTTTGGGGTTCTTTTATTTTTCTAAGCCTAAAATCTATTATTTAGTAAGTTGCTGGTGTGCTAGAATAACGATGAACAAGAAACATTTAAACATTTGTTCACGGTGAACCTTTTATAAAAATAGAACACGTTCTAAGGAAGCCATTCGTCCTCATTTTAAAAATTAAGAAGCAGGGTGTACCCTCCTGTGACCTCCCCAGCGTGGGGTCTGGAGCTGAGAGGGAGGACACTGACCCCAAGTCACCCAGCCCTGGGACCGGTTCTGCTCCGTAAGTGGAAAGGATCTGGAGCCAGGGCTGGAAGAATTCCCGTGGGGGCTCGGAGATTCAGCACCGTGGGGGAAGGGAGGGGAGTGGAGGGTGCTGGGCAGTTGCAGCGGGGAGGGGAACCGGTGTCACTTTCGCTGAACCTGACCGCAGCCCCCGGTGCAGCGGCCCTTATATAGACACTCCGCTGGCGCTCCCAATCCGCGTGCCAAGGTCAAGGAGGGAGGTCACACCTGCGCGCCGCAAGAACAGATGCACCAACCCCCACCTGCACCCTCGCCACAGCCGGCGCCCCTTGCCCAAGTTCCTGCAGCTCTGACCCAACCAGGAGCCCCGACCTTCTCTCCACCCCTCCCCCAATCACCTGTTCCCCCTCCTCTAAACGCGCGCACGCCTCTCCTTCCCCTTCCCCAGCTTTATCGTCCTGGGGGCTTCTCCCCCGGGCTCACCCCGGCGTAGGAGAACCCCACGATTCTCGCGCCTGCCTATTCCCACGATGCAATCCTTGAACCTGTCCCCCGCTCCCTCCACCACGCACGGGCTTCCCCTCTCCGCGACCCCCGAGCTGCCCCGGCCCGAGCCACCCGCTGCCGGTCCCCTCCAGCCCCCCGCCCCGGCTCACCTGGCTCATACTTGAGGTAGAGGATGGAGACGATGAAGTAACTGAGGTCGAAGACGGGGAAGAGCGGCACCCGCGAGAAGCTGAGAGCCAGCTCGCCCAGGCTCAGCGCCGAGAGCAGCTCCATGGCGCCCGCCTGCCCGCCTGCCGGGTGCCACCCGGGGCCCCGGCTTCGTCCGTCCCGCCGCCCGCGGCCCGGCGACTGCGCCCCCGCAGCTGGGCCCGCCCCCACCCGCCAGGCGCCACCCCAGGCCCGGCCCCCGCGGGAGAGGAGGGGCGACGGCCCACCCCGGGACAGGTGGTGGGGACGCCCAGCACCACGGACGGAGCTGGATGGTCGGGCATCCCAGGCGTTGACCCTCCTGCCATCGCTACCGCGTTCAGCCCAGCGAGGCGGGGTGCGGGGCACCCGTGTAAGGCGAGGGAGGCTGGGGAGCTGCCGGTTCTGGGGGCCCGTCCCTCACGGAGCTCACCCACGCGGGACGCCCGTTCCCAGGGGGCCGGATCAGCCAGGACTTTGTCCCCGTGGGCTCAATTAGGACCCTGCTCTTCGGTGGAGCCCAGTGAGGACCCCTACGCCATGGTGGGACCCCATGAATCAGAACCCCTGTTCCCCGTAGAGCTCGGTTAGGACCTCGGTCCTCTGTGGAGCCCCGTCAAGACTTTCCTGCCCCATAGGGTCCGTTCGATCAGGAACCCCGTCTTCGGTGGGGCTCTGCAAGTCAGGACGTCTTGTGAGGGGCAGCTCAGTGAGAACCACCGTTCCCCATGGGGCCCAGGAGGATCTCATTTTAGAGCCCAGTTGGTTGGGGCACCCGTTTCTAGGGACCCCATTGCGTCAGGACCCCGCACCCTGTGCAGCTTAGGAGTCAAAGGATTCCTTTTCCCCAGAAGCCCAATTTGGGACCCCAGAAAGTGAGTAGGAATTGCTGCCCAGCTAACCCTACGGCATCGAGACCCCACGCGTGCGCGGCACGCTTCGAACGCGTGACCCAATCCCGCCCCCAGGAGACCCCGCCCCTTCCATTCTGGCTCTCTGGGCCTCCCCAGCGAGGTGGGGCGCTCGCGCTCCCTTAAGGGGGCTTGGCCTGCAGAGGGCGGGACCCTCCCTGCCTTGACCTTCGATTGGCCCAGCCCTCGCCACTGTTGCTTTAGGATTGGTCGGCTTGTGCTCCTCTCCCCTCCCTCCCTGGGGCTTCCGCTTCCGGTTCTGACGGACGCGTCGGCCGTAACGATGATCGGAGACATCCTGCTGTTCGGGTAATTAGGAGGACCAGAGGCTGGGAAGAGAGAGCCAGGCAGGACGCGGGGGCGCCCCTAGTAACTGTAATTTTCCCTCTCCAGGACGTTGCTGATGAATGCCGGGGCGGTGCTGAACTTTAAGCTGTGAGTAGGCCGCGGCCGGACTGCGGCTCCATCCGGGGAACCCGTAGCCCCGCCCTCATAAACGTGATCTCGGCGCACTTCTCAGGCCCCGCCCCCAAGCCGCAGGCCCCGCCCTTTCCGCCCTCTGTCCACGCCTCCAGCCTGGTTTATCTTCCTTGACCCCCACCCCCCGAGAGACCTTAAACCCATCTCTCCGTTCCTTGCTTGTCCCTCTGTTCACCTTCCTGGAGAGCTTAAGACCCATCCCTCAAGAAATAGCCCCACCCCGGAGCCTCAGCCCTGCACCCGCACTGTCGGGCCACTTTGTAAATTGTCAGTGGCTGCTGACCTGGCTGTGATTGTCCGGGCAGTGGTGGCCCAGAGAGGGACATTGAACGTCAGAGGTCACACAGCAAGTTTGCGGCAGGGCCAGGGCTGAAACTTAGTGTTTGTGGCCTTCTGAGCTGGGGGTCAGGGGGCTGAGGACTCTATGTCCCATAGAAAGTGGACACTGTCTGCTCCTCTTTGTAGGAAAAAGAAGGACACGCAGGGCTTTGGGGAGGAGTCGAGGGAGCCCAGCACAGGTAAGGTCTTCCTGGATCCTGGAATTGCATGGTCCACTTCAGAGGACAGTTCTGTTTCGTCAAGCCCTACCTTCGTTTTCTTTCTTTGTCTGTCTTTTTTTTTTTTTTGACACAAGGTCTTCCTCTGTTGTCCAGGTTGGAGTGCAGTGGTGCGATCATGGCTCACTGCAGCCTCGACCTCCTGAGCTAAAGTGATCCTTCCACCTCAGCCCCCTTAGTATCTGGGATTACAGGCGTGTGCCACCATGCCAGGCTAAATTTTGTATTTTTTGTAGAGATGGGGTTTCTCCACGTTGCCCAGGCCGGTGTCGAACTCCTGGGTTCAAGTGAGTCCCCCCGCCTTGGCCTCCTTGAGGGCTGGGATTGCAGGCATGAGCCACAAGTTTTCTCTTTAATTGAGCGTGTGTGTGAGTGGGAGATGATTGAGAATGTGCTATCCTTTCTGCCTACCTCTGTCATCTATTTCTTTCTCCCACCAGACCTCCCTGATGTGAGCACTCGCATCACTTCCTACCGTTATAATTTTCTGTTATGTTTGCTGTCATCTGGCTAATGTCTGCCCCTCACATTTGACTGAAAACTTCAGAGAAGAGGCCCTAGCTTGGCTTGTCCCATCCTTTGTCCTTGCCGTACCAGTCCTCCGATGCCTGTGAAAGAATGAATGAACAACCTCACACATAGCTGTTGCTTTCAGAGGGTTGCAGACCTGCCACTTTTAAAATTAGATGCCAACATTAGATTTTTAATCAGGAGATTTTATATAAAAATTAAGATGTCTGATTTTTCTTGAAAAATTGGAACATTCTGCAACTCAAGACTCAGGAGAGCTGTTTGCATCTATTGAGTGTAGTTGAGAAGGACTCTGAGGAGGTGGGGCCTGTAGACTCTGCCTCATCTCAGCCCTAACCGCTTCATATGTCTGTCATCCGCCTGGGCCCTGGAGGTCCCAGAATTTACACTTCCTGCTGAATTTAATTGTGTAACTATTTGGAGTCTTAAGGGGATCTGTACATGACTATTGTATCCATTCATTCTTTCATTCACCAGATATTTGAGCACCTAACGCATGCTGGCTACTGTGCTAGTTGCTGGGATACAGCAGGGGTAAGACAGAGTGGAACTTACCATGGGGTGGGACACGTGATTTCTAAGCAGGGAATAGATGGTGACGAGGTGATGTTAGGTGACAGGGACAGGGAGTCACAGGATGGTGATGGGGTTACCCTCTTGCTGGGGTGTGGAAGGGAAGGCCATTTGAGGAGGTGGCGTCACAGTCAAGGCGGTGGATGCTGTGATGGAGCACTGCCCAAGGATGGGGGAACCCTGAGGAACAGAGGTTTTCTTCTTTTAGAGACAGGGTCTTGCTCTGTCGCCCAGGCTGGAGTGCAGCGGCACAGTCATAGCTCACTGTAGCCTTGAACTCCTGGGTTCAAAAGATCCTCTTGCCTCAGGCTCCCAAGTAGCTGGGACTACAGGCACTTACTACCACGCCTGACTAATTTTCTAAATTTTTTTGTAGAGATAGGTGTCTCGCTGTGTTAACCAGGCTGGTGTCCAACTCTTGGTCTCAAATGATCCTCCCACCTCAGCCTCCCAAAGTGCTGAGATCACAGGCATGAGCCACCATGCCTGGCCGAGCTGAGATTTTGAAGACACTCCAGCAGCTCCCCTTTTTGGGGGCCTGCCCCTGGGTGCTGACCCAGTTAGGTGCTTCCTGTTAGTGTTGCATTCTCCCTCCATTCCTAATAGGTAATGGTCACTTTCCCATTTTACAGATCAGGAAACTGAGGGTCAGAGATGTGGCTCAACTTTTTTGTGGCCACATAGCAAATCAGTGAGAGAATCAGGATTAGAACCTGGGTTTTTCTGACTCTAGCAGTTGTGCACTCAATCACTAGAACGTCTGTCCATCTATCCATTTATCCATCCATTCGTACATTGACTCAGCAGCCATGTGTTGCTTACCCACCACGTGGAAGGCACTACCAGGCCCTAGAGTTGCACTGTACAGATCCGAATCAGAGCCCCGGTGGGCGGGAGATTTGGCACAAAGTGGCAGGAGCATCAGTGACAGGGATGCCAGGCAGGGCACCAGTGCTCTATCAGGAGCTTCCTGCTTTGCTGTCTCCAGTCTCCTTCCAGCCCAGGTGCTGCACCTGCTGCTTCCCCTGTGGGAGCTGCTCTTTGCCCTCCATCCTCTTTGCCTGGCTTAACTGTAATACCATAGTGGCTGCATTTGTTGAGAGCGTCTTGTGTGCCAGGCAGTGTGCTAAGGTCTTCCTAGCTGCCTGACACCCCTATTGACACAAGAGGGAATGCACATAGATAGTGCAGGGGTGGGCCCAGGTCACCTGTGCAGAAGGACAGAGGCAGGATTTGAGCTCACATTTGTTAAACTGCCCATGTTTGAGGTCAGAACTTGGAGCTCTGGCACTTCCTCAGAAAGCCTGTTTTTTGTTTTTTTTGGTTTTGTTGTTGTTGTTTTTTTTTTTTTTGAGATGGAGTCTCGCTCTGTTGCCCAGGCTGGAGTGCGGTGGCACCATCTCAGCCCCCTGCAATCTCCGCCTCCTGGCTTCAAGCAATTCTCCTGCCTCAGCTTCCCTATTAGCTGGGATTACAGGCACCCACCACCATGCCCAGCTAATTTTTGTATTTTTAGTAGAGATGGGGTTTCGCCATGTTGGCCAGGCTGGTCTTGAACTCCTGACATCAGGTGATCTGCCCGCCTTGGCCTCCCAAAGTGCTGGGATTACAGACTTGAGTGACGGCACCCGGCTGGAAAGGCTTTTTCTGATCTCCCATCCTTCCCCGTGCACATGCCATGTTGGGTCTCCTCAGTGTGTGTTCCCGGGACACCCAAACTTTCCCACCAGAGCAGTCACATGTGAATATTTGTTTAGTATTTCTCCTCCCCACATGCTTGTTGGGGCAGAGCCACCAGTCTTTGTTTCTTTCTGTATCCCCTGTATACCGCTGTTGCCTGGAATGAGTAACCTTTTTTTATTTTTTGAGACAGAGTCTCGCTCTGTTGCCCAGGCGTGCAGTGGCGTGATCTCAGCTCACTGCAGCCTCCATCTCCTGGGTTCAAGTGATTTTCGTGCCTCAGCCTCCTGAGGAGGTGGGATTACAGGCACACGCCACCACGCCCTGCTAATTGTTTTTTATTTTTTTTATTTTTTATTTTTTTGAGATGGAGTCTCGCTCTGTCACCCAGGCTGGAGTGCAGTGGCGCAATCTCGGCTCACTGCAAGCTCCGCCTCCCGGGTTCACGCCATTCTCCTGCCTCAGCCTCTCCGAGTAGCTGGGACTACAGGCACCTGCCACCACGCCCGGCTAATTTTTTGTATTTTTTAGTAGAGACGGGGTTTCACCGTGGTCTCGATCTCCTGACCTCGTGATCCGCCCACCTCGGCCTCCCAAAGTGCTGGGATTACAAGCGTGAGCCACCGCGCCCGGCCAATTGTTTTGTAGTTTTAATAGAGACGTGGTTTCACGATGTTGGCCAGGCTGATCTCAAACTCTCGACCTCAGGTGATCCACCTGCCTCGACCTCCCAAAGTGCTGGGATTACAGGCGTGAGCCACTGCACCCGGCCTGGAATGAGTAACGTTTGATTGGCATCTTGTTGATGGTGGGAGGTCCTGTTTTCATGATCCTTCACTAGGGGAAGGGTCTTGTTGAGCAGCGCCTCTCAAAACTTCCTGGAAACAGACCAAGCACTTAATGTTTCTAGTCTGTGCTGGATCAGCCCTGTATACAGGTTGTGCTGCACATGACTAACCCCGTCGGCTAGATAATACCAGGCTCGTCTAAACCGTGTTCAGCAAGACGGTGTGTTCAGCACAAGCTCGGATGGAGCAGGGATGTCAGGTTGTCAGGTCATCATCCCTGAAAAAGTAGAAATTTCTGGGCTTGTGTGTGCTGTACTTACCATGCAGCCCCAGTCTACAGATACTTCGGGTAGCACCCTTGTAGATCACCTAATCTGGACCCATTCTTTTTTTTTTTTTTTTGAGATGGAGTCTTGCTCTGTCACCTAGGCCGAAGTGCAGTGACACCATCTCAGCTCAGCCTCCTGAGTAGCTAGGATTACAGGCATGCACCACCACACCCGGCTAACTTTTGTATTTTTAGTAGAGACGTGGTTTCACCATGTTGGCCAGGCTGGTCTCGAACTCCCGAACTCAGGTGATCTGCCTGCCTTGGCCTCCCGAAGCGCTGGGATTACAAGCGTGAGCCACCGTGCCTGGCCTAATCTGGACCCATTCTTTTCATTTTGGAGGTCTAGAGAGGGAGAGTGATTGACTGGAAACCCTGGAGGAAGGGTCCAGAACCCAGGTCTCTGGAGTCTTCATGTACTAAATTGCCTTCCCTCGGAGGGGTTTCTGTTCCTTGGCATTCAAGGGGACCAGAGTAAGTCATCACCAAGACACACCTTCCCTTTCACTTGCCTGAATTAGGATGCTTTTAGTTACAAACACTGCAAACCCAGCTCAAAGTGGTTAAAGCAAATTGAAACGTCCAATAGTAGAATTGTCTTCAGGCACCCTGGCTTTAGGTGTCAAACCAGTCCTCCAAGGTTAGGATTGGGGTTGGAGTTGGGGTTAGGGTTAGGGTTAGAGTCAGTATCTGACTCTCTGCAGCTCTCAATTCCCCTTTCTTTTGTGTTGGTTTTACTGTGAGACTGGTTAGGGTTGGCAAAGATGACCCCAGAGCAGGGGTTGGCATGTTTTTCTGTAAAGGGCCACATAGTAAATATTTGAGGCTTGGCGGACCATATGGTGTCTGTCTGGCACAACAATGTGACTCAGCTCTGCTGTTGTAGTACA
Organism: Symphalangus syndactylus; assembly: GCF_028878055.3. Classification (NCBI taxonomy): domain Eukaryota; kingdom Metazoa; phylum Chordata; class Mammalia; order Primates; family Hylobatidae; genus Symphalangus; species Symphalangus syndactylus. The sequence continues at coordinate 42,789,588 of NC_072435.2, read as the reverse complement.
AAAGCAGCAGGACATGATATGTAAATGAATGGGTATGGCTGTGTGCCATGAAACTTTATTCATTGACGCTGAGATTGGAATTTCATGTAATTTTTGTGCCTCACAAAATCTTCTTCTTCTTCTTTTTTTTTTAATGTAAAAACCAGCTGGGCATGGAGACTCATGCCTGTAATCTCAATACTTTGAGACGCTTAGGCAGGAGGATCACTTGAAGCCAGGAGTTCAAGACCCGCCTGGGGAACATAGCAAAACCCCATCTTTATATTTAAAAAAAAAAGTAAAAACTATTAGCTCATAGGCCATCCAAGAACAGGTGGAAGAGGCTGCTGGATTTGGCCTGTGGGCACTGAGCTTACTGAGCTTACATCTTCCCAGCTCAGTAAGCCTGGCAGAAAGTATCTTGTTCCCAGTAGTTGGGGGAAAAGTCCCAGGGCAGACTCTCATTGGACAGACTTGGGTCACATGCCCCTTCTTGAGCCAATCAGAGGCAGAGGGGCTTGGTGCTTTCAGGGGATTGGTCAGTGGTAGACACAGCCTGAGTGCTGAGGGTGGGGAAGAGGGAGAAACCCAAAGGAAAAGCCACATTGTTGCCAAAGTTGGAGGCAGTGAGCGCTGGGTGGGTGGAAGTCACAAAAACCCACTGCAGAGGTGGCAGTAGGGATGGGATGTTAGCTGTGCGGTAAAAGTGCTTTCTGATTCTTCCAGGTGACAACATCCGGGAATTCTTGCTGAGCCTCAGATACTTTCGAATCTTCATCGCCCTGTGGAACATCTTCATGATGTTCTGCATGATCGTGTGAGTCCAGCCTGCCCTTTCCTTTCAGTGTCGTCTCTTAGTCTCCTTCTCCAGGATGACCCACTGATGGTCATTCTCTGTCTTTTCAGTCATCACTCTTGTATACTGCTTTCTGTTTTCTTTTTTTTTTTTTTTTTTTTTGAGACGGAGTCTCGCTCTGTCACCCAGGCTGGAGTGCAGTGGCGCGATCTGGGCTCACTGCAAGCTCCGCCTCCCGGGTTCACGCCATTCTCCTGCCTCAGCCTCTCCGAGTAGCTGGGACTACAGGCGCCCGCCACCATGCCCGGCTAATTTTTTGTATTTTTAGTAGAGACGGGGTTTCACCGTGGTCTCGATCTCCTTGACCTCGCGATCCGCCTGCCTCGGCCTCCCAAAGTGCTGGGATTACAAGCATGAGCCACCGCGCCCGGCCTGCTTTCTGTTTTCTTTGTTTATTTTTTGTTTTGTTTGAGATGGAATCTCGCTCTGTCACCCAGACTGGAGTGCAGTGGTGCGATCTGGGCTCACTGCAACCTCCGCCTCCTAGGTTCAAGCGATTCTCCTACCTCAGCCTCCCGAGTAACTGGGACTATAGGTGCGTGCCACCACGCCCGGCTGATTTTTTGTATTTTTAGTAGAGACGGAGTTCCATCGTGTTATCCAGGATGGTCTTGATCTCCTGACCTCATGATTAGCCTGCCTTGGGCTCCCAATGTGCTGGGATTACAGGAGTGAGCCACTGTGCATGGCCCTGTTTTTTTTGTTTGTTTTGTTTTTGAGACCGAATCTTGCTCTGTTCCCCAGGCTGGAGTGTAGTGGCGTGATCTCGGCTCACTGCAACCTCTGCCTCCCTGTTTCAAGCGATTCTCCTGCCTCAGCCTCCCGAATAGCTGGGATTACAGGTGCCCACCACCACACCTGGCTAATTTTTGTATTTTTACAAGAGACAGGGTTTCACCATGTTGGTCAGGCTGGTCTTGAACTCCTGACCTCACGTGATCCACCTGCCTCGGCCTCCGAAAGTGCTGAGATTACAAGTGTGAGCCACCACACCTGGCCCTGCTTTCTGTTTTCAAAATAAGTAAGTGAGGGAACCAGTATCTGAAGGGGTTAAACTCTGTCCCTGTGTCCCCACCGAACCGGGCTGGAACTTTTATTGGAACATGGAGTTCTCCAGCCCCCGGCTATGCCCGGCACCTCTGCAGGGGCTGCCAGGAGATGCCTTCCCTGAGCCCATGGCCCTGTCACCTCTCACCAGCTCTGCTGCATCTGCCGAGGTGGAAAATGTGATTTAAATGTCCAGCACACTGCCAGATCCTGCTCCAGCTGGGCTGGAAGCCAGCAGAAATATATTCAGACTTTATTGTTTTAAATTCTGGCTTTTCATTTTCTCATTAGGCTGAGAAAACTCAAGCAGATTGCCTTTCCATCTAGCATTGGTGCCATAACTCTGATACTACTGTTAACGAATTGTGAGATTTGCTGTAAATAGATTTAGGAAAAGACACGACGAGAGAATCTGGTATTCTTGGCCTCCATGGGTCCATCCTTGTATACTTCCCCCAGAAAGAGAGAGGACAAAAAGTTGGCTGTCCTGAGTGATTGAAACTCCGAATGTGGGGTTGCTGTGCAGTCCACGTGCCACCCCAGTGGCTGTTTGTGAAGATGCTTCCAAGACATAGGAGATCTGGGGAGGATGGCATTTCACCGTCATCACAAGGACCGCAATGTATTCCCAGAAAGGCTCTTGCCAAGGTATCACCTGGCAGAGAGGATGTGAGAGCATGTATGAGGCTTGCCTAGCAACAAAGAAGGCTTGTGAAGAGATCAAGGAACTTACATGAAATTGTAGGAAGGGCCAGGCGCGGTGGCTCAGGCCTGTAATCACAGCACTTTGGGAGGCCAAGGTGGGAGAATTGCTTGAGCCCAGGAGTTCGAGACTAGCCTGGGCAGCATGGTGAAACCCTGTCTTTACCAAAAATCAAAAAATCAGCCGAGTATAGTGGCGCCTGCCTGTAGTTCCAGCTCCTCGGGAGGCTGAGAGGGGAGAATCACTTGAGCCCTGGAGGCAGAGGTTGCAGTGAGCTGAGATCCTGCCACTACACTCCAGCCTGGGCAAAAGAAGAAGACCCTGTCTCCAAACAAATAATAATAAATAAATCAAGACCTAAAGGACAAGAAGACGTTTGCCATTTGCAGAGCTGGAGAAAAGCATGGTGGCATAGGAAGTGGCATGTGCAAAGGTCCTGGGGCAGGGAAGAAGTCAGCATTCTTCCCTCATTCTCATCTTTGCAAAGGTCCTAGGGCGGGGAAGAAGTCACTATGCTTCTCTCATTCTTGTCTTTGCAAAGGTCCTGGGGCGGGGAAAAAGTCAGCATGCTTCTCTCATTCTCATCTTTGCAAAGGTCCTGGGGCAGGGAAGAAGTCAGCATGCTTCTCTCATTCTCATCTTTGCAAAGGTCCTGGGGCAGGGAAGAAGTCAGTCAGCATGCTTCTCTCATTCTCATCTTTGCAAAGGTCCTGGGGCAGGGAAGAAGTCAGCGTGCTTCTCTCTCATCTTTCCTGTGCACCTGCTTCATCATCCTCTCCTGTTTGACCAACATCTTCATTCCCTCATCTGCCAGCCTGTGACCAGAACAGCAGCCTCGGGCATCCTCCCAGCTCAACTTTCCAAGACCTTCATAGTCAGTAGCCCAGGGTCCTGTTTTGTTTCCTGGGGCAGAGTCTGTTTGACCCACCTTGGTGTCACTCGGGTCCATTTGGGGTGGAGGTTCTTGATTCTGCCATAACCACTTAGGTCAAGGGTCATCAGACCACAGGCCAAATCTCCCCACTGCCTGTTTTTGTGAATGAACTTCACAGAAGTTCATGTGTGTGGCTGCTTCTGTGTCACAGCAGTGGAGTTGAGTTGTGTGGCAGAGACCACATGGCTCGCAGAGCCAGAACTGTTAGTAAACAGTCGCCCGTTACAGAGAAAATGTGCCAACCTCTGACCCAGGCCAACTCTTTCACTGGGGGCCATGGGTGAGAGAAGATTCTCTCAAGAAAGGGCTCTCTTAGGGAGGCAGTGACTGGCTTTCCCAGCATACTTAAAAACTGGAAATCACCTAAGTGTCCAAGAATGGGAAGGATCAGGTAACTTGAAGGATGCCCATGTGACTGGCTGTCACGATACCATCACTGATGATGTGCCAGAAGGTTCTGTCTGCATGGGGAAATGAAACGTTCTGAAAGTGAAGAAAGCCAGAGGGTACTCGTCTGTGCAGCCTGACTTCAGCTGTGTAATGTGCATGCAGTAACCATGGATAAACCTTAAATGAGCGCCTTAAGTATGGGAGTGAAACACTGTTTAGCGAGGGACTTGGAAGGATCCACTCCAGATGGGGTAGAGAGGTGACCCTGCGGCAGTTGCTGAGGAAATTGGCAGAGCCTGGGCATGGTTCAATATTCCGTGTGCCTATTTCTTTTTTTTTTTTTTTTTTTTTTTGAGATAGAGTCTTGCTCTGTCACCCAGACTGGAGTGCAGTGGCACAGTCTCGGCTCACTGCATCCTCCATCTCCCGGGTTCAAGTGATTCTCCTGCCTCAGCCTCCCAAGGAGCTGAGACTACAGGTACGTACCACCACACTTGGCTAATTTTTCTATTTTTGATAGAGATGGGATTTCATCCTGTTGACCAGGCTGGTCTCGAACTCCTGACCTCGAATGATTCACCTGCCTCGGCCTCCCAAAGTGCTGGGATTGTAGGCGTGAGCCACCGTGCCCAACCTCCCTGTGCCCACTTCTGTGTTGTTTGAGCTTTGGAAAGTTTAAGAAGTTACGAAAAGTCTGAAATATGGGGAGAAACGTCCCTGAGTATTTAGGGATCGGTAGCACTGTCATCTATAACTTACATTGAAACACATCAAAAATACAGATAAATGGATAGATACATGGATAGGTACGTGGTACAGCAAAGTGTTAATTTCAGAATGTAGGTGGTGGCAGTGTGTTTCAACACAACTCTTCTGTGTGTTGAAATTTTTATAAAATAACGAGGAAAAGTTGGGGAGAAATGAACCATGGAGACCGTTTACAAGTAAAAAGCAGAAGTCTGTCTTCACAATCCAGTATTTTATAGAATATTCACAGGATTGTGCAGCCGCTATCTCTATCTAATTTCAGAACATGTTCATCAACACAGAAAGAAACCGTGTCCCCATTGGCAGTCACTCCCCATTCCCCCTCCCCGAATCCCTGGCAACCACTCATTGGCTTCCTGTCTCTGTGGATTTGCCTCATGTGGACAGTTTATACAAATGGAGTCATACACTGCATGGCCTTTTGTGTCTGGCTCCTCTCACTCAGCATCATTTTTTTGAGGTTCATCCACGTTGTAGCCTGGAGCAGTGCTTCATTCCTTTTCATGGTAGAATCATATTCTCTTGTATGACTATTCCCCAGTTTTCCATCTGTCAGTTGGTGGATAGTTGAGATGTTTGTATTTTTTAGCTATTATGAATAATGGTGACAAGAACATTCATGTACAAGTTTTTGTACAGATTTATGTTTTTAGTTATCAACTATATAGGAGTGAAATTGCTGGGTTATATGATCACTCTACGTTTATAATTTTCTTTGTTTTTTTTTGGACACAGAGTCTCGCTCTGTTGCCAAGGCTGGAGTGCAGTGGCACGTTCTCGGCTCACTGCAACCTCCACCTCCCGGGTTCAAGTGATTCTCCTGTCTCAGCCTCCCGAGTAACTGGGATTACAGGCGTGCACCACCACACCTGACTAATTTTTTGTATTTTTAGTAGAGACGGGGTTTCACCATGTTGTCCAAGCTGGTCTTGAACTCCTGACCTCATGATCCACCCACATCGGCCTCCCAAAGTGCCGGGATTATAGGCGTGAACCACCGCGCCTGGCTGAAACGGGGTTTTACCATGTTGGCCAGGCTGGTCTCGAACTCCTGACCTCAAGTGATCCACCCACCTCGGCCTCCCAAAGTGCTAAGAGTAAAGCTGGCTTGTGCTTATCCTTTTGAGAAAACACCAGAATGTTTTCCAAAGTAGCTACAATATTTTACATTCCTACCTGCAGCCTACGAGGGTTACACTCTCTCCATATCCTTGCCAACTCTGTTACTGTTAATCTTTTGACTATAGTCATCCTAGTAGGTATGAAAGTTTTTTGTTTGTTTGTTTTTGAAACAGTCTCTGTTGTGCAGGCTGGAGCTGGAGTACAGTGGCAAAATCTCAGCTCACTGCAACCTTTGCCACCTGGGATCAAGTGATCCTCTGGCCTCAGCATCCTAAGTAGTGGGACTATGGGTGTACACTACCACACCTGGCTAATTTTTGTATTTTTTGTAGAGACTGGGTTTCACCATGTTGCCCAGGTTAGTCCAGAACTCCTGGGCTCAAGTGATCCACCCACCTCAGCCTCCTGAAGTGCTGGGATTACAGGCATGAGCCACTGTGCCCAGGCAGTTTGAAGGTTTTGATTCGCATTTCCCTGATGGTTAATGATATTGAACATATTTTCATGTACCTATGGGCCATTTGTCCACCTCCTTTGAGGAAATGTCTTAAGATTCTCTGCCGTTTTTAAAAATTGGGTTATTGCTGATCCATAAGGGTTCTTTTTGTATTCTCGTTATCAGTCCATTATCACATGCGTATTTTGCAAGCATTTTATCCCATTTTATATGTTGTCTTTTTCACTTTCTTCATGGTGTCCTTTTTTTTTTTTTTTGCGTGACAGAGTCTTTACTTTTAAATGATTATCGATACACCAAGTAATACATGTAACAAGTTCTTGAATTCTATCATCTAGTAATTTTGATTAAGAGAAACTAAAAGCAGCCCAAACAATTCCACTAGTATTCACTGTTCTAAACATTAGCAAGAATGGACTACTTTAAGGCTGGCTGCTGCTTCACACAGGTTACAAAGAACTATTTACTACATTTTCATAGATAAAGCCCCTGACCTTCAAGAAAGTGTTAGGGAAAAAAAATATTTAATCCCTTCCTTTCTTCAAAGAATTGTTATGTGGTGTTTTTTTTTTTTTTAACTAGATCTAAGAAAGAAAAAGTCAACACTGATATACATGTTGCTTGAGCCAAAAGGCATAGGAAAAAAAAGACAACATATAACCATTAAATTCCTAAGAAACATGAGGTAAAAAGATGAAATCTTTAGATAATTTCTAAGTCTGTACAAAAAAGCTAGATTTGCTACTCTCCAAAAAGTGGAAGGACCTATTATATAATATATGGAAATAATTTTTTTTTTTTTTTTTTTTTTTTTTGAGACGGAGTCTCGCTCTGTCGCCCAGGCTGGAGTGCAGTGGCGCAATCTCGGCTCACTGCAAGCTCCGCCTCCCGGGTTCACGCCATTCTCCTGCCTCAGCCTCTCCAAGTAGCTGGGACTACAGGCGCCCGCCACCACGCCTGGCTAATTTTTTGTATTTTTAGTAGAGACAGGGTTTCACCGTGGTCTCGATCTCCTGACCTCGTGATCCGCCAGCCTCGGCCTCCCAAGTGCTGGGATTACAAGCGTGAGCCAATATATGGAAATAATTTAATGCCATTTCATAAGAATGTATCTAGAGCTGTGCTAAGCTTCATATTCGTGAGGGCATCTAAAGTGCCACTCCACAGAACAGGTGCTTCTCTCTTCTATCCATTTATGCAGTAGTTTTCATGGATTTCTGGCCGAATGTCACAGACAAAAGCCAAGAGGTTATCCAAGACTTCATCCCTGTTCTGCCGGAAGTACGTCTGGAGGATGGTCCTCTTCTCCTGGGTCTCCTTCTCCACTTCAGTGCTGCAACTGCCACGGGATCCCAGTGCCGCAGCCTCCTTGGCCTTGAATTCTTTCTCCCTCTGCAGGCGGTACTGTTCAATTTCAGCCTGAGCTGCTTCTTTGGCCTGCTTCAGCCTCCGGTTCTTTCTTTTGCGGGCCTCGGGCACCTTCTCGGCTGCCCGCTTCTCAGCCTGCAGCAGCTGCTGAATCCCCTGTGACTGACTAGCCATGGCCGCAGCTATTCTGAGACCAAGGCAAGCAGCCTGATGGTGTCATTTTAAGCACAAAAGTTTTTTATTGTGAATGGCCAGGCATGGTGGCTCATGCCTGTAATCCCAGCACTTTGGGAGGCTGAGGTGGTTGGATCACTTGAGGTCAGGAGTTTGAGACCAGCCTGACCAACATGGTGAAACCCTGTCACTACTAAAAATACAAAAATCAGCCAGGCGTGGTGGTGGGTGCCTGTAATCCCAGCTACTCGGGAGGCTGAGGTAGGAGAATCGCTTGAACCCAGGAGTTGGAGGTTGTAGTGAGCCGGGATGCCCCACGGCACTCCACCCTGAACAACACAGTGAGAGTCCATCTCAAAAAAAAAAAAAAAAAAAAGTTTTTAACTGTGATGAAGTTGAGTTTATGTTTTTTTCTTTTTGTCACTTGTGCTTTGGGTATTATAGTAAGAAATCATTGCGTAACCCAAGGTTACAAAGATGTACACATAAGTTTTCTTCCAAGAGTTTTGTAGTTTGGTTTCTGGAGGGTAGTTAGGTCTGTGATCTATTTTGAGTGAATTTTTTTATATGGTGTAAAGCAGGGGTCCAACTTTATTCTTTTGCATGTGGAAATCCAGCTGTTTCTGCACTCTTGTTTTTTTCAGATAACCTTTTTATTTTGGAATGAGTTTAGATTTGTGGAAATGTTGCAAAGATAATACCGAAAGTTCCTGTATATATCTTTTGTTTAACAGCTGTACCGCTTTCCCTTATAGGATGGTGGTGGTGGCTGGGCGCAGTGGCTCACGCCTGTAATCCCAGCACTTTGGGAGGCTGAGGCAGGTGGATCACTTTAGGTCAGGAGTTTGAAACTAGCCCAGCCAACATGGTAAACACCATTTCTACTAAAAATACAAAAATTAACCTGGCTTGGTGGCAGGCGCCTGTAATTGCAGCTACTTAGCAGGTTGAGGCAGGAGAATCGCTTGAACCTCGGATGCAGAGGTTGCAGTGAGCTGAGATCGCACCACTGTACTCCAGCCTGGGTGGCAGAGCAAGACTCTGTCTAAAAAAAAAAGAGTATATTCTTCTTTTAACTGTGTAGTTCAATATTGTTAATTATATTCACAGGTGGATCACAGGTTACTTTAAAAAATCAGACAATCATGTAAAATCATCTAAGTAATAGGTAATAGTCATGTAAAATAATCTCTGACAATATTTTTAGAACAGTCACCTCCTATCCTCACAGACATTTCTGCCCTCTGACTTCTCCAGGCTGTTCGGCTCTTGAATCCCAGCGATGAAACCAGGAACTCACTTTCGCGGGATGCTGAGTCTCCATTCCTCCATTCCTGATGACTTCAAGAATGTTTTTGACCAGAAAACCGACAACCTTCCCAGAAAGCTCAAGCTCGTGGTGGGTGGCAGAGTGTTCGCCAAGATGTGCATGGTTTCCCAGCCACGTCCCTGTTTTCAAAGATAGTTTCACTTTGGTCTCTGAATTGGAATGCTGTGTACTGAAGGGGTTTCAGGAGGGTTTATATAAGGGGCTGTGATGAAATTGCATTCCCTATAGATAAAAGAAAAATTATTTCTATCCAGAGATCTGAGCAGAAGGATTGGCTTGTAAGTTTAACACAGCCATGTTTTTGGACATTCAGTGTTACTTGCTGAGTCTGACAGCCTCTGGGCCCAGCCAGGGGCCCTGTTAACAAACTCCTTTCACATCCCAACAGGGTCTGCTTGGCCAGTCAGTGCAGCTGCGATTAACCCTAAAGGCTTTAAGGAACAGGCCACCTGTAACAGAGACACCAGCCTTCCTATATAGACACTAAATTGTTAGCAAGAGTGTTGAGCTAGTTCCTGGTGAAGTGTTTCCACAGAAGACGTGGAGCAGTTGTGGGGATATTAAGGGAAATTTTCCTCCGCCTTGACCCCTTTGTTAAATAAAATGACTTTGGGAGCCATTCATTGTACAGTTGCAGGAATGAGAGTGATTTTATGATGTGGTGACATTGGGACCATGTTCTAAAACCTTGGGTTTCTGAGTCTGCTTTTTGAGTAGGTGATTTTGAGGTTGAAAAACCAGGGGCCTCCATCTAGGAAATACAGCATTTTCCAGAAGCTTCTTTGAAAGGGAATCCTGGTTTCGTTGCCAAAATGAAACGCCCACGGTTAGCGCTGAATCCCACAACTGTGTGATTTGCTTGTTGAGTTTTTTGTTGTCTGGTTTTTTTGTTTGTTTATACCAATAAGAATGAGCCTGAATGTTGGTGGTTTTTGAAATCCTGACTTGGAGGTAAACCTGGAGGAAGGAAAAAAAGTAAATATGCAGGCTTTTAGGACTGAGTAGCCTTGAAAATAAACCTAATTTCTAAAAAGGACCTTTTGTTTATACTTTTTTTTTTAACCAAGAAGTCAATTTCCAACCTGAGTCCTTTTGAATTACCCTGCTGGAAAAACCTAGGATTCAATTTGGAGGCCGTGAAAAAGAAAAGAGTCAGTGGTAGAGTTTCCTTTTTGGATTTAGCTCAAATAAATGATGGTCAACAATTGGGCAAGTGGAGCTGGGCGCAGTCCCAGCACTTTGGGAGGCCGAGGTAGGCGGATCACTTGAGGTCAGGAGTTCGAAACTAGCTTGGCCAACATGGTGAAACCGCATCTCTACTAAAAATAGAAAAATTAGCCAGATATGGTGGCACGCGCCTGTAATCCCAGCCACTCGGGAGGCTGAGGCATGAGAATTGCTTGAACCTGGGAGGCAGAGGTTGCAGTGAGCTGAGATTGAGCCACTGCACTTCAGCCTGGGTGACACAATGAGATTCTGTCTCAAAAAAAAAAAAAAAAAAAGAATTGAGCAAGTGGAATTTTGACTGGAGCTTCTCCTGAAAGTATCGAAAGAGTCATTGCTAATGGTGGGCTGTTGCTAGACCAGGGTCAGGTCCACTTTTGCTGCCTCTCAGGTTGTGGAATTCTCCTTGATCACTTCTGTAATTTATTTCCTTGCCAAATCTCAGCCAAGCATCACCCCATGGTCTGTAAGTAGCAGAGGTTGGAGCTGCTGGGTCTGGCTTTGCTGAGGCCGGTGTCCTTGTCAGAACAGGCACGCCAAGATCTTGGCTGGGTCCCTCACAAGCCAGATGAATGGTGTGAAGAAACCTTCCTGCCTTATTCAGACTGGCGCGGAGGTCTCAATGAGGCGAGGCATTTGTCCATTATGGGTATGAATCATGCTCTCAGAAGAGAATCCTGTCATTGAGGTTTTGTTTCAATAGTTCTCTTTTTCTCCAGAGAACTGTTATCTCATTGTTAATAATAGCAGCATGGCTTTTTCAGATGCTGGTTGGTGGCTGCTGTACATTTTAAAAATGGAATCTCATGGTTGTGTCTCTTAAGGAAGCTTTTCAAGAACTTCACTGGCCCCAGAGGTTATCAGAGTTTGAAGTTTGGGTGCCTAGTGTCTCACAGTGTTTAAGCACTAATGTTCTGGGTCAGTTAGGTGTGAGTTCAAATCCCATCTCAGCTCATTCTGAGTAGGACCTTGGCTAATTGCTTTCCCCTCTCAAAGCCTCAGTTTCCACATCTCTAAAATGGGCCTGCAAGTTGGGTGTGCCTAAGGTTGTTGTAAGTTTCAGTGATCTCGAATGCGTCTGAGTGCCTGAGAGCACCTGTTGCTGTGGGTATCATCACTGTGTGCGTTTTCTGTCTTCTCATCCACTTTTCTTTGTGCAGTCTGCACACGCACCATTAAAGGCTGATGACAGCATTTTTAAAAATTGCAAACAGAGGCTAGCACGGTGGCTCCCAGCACTTTGGGAGGCCAAGGCAGGTGGATCACGAGGTCAGGAGTTCAAGACCAGCCTGGACAAGATGGTGAAACCCCCGTCTCTACTAAAAATGCAAAAATTAGCTGGGTGTGGTGGCATGCCCCCTGTAATCCCAGCTACTCAGGAGGCTGAGGCAGAGAATTGCTTAAAAACCTGGGAGGTGGAGGTCGCAGTGAGCTGAGATCACGCCACTGCACTCCAGCCTGGGTGACAGAGCAAGATCCTCTGTCTCAAAAAAAAAAAAGTTACAAACAGACTGGGTGCAGTGGGTGGCTCATATCCTGTAATCCCAGCATTTTGGGAGGCCAAGGTGGGCAGGTCACCTGAGGTCAGGAGTTTGAGACCAACCTGGCCAACATGACAAAACCCCGTCTCTACTAAAAAATACAAAAATTAGCCAGGTGTGGTGGCGCGTGCCTGTAATCCCAGCTACTCAGGAGGCTGAGGCAGGATAATCACTCGAACCCGGGAGGCGGAGGTTGCAGTGAGCCGAAATCACGCCGTTGCACTCCAGCCTAGGCGACAAGAACCAAAACTCCATCTCAAAAAAAAAAAAAAAAAAAAGGCAAACAATTTCCAGCCTGGTAAACCTTTTCCTGTCTTCACCATCCCCATACAGCATTTTCTGTATCCTGTATATATGTTTTGAGAGTGGATAAGGAAGGATGAGTTCTGCTGTGTTCATTTCAGCATCATTTTCTTTACACTTGCTGTGTTGCTAGGAGGTGTTACAGTTCCCATTTTTACTTACAGTGCAGTGTCAGTAAATCGTCCTTAGCCACCTTCTTACTGGACTTGGATTATATTTTGTCCACTGTGATCAGGGCTGCCCCTGGCACCAGGGTTGTGATCTTCATTGGCTTCTATTGTGGTGTTAGCTTCCTTGGGGCAGATAACCATGGAGGAGGGGTCCATAATATCCTTAAATACCACTGGTGTGGCTTTTGTTGTTGTTGTTGTTGAGACGGAGTCTCGCCCTGTCGCCCAGGCTGGAGTGCAGTGGTGCGATCTCGGCTCACACCATTCTCCTGCCTCAGCCTCTCCGAGTAGCTGGGATTACAGGCGCCCGCCACCACGCCCGGCTAATTTTTTGTATTTTTTAGTAGAGACGGGGTTTCACCATGTTAGCCAGGATGGTCTCGATCTCCTGTCCTCGTGATCCGCCCACCTCGGCCTCCCAAAGTGCTGGGATTACAGGCTTGAGCCACCGCGCCCGGCCCATTGGTGTGGCTTTAAGTTGCTTTTGTTTGTTTTACTTTGCTTGAAAAAATTTTTTAGACCTGGTATGGTGCCCATGCCTGTAATCCCAGCACTTTAGGAGGCTGAGGTGGGTGGATCACTTGAGGCCAGGAGTTCAATACCAGCCTGGCCAATATGGTGAAACCCTGTCTCTACTAAACATACATATATTAGCTGGGCATAGTGGCACGTGCCTGTAGTCCCAGCTACTCAGGAGACTGAGGTAGAGGAATCACTTGAACTCGGGAGGCAGAGGTTGCAGTGAGCCAAGTGGTGCACTTCAGCCTGAGTGGCACAGTGAGATCCCTGTCTCAAAAAAAAATTTTTTTTAAACTACTAATGCATATTCATTGAAGAAAACTTATCAAATGTATATTTGCTAGAAGAGGAAAAATAAATCACCCATAATCACATTCTCCGAGACCATCACCCTAGGTACATATCCTTCCAACCTTTCTTCTGTGCATAATCATCTAGGTGTGGTGCTTATGTTTTCTTTTGGCAGTGTTATCTTAGTATCTTCCAGCGTGGTTTTCTCACCTGATACTGTAACCATACTTCCATATCCTCCAATATGTTGTTTTCTAAAATAACTTTTTTTTTCTTTTTTTAAAGACAGAGTCTCACTTGGCCAGGCGCGGTGGCTCACGCCTGTAATCCCAGCACTTTGGGAGGCCAAGGCGGGCGGATCACGAGGTCAGGAGTTCGATGAAACCCCGTCTCTACTAAAAATACAACAATTAGCCGGGTGTGGTGGCGCACGCCTGTAATCCCAGCTACTCAGGAGGCTGAGGCAGGAGAATCTCTTGAACTTGGGAGGTGGAGGTTGCAGTGAGCCATGATCGCGCCACTGCACTGCAGCCTGGGTGACAGAGTGAGACTCCGTCTCAAAAAAAAAAAAAAAAGATAGGGTCTCACTCTGTTGCCAAGGCTGGAGTGTGGTGGCGTGATGACAGCTCACTGTAGCCACGATCTTCCCACCTCAGTCTCCCAAGAACCTGGGACCACAGGCATGTACCACAGGCTAATTATTTCTTTATTTTTATTTTTTGGTAGAGACAGGGTCTCCCTGTGTTGCTCAAACTGCTCGGCTCAACGAACCTCCCACCTTGGCCTCCAGAATTTCCGGGATTACAGGCATGAACCACAATATCATTCTTTTTTGTTTGTTTGTTTGAGACAGTCTCACTCTCGCCCAGGCTGGAGTGTGGTGGCGTGATCTTGGTTCACTGCAACCTCCACCTCCCAGGTTCAAGCAATTCTCATGCCTCAGGCTCCTGAATAGCTGGGATTACAGGTGCCTGCCCAGCTAATTTTTGTATTTTTAGTGGAGACAGGGTTTCACCATGTTGGCCAGGCTGGTCTCAAACTTCTGCCCTCAAGTGACCCACCCACCTCGGCTTCCCAAAGTGCTGGGATTACAGGCATGAGCCACCATGCTCAATCACAATATGATTCTTAATAACTGCAAATACGCCATTGTAAAGACATACCATGATTAATTTAACCAGTCCCCAGTTGATGGGCACTTGGTTTGTGTTCAGATTTTGTGTATTAGAAAACAAGGCTACAGGCTGGGAGTCACTGCCGAAGTGATAAGCTGTGGGTGGTGAATGCAGAGAAGACCACAGTGTACAGCACCTACCCTGGGAGTGTTCACTTGGAGTTCATGTTGGAACCCATTTTGCTTCCTCCACCATTGCACATTGAAGGAGAACGTATTTTTGCACGGGCTTCTCATTGCCCTTCATGTACATCTGCTCTAGGGCAGGAGTCAGCAAACTACAGCCCAGAGGGCACATCTGGCCCACGGCTCGTTTTCGTAAATAAAGTTTTATTGGAGCCAGGCGTGGTGGCTCACAACCATAATTCCCACACTTTGGGAAGCTGAGCCAGGTGGATCCCTTGAGGTCAGGAGTTCAAGATTAGCCTGACTGCTGTGGCAAAATCGTTTCTGTACTAAAAATACAAAAATTAGCCGGGTGTGGTGCTGCACACTTGTAGTCCAAGCTACTCAGGAGGCTGAGGCAGGAGAATTGCTTGAACATGGGAGGTGGAGGTTGCAGTGAGCCGAGATTTTTCCACTGCACTCCAGCCTGGGCGACAGAGCTAGACTGTCTCCAAAAGAAAAAGTTGTATTGGGACCGGGCGCAGTGGCTCACGCCTGTAATCCTAGCACTTTGGGAGGCCAAGGTGGGTAGATCACCTGAGGTTGGGAGTTCGAGACCAGCCTGACCCAACATGGAGAAATCCTGTCTCTACTAAAAATGCAAAATTAGCCAAGTGTGGTGGCACAGGCCTGTAATCCCAGCTACTAGGGAGGCTGAGGCAGGAGAATCAGTTGAACCTGGGAAGCAGAGGTTGCGATGAACCGAGATCGTGCTATTGCACTCCAGCCTGGGCCACAAGAGTGAAACTCCATCTCAAAAAAAAGTTGTATTAGAATCTGGGCACACCCCTTTGTGTGTATATTACCTACAATTGCTTTAGCAACCTCCATACTACAACTGCAAAGTGGAGTAGTGGCACAGAGACCATATGGCCTGCAGAATGGAAAATGTCACCTATTTGGCCCCTTACCAGAAAAATTAGCCAACTGCTGAGCCAGGGTGTGATGGAGAATCCCAAGGTGTCCCTTCCGTCCCAGAGCCACTCAGGGAATCATCTGTACCCTTGTGGCCTGCATTTTAACAAAGATACACAAACACATTTTTTAAATTTGCTAGAAATCTTCCCTCCCATTTTCAAGTGTGGTGGTTAATTGACCAAAACCCAATTTTCTTTCTCTTTCTTTCTTTCTTTCTTTCTTTCTTTTTCTTTCTTTCTTTCTTTTTTTTTGAGACTCTGTCACCCAGGCTGGAGTGCAGTGGCACGATCTCAGCTCACTGTAGCCTCCGCCTCCCGGGTTCAAGCGATTTTCTTGCCTTGGCCTCCCAAGTAGCTGGGATTACAGGCACCCGCCACCAGGCCTGGATAATGTTGGTATTTTTAGTAGAGATGGGGTTTCTCCATGTTGGCCAGGCTAGTCTCAAACTCCTGACCTCAGGTGATCCGCCCACCTCAGCCTCCCAAAGTTCTGGGATTACAGGCGTGAGCTGCTGCGACTGGCCTCGTTCTCTTGATAGTTAGAGCAAAGACCCCTCTCAGGCTCTCCAAGACTCCTCAGAACAGCAGCAGTGCGATATTGGATAATGAGATCCGCTCTCTGAAGTGGTTAGATTTGAAAAGCCAGCGAAGCTGTCATTAGCAAGGCATTTTCTTTTCATTTCAACCATTTCATTATCTCCTTCTTTACCAAATTTGAGTTTATGAAATATTTGACAAGCCTCCTGATGTTTTCCTGTGTTGATGAAAGACGGATGCTGTTTGTGTAAAAGGAAAAGGCATGCTATAAAAAGAAAAGGATAAAAAGGGCCGGGCAGGGAGGCTCACGCCTGTAATCCCAGAAGTTCGAAACCAGCCTGGCCAACATGGTGAAACCCCATCTCTACTAAAAATACAAAAATTAGCCAGGCGTGGTGGCACGCACCTGTAATCCCAACTACTTGGAAGGCTGAGACGAGATTTGCTTGAACCTGGGAGGCAGAGGTTGCAGTGAGCAGAGATCTTGCTGCTGCTAAAAAACATACAAATTAGCTGAGCATGGTGACGGGTGTCTGTAATCCCGGATACTCAGGAGGCTGAGGCAGGAGAATCTCTTGAACCCAGGAGGCAGAGGTTGTATTGAGCCGAGATCGAGCCGTTGCACTCCAGCCTGAGCAAAAAGAGCGAAACTCCATCTCAAAAAAAAAAAAAAAAAAAAAGATTGCCTGAGACTGGGTAATTTATAAACAAAAGAGGTTTAATTGACTCACAGTTATGCACGGCTGGGGAGACCCCAGGAAACTTATACAATCATGGCGGATGGGGAAACAAACATGTCCTTGTGCCCATGGCGGCAGGAAGGAGAAGAATGAGAGCTGAGTGAAGTGGATGCTCCTTATAAAAATATCAGATCTCGTGAGAACTTACTAGCACTAGAATAGCATGGGGGAACCACCCCATGATTCAGTTACCTCCCCCCAGGTCTCTGCCACCACACATGGGGATTATGGGAACTACAGCTCAAGATGAGATTTGGGTGAGGACACAGGCAAACTATATCAGCTGTCATGCTCATTAGTTTGTTTATCATCCGTGGCTTCTTTAGCACTATAAGGGCAGGATTGAGTCCTTGCAACAGAAACCATTCAGCCTGCAAAGCTGAACCTATTTACTTTCTGACCCTTTATGGAAAAGTTTACTGATCTCTGGACTAGACAGTTTTTTAAAAATGACGTCTTATGGCCAGGCGCAGTGGCTCACGCCTGTAATCCCAGCACTTTGGGAGGCGGAGGTGGGCGGAACACGAGGTCAGGAGATCGAGACCATTCTGGCTAACACAGTGAAACCCCATCTCTACTAAAAATACAAAAAATTAGCTGGGCGAGGTGGTGGGCGCCTGTAATCCCAGCTACTCGGGAGTCTGAGGCAGGAGAATGGCGTGAACCCGGGGAGCAGAGCTTGCAGTGAGCCGAGATCACACCACTGCACTCCAGCCTGGGCGACAGAGCAAGACTCTGTCTCAAAAAAAAAAAAAAAAAAAATATGACATCTTACTATTGGATCCTGTTTCCTGTTCATTGGTGTCTAGTTTACATTGTTATCTTGGCAGTTGGTGGTAAACCTAGGCAAAAGAGTGTGGACTGTGCGAAGGGAATTGTGGAAATTTTAGGGGAAATAAAGCTTTACATCTAATTAGAGTACATTGTGTGCATGAGAAAGAAGGCGGAAAAGATGGTTGCAGCAGAAAGCAAGTTGGAAGTGTGGCTCAGACCTGGGTTCTGTGTCTTGGCCCTTCTGCACCTCCACGTCCTCATCTGTGACATGGGTACAGTGAAGGAGAGAGCCTCGATATGGGCCTACAACCTGCCTGATGCTGGGCAGGCACTCAGTAATCGTCACAGTTTTTATTAATATTGTTGCTTTTATCAAAAGACTTTCTCAGCTGGGTTTTGCAAGGCTTCAGTGAGATGGTGTATTAGTCAGCTAGAGCTGTGTACTAGGCCATCTTGCATTGCTATAAAGAAACGGGTAATTTATAAGAAAAGAGGTTAATGGCCAGGCACGGTGGCTCACGCCTGTAATCCCAGCAGTTTGGGAGGCTGAGGTGGGCAGATCACCTGAGGTTAGGAGTTCAAGGCCAGCCTGGCCAACGTGGTGAAAGCCTGTCTCTACTAAAAAAATTTACAAAAATTAGCCGAGCATGGCGGCGGGCATCTGTAAATCCAGCTACTCAGGAGTCTGAGGCAGGAGAATCACCTGAACCCGGGAGGTGGGGGTTGCAGTGAGCCGAGATCGCGCCATTGCACTCCAGCCTGTGCAACAAGAGTGAAGCTCCGTCTCAAAAAAAAAAAAGAAAAAGAAAAAGAGGTTTAATTGCCTCACAGTTCTTTTGAGACAGAATCTTGCTCTGTCATCCAGGGTGGAGTGCAGTGGCGTGATCTCAGCTCACTGCAACCTCCGCCTCCCGGGTTTAAGTGATTCTTCTGCCTCACCTTCCAGAGTAGCTGGGATTACAGGTGCGTACCCCCACGCCTGGCTAATTTTTGTATTTTTTTTTAGTAGAGTCGGGGTTTCACCATGTTGGCCAGGTTGGTCTTGAACTCCTCACCTCAAGTGATCCACCCACCTCCTCCTCCCAAAGTGCTGGGATTACAGGCGTGAGCCACCGCAACCAGCCTCCCCTTTTGTCAGCTTATCGCCCCACGCTTATGACCTCATTTAACCTTAATTACCTCCAAATGGCCCTATCTCCAAATACAGTCCCCGTTGGAGGTCAGAGCTTCAGCATATGAATTTAGGCATGGGTGGGTGACACAATTCAGTCCATAACAGATGGTCAAAGTCTGACCCATAGTATTCAACAGCTGCTGTTAGTTACTCTCCTTGGCTAGTAGTATGCCTTGAGGCATTAAAGAACAAACACACAAAGCTGGTGTGGTGTAGGAGGCACCCTGAGAAGTTCTATGATGGGGTTTGTCTCCTGGTGCTGCAGACAAAGGCATTTGTGTGTAAGTGAATGGTGGCCTCAGCCATGGTGGGGGGTGTCAGATTTTAACGTCCCCCTAAATCCCCTGGGGGTGTCTTTGTGGAATTCAGATTCTGCCTAACAGGCTGGGGAGGTGCAGGCTAAGGGCCTACATTTCTTTTCTCTTTCTTTTTTTTTTTTTTTTTTGAGACACAATCTCACTTTGTCACCCAGGTGAGGCGATCATGGCTCACTGTAGCCTCCACCTCCCCCAGGCTCAAGTGATCCTCCCACCTTAGCCTCCTGAGACTACAGGCACATACCACCACAGCCGGCTAATGTATTTTTTTGTAGAGATGAGGTTTCACTATGTTGCCCAGGCTGGTCTTGAACTCCTGGGCTCAAGTGATCCTCCTGCCTTGGCCTCCCAAAGTGCTGGGGTTATAGGTGTGAGCCACTGCACCTGGTCAAGGACCTGTGTTCATAAGGAGCTCCCTGGTAATGCTAATACTGCCGGTCCGTGGACCACACTTTTGAGTAATGAGGGCCTGTGTTCAGCAGCACAGTAGCCAGGAGCCACGTGTGGCTGTTTCAGTCTCCGTCTTAGTTAAATAAAACTAGAAAATCCAGTGCCTCAGTGACTGTAATTGCATTGCATCGAGGAAAGTTCTAATTGGGCAGTGCCACATCTTAAAGGACTGAATGATCCACTTTTTCTTTACTTTTAAATTTTCTTTCTTTATATTTTTAAAGACAGGGTCTTGCTCTGTAGCCGAAGCTGGAGTGCAGTGGCACTATCTTAGCTCACTGCAGCCTAAACCTCCTGAGCTCAAGCTGTCCTCCCACGTCAGCCTCCTGAGTAGCTGGGACTATAGGCACATGCCACCACACCCAGCTATTTTTTTATTTTTTGTAGAGATGGGGTCTCACTATGTTGCCCAGGCTGGTCTTGAACTCCCAGGCTCAAGCAGTCCTCCCACCTCAGCCTCCCAAAGTGCCGGGATTACAGGTGTGGGCCCCTCTGCCTGGCCAGCTTTTTCTTTAAAGCCGTATTAGTTTCCTCTTGCCACTGTAAAAAATAACCACAAACTTTGTGGTGTCAAACAAAACAAATTTAGTCTGGCTAGCGTGGTGAGACCTTGTCTCTACTAAAAATACAAAAACTTAGCTGGGTGTGGTGGCGCATGCCTGTAATTCAAGCTACATGGGAAGCTGAGGCAGGAGAATTGCTTGAACCCGGGAGGCAGAGGTTGCAGTGAACCAAGGTCATAACACTGCACTCCAGCCTGGGTGACTCTCAAAAAAAGCAAGACTCAAAAAAAAAAAAAATTCCACAAATTTATTCTTTACAATTCTGGAAGTCAAAAGTACAGAATGGGTCTCTGTAGGCTAGCATCAATGTGTCCGCATAGCTGGTTCCTTCCGGAGGCTCTCGGGTAGAAATTTTCCTCGTCTTCTCCAGCTTTTAGAGGCTGCCCACATCCTTGGTTCACGGCCTCTTCCTCCATCTTCCAGACAACCAGTAGCCTGTCGAGTCTTTCTCATGACACCCTGTCTCCTAATTCTGACTCCTCTACCTCTTTCTTCCCCATTTAAGGATGCTTGTGACTCCATTGGGGCCACCAGGAGAATCCAGCAGTTGATGAGTTATGTTAATTTCACCTGCACCCTTAATTAGCCCTTGCCATGACATATTTACAGGTTCCGGGGATTGGGATGGGGACATTTAGGGGAGTGGGGGCAAGTACTCTGCTAACACAGGGTCAAATTATATCTATATGTGTGTGTGTGTGTGTGTGTGTGTGTGTGTGTGTGTGTGTGTGTGTGTATTTTTTTTTTGAGACAGGGTCTTGCTCTGTTGCCCAGGCTGGATTGCAGTGGTACAATCTCGGCCCATTGCAACCTCTGCCTCCCAGGTTTAAGCGACTCTCCTGCCTCAGCTTCCCGAGTAGCTGGGATTACAGGCGCCTGCCACCAGGCCCAGCTAAATTTTTTGTCGTTCTCTTAGAGATGGAATTTCACCATGTTGGCCAGGCTGGTCTCAAACTCCTGACCTCAAGTGATACGCCTGCCTCAGCCTCCCAAAGTGCTGGGATTACTGGCGTGAGCCACTGCGCCCGGCTACTCTCTTGATGTTGCCTTCTGTGTTGGGGTACAACTCTGCACCTTTGTTTCTGGGAAGCTCCATTGGCTAGGGTGAGTTTGTTGTTTTTTTCCTTCAGGTCCACCCTCCTAGTTGGTTTTGGACATCAGCACCTTGGTCCTTCTCTCCTGTCTGCTCTTTGGGGAAATGGCTTATATTTGGTTCAGAGTATGGGAACCCTGAGCTCTGGGCTGGACATTTTCTTTTTCTTTTTTTTTTTTTTTTTTTTTTTTTTTTTGAGACGGAGTCTCGCTCTGTCGCCCAGGCTGGAGTGCTGTACTGTCTTGTCAGCTCACTGCAACTTCCGCCTCCCAGCCTCCTGAGTAGCTGGGATTACAGGCATACACCACCATGCCTAATTTTTGTTTGTTTGTTTGTTTGTTTTTTAGTAGAGATGGGGTTTTGCCATGTTGGCCAGGCTGGTCTCAAACTCCTGGCCTCAAGTGATCCACCTGCCTCAGCCTCCCAAAGTGCTGGGATTACAGGCATGAGCCACCGTGCCCGGCTATGGGCTGAACTCTTTAGCCAGCCCCAAATCCAGCCACATGACTTTGGCTGGGTCACTCCTTTGAGGCACGAAGACCACATCACTGGTTGCATGCTTGGGTGCCCAGTGGGACAGATATGAGAAGACCCACTCAAGAGTGGTGAGAAAGAAGGCTGGATGGGAACCCAGGTGGGGCAGGTTGTCTGCACTTCGTGGCTATTATGAGCAATGCTGCTATGGACATTTACATGTACACGTCTTGCTGTGAATATGTTTTCAGTTTTCTTGCTTTTTTTTTTTTTTTTTTTTAAGACAGAGTCTCACTCTGTTGCCCAGGCTGGAGTGCAGTGGCATGATCTCGGCTTACTGCAACCTCCACCTCCCGGGTTCAAGAGGTTCTCCTACCTCAGCCTCCCAAATAGCTGAGACTACAGGCGCCCACCACCACACCTCCCTAATTTTTTGTATTTTTAGTACAGAGGGTTTTGCCGTGTTGGCTACACTGGTCTCAAACTCCTGAGCTCAAGTGATCCGCCCACCTCAGCCTTTCAAAGTGCTGGGATTACAGGTGTGAGCCACTGTACGCAGCCATGTTTTCAGTTTTCTTGGGGGAGATTCCTAGGAGTAGAATTGCTGGGCTGTGTGTTAACTTCCAGGTCTCCTTAAAGCTTTAGCCTGGGCTGGGTAGAGCGTGGTTTCCACTGCATTCTCTTAGCCACAGTGAGTTGCAGGTTCATCCCAGCATCAGCGGCGGGCGGGAAGTGGGGATGACACGAGGACCTGAGTGTCCAAAGGGGCTTCATGGAGTCCTCATGTGAAGTCCCCAGCATGGACCCTGACACATCGTAGGTCATCAACAAATGTCACTCCCCATTGTCACTCTGTTTAGTACTAAGAATAATGATATAAAACTGGGACAGTAAGGAAAACACAAACTGTTGAGACCTATATCCAAATCTATTAGTCTGCCTAATAGAAAAGCCACCATCAGGATTTTGGAGATTACAAGCTCACTTTAGATTAGCCGTACAGGAGTCAGTCCTGGAGGCTCCCAGAGATCAGAACAATCCCAGTGCTTGACAGGATGGCTGGGAAACAATACATGTGAATGCCGGAAAATGCGGAACTAATCTAGGAAAAAGTGTAAGAAGAAAATAAACATCATCTGTCATTCTATCAGAGATAACTGCTGTCAATATTTTGGTTTCCTTCCAATATTTTTTCTATGCACTCTGTGCATAAGTATGTATATTTTAATAAAAGTATAATTAAGATCACAATGTATATAGTTTATATGCTGCATTTTATTATTTATTAGGAGCGTTTCTCCATCAATTGTGGGTTCATTTTTGTTGTAAGAGACAGGATCTTGCTCTGTCACCCAGGCCAGAGTGTAGTGGCGCAGTTGTAGCTCACTGCAGCCTCAAACTCCTAGGTTCAACCATCTCAGCCTCCCAGTAGTTAGGACTGCAGGCGTGAGCCACTGTGTCCAGCTCAATACAGGTTTTCTTAGTGACAACATCACACACACACACACACACACACACGCACACACTTAATTTACTTTGGAAGTTTAATTTACAGCAGTGTACAGCTTGGTGAATTTCTTCCTTTTTTTTTTTTTTGAGACAGAGTCTCACTCTGTTGTCTAGGCTAGAGTGTAATGGCGCCATCTCAGCTCACTGCAACCTCTGTCTCCTGGGTTCAAGTGATTCTTCTGCCTCAGCCTCCCGAGCAGCTGGGATTACAGGCGTGCGCCACCTGCCTAGCTAATTTTTGTGTT
Organism: Symphalangus syndactylus; assembly: GCF_028878055.3. Taxonomy (NCBI): domain Eukaryota; kingdom Metazoa; phylum Chordata; class Mammalia; order Primates; family Hylobatidae; genus Symphalangus; species Symphalangus syndactylus. The sequence continues at coordinate 42,766,280 of NC_072435.2, read as the reverse complement.
TTTAGTAGAGACAGAGTTTCATCATGTTGGCCAGGCTGGTCTCGAACTCCTGACCTCAGGTGATCCACCTGCTTCTGCCTCCCAAAGTGCTGGGATTACAGGCGTGAGCTACCGCGCCCGGCCAGCTTGGTGAACTTCTACATGTACATACACCAGTAAGGTCACTACTCACATTGAGGCTTAGATTATTGTAGCACCCACAAGGCTCCCTGTGGCACCTTCTAATTCATAACCTTCCCATTGTGGGGAATTGATATAGTTTATTTACGTATCCCCTATTGCTAGGCACTTACATTGCTTCCAATCTTTCACTCTTACAAATAGTGTTTCAGTGAACTTCCTTGTACATACACATTTGTCTACATCTGATTGCCTCCTTCAGATAAATTTCTAGAAGTTGTGAATTTCAGTATGCTTATACCCACAGGGTCAGAGGGTATGAGCTTATTAAAATGCTCCCAGTTGGCCAGGCGTGGTGGCTCATGCCTGTAATCCCAGCACTTTGGGAGGCTGAGGCAGGTGGATCACCTGAAGTCAGGAGTTCCAGACCAGCCTGATCAACATGATGAAACCGCATCTCTGCTAAAAATACAAAAATTAGCTGGGCATGGTGGCGTGCACCTGTAATTCCAGCTACTCAGGAGGCTGAGGTACGAGAATCACTTGAACCCAAGAGGTAGAGGTGAGCCCAGATGGCACCACTTCACTCCAGCCTGGGCAACAAAGCGAGACTCTGCCTCAAAAAAAAAAAAATGCTCACAGTTAATGACTTTTTTCGTTCCTTGGTGTCCCAGCTGTGTTGTGTTTGTACAGTGCAATTAAAGTATTGTATTTATGAATTCCCCCCAACCAGGTTCCAGGGCTTGGCTTCAGAACTGGACTCTCAGGAACAGGTATCCTTTGTGTATCCCCATCCCTACTTGAAGATGTGATTTAAAAATTGAGTTCTTCTACCTATCTTTGACCTGTCAAGGTTAGTCAAAACCTATTTAAATTGGTTTCACTTTTAGAGTAAACAAGACTTAGTGCAAAGCCGAGCAGAACTATGAAACTCATCTCTAGGTACTTCTGAGATAACTGATACGGTTGAATGAGTTCATATATGAGAAAGGGTTTTAAAAGTTTCTGCCAGCGGCCCGACGCGGTGGCTCATGCCTGTAATCCCAGCACTTTGGGAGGCTAAGGCGGGTGGATCACGAGGTCAGGAGTTCGAGACCATCCTGGCCAACATGGTGAAACCCCGTCTCTACTAAAAATACAAAAATTAGCTGGGTGTGGTGGCACCCGCCTGTAGTCCCAGCTACTCGGAAGGCTGAGGCAGGAGAATCGCTTGAACCCAAAAGACGGAGATGGCAGTGAGCCAAGATCATGCCACTGCACTCCAGCCTGGCAACAGAGTGAGACTCTGTCTCAAAAAAAAAAAAAAAAAAAAAATTCCGCCAGCCTGTTGAACCCAAAGCAAACATAGGGGTCAAAGCAGGGTGGTTGTTTTTGTCACACTGGCTTTTTCTGTTAATCCCTGGAGCCCTCACATCCCTTATTAGGGTAAGTTTAGTAACCCTGTGCTTTAAATGGCCTGTCTCTCAGGGGCTTGCTTCTGACATGTCTGATGAGCGCATTCCTGCTGTTGCTCCTGGCTATTACAAGGTGTCGCTGTGGAAGACTGTTCCTGTACAGCTGTGTGAACCTGCCTCGTCACGGCTTCCTCTGCAGTGCTCTTGAATATCCCAGTTTCTGCTTAGCCCACAGTAGTGAGTCCAGGGAGAAGCATCCTTCTACTCCCTCACTGTCCAGGTTGGCTGAAGATGCTCTGCACTTGACCTCCTGACACTAACTTCCTTGCCTTTTCCCATGGCAAGAGCAAGTCATGGACTCTGAGCTACTTCCTCTCCCTTTCTTCTATTTATTTTATTTTATTTTATTTTCATGATGGAGTCTTGCTCTGTCACACAGGCTGGAGTGCGGTGGTGTGATCTTGGCTCACTGCAACCTCTGCCTCCCAGGTTCATGCAGTTCTCCTGCCTCTGCCTCCCAAGGAGCTGGGAATACAGGTGCGCACCATCATGCCTGGCTAATTTTTGTATTCTTAGTAGAGGTGGAGTTTCACCATGTTGGCCAGGCTGGTCTCTCAACTCCTTACCTCAAATGATCCACTCACCTCGGCCTCCCAAAGTGCTGGGATGATAGGTGTGAGCCACTGCACCCAGCCCTTCTTCTCCCTTTCTCTTTGGGGTTCCCCTCACTAACAGGTGAGGCAGCTTTTTCAAGGGCATTCCAAGCACAAAAGACCTTGTTGTATCTAAATACTATAAGGGACCTGTCATTGAGGAGGAACCATCACAGCAAGAGGAATTATCTCATGCCACATCTTTGCATAACTGACAGGATCCCTGGCAAGGATGTCTCAATGCAGAAAGTTGGCTAAGTGAACTGCAGTATCTACCTTGGACCTAAAAGAACTTGCTAATGTTTTCAAGACTACTATTCAGTGGCTGGCTGATTTAATCTTTGCATTTACAAAAGCACCCTTTTACGTATATTAAATGTGGAATAAAAATATCCGTGTTTTGTGTATCCTGATGTATATAGTATTATATTTTATGAAGTATTTCATTCATTCCAGAAATAGCTCTTGAGACCCATGGTGTACCAGATCTGTAGAAACTGAAATGCATTCATATGTCTGGGGGGTGTGTAATGCCACCGTGTATTTGATGAAACTTTCATTGACTTACTCCACAAATATTATTTTTTCTATCTACTGGGGATACCAAAAAGAGCCAGTGCCCTTGAGGAACTAAGTCATGTCAGTGCTTCTTAGTTTTTAAAAAATTGGTAAGTTGAGTACTTTCCAGATGTTTATTTTTCAAGACAGTCTTGCTCTGTCACCCAGGTTGGAGTACCGTGGCATGATCTCAGCTCACTGCAGCCTCTGCCTTCTGGGTTTAAACAATTCTCGTGCCTCAGCCTTTTGAGTAGCTGGGATTACAGGTGTGTGCCACCATGCCCGGCTAATTTTTGTCTTTTCAGTAGAGAAGGGGTTTCACCATTTTGGCCACGCAGGTCTCAAACTCCTGACCACAAGTGATCTGCCCACCTTGGCTTCCCAAAGTGCTGGGATTACAGGCATGAGCTACCAGGCATGAGCCACCGTGGCTGGCCCCATTTTGTTTGTTTGAGACAGAGTCTGTTGCCCAGGCCAGAGTGCAATGGTGCGAACTTGGCTCACTGCAACCTGCACCTCCCGGGTTCAAGCAATTCTCTTGCCTCAGCCCCCTCTAGTAGCCAGGATTACAGGTGTGTGCCACCATGCCAGGCTAATTTTTGTATTTTTAGTAGAGATGGGGTTTCACCATGTTGGCCAGGCTAGTCTCGAACTCCTGAGCTCAAGTGATCGCCTGCCTCTGCCTGCTGAAGTGCTGGGATTAGAGGCTTGAGCCACCACGTCCAGCCCAAATGTTTCTTAAAATAATCTGACCCGTGCAAAATAAATTGCCTCTTATGTAATCCTTTATTTAAAAAAAAAAAAACTGTACATCCGAGTTAGAAATTAAGAGAGGCAAGATCAGAATATGCCTGAAGAAGGCTTATGTTTATTTTGCTTATCAGAAATGAGATAAAGAATTATCTCCGAATGGGCCGGTTTCCAACTTGGACCATGTACACCATGTACACAATGCACCACATTCTGGGAGGGGCGAGGTTGGGAGCAGTAAATGACAAGTGTTTTGCCCGTGTTTCTTTTCTCCTCCAAGTGTGATGTAAAACTTGTCACGTGCAGAAGCACGCAACCATAGCCACGTGCAGAAACAGCCGTTTTTGCAAATGAAAATATTTCCCAGAAGCACAACAAATACAAGACTAACAGGTGTGGGGCAGCTCCAAGGCGCACATGTGGTTCTCATCAGCGGTCTTCCTCCTGTTTTAAATCTAGGTCTTCCTGTAACAGTGGGAAAAAAAAATTTCTCCCGAGGCTGCCGAGCTTGCCTTTCCACCCCGTCTCACAAGAGCATTTCCAACAGAGCTCCCAGAGAGAGGGGAGCAATTACCAAGGCAATAAACAGGGTGGAGGGAGGAGGGGCGCCCTTAAACTTGACATCTGCGGTTCTGGGCTTAACCCCGAAGTCTAGGTGACCTTGGGCCTCTGTTTCCTCCTTTGTGACGTGTTTGGTTAAGAGAATGAGCATCTCCGTTTTACAGAATCTCCAGGCAGAGGCGGGTGGAAGGGTCTTTCAATCACGGGGTTCTCTGCCGGTAGAGGGGGCGGAGAGACTGTGCCCCCACAAGGGACGGCGGCAATGGCTGCAGACTGGGGGAGGGGGCGCTTCGGAGGCCAGAGATGCCGCTCAACTTCCGACAGATTGGGAGACCCGCCCGACGACAGAGCGATCCCGCCCAAATGCCAGTGGTGCCGAGGTGGAGAAGCCGCGGCGTAGACGCAGATTTGCAACCTCCGGCTTTCCGGCGTTCCCAGCTACGGCGGGCGGCTTCTGCCAGAGGCGCTTTGCCGCCTCACGTTTTCGCGATCGGGGTCGCGCGTGGCGGTGCAGACCCCCGCCCCGCCACCACACCCATTCCCACACCCTCTGAGGGGCGGGGGCGGCCGCGGCGGCACCCCCGGACTCCGATGACCCTTCTGCGCGCAGAATCACAACTTGGACGTCTGGTTCCCTCGCCCTCAAAAAACTCGACAGCTGCTCAGCCTGCGACTCCCGTCCCCCAGTCACGCGCCGGGAAGGCTCTCCCAGAGGAAGGATTTTCCCGCCGCCCTCCCCGCTCTGAAGTAGCAGCCGCGAGCGTCCGGGTTCAAGGACTCTTTGCGCGCGCGCTTCCGTCAGAAAGCCCCGCCCCGTGACCCGGGCGGGGTCCGTTGCCCCGCCCAACCTCCTCCCAACGGCTGCCTAGGCCGGGCGGCGGGGCGGGGCGTCACGGGTGGGCGAGTGCGCCTGCGCGCGCGTGCGCGGAGGCGCGGGGCGTGGCGCACGGGCAGCCCCGCCCAGGCCTGGCGTCTCCGCCCGCCCCATCTCCCAACCTCCTCAGCGTGGCGCCGACGCTGCGTGCGGCGCGGACTACCCAGAGTACTCCGCGCGGGGGCAGCTCAGTGGAGTTTGGTTCTCGAGGCGGCGGCAGCGAGCGGCGGCGGCTCCAGCGGCTCCTCCTCCTCCTTCGGTGGCGGCGGCGGCCCGGGACCGAGACTCGGCCCCGGCTCCCCTCTCCGCCACCCCGCGCGCCTCCAACCCCCCGGCGCCGCGGGGAACATGCGGCTCCGGCTCCCGGAGGCCGGCGAGTGAGTGACCCCCGTCCCCCGCCTCAGCCCGCCCGCCCGCTGGCCCGGCCGCAACCCCCCGCCTCGCCCAGGCAATGACAGCGGCTCCGGCGTCTCCGCAGCAGATCAGGGACCGGCTGCTGCAGGCCATCGACCCCCAGAGCAACGTAAGTACCCGCCGCGCGAGCTGGGACGGAGGCCGCATGGGCCCGGGACCCTCCCCCTCTCCTGCACCCCTCGCCCACCGGGCTTCGGGGGACCCGTCTGGCGCCCACCTCCCCTTGAGGGCCGCTGCCATCCCTGCCTCTCACTTCTCGGGCCCGGGCCGGGGGCAGGTCGGGCAGCCCGGCAGCGCTCGGTACGTGAGGCCGAGGCTTCCGTGCGGCCTGGGCGGAGGAAGCAGACGGGGGGCTGAGGCTAGAGTTTTTCCTCCCTTTCTGCTCCAGCTCTACGACTCTCACTGCTCTGGACGAAGCTTCCCTGCCTCGCCCTCCCTCCGGGACCCGAGACCCCCGGAAAGCCCTCCCGGAGCGGGGAGGGGAGGGAGAAGGGCTGTGAAGCAACTGGTGTCCGGGGTATGACTCGGGGAACCTGTGTCTCCCATGTTTTGGCCTTCTGGGTGATCAGGGAAGTCCTTGTTTCCCCTCCTCTCGGCTGGAAGCACCTTCCTGGCTTCGGAGAGAACCCCCAGTCTGTTTTGCTCCTGGCCGGGTACCCAGGGTACGTGGAGAGTCTGTCTCCCTTCTGTGACTAGACACGCCTTTGCCAAAACCCTCTTGGGGTCGCTGCCGACGACAGATGATCTCGGGGAGGGTGGGATCCTTCCTGTTGCCTTTCTGGGCCTCAGTACCCATTGCGTCTCTGACCAAGCCAGAGCTCCATTTTTTAGGCAGTGAATTAAAGAGGACTTTTCTCTCCCGTTTACCCAAGAGTTCTGTTTCAGTAGGCTCTTTCCCTCACCTGGGGGTCTCAGCCTGGTGGTTTTTGACCCAGACTGTCAGGGTTAACTCCAGGGTGTCGCTTCCTCGGGTGCCCCTTTGCTGAGGCTGTTTGCGGAGGGACCGCCCCCTCCCCTTCCGTGTGTGTGTGTGTGTGTGTGTGTGTGTGTGTGTGTGTTGTTGCGGGAGTGGGGGGTGGGTAGGAAGACTGATCTATTCTCATATTTTCTCCAAGAGTTTCTTGGCAGTAGGGGTCATTCTTCCCGCGGCAGGAGCAGGGCGGTAGGAAAATGCAGTAGCATCCAGGTATGAGGGGAGGCCCTGCCTTCCAGGAAGTGGCCATTGAGATCACTTTTTAATATGCTGTGAATGGAAGAAAAGTATCATCTTTGGCTTGGTCAGGTAACTCAGGTTTCTCTCACCGTAGGGGTTTTTGCTTTCATTTTTACATGAGCTTGGCTGATTACTCTTAGCAATATGCTTCACTCTGATGATGTTTTGGGAATAATTCACATGGACTTATACAATTTTTGGTTAAGATTGAAGGGTTATGAGTTTTTTCGAAGGCTCTGGTTGCTGTGATACAAGTGCTTCTCTTATCCCTGGTATTCAGGTCCCATTAACATTGACTTGATGGTAATTGTTTTTAACAAATGTTATATTGTACATTTTTGTTACGACTTTGGGGGTGGAGTGGGCACAAGCTATATAAAACCTTCTAGAATGTCCTTTTTGCAGTAACTGGTGCCACTGCAATTTTAAGACTGAAATATTAGAGGATAAAACTAGTGATATGAAAAAAATAGCCTTGGTGACTTGTGCATCTTTTATGGAGCCAGAAGGTAATTTTTTTAATTTCACGCACTCGCTTTCTTTCTGGAGAGTCTGAGAGGTTGCTGAGATATTAGCACTGATCCTTAATGCCACCTCAGAGAGCTTTGGGATCAGGCGGCACTTTGACAGGCGATCACAGTGTTGTAGATTAGGTCACTCCAGTGACCTCACGGTTTCCAGTATTGTGTAAGGCTCTAATCTAAAGGGTTCCTTGAGGCAGAAGAAAGGAGGACGGAACAAATCTTAGTTTTGTGTGTCTTAGCACATGCGGAAATGCTATATAGGTCCCTGGTTATGTTACCTGGCATGGAATTTGCATTTCATACCGCTTATTTTCGGGGACTTTGGTGATGATCTTGGGCAGAGTCCTACTAACATGGGGTGGATGGATTTGGGAAGTTATCATCTTGACTATGAGCAATGAGGAAAGTGCCTCCTTTGTGATTGACCCTCTGAGCGCTGTTAGGGGCCATTTGACAGGACCATTCGCTTTGAGCAAACACCATGCAGAAACACAGAGCCACGGTGGACAGGGTTGCTGGCGGAGGTGGTGATGAGAGTCGGGGAATGTCAATGAGTCTGCAGTTTCTCTCAGATCAGTGTGGGCTCAGGTGAGAGCAGGTGGCTCCAGCACAGGTGCTGCCGGCGTGCCGCTCTCTCCTCTCTGCTCTGTCCAATGATGAACTCCACTACTGGATATTTAGTTGACACATATTTAAGATGCTCATGAAAAAAAAAAAAACGGGGACAGTGTTGAAGAGCCAACACTAAAATTAAACCTCTTCTGAGAGAAGCGGCAGAGAATTGTGTCATGTAATGCTTACCTTTATGGGCATGCAATTATGGTTAACAAACTTAGCTATTGCTTGCAAAATCAGTGTCAGGAACTGACCTAATATCCACAAGTATCTGGGAAGTTAGGGAAGTGACGAAGTCGTGTTTACCAACCATCTCCTTGACAAAGGAATTCTTAGGAGGAAAGTTGTTTCTGTGCTCTCACTTTTAGCCCCTGGAGTATGCATTTGAATTCCTATAGCAGCAGGCTCAGAGTTAATAATTTCTGCCAATTCAGTAATAAAGTAAATCCTCTACTCTCCTTTTGAAAAGGCTACTAACAGTTTTTCAGAGCAGTCGGAGCTTTTCTTTTCGTCATGCACCCTTTCAGCCCAGGGTGTTGAAAATCTCTCCGAAGCGCAGTGTGTGCGTGATTGTTACAGCTTACTCTCGCTGCATTGTGGGTAAAGTGAAGGACTGTGTCTTACTCTCGCACAGCAGTCGTAGTGAGCAGTCTCCTCAGCAGGTGATTCGGTTCCCATCTGCCTGGGACACTCGTTTTGTGGAGGTATGAGCTTTATCTTCCTGTGCAGCACGCAAGCTTCTTGGGGATGTTTCATGTCTTGTCTTCTCCCTCTAGAGTAGAAGCATTAGGCACACTTTCTACCTGCTGCTTAAGCTGACTGAACCCTAGCATCTGTCTTGGACCTGTGCCTGAGGAGCTACATTTGAGCCCCATTTTACCAAGAAGCCTTTGTGACCGCTTTATGCCCAAAAGTTCAGTTGTGGAATATTCTAATACAGAACTTTGGAGAGTGAAAGAATCACAGGTGGCTTGAGACGCTACTCAGTAGAACTGTGAGGAACACAGATGTTAAGTGATGATTAACAAACTTAGCTTTTAGAGGAAAGGTCCGACGGATAGTAGATGGTGTACTGCATCCTCATGGCAAGTAAAATAACAGCACAGGGCAGGGCTTGCTAGCTGCAGGTGAATGCCCTGTGTTCAGACCAGGGAGAGGCCTGAGGAGGTCCTGCAGCAAAGGGGGACTTGAACTAGCCCTGGCCGCGTGTGTCAGTGCCTCCAGCTGCCAGGCTCTGAGCGGGAAATGTCCTTGGGAGCTGCTTTCTTTCTCATAGCTCTTCAGGCAACAGAGACCAAGGGAGAGGTGACCGAGGCACTCTGCAGAGAGACACAGCAAGAAAGATCATTTTCCCACCTAAGAATTGGAAGGTTGGATGTTGCTTACCTTGGCTTGCCTGCAGATTTCTCGTCCACAAGGTGGGATTGGGAACTGGTATGTGCACCCCATAAAGCTCCTTCCAGATCTAAGTTCAGATCCTTGAAGGGACAGCAGAGCCTAATGTCAATTGTTCTAGAAGGGGTTTTTTTTTTTAATGTATCTTTGCAAGGTACATTGTGTGAAGTTTCTCAACTAACAAAATTCTAAACCAAGGTTCATGCTTTGTTAGTTTGTGTGGCACCCTGTCAGAGAGTTCTGCTTCTTCCCAAAAGCCTTGTGAGTGGGGGAGCCAGTCTCCCTTTTTGCAGGTGCAGAAGCCAGCAGCATCAGGTAATAGGTGCTGCTCAGTGGGTGTCTCCAGGGGTAAGCAGAGGACAAAATGCTTTTATTTCTTACTGACTTAATGGGAGGTGGTGGAACCAAAGTTAGGGACTTACGCAGAGTCATTAAGTGACAGTCCTTAGAGTCCTTCCAACTCTGAACGCCACCACGCTGCCTTGAAAGTTGGAGAGATGGCTCCAGAAGAGGCACGAGGGGGCAGTATTTTTGAGCTGGTAAGAAAACTTGTGAGGATCCTGTAATGTCCCCTACAAGTGTATGTGAGATTACAGCTTGGGGCTGGATTTACCTATGTTAGATCTAACAGGGTGGTGATATGAGATAGCCTGTCCCATGAACATCTTAAGGTCTCTGTCACAGACAGAAACCTGGGCCAGACCACGGTGTGGCAACTAGCAACCGATGTGGAACTTTTCATGAATCTGTGTGACCAGTTTGCTCTCTACTTCAACATTACAGCACTTTTGTTATTAACTTAAAATGCCATTTATTCTGCAGAAAAGCAGAATGGTGTAAATTGCAAAATGAAGGACTCTTGATTCTGAACCTATCCAAAATAGTAGAGGATCCTAAACCCAAACATGTAAATGCCACCTGATCCACAATTGCCCAGATTCAGGGACTCTCCTGTCTTTACTCTGTATATTGTGGCCAGGACACAGGAGAGGAGCAGCGTGGTGTTCTCTGACTTCGGGAAATAGAAAGGTAGCAAGTGTCACCTGTGACACAGGTGTATGTCCTTGTCTTTGACTCATTCTGTCCCTCAGGAGAAAGTGGACTTTACAGTCTGTCCTCACTGAGGTTTCTGGGTGGTCCTCAGAATATGTTGTCCTGGTTGGAGGTCCCAGAGCCCTGGAGGACTGTCCAAGACCAGCGTGTGGGCAGGGGCTTTGTTCTGGATACAGATGTAAAAAGGCACCATGGTCACGTCAGCCCCTGGGCAGCTGTGTAAGATAGGACATGTACCTTAAGGGCGCCAAGCTCTCTTAGGTGAAGGAGGACACCTGGCTTGCCTTTTCTTGATTTTGGGGTCTGCGAGCATCTTCTCAGATGGAGCTCCAGTTTAACCAGACTGACTCCAGGTGACTCCAGTCCAGTGGGAGGGGTCCCCTGGCCACTCCCCCACTATCATCTCTTTCTGGAAACTGGGTGCTTTGTCACTGCACATTGTGCTTTTCCTTTGTATTCCTAGTGGTAGGCTGTTCCGCGTCTGCCTGGTCCCTTTGGGGACCAGGAGCTGGTTGTCAGAATGGGTGGCCGAGTTTGTGGCCCAGTGAGTACAGGAGAGGCAGCACATTTCATTCCAGTGTGGTCTCGCTAGCACCCATGCTTGGAGCACCTTCCAAAACAGCTGCTTTTCACTCTCAGAGCAGGGTGTGGATTTGCCACAGGGATTCTCTGAACCGGGAAGCATTTCCTGAGTAAGAAAGACATACCGATAATTCTGCATGCTGTATTTAAAGGTCTTCTCTGAATACATTCCATGCCTTGGGAGGCACTGCAGTTACATTTCAGTCACTAACTGATTAGCAAGTGCTCGTGTGCTGGGTGTGGAGGGTACAGACCTGAAGATGCCCAGCCCCTGTGCCCAAGGGCCCTGGTGCCTCATAGGGAGGAGGGCAGATAGAGCATGGTCATGAACGAGCTGGGCTGGGGTGCTGTGGCATGTGGGCTCGGCAGTCAGGATGGCCTGATGGTGCCGCAGGTCTCAAGTCCAAATGGAACAGTTCTCCCCGTGCCTTATTTGAAAACAGTTGAGAATTCTTAAGAATATGAGATGGCTTTCTTAAGTATATTCTGTCATCCAGGTTTTCAGAATAAGTTCTGTAGTCAGGCAGGCAGGCTCTTCTTCCGTTGTCTCTGGCATGAGGGGAACAGAGCTGGAAGGAATAGTCAGCAAATTATTGCACAGTTTTCCCTCTCTGCCATGGGATGGGGCACAGGCAGATGTCGAGCTGTGTCTGTGGGTATCGTCAGGGTGTCTGGGCTTGAGAAAATGGGAAGGGCCTTGGGGTAGCATTACATAGCACTGGTTTTCAGTATTTGTGGTGGTGTTGTACCCTCTGGATTAGATTTGCTCTGTGTGGCTTTTGGAGGCAAGCCTAGGGTGGGGAAGGTGAGAGTTCTGTGATGTGCTTAGGGAAGTGGTGGATTATTGTCAGAGCTGGCTTAACACAGGCTGGGGGCACTGTGAGGTGGCTATGTGGACATACCCAGACCCTTGGATTCTGTGTATAGGCCTTTGGATTCTGTGACCATCCAAGTACCGGGAGGTTCTGCGATTCTCTATGGAGCCTATTCAAAAGGAGAGGGGTCATGTCAGGTGAAGTACCAGCAGCCCTCTGGGAACTCACATCCCAAGGATTGCCAGGCAATTGGGGTTAAAGGCCTTTGGATGTTACTGGGACTGCAGCAAAGTTTCCTGGGTTCATCCACTGCAGGAAAATGAATCTTGGAAGGCCTCAGGGGGCTCATCAGGTTTCCCCTGCATGCAGAATTAGGCTCGGTCTCCTGTGTGCCAGCAGCAGTCTCTGTTGGGCAGCAGAGGCTGCAAGACGAACAGTCGCTGTTTACTGAGCACTTACACAGTGCCAGACGCTACTGTGTGGAGCGTCTTGTTGCTTCTTTGAATTACTTCTAGGGTAGGTGCTTCATCTTCTTTTTAGGGGCTAGGAGAGATTCACCGATTTGTCTGGTATTGCAGACAAGGGAACCAGAAGCCTTGGGTCTGAATCCATCACTGGGTGGTTCTGATGTCAGGGGGCTTAACTACGACAGTCTTCCGCTTCCCACATCAGTGGTGCCCGGCATGGAAGCTGAACTCCATTGCGTCTTCTAAGGTGTACCCTTGCAAACATGAAGTGTTTTCACATGTTACATTTTGAATTCCATTCCTCTTCCCAGTTCCTATAACTTTTCCCCCTTTAAATTCCTCTAGCCTAGTGTCTCCAAACCTTTTTGAGTATAAGGGTTCATTTTTATCATCAGAAACCTTCTGGAAGCTTCACATAACAACAGGTGTGCTTTGAGTAACTGTTTTAAAGAAAATTCGAAGACAGAACCTGCTCCTAATCCAGTCATGCTTCGAAATGAAGTTCTGTCTTGTCATCAAAACAGCATCAGTGTAACTCTGAGAGCAGGCCTTACCTGTATGTGTGTGACACCTGGAATTTGACCTTTGTGCTGCCTCCAGCTGGGAGCCTCCTGTCATCCCTACTGCCTCCCTTTTCTGAAACCTTACCTGGCTTAATCCAAGACCGTCTCCCTCAGGAACCATTCATCATTTTAACACCATATATTCCTGCTGATAACAGGTCTTGTTGGTTACATTTTCCATGTGATTGTGAAGTGCCCAAGTAGGAGAGCAGGATTTGCTCCCTTAGTATCTACAACTGCCACAGCATGTGGGTGCCCAAATGCTTGGTGCTCTCACTGTAAACGGCCAGTTTTGGGAATGGCTGTCAGCATTACTGAGCAGGTCCTAGGTGCCAGCAGTTTTCAGCACTTCACCTGCATTCAAAACACATTTAATCTTCATAGCAGGTGTAGATTAAACAGGAGGCAGGTGCTAGGGAGGAAACTGAGGCTCAGCGGATACAGCTGGAAGGAGACTAGGTGGGTTGAGGCTGGGGTTGGAACACACCCACCTGCTGCCTCCCGTGTCGTGTGAGAGGCCAGTGGGCACGTGCTGCGCAGGCACTCCCCTTTCTTGCCTGGGTCCAGCTGTTTATGCTGGATTCATCTGTGCACTGCTCTTATGCCAGACTGGGAGGACAGTGGTCCCTGAAATGCTCTGTGCTTTCTCTGGAACTGGCTGAGGAAGGGGTGTGAGGTGTGTTTTCCTCTTTCTTTCTTATCTGGTATTTTTCACCCTAATAGAGAAGGCGGCACTTGATCTTAGATTTCTGCCTATCCATGGTCCCTAGACACTGTTCAAATGTCACTTCATCTGTGAAGCCTGGGTCCCCAGCGATCCTTCGGCCTTTTTTGGTCATGTGACGAAACATATGGCATTCCTGGACACACATCCCCCCAGATTTTCATTTGCTGTGGTGAGAAAGTGGGGTGCTGCTTTGTCCAGGCCACACCTTGCGGTGGGTCAGCCTCGTGGCTGCTGTGGAGACTCGGGTATTCGTGTGCTGGGTGCACAGCATGGTTTTGTAGGGCGTTGGCTGTGGCTGGCCTTGACTCTGTTGGGGGTTCTGTGGTGCAGGCGTCAGCAGTGGGTGAGTTACTGGGAGGACTCAGGTGCGTGTGACCCGTGGCCCACACCGATAGCCCAGTGGGCTGGCAGCACTCCCAGGCCCTGGCGGCCCCACTGCCTGCTTGTGCCTTCAGCACGGTAGTGCACTCTTCTGTTTCCCACCCACACTCCTGGTCACATTGGCTCTCTGGGCAGCCCCCTGCACGCACTGGGTTTAAGTTCTTATCCTCTTAATGACTTGTTTTGATGTCCCCTCTTCTAGTCATCAGGTTCCTGGCCCAGCTTGAGTTAGGCATGGAGAGGTGGCCACATCCTCTTTCCCCACAGGGTGAGTGGTAGTTACCATGGTAGCTAACGCCCCGCAGGCCAGCCCTCCAGAACCCTTTATAGATGCTGCCCAACTCCATTTGCCTCCCAGGTGCATCTTGCATGCTGCCTAGGCAAGCATTCAGCAAGCTGGCTTTTCAGCGCTGTCAGTGGGAGACCCATGATACTGATGTGAAGGGATATAAAATAAGAACAGTTTTATCCTTTTGGGTGGTCATTGGTTCACATTGTGTCCTTCCGTATTAATTGGTTGCCTGCACAGCACCTGTCTTTACTTCCTATACTAATTCTGTGGCCCGTCCAGCCCTAGAGGGAGGTTAGCACTGTGCTGGTGGCAGGAGCTTAGACACAAAGGGGCTGATGGTCACCCAGGCCCAAAGGCAAGTCTGCGGTCAGGTGAGGACCTGGTTTTTCTGTCTCCCTCTTTTGCAGTGTTGCCTTCACACAGTAGGGTGTCTTCCTCTCCGTCCCAGCAGTTTCAAGATTTTCCCTCACCGAACTCCCGACTCTTTGCCGGAAGCCCCACCAAACATTTCCTTATGCCTTCTCTGAGCTTTGACTGAATTAGCAGTTTGATTGAATTAGTTGATTGGTTTACCCCTGAATCTGGTGTGGGTTCCACCCAAACAGTCCCACAATAGAGGGGATGTTCCCAGGAGACATCAAGGTCCTGTTAATGGGAGAAGAGCAGTGGATCCAGTGTCCGTGGATGTGCACTGATGTCATCACCTCTCCTGATGTGACCGTCAAATAGTTGGGCCTTGGCTCCAGAAGGCAAATGGGAGTTTTTGGGGAAAAAAAATGGGAAATGTAAGGTCCGAGTAGCAACAGGGTGGTTTGGCTGGTGTGAGGTCACCACATGGAGTTGTAAGTACCTGCTTGTTCTGGTTGAACCGCAGACTCTGCATTTGCCTGTAGTCACCCTTGGGGACCTCGCTGTCATGCTGTCCTAGTGCAGGTGCTGGCCAGCTGCAGCTTCAGATCCTGTCCTGGGCTGGAGAGAGTCTTGAATGGTGCTGTTTTTTCCTCCCTGTCCTGACAGTCTCTCCTGGTGCTTCAGTCACTGCCTGGAATGGAGCCCATGCTGCGGGAGGTGGCGCGGTCCAGGTGGCCTGAACCCAGCCAGGCCTCCTGTGGTCATGAGGAGACTGTGCTGTGACCCAGGCAAGAGCTGTGGCCCCTCCTGTAGCTTCTCTGAATTTGTGGACCCTGGGCAGAGGCTGGGAGATCTGTTGGGTCTGATTGACCTGCCTGTTTCCTCTCTTCTGTTCCTCCCCCCTGGGTAACCGGAAACTCATACCTGTGTTTCCTGGCCTGGCTTCTTCCCCTTCGGTTAATGGAGAGGGGTAGAGTCAAGTGATCTTTCTTTTGCAGCCTCCATTTCCCCAACCTCACCTTGTGTTTCTGGGGGGGCTCTCAGTAAGCACCTGATGTTGGTGTCTGCTCCCCCTTTTGCCTGGCAGTGACGGAAATGGGCTACATGTTAAGTCTCAGCTCGTCTGTGAGTGAAAGGTTTGTGAATGGGTATTCCACCTTCCCTTCTGCTTTAAGGGAGCTTCTCAAGCATTTCATTTCTCACCTTGATGGTTGTTGGGCAAGCAAGTGCCTGAACTTGTGGGCCCCTGAATGAGGAGCCTGTCTTCTCCCAGGAGAGCTTCAGCACTGCCCTCCTGTGAGCTCCTCCTGCATTTGCTCCCCAGCTTTTTCCCTCCACTAAACACTGAGCTGAGCTTAAATAAGTGCTGTTTGGGATTGAAATTAGGGTGGAGAGAAAGGAGGGGGAATCTTTTCTGTTTCTGGTCCTCGGCACTATGTCTGTGTGTGTATATGTGTCTGTCTCTGTGTGTGTGTCTGTGCGTCCGCCTGTCTTGTGGATGGCCTGCTTCATGTGTTGGGAAACAAACTCAGCAGCTCCTGAGTTTGACCTGTTGTGGACAGGAGTTACTTTCTAGTTTCCAGTTCCGGAAACTTCAGGAGACACACCCTGGCTTGGCTTGGGGTGCCATGGGAGGGCCTTGTAAGAAAGTGGCAGTGCCCACAGGAAGTCAGGGAGGTGTTTCCAGAAGGAGCAGGGTCTTTTGTGCAGACAGAAACAGCATGTGCCCCCAGGCTGCTGCAGCCTTGTGTACCTGAAGGAAAATGGTGAAAACCCTGGCCTGGAGTGGGGAGGGAGCACATTAGGTGTTCTGGTGTAGTTGGCAGGTGGTATTTGTGCTGGACGGTATGCGGAAGACTTGTGCATTGCCTCTCTGGACACGCTGTCAGCCCAATGAGGAGTTAGGGGTGTGACCGAGTGGGCACCTCCTCATCACCATGGTGATGATGATTCTTCTGTGTTGAGAGCACTGCGAACACGGTTTCCTATCTGGTCGGGTGGTGGGCTCCCTCAAGTTGGGAAGTAGGAAGTGGCATCATCTGTTTAGGAAGATGAGCTGTCCTTGGGCACAAGGATGCCTGTTGTGTTGGTCACGCCAGGTTGTCTTCTCCTTAGGGCACTGTTCTCTGTGCTTACCATGGGCACTTGGAATGAATGACAAGGCCTAACAGTGGGGGATGTCTGCCTCCCTGGTTCCCTTGCCCCTTGCTGCATTGGTCTCTTTTTTCTCTACACAACCCCTTCCAGTGGTGCCTGCTCCCCCTAAGCGTTTTGGCTTTGTGTAGCACTGCTCACGGTCTTCGACCCTTAAGACTTTCCCCAGGTAGTCTCAGAGCCACGGCTTCCTTGGCACCTGGACACTTGCTCTCTCCTGTGCCTGGGTGTCTAGACAGCCCACTCCAAAGTGGATACACCTTCTTCACCTCTGCCCTTGTCATGCTGTGCTGTGTCTGTTGGTGGTGCCATGATCTACTGCTCTGTAGACCACCTTAGGGCCATCCTGGAGTCCTTCTTCCTGCAAGCTGGACCTCTAGGGGGTCTAGTGCAGCAGTGTCCTAGTCAGTCTCCTGCCTCTGTGTGTCTGAAAACAGATTGGGATGTTTGACTTCTCTGGTGGTGTCGTGTTGCTGGCTGGATGGGGAGTCTCAGCTCTTTAGGTGGCATATAGTGGAGAAGACAGTCTTTCTCCTGGCTGGAGGACTTAAGCAGAAAGGAGTTGGAACCATCGACTCTGCCATTCACCTTGCAACCTTCGACAAGGTTAGGTTTGCAGCCTTTGTTTTTCCAGAAAGATGTAAAAAATGCTGCATAGGAAGGCTTTTAAGAATGGAACATGGCCCTGTGCCTGAGGCATCCTGGGTGCTCACATTCATGCTACCTAATAATACACAGGCTTGGTGGTAGAGAGCCCATCTAGCTCCCATTGCCTTCCTCCGGGTCTCTGCATCCTCGTTTTCCTGAGAGCTGCCCCTTCCTCTCTCCGTCCATGCCCATTGGATGGTTAGTAACATAGGTAGGACTGGCCAGTCATGGGGTTGCATCTTCCTGGGCAGTGATTGGTTCAGAGACAGACCTGTGACCCAATCAGAGCCTGTGAAAGTTGTAGCACTTTGCTGGAGTAGGTTGGGGAGACTTGAATGGAAGAGGTTGTGAGCTGTTTTCTGCTGGAGTTTGCTGCCTGGAGGCAGCCTGTCCAGGATTAAGACCTGGTCAGAGGAGTGGAGAGGACTAAGACCTTGTGGCTTGGCTGGTCTGAGGTGAAGCCTGTCCTAAACTTTTTTTTTTTTTTCCCCCAGAGATCGAGTCTTGCTCTGTCTCCCAGGCTTGAGTGCAATGGCGCAATCTCAGTTCATTGCAACCTCCGCCTCCTGGTTTCAAGCAGTTCTCCTGCCTCAGCCTCCCAAGTTGCTGGGATTACAGGCGCCTGCCACCACGCCCAGCTAATTTTGTATTTTTAGTTGAAACGGGGTTTTGTCATGTTGGCCAGGCTGGTCTCGGACTCCTGACCTCAGGTGATCCACCCACCTTGGCCTCCCAAAGTGCTGGGATGAATGACAGGCGTGAGTCCCCACACCCGGCTGCCCCATGCTTTCAAGCTAAGTGAGCCTATGGTTCCCTTTCTTGATTAAACCCATTTGAGCTGACTTTTCCCTCACTTGCAACTGAGAGAGTCAGTAAAGAATCATCTGAGCACATTGTGCCCCAGGCTCTGGGTCAGGTAGCCCTTCTTATTCCTCTCCTGCTCCAGCCATGCTCAGCTGCTCATCAGTCAGCTCCTCAAGTTTTTGTGCACCCCACCTGATCACCTTCCCTCTCTCCCTCCTTGCCTCTCTGGTCTCAGGGTCCAGAGCCTCCATAAGCAGCCCTGTCTTCTGACTGTTCCAGGCATCCTGGTCTGATCTTTCCCGCAGTGCCTCCTGTAACCGGTCTGACGTGCCTGTCGTTTCCCCCACCCCCATTCCCCTTGAAGGCAAAGACTGGTTGGTTGTTTTCTTGCTGGTATTTAGTGAGCCATTCATTCTGTTAGGGCCAGTGACCAGTTTACAATGGATGTGGGTCCATTTCTGACTTCAGATTACAGAAGTAGCATTGCCTAACCTGGGAGGACCCAGTTGGGCTTGGGGGTAAGAATTCAGGCTTAGTGGGGCTTAGTCATTTAGCTGATGAGTATTGGGGTTGAGGTGGCTGCGGCTGGACTTGGCCAGACCCCCGGAGGAAGACCCCTGCCTGTGATGGTTACTTGGCTCTCTCCAAACTTCAGCCCTTTGGATTCCTCCCACGGTTCGAAGGGTCTGTTGGAGCCATACTGGCATGGTCTGCACCCAGGCGCTGAGTCTGTTCTGTGTGTATCGCTTAGCTCCACTAGGTCTGGGGATTCCAGAAGCCGTCGACAGGACCCAGTGGCCTGGTGAACCCCTCAGGCCCACATGAGCCTGCACATGCCTCCTTCCTCCAGGCCTGGGCAGACACTCACCACCCACTCCCCCACCTTTTTATTTTATTTTATTTTATTTTGAAATGGGATCTTACTCGTCACCCAGGCTGGAGTGCAGTGGCACAATCGGCTCACTGCAACCTCCACGTCCCCGGCTCAAGTGATCCTCCTACCTCAGCCTTCTGAGTAGCTGAGACTACAGGCACACGTTACCACACCCAGCTAATTTTTTGTAATTTTTGTAGAGATAGGGTTTCACCATGTTGCCCAGGCTGGTCACAAATTCCTGAGCTCAAGCGATCTGCCAGCTTCGGCCTCCCAGAGTGCAGGAATTACAGGTGTGAGACCCTGCGCTGGGCCAGACACTACCCTTAGCACAGCTTCTGGACCTTAGCTGGAAGGCTTCGGGTCCTTCTCAGCTGCCTCTACTTCGGTGACCTTGGAGCAGATCACTTAATGTCTCCAAGCCTCAGTCTTTTTACTTGTGACATGGAGCTGGCGTTGCCATCACCTGGTGATACTGTCCTGTGGGGCTTGAGGTATGTTGAGAGCCTGGCACAATGCCTAGCCTCCATTTAGTCACCCTGATCAGGAAGATCTGTCTTCCTGTGACAGATGAGTTTGGGATGTTGTCTTCCTGGGGCCATGCGGTTGGAAGGGGGGAAGTGAGGATTTTAACTCCATCATTGATTCTGTCACCAAGCCCAGGGCATGGATCTCATTGAATCTAGTTACCAGTCCCACTTCACAAACCAAGGGCTTGACATCCTTTGGTGTAAATCTTTATAAGGGAGTATAAGGACTTTATCCTGGGGCCATAACAGAAATGGTTGCAAGGACAACAGCATCAACTCTTACTGTGTGCTCACTCTGTGCTAAGAATTATCCAATTTTATAGATGGGCTAATTCAGGAAACTGAAGCATAGTGAGGTTAGGTCGCTGGCACTGCACAGCTGTGAACCTGACTCCTTCTGCCCTCAGAGCCTTTGCTTTCATCCAGAGATGACACTGCTGCCCACTGTAGAGGGAAGGGGGATGCACATGAAGCCAGTGCCACCTAGACAGTGCCCGTCAAGCGCCTTGCATAGAGAGCTGGGGACTCTGCTGTCTTTTTCCACCTCAGAAGTGGGGGAGTTTGTGCCTGAGCTGTTGTGGAGTACAGAGGATCCCGTGTCCCTTCCCCAGCCAGACATGGCCTCCGACATCTCTAGAGCCTTTGAGCCATGTCAGCTCCAGTTCATGAGGTCTTTTCTTGTGGAGAAGGGAGCCTTTTCATTTCTTATAGGTAGGTTGATGAATAGGTTTAACAATCAAGTAGAAATCCTCTAAGCCTCCTCTCCCCTCCTCCCAAAGAAAGATGGAAAGAAAGGAAAGTATTTAATATGTAAGAGTTTGGGAATTAGACCTGGATTTGAATCTCTACAGCTCTGTCTCCAAGTTGTATGTCCTTGGACAAATCACATCAAATATTTATCAGTGCTATTAATACTCTCTATAAAGTGAGGACGTCCCTATCCTACTAAAGGTAAACAGTGCCTGAAAGGAAATTTACTACCTAGTAGGTACTAAACATGTATAAGCCCCTTCTCGACTTTTCAGGAGCTAGGGGGTATTACTCCCCTAGATGAGTTTGTAGATACTGAACTTTGATTTTCACAAATGCTGTTCTTTTTCAAGGGTAGTCTTTCCTTTAGTGTCAGCAACGAGCAGTTACAAGACAACGCTGCATAATTTACACATTTCTAAATGCTCCCTTGGGGGAAAACAGGAAGAAATTGGTTGTAGAACAAAATCCCAGATGTCAGGGTCCGGAGCCTCTTCCTTGGAAGAGGTGCTTAGGCTGAAATTCACAAGCAGGTTTAAAAGCTGCCTATACTTTTCCAAATCTCTCTGTGCTGCAGTTGCAGGTGGGGATGATCAAAATACAACTTTGTGCACGTGAAACTGCCTTTCAGAAGCAATAGCCGATATTCTTCCTGTGTAGAGACGTACTTTAGAATCAACAGTTGTGGCTAGGCACACGGTGGCTCCAGCCTGTAATCCCAGCACTTTGGGAGACCGAGGTGGGAGGATCGCGTGAGGCAAGGAGTTTGAGACCAACCTTGGCAACATAGTGAGACCTTGTCTGTACTAGAAATCACAAACATTAGGTGGGGGTGGTGGCATGTGCCTGTAGTCCCAGCTACTCGGGAGGCTGAGGTGGGAGGATCGCTTGAGCTGTGTAGGCTGAGGCTAGGGTGAGCCAAGATCACGCCACTGCACTCCAGCTCGGGCGACAGAGCGAGACCCTGTCTCAAGAAAAAAAACAAACAAACAAAAAGTAATCATAATCATAAGATCTCCAAGATTTTACTGGACAGAAAAATGTTGATGTAATTGATACCTGGAACATATACCTTGCACAAAAACATGTGGGCAGAATGGCCTTGGCGGGTAATCAAGACTGGACGTTAAGCCAGCCCGTTGCTGTTTTATCTCTCCCGGCGTATCTCCTACCCCACCCCCAACAACCTGCATCACCCTGCTGGCAGGAGCTCAGAGCCACTGTCACCCTCCTGGAAACTATTTATGTAGCAAGAGGCATAGACATGCTCATGTCCTATGACCCAGTAATTTTACTCTTGGAAGTTTATTTACAGGCTGAGCGTGGTGGCTCACGCCTGTAATCCCAACACTTTGGGAGGCCAAGGTGGGAGGATCACTTGAGGCAAGGAGTTGAAGACCAGACTGACCAACATAGCAAGACTTTGTCTGCATTTAATTCTTTTTTTTTTTTTTTAAATGAAGTTTATTTTTAAACGGCATGGGAGAAGCTTCAGAATCGTGGTGCATCCACAGAGTCAAATAGCCTATAGCCGACAGCATGATTCTGAAGGCTCTATAGAAAAATGGGCAGGCCTTACCATGAGGGGGAAAGGAGTGGTTTTGTGACTCAGGCATCTGGATAGGCTGGATGCCTAAAGAACTAGAACTTGGGGTAAAATGGAAGCACTTGTGTTGGTTGGGGCAGGGGGAATGGGTTGGTTTGTTTTTCCCTATGCTCCATTGTCTTTTCAATTAAACTGTAAAAAAATGAAAATAAAAGTAGACTGCTCTAACCTGAAGTGCACTTGAGCACTATTGAGAGCAATCGGCTGTGGAGTGGATTGCGGGCCTCTATGTACAGCAATCAGTGGAGAGGATTATTTCCCCTCTCATGTGTTTCCGAAAGGTTCAGAACACTAGTGTGCAATACGACACTCCAGTCAAGGCCACCAGTCATGTTCTTCATGTTCCCAGAGGTCCATCCCACCAGGAATGACTGGACAACACCTGGTTTTCTCCACACAGTGAAGCCACACCCCATGGCTCTGCTAAACACCCTGGAGTGGTCCATGCCTCTGCCCTTCCTCTCACCTTAGTCACGTACTCCACCTGTGAGGCCCGGGGGCTACTGCCAGGATGCATGTTCTCCAGCCCTCCTCTGCCCTCCATCTCGAGTGCAACCCTGGTCATTTCCCTCTTGGTCCTGCCCCTTCCACACCGATAAGCAGATGACACCACTGTCACTTCACATCCTTCAGTGGTTTTCCATCACCCTTAGAATAGACGCCCACATTCCTTATTGTCATGATCTACACATGCTACAGGCCTTGGGCCCTTCTTTCCTTTCTCAGCGCAACTTGAACCCTTGCTCTCATTCTTGTGGAAGAACCTTCTCCCTCATCCAGTTCTTGTGACAGTCGGACTTCTTCAGGCCTCTCTTGGCCACCCATTATATAGAGCCCATGCCCTCCTGCTGTCACACTGCTTTCAGCCTTCCATGTCATGGCACACGTAGGAAACAATGGCATCCACAGGGTGCAGTGGGTAATTTGGAGGCAAGACTAGGGGAAAGTGCACGTGATGTTTCTACCATAAGAATTATAAGGATGGTGGCTCACGCCTGTAACCTGTAATCCCAGCACTTTGGGAGGCTGAGGTGGGTGGATCACCTGAGGTCGGGAGTTTGAGACCAGCCTGAGCAACGTGGAGAAACCCCATCTCTACTAAAAATACAAAATTAGCTGGGTGTGGTGGCGCAGGCTTGTAATCCCAGCTACCAAGAGGCTGAGGCAGGAGAATCGCTTGAACCCGGGAGGTGGAGGTTGTAGTGAGCGGAGATCACACCATTGCACTCCAGCCTGGGCAACAAGAGCAAAACTCCGTCTCGAAAAAAAAAAAAAAAGAAATTATAAGGAAGATAAAATACAAGGTGTTAGGGAACATAGTTAATACTGAACTTGTGTTGAATAACATTATGATTATTATTATTTTTAGAGGCAATGTCTTGCTTATTATTATTATTTTTTAGAGACAGAGTCTTGCTCTAAAAACTTTAGTTGTCCAGGCAGGAGTGCAATAGCGCAATCATAGCTCACTACAGCCTTGAGCTACTGGGCTCAAGGGATCCTCCTGCCTCAGCCTCCCAAGTAGCTGGAACTACAAGTGCTAGCCACCACACCTCACTAATTTTTGTATTTTTTATAGAGATGGTCTCGCTGTGTTGCCCAGGCTGGTCTTGAACTCCTGGCCTCAAGTATCTTTCCGCCTTGGCCTCCTAAAGGGTTGGGATTATGTGTGTGAGTGACCGCACCTGGCTTGAATAACATTACTGAAATAACATTGCCTTTTTTTTTTTTTTTTAAAGAGTACTTGTGTCCAAGAACATAACTTTTATATGTTAGGGTATGGGTTTTGTTTTTGTTTCTGTTTTGCTTGACTTTGATAATTGTTGTGGAGAAATTTTGTTTGCACAAGAAGGTGATAAAACTTGGAAGCATTTTTTTTTTAGTAAACATTGAAAAATTTATGAGTTGGCATTTCTAAAAAAAATCCAGATTCTTTAATCTTTTTTTTATATGTAATGTTGAAATACAATAATGCAAATGGACTTTAGTTTCATTCAGACTCTCTTTCAAGCACTTCGAAATAATGAAGCTCTAATTTACATAAGGCATACACTAAGGTATAAACAGTGGTGTGCTGGTGAAAATTTGACAGCCAGCTCTCAGGAAAAAGAAAAAAAATCTGTATATATATATATGTAAATATGCATGTAAGTTTATGAGTTTTACTAGTATAAAGGATGGGTGGCATATAATTTGCAAATAATAATGAAATATACAACACTGTTGTCAGTTCCATGTAGCCAATTGCTTCTCACCAGCTGCTTCCGTTGATTTTTGCTGAGCTTTTGTATCAGCTTCTGATTGGTTTTGACGTGACTTTGGTTGATATCTTTATTCTTTATTCTTTTTTTTTTTTTTTTTTTTGAGACGGAGTCTCGCTCTGTCACCCAGACTGGAGTGTGGTGGTGCAATCTCCGCTCGCTGCAACCTCCACCTCCCGGATTCAAGTGATGCTCATGCCACCCCCTAAGCAGCTGCGACTACAGGTGTGCACCACCATACCCGGCTAATTTTCGTATTTTTAGTAGAGACAGGGTTTCTGCATTTTGGCCAGGCTGGTCTTGAACTCCTGGCCTCAAGTGACCCACCCGCCTCAGCCTGCCAAAGTGCGTGATCACAGGCGTGAGCCACTACACCAGCCTGGTCGATATCTTTGTGTTAATAAGTCAAGTCATGTCTTTGCTGAATTAGATAATAGTTTTCAAATACCTGTACTATAAGAATATTTTCTCAGTTGTCCTGTTCCCATTGTAATGACTTCAGGCATGACACACTTTTTAAGTTTAATTGCATTATTAATATTTTCTCCATCACTTTCTTAAGTCTAAACCCCAGGAGTTGGCTAACTTTTTGTAAAGGGCCAGATAGTAAATGTTTTCATCTTTGCAAGCCATATGGCCGTAGAGTCTCTGTTGTACTGCTATCTTTGTAGCACAAAAGCAGCCAGAGACAGTGAGTGAATGAGCGTGACTGTGTTCCAGTAAAACTTGATGTGATTAATTTACGTCAATGTGAATTTTACCTCAATAAACAATGTGTAAAATGAAAAAAGTAAAACCTTTATTTACAAAAGCAGAAAGTGTTGTAGAATGGCCCAGGAGTTTGCAGATTTCTAGTTTGGAGCCCATAAAATCAAGCCCTGATTTATAGTGTTTACTTATTTCCGTGGTGGAAATACTCTCACCATGGCTGGCTTCAAGCCACTAACATGAGGTCACTGAATGTGAAGTTGGGAAAGAGACTCAGTAGCACACCATGTCCTCCATGCCCATACAGTAGTCATGAATAACCTCAGAAACCTAGATAGTACTAAGTTTGGTTAAAATAAGTAGGAAGTGATGAGTTTTGAGTACACAGTACTGAAAACTTCGTCCTTTGTTCTTATCACAACTTATTGTAAGCTTATATAATGTAATTGTTAGTAATGGCTCCTTTGATTCCTGAAAGTGTCACCACGGGCTTGCTCTCTCAGTAAAGCTGGCGTGAGCAGGCTCCAGCACACACCTGGGTAGAGTCCCTGCCCCTTAGCTGGCTTGAATGCCGAAGGCTCGCGGCCCCAGAAGAGGAGATGTATTGGAATGTGTGCAGACGGAGATCTGGCCTGGGCCTGGAGCCTTGCCCACTAGGGCCCTGGTGCCCCTTGGCCTGCTTGCCGGGCTTCAGGCCACAGACAGGCTACTTGTCCAGATGGTGTCTGCGCCTTTGCAGCTGGCTGCTAGGACAGTTCTCGTGATCGTGTTTCCCATTGGCCCTGTCTAGCACCCCTCACTGGCTCACTAGGAGCCAGCTGCCCTGATGCGGAGGGGGGGTCATCATGCAACTTGCTCTAGATCGGGGTGTCCAATCTTTTGGCTTCTCTGAGCCACATTGGAAGAATTGTCCTGGGCTGCACATAAAATACACTAACATTGACGATAGCCGATCAGCTTAAAAAAAAAATATCTCATTATGTTTTAAGAAAGTTTACGAATTTGTGTTGGGCTGCATGTGGCGCGAGGGCCATGGGTTGGACAAGTTTGCACTGCTTCTTGCTCCAGATGTATCACCTCCCTGGGTTCTCTCAGGGCTCCGGGGCTGAAGTGACCACCTCGTCTGGCCCAGTGGTTGTGAGGGAAGGCTTCGACTCACGTCAATCACACTGTTTATTTTCTTCATGGCTTTTAGTGTGGCTATGGTCTTGTCTGTTGCCTGCCTTCCCCAACATGAATGTGAGCCCTCTGTCTGCTCCCTGAGTTCCTCTTCAGAAGGCACAAGGCAGACAATATGGACATGCTCCTTTTTTTTTTTTTTTTTTTTTAAATAAAAGGAGACAGTCTCTGTCACCCAGGCATGAGTGCAATGGCATGGCCAGAGTTCAAGTTCATTGTAGCCTCGGATTTCTGGGCTCAAGTGATCCTCCCACTTCAGCATCTTGAGTAGCTGGGACTACAGGTATATGCCACCACACCTGGCTAACTTTTTAATTTTTAAATTTTTATTTTTATTTATCAGAGACAGGGTCTCACTATGTTGCCCAGGCTGGTCTTAAACTCCTGGCTTCAAGCGATCCTTCCACCTCAGTTGCCTGATTAGCTGGGATTACAGGTGTATGCCATCATGCCTGGCCAACGTTCTTATTTTTCCAGGAGATAAATAGCAGCTGAGACCAGATACAGTGGTTCACACCTGTAATCCCAACACTTTGGGAGTCTGAGACAAGAGGATCATTTGAGCCCAGAAGTTTGAGACCAGACTGACCAACACAGGGAGAGCCTATCTGTGAAAGGGTGACTGAATGAATTCTCGTGTCTGCAGCAGTTCCATTGTGCATCCCAGGTGGGTTTGGGTTCCCACCAAACCTACAAAGGTGCTCCTGATGCCAGACACCAACATTGCTTTTTGGTGTGTGCCAGGCACCCCTCCTCTGGGAAAGGAGCAGCCCTGTCTCAGCCTGCTCCCCTCCCAGATGGTGGCAGTCACTGTTGCTGACTTCATCACTGGGCCGTCAAAAATCTCTCTAGGTTTCAGCATGGCTAATGCCACATTTGCTTCTTATCCCCCGCTCCCCTCCAAAAAATGGAAACCCTCCCTCATTGTGTCTTTTGTTTTTGTTTTTATTTTTATTTTTTTGAGACGGAGTCTCACTCTGTCACCCAGGCTGGAGTGCATTGGCATGATCTTGGCTCACTGCGACCTCTGCCTCCCGGGTTCAAGCAATTCTGCCTCAACCTCCTGAGTAGCTGGGATTACAGGCATGTGCCACCACACCCAGCTTATTTTTGTACTTTTAGTAGAGATGGGGGTTTCACCATATTGGCCAGGCTAGTCTCGAACTCCTGACCTCAGGTGATCCGCCCACCTCAGCCTCCCAAAGTGCTGGGATTACAGGCGTGAGTCACCACACCCGGCCCCATTGTGTCTTCAGGTTGCTTTGTGCTGACTGTGCTGGCCTCATTTATGGGGCCAGTCTCCTGAGATTCAAGAGTCACCGCAGCCTCTCCTGCTGGCCACAGGGCCTGTCTCCTGACCTCACCTGCTGCCGTGGGCCCAGGCATGTGGATTCCAGATGACCTGCTAAGGGCGAGGTGGAGCTGCAGGTTGGCTCTGTCGGGCTGTCTGGTGTGGTAGTGATCCGATGCTTTATCCCTTGTCAGGCCTGAGTTTTGAGTGAAGGAGGAAGGGGAAAACTGGCCTGTCTGGATGACAGATTTGCCTTGCACGAATATCCGCACACAGTGATGTAGAGCTTCGGCTCTTTGTAACCAGGAGTTCGATAGGAAGACAACTCTGAAAAAGCACTTTGTGACTGGCAGGGTGCCATGCAGCCTCAGCTGTTCATTTCCAAGGGTCATCCATTTACAGGATGAATGTTCAAGCCTCTTCCTCCCAGTGCCATGGAGTCTGCTTGACAGTCCACTCCTTGCCCAGCATCTCCCGCCTGCCTCCTTGTTCCCCTATGCCTTCACCAAGCCATGTCTCCCACCCTGTTCACCTGAGCCTCTCCTGTCCTTTCCTCTAGTGCCGCCTGGCTGAGACAATGCAGAAACACTGCTCCTGGCAGGGCGCCCTGTGCCTGTCCCCTTTCCTGCTGCTCTCTGCCTGTGTATGTGCAGTGAGTGGGGCAGCCTGGCCAACCCTACCTGCCTCAGGTGGATGGTGGCCCCAGGTGCTGCTGCCACTGTCTCTGTGTTCTATCCATTTCCCCTTTCCATGGGCGTTGTTCATTCACCTGGTCACTCATGGCCTTCAGTTCTCATCTCAGTCTGAGGACCCCCTTGGGCCTCATCAGTGTCCTGCCCACACTGGTGTCTCAAACTCCAGGCATTAAAAACCATACTTAGGGACTTTCCTCTCAGCTGTCTTTCTGATTCTACCTCCAACTATTTAAAAACTGCCTTTAGTGAGGTCTAATTTACATACAGTACAATGTGCGTATTTCAGGTGTACATTTGGCAGTGGAAGTCCCTCATTAAACAATTATGTCAGTCTTGCTTTCACATTTGTCTTTTCATTTAGCTCTACGGTACATTTTGATGCATTTTTGACAAATTCATATACCTGTGTAACTACTCCAGTTGAGGTGTAGAATATTTCCGTAACTTAAAAAGTTCTCCGTCCCCCCACTGAGGGGCTACCACCAATCCCCAGTTCACCCCGCCATCGGCACCACATTGGCACTGCTGGTGGCTGCCGTCGAGTACTGCAGGTAGGTACTGATTTTCTTACCCGTGGTGGGAAAATGGGGTAACAGCACCCGTATGAACAGATGAGGCTCACAGAGGCTTGGGACAGACACATATTTCTGTGGTCCCCAACCTAGCTGTGTGGACATGTGTCACCTTGGGCCAGCATCCAATTTCTCTGAGTATCTGCATCTGTAAAATGCTCCTCCCTACACCCGAGTCCAGCTCTAGGACTCTGTGGGGCTATATCTTTATAGCGGTGGCACTGACTGTGGCTCCCAGGGGTAGGGGTGGCACAATCGCTGTGAGCCACTCCCTGCCCCCTGTAGCTAGGGTGACTGTGCATCTTATCCAGACCAGGACACTTTTCAGATGAATGAGGTGCTATTAAGAATGACAGTAACAGGTGTCACCCAGCAAACCTGGCCTAAGGTGGCCTTCTGCAACCCGTTGTCTCTGATATCCTTATGTACAGTCCTTAGAACCAGCCTTCCCCGTGCAGAATGGAATCTAGGTGGCTCATGGTCTTCCAAGCGTCCTGGGACCCAGCCTCAGCCTGCACATCCAGGCATGGCCCTGCACTCCTGGGCATTCCTGAGCTTAATCGTTCTCCTTAATATGTTTCTTTTCCCTTTTTTCTCACTGACATTTCAGTACACAAGCAATAAATACATCTTCCTTTAAAAAAGTAAAATGCGGCCGGGCGCGGTGGCTCACGCCTGTAATGTCAGCACTTTGGGAGGTGGAGGCGGGCGGATCACGAGGTCAGGAGATCAAGACCATCCTGGCTAACACAGTGAAACCCCGTCTCTACTAAAAATACAAAAAATTAGCCGGGCGTAGTGGCGTGTGCCTGTAGTCCCAGCTACTCGGAGAGGCTGAGGCAGGAGAATGGCGTGAACCCGGGAGGCGGAGCTTGCAGTGAGCCAAGATTGCGCCACTGTACTCCAGCCTGGGCGACAGAGCCAGACTGTGTCTCAAAAAGTAAAATGTTTGAGTTACAGCTAAAGGCCCACTTTGACCCCTGTCCCTGTGGCAGTTCTTCTGTCCCTCCAGAGAGGACCTATGTCACTAGTGTAGAGTCCATTTTCCTGCGCTGTGCAGGCACAGCCCAGAGCACTGGGCCATACTGTGCATATGGCTTTTCAGTCAGTTCTGGCACACAGAGCAGTCACTCTACACCTGGCTCACCTCCCTCCACAGTGTGTCCCAGCTTTCTGTGCTTGGTCACACGTGGGTCTAGCTCACTCCTTTAACTGCAGCATAGCATTCCCTGCTAGAAGCCGCTTCATGATCATGAAACTGGCTTCCAGAGTTTTTTTTTTTTTTTTTTTTTTTTTTTTTTGCTAATGAAATGGTGTTTTGCAGATATTCATGTGAATGTCTCCCTGTGCACCCAGGGGAGCCTCTACTTGTGCTTACATCTGCCAGGCAGTGAAAGTGCTGGGTGGTAGTTTTCACAGTGGCAGATAATGGAGGGGAATCTTCTGTGGGTGCCCCTTGCAGGCAGAGGCACCTTTCCATGGGTACCTCTTCCATGGCTCTGCCCAGAGCCTGTACTCACAGGATGTGCATTCCAACCTCGGGGTCCTCTCACCACTGCCTGGAGCCTTACGGAGTCAGAGACCCTTCCCTGATGCCCTAGCTCCCCTAGTCCCCCACTGCTTTACTTGAACAGCTGAGGTTGGGTGTGTGGGCTCCAAGAGGCCTGCCAGACTGAGCCTGGGGAGAGTACCTGTTTACATCTGTCCCCCACATACCGAGATAGGCAGTGTTGGGGCCCTGCTATTGACCGATGGGGAGACTGCGGCTCAGGGGCTGAGGTCCATTCCCCAGGATCTTCCCATAGCTCCTGCAGATGTGGTATTAGCATTCAGAAAGGCCCTTGATACATCAGCATAGTGTGGGAAGTTAAGAGGAAAAGAAGGGAAGAATTTTTATTAAAAAAGCCCTCAAGCACTCATGAGCACTCATGGCTTAACAGTGGCCCTAGAGGTGATGGTTTCCATGCTTCCCATTGCACAGATCGAGACCCACCTCCAGCTGGCTGACACTTGACTCTGTGCCTTGCAAGTTCTTCCACATGGCCATCTGATCCCTCCTACAGTCCCACAAGGGAGCAATGTTCATGCTTATCTTGGAAATACAACTTGCTCCACAGCCTCAGGAGGTTTTCCTGGTCTCAGTTCCAAGCCCAGCCCCTCTCTTCTTTGGCTGCCCTGTCCATTTATTTACACATGAGACTCCTGTTAGCCTCAGTGGCCTGTGCAGGAGGAGCAGAGGGCCCAGGAGCCACCTAAAGGATGCCTGAGGGAGAATGGTCCTGGCAGGAGGACCTCTTAGGAACTTAGGCAGCAGGGGCTCTGCCAGGATCCCGCCGGTGTTTTCGTTTTTTTTAATTGTAAAATACACATCCCATAAAACTTAACCATCTTAGCCGTTTTTAACTGTACAGTTCAGTGGTCTTACACACTCATATGGTTGTGTGGTCATGATCACCATCTGTCTCCAGTACTCTTCATCTTGCAAAACCGAGCTCTGTTCCCATTCAACACTCACCTCCCTCCCCTTCCCGAGCCCTGGGCGCACCTGCTGTTCGACTTTCCACCTCTCTGATTTTGACTGCTGAGTATGAGTGGAATTGTGCAGTGTTTGTGTGACTGGCTTCTTTCCCTCAGCATACTGTCTTCAGTCTTCATCTGTGTTGTTGCATGTGTCAGGATTCCCTTCCTTTTTAAGGCTGAAATACTGTCCTGTTGTTTAGATATATCACACTTGACTTATTCATTCATCTGTTCCTGGACACTTGGGTTGTATCCACCTGTTTTAGCCATGGCGAATAATGCTGCTGTGGACATGGGTGTGTAAATGTCTGTCCACGTCCCTGCTTTCGGTTCTTTTGGGTACATACCCAGAAGTGGAATTGCCCATAGCGGTTGTTTCTGAGTTAAATTTAGAAAGGTGGTAGGGGTGTGGCATTCAGGGTCCCATTCATGATGGTTGAGGGGAGAGGGTAGTGGGGATGGCTTATGGTTCCAGGCTGTGTGCAGGGTGTGAGGAAGACTTTCCGTCTGGACCTACCTCCAAGTGCTCAGGGTTGCTGGGAGAAGGAACGACACGCCCATTTCAGTCGCATTTCTGTGTCTTTGAGGAGAAGCTGTGTCTTCCAGTCAGCACCATTTTTTCCCTCATGGTCAGTGATGTACTGGTGTCCCAGAATGGGTACAGCATGATCTGCCGGAAGTCTGTGCTCAGAACTTTCCATAGGGAATGAATGAACCAGCACGTGCACGTCAGTAGGACAGGCTGACGGCGGCTCCCTGGTGTCTGGCCACAGGTATCCCCCCTTCCATCCCCTGACACCCCTGCAGGCACACAGCCTTCCTCTCCCACCAGCTGAGTGGTGGGCTTTCCCGGCCTGCCTTGAGTCCTCCCTCTCTCAGCCCCGCTCCTTCCCACAGCCACGTCCCTTCCTGCCCCTCACCATGTCGCTCCCTGAGGCTGGCCAGCCCCCACAGAGCTGTCTCCCTGCTTCAGCTGTGTGTTTGCTTCTGCATAGCAGAATAAGCTATTTAAAACGACAGTCTGACCCTGTCACTCCCTGAGCTGAGCATGGCCCAGGGTGGCCTGCCGGGAGGTGTCCCCACCTCATCTGGCACTCTGCCCATGCTGTGCTTCTCTGTACCCAGCCCTTTATTTGTGCTGCTCCCGGGTTCTTGCCTCCCCAGCTTGTCCAGAGGACTCCTGCTTACTCTCCAGGTGTCCTTGCAGACTCCCTCTGTCACCCTTGTAGGGGCCCCAGAGCATCCTGAGTGTCACAGCCCTGCCTGTTAACACACTTTGAAGCTCTCTCATCACATGTCTGCTCGCCTGGCCAGGCCAGGAGCACCTTCAAGGCCACAGGCGTGCTTTATCTGTGTGTTGCTGTGAGTGGCAGCTGAGAGTGTGGTAAAAGAGCCAGTACTTAGGCCGGGCACGGTGGCACACACCTGTAATCCCAACACTTTGGGAGGCCGAGGCGGACAGATAACGTGAGATTGGGAGTTTGAGACCAGCCTGACCAACCATGGAGAAACCCTGTTTCTACTAAAAATACAAAATTAGCTGGGCATGGTGGCGCATGCCTGTAATCCCAGCTACTCGGGAGGCTGAGGCAGGAGAATCGCTTGAATCCGGGAAGCAGAGGTTGTGGTGAGCCGAGTTCATGTCATTGCACTCCAGCCTGGGAAACGAGTGAGATTCCATCTCAAAAAAAAAAAAAGTCAGTGCTTGTAACCAGGCTGCCTGGGCCCCAAACCCAGTTGTGTGACCTCAGGTAGATTAGCTGACCTCTCTGTGCCTTAGCTGCTTGTAAAAGGGCTGGAGTGCAATAGCGCAGTCTCAGCTCACTGCTGCCTCAACCTCCTGGGTTCAAACAATTTTTGTGCCTCAGCCTCCCCAGTAGCTGTGTCTACAGGCGTGCACCACCACAGCTGGCTAATTTTTGTGTTTTTATTAGAGGCAGCGTTTTGCCATGTTGGCCAGGCGGGCCTTGAACTCCTGGCCTCAAGTGATCCACTCGCCTGGCCTCCCAAAGTGTTGGGATTACAGGTGTCAGCCACTGCTCCCGGCCAAGAATTTCTTAATAAATAAAATAGTGCCTGATCGGCCTCACTGAGGCTGTGAAGAACCAGCTCTTCCTAGTCCATCTTCAGCAGAGCTCCTACAGCAAGCAGGAAGGCCTGTGGGATTCTCTTTGGGAGGAACAGGTTGGGGAGGAGAATCCCAGAGGCCTCATCTTACGCTTGGGGTCAGTGGGGGAGGTGCAGTTCAAGGCAGTCTTGGAGGCCACCGGCAGGAGGCTGAGAACCCAGGGAGCTGATAGGGGCTTAGAAAGTGAGGCTGAGGCTTCCTCACAGGGCCTCTGGGGTCTGTGGGGAGAGGCAGGGATGTCAAATTCTGGCAGTGTTAGCAGATGTGCAGTTGGATAGGGGGATTGCTGGGCATACCTGAAAAGGAGAGGGCAGGCCCCCCTGCACCCTAAATATCAGTGAAGCTCCAGGTTAAAGTGGATTTTGAGGCCAGATCCAGCTTCAGGGCCAGGGGTCCCAGTCATTGATCAGTGTTGATGCATCACTAGAGGGGGTGGTATCTGCTTTCCTTTCCTCAGCCTGGTGCAATTCCAGGGCTGTGCCACGGGGAGGTGGAAGTAGAGCCCATGCAAGGCTGTGTGGAGCAGGAGGGGCTGCTGCAGGGACCTGTGGCAGGAGGGCCCGGGGGGAGGAGGGGGGGACCTAGGGAGGGCGCACCACAGCCAGGGAGGTGCTCCTGGGCTCCTGGTGGGCCTGGGCTGGCTGCCTGCTGACTACCTGTCTCCCCTCTCATGGGTGGGTGCTTGGAGAGTGTGTCCTCACCCCATCTCAGGCACCAGAGGGGCAGAGGATAGAATTTGCATCCATCTAGGTCTAACTTTTGAGGCTTCTGTGGCAAGTGGTTAGTGCCCTTTGGTGGTGAGACCTCTACGTCAGGCCCCAGGGCAGATGCTTTGCACATAGCCTCTCTCCTGTCCTCAGAGCACCTGTGGGCTCAATGGCGCAGTCCCCTTTACAGGTGTGTCCTGTGGTGCACAGAGAAGTGGCTTGCCCAGCTGCGCTGCAGGGTGCTACAGAGGAACCCCAGTTCCAGCCCCAGGCCAGCAGGATAGGGGAGTGGTTTGGCAGGGGCTGGAACTGGGGTTCCTGAGGGAATCTGCTGAGCCTGGGCTTCTCCTGGGGGGAGGGGGCGCAGCAGTGAGGGTGATCAGGTGTCAGAGGGCCGGAATGCATCAGAGCCTTGGGGCTTCTTCCCTGGCCTCTCCCACCAAGTATCACCCCCTTTTAATATGGGATTCTGGGTGACAAAAGCTAGTATTTAAGGGAGCTTGGATGGACTCTTCCCTGCAGCTGTTCCTGGGTCCTGCACATCTGCTACCTGCAGGTCCAGAGACATCACACGTCACATTTACTCTGTGTTTGTGAGAGGCGTGGCATTTGTTTAGGATGGCCAGAGTCTGCAGCTTATCTGTGATTTGAAGGGGCTGCTGATAAATAAAGCAAAGCATATGGGTTAGAGGATCCATGTTTCCTGCCGTGGAAAAGGACTTTATGAGCTTGTAGGTGAGCATGTTTTATTTTGATAGCTATGCATTTATTTTCATGGGTACTAGGGAAAAGTATAACCCAAGAAATATCACCCAAGTCCAGGTATTAATTGCTTAAGACAAGAGTGAAGTAGAAAAAAAATGGAAAGGGCAATCAAAACGATTCGATGGCATCTGGAGCCCTGCCTGACAGCAGTCTCTTCCCCCAGGCTTCCTACTGCACCAGCGCTAGGACACATGAGGCCCTCCAGGAGCTGTCCAGTGGAGGACATGTGTCCCCAAGTGGGGAGGGGCAGGGAAGCTCAAGAAGTTTGACTGGTGGGACTTGGTACTTGATTTCAGTTGTTTCCGCAGTATGTGTACTGTGTTTTTTATGACTTTTATTTATTGTAGCCGTTAAATTTTTCAGCAACATTCTCTCGGTTTTCAGCAGCCAGTGAACTCATTATATTTGATGTCATCATAGCACGTTTTCTCCCTCACAGTTTGTCCTAAAGCTTATTACAGATGATGGGTACGGCACAGTAGGCCTGATGTGCCAGTGTCAGAAGTGAGGTCTTCAGTGGCCTGGGGTCTGTGGACCTGTGGGGTGGCAGGACTGGAACTGTCAGTGCTGGTGGTGGAACTTGTCAGAGAGTGTGCAGGGGAACAGCAGTTGTTGATACGACTTCTCAACTGTAGCAAAAGCAGTGGATTTTTTTGCTGTGTTGCTGGGAGGGAACAGTACTGGATGCCAAGTGGGGCAGTTCATGCCACCAGCAAGTGCTGCTGGGTTAAGGAGAATGATGGGGTGCATCTGGGAGGCAGGCCAGGGCATCACCATCATGTCGCCAGAACCCAAGTGGGACCTGAGTCAAGGGGCAGTCTTGTGTTCCGACCTTCTGGGGGTGGGGCGAGCCTGGGCTCTGGAAGCTCTAGGGAGGTAATTGTTTTTTTTTTTTTTTTTTTGAGATAGAATCTTACTCTGTCGCCCAGGCTGGAGTGCAATGGCGTGATCTCAGCTCACTGCAGCCTGTGCCTCCCGGGTTCAACCCATTCTCCTGCATC
This sequence comes from Symphalangus syndactylus, assembly GCF_028878055.3. Lineage (NCBI taxonomy): Eukaryota > Metazoa > Chordata > Mammalia > Primates > Hylobatidae > Symphalangus > Symphalangus syndactylus. The sequence continues at coordinate 42,730,785 of NC_072435.2, read as the reverse complement.
AGCTTCCTGAGTAGCTGGGATTACAGATGTGCACCACCTCGCCCGGCTAATTTTTTTTTATTTTTAGTAGACAGGGTTTCACCATGTTGGTCAGGCTGGTCTCGAACTCCTGACCTCAGATGATCCACCTGCCTTGGCCTCCCAAAGTGCTGGGATTACAGGCATGAGCCACTGCACCTGGCCAGGGAGGTAATTTGAAAACAGCCTTAGAGGCTGGGCACAATGGCTTGCTCCTGTAATCCCAGCACTTTGGGAGGGCAAGTTGAGCGAATCACCTGAGGTCAGGAGTTCAAGGCCAACATGGTGAAACCCTGTCTCTGCTAAAAATACAAAAAAATTAGCCGGGCGAGGTGGTGCACCCCTGTAATCCCAGCTGCTTGTGAGGCTGAGGTGGGAAGATGGCTTGAGCCCGGGACGCGGAGGTTGCAGTGAGCTGAGATCACATGCCACTGTGCTTCATACCCGGTGACAGAGTAAGACCCTGTCTCAAAAACAAACAAACAAAAAACCAGCCTTAGAAAGCAGCTGGCTCTGATGTGGCGAGAACAAAAGTTAAACAAAGGCTGCACCAAGCAGCCCACAGAGCCAGACGCACCTCTGTGTGCTGCTGGGAACCAGGAGAGAGAGGGTGAACTCAGGACCATGTTTGCATATGCCTCCTTTCATATTTTCTGATGGCAAACTTTGCAAACAAGCTTAACCTGATGCTCACCCAGGCATGATTGTCTTGGTGTGTTGTTTCTGTTGTCTAACCTTAAATGTTACCTGTTTAGGAAGTGCAATGTGAAACAACAGTGGTAAGTCAACTTCTTGCCTTGAGAGGTGCTGCTGAAATAAACTAGGAAAGTGGGAATGTCGGAGAATGTGTCATACTGGGATTTGGTATATAACAGTAGCAGGAGGGCCCTGAATGGGTCCTGCACTGCCTGTGAAGCGGGGGAAACTTAACTTGCTTTTGAGGCTGTTCTGAATTGAGATTGTTGTCAGCTGGCAGTGCTGGGCACAGGGACATGGGATTGGTAGCTGAAATTGTCATCTCAGGCTACAGCTTTTGTACTGTACCCATGTCCTAGAAGAACCCAGAATTCCTAGAGAAGGATCTAGGCTCTGCCACCATCTTGGCCCTGTCTGGTAGACATGCTCGGGCTCAGGCTTGGTCTTCTCATGAACCTGGGGACACTTTTACCCTCTGGCATCTGTCACCCTCTGGCATCTGTTACCCTCTGACCATGTGGGCGTGGTCTGTGAGATATAGGACTTCGTGATGGAGTGGTGGTCTTCTTGTGAGGTTGGAATATGAACTGCTGCAAGTTGGCCCACCGCATTCTTGGCCATTTGTTTGCAACTTTGGGGCTGTGGCACAGTGTGCCGTGCAAGGGCCACAGGCTGGGAAGCCAGCAGATGGGAAGCGGCTAGGCTGTGGAACCCCGTCCAGGGCCTCACTTTGCCCAAGACACCTGGAGGAGTCTTGGAAGACCTTACCCCAGGTCCTGTCACCCCTGTTCCTTTGTGAAGAGGGGAAGGGAGCAGCGTGGAAGAGGAGCTAGATCTGCTCTTGCCTCTTCCACTTCAACCCCGCATCCTGCCCAGCATCCCAGGAACATCCGCACCCTGTGCCAGCATGTTCCTGAAGGAATGTAACGTGCTCCAGGTAGAGCAACAATGGCATTGACACATGCCTGTCTGAGTTAGAGCTGGGTGTGGCAGCGTGCAGCCGAGTTGTCCGCATCTCTCCACACGAGGAGGTGGCCCACGTGTGCACTCGATGGCTGAGGCTGTGGTCAGCAGTTGTGGGCAGTATGGCTTCAGTGCCAGTCCTAGGAAATTATTTATAAATGTCTGTGCCAGATCCTCTCTCTTGTCCGACTGGCCTTCACGTTTGGAGACACACTGCCATACCTGTGCAGAGTCAAGGGAAACATAAGGAAGGCAGGATAACAGCTCTGACGCAGCGTGGGGTTGCTTTCTGGGACCCTTGGCAGGGCACAGCAGATTTAACTGCTTTCTCCCTCCCTTTTGTGATGGGGTCATTGCACTGTGGAAGCCAAGAGCTAAAAACAGTTGAAGCATGGCTGGGCACAGTGGCTTGCCTGTAATCTTAGCACTTGGGGAGGCTGAGGCAGGAGAATCACTTGAGCCCAGGAGGTCGAAGCTGCAGTGAGCCGCGATGGTGCCACTGCACTCCAGTCTGGGCTACAGGGCGAGACCCTGTCTCAAGAAAAACAAAAAAGAAAAAGTTGAGGCAGTACCAGTTGCCATGACAGCATTTGAACTCTCTTGGAGTAAAGCTTAACACCTGGGAATTGATTCCTAAGGAAAAAATGAGAGAAGGAAGCATGTTTGAAGATGTTCATTCCAGTACTGGTTGCAGTAGGAGAACCTAGAAAGAAATGAACTGCCCAGCAATCGGAGAAGGTTAAGGGAATTATGATACATTAATAGAACATTTAGCTGTTAGACATGATCTTGAAGATTATGTAGCAACAAGAAGTGTTAAATGAAAAAAGAATGCAGTATCTGTGATGCAGTTATATAATTGTTACTGGCACTGGGCTAGGATGGGAAAGTCACCCAGGAAAGCATTGCTGTTGGGGGAGTGAAGGGTGTGAGTTGGCTCCACACTTTGTTCTGTGCAGAGCTTGGCCTCTGAGGTCAGACCTGAGCACTGGTCTCCATTCTTGGGTCTGCTGGGCACTCTCAGCCTGAAGCCACCACAGGATGTCATCCCTTCCTGAGTGTCCAGGTGTCCATTTGTGCAATGACAATGTTCATCTCACCTCCTGAGGCTGCTGGGGTTCAAGACAGCACACATCTGACAACAGCAGTGGCTCAGTAGATGCTCTCAGAGGAGAGGAAGACCACAGGGGCAGGGCGAGACCTCCGATATCAAGGGCGAGAGCACGGGCACAATCAAGTTGCCAGGTCCCTTCTTGCTTCCCTCGGTGTGCTCGGTCAGCACAGCATTAGGCCCAATGTGGTCAGAGTGTCTAGACAGTAACAGAGCTGGAAAGGGGTGTGCACGTGTCACAAGTTGGGTTTGAGGAGGGCTAGGGTCAGCCATCTCAGGGCTTTGAAACTGGGGTCCAACGCAGAGGCACCTACCGGAGGTGACTCCTGGACTGCAGGCTTTCCTACACGGGGGGTTCCGCCACTGCTCCTGGATCGTGAATCTGCAGTGAGGGAGGAAGGATCTGGGGTTGGGGCCTGAGGAGCCCCAAGTGGAGGAAGTTGAGACTGTAGAGGGGCCACCGGCAGGAGCAGAGTTCAGGAAGAAGGAGCAGCCCTGAATTCAAGGAACTGCGCTGAGAGGTGAGGCCGACGCAGGCTGATGGGTCCCTGGGCAGAGCCGTTTTGGTGTGGTGACAGGTAGGGTCCAGAGCCAGCACTTTTTAATGCTGCCATAGGGTGTAGTAAAAACATGCGTTCCTGCCCTTAATTGCATTGTTGCGTTTTCTGTGGCTGTGGTTGACTGTCAGCACTTGTGTGGTGAAGACAAAGGTGGGGGAAACCAGAATTTTTTTTTTTAAGTTAAAAAAGGTTTAAAATATTGAAGAGGTGCTGTTTTCTAGTGAAGAAAGTTCTGGTTTTTTCCCTCCTCTTCATCTTTACCATGGTGAAAAATGAACCTTCTGCATGTCCAGTGGTCTACCACCTCTCCAGGCAACTTCAGTGCCTCTCCTAGAACCCAGCTCAGACCCCACCTTGCCTTGGACATGTCATGACAAGTCTCGCTGCAGGGTGTCCTCTGGCATTTAGCCCAGGCCAAATCATGTCCTCTCAGGTTGGTTTCGCTGCCCCTTCCCCACTTGTGAGATGCGTGTGGTGTGGTTCAGGTCCACAGCAGGAAGTACTGGTGAGATCCGCTCCACCCCACTTGGGGCTTGACTGGGGCCACTGCTGTGTGGCCAGGCTTTCCTCAGAGCCACCAGGGGCTGCCTAGCCCTTAGTGGGAAAGGAAGGAAGTGGTTGATTTGGCTCTCGGCGGCAAGTGGCCTCAGGAGCCCTGGTGGCCCTTGAGTGTGCCCTCACTGTAGCCAGCAGATAACACAGGCTTCTACCAGCAAGCTTCCACTCTCCCTGCCTTGCCACACTGTGCCGCCACTGTATGGATGATCCCGTCACTGAGTTACCGCAGTGGATTGTTATGTTTAATTTCCACATTGCTTTAATTCGTGGCTTTGCAAAAATCTCATGTGACTTCCCTTCTCCCTCCTTATATAATAATTTGGAATAGCTTTAGGGTTGCCAAGAAGGTAAACTGGAGAAAATTTTTGTGGTCATAGTAACTTCCAGGACCTCTGCATTGAAAACGAAGGCTCTCTCAAAACGCGTTGAGCCTTGCTCAGTAAACATGTTTGCCTGAGAGAGAGTAGCAGAGCCAGTGCCACCATTGACCACAGCTTGGGAGGGACAGGAGAGGTGGCCTTCTGTCTAGCAGCATCTCCAAGACCCACTCAGAGATGGCACCCTTGACCTAGACTTTGATGAAGCTTTGTGAGGACCACCAAGGGTCACTGTGTTCTCATGATCCTCTGGGATGGCCAGTGCAGGTGACAGCTGACAACGGGATGAAGTGTGTTTGCTCTCTAGGTGTTGACTTGCCACAGAGGCAGACCCCTGAGATGTTTGTGATACTGGAGTAAACATGGTGGCCAGCAACTGTGGATGAGGGACTTCATCCGCCCATCATTTGGCATGTATCAAGTCCCTGCTAGTTGCCAGGCACTGTTCTGGGCACTTAGGAGGCAACAGTGAACAAAACCAAGGTCCCTGCACCTGAGGAGCAGACCTGCAGGTGGAGGCTGGACCACATGTGAGAAAGCGGGTGTGTTGCAGGCAGTGAGGGCTAAAGAAAGTCTGAGCAGATGTGTGGGCAGGTGGGAGGAAGAGCTCTGTGAGCCAGATGACCAGGGGAGGAGCTCCCTCATCCCTCCCTGCCTCTCCCTTGCTGGAAAGGGCTTGCTTTCCAGACCTAGTGAATGGTGAGGTGGTGATTTGGCCCTGTCCTCTGCACAGCCTGGGGCAGAGGGTGCCCATGAAATATGCAGTGACTTCGGATAGGCACCTCGGCATCAGGTTGTTGGGTCTATGAGATGTCCCTGAGGGCCGTAGGAGGATTTCTTCTTTTCTCCTTGCAGGCCGTGGGCTGGTGGCCCTCCTGGGGACCAGGTGCTGGTGTCTAGATTGGTGGGCATCAGTTGCCTGCATGGCCCACCTACAGAGTCGGCGCCAGCCAAGCAAGGCAGAATTCGGCCAGTCCTGTGGGAGGTTCGGCTGTGAGTTGGGGGGAGGGGGGGGACTTGTTATTTTTGTTGACTTGTGTTTTCAAAACAGAGGGTTGAGTGATGCCGCCTTTGGAACAGTTGCATTCCGGGGCAGTGGTTTGTAAGGCAGTTGATTGGAACCAAGACAGCCATCATCTGCCCTTAGAAAATGTCCCCAGTGCAATAACTGGTCATCGGTCCAGCCCGCAGAAGCTACTCAGGTCCTTATTGGAGCTGAAGTGGAATTATCTTAGAAACACCGGCTTTGGGGTTTAGAAGAAGGGGGTGCCGTTTTGGCCAGGAGCTCTGGGAGCCAAGTGGATGAAGGTGGGGACACTGGTTATGAAGTTGGTGACAGGCTCCACATGTCATGCCTAGGCGAGCGGGTGAGACCTGCTGCTGCTGAACTTCTATTTGGAAGGGACATGTGTGGCCTGATTTGCTAACATCCTCTGGGAGCTCCCCAGCCTCTGCCAGATGCCATTGTCCCTGACAGTGGCCATTGCTGGTTGGTGGCAGTACGTCCCCCACCAGCCTGGATATTTCCTGTCCTTTCATCCTGTTGTGGTTTGTCTGGACCCTATCACACCACCGTTGGGAGAGGCTTTCTCTGAGATTGGCATGGGATGGGACAGGGCCCCACAGCTGTGCCTGGTGGGCTCTGTGGGGTCGTGGTATGGACTCTGCAGTCCCATCCTGCAGATGGAACTTGGGCACATCACACCCCCTCAGGGTTTACAGTCATCAGAGGGATTGGATGGGGTCACACCTGGGAGGGGCTCTGGAAAGCAGGGTGCAGGTGGTGCCAGGAGTGTTACCAGGGAGCGTCTGATTGGCTGGCCACAGAAGTAGGGGTCAGGGCTGCAGCTGGGCACGTGGTGCCAAGCAGAGCCCACAGCCTTGGGTGCCTCTGCCCATCATCCCTGTGGGGCTGGGCCTCCTTGAGGGTTTGTTGGAATGCAGCTTCTGATGCAGGAGGTCCAGGAGGGATGGGGATGGGGATTGTGCGTTTTGAAGCAGCTCCCTGGTGATGCCTGTGCTGTTGACCCCTAGGCCACACTTGAATAGGAAGGATCTAGATCAGCTCTCTAGCGGGAAGGTCAGGATTTCAGACAGATTTCTCACTCTAGGAGCTTAATTCCCATAGGAGAAAACCATGCGGAGTTAGGAAGGAAAAGACTCTGTCGGACGCATCGTGGCTGCTTTCAGGTCAGGAGGATGGATCCAGCATCATTGCTTGCACCGTGTTTTGGGGAGAGCAGACTGTCGTTTGCCCAAGACTTTGCAGATGTCTGCAGCCGCTGGCCTTTTCTCGAGTGTAGGAAGTTGGTTCCTTCACCTGGGTCTCCAGTGAAGTATGACCAAACCCTACAGGTAGGCATACAAGGGTGTGTGTGTGTAAGTTCAGCCTTGGGAAGTGGCTTGGTGGCTGTTTGGCATTTTATTTCACAGCTCATAGGACACTGTGACCCAGCATCAGCTACAGCTTTTTTCCAAAGCTACAATTAGGATGCCTAATCAATGCAGTGCACAAGTGTTTGTGGGTGCATACAGAGTGTCCCAGAAGGAAAAAGCAGGTGCCTACTGATGCCTGCAGGAGTCTAGTCTGAGATGGGGAGTGCATTGTGTGCATTCTCAAGTGTATCTTTCAGTCCTTACAGTCCCTCCGAGATCCTAGGTGTGACAGTCATTCTCCTTCTACTGAGGAGAGAAGGAGCCTCCCCAAAGGGCCCACCCTCCATCCCCAGGGAGGACAAACCCAGGTGGCGTTTGGTTCCCCTCTAACAAAGAAGCAGTCCTTCTCTCTGCCTGCCATCCCTCCTACTTTTCCTAGGACCTGTTGCATCTGTCTGCCTCCATGGGTGTTTTTTTTTTTTAATAGCTTTATTTATTTATTTATTTTATTTTGAGAAAGTCTTGCTCTGTGGCCCAGGCTGGAGTGCAGTGGTGCAATCTCAGCTCACTGCAATCTCCACCTCCCGGGTTCAAGTGATTCTCATGCGTCAGCCTCCCAAGTAGCTGGGATTACAGGTGCCTGCCACCACGCCTGGCTAATTTTTTTGTATTTTTAGTAGAGACACGGTTTCACCATGTTGCCCAGGCTGATCTCAAACTCCTGGCCTCAGGTGATCCACCTGCCTCCGCCTCCCAGAGTGCTGGGATTACAGGCGTGAGCCGCTGCACCTGACATTAATAGCTTTATTGAGGTATAATTGACATACAATAAACTGTGCATATCAGAAGTATACAATTTGATAAATTTTAACTTGTAAGTACGTCAGTAACACCATCACCACAATCAAGGTAGCAAAGAAAGGGAGTTGAAATTAAAGCAAGGGAGGCAGATAACGTTTGAAAATGTGTGTAATTGACCATATTACAAGGCCAGAAATGAAAAGCCTTATAATCATCCCAGTACATGCAGGAAAAGCATGTGACAAAATCGGATGTCTATTCCTGATAAAACCTCTCAGCAAACTAGGAGTAGAAGAGGAATTTCTTCACTGTCCTTTTCCGCTGTATAGATGTGCAGATTTGCCTCATCCTAAAGTGTCCTGTGTCACAGTGGAGCAGGGAGGCAGGTGTGTGCTGGCTGCATGGGGTAGCAGGTTAGGTTAGTAATGAATCTGTGGCCAGCTGGCACCCTGGCTTCTTGGATGGGAAAGTGGCTTAATACCTGTTGGGGGTGGGGGGGGGGCGCGTATCTGTGGTCTCAGGGGAGACCATGGTGTGGCAAGACCCCAGTGCCCTGCAGGGTGCTGGAACCATGCCCAGTGGGTGCTGCCTGCCTGCCTCTTTCCAGTAGCGTTAGTGCTCGCTTCTTCCTGGGGACACTCATCTGTTGAGTACTCCTGCTGGGGAAGCTTCAGAGTGCCCTTGTCCTCCCCAGCCCCATCCAGGGCAGGAGAGTGCAGACACATTTCTCAGTGAGCAGTGAAGTGCAGTGCACATGCATCACTGTGTGTTGTAGAGGTGGCCAGGGCTTGTGTTGAAGCTGTTTTCAGACCTTGTTCTGTGGGGCTCTCAGAGGGTCTGGGCCGTGGGGAACGAGGGGCTGCTTTGCCAACACCTCCCCCTCCTCCACAACCCTGACAGCTTCACCATCTGTTTCTGTAGGATGAGGTGGCCTCTAAGATCATGGAATTCACACACAGTAGGTTATTTTTAACCTTTATAAATATAGTCTAGAAAATGTACATCTAGAAAAGTGTACAAGTCCCAAGTTTTACAGCTGAATGAACATTTATGAACACACCTGAGAACCCCAGTCCACTGAGGTCAAGGAACAGAGCCTTTCCCCTGAAGCCATCTGCAACGTCCTCTCCTAGTCACTCTCTGCCTGCCACTACCCTGACTGCTCTCACCATCTAGAAGTCTTGCCTGCTTTTGACCTTTTAATCCAGGACAAAAAAAAAAAAATGTGTTTTTTTGTGTTTGGCTCTTTGACTCGACATTGTTTTGAGATTTGTCTTTGAGGTTATGTGTAGCAGCAGTTTGTTCATCGGACATTGAATGGACAGACGGTGATTTATTTATTCGGTGTTCTGTTGGTGGCCGCGTGGGCTGTTTTCAGTTGGGGCTGTTCTGAATACAGCTGCTCTGAGTGCATTTCTGTTGGTGCTGCCTGGAGTGGAATTGCTGGATTATAGCGTGAGTGCCCATCCTTAAATGGTGGTTACCATGGGATCCACAGAGTCACCAGCCTCTTCCTTGGGTGACAGTGTCCTCGGTTCTCTCCATGGTGGCCCTTGTTGCAGGAACGCCCACTGAGAAGGCCCCTGTGCCCACTCCTGTCCCTCCAGCTCCACGCAGAGCCCAGGAGCTGTGGGGGAAGGGGTGGCCCTGGACCTGAGCCAAGTGTAGTCCTCCCCTGGGGTTTCCTGGCAGCCTGGGTGAGAGCCTCAGTGCTGGCATTTTATCTGTTGCTTCTGTTCTTGACCTTGGCTGTCTCTGTCTACTTCTCCGGGTCAGTACGCAGGGATCCTAACGCTCCCTCCCAACATCCAGCGGGCCCGGAGTTTGGTAGAGCACCTGTGTGCAGTCGGTGCTCAGAGAGCATTTGATGACTTGTCTCGGGGAATTCTAGAAGGTCGCTAGTTCTCAGGATCTTACAGCAGCCCAATTGGACAGGCAGGCGGGGGGCTGCTCTCCTTCGGCTTCCTCTCTCAATGGGCCTCTGAGGCTGCCTCCAGGCGCCGTGCTGGGCACTGCCCTGCCTGAATGGATCTTACAGACCAGAGAGCAGCCCAGCAGAAAATGCAGTGTGCGGGTCCTCGTGGCCTGGCCCCTGGGGGCGTGGTCTCCAGCACACCATTCATGCTCTACAGACACCATCTTGTGGTTTTCTCATGCTCTCAGAGGAGGAACTGGGCTCCAGTCAGTGATAGGTCTTGCTTGCGTCAGCGCTGGAGGCCAGGTGCAGTCCCCTGCTACAGCTATGCACGGCTCCACCATCATGTCCTTGTCTGCCCAGCCTCAGCTAGGATCTTCCAGGCGGCGGCACAGTGCGCTGTCGTGTGCATCTCTGTGCTTGGCAGTCTCTTGAAGGTTGTTCCCTGTTGATTCCTGAAAAGCTGGCTCGTTCTTATTTGGGCTCTGTCTTTGGCGGAACATATATGGGCCGAGCACTGTGTGTGTATTTCCCCCGAGGATGTTGGGTCATTTCCAGTCTTCTGCAGCTGGCATTCTTACCGGCTGCTCCTAGAAGAGAGAGGCTGGGAGGGAGAAGCCCCTACCCAGCGTGCTATCACCAGGACTCTGCTTGGCTTCCCACTGCCCCAGTTCTATCCACGTAGCAACGAGTCAATTTACAGATGAGCTTTGAGAGCTCTTGTGCCTTCACAAAGGGCCAAATGGCAGTAAGAATTGTAAGTTCTAAAAAGAAAAAAAAAAAAAAAAAGAATTGTAAGTTCTGCAGACCTGAAGCAGAGGTCAGGAGAGTCTAGATTGGTAGTTTGGTTGGGAAGAGCTGCTGAAACAGAAAGTGGGAGGGAAGGACGCTGTGGGGGCAGTGGCTGTGGAGAGCAGCGCTGCCTGCCTCCTGGCTTCATCTGCAAGTTTCTCTCGCTGCAGAGGTCAGGCATGCCTACTGATGGAGCTCCTACTTCTGCCCCAAGCCCTGGGCTTCCTCTTTCTGAGTTGCTCATGGGGTTCAGTCAGGGCTCCACGTGCTGCCTGCGCTCAGGTGGCATTTCCCATCCCTGGGCCGAGTTGTAGCGTGCAATTGCATACTTGCCCAAGCATTACAGGAGCTGTGGCTGCAGGACAGGGAGGGCCACATGGACATGACAGACCACTCAGGTGGCCGGATGCTCCTGGGAGTACAAGGAGGGCCCCAGCGGGAAGTGCTTTTCAAGTGGTGAGGTTGGTGGCTGTGGCTGAGACATGCACCCTCCCGTCATTGTTCCTCCCAGTGTCATTCTTCCTCTGAGAAGCTGTGAACTTGAGGCTTTGCCCCTGGAGTTTGAGGCTCCCATGAGGTCCCCTCAGAGGAAGGTGCCTTCACTGGGCAGAGCCTGGTAGACCTGCACCAGCCCCATGAGGCTGAGCGGAGAGTTCAGGGTGGCACCCACCTGAGGGTGAGCACAGCAGCACCCCTCAGGGCTGCGCTTTCCAGAGCTGAGAGGGAGAGCAGAGCTGGGGTCTTGGGGTGGAGGTGGGGTGGGGATACAGGTGCCACCTCTTGTACTGACTTGCACCAGAGGCAGTTTGGCTCCTAGCTGCCTGGGAACACGTGCGGAGTTTGTCAGAAGCAGGAAGATTTGGTGTGGCGGGAACCAAATCATAGACACACACTCTACCAGCAAAGCCCCGTTTGATTCACCAGTGTGTCCTCAGCAGACACGACTGTGTTGGGGGTTGGGGGGTGGGCGAGGTGACTCAGCCGCGGACGGCATTAGAATGCTTAGCACATTGAAGGCAGACTGTCTGTTTCTGGGTGCCATCTGTGGCGTGTTTGGGTTTGGAAGGACAGCTTGCTTGCTGATGAACACTTCCACAGTCTTTTGAGCTAAGTAGTTTTTGTAAATTAGTCTAGACCATTCTGCATTTAAAAAAAAAAAAAAAAAACCAACAACTTCCCCATTGTTGGTTTTTAAAGTGAACCGGTTTTTACAGGTGCTTTGCCACTGAGGCCTCAGCAGGGGCTGTTTTGAGCCCAAGGAGCAGGTTATGTGGGCTGTGGGGCACGGGTGTGGGCCCACAGGCTGCCAGGGCAGTGCCGCCCACCATCCAGGGTGGTCAGGAAGGCTGGCCGGACCCCGAGGTGGGGGAGTGCAGAACTGCAGTCTGTGCTCCATGTGCACTGTTCCCAGGGCCAGTCCAGTGGGGAGTGGGCTCCAGTGCCATCTGAAGCCCTGCTGTGGTGGCCCGTGCATGCCTGGGTCACCCTGGTCCTGCCTCTCAGGCATCCTGGGGACAAGGCATAGACAGCACGGAGACTGTGGAGGTGGCCCTGTGTGGGTTCAAGGAACTGTTTGTAACCTGTGCATTTCACTGCAGGATCACGTCAGGAGAGTCTTTACAGAGTGCCGACATCACCACAGGCTGATGGCACCTGGTACCCTTCACCCCACCTACTCAAAGCACCAGATGGGCCCTGTGTGTTTGGTAGCCATGTCAGGCTAGTGGAAGGCCAGGCCTCACCGTCTTTTAGCTGTGTGGTTTACCCGGGACCTCCATTATCTTCCTGGCCCTCAGTTACCTTATCTGTAGGGTGCGCTTGTGAGGATGAAGTGAAAGAACTTGGCCCAAGGGCAGCCCACCAGTGATGGTCCTGTGCGAGTTGTGCCCGGTTGGGCCTGCCCAGGCTCGGCACCCTTGGGTCTATTGGTTGGTCAGACCTTGGGCGGCACAGGGTTTCCTGTTTGTCACCACAGCTGTATTCCCAAGAGGCTGGGGATCTCAGGCGGGGTGGGAACAGTTCAGATGTGGAGAAAATGGAGAGGCAAGTCAAGGGGCTGCTGGGACTCAAAACTCAGTCTCAGTTCCTTGTTTCAGACCAGCGCTGGAAATCCCCAGCAGTAATTAGTCGGGGCCTGGGGGTTTTACCTACACACGCCTGTAATAAAGCGAGGAAGAGGCTGGCCAGTAGCGGGTCCACTCCACTGAGCAGGCCCCAGCTTTGCACTCAGACCCAGTGATCCTATTCACAGAAGAAAAACTCAGACACATGCCGTGGCCCAATTAAAATATTTGCTGACAGGAGTTTGGTTTGAAAGGTGACTCCACGCACCCTGTCGTAGGTAGGTTTTCAGAAGAGTCCAGTGTTCTGGACTCTGGAGGGGTCAGAGGTGTCACTGGATTTCACAGGGCCACAGGGGAGTGCTGCTGGCTGGCCTTTGGGGGAAACCTGGAAAGAAAGTTCTGAGTGGCCATGTCCTGTGGCTCAGCTGTGCCCAGAGCCATAGGATGTGGATTGCAGATGGGAGGGAGGCAGTGCTGACTGGGGCTGGGCAGGTCCTGGAGTGACCGCTGTCCCTTCCCTGGGTTACTGCTGGCTCATTGTTATGTTTCTCTCCTTCTGGGAGAGTGACCTAGCCCCCGCCCCTTCTTGCAGAGTCCTCCCTCCTGGTCTGGGCCACTTGAGGGCCTGTCCTGTCTGTGGTGGTGGCTGTCCTGGCCTCTCCCTGCAGCAACTGTCGACCTAGCGTGTGCCCCTGGTTCGGGCTCTCTGTGGTTTCCTTTAGAAGAGAGGCGTGAGGACACCTGAGAGTCGGACCGGGATGGACAGCTGGCATGGGTACTCAGAGCTCCCCTCTCCAGCCCCAGGGGTGCCTGCTGTTTCTGCACCAGGTCTGTTAAGCAGCAGCCCAGTACCAGGGTAGTGGAGCTTGGTGAGGGGCTCCTGGGGTCTCACCAGATAGATGGTGTTGTGCAGTTCAAATCAGTTAGGAGGTTTGAGACTTGAGGCAGGCTCACGTGGAGGGAGGTGGCATCCTACCCAGCCCTCGGCCCTTGCTGCCTCACTCAGGGGCCAGATGGTGGACAGTGAAGCCACTATGAGGAGTTGGAAACAGCTATTTGCTCACTTCCCCTTTAGATGGCTGCCAGTCCTTCTAGATCAGTGAACTCTCCCAAACAAATGCTAGGAAATAGATGTATTTTCTCATCTTTATTTGTGACAAATTTCAAGCATAAAAGTAGAGAAAGGTAACCATCCTGCTTCAGTAGATAGCTGCTTACAGCCATGTGACTTTGTTTCACCCGTCCCCCTCCTGTCACTCACCCTAGGGGATGATTCTGTAGCAAATTCCAGATTATATTATTTCTTCAGGAAAGTGTCACTGAAAGACGAGGATGCGTGGTGGGTCTTTAATAGCTCACACGGAGCGTGGTGTGCTGTGAAGTCGCACACAGGGTTCCCCACTGCTCCCAGGGTGTGGGAGAATGAGGTGTCTCACACAGCTCCAGGCGCCTGACCCAGGCTGCTTCTGAGGGGTGCCGGCCCCTCCCTCAGGCTGTCTCTGTGCGTGTCCAGCCCCGCCTCCTTCCTCACATTTCCTGTGAGCTGAACAGCACATGTCACCAGTTAGGCTGGCTGGAATTGTGGCTTAGCACAGGCTATGGGGCTCTCCGGGGACAAAGGTGCCAGCCTTTCCAGAAGCCTTTCTTTCTTTTTTTTTTTTTTTTTTTTTTTTGCGGGGGGGCGGGCAGTGTTTGGGTTTTTGTTGTTGTTGTTGTTGTTGTTTGAGACGGAGTCTTGCTCTGTCACCGAGGCTGGAGTGCAGTGGCGTGATCTCAGCTCGTTGCAACCTCCACCTCCCAAGGTTGAGCGATTCTCCTGCCTTAGCCTCCTGAGTAGCTGAGATTACAGGCGCATACCACCACACCCGTGGAAGCCTTTCTAAGTTCTCATGTGGAAGGATGACCACAAAAGAGCCCTGGGACAGCCAGACCTCCTGTGGTCTTGGGTGAGAAGTTGTCCCCTCCGTGCCCCCATGCGTGTGTTCCTGGGGCATCCCTGAAGTGTGGGGCACCTGTGTGCTGAGGGTTGTGCTGGTGGCCCCGGTTCACCCTCTGCCTGGATGAAAACTGTTTCCTCATATCTATGTATCTCGGTATCTGTGATGCCTATGACCTGAGACCAGGCCTCCCTGCTTGGTTTCTCTGAGATTCCAGAAGGACGAGATTAACATTCATATTCCTGTTGGCCCATGTGTACCTGATCATGCCTCATGGATTTCCATTCTAAGACCTGAAAGTGTTCGGTGTGACAATAGAGTCAGTTCCATCAACATTCATGTCCCAGGCGGCTGGGCTGGACCTGCATGTATGCCTGTGCCACACCTGGTCCCACCTGCTAACTTCCTGCCCTGCCTGCCTTTGGAGCAGGCACCTCAGGGAGGTCCCACCTGCTTCCAGAGTGCTCCCTGCTGCATTTACCCCTGCGCTTCTCCTAGTAGCTGCATGGAGGTTCTGCTGTCGACACCCCCGACCCCCACCCAACACCCTTGCCCTTCACAGGCACTTCTCACAGCAATGAAGAGGCCAAACTGAAGCAAATTAAGTGGGCAGGGGCAGTCAGTGTTGGTAGAAAGGGGAGGCAACACCTGTCTTCCTTGATGGTTAAGGAAGTTCAGACCCATCTGCATCTATTGAGGGGTCCCTAGTGGAGAAGTGAGAGGCTGCAGTTCCTGATGGGATTCCTGCCCCTTTGGGAAAGCCACTTGGCAGGTGTTTTGAGGTTTTTTTGGACTGGGAACAAATCCCAAGGGAGAATCCAAAGGAGGAGGGGGCCTCAGATGTGCCAGGCTATTCCTGACAGCAAGAGGCTGCAATTGGCCATCAGGCCACAGACGTGGCCCTGGCAAGCCCGAAGAGCTGCCCTAAAGCCATCCTTTGAGGCCATCGCCTGGAGCAGCTCCCCATGTGGAGTCAAACTGTGTCTGTGCTGAGATTAGGATCTAGTGTACTTCCCCAGATAGACAGACAGGTGCCAGGGGCATCCCAGAAACAGGGCAAGGGCAGGTGGTCTGTGGGGACAGTGGCTAAGGGGGATAGAAGACAGGTTGTGAAGGAGCCACCTTGGGTCTTTTGGGTCTGTTTTTCCTCCCAGTGTCCTTACCCCGGCCCCTCCCCTGCCGCAGGGCTTTGGTGCTGTCTGGCCAGCTCCCTGCCCATCCTTCTCCAGCTCTTTTCTGCTTTCCAGCGTGGAAGTCAGTCTCCAGCCCAGGTGGACACAGCTCGTTCTGCCACATCCTTTTTTGACCTCCCTGGGAGGCCACCTTAGGTTCTGCCCTCCCCCTGTGGCCTGCCTCCCTGCCTTGAGGGTTCATGCTGGACTTAGCAGGCCTGGAGTCAGAGCGGGAGCCTCCCGTCAGCCAGATACGAGTCCTGGTGTCTGTCAGTCACAGAGGGCCACCTCCGTGAGGGTGGGAGACCTGCCACTCCTGGGTGGGGGTGAGTTGGTTGTTAAGGCAGGGTCCCTAGGGCCAGGGTCAGAAGCCAGCTCATATTTTGCTCCTATGGGACTAGCACCAATTGGGTGCTAAGTGTTCTTTGGGACAGACTGTGGCCATCTATAAAGATGCTCTGTGGAGCCTTCTGACTCAGTGTGCCTGGAGTCGGGACCAGGCCCTTTGCAGGGATTCCTCGCTGCATTGCTCAGTGTCTGCCTCCTGGGCCTGGGAGGCCTGTATCTGGAATGTCCAGGTGGTGCTCTCCACACAGTGCTCAGACTGCTTGACATCAAGGCCCCAGAGGTCGCAGGGCAGGGCAGTCTCACCTTGCCCCCATCTTTAGCTCTGCTGACATCACTGACTGCCTTCTGCTGGCTCCAGGGAGTGGCCACACTGGACACTCACCCTCTCTCTGTGTCTTACACAACATACATTTATCATCTCAGGCTCTAGGGCTCAGAAGTCAGCTCCAGTCTCACCGGGCTGGGATCCAGGAAGCAGCGAGCTGCGCTCCTCTCTGGAGGCCGTTTTCTGCCCCTTCAGGTGTTGGCAGAGTTCATCTGTTTACGGCATAGGACTGTGGGTTTCTAGCACCTTACAGGTACAGCAGACGGGCTCCTCTACTCCTCAGGTGAGCAGCTCACACAGTGGGGACAGAAAGGGGACTGCCAAGGCTGTAGCATTTCCCTTGGGGCTCCTAGAGGCTGAAGGCCTCTCTGCACACGCTTAAGCGTGGCTCATAAGGCAGGGGAGGGGCCAAGGGTAAGGATACCCAGTCGCAGGGCCCTCACACCTTCGCCTGGTGTCCCCAGCTCCCACACAGCTTCCAGGAGACTCTTGGGACTGGCTGTTAGTTCAGCGGTGATTTCTGGGGCACCAGCTCAGTGCCAGACCCTGGGGTTGCCCAGGTGTTCTGTCTCCTCCCTCCTGTCTGGCAGCAGGATGGTGTCTGCCCAAGGATAAGGACACTTTGTGCCACCAGGCTAGTGGGGCCTGGGCAGCGTTCTGCTCTGCAAGGACTGCTGCTTCAGGAGTATGTGGGGAACCAGG
The DNA here is from genome assembly GCF_028878055.3 of Symphalangus syndactylus. Classification (NCBI taxonomy): domain Eukaryota; kingdom Metazoa; phylum Chordata; class Mammalia; order Primates; family Hylobatidae; genus Symphalangus; species Symphalangus syndactylus. The sequence continues at coordinate 42,714,071 of NC_072435.2, read as the reverse complement.
GCTCCAAATATACCAGGGTGAGGTCAGCAGGATGGAGGTGAAGCCATGTGGCAAGCCCAGGGACTGAGTCGGTGCTGGAGTGCCTGGGGCAGGGAGTGGTTGGCCTTGCTGTCTGTCTAGGACTGGCCTCCTCATGGCACAGTCTTCCCCTGCACTGATCCCTGCCCATTGCGCACGGAGTGCGGACAGGACTGCATCTCCCCTCATATCACCCGTCCACCCCCACCATGACGCAGCTCGAAGCAGGGTTCTCAGGGTCATTTGGAGCCCTGAATGAGAACATTGCAAGGCAAGGCCGTTGTTGCCAAGGAGCAAATGGGCCCCTTGGCAGAAGGGCAGCTTTGTGGGAGTTCTGCGGGGACTGCTGTCGTGGCTTTGCACCTTTACACCCAGAGGAGACAACACAGGGGAAGGGAGGGAGTGGCAGTGGCTGCCTCCCGCTGGAAGTGGGGCAGAAGAGTAGAAAAGCCAGAATCCATGAGGCCAGCAGAATTAACAGCCCTCAAGGACGTCCACATTCTAGTCCTGGAGCGTGGGCACATGGTACCGTACATGACAGATGTGACTTAGGGAGCAGCCTGGAGATGGGGAGGTGATCCGAGATCATCTGGGCGGGCCCTGCATAGTCAGGGAGTCCTTAGAGATGGCACCTATCCTGGCTGGCTCAGAGAGATGCAGGGTGAGGACTCAGCCTGTAGCTGGCTTTGAGCATAAGGGGAGGGGGTGTGAGCTGGATACAGTGCCCTCCAGAAGCTGGGAATGGCTTCGGATGACAACCAGAAAGAAAATGGGCCTCATTCCTGCAGTGTAAAGAGCTGAACTCTGGGCCGGGTGCAGTGGCTCATGCTTGTAATCCCAGCACTTTGGGAGGCCGAGGAGGGCGGATCACCTGAGGTCATTTCAAGACCAGCCTTCAACATGGTGAAACCCCTTCCCTACTAAAAAAATACAAAAATTAGCTGGGCGTGGTGGCGGGCGCCTATAATCCCAGCAACTAGGGAGGCTGAGGCAGGATAATTGCTTGAACCCGGGAGATGGAGGTTGCAGTGAGCGGAGATCGCACCATTGCACTCCAGCCTGGGTGACAAGAGTAAAACTTCATCTCAAAAAAAAAAAGAGCTGAACTCTGCTAACACCTGCACCTGAAGGAGCAGGAAATGGATCCTCTAGAGAGGATCCCAGCCCAGTGAGACCCAGACCTGATTTCTGAGCCCTAGAGCCTAAGATGATAAATGTGTGCTGTGTAAGATGCTAAGTTTACAATCATGTTATGGAAACTCATGCTACGCAGTTTTGGCAAGGATGTGGCCTGGTGGGAATGGAATGGAGCAGCCTCCCTGGGGGTGAGGTAACCACCCCGCATGGATGTAGAGCCCCGGCTCCTCCGTGGCTGTCTGTGCACTAGCCCAGAGTCAGGTCTGTCACTGCCGTCGGTTGCAGCCTTATTTTGTAATGGCGAACGGAAAGTGCCTAAGTGTCCCACAACATTCAAGTCAGGCCTTCCCCACTCTGGAAGGGATGGTGAGCCAAATGAGGGGCTCTGTTTGAGGCTGGACATTGCTGATGTTAAGTCAGAAAAGGCAAGAACCACCGTCAGTTTGGTTTTGAAATATGTGATAAGTGTAGATGTATACGCCTATATATACAAGGGATATTTTTGGGAAAAAATTTAAGGAAATGCTACAGTGGCTGGGTCAGAGATTCCCATTTCCTTGTGTGCCCTTTTATGCTGTTTTAATTTGTATCATGTGCCCGCTTAACTCCTTTATCATGTTGGGGTGGGGGGGAGTTGTGTAATCTACTCACTGTGATTTCCTCCCCTGGGCTCCCACCCACCAGCCAGCCCACCAGAAACCTGTAGCTGCTGGAGGTGGCGGTTGAGCGGTAGGAATTCTTGTTGTAACAATTAAGGGAGTTAGTAATGTGTGGGAAGTGCTTAGAACAAGGTGTGGCTCCTAGCAAGATCCTAAAAGGGAGGGATTACTTGGTCATGGGATGTGTTCATGTTTCACTCTGCCAGACAAAGCCCAGCAGTCCCCAAAGTCAGCTGTATCCCCAGAAGTACCTAGTGTTGTCAGTGGGGCATGTGTATCATGTATCCGTTTGTGGGTTCAGTTTGAGTTTTCCTGATTATTGATAAAGCTGAGAAGCTGAGCATCAGCACTGACATTTCACTGCCCTGTGTCTGTGCCTGTTCCTGTCTTGTGGCCGCTCTACCCCGGCCTCCTGGTCAGCTGTACTGCCGCACAGGCAATTCTCTGTGTGCTCCAGATACAGCTCCTTGGGGCCTGTGGCCTATGCCTTCTCCTACTTTGTGACTTTCTGCTCTCTTTATGGTGTCTTTGGATTCAGATTGACTAAGTTTATTATGCTTTTTGTTTGTTTGTTTGTTTGTTTTTTTACACGGAGTCTTGCTCTGTCACCCAGGCTGGAGTGCAGTCACTGTCCGCCTTGGAGGAGTCTGGGGAAAAGCCTGCCCGGGACAGGAGGGGCTCGGCTGGGGACAGCCCTGCCTTGCAGCCCGGCCCTGCCAGCCGCTGGTGGCTCTCAGGCTGCTCAAGCCAGCGCACTGGGCTTTCCGCACTGGGCAGCAGCTCGAGCCGCCGCACAGGGGGTGTGGACGGCTGTGCCAGTGGAAGCGGTGACGGCACCTGTGTGGCATCGAGTGCCTGGGGCCGCGGTGAGGGGCTGGGCACGGAGCCAGCTGCGTGGTCTCAGCTCACTGCAGCCTCAGCCTCCCAAGTAACTGGAACTACAGGCGCATGCCAGCACACCCAACTAATTTTTGTATTTTTAGTAGAGATGGGGTTTCACTATGTTGGCCAGCCTGGTCTCAAACTCCTGACCTTGTGATCCGCCCTCGTCGGCCTCCCAAAGTGCTGGGATTACAGGCATCAGCCACCGCGCCCAGCCTATGTATTGATCTTTTAAGCTTTGTGGATTTTATTCGATGAATTCTTCACTGTCTCCTCTCTCACTCCCATCAGATGGCAGAGTAGAGGTCATCTTAAGTATGAGGAGCAGCTCTTGTTTCACAGGCATCCTGGGTTTCAGCAGGTGGGTGGGTATGTACCATGTACACTGGAGGGCTTGGGGCAGCCCTCACACCACACACTGGAGGAGGTCAGACAGTGGGTGAGGATGAGCACTGGGTGCCAGGTTGGCCCAGGGAGCAGGTAGGAGACTACATGGAGTGGGGGCTTCAGGGCTGCCGGCTCCTCTTGCTCTGGGGTTGGGGAGAGACTGGAGCAGGCTGGGGCAGGGTGTTCCAGCCTCCCAGGGGAGAAGGACAGGGACCTGACAAATGGCTTTTTCTCTATTTCCACAGATCCGGAACATGGTGGCGGTGCTGGAAGTCATCTCCAGCCTGGAGAAATACCCCATTACCAAAGAGGCACTTGAGGTGAGTATCCCAGACCCCAGCATTTGGGAGGGCAGAACAGGGGGCAGGGGACAGCACCAACCAGGTCCTTCCCCAGCTTCTGGGAGCGTCAGTGTCTTTGCTTGGGAGGACCAAGAGAGGCGGTGTGCCCTCACAGCTTGTGCCTCGCAATCTTGCTCTCCCATGGGCACTGCAGAGACCAAGTGGTGTTAATCCCATCCTACATGCCCAGCACACTTCGTGGGCACATGGGGACATCAGGAGAGGTATGCTTGGGGGAGGCTCCAGTGAGAGGCACCATCCCCAACCCTCCACTTGAAGCCGACCCTCTGTGCTGTCACCTTGGCCACGGCACCCTCTCACCCAGGAAGCCTCTCTGGCAGTGTCCTTACAGTGGCCTTGATGGTCCACAGCCCCTGGCACCAGGAGCCTGGGTGACAGCACTGCTGAGAAGCCACTTGGGACCCTGAAGGTCTGGGAACTAGGTTTGAGAATTTATATTGTCACAAAGGACCGGAAATCCCCAGAAGTTTTGTGTCAGGGAAGCTGGCAGTTTAGGGCTCAGTGGGAATCGGGTCATTTCACTGTCAGGGCCACTTCCCACCATTTCTGGCTCAGCTCATGGAGAAGTCCCTGTCCCAAAAGTATGTCATCATCTCTCTCTGGTTGTAGGAAACACGACTTGGGAAGCTCATCAACGACGTCCGCAAGAAAACCAAGAACGAGGAGCTCGCCAAGCGGGCCAAGAAGCTGCTGCGGAGCTGGCAGAAGCTCATCGAGCCGGCGCACCAGCATGAGGCGGCGCTGCGGGGGCTGGCGGGGGCCACCGGCTCTGCCAACGGGGGCGCACACAACTGCCGGCCAGAGGTGGGGGCAGCTGGCCCGCCCAGGAGCATCCATGACCTGAAGAGCCGCAATGACCTCCAGAGGCTGCCCGGGCAGCGGCTGGACAGGCTGGGCAGCCGCAAGCGCCGGGGTGACCAACGTGACCTCGGCCACCCAGGGCCGCCACCCAAGGTCTCCAAAGCTAGCCACGACCCCCTGGTCCCCAACTCATCCCCTCTCCCCACCAATGGGATCAGTGGGAGTCCAGAGAGCTTCGCCGGCTCCCTGGATGGCAGTGGGCATGCAGGCCCAGAGGGCGGCCGCCTGGAGCGTGGCGAGAATGACAAGCACAGTGGCAAGATCCCCGTCAACGCCGTGCGGCCACACACCAGCTCCCCAGGCCTGGGCAAGCCCCCTGGACCCTGCTTGCAGCCAAAGGCTTCGGTGCTGCAGCAGCTGGACAGGGTGGACGAGACTCCGGGGCCTCCCCATCCCAAGGGACCCCCTCGCTGCTCTTTCAGTCCTCGGAACTCACGGCATGAGGGCTCCTTTGCCCGGCAGCAGAGCTTGTATGCACCCAAGGGCTCCGTGCCCAGCCCCTCACCGCGGCCCCAGGCACTCGATGCCACACAGGTGCCGTCACCGCTTCCACTGGCACAGCCGTCCACACCCCCTGTGCGGCGGCTCGAGCTGCTGCCCAGTGCGGAAAGCCCAGTGCGCTGGCTTGAGCAGCCTGAGAGCCACCAGCGGCTGGCAGGGCCAGGCTGCAAGGCAGGGCTGTCCCCAGCCGAGCCCCTCCTGTCCCGGGCAGGCTTTTCCCCAGACTCCTCCAAGGCGGACAGTGACGCTGCCTCCTCAGGGGGCTCGGACAGTAAAAAGAAGAAGAGGTACCGGCCTCGAGACTACACGGTTAACTTGGACGGGCAGGTGGCCGAGGCGGGCGTGAAGCCTGTCCGGTTAAAAGAGCGGAAGCTCACCTTTGACCCCATGACGAGACAGATCAAACCTCTGACCCAGAAAGAGCCAGTGCGGGCAGACAGCCCTGTGCACATGGAGCAGCAGTCCAGGACAGAGCTGGACAAGCAGGAGGCCAAGGCCAGCCTCCAGAGCCCCTTCGAACAGACGAACTGGAAGGAGCTGTCACGCAACGAGATCATCCAGTCCTACCTGAGCCGGCAGAGCAGCCTGCTCTCATCATCGGGCGCGCAGACCCCGGGGGCTCACCACTTCATGTCTGAGTACCTGAAGCAGGAGGAGAGCACCCGGCAAGGGGCCAGGCAGCTGCACGTGCTGGTGCCTCAAAGCCCGCCCACAGACCTCCCCGGTCTGACCCGGGAGGTCACACAGGACGATCTCGACAGAATCCAGGCCAGCCAGTGGCCGGGGGTGAACGGGTGTCAGGACACACAGGGTAACTGGTATGACTGGACGCGGTGCATATCGCTAGATCCGCACGGCGACGACGGGCGCTTGAACATTCTGCCTTATGTCTGCTTGGACTGACCGGCCTGTCGGCCACGAAGTGCATTCCCATCTTGCAGAAGCCGGGTGGGCGGGCAGGCAGGTGGGCAGGTGGCCGGGGCCCAGCTGCCTCCTGTGCTGGGAACTCGGGGAGTCCAGCCCGGGCGGGAGGGAGGGGGCGGGAGTCACGCGGTCTCTCTGCGCTCTTCCCTCAAAACTCCTTTTGTGAAATGCTGCTACCAGTTTACTAACAAAATTGCGAAGGAAGGACCGCGTGGAAGGAAGGACGGCAAAGTGAGTTCAGAACTCTATAGCAAACCAGCTATAAAAAGCGTTAGTCCCTCACCCCCGAAGAGGTGCGGACACTTTCCAGCACCTGAAAGCTGGGGCCTCAGTTGCAGGCAGGCACAGAAAACCTGTGGGAGAGGTTACCTTTAACACAGCAACAGAAGCACGCATCTCATCTCTCTTGCATTTTCTGTTCTTTAATTTGGCCCTGAGTGTCTGAGACAGTGGGCCATGCCACTGCCTCTGTTTGCTCCCTACCCAGCCACTGTCAGGCCAGTGTTGTCCATCACGTGCCAGAAGCTTCTCAGCTATGGTGAGCCACTAGCATTGGGCAGGGCCAGCTGGCCAGCCAGTGTGACCCACACTCCATGGGCAGCCACCCGTTTATATCTGGTTTCAGTTATAACCTAGTTTTTAAAGAAATGCTGCAAAAATTTAAGTTTTCTCATGTTTATTTTAACAACTCCTCTTCCATCAGACCACCAGACAAAAAAACCTTTCCTTTCTTCCTCCCTTTCCTTTTTTCCCTTCCTGTACACATCTAGAAAACTTCACCTTTCTAGAGTCCCCCCAAAACAACACAAAAGTTACTGTGGGTGCTACTGGTTTTACGCTGTACTGTGGGGCGAGGGGGAAGACCTGTCTGTACGCTGGAAACACTCATAACCATTCCTTTAGATTTGTTTGCCTTATGGTTATTTGTCATAAACGCAATTTGCAAAAACAAGGAGCCTTAGTGAATGTACAGTACCTAGACTTCTGTGTTCTCAGGACGCAGAAGGGAGCAACTTTGCTATTTGGTCCAGTAAGTGGACACCTTGTGATATAAATGTGGAAATAAAAAAAAAAAAAACATTTGCACAAACCAGTCTGAGAATCTTTTCTCATTTGGACCTTCACAACCAAATCAGCCCTTTCCTGGATTGTGGATTAGCCAGGAAGACCCAGACCCCAACAGCTGCAATGCAGGGAGACAGGGCAGGGCACAGCCTTGAAGTCCACCTGTTAGCCTGCTGCTGCATTTGGGAGGACCTCCACATTTTATTCAGGGCCACATTAAGGAATGCTACCTTGTCTCACCCAGACTTTACCTGGCCTAGAGAGCAGCCCGTAGGAGGCTCCATAGCACAGGTCTCAAGTGACTATCCCCACCTCAATAAAATACCTAGTTCTTACAAGGTATGATGACCCAGAGGCTTAGAGCTGTGTGTGTGTCTGAAAGCCCACCCCATGGCCCCGGCCCCCAGCTGCCTTACTAGCTGGTTGGTGCTGACTCCAAAAAAATTTTTCTCCCTTGACTATAAAGTAATCATCTTTTAGTTCCCCCTCGTCCCTGAAACTGTAGGCTAAGACTTTGGTTTTCTAGTTTTTCACTTTGGAATAGGTCATCTTATCCATATCTGCTTAATTTCACAAATGAAGAAACAGCTACACCTTAAGACATGCAGTCTCACAGGGCAAACCAAGGATTCCTTCCAGCCTGTAAGACTACAGTCAGTCCAGAGCCAGTTTCAGAGCTAGCAGGGATTCCTGGCAAAAGCTTGGTGCAGAACACACTCCCCTCCCCAACAAAAGGCCATGGGCAAAGTGGCTTTGAGGGCAGGATGAGGTTGAACTCAGGCCTGCCACCCACCAGCTGTGTGGCTCTGAGTTCATCTCTTCACTCCTGTGCACATGTCCCAATTTGGGGGGTGAAAATACCCCAGAGTTGTGAGAACTAAAACAGAAAGCATGTCAGTGTGTCAGTGGAAGTATCTGACACTCAGCTGTGCTGTAGGGTGCCTATAGTTATACTTTCCTAAGTTCACTGTGCCTGTGTTTAACAGCTCTGCTGATACGTGGTGTCTCAAGGATGTGACTTTACTCTGACACACAGAGGGTACAGCTGGAGGATATTAGGGTGCAGAGCTTGGCCTCCTATCAGCATCTCTAGAGTTTGGGACAGGCTGCAGCTCCCCCCTACCCCTGCCTGCAGGGACTACCATGCCTGTGTCCATGTATCCAGGAGGGCCTAGGGCCTTTGAGAATGCAAGGATAAGCTAAGATACCTTTCAATATTTGGGGAGCCAAGTTGGGTTGCTGCTTTCTACTTTTCTTTGAGACGGGGTCTCGCTCTGTCACCCAGGCTGGAGTGCAGTGGCGCCATCATAGCTCACTGGAACCTTGACCTGGGCTCAAGCCGATCCTCCCACCTCAGCCTCCCTAGTAGTGGGGACCACAGGCGTGCGCCACCACGCCTGGCTAATTTTTGTATTTTTTGCAAAGATGAGGTTTTGCCATGTTGTCCATGCCATGATCTCCAACTCCTGAGCTCAAGCAATCCGCCCACCTTGGCCTCCCAAAGTGCTGGGATTCCAAGCTTGACTCACTGCACCCAGCTGGTTGCTGCTTCTAATTTGACAAGTAAAAACACTGTAACGGAATTTTAACACCCTTTCCCCGAAAAAGTTGGAGGCACACGATTTGGAGAACAAATTATAGTCCTTGAATTAGTATAAGATCATCTTACTGAAAATCTCGTCTTGTTTTCCTCCACTGGGGCCTCCTGGGGCTGGTCCATCCCGGCTGGTCCTTGGACATCAGCCGTCAAGGCCCGGCACCTCCCCCTTCTGCAGATCCTTGGAGACAGATGTCCAAGGACGCTTCCATGACCACGGTCCCCAGAGTGGCCAGGAAGCCCAAGACAAGTCGCTTCCCCATTCTGGACTTCGGTCTGTGAAATGGGGACAGTGATACCTACCGCACCGTGTTACTAGGATTCAGTGGGGTGATACCAGGGCCAGGCCCGAGAACTGCGCACGTCGCGGTGGTTTCCAGAACATGATTCCAGGGATCTGGTGCTCCGGAATAGTCCCACTGCCAGAGTTTGGCCACGAGCGTGCGCCTCCACTTTGCAGAGTGAGTTTAGCCCAAGAACTTTTCACAACTGGTTTATTTCCCCAAAAGGTCTTTTACCTTCGGTGTCAGCCGCCGCCAGCCATCAGGAATCAGGAATCTAGTTAGGGGGTGTCCTTGTATCCCTGGTCGAGGCCCTGATGTTTGGCCCACGCACAGACGCCGACGCTGCGAAGCCCTCCGCGCTCCTGCTCGCCCGTCCCGTTGGAGCTCTGGCTCCCGGTCACTGGGACGGCCCACGTCTCAGGTGGCACAGCTTGGATCCAGGTCTGCGTCCCCTTCTTCCGCTTCCGGCCTCGGCTCCGCCGGAAGCGCATCTACAGTGGACTGGGCCTGCACTCGAGACGTGGTGGCTGGCGCGTCGGCCGGCGCGAGGGGATGACGCGCAGAGGCAGCGACCAATGGGAAACGGCGTAGACCGGAGCCCCGCCCCCGCCCAGCCCCGCCCCCGCCCGGCGTCGGGCCGTCGGACGGGCTGGAAGGGGCGGCCGTTCGGGCAGGATGGCGGCGGCTGCGGTGGGCGCGGGCCCTGGCGCGGGGGGCCCGGGCGCAGTGAGCAGCAGTGGCGGCGCGCGCGAGGGCGCGCGGGTGGCGGCGCTGTGCCTGCTATGGTACGCGCTGAGCGCGGGCGGCAACGTGGTCAACAAGGTGATCCTGAGCGCCTTCCCGTTCCCGGTGACCGTGTCGCTGTGCCACATCCTGGCTCTTTGCGCTGGGCTCCCGCCGCTGCTGCGCGCCTGGCGCGTGCCCCCCGCGCCGCCCGTCTCGGGCCCCGGACCCAGTCCGCATCCGTCGTCCGGCCCGCTGCTGCCGCCGCGCTTCTACCCGCGCTACGTGCTGCCGCTCGCCTTCGGCAAGTACTTCGCGTCCGTGTCAGCGCACGTCAGCATCTGGAAGGTGCCCGTGTCCTATGCACACACCGGTAGGTTCCGCGCCCCGTCTCGGGGGCGGCCGCCTGGCCCGCCGCTTCGGGTTTGGGCGCATGGATAGGAGTGCGCCGCCCGGGGCGCGTCCCGCCGGACTGAGAAGTCAGCAGAGGGGCTGCCAAGGGTTTTGGTAGGGGAGGGACACGCATGGGGTTCTCAGGGAGAAGAGGGGCTGAGAAGAGAGCTGAGAGGTAAGCAGGACACACCACAACAGCCGTGGTAGGAGGAAGCCCTACCGAAAGAGAAGGGGTGAAGAGGTGTGAGGGCCTGCCAAGCCCTCCCATCCTGCCGTGGAGGTGGAACAGATTGGGCCCTGGAACTCAGGCAGCCCCCTGAGTGCCCTTCCCTCTCTTTGCAGTCAAGGCCACCATGCCCATCTGGGTGGTCCTCCTGTCCCGGATCATTATGAAGGAGAAGCAGAGCACCAAGGTAACCCCGGGCAGGGACTCTGGGCAGATGGGAGCTCCAGGGGGTTCCTCCCTGTTGCCAACTGGTGACGTGGTCAGGATCCTGGTCTGCAGGCTGCCTGGCTTCCTGTCAAATGGGGAAGTCAGTGTAGAGGTCTCCAGTGGCCTTTTACTACTCAAGTTCTAGAATCACCCTGTGAGCAATGGTGTGTGGAGTATGTGTCCCTCTGTGATCTCTGCTGTGTGGTCTTAGGAACACTGTTGTCCCTTTCAGATCCAATTTTCCTCCCCGTTGTGATTCCCTACCTGGGTTTGCTGGTAGGTGATGGGTTGGTCACATCTTGGCCATACACCCCATGTGTGGCCTTTCCAGTGGGACTAGGGATGGATGGATCAGAACGCTGTTGGATAGGTTTTCACTTTTTAAAATTATTATTATTATTTTTGAGACGGAGTTTTACTCTGTTGCCCAGCCTGGAGTCCAGTGACACAATCTCAGCTCGCTGCAACCTCCTCCTCCCAGGTTCAAGCAATTCTCCTGCCTCAGCCTCTCGAGTAGCTGGGACTACAGACGTGCACCACCACACCTGGCTAATTTTTTTGTATTTTTAATAGAGACAGGGTTTCACCATGTTGCCAGGCTGGTCTCAAACTCCTGACCTCAAGTGATCCGTCCGCGTCAGCCTCCCAAAGTGTTGAGATTACAGGCGTCAGCCACTGCACTTGGCTAGGTTTTCACTTCTTTACAAGAGAGATCTGTCAGGGGACCTCTGGGATCAGAAGCCAGACGTGATCAAAGGAGTTCGATCTTGGCAAAATCCAGCAAAGTCTTAGAAATTAAAACAGCCAGAAGTTGTGATGGTCTGGGAACGGAAGCGAAAGTGGCACACCGGACTCAGGGCTGCATAAGGAGGATGCTTTGGGCACAGTCCAAATTCTGTTCAAGATGCCAAGCCAGGGTATTTCCTGGTTTGGGGCAAGAATAGCCATGGCTTTAGCCAGAGACAGGTTTATCCCGTATCCTTAAGTGGAAGTTGGGTGCCTGTTGTCCCAGCTGGAATCCATTTCATGCTGATGCTGGACACCGTGCCTCTTTTCCAAGTGGTTGGTTTCTGGCATGTTGTATTTTATGTAACTCAGAGAGGCAGTGCCCTGGATCGGCTTATAGAAATTGGGCCACCTATGGCTGATTATTTTTTATTCCCGCCTCTCTTTGTCCCAGCAAGACCTGTGTGTGCTCTGTAGCCCTGCTCCCCCAGGGTGATGTCAGGCTGTGACTTGGCTCCTGAGAAGTCAGAGTTGTCCCGGAGGTGTTTAGCTGCATCACCAGATATCATCGTGTTTATCAAGTTTCCCTGTTGTATGGGACATTGTACCCAGCTTGGGCAAGGAGCCGGAACTTCACACAGTGAGGAAAGACTGGGAATTGGCCCGGTTAGGCAGCCAGACTAATTATAATGACATCATAACTTCTAGGAACCTGCCCTGCAAGGCAGATAAGGCCGGTAGTCATCATTCCTGATCTCAGGTGTTCCTGAGATGTACTGAGAGGGGAGAATCATGTGCCTGAGGGACACAGCCCGGTATTGGGGAAGCTGGAATTCAGGTCCATAGCCCTCAGTCTGCCCTCCCTGTGGCATGACCACTCCCTCCTAAAATCTCCACCTCTCTACCTCTCCTTAAGAGTGTTTGTTTGTTTGTTTGTTTTTCTGAGACAGAGTCTCACTCTGTTGCCCAGATTGGAGTGCCCTGGTGCAATCTCAGCTTACTGCAAGCTCCGCCTCCTGGGTTCAAGCGACTCTTGCCTCAGCCTCCTGAGTAGCCGGGATTGCATGCACGTTCAATCACTCCTGGCTAATTTTTGTATTTTCAGTAGAGACAGGGTTTCACCATGTTGGCCAGGCTGGTCTCGAACTCCTGACTTCAAGTGATCTGCCCTCCTCAGCCTCCCAAAGTGAAGAGTGTTCTTTGTAGGACAGGATTGAGCCGAGAGTCAGAAGAGCTGGACATGCGGGAATGGATCCTGGTGGATCCTGGAAGTTGGGAGTTGTTTAGCCCCGCATGCCAGACCTTCTAGAAGGCTCTCTGTCACTATGTTTGGTACTCGTTCATTCAGCTAGTGGCTATTGAGTGCCCCTGTGTGCTAGGCACCAGGATAAAGCAGCAAACAAGGACCTGCTCTAAGGTTGTACACTACCGGGACCGGATGATGTAACAGACAGAGTGGGTGGAGAGGCCGGGCACGGTGGCCCGTGCCTGTAATCCCAGCACTTTGGGAGGCCAAGGTGGGCAGATCACGAGGTCAAGAGATCAAGACCATCCTGGCCAACATGGCAAAACCCCATCTCTACTAAAAATACAAAAATTAGTTGGGTGTGGTGGTAGGCACCTGTAGTCCCAAGCTATTCGGAAAGCTGAGGCAGGAGAATCGGTTGAACCTGGGAGGCAGAGGTTGCAGTGAGACAAGATCATGCCACTGCATTCCATCCTGGTGACAGAGTGAGACTCCGTCTCAAAACAGAGTGAGTGGAGAGCTCTCTGCTGGGGAAGCCCAGGCAGTGGCCCTGGGAACACAGCACAGGAGCCTCCCAAGGTGGAGATGGGTTGGAGAAAGCTCTCCTTGTGAAGGCAGGAGGTCACTGGCAGGAGAAGGCATCAGTGGAGTGTCCCAGCCAGGAGTAACCATACTGGAAGAGCCTAAAGTAAGAGGGAATGGGGGCTGGGCACGGTGGCTCACACCTGTAATCCCAGTACTTTGGGAGGCCGAGGTGGATGGATGACATGGGTCAGGAGTCCAAGACTAGCCTGGCTAACATGGCGAAATCCTGTCTCTACTAAAAGTACAAAAAAAAATTGGCTGGGCATGGTGGCACATGCCTGTAATCCCAGCTACTGGAGAGTCTGAGGCAGGAGAATCGCTTGAACCCGGGAAGCGGAGGTTGCAGTGAGCCACGATTGTGCCACTACACTCCAGCCTGGGCAACAGAGCGAGACTTGGTTTCAAAAAAAAACTATTTTTTAAAAAGAGGGAACAGGGGAGCCTTATAGAGGATCAGAGCTTCAAACCCTGGTGCATCAGTGGCAGCTGAGTAGATCTGTGGAGTTAGGACCAGCCCTGGGCTGTGGCCCTGAGCAGAGGCTCTTAATGGGGGTGATAGTATGAAGATGGGGCTACCCACAAATAAGCCCTGCCCCTGGCGCTCTGATAACCACCTGCCCCTAGCCACCCCCCGGAGCATCACTGGCACAGCAAACACCATTTTCAAAGTGTTAGGTTGTATCCCTTTGCTGAGGGAGGAGAGGGGCTCTTCCCTGGGCATCTGTGACATGCGGCCCAGCTCTAGTCTGGCCTCTGAGCCCTTCTTGATGACCTCTTCCTGCAGGTATACTTGTCACTCATCCCCATCATCAGCGGTGTCCTGCTGGCCACCGTCACCGAGTTGTCTTTTGACATGTGGGGACTCGTCAGCGCCCTCGCCGCCACGCTGTGCTTCTCGCTTCAGAACATTTTCTCCAAAAAGGTATTTGGTCACCATGAGCAGACATGCATGGGGTTTCAGGGGTGTGTGGGCAGCAAGCTGGTGGCATTGGGAAAACAGGCGGAGTAGAAATGTCTTTGCTATTGGAGCAGAAAAATCTTGGTTGCCATTCTGCTGATTTTCTGTTTGTCATTTTGCTTTTTAAATTGTTTGTTTTTCTGGCCGGGCACAGTGGCTCATGCCTATAATCGCAGCACTTTGGGAGGCCAAGGCGGGCGGTTCACTTGAGGCCAGGAGTTCAACACCAGCCTGACCAATATGGCAAAACCCCATCTCTACTAAAAACACAAAAATTAGCCAGGCACGCATCTGTAATCCCAGCTACTCCAGTCACTGAGGCACAAGAATTGCTTGAACCCAGGAAGCGGGGGTTGCAGTGAGCTGAGATTGCACCACTGCACTCCAATCTGGGCAAGAGTGAGTCTCCATCTCAAAAAAAAAAAAAAAAAAACTTTTTCTATTATAAAGTTAATGTGCTCAATAAGAAAAAAATAAAGAAAAGCTCTTTTATTGAGACCAAGGCTCACTGTCGCCCAGGCTGGAGTGCAGTCGCACGATCATAGCTTACTGCAGTCTCAGTCTTCGAGGCTCAAGTGATCCTCACACCTCAGCCTCGCAAAGCACTGGGATTACAGGCATTAGCCACCAGGCCTAGCTAAAAACTTCGATTTAAAACAAGATTTTAAAACTTGTTGAAGCCTAGTGCAGTGGCTCACATCTATAATCCCAGCACTTTGGGAGGCCAAGGCAGGAGGATCACTTGAGGCTAGGAATTTGAGACCAGCCTAGGCAATAGGAATAGAGTGAGACCCCGTCTCAAAAAAAAAAAAAATTATTGCTCTTAACTCCTGTGGTAATCACACACTTTTCAGGTACCACGGTTAATGCAGTTTCTCTATTGGAAATACCAGTTATTTCCAACTTTTCATTGTAATGTAGAAACAATCATGTGTGTGATGTTTTCCTGTCTCAGTTATTTCATTATGATAGGCTTACAGTTCTTAGGTTAGAGGGTATGAAATGTTTATTACTCTTAATATAGTTTGTCTGGTCATATTTTAGAAAGGTTATACCAATTTAGCCTCAAACCAGTGGAATTTCAGAGTGCCTACTTCACTTCATCCTCACCAGCACTGAGTGTTACTGTTTTATTTTTGTTTTCTTTTCTCAGTCGTTTATGCGTGGAGCATGGTGCTTGTTTCAGGCCTGTGCTGTGTATGTCCTCACAAATGCACTTGCAGGTTTGGTGTTCAAGCTCAGATGTCGGGGTTAATGTCCAGTCACTGTGTTTGGGGCCTGAGTCACTGGAGCCCTTTTTGCCACATACAGTTTTAATCACCCTCTAAAGAGGCTTTCCCTTTCCAGGTCTTGCGAGATTCACGGATCCACCATCTCCGGCTGCTCAACATCCTGGGCTGCCACGCCGTCTTCTTTATGATCCCCACCTGGGTTCTGGTGGACCTCTCGGCTTTCCTGGTCAGCAGCGACTTGGTGAGTTGGACAGCACCAAGAACACGTCGTTTTCTTGGCTAGTTCCAGAATAGGTGCTTTGTTGAGGAGCTGTAGCTGCATGTTAACATTGGGGTGTTTTTTGGGCACCTGACAGCCAGCCCTTTCAGCAGTCAGCCCTCCGTAATGACTCACGGTGACGGTGCACGCCATCGAGGAAGTGGGTTTCCTGTGCCTTTCCTTCTCTGGTGTGCTTGATCCCAGGTGCTGATAGCTGCTGTGTGTGCGCCAGTAGCGTCAAGGAAAAGAAGGTGACTCTTTCACGTCCTGACAGTATAGTCCAGATCGCACATTGACTTTTTATTTTTACTCATTTTTTATTTTAAATGTTTGTTTTTTAGAGACAGAACCTCACTCTGTTGCCAGGGCTGGAGTGCAGTGGCACAATCATGGCTCACTGCAGCCTTGACCTCAATCCGGGGCTCAAGCGATCCTCCCACAGCCTCCCGAGTAACTGGGACTGCAGGCGAGTACCACCATGGCTGGCTAATTTTTTTTGTTTTTTTGTTCTGTTTTGTTTTGTTTTTTTACTGTTTTTTGGAGAGACAGGGTCTCACTATGTTGCCCAGGCTGGTCCTGAACTCCTGGCCTTAAAAGATCTGCCTTGGCCTCCCAAAGTGCTGGGATTACAGATGTGAGCCACTGTGCCTTGCCAGCCCTGGAACTTTAAAAACTATGCGCTGACCAAAAAAAAAAAAAAAAAAGGCCGGGCACAGTGGCTCATGCCTATAATCCCAGCACTTTGGGAGGCCAAGGCAGGCAGATCACGAGGTCAGGAGTTTGAGACCAGCCTGGCCAATATGGTGACACCCCGTCTCTCCCAAAAATATAAAAATTAGCCAGGCATGGTGGCTCGTACCTGTAGTCCCAGCTACTCGGGAGGCTGAGGCAGAAGAATCGCTTGAACCCGGGATGTGGCGGTTGCAGTGAGCCGAGATGGTGCCACTGCACTCCAGCTTGGGTGACAGAGCGAGACTCCGTCTCAAAAAAAAAGAAAAACGTGCGCTGCCTGGGTGCAGTGGCTCACGCCTATAATCCCAGCACTTTGGGAGGCCAAGGTATGTGAATCATTTGAGGTCAGGAGTTCGAGACCAGCCTGACCAATATGGTGAAACCCTGTCTCTACTAAAAATACAAAATCAGCCAGGCGTGGTGGTGCATGCCTGTAATCCCAGCCACTTGGGAGGCTGAGGTGGGAGAATCGCTTGAACCCGGGAGGCAGAGGTTGCAGTGAGCTGAGATCGCACCACTGCACTCCAGCCTGGGCAACAAGAGTGAAGCTCCGTCTCAAAAAAAAAAAAAAAAAGAAAGAAAGAAAACTGTGTGCAGCTCAGTTCCTCCCTGGTCTCTATTTCCATTTACTCCACATGGAATCTTTCTGCCACCTGCAGGGTCTGCCTTCGGAGAATGTGTTATAAATGAATGCAAGTGCCTGCGGTGAGGAGGAGGCCAGTGCAATTCTTCCAGACTCGAGTTAGAGAGGAAAAGTAAATATTTATTGAGGTCTTAATGTGGTCTAGCTGGATTTGTGACATTTCTTATCTTTAATCCTTGGCTCCACCTGCTGAAGTAGTGGATATTACCTCTATTTTCCCAATCAGTAAACCATGGCTCACTTTTCTAACTTTCCTTTCACATTGATAAGCTGTAATTCTTCTATGAAGAACTTTGCATCTTCCAGGACTAGTTTGTTACCTTGAAGTATGGTACGAGAAAGGCAGTTTAATGCTTAACTGTTCCTTTTGATGACTAATTTTCAGGACAGAGAGTTGGAGCTTACTCCAAATGTTGACCAGAGTTGAGGGTTTGTTTGGGGGTAGGGAAGGGGTTCTCTTTTTTTCTCCAGCATCATTGTGAACTTTTATGTGTTTGTCAGTTGCATGAATTATTTGTTTTCCTAGTCAAATTGTCCTGTCTTGGCCAGGCGCAGTGGGATTACTCGAGCCTGTAATCCCAGCACTTTGGGAGGCCGAGGTGGGCAGATCACTTGAGGTCAGAAGTTCAAGACCAGCCTGGCCAACATGGTGAAACCCCATCTCTACAGAATATACAAAAATTTGCCAGGCATGGTGGCGCACGCCTGTAATCCCAGCTACTCAGGAGGCTGAGGCAGGAGAATCGCTTGAACCTGGGAGGCAGAGGTTGCGGTGAGCTGAGATCGCACCACTGCTCTCCACCCTGGGCGACAGAGCGAGACTCCATCTTAAAAAAAAAGAAGAAAAAGAAAAAACAATTGTCCTGTCTTAGCCATTGGAGCCCTTCTGATTGGCTCCCTGCCCTTATAGCACTGTGGGTCAGCGTTTCGCCCAGCGGGATGCCTGCCTTCACCTTGTGTACTTCCCATCCCAGAGCTGCAGTCAGCCCCTCCTTCAGGACTCCAGGTGCCGTTAGTGGGGAGCAGTGTTTAGAGACACAATCCAGGTGCCGTGGGTGCTTTTTGCTGCTGGGTTGTCATTGTTGTTAGGCCTTTACTGTGAAAAAATTAGGAAGTACACAGTTGGGGCAGCAGCAAAGAGTTCCTAGCAATTAGTGTCACTTTCAGTTGAACAGTCCAGATCTTTGCTGTTTTGAATTTCGTATTTGGATCTCGTTACTGGTATGCTTGGTTCCGCTCCTTGTTTCTTAGTTGCTTATTCTACCCCAGTTATTCACTGATGTTATTCTACTGTACACTCACTCATATAATCGCTTCAGAGTGAGCATTCCCGCAGCACAATTGCAACTAGAGTGCTGAGAGAAGGTTAGTATTTCTTTGCAGGCTGGGTGCGGTGGCTCACACCTGGAATCCCAGCACTTGAGGAGACCGAGGTGGGTGGATCCCTTGAGGCCAGGAGTTCGAAACCAGCCTGGCCAACATGGAGAAACCCCGTCTCTAGAAAAAATATAAAAATTAGCTGGTGTGGTGGCATACGCTTATAATCCTAGCTACTAGGTACGCGGAGGTTGCAGTGAGCCGAGATCACGACACTGCACTCCAACCTGGGTGACACAGCAAGACTGTGTCTCATAAAAATAAAAAAAAAGAAGTCTGGCTATGATTCCTCTACCCTCCAACCTGTCCCCTCCCCAACCATGGATAACATTTCTTAGGCTCCTAGTTCACCCGTTCCGTATTTTTGCAAATATAAGCAAATTTGCATATGTAATCACCCTCTGTCCTTCTTACACACAGAGTAGCTTTTTATATTTTTATTTTATTTTATTTTATGTTATTTTATTTTGTTATGTTATTTTATGTTATTATTTTGTTGTTATTTTATGTTATGTTATTTTATGTTATTTTATTTTTATTTTATTTTATTTATTTTATTTTATTTTATTTTATGTTATTCTGTGTTATTTTTTGAGATGGAGTTTCGCTCTGTCTCCTAGGCTAGAATGCAATGGCATGTTCTCGGCTCACTGCAACCTCCGCCTCCCGGATTCAAGCAATTCTCCTGCCTCATCCTCCTGAGTAGCTGAGACTACAGACACCCACCACCGTGCCCAGCTAATTTTTTGTGTGTTTTTAGTAGAGACGGGGTTTCACCATGTTGGCCAGGCTAGTCTCAAACTCCCGACGTTAGATGATCCACCCACTTCGGCCTCCCAAAGTGCTAGAATTATAGGCGTGATCGACCACGCCCAGCCCAAAAAGTAGCTTTTTAAATATACAGGTCAGGCACAGTGCCTCACACCTGTAATCCCAGTATTTTGGAAGGCAGAGACAGGCAGACTGCTTTAGCCTTAGGAGTTTGAGACCAGCCTGGTCAACATGGCGAAACCCCATCTCTACGTAAAACAAAACCAAAAATTAACCCGGCATGGTAGCACATGCCTGTAGTCCCAGCTACTTGGGAGCCTGAGGTGGGAAGATCACTTGAGCCTGGGAAGGTCAAAGCTGCAGTGAGCCATGCTTGAGCCACTGCACCCCAGCCAGCATGACAGAGCAAGACCCTGTCTCAAAAGTAAATATAAATATACAGTCATCCTTCCATATCTGTGGATTCTACACTAGTGGATTCAACCAACTGAGAATTGAACATGTATGGTAGAAAAACAAAATATTACGATAAAGGATAAGACATTTTAAAATAATACAGTATAACAATTATTTGTATAGCATTTTTATTGTATTAGGGATTATAAGTAATCTAGCAATGATTTCAAGTATATGGGAGGATATGCATGGATTACATGCAAATACTAAACCATTTTATAAAAGGGACTTGAACATCTGTAGATTTTGGCATCCGCAGGGGTCCCTAGAACCAGTCCTCTGTGGATACTGAAGGGGAGCTGAACTATTCTGCACCTTGTTCATTTCATCTCATCGTCCTGGAGAGCTCTTCATAACGACATAGAAGGCCTTTCTCATTTCTTGTACAGCTGTGTAATAGTGTCAGTGGGTCTCCTGTCAGTTCCTCTGCTGTTCTGTGTTACAGCTCATTAGAGTATGTGTGTGTCCACACATGGACAGGAACCTGTAGGCTTTTGCTGTGGTCTTTTGTCTTTGCTTTTCTTGCACTTAGGACATTTTGTGTTGTTATTGTTGTTCTAGTCATTATCTTTTTTGTTGTTGTTGTAATACCTTAGGTAACCTTTTTTTTTTAGTTGAGGCTATGTATGTTATGTTTGGTGGTGTTTTGTTTGTTTGGTTTTTTTTTTTCGTAGAGACTGTCTCCCACTGTTGCCTAGGTTGGTCTTGAACTCCTAGCCTTAAGCCATCCTCCCGCCTTGGCCTCTCAAAGTGCTGGGATTACAGCTGTGAGCCACCACACTTGGCCCATATGTTTTTTAACGTGAGCATGACTTTGTATATTTAATAGCAGCCCTAGGCACACACCGTATTCACTAATGTTGCAGTCTGAAGATGGGGTTCCCACATGTCTGGGTTCCCCCTCTTTGTCTTGTGTCTGCCACATAGACTACACAGACAGCAGGTTAGTTAGCACTGTCGCAGTCCTGTTCTCCAGAACAGGCGGGAAGAGGATGAGATGGGAGAGTGTCAGCTGTTGTCTGCTGCTCTCCAGTCTACCAAAAATCAAAGGCTGGAGCGGGCAGTTCCTAGAGACGCCTGGCCCAGTTGCCAAGTGGCTTGGCAAAAGACACGCGGGGATTCCTAGACTCTGGAGCAGGTGGCCTGGTTTCAAAACTTGGACAGAATGCACGAAACAGCTACTTGAGAACTGAGAAGTGAATGGTAGCAGGCAGATGTCCGTGGGAAAGACCAGAACTCAGAGTGTCTTGGAGCCAGTGGTGAGTTTGTCATTCTTCTTCCTCCTGCGTCTTCAGCCTGGACATGAGGCAGCTCAGAAGGTAGATGCGGGCACTGAATGAGAACAGAGATGTTCTCTGCTTGGAGTCTAGAGAATGGGAAAGGAGACTCCTAACCCTCAGAGAGAATGGAGGAAATCCCCTGTTAGGCTTGCTTTTTCTTTTCCTTTCTTTTTTTTTTTTTTTGAGATGGAGTCTTGATCTGTTGCCCAGGCTGGAGTGCAGTGGCGTGATCCCAGCTCACTGCAACCTCTGCCTCCAGAGTTCAAGAGATTGTCCTGCCCCAGCCTCCCATATAGCTGGGATTACAGGCATGTTCCATCATGCCCAGCTAATTTTTATGTATTTTTTTTTTTTTTTTAGTAGAGATGGGTTTCACCATGTTGGCCAGGCTGGTCTTGAACCCCCGACCTCAGGTGATCTGCCTGCCTTGATCTCCCAAAGAGATAGGATTACAGGCGTGAGCCACCACACCTGGATGCCTCTTAGGCTTTTTCTCTTTTTTGTTGTTTTTTGTTGTTGTTTGTTTGGTTTTTTTTGAGATGGAGTCTCGCTCTGTCACCCAGACTGGAGTGCAGTGGCATAATCTTAGCTTGCTGTAACCTCCGCCTCCCAGGTTCAAGCGATTCTCCTACCTCAGCTTCCTGAGTAGCTGGAATTGTAGGCGCGCACCACCACTCCCAGCTAATTTTTGTGTTTTTAGTAGAGATGGGGTTTCACCATGTTGGCCAGGCTGGTCTCGAACTCCTGACCTCAGATCATCTCCCTGCCTCAGCCTCCCAAAGTGCTGGGATTACAGGCGCCAACCGGCACGCCCAGCTGTCTGTTAGTTTTTTTTCTATTTTCTTTTTTGCCTTCATCTCTTGCTTCCCAGGCCCCTGACAATCCTATGTTGGTGGCAGCAGCAGCAGGTTCCACAGCCACCTAAAACCCAGAGAGAGGGGATTCTTCCTCTGCAGTTTGAGGAAATATAGCCCTCGGAGGATGGGATGAGCCCTTCTGCAGCTTGTTCTCTCTCTGTACTGTCACTGCTTGACCCTCAAATGGGGGTGTAATCACAGGAAGTGAACAGCAGAGTGCGGTGATTAAACCTCAGCTTTCTGACTGGAGGGCCATGAAAGGGAGGGACTAGGAAACTGGAAAGTACTCAAGAGATTGTGTGGAGGGAGGAGCTGAGGACAGCGACCTCATAAAGTCGCCCATGGAATCCCAGGCTCGAACCTGAGCATCACACATATGAGGATCAGATCTTAAACAGCATACCAAAGACTGAGAACAGAACTGTGGGAGAGACCACCACTCGGCTTTCAGACTGACCACGGGCAGCACAGACTCAGGACAGAGCCAAATACCACTGGAAAGGCTTTGAAAACATAACTGACATTGGAACCACAACCCACAGAAGGCTGGTCAAGCCTGCAGCCTGAACCCAGCATCATCAATTGCCTGCTAAAACAAAACATCAACATTCTTCATAGGATTTAACTAAGACCCAGACTTTTATAATATGCTAAATGCCCGGGATGCCAGCCCAAATTACGTAGTTTACGAAGAACCAGGAAATTTCAGATGGTTGGGAAAAGACAACCAACAAGGGCCAACAGTGCAATGACATGGATGTTGGGATTATCAGACAAAGACTTTAAAGCAGTGATTACCATCGTGCTCCAAGGAGCAAAGTAAAGACTCTGGAAACAAATGTGAACAGATAGAAGATAGAGTGAAGAACCAAATGGAAATTTTTTAAATTCCTTTGAGACAGGGTCTCATTCTGTGCTCAGACTGGAGTGCAGTGGTGCAATCACAGCTCACTGCCGCCTCAAACTTTCTGGGCTCATTGATACTCCCACCTCAACCTCTTGAGTAGCTGGGACTACAGGTTCACACCAGCATACCTGGTTAACTGTGTGTGTGTGTGTGTGTGTGTGTGTGTGTGTGTGTATTTTTTGTAGAAAGAAGGTTTTGCCATATTGCCCGGTCTGGTCTCAAACTTCTGGGCTTAAGCGATCCACCCGCCTCGGCCTCCCAAAGTGCTGGGACTATAGGCATGAGCCACCAAACTTGGCTAGAAATTTTCTTTTTTTTCCCTTAGACAGAGTCTTGCCTCTGTCACCCAGGCTGGAGTGCAATGGTGTGATCTCGGCTCACTGCAACCTCTGCCTCCCAGGCTCAAGTGATTCTCCTACCTCAGCCTCCCGAGCAACTGGGATTACAGGCGCCCGCCACCACCTCTGGCTAATTTTTATATTTTTAGTAGAGATGGGGTTTCACCATGTTGGCCAGGCTGGAGGCCAAGAATTTTTAAATGGAAGACAGTAACTTAAAAACTCATGGGATTGGCTGGGCGTGGTGGCTCATGCCTGTAATCCCAGCACTTTGGGAGGCCAAGGCAGGTGGATCACGAGGTCAGGAGTTCAAGACCAGCCTGACCAACATGGAGAAACCCCATATCTACTAAAAATACAAAAATTAGCTGGGCGTGGTGGCACGTGCCTGTAATCCCAGCTACTCAGGAGGCTGAGGCAGGAGAACTGCTTGAACGTGGGAGGTGGAGGTTGCAGTGAGCCAAGGTCATGCCACTGCACTCCAGCCTGGACGACAGAGCGAGAGTCCATCTCAAAAAAAAAAAAAAAAAAAAAAAACTCAAGGGATGGACTCAAAAGGGCAATGGAGGTAACAGAGGAAGGAGCTAATAACTTGAAGATAAATCAGTCTACATTATCCAGTTTAAACAACAGAGAGAAATTAGATCAGAAGACAATGGACAGGGGCCGGGGGCAGTGGCTCATGCATGTAATCCAATCCCAGCACTTTGGAAGGCCAAGCCAGGCGGATCACTTGAGGTCAGAAATTCGAGACCAGCCTGCCCAATATAGTGAAACTCCTTCTCTACTAAAAATACAAAAATTAGCCAGGTGTGGTGGGGCACACCTGTAGTCCCAGCTACTCGGGAGGCTGAGGTAGGAGAATTGCTTGAACCCGGGAGGCAGAGGTTGCAGTGAGCCGAGATTGTGCCACTGCACTCCAGCCTGGGTGACAGAGTGAGACTCCGTCTCAAGAAAAAATAGGCCGGGCACGGTGGCTCACACCTGTAGTCCCAGCACTTTGGGAGGCCGAGGTGGGTGGATTACCTGAGGTCAGGAGTTCAAGACCAGCCTGGCCAACATGGTGAAACCCCATCTCTACTAAAAATACAAAAATTAGCTGGGCACAGTGGTGGTTGCCTGTAACCCCAGCTACTTGGGAGGCTGAGGCAGGAGAATCGTTTGAACCCGGGAGGCAGAGGTTGCAGTGAGCTGAGATCGCACCATCGCACTCCAGCCAGGGTGACAAGAGCAAAACTCCATCTCTAAAAAAAAAAAACTTCACCATCCTGGCTAACACGATGAAACCCCGTCTCTACTAAAAATACAAAAATTAGCTGAGCATGGTGGTGGGCGCCTGTAGTCCCCGCTACGTGCGCTGGAGGCTGAGGGAGGAGAATGACGCGAACCCGGGAGGCGGAGCTTGCTGTAAGCAGAGATCCCGCCACTGCACTGCAGCCTCAGTGACAGAGCGAGACTCCGTCTCAAAACAAAACAAAACAAAAAACTTCAGTACGTGGAATGTTACACACAGTGGAGCATTACTCAGCAATGAAAAGGTACCAACTCTTGTTCCTCACAACCTGGATGAATGGCAGAGTTGCTACATTGAGTGAAAGCAGCCTGTCTCTGAAGGTTCCGAGCCATGTGATTCCTGTTCCATGACAGTCTCCCAAGGAAGGACACACGGATCATGACAGAAAATATGGATGGTTGCCAGGTTTAGGAGGAGGGGGTTAGGACAAAAGAGAAGCCCCCCAGGAGTGTCCTAATGCCCGATAGTCGTGTTGGTTCCATGAATTGATGCATTTGTTAAAATGCCTGGAATTGGCCAGGCGCAGTGGCTCATGCCTATAATCCCAGCACTTTGGGAGGCTGAGGTGGGTGGATCACCAGGTCAGGTGATCGAGACCATCCTGGCTACATGGTGAAACCCCGTCTCTACTAAAAATACAAAAAATTAGCCAGGCACGGTGGCGGGCACCTGTAGTCCCGGCTACTTGGGAGGCTGAGGCAGGAGAATGGCGTGAACCTGGGAGGCGGAGCTTGCGGTGAGCAGAGATCGCACCACTGCACTCCAGCCTGGGCGACAGAGCAAAACTCTGTCTCAAAAAAAAAAAAAAAAAATGCCTGGAATTGTGCACCGTGCGAACAAATCAGTCCATTTTATTATGTATCTTTTTTTGTTTTAAGCCAGATTGGTTGGGTTCCTTTCCCGGAAGATAGATATCTATGCAAGCGGGAAGAAAATAGCATGGAAGTCCTAACCCATCACCTTAGGGAGCGACCCCTGGGAGAACAGGCTGGCCCAACATGAAGGCATCCTGGTGGGCTCGTATATATTACAGGGGCTATTCCTCCAGTGAGGTTGCCCGCAGAAGCTGCAGGGTTTATGGCACAGGTAAATGGATTTGCATTTGGAAGTTCAAGTCTTGAGTTGGTTGACATTGAGCTGGTCGCCTAAGCATGTCTTCCTTGCGTTTGAGAGGACCATGTGATCCTTCTCTCTTGGAGTGCAGTGGAGATGGAGTCAGGTAGACATCCTGCAGCTCCAGCAGGGCCGCCAATCACAGTCGCCCTGGGCTGAGCCAACTCTGTCCTCCTGTGGCCAAGGTCAGCGTGGCCTGGAAATTGACCTACAGGGCGGTGCCTACCTGGTTCTCACCTGTCTGCCTGTCCTGGGACCAGCCTAGGCTCTTTGGGGGATTCCATGGCCCTGATGTCTGCTAGTTGTGATTTCTTGATTTCTGGATCCCTTAATCAGAATGGCCTCATTCTGGTCAGGGTCAGATGGTAAAGTTTTGTGGGGTTTTTTTGAAACAGTGTCTTACACTGTTGCCCAGGCTGGAGTGCTATGGCGCCATCGTAGCTCACTGCAGCCTTGAACTCCTGGGCTCAAGCGATCCTCCCACCTCAGCCTCCCAGGTAGCTGGGACCACAGGTGTGCACCACCATGCCTGGCTAATTTTTTTTTTTTTTTTTTTTTGTAGAGACAGGGTCTCACTGTGTTGCCCAGGCTGCCCTCGAATGATTTTTCTTCCTTAGCCTCCCAGATTGCTGGGATTACAGACATGAGCCACCACGCCCAACCTAAACTGGTTTTTTTGTTTGTTTTTTTGAGACGGAGTTTTATTCTTGTTGTCCAAGCTGGAGTGCAATGGTGCAATCTCAGCTCACTGCAACCTCCACCTCCCAGGTTCAAGAGATTCTCCTGCCTCAGCTGGGATTACAGGCATGCGCCACCACACCACACCTGACTAATTTTGTGTTTTTAGTAGAGACACAGTTTTACCATGTTGGTCAGGCTGGTCTTGAACTCCTGACCTCAGGTGATCTAGCTGCATCGGCCTCCCAAAGTGCTGGGATTACAGGCGTGAGCCACTGCACCTGGCCTCAGCTGTTGATGGTAACATCACCTCTTGTGTTTGTTTGGCTTGAGATTGTTGTAAAGCACTTCAAAAGCCATGATTCTGTTTCATCCTCGCAGCAATAGGTTCAGACCCGTGGCTTTCATATTACCAGATACTTCGCAGGCTCAGAGCCACCTTCCCAGGACCTCCAACCCTGTAGAATGCATTGTGTCCAACAAGCAGACCGCTGCTTTGCCAAACCCAGAGTTCCTGGCTGTTCACTGCCGGGGAAGGCCTTGGCTTACGTCTTGCTTGGTGCCCTTTGGGGACCTGGTTTCACCTGTTTCCTTGGCAGGAGACGGCGGGTGATTCCCGTGCTGTGTGGTGTCGTGAGGTTCTGAGGTCATGGACCTAAAGCACCTAGTGTCTCTTGGTGACACACCTGGGCTGGCTGCCTGTGGACCATGACGCTCCAGACAAGCCCCTCTGCATCCCTTCCCCTAACCCTGCCAGGTGGATACAGGGAGGCAGGGTCACCGCCGCCCACTGAAGTGCTGTCTTTACCTTCCGGTCTCTGCAGACCTACGTCTACCAGTGGCCCTGGACGCTCCTGCTCCTGGCTGTCAGCGGCTTCTGTAACTTTGCCCAGAATGTTATCGCCTTCAGCATCCTCAACCTCGTTAGCCCCTTGAGCTACTCAGTCGCCAATGCCACCAAGAGAATCATGGTCATCACGGTGTCCCTGATCATGCTGCGCAACCCAGTCACCAGCACCAACGTCCTGGGCATGATGACCGCCATCCTGGGGGTCTTCCTCTATAACAAGGTGAGAGTGGGGGAGGCTGGGCAGGGAAGGAAGCCGGCCCCCCAACACCCAGGAAGTCAGAAAAGGAAAGGCCTCCCGAGCGCTCGAGGCTAGGGCTGTCCGTCGAAGCTTTGCCACTGACTGGTTTATGATCTTGGCGCAGCCCCATCCCACTCTGGCTTCCTTTTTCCTGCATAGGCAACCTCAGGTCCTCACATCATTCCGGCTGTGTCTCAGCTGGGGTTTTCCCTCCCTCCTCTCAAAGGCTCTGTTTAGTGCGGTGTAAGCACATAGGATGGCCAACAGGGAGGGCTTGCCTTCCTTTCCTTTTTTTTTTTTTTTTTTTTTTTTCGAGATGGAGTCTAGCTCTGTCACCCAGGCTGGATTGCAGTGGCACTCCATCCCAGCTTACTGCAACCTCTGCCTCCCGGGTTCAAGCGATTCTCCTGCCTCAGCCTCCCGAGCAGCTGGGACTATAGGCGCCTACCACCACACCAGCTAATTTTTGCATTTTTAGTAGAGATGGGGTTTCACCATGTTGGCCAGGCCAGCCTCCAACTCCTGACCTCAGGTGATCCACCTGCCTCGGCCTCCCGAAGTGTTGGGATTACAGGCATGAGCCACCACACCTGGCCTCTTCATTTGTTTCTTAACACGTGTAGATATGGGGTCTATTTTGCCCAGTCTGGTCTCCAACTCCTAGCCTCAAGTTGTCCTCCCGCCTGGGCCTCCCAAAGCACTTGGATTACAGGCATAAGCCACTGCACCTGGCCAAGAACTTGTCTTCTGAGTCTGTCCGTGCACTGTGGTCTGGTCCATTCATGTCTGCTTTCCTTGCTCAAGCCCTATGATTTATGCCAGCCCCAGAGGTTAACTGACTTTTTTTTGAGACAGCATCTTGCTCTGTCTCCCAGGCTGGAGTGCAGTGGTATGATCCCAGCTCACTGCAACCTCCGCCTCCTGGATTCAAGCGATTCTTGTGCCTCAGAACTCCTGAGTAGCTGGGACTACAGCATGCGCCACCACTCCCGGTTAATTTTTTGTATTTTTAGTAGAGACGGGGTTTTGCCATGTTGCCCAGGCTGGTCTCAAACTCCTGAGTTCAGGTGATCCTCCCGCGTCAACCTCCCAAAGTGCTGAGATTACAGATGTGAGCCACCGAAGCCAGCCAGTTGATTGACTTTGAATTATGAGCTCTTCCTTATGCCCCGGCATGTCCTGTCTCATTGCTCTCTTTCTGGCACAGACCAAGTACGATGCAAACCAGCAAGCCAGGAAGCACCTCCTCCCCGTCACCTCAGCAGACCTAAGCAGCAAGGAACGTCACCGGACCCCACTGGAGAAGCCCCACAACGGCCTCCTCTTCCCCCAGCACGGGGACTATCAGTACGGCCGCAACAATATCTTAACAGACCACTTCCAGTACAGCCGGCAGAGCTACCCAAACTCATACAGTTTGAACCGCTATGATGTGTAGAGTCCAGAGGACAGGACCAGACTGTTCTGTAACTCCTTCCCTGGCCCCCACAGCAGTATCAGAAACTTCTGACAATCAGTGAATGTACAACCCAGCCGAGGGGATGGTGCATAACTCTCCTTCAGAAGCCCTGGGGTTCCTGGCCCCCCGTGAGCCGCAGGAGGATGCATTGCCTGCAGTGCAGACGGCTGTGAGCTCTGGGCAAACCTAAACAGAGACCGGTGTCTCATGCTCTTTCTTCCTGGAGTCTGTCATCTGAGGGCCATGTCCCTGCAGAGATCTTGGCCACGTTGTACCTTTCCACGTGGAATTATTCCCCAAGCAGTGTAGCTCAGAGCACTTGTGTCTGCATTCCAGATAACATTCAGGACCCTGTGTGAAAAGCTGGGATCACTGTGGCTGTAGACCATGAGCTGGTAGTGGGGGTGTCCAGGGCGGTACTTGAGAACGTCAGACTGGCTACTTTAATTCCCTGGCGCAGACACGCATGGGACCAACAGGGTCACCAAGCAGACAGGGAGCCCGCGAGAATCCATTCAAAACATCCCCAGCCACAGAGATGGATCCAGTTTCCTGGTCATCCCCTTAGCAGTTCAAAAGTTCCTGGAAAATGTTCCAAAGCAAAAAGCGATTGCAATTAGCATCCAGTTCCTGCAGCCTGGTGCTCTGCCCTGCACGTCAGGGTTGGCATCCACCCAGATCCAGATGGAAGGGAAACTGCTCTCTTCTCCTTTGCCTCCTCTTCCCTCACCAGAGCAGGGCGCTTCTCTTGGGGTGGTGAGAAGGATCTTCAAGAAATCGTGTTCAGTATTTTAAGCTCTATTTCTGTGGCACGTGTCTTTTGAGAGGCGTCGTCACCTCTTCTGTGATGACTTGGTAGGTTGTTTGGTAGAGAGATCTTGATTTTCGGAGGATCTTGCATTTTTCTAGGGAATATTTTGTAGTTTGTGTGTGTTTTTGCCTTGGTCCCCACTATGGGATGCATTAGGACTGGCCTATGCATTGAAAATCTTTTTGTTTCTAAACATTTAAAAACTAAGTTCCCCGGCCAGGCACGGTGGCTCACACCTGTAATCCCAGCACTTTGGGAGGCCAAGATGGGCGGATCACGAGGTCAGGAGTTCGAGACCAGCCTGGCCAACATAGTGAAACCCCACCTCTACTAAAAATACAGAAATTAGTCAGGCGTGGTGTCGCACACCTGTAGTCCCAGCTACTCAGGCTGCTGAAGCAGGCGAATCGTTCGAACCCGGGAGGCAGAAGTTGTGGTGAGCCGAGATTGTGCACTCCAGCCTGGGTAACAGAGCGAGACTCCATCTCAAAAAAAAAAAAAAAAAAACCAAGTTCCCACTGGTGATGCCTGTGTGACACATTTGGGTATTTAGTAGGAAATAATGAAGTGTTTTGAAGCTTCGAGAGAAGCTTCAAAATTGTCACAATTGCTGAAAACAGAATTAATCGTGAACATTATCTCAATATTTTGTATAATAGACAAGACCACAGTGTTTTGGTTCCCTGACCTGTTTTTGTGTTTATGTTAGGATCTGAATCATGTTCTGGGTAAGGGGACGAGGAGCAAACACTGCACTAAGATTTGGTTTGCCAAATCAGATTCTTTGGTCGAGTCAGTTTGGGGCCAGGCGTGGTGGCTCACGCCTGTAATCTCAGCACTTTGGGAGGCTGAGGTGGGCGGATCACTAGAGTTTGAGACCACCCTGGCCAACATTGTGAAACCCCATCTCTACTAAAAATACAAAAATTAGCCAGGCATGGTGGCATCTGCCTGTAATCCCAGCTACTTGGGAGGCTGAGGCAGAAGAATCGCTTGAGCCCAGGTGGTGGAGGTTTCAGTGAGCTGAGATCACACCACTGCACTCCAGCCCTGGTGACAGAGTGAGACTCTGTCTAAAAAAAAAAAAGGGAATCAATTTGGGTCTTGGCAGAAATCAACGTAAGGAATATGACAGGACCCCAGTAGGTAACCTGAGTGCTCAGGTCTGAGCTGTGGTCTCTTTTACGGCTTCATGAAAGGACGGTGCCCTCATGGAGGGGACCACGGCTTGGCTTGTGGGGTCTTAGGTGATGGCTGCCTTCTTTCTTCATCACCACACCCAGCTTCTTGCTGGCACTTAGGGGAAGAGAGCAGGAAATGAGAGGTTTACCTTTTATCTCCCAGCGAGCGAGATGTTTCCCTGTTCAGAGAGGAAGTAACATCGCTTATGCTTGACTCGTGTTTTGTTGTTGTTGTTTGTTTTTCTTTCAACTGGAATTCTGTATTTAAGATGTTATGTCAGCTGACACATGGGACACTCCTGAAGAGGTGACCAGCCCCCCACCCTGTTTGGCGGTGAGTTTCCGCACCACCGGCCTCAGAAGTGTCCCTTTTGCTTCGTCTCTTGTTCACTTGCTTTGTAAATACTTTGGTCCCAAGCTGAGACAATTGCTGTGTAAAACGTGAAGAGTCAATCCCAAAGGGTGTTATTTGTCAGAAGAACTTGCCGTGTGCCTTCACCGAAGGCAGTCAAGTCTGCAGTTGGATTTTTCTCACTGGTGAATGACAAAAAACAGGGATAACTTTGCACTGCGGAGATATTACGGGAGTTGTCTATATGATTATAGTACCTGATTCTTTGAATATATCATTGAACTCCAAAATGAATTCAACCTCCATTCAGGCTTCATGAAATCTCTGAAGTTGCTGAAATTTGTATATTATTTTCCTTTTCCAATGCAAGATCTGCTGGTGAGGGGAAATGACTGTCTGGTTTTATTATGGTTTATAAATTAATAAATGGGCTATTTAATTCTGTATATAAATTTACAGCAAGTACGTACACTGGAATGAATGAGGCAATCACGTTACACCAAATCAGCAGATCAAAAGACAAACACACATTTCTGAGACTTGGAGGTCCACATCCCCCGCCCCCTGCCGAGACAGAGTCTTGCTTTGTTGCCCAGGCTGGAGTGCAGTGGCGCAATCTCAGCTCACTACAACCTCCACCCCCCCCAGGTTCAAGTGATTCTCGTGCCTCAGCCTCCCTAGTAGCTGGCATTACAGGCATGCACCACCACACCTGGCTAATTTTTTGTGTTTTTAGTAGAGACAGAGTTTCACCATGTTGGCCAGGCTGGTCTCGAACTCCTGGCCTCAAATGATCCACCCGCCTTGGCCTCCCAAAGTGCTAGGATGACAGGCATGAGCCACCAGGCCCAGCCTGATTGACAATGGCCTCTTGAAGGCTGGTTTTTCCCAGCCGGACAGTGCCCGCCCCACATGCCCCACTCCCACGCTTTCATCTGCAGGCCTGCCTTCCTCTCAGTCTCCTCACTGCTGGGCTCTGTGGTAGAGAATTTCCTTTACCCATCCAGGGTATGGTCTGGCTGGTAACACTGACTCCAACCCAGCTCCTTCATTTTATAGAAGGAGGCATTTCTGAATCATGTTTGTTCACCATGGCGAGACTCACTGCAGAATTTTTAACCACCTTATTTTAAGTCATTCATTCTAGGAACAGTCAAGCCCCTATCACAAAGGGGACAAGCCAGATCCGTTCAAGTGACGAAGCACTTGCAGTTTCTGAATTTTGCTGTGTATTTGTCCTACGTCACCCAACAGGCCCTTTGCTATAGCTGGGACATTACCAGACCCCAATACCTTAAGGTCTCACAGCCTGAAGGACACAGAACATTAAATTATTAAAAGACCTGAACATCTTACAATTTTTTTTCAATTGTCACCTGTTTTCAAGACTTAAATGCTATAGACTTTTCTGCAGGAATGATGTGTATATTCCTCACTGGCATTTACCAAAAATAAATGATGGTTTCCAGGGAATCAAAATTTGTCCCAATTTGTCAGCGAGGGTCTCTTTTTGAGTGACCCTGTCTTCAGTGTGCCCAGCAACAAAATGTGGAAGGAGGAGAAAGAGCAAGCCAACTTGGTCGTCACGTCTGGATTTACTGCAACCTTTGTTTTTTCTTCTGAGCCAAAAATAAGGACATGCGATTTGTGAATTGATTAGATGATACAATGAAAATAGGATCACAGCTAAATTAATGATGTGACTTTATTGAACAGAATAACACGGGAAGTCCAGGAACATTGTGGCAGCTGTGCTTATGAAACTTTTTTTTTTTTGGGTATGTTTCATGTTTTTTGACACAGGATCTCATTCTGTCGCCCAGGCTGGAGTGCAGTGGTGCAATCCCGGCTCTCAGCAGCGACAGCCTCCCAGACTCAAGGGATCCTTCCGCCTCAGCCTCCCAAGTAGCTGGGATACAGGCACGTGCCACCAAACCTGGCTAATTTTTGTATTTTTTGTAAAGATGGAGTTTCACCTTGTTGCCCAGGCTAGTCTCAAACTTTTGGGCTCAAGCAATCTGGCCTGTTATGTTTTTGGTTTAAGAGATAGGATCTCACTTTATTGCCCAAGCTGGACTGCAGTGGCAGAACCATAGCTTACTGCAGCATCAAACCCCTAAACTCCAGTCCCCTGCCTCAGCCTCCCAAGTAGCTGAGACGGGTGCACACTACCACACCCAGCTAATTTGAAAAATATCTTTAGAGATGGGGCTCTGTGTTGCCCGGGCTGGTCTGAAACTCCTGGGCTCAAGTGATCCACCTGCCTTGGCCTCCCAAAGTGCTGGGATTACAGGTGTGAGCCACTGCACCCGGCCTGAAGCCATTTTTGAGTATTGACAGCCGAGACTGTGTACCTGCTACATGCCCAGCTCAGTGGTGAGCTTTATTAGCCTTGTTTTTCAGGTGAAAATGAGGCCCAACAGGGTCAAGTCACTCATCTGGGATTACATAGCTGCTCAAATCGGGCTCCAGAACCCATTTTTCCCCATTACTTAAACCATCCCCAGCAAAGGATTTCTTTCAAACAGAAAGGGTTTGAGTTTCTGCTGAAACTATTGCCCATGTCCTTTTCATGATCTTTTTGTTTAGTGATTTACTAAGCACTGACTGTATCAAGCAGCAGGAAAACAGATATGTAAGCCTCCTACCTTCAAAGCACTCAGCCTAAATGACAGGTATGTAACTAAGTAGCACATGGGAGCTACTTAGAAATGCTAAGACCCAGGGGATGGGGGACTGGGGGGAGGCGGCAGGGCTTACGCCTGTAATCCTAACATTTTGGGAGGCCAAGGTGGGTGGATCACCTGAGGTCAGGAGTGCGAAACCAGCCTGGCCAACATAGCGAAAGCCCATCTCGACTAAAAATACAAAAACTAGCCAGGCATGATGGCACGCTCCTATAATCCCATCTACTTGGGAGGCCGAGGCCGGAGAATCGCTTGAACGTGGGAGGCAGAGGTTGCAGTGAGCCACGATCACGCTGCTACACTCCAGCCTGGGTGACAGAGCGAGACCCTGTCTTCAATAAAACCCCACAAAACTTTAGTTACCATCTGACCCTGACCACAATGAGACCATTCCGATTAAGGGGTCCAGAGTCAAGAAATCACAACTAGCAGACATGTGGGCCACAGAACCCCCTCAGTGCACCTGGCCCTCCACGTTGCTTCTTAGGTGAGTCCCTTCACAAGGCTCATCTCACTCGGGGTGTCCACTTTACTTGCTGGAGAGTATCTGCAGCAGCCAGTCTATTAGCTTTCTACTGCTTTCTTCTGACCAGTGGATTCTGATTTGACCCTTTGAAATGAGCTTGGTAGAGGCCCCTCTGAGGCTTATATTTTCAGTCTCAGATACGTGGCTTTTTTGTTTCTGTTTTTGTTTTGAGACAGAGTCTCGCTTTGTCGCCCAGGCTAGAGGGCAGTGGTGCAATCTCGGTTTGCTGCAACCTCCCCCTCCCAGGTTCAAGTGATTATCCTGCCTCAGCCTCCCGATTAGCTGGAATTAAAGGCACCTGCCCCCACGCCCGGCTAATTTTTGTATTTTTAGTAGAGACGGGGTTTCACCATGTTGGCCAGGCTGGTCTCGAAATCCTGACTTGAGTGATCCACCTGCCTCAGCCTCCCAAAGTGCTGGGATTACAGGCATGAGCCACCACGCCCAGCAGCATTTTAAACTATCTGAAACAAATGTATGAAAGTAGTGACTGTCGGTGTACTACCTTTCTAGAAGGTAGCTGAGCAATATCAGTATTGAATTTGCACACCCTTTGACTCAACACAAGGTTTATATCTACTAAGACACTTTTTTTTTTTTTTGAGACAGAGTCACTCTGTTGCCCAGGCTAGAGTACAGTGGTGCAATCTCGGCTCACTACAACCTCCACCTCCAGACTCAAGCGAGTTTCCTGCCTCAGCCTCCCGAGTAGCTGGGATTATAGGCACGTGCCACCATGCCCGGCTAATTATTTTTTAGTAGAAACGGGGTTTCTCCATGTTGGCCAGGCTGGTCTCAAACTCCTGGCCTCAAGTGATCTGCCCGCCTTGGCCTCCGAAAGTGCTGGGATTACAGGTGTGAACCTCCATGCCCAATCCTATATACACTAAGACACTTAACAGTGGCCTAAAAATGGAACCAAGCCAGGAGACTACAGAGTCTCACTTCAATAAGTTGTGGTGAGTCCACACCATGGCATCCTATGCAGCCTCAAAAATCACAACACCGCCAGGGCGCAGCAGCTCACATCTGTCATGCCAACACTTTGGGAGGCCGAGGTGGGTGGATCACGAGGTCAGGAGTTCAAGACCAGCCTGGGCAGCATGGTGAACTCCTGTCTCTACTAAAAATACAAAAATTAGCTGGGTGTCACGGCACATACCTGTAATCCCAGCTACTCAGGAGGCTGAGGCAGGAGAATCCCTTGAACTTGGGAGGCGGAGGTTGCAGTGAGCCGAGATCATGCTACTGCCCTCCAGCCTGGGCAACAGAGTGAGACTCTGTCTAAAAAAAAAAAAAAATGACAATACAGATTCATTAACCTGTTCTGATTGAGGAGCCTATTAAGAATCCTGTAAATGCTGTGTATCTTCAACCCTTGAAAGGGCATTTATTTTGCTATCAATCTTGTTAGTTCATGGTTCTCTGAAATCTCTCCATTGGAGATCCCCAGTTAAAACTCCTTGATGTAGCCGGGCACGGTGGCTCACACCTGTAATCCCAGCACTTTGGGAGGCCGAGGCAGGTGGATCACCTGAGGTCAGGAGTTTGAGACCAGCCTGGCCAACATGGTGAAACCCTGTCTCTACTAAAAATATAAAAATTAGCTGGGTGTGGTGGTGTGCACCTGTAGTCCCAGCTACTCTGGAGGCTGAGGCAGAAGAATTGCTTGAACCCAGGAGGCAGAAGTTGCAGTGAGCAGAGATCACACCACTGCACTCCAGCTGGGTGACAGAGCAAGACTCTGTCTCAAAAAAAAAAAAAAAAAAAAAAATGTAGATTTTACCTGGCATGAAAAGTGCCCACACTCTAGATTACTGACTATTCTTTAAACAGTATGGGCTGGGCACAGTGGCTCACGCCTGTAATCCCTGCACTTTAGGAAGCCAGGGCAGGCAAATCAGTTGAGGTCAGGAGTTCCAGACCAGCCTAGCCAACATGGTGAAACCCCGTTTTTACTAAAAATACAAAGATTAACCGGGTATGATGGCAGGCGCCTGTCATCCCATCTACTTGGAAGGCTGAGGCAGGAGAATCACTTGAACCTGGGAGGCGGAAGGTGCAGTGAGCGGAGATTGAACCACAGCACTCTAGGCTGGGCAACAGACAGGACGCTGTCTCAAAAAAAAAAAAAAAAAATTTAGGGCCGGGCGTGGTGGCTCACGCCTATAATCCCAGCACTTTGGGAGGCTGAGGCGGGTGGATCACCTGAGGTTGGGAGTTTGAGGCCAGCCTGACGAACAGGGAGAAATCCCGTCTCTACTAAAACTAAAAAATTAGCTGGGTGTGGTGGCACATGCCTGTAATCCCAGCTAGTCGAGAGGCTGAGGCAGGAGAATTGCTTGAACCCGGGAGGTGGAGGTTGCGGTGAGTCGAGATCGCGCCTTTGCACTCCGGCCTGGGCAACAAGAGCGAAACTCCATCTCAAAAAAAATAAAATAAAAAATAATAAAAAAATTTAAAATAGGCCGGGCGCGGTGGCTCACGCTTGTAATCCCAGCACTTTGGGAGGCCGAGGCGGGCGGATCACGAGGTCAGGAGATCGAGACCACGGTGAAACCCCGTCTCTACTAAAAATACAAAAAATTAGCCGGGCGTGGTGGCGGGCGCCTGTAGTCCCAGCTACTCGGAGAGGCTGAGGCAGGAGAATGGCGTGAACCCGGGAGGCGGAGCTTGCAGTGAGCCAAGATCGCGCCACTGCACTCCAGCGTGGGTGACAGAGCGAGACTCTGTCTCAAAAAAAAAAAAAAAAAAAAAAAAAAAAATTAAAATAAACAGTATGATCCCACACTGTTCTATCTGCCTATTTAGGGTGTTTAGAGCTGGCCCCTTGTTCAGATCATAGTGCAGACCTCACCTCGAGAGCCTTTCCTGACAACCCCATCAGCCTGGGCCCCACCCTCCCTTGTATCATAGTCTCAGCATCCTCTTCTCCTTAATAACACCTTTGAGATGATATATTTGTTTACTGACTTTGGGACTATTTCCCGCCATAGACTGAGTCCCCTGAGAGCGGAGCTGAGATCTGAGTTGTGCATGACTGTATCTATAAGCCACATCCAACTGGCTGCCTGTTTTTGTGAGCGAGGAAGGTTTTTCAAAGGTGAACATGTGCCATCAACAGACGACAGGAAATACAACTGGGAGCCCCAATTAAGTGAAATGTTATCCCCCAAAAGAATTCCACTCTTATGAATAGACTTGGGTCTTAGTCCATTTTGCATCACTATAAAACAACACCTGAGACTGGGCAATTTTTAAAGAACAGAAATTTATTTCTTACAGTTCTGGAGGCTGATATATCCAAAGTCGAGGGCCTTCTTGCTGGTGAGGACTCTGCAGAGTCTTGAGGTAGCACAGGGCATCACATGGCTAGCAGGCTGTGTGCAAGCTCAGGTCTCTTTTCCTTTTTTTTTTTTTGGAACGGAGTCCTGCTCTGTTGCCCAGGCTGGAGTGCAGTGGTGCGATCTCGGCTCACTGCAAGCTCCAAACCAGTCCCACTCCCATGATAACCTATTTATCCATTAACACATGAATGGCAGGACCTCATAACCCAATCACCTCTTAAAGGCCCCACCTCTTAATACCGTTTCACTGGGGATTAGGAACAAACATTCAAACTGTAGCAACTTGTATTTAAGAAACTACTCAGTTATCATATTTTGATTTTCACCAACAAAAATTTTATGAACTTTTCTTTCTGGTTATAGAAATACCTAAATAAGGCTGGGTAGGGTTGCTCACACCTGTAATCCCAGCACTTTGGGAGGCCAAGGCAGGCAGATCATGTGAGGTCAGGAGTTCAAGAGCAGCATGGCCAACCTGGTGAAACCCCATCTCTACTAAAAATGCAAAAATTAGCCGGGCGTGGTGGTGCGTACCTGTAGTCCCAGCTCCCCTGGAGGCTGAGGCAGAAGAATTGCTTGAGCACAGGAGGCAGAGGTTGCAGTGAGCTGAGATCACACCACTGCACTCCAGCTTGGGCGAGAGAGAGCAAGACTGTGTCTCAAAAAAAACAAACAAACAAACAAACAAATAAGATCCTCGATCTTCATGAGAAAATATGAACTAGAGGACATATAGAAAAAAAAAATCCTTGATCTTGCCTTCTGACCTGCAGAGTGTAAAATATTTGCTTTCTGTCCCTTTTATACAAAAAGTTTGTTGATTCCTAGCCTACAGCAACACTTGATGTAGAGTTGTCAATCCATAAGCGTCTGGTGGAAAAATGCTGTAACAATAAAAAATGAAACTAATCTAAAATACATGTGCATTTATTTGCACAGAAAAAAACAGGCTGGGTAAAGTAGCTCATGCCTATAATCCTAGAACTTTGGGAGGCCGAGGCGGGAGGATTACTTGAGCACAGGAGTTCAGGGCTAGTGAGCTATGATCATGACACTGCACTCCAGCGTGGGCCACAGAGCAAGACCTTGTCTCAAGAAAAAAGAAAAAGAAAAAAAAAAAACGGATAAAGGAAAAAAAAGCGGGGGCGGGGGTGGCGGGGCAGGTATAGCCAACTAAGCATTAACCATCTCAAGAGGATCAGTTTATATTGGACGTCCACAGCAGAAATTTGCTGCTTCTGGCTATCTTTTCCCCACAATTAGCAAGGGTTAGCTTTATTATTTTAGAGGCAACCCAACTGCATCTTTTAGAAAGGTGCTGTGCCCTCTAGGCCAGCAATTTGAGGGTATGGGTTGGGGGGTACCACGTCCCAAAGTCTTCCTGACCAAAGAGTGAAGCGGAAGAAAGCGAGCAGGAGGATGTTTTGAACCTAGATACGTCCAGCTGCAATCCCTGTCAAGCTCGTCGCCCCCAGTTCTGCTCCACCTCCGGTACGGCCGTGGAGAATGTGACAGTCGCCGCAGCCCGGGATCCGCCCGGACGCACCTCACCTCGTAGTCTCCCCACTGTGCCCGCGAAAGGAAACAGAGACCCTGGTCCAGGCACGACGTCCCCAGGCCCCTTGTCGCCCGGAGGTAGCAACCAGCCAGCCCGTCGGGCTGCGACGCCGACCAAGGGGCACGCCCCCCGCCCCCCGGTCTCGACTAACAGCCACCCGCGCCGTTCCAGCCTTCCCGCGGCGCCGCGCAACTGAGACCCACTGCACAAGCGTCAGTAAACTTCTGCGCGTGCGCCTCGCTAGCCCCTCCCGCGGCCAGGCATCGCGCGGCTTCTTCCCGCCTGCCTCCCGCTCTCACTTCCGGAGTTTCCCAGCGACGGCCGTAAGTGGCGGGCGGAAGCGGCCCTAGAAGCCCGCCGTAAACGGCTCCCTCGCGCCACTTCCGGCCGGCTTCTGCAGACGGCGCTGGTGGTCGATCGTGTGGCGCCGGAGGACGTTCCCCGCGGCCGGAGCCATGGAGATGCCGCTGCCCCCCGATGGTGAGACCCAAACCGGCCGAGAGACCGTTTCTCTCTCCCCGGAACCTCTTGTTGGCCGGCCCCGCCTCCCAGAGTCCCCGGGCCTGGGAGGGGGCGGGGCTCGGCCTCGCGGCTTCGCCTGCGGCCTCTCTCGTGGGTCCCCGCACTCCCGGCGAGCGTGTGGCCCCTATCGGGACCCGTACAAGGGCAGCCTCTTCGGGGCCCACCCCCTTGGGGTCCCCGGCAAGGCGGACAGGGGCTGGGGCGCCAAGTCCCCCGGCTTTGGGCGGTCCTCGTTGACGCCCCGCATGGCCTTTTCTCCGTTCTCCAGACCAGGAGCTTCGAAATGTCATCGATAAGCTCGCCCAGTTCGTGGCTCGCAATGGGCCCGAATTTGAGAAGATGACTATGGAGAAGCAGAAGGACAACCCCAAATTCTCGTTTCTTTTCGGAGGCGAATTCTACAGTTACTACAAGTGCAAGCTGGCACTGGAGCAGCAGCAGCGTGAGTCCCCCTCCGGCACTCAGGCCGTCCCATCGAGCGCTTCCTTTCTCGGATTCCAGTCCGGGCTCTGCCACAAACCTCTTTTTTTCGGGTCTTTTACTCTCTGAAGTGGAGCAGCTCGGTCCACACGATCTCTCTTCCGCTGTTCCCACGGCCCTGCACAGAGCGGCTGCTGGGTGCCACTGTAATGGAGAACAACGAGGTTTTCGATCCTCCTCCTGGGCTCTGGATCAGGGATTTTGCTGTTGTTTTGCAGACTGATGATGGATTGTTTTAG
The DNA here is from genome assembly GCF_028878055.3 of Symphalangus syndactylus. Lineage (NCBI taxonomy): Eukaryota > Metazoa > Chordata > Mammalia > Primates > Hylobatidae > Symphalangus > Symphalangus syndactylus. Next base: position 42,674,143 of record NC_072435.2, on the reverse strand, counting down.
TAGGAGTAGCGTGATTGTTTTAGTGTTTTCTAGGGAGGAAGTGATAGAGGCCGGATGGGAGCCCATGGGACAGGCACTGTCCAGCCCCCTTTGCCGTCTCCCTGTGGGTCTAGCAAGGTTTTTGCATTTCAGATGCCTGCAGCACAAATCAAAAAGAATTATTCCTCTGAGTTTTAGTTATTGGCAAGTGTTTATCAGTGTTTGTTCAGTGGGGCAACAGGATTCCAGTCCTGCTCTCAAGAAGTTTAAGGTTAGGAAGCAGAGGTGGCCTTTGAATAATGGATAGTCACCAGGTGGTGCGGCTGCTCAGGGCAGGTATCACATCTGTCACGTTCAGTACCCAACCCCGTCTCTAGATTGTTTAAATGAATAACTAGGAGTTTGCCAGGTAGATGGACATTGAGAGGTGGTTGTCTCCTGTTTAATCGAACACCAACTGTGTGTTATGTATTAAGGTAAGGTGACCCAAACAAGGTCTGTTTGGCCTTGGCGAGCGTGTAGTTCAGGGGACTACACGCTCGCCTTGTATTAAGGTACAAGGTCATTGTACCTTAATACATAACACACAGTTGGTGTTCGATTAAACAGCTTGAAAGGAGGCCTGTTGCAGTGGCTCATACTGTAATCCCAGCACTTTGGGAGCCCAAGGCGGGCAGATCACTTGAGGTTAGGAGTCTGAGAACAGCCTGGCTAACATAGTGAAAGCCTATCACTACTAAAGTTACAAAAATTAGGTGTGGTGGCACACGCCTGTAGTCCCAGCTACTGGAGAGGCTGAGGCAGAAGAATCGCTTGAACCTGGGAGGTGGAGGTTGCATTGAGCCGAGACCACGCCATTGCACTCCAGCCTGGGTGACAGAATGAGACTCCATCTAAAAAAAAAAAAACGAAAAAAAGCTTGAAAGGACACCAGGCCCAGTGGCTTGTGCCTGTAATCCCAGAACTTTAGGAGGCTGAGTCGAGTGGATCACTTGAGGTCAGGAGTTCGAGACCAGCCTGGCCAACATGGTAAAACCCCATCTCTACTAAAAATACAAAAAAATTAGCCAGGCATGGTGGTGGGCACCTGTAGTCCCAGCTACTCAGGAGGCTGAGGCAGGAGAATCGCTTGAACCTGGGAGGTGGAGGTTGCAGTGAGCCAAGATCATGCCACTGCACTCCAGCCTGGGAGACAGAGCGAGACTCCATCTAACAAAAAACAAAAAAAAAACTTGAAAGGCTGAGAGAGTAGAACATTGCAAAGGTGCAGTTTCTTGAACAAGAGACAGAGAAAGAGAGAGTTGGTGTGTGTATTGCCAGGCACAGTGGCACACACTGTACCCCCAGCTACTCAGGAGGCTGAGACTGGAGGGTTGCTTGAGCCCGGGAGTTCAGGGCTATAGTGTGCTGTGTCGATTAAGTGGTTGCACTAAGTTCAATGTCAATATGGTGACCCCCTGGGAGCTGGGGACCACTAGACTGTCTAAGGGGTGGTGAACTGGCCCAGGTCAGAAATGGAGCAGGTCGAAACTCCCGTGCTGATGAGTAGTGGCCTCGCGCCTGTGCATAGCCACTGCACTCCAGCCTGGGCAACATAGTGGAGAATCTATTTAAGAAAAGAACGTGCTTGTACGAGGGAGGAGTTTGATCTGGAGTGTTAACTGCCAGGGGAAAAGTTTGGGTTTTCTCACTCAATCCACGGGTTTTTGTGATGCCTATTTAGGTTCGAGATGCGGGGGCGGGGTGGGCAGGGAGAGATCAGCTGCCTGAAATCGTAAGCAAAATATTGTATGTGCTTATGTGTTTCTAGAGCAATCCTTCCTTAGCCCCAGCACACCAAGTTTAAAACCGTTTCTAAAGGCAGCGAGAAGCCACAAGAGTTTTAAACAAGGGAGAGAGTGGCTTGGGGTGTGTGGCCGGTGGTGTAGGACAAGGTAGAGGGACCCGCCTGGGGAGCAGTGAGGCCTGCAGGGGAGCGAACAGGGCAGTTGCTCAGGTGAGAGATGGTGGGGTCTGAATTAAATCAGTGGGTTGAGCCTGAGGGAGGGAGTGTGGGGGGCAGGTGGGGTGAAGGTAGAATCCATGAACTTGGGCACCAGTTGGATATTGACGACCTGATGGTGTAGTGAGCAGGGGAGGAAGACACCTCAGACAGTACTTTGACTTGGGTGACTGAGCTGAGGGCTGGTTTCCCTTTCTGGGGGGGCCACTTGGAAGCTGGTGCCATTATAGGGAAGGAGAGGGTGCTTATGCTTATAGCCCAGGAAGATTGAAGCCAAGAAGTGCTCCCTTTTCTTTCTTTTTTTTTTTTTTTTTTTTTTTTGGAGATGGAGTCTTGCTCTGTCGCCAGGCTGGAGTACAATGGCACGATCTCGGCTCACTGCAACCTCTGCCTCCCGGATTCAAGCGATTCTTCTGCCTCAGCCTCCCAAGTAGCTGGGACTACAGGCGTGCGCCACCACACCCAGCTAATTTTTGTATTTTTAGTAGAGACGTGGTTTCACCATGTTGGCCAGGATGGTCTCGATCTCTTGACCTCATGATCCACCCGCCTTGGCCTCCCAAAGTGCTGGAATTACAGGCATGAGCCACCGCGCCAAGCCAAGAAGTGCTTTCTGGCCAGGCGCGGTGGCTCACGCTTGTAATCCCAGCACTTTGGGAGGCCGAGGCGGGCGGATCACGAGGTCAGGAGATCAAGACTATGATGAAACCCCGTCTCTACTAAAAATACAAAAAAAAAATTAGCCAGGCGTGGTGGTGGGCGCCTGTAGTCCCAGCTACTCGGAGAGGCTGAGGCAGGAGAATGGCGTGAACCCGGGAGGCGGAGCTTGCAGGGAGGCAGAGCTTGCAGTGAGCCGAGATTGCGCCACTGCACTCCAGCCTGGGCAACAGAGCGAGACTCCGTCTCAAAAAAAAAAAAAAAGAAGTGCTTTCTGTGGGTGATGATAATATTGGCTAGATCTAAAGGATGTGTTGGGGTTGGCCAGGTGAAAACAAGGGGAGAAAAGTGTTCTAGGCAGAGGAAGGAGCACTTGGAGGGAATGGGGGACCCGGAGCTTAGGGTGGCTGAAGCCCAGAGTAGGAGGGGTTCTTGGAGTGGCCAGAGGTGGGGGTGCAGAGTTGGGGGCCTGGCTTGGGGAGGAGTCGGGGGCCTGGCTTGGGGAGGAGTGAGGAGTGTATCCTGGAAGCATGGGAGAGACTCGTGGAAGGTTTTGGTCTGTGTTCTGAAGCTGGGTTAGCCACAGTACAGCCAGTTCTGCACCCCACTCCTTAAAGCCTGGGCCTCAACTGTTCTAGAATGGAGCTTCACGAACTCTGGTGAAGAACCATTTTGGTTTTTGTTTTTTTAAGTTTCTAACCTGTTTTGCTTTGCAAAACTTTTGCAAAGCACAGTAACAATGTGGACCGTGAACCATCACGTGGCTAGAAAGGTTTTGAAATGCTCACTTTCTGGTTCCATAACTGTCTGTCACCCCTGGGTAGCCCACTCTTTAAGTGGCAATACCATGACTGCCATGTCGAAAAGAGGTAGAGGGGTGGGACCTGATGCAGGAAGACCAGTTCTGGGGTGACACAGGTGACAGTGGATCCATGGTGGTGACAGTGGGGACATAGACTGATTGGAGTGATGTCTAGGAGGCTGCCTTGACACTATGTGGCTCATCAGTGGGAGGCACATGCGCCTTCTGGCCTGGGTTTCTGGGCAGATGGTGGTGCCAGCCATGATGTGGGGAGCACAGGAGGGGATATCAGTGTAGGGGGTGAGAGGAAACACAGGCCCCTTGGAAACTCAGAGGGCCATGCAGTTGGTGGTCAGGGCCAAAGCTCAGGGAATCCAGAATGGAGATGATGGATTTAGGAATCACACTGTGCAGCTGACAGTCGCAGCCGCAAGAATGGATAGCTCATGTTCCCCGGGGATTGCATAGAGCGGAGGACAGGGCTCAGAACACAGGCTGTGCACCCCAGCATCTGAGGGTCCGACGGGAGAGGGGTTGGTAAAGGGAGAGAAAGGGACTGAGGGGGCAGACACATGGAGGCCAAGGGAGGCAAGCACCTGCGACAGGCCCGTGGGGCTGAGTTGAGTGAGGGTGCCTCAGCTGCCTGGGGGAAGGGGTGGCCGCAGGGAGTGGCACGCAGGCACCGGGCTGAGATAAAGGGGAGGTGAAGATCTGGAGTGAGTCTTGGCTGGGAAATCGTTTAGAGAGGGATCATGGGGTGAAGGGAGAGGTTTGCAACCCAGAATATTCTGATGTGTTTATTTACTTTTTTTTTTTTTTTTTTTTTTTTTTTTTTTTTTTTTTTTTGAGACAGAGTCTCACTCTGTCACCCACGCTGGAGTGCAGTGGCACCATCTCGGCTCACTGCAACCTCCACCTTGCGGGCTCAAGCAATTCTCCTGCCTCAGCCTCTCAAGTAGCTGAGATTACAGGTGCCCGCCACCACACCTGACTAATTTTTTGCATTTTCAGTAGAGGCAGGGCCGTGTTGGCCAGGCTGGTCTCGAACTCCTGACCTCAGGTGATCCACCCTGAGGTGGATCCTCTCAAAGTGCTGGGATTATAGGCGTGAGCCATCATGCCCAGCCCAATGTGTTTAGATACTGCTGGGGAGGGGTGGGTAAAGAGGGAGGAGTTGGAGAAATAAGAGAGAGAAGAAATATCAATAAGCAGTGTCCCTCGGACGGTAGGAGGGGTGGGATTCGGTGCAGAAGTTAGGGGTCATCCTGTAGGGTGTCTTTGGGTGCACAAACTGGAAGGCACAGTCAGCCCCAAGACTTGACTTGAGCGCTCAGTGAGGGGCGACACCTTCCACCCGACACCCCACACCCCTTATCTTAGGCTTTGTCCTGGTCCCCTTGGAGTGGGGCTCTGGATGGCTCCAGGGGTACATGGTTCCATTTAGACCAGGTGGCCCCAAGACGGAGAGAGAGGTGGGTCATCTTGTCCAGGGCCTCCTTATGAGCAGGGTCCCTTCCTCAGAGACCTCACCACCCGCCCCATCTGGCCAGAGTTGGGACCTGCGCCCACCCTGACCCAGGCTTCTGCCGGCAGAATGGGTGTCTCACTGCTGCCTCAAACCGTATGCACCCCTGAATGCAGAGGGGTCTCTGTCCCCAAGGGCTGGAGAAGCAAGGAGAGTCAGTAGAAGGACAAGGCAAGTGTAGGGGAGGCCGCAGTGTGCGCTCGGGGGTGCGGCTTCGTGCCTTTCTGGCCAGATGTGCAGAGGCCCGGTGGCTGTGACATCTTAACAGTCAATGGGTAGCTTAAGTGGCAGAGGTCAGCGAGTGGCTGAGGAGGTCGGGGGATGAGAGGTGCCGAGGCCTAGGTTATGCATCAGGTGGGGCCTAGGTGGGTGAGGAGGTGGGCAGGCTCAAGCTTAGCTTGCACCGGAAGGACACTGTGCAAGGACTGGATGGTGCTGGCAAGAGAGTGGCCAGGGGACTTCCTAGGTTCTCTGAGGAGGGGACAGCCTGAAGATGGAAGGATGAAGCTGGGATCCTGTGAGAGGGAGGGCAGGGCCCGAGAGTAGGAGGAGCTGGTCTGTGTGGGCACGAGGCTGTGAACAGGCCCTCGTGGATGGTGAGTCCCTGGGGAAGGGGAGGCCCCTGTGGCTGAGAGGTGGCCAATGGGACACCTAGATCCCCATCTGCATTCTCACGGGGCACCCCTCCTTCTCTCCCTTCAGTTATCTGCAAGCAGCAGACCCCGGAGCTGGAGCCAGCCGCTGCCATGCCGCCCCTTCCACAGCCCCCGCTGGCCCCCGCCGCGCCCATCCCACCGGCCCAGGGTGCGCCGTCCATGGACGAGCTCATCCAGCAGAGCCAATGGAACCTCCAGCAGCAGGAGCAGCACTTGCTGGCACTCAGACAGGTACGAGTCCGCCCCCTCCTCAGCCAGACACCAGCAGCTCCCCTGTGCCTCTGTTTTTGCGTCTGCTCATCAGAATGAATAACAGGTGTCAGTGAGGACAGGGCCTGCCCTGCCACCCAGGGCTTGGTGCATGTCAGCCACTGTCACCCCCAGCCCTGATGCCAGACACGGAGGCTGCTTCTCATCTCAGTGAAGCCACTGGACATGTGTGTACCCATCACCCTGGGGTGGACCCCCTTAGTGGGACTGGGGCACGTGTGAACCTTGAAGCTCCCTAACGGCTGTGGCCAGGCAGCCTCTGGTGCCTACCATTGGCCCCACCACACAGTAGCTAGGTCACCTGGAGCTGTTGGTTGGGGAAGGACCCCCCCCCCTTTTTTTTTTTTTGAGTCTTGTTCTGTCACCCAGGTGGGAGTGCAGTGGCGCGATCTCGGCTCACTGCAGCCCCTGCCTCCCAAGTTCAAACGATTCTCCTGCCTCAGCCTCTGGAGTAGCTGGGATTACAGGCATGCATCACCACACCCAGCTAATTTTTGTATTTTTAGTAGAGATGGGGTTTCACCAGGTTGGCCGGGCTGGTCTCAAACTCCTGATCTCAGGTGATCCACTTGGCCAGAAGGACCCTTTTGTCCTTCCTGGTCCAACAGTTTGATAACGTTTGCCAAATGGAATACAGGTGCATTGACTGGGCGTGGTGGCTCACACCTGTAATCCCAGCACTTTGGGAGGCTGAGACGGCGGATCATGAGGTCAGGAGCTCGAGGCTAGCCTGGCCAACATGATGAAACCCTGTCTCTACGAAAAATACAAAAATTAGCTGAGCATGGTGGTGCACGCCTGTAATCCCAGCTACTTGGAAGGCTGAGGCAGGAGAATTGCCTGAACCCGGGAGGAAAAGGTTGCATGAGCCGAGATCACACCACTGCACTCCAGCCTGGGTGACAGAGCAAGACTCAGTCTCGGAAAAAATAAATAAATAAAAGACTACAGGTGCATTGCCAGAAAAACGAGAGGAATAGAATACCAAACCTCCAAAACACCAGCCCTATGCTTAGTACTAGGTTCAGGGCATAAAATCACACTGTCATATTGCTCTCAGAAAGTTCCAGCTGGGAGCAGTGGGCTCAGCCTGTAATCCCAGCACTCTGGGAGGCCAAGGCAGGCGGATCACAGGGTCATGAGTTTGAGACCAGCCTGGCCAATATGGTGAAACCCCGTCTCTAATAAAAAATACAAAAATTAGTTGGGTGCGGTGACAGGTGTCTGTAGTCCCAGCTACTTGGGAGACTGAGGCAGGAGAATTGCTTGAACCTGGGAAGCAGAGTTTGCAGTGAGCCGAGATCATGCCATTGCACTCCAGCCTGGGTGACAGAGCGAGATTCCATCTCAAAAAAAAAAAGGAAAGTTCCAGAATGCTCAACCTCAGCTTGCTTCTGTTCATCATGGAGTGGGAGGCCTGCCTTGACCAGCCGTAACTGACTGCTGGTCCCCATGGCAGCTCTGTTTTTACCAGTCGCACTTTAACCTGCGTTTCCTCTTGAGGAATGAGATTGTCCCCTTCTTGCTTCACTAGAGGCCATGGGTGTGTCCTCTTCCTCTACTGCCTGTTCACACCATCCTTCATTTTTCTTTTTTTTTCTTTTTTGTTGTTTTGTTGTTGTTAGAGACAAGGTCTTGCTCTGTCACTCAGGCTGGAGTGCAGTGGTACAGTCACAGCTTACTGTAACTTTGAACTCCTGGGTTCCAGCGATCCTTCTGCCTCAGCCTTCCAAGTAGTTGGGAACACAGGCACACACTACCATGCTCAACTGATTTGTATTTTGTTTTTTGTAGAGATGAGGTCTCGCTACGTTGCCCAGGTGGTCTGGAGCTCCTCGGCTCAAGCGATCCTCCCGCCTCAGCCTCCCAAAATGCTGGGATTACAGGCATGAGCCACCGCGCCCTGCCTTTGCTTTTTGTTGAGTTGGTTTGCAGAGGTTGTTTGTTCCTCTGGGCTGCAGTGTTTTCCTTGGTTACCTGGAGGGCAGGTGTTGTCTCCTGGTATGTGCTGTCAGTGCGCTGCCCACTCCGGGAGGGACTGTCACAGATTCACGGCAGGCATGACAGACAGAATCTCCTTGTGCTGGGGACAAGCAAGGGAGCTGATGGCCAGAGCAGCCCAGAGTCCGGGCATCGCCACCATGTCCCCACCCCGCCCCTGCTGAGCCAGGCCGGAGGGCTCGGGCTGCAGGTCCCTCCTCATGTGCTCTCGGCCCCACTGACCCCCCCGCAGGAGCAAGTGACAGCGGCCGTGGCCCACGCGGTGGAGCAGCAGATGCAGAAGCTTCTGGAGGAGACCCAGCTAGACATGAACGAGTTTGACAACCTGCTGCAGCCCATCATCGACACGTGCACCAAGGATGCCATCTCGGTGAGGGGCCGGCGCTTCCCAGAGCCCAGCTTCCCCCTGGTCCCGCCCTGAGGCAGGGCCTGCCGCAGCCAGTCTGGGCTAAGGGCTGTTACGATGGGTGCCTTTCCCTCCCGCCTTGAGCACCCTCCTGAGGCTGTGGGACCCTGTGCCCCCCACCCTTATGGTGTGTCCTTCCCCGGGCTGATGGTGACACGCTCTCAGGGATGCAGTGGGTGCCTGGGGGAGCCACGGCCCTGCTCACTCATCATCGGCTCGGTTGTTGCAGGCCGGGAAGAACTGGATGTTCAGCAATGCCAAGTCCCCGCCGCACTGTGAGCTGATGGCCGGCCACCTCCGGAACCGCATCACAGCTGACGGGGCGCACTTCGAGCTGCGGCTGCACCTCATCTACCTGATCAACGACGTGCTGCACCACTGGTGAGCGCCACCGCCCCGTGCCCAGAGCGCCACTTCCTCACTCTCCTCCTCCTCAACCCCTCCTGGGCGGCCGCTTGCTCCAATCAGCTTGGCTTGGCCTGTCCTGAGACTAGGGGGCACTTGTCCAGGGAGCCCGGGTCGGGGGGTCTCTGTCAGCCATCAGGCTTCTGTCTGCAGGACTGTGGGATCTAGGTGTCCCATGCACCTTCACTGCATGCCCTGTCCTCTCCCCTAGACCCCAGCCGCACCTGTCACATTGCTGTCTTCTGGGGGCCACTGTTCCCTGTGCCCCTTGCTCTCTTGGCGTTTCCTTGTTGCCTTCTCGGCCACAGCCTCCTTGGCTTCTGTGTCTTTCTCTTTCCCTCGTCACTGATTTGCACGCACACACACACACGCACAGTCACCTGACTTTGCTCAGCCATCAGGACCCTCCTTTGGGGTCCTCTTCTCCAGCCCTGACCCGTCTCTCAGGCTTCAACAGAGCCACCTCTGCCCACCCTCTATCCCCACCCAGCCCTCACCCTTCCCACTGTTGCTGTCTCCACCCTCCCCAAGGTTGGGCGGGTATTTCCTTCTACAGGGTCACCGGGGCTCTTCTCACAAAAATTAGAAAAAGAACAAAACAATAGAACCCCAGGCCAAAGGCCCACACTTGGAGGAGGAGACAGGCATTGCTACTGAGCCTAGCGGGCAGCAGTCCTGGCCGGGTGCCTTGTGTGCCTCTACACTGGGCCAGTCTGCCAGCACCCATCTCGCCCCATCTACCACATGCAGCACTGCCTGAGTCCCTCTTCCCTCCCCACCTCAGTCCCTGTTTGTCTCCTGCTGGGAAGTGAGCTGCGGCTCGGCACCACCTCTGCCCTTCTGCTCCTCCTCGTGCCTCCTCTTCTCCCTGCCTCTGAGTCAGGGGCACCTTGCACGGATGCATAGTTTCCCGCATTCTCCAGCCACGTGCCTCTCTAGCTCCACTCTGTCCGAAGCCAAGTGCTGCTCACCCGGCCCAGGCCCTTGCTCCCCTGAGCTCCCTGCAACAAGCTGGGGGCTGAGGGGCTTCCAGCTGCTCCCCTCCTGTCCCGCGTCCCTCCCCGGGGGCAGCCGTCTCCCTGCGCAGCTGCAGGGGCCTCCCAGGCCAGGTATGCACAGTGTCCTGTGCAGCACTGCACAGCGGCCCTGAGAGGACATGTGCCCAGCACCTCCCCCTGCTGGGCATCCAGTCACTCTTCTAAAGCATCTTAGGTGCCTGAGGGACTGGGCACCCTCCCTCCTCCTCCCAAGAGGCCTGGCCTGGGCCGAGGTTTCCTTGTGCCTAGCGAGTGACAAAGACAAGACCCCCACTCCGCAGCAGTCCCATCCCGCCCATCGCACACAGGCAGGGGCTCCCGCGGGCCCATGTCCCTTCATCCTCAGTGCCACCCAAGAGGGAAGGAGGGAAGGTTATTTCCTATCTAGGGGACTGGACCAAAAGGCCTTGCTCAGAACGGCCCCAGGCACGTTCTCTCCTTCCCCTGCTTGCTGTTTTTCCATCCGTCCCTTCCTCGAGCCCAGGCACCAGCACAGGTCTCGTGGGAGCCCATCCATCTCCCTGACCGGGTTGGGGACCCGATTCCCGAGAAGGCAGAGGGCGCTGAGGCTGGAGCCGCGATGGTAACGGGCGCGTGGCCGGGTCCCGCCCCAGGGCCCTGACGCGCGGAAAGTCTCTCCCTCACAGCCAGCGCAAGCAGGCCCGGGAGCTGCTGGCCGCCCTGCAGAAGGTCGTGGTGCCCATCTACTGCACCAGCTTCCTGGCCGTGGAGGAAGACAAGCAGCAGAAGATCGCCCGGGTGCGTTGGCCCCGGGCCGGGGATTGGGCGAGACCGGGACACGCAGGCCTTCCCCTCCCCACTGACCCGGCCTCTCTCCCCTCCCACCCCCAGCTCCTGCAGCTTTGGGAGAAAAACGGCTACTTTGATGACTCCATCATTCAGCAGCTACAGAGCCCGGCCCTGGGGCTTGGTCAGTACCAGGTGAGTGTCCCTGTCCACCCACACCTCACCCTAGAGCTAGGGCGGGTGCCCCAGGAGGGTTTGGGAATGTGAGGACAGCAGCTGCCACCCCAGCAGGTCCCAGAAGCCAGAGAGCCCATGTCCCCTGCCTGTGCTAGGAGTAGCCAGTGGGTATTGACCAGAGAGTCCCAGGTGACATTTCCGAGGCCTTAGGTGTGTCTCCCTGACTTTCCTGGCACACTAGAACCAGGCGGCCTTTCGGAGTCACTGCACGTGGCCCATTTGCTCTGGTGGTCAGGCATGTTCCAGCGTGATGGAAGCGTGAGGAAGCCCAGACGTGGCTTAGGCTGTGGCAGCCCCTCCTGCTGAGAGCCACATGGCGAGTGGGAGGCAGAGCCCATGAGCGTGTCCCAGAATGTTGGTGGGCAGTGTTCGCTGAGCAGCCACGCAGTGGCCAGGACACGGCTGTCATTGCTCGTTCCTGTTAACAGGGAATCGTAAACCACGCTGCAACGAACATCCTCATCCCCAAATCTGTGGCCAAATCCCAACGCACACTCTGGTTGCCCAGACTGTGTTGGCTGTTTCACGTGACGGTTCCCTGTCCGCCTGCCCCAGGTCCCCCAGGCTCTGCTGCTTTCCAGGCGTTTGTCCTCTGGCGCCAGGCAGCGAGCCCCAAAGCCGCGTACTGAGCAGCGGGTGCTCTTCTCTCTCCCAGGCCACCCTCATCAATGAGTACTCCTCGGTGGTCCAGCCAGTGCAGCTGGCCTTCCAGCAGCAGATCCAGACCCTCAAGACACAGCACGAGGAGTTCGTCACCAGCCTGGCCCAGCAGCAGCAGCAGCAGCAACAGCAGCAGCAGCAGCTCCAGATGCCGCAGATGGAAGCTGAAGTCAAGGCCACGCCTCCGCCACCTGCCCCACCCCCGGCCCCAGCACCTGCCCCTGCCATCCCGCCCACCACCCAGCCTGGTACGGGGCTCCCTCAGCCCAGCCTGCCCCCAGGAAACAGTCCCCAGAGGCTGGGCACCGAGTGTAGTCAGAAAGCAGTCTGCCACCCTCCAACACAGTTCTGGTTCCCTTGTCCCGGGCCTGCTCCTAGGCCCAGGTTTTCATCCATTTACAAGCACAAGCCAGGTGACCTTAGAGTAAAACTCCAACCATCCCATTCCTGAACAGCAGAAGGTCTGTTTCCTGTTCCTAGAGAAGAGAATACCCAGATCATTCCCCAAGACTAGGGTAACTATTACATCAGGCAGGAAGGACAATGCACGGACTGAGAATATAATTGGCCAGGTGTGGTGGCTTACGCTTGTCATCCCAGCACTTTGGGAGGCAAGGCGGGCAGATTGCTTGAGCCCAGGAGTTTGAGATTAGCCTGGGCAACATGGTGAAACCCCGTCTCTACTAAAAATAGAAAAATGGTGCTCACCTGTTGTCCCAGCTACTTGGGGACTGAGGTGGGAGGATCACTTGAGCCCATGAGATTGAGGCTGCAGTGAGCCATATTTACACCACTGCACTCCAGCCTGGGTAACAAAACGAGACCCTGTCTCAGAAAATGCAATCTAGTGTCCCTTCTGAAAAAGACACAGAAATACTGAAGGAGGCCGGGCGCGGTGGCTCAAGCCTGTAATCCCAGCACTTTGGGAGGCCGAGGCGGGCGGATCACGAGGTCAGGAGATCGAGACCATCCTGGCTAACACAGTGAAACCTCGTCTCTACTAAAAATACAAAAAATTAGCCGGGCGTGTTGGCGGGTGCCTGTAGTCCCAGCTACTTGGGAGGCTGAGGCAGGAGAATGGTGTGAACCCGGGAGGCGGAGCTTGCAGTGAGCCGAGATCGCGCCACTGCACTCCAGCCTAGGGGACAGAGAAAGACTCCGTCTCAAAAAAAAAAAAAAAAAAAAAGAAATACTGAAGGAAATCTTAGCAGAATCTAGCAAAGGATTTTGTTTTTTGTTGTTGTTTTTTTTTTTTTTTGAGACGAAGTCTCGCTCTTATTGCCCAGGTTGGGCTACAGTGCCGTGATCTCGGCTCACTGCAACCTCCGCCTCCCGGGTTCATGCCATTCTCCTACCTCAGCCTCCCGAGTAGCTGGGACTACAGGTGCCCGCCACCACGCCCAGCTAATTTTTTGTATTTTTAGTAGCGACGGGGTTCCACTGTGTTAGCCAGGATGATCTCAATCTCCTGACCTCATGATCCGCCAGCCTCGGCCTCCCAAAGTGCTGGGATTATAGGCATGAGCCACCGTGCCCGGCCTAGCAAAGGATTTTAAAATTACATTCTGATCAAAGAAGTTTTGTTCCAGGAATATGAGGATTGTATAGGATAGAAAACAGATTGTGGAGAAATGACCTTTTAATTAGATACAGGAAAGGTGTCTAATCAAATTGTGTGGATAGAAATTCTTCAGCAAACCAAGAAGGCAGGAGTGAGGCATGTGTCTTGTAAAGCTTTGAAAAGGACAGATGTGTGTCATTTTCAAGGTCGAAACCTCCCCTCACCCGGTCCCCTTCCTGGAGGCCAGTGATAGTCATGGTTTTAGTAGGTCCTGAAGCGATCCATTGGGCACTAAAAGCTGTAGTCTGGTTTGCTCTGGGGTAGTGTGGAGAGGAGACAGCGCCTCCTGCTGCCAGGCCTGCTCTAACTGCCTGTCACTTGGATTTAGATGACAGCAAGCCTCCCATCCAGATGCCTGGCTCTTCAGAGTACGAAGCCTCAGGAGGGGTCCAGGATCCTGCAGCCGCTGGCCCCCGGGGCCCCGGGCCACACGACCAGATCCCACCGAACAAGCCCCCTTGGTTTGACCAGCCTCACCCCGTGGCTCCTTGGGGCCAGCAGCAGGTATTGATTGGAACCTGGGGTGGGAGCAGATGGGGCACACTTGGCCTGATGGGGTAGCCTCCCCTATGCCAGTTGGTGGGCATTGAGTGGCTTACTGGGGAACGAGGGATATTCTGTGACAGAGCTTATGCTGGGTTAGTGACAGCCCTGTCTTCCTGTGGCTCTGGGACAGGTCGAGTGACAGGTCTTCACGTCCGTTCCCCGAGCTTTGATGGTTTGGGCTTCTCTGTATTCTAGATCCCCATTTTCCTGCGAGTGCAGGGAAGTTTAACGCCACAAGGCACGGCAGGGTGTTCTGTTTCCTGTCCTTAAACAGGTTCAGCTAGTTGAGTGTCAGTGTTTTGTCATCCTGGAAAGAAGAAGGTGCTTTTGTAAGGAAAGGGGGATGTCAGAAATGTCAGGCTTATTGCCCCTGGGAGGCCTCACATGCAGCTTTGCTATGGGTCACATACCCCTGGGCCAAGGCAGGGGCCACTTCATCTGGCACAGCATGGCTGTGAAGTGCCCTGGAGCGTGCTGGGTCCACTTAGAGCACTGAGGCACAGCCCCGGGCCTTCCCGGGCGCGACTTTCCCCCTTGACCGTGGTTGGCTTTGCAGCGTGGCCTTTCCAGGTGACTCCCTGTCTGCAGGGACAGGTGTAAGAATGGCAAGGAGACTGGCTCTGGACTGAGACTTGGTGCTTGTGGCTTTGAGCCTCCCACCCCCAGCTTCAGGATACAAAGCTGATTTAGGTTCAAATCTTTTGAACCTCACAAAAGATTGGACACCCCCATAAAGACAGCTGCCACCTCCGAGTGCTGGCCGGGAGCCAGATGGTGGTGGCTGTTTTGCAGGTACCCTCTGCTGGGGGAGCAGTTCTTGTCCCTGTTCTGTGGGTATGGAAACAGGCCCTTAGTGTCTCTAGGCTCAGTCTTTTCGCAGACCAGAGGGTTGGGCTCAGGACAATGGGCACGCCCCTCACTGAGGGTGCCCGCTAGGCCAGCAGTGCATCCTGCAGTCCACACTGAGAAACAGCAGCCTGGCCTGCTTGACTTGGCCATGTGTGGTCTTAACACTAGAAGTAATTTCTCGAGGCAGGAAGATTGCCTGAGGCCAGGAGTTTGGGACCAGCCTGGGCAACAAAGCAAGACTCCATCTCTACAAAGAGTAAAAATAAGCTGGCATGGTGGTGCACACCTGTCGTCCCAGGTACACAGCGGTCTGAGGCAGGAGGATTGGCTCAGCCAGGACTTCAGGCTTCATTGAGCTATGGTCGTGCCACTGCATTCTAGCCTGGGTGACAGAGTGAGACCTTGTCTCTAAAAAAGAAAAGGCTGGGCATGGTGGCTCACGCCTGTAATCCTAGCAGTTTGGGAGGCTGAGGTGGACAGATCATTTGGGGTCAGGAGTTTGAGACCAGCCTGGCCAACATGGTGAAACCTCACCTCTATTAAAGATAAAAAAGTAGCCGGGCATGGTGCCAGGCACCTATAATCCCAGCTACTCGAGAAGCTGAGGCAGGAGAATCACCTGAACGCGGTATGTGGAAGTTGCAGTGAGCCAAGATCGCGCCACTGTACTCCAGCCTGGGCAACAGAGCGAGACTGTCTCAAATTAAGAAAAAGAAAAACAAGTAGTTCCTGATATTTAATATCTGGCTCTCAGGCTTCTCTTGGAATCCTGGAGAATGTGGCGGCCTGGGCCATCCTCCCCTTAGTAGGGGTCAGCGCAGTTACCCAGCCGTGACCCTAGACACCGGCCTTCTCATTGGCCTCTGCGCTCCTCCCGTCTCCTGCTCAAGCTGGAGTTTGCCCTCCTCGCTTTAAGTCTCCAGAACAGAAGCTGGTGAGGGAAGAACCTCCCATCTTCAGTATCTGCCCAGCAGACGGCTTTTGGGGAGAGGGGGAGTGAGGCAGGGCAGGGGGTGTCTGAGCCCTGCCCCGTGGGTGACTGGGGTGCTCTGAAAAGCGATACCGTCTGTGCCTCTGCACCATGCCCCTGAGGGACGAGGGAGCTGGCATTTGTCTGGCAGTAGTAGCGGGGAGCACCTCGTGGCCTGTGCAGCCTGTGTGTGGGTGCAGCGCGCCCCAGTGGGAGAAACAGCCCCGGGACTGAGATGCGGGTGCAGCGGTTGGGGGTCTGGTCATTTTGCAGCAGCATGTGGTCGGGGCTGAGAGCAGGTGCCCAGCATCCCCGTAGGCGTCAGCGTAGGAGGCGCCCCAATGTGGCCAGGGCAGCGCCTCCATGGTCTGAGCCAGTGCTGTGATGCTGCCAAGCGCTGGGGCCCAGACCGCGCAGGGCTCACGCCTGTCCCTTCCCTTGCAGCCACCAGAGCAGCCGCCCTACCCGCACCACCAGGGCGGCCCACCCCACTGCCCCCCCTGGAACAACAGCCACGAGGGCATGTGGGGTGAGCAGCGCGGTGACCCCGGCTGGAACGGCCAGCGCGATGCACCCTGGAACAACCAGCCCGACCCCGCCTGGAACAACCAGTTCGAGGGCCCCTGGAACAGCCAACACGAGCAGCCACCCTGGGGCGGGGGCCAGCGCGAGCCGCCCTTCCGCATGCAGCGGCCCCCACACTTCCGGGGGCCCTTCCCGCCCCACCAGCAGCACCCACAGTTCAACCAGCCTCCGCACCCCCACAACTTCAACCGCTTCCCGCCCCGCTTCATGCAGGACGACTTCCCGCCACGGCACCCCTTCGAGCGGCCGCCCTATCCCCACCGCTTCGACTACCCCCAGGGGGACTTCCCTGCCGGTGAGTGTACGGGCGCCTGGGTAGGGCCTGGGGGAGGCACCCATGGCTCGCCTGCTGAGCAGGCTGGTGGCGCTGCTTGTGGTCCTGGCGTGCTCCCGAGTGCACAGTGACAGGCACAGGGTCATGGGACGTCGGAGGAGCCCAGCCTGGGTTCTCAGGAAGTGGGGGCACAGACTCAGCTTTGCCGCCCTGATTAGGCCCGGTTGGCCGCAGATGAGGCAGATCCAGTAGGGAAAGGTTCCTGCCGTGGGTGGGCGTGGTGAGGGCAGGGCGGGGCCTCGTTTTTTTTTTACTGCTGCTGCTTGCTTTTTGCATCAGTTTTCCCGTTGTATTAGTTCGTTTAAAAAATCAATACTTGGTGTGGTGTTGGGCACCTATGGTCCTAGCTGCTCAGAAGGCTGAGGTTGTGGTAAGCTGTGATCGCATCACTGTATTCCACTCTGGGCGACAGACTGTCTCAAAAAAAAACAAAAAACTAGTTTTCTTTTTTAAAAAAATTTTGTTATTTTATTTTAAATAGAGATGGGGTCTTGCTATGTTGGCCAGGCTACTCTCAAACTCCTGGGCTCAAGCAGTCATCCCCCCTCAGCCTCTAGAGTAGCTGGGTCTACAGATGTGAGCCACCGTGCCCAGTATCTTTGTTATTGATTTTATTATTTCTAATCTTTTAGTACTTTTTTTTTTTTTTGAGACACAGTCTCACCCTGTTGCCCAGGCTGGAGTGCAATGGCGCAATCTCAGCTCACTGCAACCTCCGCCTCCCGGAATCAGGTGATTC
This sequence comes from Symphalangus syndactylus, assembly GCF_028878055.3. Taxonomy (NCBI): domain Eukaryota; kingdom Metazoa; phylum Chordata; class Mammalia; order Primates; family Hylobatidae; genus Symphalangus; species Symphalangus syndactylus. The sequence continues at coordinate 42,657,115 of NC_072435.2, read as the reverse complement.
TCCTGCCTCAGCCTCCCGAGTAGCTGGGATTACAGGTGTGCGCCACCACGCCTGGCTAATTTTTTGTATCTTTAGTAGAGACAGGGTTTCACCATGTTGCCCAGGCTGGTCTCGAACTCCTGACCTCAGGTGATCCGCCCGCCTCGGCCTCTCAAAGTGCTGGGATTACAGGCGTGAGCCACCTCACTTGGCTTTTTGTTGTTGTTGTTGTTTGTTTTTTTGAGACTGAGCCTCACTGTCGCCCAGGCTGGAGTGCAGTGGCGCAGTCTCGGCTCACTGCAGCCTCCTCTTGGGTTCAAGTGATTCTCCCACCTTGGCCTCCTCAGTAGCTGGGATTACAGGCACCAGTCACTATGCCCAGCTAATTTTTGTATTTTTAGTAGATGGGGTTTCGCCATGTTGGCCAGGCTGGTCTCAAACTCTGGGCCTCAAGTGATCCACCCATCTTGGCCTCCCAAAGTGCTGAGATTACAGGCATGAGCCACCATGCCCGGCCTTCTCTCTTTAAATACATTTCTGATTATAAATGCATCTTGGAGACCGCTTGGCACATTTATTGCTTTTACTTTTTGGCTTGGGCTGACATGATAAAAGTCTTGCAGCCTGGACGGCTTCAACAGCTGGAATGTATTGTCTTAAGGATCTGGGGGCTGGAGGTCCAAGGTGGAAGTGTGGCGGGTTCGGGTTAGTGTCTCGGAGGCCTGTCTCCTTGGCTCACAGGTGACCGTCTTCTCTCTACGTGTCTGTGTCCTAATCTCTTATTGTAACGACAACAGTCACATTGGATTAGGGCCACCATGGCTTTATTTTAACTCATTTGTGTCTTTAAAGGCCCTGTCTCCAAATACAGTTCCATCCTGAGCTACTGGGGGCTGGGACTTCAGCGTATGGATTCGGAGGGTCACAACTTAGCCCTCACATTGCAGTTTTGGGGTTTTATGGTTTTCTTCTCTCAGCCTCAAGCTCCCTCGGCTGTGCCTATGGATGCGGGACAGGCCCCTCGGAGCCTGGCTCCTCTGTGCTTCGCTGCCTGGTCTTAAGCAGTGAGAGAAGGTGTTGGGCAGGCTTCCAGGAGGGGTTGGCCTCCTGGCCCTTCGCTGAGCCCCTTCCCTCCAGCACTTGTCACCTGGGAGATCCTGACTGGCCTGTGGTCCTGAGGCAAGTCTCTGTTTTGCAGAAATGGGGCCTCCTCACCACCACCCTGGCCACCGCATGCCTCATCCTGGCATCAACGAGCACCCGCCCTGGGCTGGACCCCAGCACCCCGACTTCGGCCCTCCCCCCCACGGCTTCAACGGGCAGCCCCCGCACATGCGGCGACAGGGCCCGCCCCACATCAACCACGATGACCCCAGCCTGGTCCCCAACGTGCCCTACTTCGATCTCCCTGCTGGGCTGATGGCGCCCCTTGTGAAGGTAATGCCCCACGGCAGGCTCCAAGCTGAGCATGCTTACCACACTGGCCCCCGTTTCTCCTCGTGAAAAGTGAACACACGGGACCGGGTGCCTCCCGGGGCTCCCCTTCCTCATCTCCCATTCCCTAGGGACCCTGATCCGTCAGTGGGAGGTGTCCAAACCGGAGTTGCACGGTGTGGCCGTAAGCGACGCCATGTCTGCCCTGACCCTCCTATCCCTCCCGCCGCAGGGAGCTTCAGCCATGTGGGGCCAGCTGGGCTATGAGGCTCGAGTCCTCCCTTCGTCCTTTTTGGTCCAGGCCCTCAGAAGCACCTTGTCCCAGGGCTGCTGATGGAGGGAATGTCTTAGAAGGGGCACCTGTGAGCTGTGCCTGCCAAGCACAGAGGGAGGGGGGTGGCCCTGGAGGAGCTGGGCAGAGCTGGCAGCAGCTGATACCACTGTGGGGTGGCCGGAGCATAGGACAAGAGGTGAGGCAAGAAGGGGCCAGGTCTGGCCGGGCGCGGTGGCTCACGCTTGTAATCCCAGCACTTTGGGAGGCCGAGGCGGGTGGATCACGAGGTCAGGAGATCGAGACCATCCTGGCTAACACGGTGAAACCCCATCTCTACTAAAAAATACAAAAAATTAGCCAGGCGTGGTGATGGGCACCTGTAGTCCCAGCTACTCGGGAGGCTGAGGCAGGAGAATGGCGTGAATCTGGGAGGCGGAGCTTGCACTGAGCCGAGATCACGCCACTGCACTCCAGCCTGGGCGAGAGCGAGACTCTGTCTCAAAAAAAAGGGGGGGGCTGGGGGGCTCCAAGGGCATGCTGACCACTGCCACTTCCCATCCCCCCTCAGACACATCCACCTGAAGTCCAGGCAGACTTCATGGAGCCATGGGCAGCAGGGAGAGCTGCGGGCAGGGGCCCTGGCAAGCCAGGCAGGGCAGGGCAGGGCCTCAACGGGAGGACAGAGACAGAGCAGAAGGGGGAGACAGGCCAGCGGGCTCCGGGGCTGGGACTGAGGCTGAGGCTGTTCTGAGGGAGGGGCCCAGGGTAGGCATTGCGAGCAAAGGGTGACGTGAGGGGCCCGCTGCATGTCTGTGAATAAACCAGGGGGTGTTCATGTCACCCGAGTTTGGAGACCATGTTCCCTGTGGGTGATTTTCTGAAGAGAGAACCCTGTGATTGTCATCAGCCTTAGAGCAGCTGTGACCCACCATGGTTGGTGTGGCTGAGGTCCTGCAAGAGAGTGGGTTCCCCAAGAGGGAAGCATGAGGAGCTCTGGTGCCCAGGGTACCCTTGACACTGAACCTGGGCCCTGCCCTGACCCCACTCCCTGCAGACCCTGGGTGGGCCTGAGAGGGTTCTGCCCAGGCAAGGTGACAGCTGGGTTCTCTGCTGCAGCTGGAAGATCACGAGTACAAGCCTTTGGACCCTAAAGACATCCGCCTCCCACCCCCCATGCCGCCCAGCGAGAGGCTGCTGGCTGCAGTGGAGGCCTTCTACAGCCCCCCGTCCCATGACAGGCCCAGGAACAGGTAAGGGGCCCAGGTTGGTGGGGCGGGCAGGAGGCCTCTGTCCCCTCTCCCGGCTCTCTGCAACCACACCTTCTGCCCAGGCTAGAAAATGTGGCTGTCCCTCAGGAGGAACTGCCCTCCCCCCGCCCCTGAGTGACAAGTGTGTGTCACAGGCACAGCACACACGTGGCCCTCAATGAAGAGCATTTTAATGGAGACACATCAGAAGAACTTAGGGAAGGTGTGGCATGGCGGCACGTCTCAAGCAGCCGGCTGCCACAGGGCCCTCAGCTTACCCTTTCCAGTGGTCACCCCTCCTTCCTATCCTGGGCTGCAGGCCTGTGCACCCGTGAGTCAGCGTTCCTGTTCCCCAGTTGCACAGACCATGGGTCCCCACCACCTCAGTGGAACAGCAGGGTGGCAAGGGCGTGGACACTAGAGCCACTGGGCTACAGGAGGACAGCCCTGTGGGAATGCTGAACCAAGCTCTACTGCGCCCATGCTCGGAGTCCACAGCCACAGGGCCATGTACTCCCCAAGGTCCTGTGGATTAACTCCTGATGACTTTTTCACAAGTTCCTTGTGGGTGGGTGTCACGTGGTCACACAGGGAATGCCGTGTCTTACAGTGAAGGCTGGGAGCAGAACGGCCTCTATGAGTTCTTCCGAGCAAAAATGCGGGCCCGGCGGAGGAAAGGCCAGGAGAAGAGGAACAGGTAAAAGCGCAGACATCTGCAGTGGCCGGGCGGCCAGGCCGCACAGCTTGTGATGGGTGGGAGCAGACCCCAGATAACGCTCATCACATCCGCCCTCACACAGCCTGTGCCTATGGGGCGGTGTTTTCCGCAAGGCCTGAATTCACACAGCAGCAGGCTTGGCCACACTATTTAGGAACTTGATACCATTGCTGTGGCTATGGCGCCACATCCACAGCCAGAGCCCCTGCATCTGGGGTCATCCAGGAACCTGAGGGCCAGGGTGGGCTGGGTGCAGCCCACCCACTGGGGCACCCGATCATCAGGCCTCTCCCCGCAGCGGACCCTCAAGGTCTCGGAGCAGATCCAAGAGTCGAGGGCGTTCTTCCTCCCGCTCCAACTCAAGATCCTCCAAGTCTTCAGGCTCGTACTCAAGGTCAAGGTCGCGCTCCTGCTCCCGTTCCTACTCCCGCTCCAGATCTAGGTAGGCAGAGGCTGCCTCAGGAGGGCAGTGCCTGAGGCCTCTTCCTGTGGCCTCCCCACGACGCCTGGCTGCTGCTGACCCTTGGGCACCCTTCCCTGCAGAAGTCGGAGCAGGTCGCGCTCCTCCAGAAGCCGCTCCCGGTCCCAGTCGCGGTCCCGGTCCAAGTCATACTCCCCAGGAAGAAGACGCCGGTCACGGTCCAGGAGCCCCACCCCGCCGTAAGATCCTGTCTTAAGTGCTGCGTTACGTGCTGCGCTGGTAACGCTGGGAAGCTGCAGTGCTTTGCTGTGAATGTGGAAACATTGGTGGTTAGGAGACTGTGTTAGGAGGCCGCCAGCATTAGCCCAGGGACAGTGGCACCCCTCACCCTTCACCACAGTAACTTGGTGAAGCCTGAGGCGGTAGCTGGGGTCTGCTTTCTAACCACCATCGGGGTTCGAGGTGTCCTGCCCTCAGTGCTGAGCGTGGGGTGGGGGCCAGCGTCTGGAGCCCCCTTATCTAGCTGAGACAGGATAAACGGGTAGAGACGCAAAATCTGCATATAATGTCACCTGGCGACAGCATGCACGCAAGCTGTGGCTGTGAGGCCCTCATCACTGTCATTCCAATAAATGTCTCAGTTACTTCTTAAAAGAATAATTTGTCTCGATTTTAGTTCCTCTGCTGGTCTGGGTTCTAATTCGGCACCTCCTATCCCCGACTCAAGGCTCGGAGAAGAGAACAAAGGCCATCAGATGCTGGTGAAGATGGGTAAGGCGAGGGAATGGGGAGGGCATGGGCAGGGTCCTCATGCGTGCTGGGCCCGGGAGTCACCAGTGCTTTCTCTTCCTCAATGCATGTGGGATGGATGGAGTCAGGCCGGTTCTGACTCTGCCCAGACCCTGTAGACAGGGCCAGCCTGCGGGTTCTCTCTACCCATTTCCCATGTCTACACTGCCTGTCTGGACATTCAGCCCCCCATGTGCACCCCCATCTGCCTCCGTCTTGTTGTGGTTATGACTGCATCTCTGTCTCCAGGCTGGAGTGGCTCTGGTGGCCTCGGTGCGAAGGAGCAAGGGATCCAGGACCCCATCAAGGGCGGGGACGTCCGGGATAAGTGGGACCAGTATAAAGGCGTGGGCGTGGCCCTGGACGACCCCTATGAGAACTACCGCAGGAACAAGAGCTACTCCTTCATCGCCCGCATGAAGGCCAGGGACGAGTGTAAGTAGGCGCCCATGCCGGGAGCTGCGCCAGTGGCCAGCGGTGCCGGCTGTGGGACCTTCCTGGCTGACTGGCAGTGGAAGATCGCAGTGACAGCTCAGTTCTCACACCGTCTCCACTTGTGGAGAGCCACAGGAAGAGAAGGAAGACCAGCGCATGCCCAGTGGGAACGCCGTGCTCCATGGCGTGGAGGGCACAGGTGCCACCCACAAACCACACCAGGAGGCGCTGCAGCCACCAGGGCCCCAGGCTCGTTTTCCTTTATAGTGAAGCAAGAAACACAAGACCCTCTACCCCGAGTAAATTCTTCACCCATGAAGGGATGGATGTGCATCTGCCCTAAGTCAGACTGAAGCCTCCTCTCAGGCTCCAGGAGCATGTGCAGGAGGGATTGGCCTGGGCCAGAGCCGGCACCCCAGCTCCTTCCTCCAGCTCCTTCCTCCAGCTCCCTCCTCCAGCTCCCGGCACCCACCGGCCCTGACCCGGCTTCCCCTCGGCTGTGTAGGGACAAAGCTGAGGCCCAGTGCCATGACTACCCACAGATTGAAAAACAGAAACACAAAACTTTGACTTGACTTGCAAAGTGAAGCAGGGTTTTCGTTTTTACTCTCCTTGGTTTAGTTCTAGAAAGAAGAATATTGACCTGAGAGGAAGCCCAGTCAGATTCTGAAACCCAATTCTTCGAAGGCGTACTGGCCCTTAGTTCAGTTATTTTAGTTGTTTAAGTTGATATTTTTTTTCTGGAATGTAGCCATTTGCTGTTATCTGGGAAACAATATTCTAACAGGAAACCAGCTTAAGACACTTCAGGTCGAGTGCTCCCTCGGAGTCTGTGCCCGTCGCGTCCCCTGCTTGAGTTTCACACTTGGAAGAACCCTGCACCAGCTGGCGTGTGTGACAGCCCAGTCCCATCCAGAGCATGGAGCCCGACCCCAGCCAGCGCCTTCCGCTCCATCATTTCATTTCACACCCCCGAAGGGAGGGGAGGCCAGGAGGGGAGCTGCTCCTGCCAGAAGCTGGTGGGTGACCGTTGGGAATCGGCCACACCTGGTGTCCATGGGCAGCCTGGTGCAATGCCATTCACTTGTACAGAAACATTTTTGAAAAATTATTTTCAATAAGATGCAAAATCTTCCAACTTTTCAACCCACGTGATGAATATTTGATTTTGTTTTAGATTTCCTGTAGCTGTGAATTGTTAAAATGTATGATTCAGGATAAAACGTAAACACGTGCTGTTAGTAATTTCTTGTGGATTTCATTGTTTTGCCTTCAAATAAAGCATTTTTTTAAAGACCTTTCTCCCGCACATGTGTAAGTCAGAAGTGTGCACGGACTGAGTGAGGAGACACGTGTCCTGGTTTGAGCTGTGCAGCCTGGGGTCAGAGGCTGTGTCCAGGGGCTCACATGGTGTCCCCAGCATGCTGACCTGGTCCCATATCCTTATCCTCGAGCAGGGCTTCTGCCATCCACCCTGCCTCCCTCTGGCTCACTGGGATGCCAGGACCTGCCTGGGTGGAGCTGCTCTGCAGAGGCTGGTGGCCCCTGTTCTGCTGTGAGTGGGGACAGCTCCACTGAAACTTTCCACTGGCCTGTGGTGTCACGGAGCTGGGCATGCTGCTGGGAGAGCTGTCACTGAGCTGGGATTTGGCTCAGAGGAGTCTGGGGCCCTCACCGCAGCACCACCTGGCCCACCATGGAATGTCACACTTGGACACTGATGAGCTCTGTGTTTGTGTGCCTGTGTGTGTGCACATTGGGTACACAGGACGGGATACCTTTTGTTAGATGTCACGTCAAGCTCCACCTGCTGGTGCTCACAGCTCCTTGTTCACCTCCTCCAGGGCGTCCTCCATGGTCAGTGGGGCAGGTCTGTGGCACCTAATGTACTGTCAGGCAGAGGACAGACCACACCATCACCATCGTCACCTCAGTACACTCTTGAGACGGTGCTGGAGGAGGGAGTGGAGCCGGCACCTGTCCCCAGCAGGCTCCTGTCGGGGTGACTGACAAGCGTAAAACCACAGGATGTGTGTGACAGGTTGGCACACGGGGCTGTGGGAACACTGAGGGTAGAGGGACACCCAGGTCAGCCCTGCGAGGGGTGAGCCCTGACAGAGAAAGGGAGGGGTGCCTGTGAGTGCCCTTGGAGTGGCTGAGATCAGGGAGAGGCACCTGGAGCAGACAGCTGGGAGCTATGGTGGGCTGCAGCCAGGTGGCACAGTCAGATGGCTTCTGCCTGCATCGGATGGGTTGATGGATGCCCAACAGAGGCACGAGTTCAAAGCCCCCAGAGTGGTGCAATGAGCAAAGTTGAGATTGTAGAGACCCGTGGGACTCACAACCTGCCCTCTTCAGCAGATAAACCACAAGGAAACGAGAGGCCTGGCGTGCAGGGGACTCAGAGGGCACAATTCCAAAGCAGCGTCCCCGGGCATGTGGGAGAAACACCCAGCCCCAGACCTGCCCTGCCTGCTTGCGGGCCTAGCATCGCTTTCATGGGGCTTCCAGGGGATCCCCAACTGCTCAGCGTTGAGAACCGGTTGCTGCTCTAGATTAAGAGGCTCAAAGGACACATCGGGTAGTATGGACTTTGGATCCAGATTACAAAATTGGAACAAAACACAACTTTAAATCAGACAAGCAGAAATCTCAACACTGGATATTCCTTGATACTTAGTAAATTTGGCTTGTGTATTATCGTATTATGGTTGTTTGTTTGAGACAGAGTCCCACTTTGTCCCTCACTACAGCCTCAACCTCCCCAGCTCAAGTGATCCTCCTACCTCAGCCTCCCAGAGAGCTGGGACTACAGGCACACACCACTATGCTAGGCTAGTTTTTTTGTATTTTTTGTAGGATGGAGTCTTGCTATGTTGCCCAGGCTAGTCATGAACTCCTGGGCTCAAGCGACCCCCCCTGCCTCAGCTTCCCAAAGTGTTGGGATTACAGGAGTGAGCCACCACACCTGGCCTTTAACATCACTTTTTAGAGGCCGGGCGCGGTGGCTCACACCTGTAATCCCAGCACTTTGGGAGGCCGAGGCGGGTGGATCACGAGGTCAGGAGATCGAGACCATCCTGGCTAACATGGTGAAACCCCGTCTCTACTAAAAATACAAAAAATTAGCCGGGTGAGGTGGCAGGCGCCTGTAGTCCCAGCTACGCGGGAGGCTGAGGCAGGAGAATGGCGGAACCCCGGGGGGCGGAGCCTGCAGTGAGCCGAGATCGTGCCACTGCACTCCAGCCTGGGTGAAAGAGCGAGACTCCGTCTCAAAAAAAAAAAAAAAAAAAAAAAAAAAAAAAAAAAAACATCACTTTTTAGAAATAAACATTGAAAAATTTGTTATGTAAAATGTTTAAAGCAGGGGGCGGTGGCTCACACCTATAATCCCAGCACTTTGGGAGGCCGAGGTGGGTAGATCACCTGTGGTCGGGAGTTCAAGACCAGCCTGACCGAAATGGAGAAGCCCTGTCTCTACTAAAAATATGAAAAATTAGCTGGGTGTGGTGGTGCGCACCTGTAATCCCAGCTACTCGGGAAGGTGAGGTAGGAGAATCGCTTGAACCCGGGAGGCGGAGGTTGCGGTGAGCTGAGGATCACACCATTGCATTCCAGCCTGGGCAACAAGAGCGAAACTCAGTCTCAAAAAAAAAAAAAAAAAGTTTATAAATAGATCACCATAAAGGACTGCATATAGTATAACGCCATTTCTATATAGAAATACATGGCCAGGCATGGTGGCTCACACCTGTAATCCCCAAAATTAGCTGGGCATGGTGGCAGGCGCCTGTAATCCCAGCTACTTGAGAGGCTGAGGCAGGAGAATCGCTTGATCCCGGGAGGCAAAGGTTGCAGTGAGCCGAGATCACACCACTGCATTCCAGTCTGGGCGACAAGAGCAAAACTCCGTCAAAAAAATAAAAAAAGAAAAAGAAATACGCATACTATGGTTCATACAAAAGTCTGAACAAGTATATTATTATCAACCTGGTAATAGTTACCTCTGAAATTAAGGAGAACTTGCAGGTTACACATCTCTGTAACAAGATTTTCAAAAACAGCCACGTAATTTTTGGTAATCAGATAGTTTTTTTTGAGACGGAGTCTTGCTCTGTCACCCGAGCTGGAGTGCAGTGGCATGATCTCGGCTCACTACAACCTCCACCTCCCAGGTTCAAGCGACTCTCCTGCCTCAGCCTCCTGAGTAGCTGGGACTACAGGCACCCGTCACCACACCTGGCTAATTTTTGTATTTTTAGTAGAGATGGGGCTTCACCACGTTGGCCGGGCTAGTCTCAAACGCCTGATCTCAAGTGATCCCGCCCATCACAGCCTCCCAAAGTACCAGGCGTGAGCCACCGCACCCGGCTGGTAATCAGATAAAAATTCTTAGAGGGTAAAAAAAGAGGTGAGGGTGATTGCTGAGGAGAACAGCTGGGCCGCCACTGGCCCCATCTCGGGGATGTCTCAGGAGGCTCAGGGAAAGGGACAGGACCCCTCCCATGGGAGAAAACAGTGCCACGAACAGTAGGTCACACAGCCCAGGTGGGGCTGGCTACAAGGTACAGGAGCCCAGCACCCCACCCTGTACCAGCTCTTGCCACAGGGTGGCAGGAAATGAGGCTCCCTCCACAGGGAGAGAAGGTGATGGCCCCACTGCATCCCTGCAGCCCTGGGCTGGGCGCTGGAGCCTAGACCCCGGCCCACATCCCCTCAGCCCGGCATCTGGGAGCTGCTGCTCCCCTACCGCCCTGCCCCTGCCCGTGGGGAGCTGCGCTCACCTCTTTGGCCTCCTCCAGGGTGTGGTAGTGGAAGGAGTCCGTGTCCAGGGAGCGCAGGAGGGAGGTGTGCAGGTGCCGGCTGGCCTGGATGAACTGCTGCGTCAGGCTCAGCTGCTGCTTCAGCACATCATGGAGCGCCAGCACGGCCGGGCTGTAGGCGGTCAGGGCTGCCCCAGCTCCGCGTTACTCAGTGGCTTCGCTGGGGCCCCACAAATTCTGCAGCCCCCCCCCCTCCACCGCTCAGGTGCCAGGCTGCTCTCTGAAATCTTTTTTTTTTTTTTTCTAGAGACAGGGTCTCATTCTGCCACCCAGGCTGGAGTACAGTGGTGCCATCACAGCGCACTGCAGCCTCGAACTCCTGCATTTAAGCAACAGTGGCTCACGCCTGTAATCCTAGCACTTTGAAAGGCCGAGACAGGCGGATCACGAGATCAGAAGTTCGAGACCAGCCTGGCCAACATAGTGAAATCCCGTCTCTACTAAAAATACAAAAAAAAATTAGTCAGTTGTAGCGGCAGACACCTGTAGTCCCAGCTACTTGGGAGGCTGAGGCAGGAGAATTGCTTGAACCCGGGAGGCAGACGTTGCAGTGAGCCAAGATCACGCCACTGCACTCCAGCCTGGGTGACACAGCAAGACTCCGTCTCAAAAAAAAAAAAATTAAAAAATTGAAAAGGGAAAAAAATAGTAAGTACCAGATGGACCCCTACGCATATCACAAGCCTTTAGTGGCTCCACTGGACTCAGCAAAGACTAAACTCTCTAAGATGGCTGTTGGGGCCCCTTCCTCATGCCTCAGGCTGGACTGGAGCCTTTCTGAGGGCCACAGAGACTCAGCCCAGGAGGCAAGGGGCATGTCTACCCAGGCTGTGCAACTCAGTATCAGTCAAATAAATGTCTTCAGGGGAAATAAACTATGGCTTATTGATGTAATGCCACCAAGGGGAACATACAAAAGTGGCCTTGTGCCAGGCAGGGTGGCTCATGCCTGTGATCCCAGAACTTTGGGAGACCGAGGTGGGCAGATCATTTGAGGTCAGGAGTTCGAGACCAGCCTGGCCAACATGGAGAAACCCTGTCTCTACTAAAAATACAAAAATTAGCCGGGCATGGTGGCACATGCCTGTAATCCCAGCTACTCGGGAGGCTGAGACAGGAGAATCGCTTGAACCGAGGAGGCAGAGGTCGCAGTGAGTGGAGATCGCGCCACTGCACTCCAGCCTGGGAACAGAGCGAGACTCTGTCTCAAAACAAACAAACAAAAAAAGTGGACTTGTTGGGGTGCAGGGCACACAAGCATCACTCTTCACCCTCTTGTTTTGTGTGACATTGCTGTCCCTTTGCAAGAGACAGAAGGTTCAAGGGCATCCACACCTTTTCTCTCCTCATGGCAGGTGCCCGTGGCTGCAATAATCCCTGTCCAATGGGCCCCTGGAAGCCGGCATGCAAGGGGGGCCACACCTCCAGAGTGGGTGTGAATCTGCAAGTGAAATGAGTCCTGAAAAATGTGACAGGAAGGATCCCGAGACAGGCTGTTACCTTCTATTGCATCCGCGCTGATAACACGATTGGCAATGGGTGTCGGGTCCACATAGGCGCCTCCCAGGGCAGGCCCCATGGCTGCCATGCCGGCCACTATCTCGGGGATGAAGAGAGGGGTAAGCAGGCAGGACACAGAGAAATGACTTTCGGGTCCACAGATACGACCCTGGAATAAACTACATGACCTTGTTCTTTCCTCTTTCTGAAGGTGATCGCCACTCTTGCATTTTTTTTTTTTTTTTGGTTTGAGACAGGGTCTTGCTCTATTGCCCAGTCTGGAGTGCAGCAGCATGATCACAGCTCACACTACAGCCTCCTGGGCTCACGTAATCCTCCCATCTGTCTCCTAAGTAGCTGGGACTACAGGTGCGCCACCACACCTGGCTAATTTTTAAAATTTTTTGTAGAGACAGCATCTCCCTATGTTGCCCAGGCTGGTCTTGAACTCCTGGGCTCAAGCAATCCTCCTGCCTCAGCCTCCGAAAGTGCTGGGATCACAGGTGTGAGCCACCGCACCTGGCCCTTCTTTGCTTTTTTTACCCTCTTCCCCTTTCAAATATTTCCCAAGGCTGCCTCCATTTTTCTGCTGGGTTTTCTTGGCTCAAGGCACAGGCATCCTAGCTGGATGCAGTGGTGGCCCCGGCTCACGGTGGCTGGAGTTGAGAGCAGTGGAGGATGTGCTTTCCCAGCCTTTCTTCTAAGGGTCACTGTTGACCTCGGGATGTTGCGTGTTCCCTGGGCTCTGAGGCCAGCGTGTTTATGGCTGCTGTTTTTTCTCTCTCCTTTCCCCGTCAGGCCTAGTCTAGGAAAACAGCCTTGCCAGTGTTTCATGAAAGCATCCCTAAATTGCCAAAAATATGGACAGAAATGCAGACAGACACAACAATTCTGAGCCCAGATCCCAGGTTGAAAATACCATTTAACACCTCCAAGGTGATTTTACTCAGTCAATGTGATTGACTTTCCTTCCTGAGAAACAGACACCAGTCACCCCTCTCCTCAAGGGGGCCAGTCAGACTGATGTTAGGTTAAGCCCCCAGATGAAAATAAATAGATCCAGTGAGAATTACATTGCTTTTCTTTTCTTTTTTTTTTTTGAGACAGAGTCTCACTCTGTCGCCCAGGCTGGAGTGCTATGGCACGATCTCAGCTCACTGCAACCTCCACCTCCTGGTTTCAAGCGATTCTTGTGCCTCGGCCTCCCGAGTAGCTGGGAGTACAGACGCGTGCCACCACACCAGGTTAATTTTTGTATTTTTAGTAGAGACGGGGTTCCACCACACTGGCCAGGCTGGGAATTACATCATTTTTCACATCCAGTCTACCTTGTCAAGAGACATATGGATGAGAAAAGAGAGATTAAAAGGGAATGTTTATTAGCCAGGCGCCTCTAGTCCCAGCTACTGGAGAGGCTGAGGTGGGAGAATCGCTGAAACCTGGGAGGTGGAGGAGGCAGTGGGCTGAGATTGCACCTCTGCACTCCAGCCTGGGCAACAGAGCAAGACCCCATCTCATAAAATAAAATAAAATAAAATAAAATAAAATAAAATAAAATAATAACATGGGAATGTTTAAAAGAATGGGGCCTTTCCACCAGCAAGAGCCAAGACTGAAGCTGGGAATGAGAGAAATACCCGAAGGCCAGGCATGGTGACTCACGCCTGTAGTCCCAGCACTTTGGGGAGTCAACATGGGCAGGTGGAAGGATCACTTGAGCCCAGGAGTTCAAGACCAGGCTGGGGAACATAGGGAGACCCTGTCTCTACAAACAACATTTTAAAATGATACAGGGGTCCAGGCACGGTGGCTCACACCTGTAATCCCAGCACTTTGAGAGGTCGAGGCAGGCAGATCACGAGGTCAGGAATTCGAGACCAGCCTGGTCAGCATGGTAAAACCCCATCTCTACTAAAAATACAAAAATTAGCTGGGCGTGGTGGCACATACCTGTAATCCCAGCTACTCAGGAGGCTGAGGCAGGAGAATCGCTTGAACCCGGGAGGCAGAGGTTGCAGTAAGCCAAGATTGCACCACTGCACCGCAGCCTGGGCAAGAAAGCGAGACTCCATCTCAAAAAAAAAAAAAAAAGATACAGGGCCGGGTGCAGTGGCTCATGCCTGTAATCCCAACACTTTGGGAGGCTGAGGCTGACAGATTGCTTGAGCCCAGGAGTTTGAGACCAGCCTGGGCAATATGGCAAGACCCTGTCTCTACAAAAAATATAAAAATTAGCCACGCAGGGGGGCGCATGCTTGTAATCCTAACTACTTGGGAGGCTGAGGTAGGAGGATCACCTGAGCCTAGGGAGGTTGAGGCTGCAATGAGCTGTGACTGGGTCGCTACACTCCAGCTTGGGTAACAGAGCAAGACCCCATCTCTAAAAACAGCATGAGAGAGAGAGAAATATCTGGAAAGTCACCCAGGGTGTTCGTTCTCCAGGACAAAGGCATCCTGTGCACTGCGGGGTGTGGAATAGCACCCCTGGCCTCCACCCAGCAGATGCCGATAGCATTCCCCACCCCGAGTTGTGACAACTAATAATGTCTCCAGACCTTGCTGGAGTCCCCCCGTGACAGAACCATCCTGTGGGAGCTGCTACCCTAGTCCTTGGTTCTGACCCTTCTGAATGCTTCAGGGCTAAGAAGACATCGGGACACACCAGGGCAGCTGCCCCTCGTCCATGGAAGAGGAAATGGTGAGCCAAGGTCCCTGTGTGATTTTTTTTTTTTTTTTGAGACAGAGTGTCATTCTGTCACCCAGGCTGGAGTGCAGGGGCATCATCTCAGCTCACTGCAACCTCTGCCTCCTGGGTTCTTCTCATGCCTCAGCTTCCTGAGTAGCTGGGATTACAGGAACACACCACCACAGCCAGCTAATTTTTGTATTTTTAGTAGAGATGGGGTTTCCCTGTGTTGGCCAGACTGGTCTTGAACTCCTGACCTCAAGTGATCCCCCCGCCTCGGCCTCCCAAAGTGCTGGGATTACGGGCGTGAGCCACCGCGCATGGCCAACTCTAGGTGATTAATAACAAGAGCCCAGATCTTGGGAAGCTGAGCTCTCCCACGTGTCTCCCAGGATGCTGTAAACCACACACTGAGCTCCTGTCCCGGCGGCCCCGGCCCCCGCGGGCCCCAAGGCTTACCCTTGGTCCACTCGTAGGTGAAGGCAGGATCCGGCGTCTGCACAGCTGTGTCCTTCACAAGCACTCTTGTCACGTGCCTGCCCGACTTTTTCCTAGACTCGGCTGTTTGTCGAAGGTCTGTCTTCACACTTGAAGAGGATTCAGACAGAGTGTCCAGTGTTCTGTCAAGAGACTCCCCGGCACGGGTGGTTGGCTCGGATGCTGTCAGACTTGGAGAGTTTTCAAAATCCTCCGAGTAAGCTGAGCTGACTGTGTTCAGCATGGGAGCTTCAGATGGTGGCTGCATGCCGGAAGTGCTGTCCTGCTGAATGGCAGAAGCCGAGCTGGCACCGAGATGCTCCGAGACCTCGCTCTTATCCCCCTCTGCAGAGGCAGCCTTTTCCTGTGATGCCCAGCTCCTCGCCTGGGCCTGCCTTGGGGCATCCTGCCCAGTGGATGCCTCGGCTCTGAAGATTTTGCCAGCTGTTTTTTCTCTCTGAGCACTTTCCTCCTAAAATGAAGAATGGCAGAGGTGGCTGGGAAGTGTTTTGGAAATATCAACATGCTAGAAACACTGCACTCCTAGGAGCTGGGGACCTCCGGCACTCCCGCAGGCAAGGGGATACACCAGGTCCTCATCAGATGTGGGCACAGAGTATTCTAAACAGAACTGTGGCGTCTTCAGCACAGCATGTCCACGGGGCTGCAGGAACCCTGATGGTGTGACGCATGCTTAGGTGGCACATGGATGGCATCTAACATTTCATCATGGACTTAAGGACTTTAGGTGGTTGAGGCGGTAGGATCCTTTGAGCTCAGGAGTTCAAGACCTGCCTGGGCAACACAGCAAGACCTTACCTCTATAAGAAAAAAAAATAATTAAAAAATTAAGTTTCAGCCAGGCACAGTGGCTCATGCCTGTAATCCCAGCACTTTGGGAGGCCAAGGCGGGCAGATCACCTGAGGTTGGGAGTTTGAAACCAGCCTGACCAGCATGGAGAAACCCCGTCTCTACCAAAAATACAAAATTAGCCGGGCATGGGTGCACACCTGTAGTCTCAGCTACTCAGGAGGCTGGGCAGGAGGATTGCTTGAGCCTAAGACATCGAGGATGAAGTGAGCCATGATCCCCCAACTGCATTCCAGCCTGAGTGACAGAGTGAGACCTGTCTCAAAAATAGAAGGCCGGGCGCGGTGGCTCACGCTTGTAATCCCAGCACTTTGGGAGGCCGAGGCGGGCGGATCACAAGGTCAAGAGATCGAGACCACGGTGAAACCCCGTCTCTACTAAAAAATACAAAAAATTAGCCGGGCGTGGTGGCGGGCGCCTGTAGTCCCAGCTACTTGGTGAGGCTGAGGCAGGAGAATGGCGTGAACCCGGGAGGCAGAGCTTGCAGTGAGCCGAGATTGCGCCACTGCACTCCAGCCTGGGCGAAAGAGCAAGACTCCGTCTCAAAAAAAAAAAAAAAATAACAAAACAAAACAAAACAAAAAACAAAAATAGATACATTGGGCCAGGCATGGTGGCGCATGCCTGTAATCCCAGCACTTCAGGAGGCCGAGGTGGGTGAATCACCTGAGGTGAGACCAGCCTGGCCAACATGGTGAAACCATTCTACTAAAAATACAAAAAGTAGTGGGGTAGGGTGGCAGGTGCCTGTAATCCCAGCTACTCAGGAGGCTGAGGCACAAGAATTGCTTGAACCCAGGAGATGGAGGTTGCAGTGAGCTGAGATTGTGCCACTGTAGTCCCAGCCCGGGCGACAAAGCGAGATTCTGTCTCAAAAAAATAATAATAAGGCCGGGTGTGGTGGCTCACGCCTGTAATCCCAGCACTCTGGGAGGCTGAGGCAGGCGGATCATGAGGTCAGGAGATCGAGACCATCCTGGCTAACACGGTGAAACCCTGTCTCTACTAAAAATACAAAAAAAATTATCCGGGACTGGTGGTAGGCGCCTGTAGTCCCAGCTACTCAGGAGGCTGAGGCAGGGGAATGGTGTGAACCCGGGAGGCAGAGCTTGCAGTGAGCTGAGATCGTGCCACTGCACTCCAGCCTGGACAACAGAGTGAGACTCTGTCTCAAAATAATAATAATAATAATAATAATAATAATACGCTGGATGCGGTGGCTCATGCCTGTAATCCTAGCACTTTGGGAGGCCGAGGTGGGTGGATCACTTGCAGTCAGGAGTTGGAAACCAGCCTGGCCAACATGGTGAAACCCCGTCTCTACTAAAATATACAAAAATTAGCTGGGCGTCGTGGCAGGGGACTTAATCCCAGCTACTTGGGAGGCGGAGGCAGGAGAATCGTTTGAATCTGGGAGGTGGAGGTTGCAGTGAGCCGAGATCGAGCCATTGTACTCAAACCTGGGGGATAACAGCGAGACTTCTCTCAAAAAAAAAAAAGTTTAAAATAAAAAATAATAATAAAATAAAAATAATAAATATTTTAAAATAAAAATAAAATGTCATCACTGTGTATCACCAACACATGTATCTGACAGTGCCAGTGGCCACCAGGACAAAAATCACAACAGAGTGTGACTGGATACAGCTGGTGAAGTGCTGCCTCCGTGCAGATGTTGTCACGGGTGGCTTATGTGGGATGTCTTTAATCACCAGCTAACCAAGGTAGCTTCATCCTGTTAGCACCTAAATCAGGGTCTCTCACCTACTGCACTCTTGACATCAGGGGCCACAACATTCTTTGCAGCTGGGGGCCACCCGGTGCATTACACAATACGGAGCAGTGTTCCTGGCCTCCACCCACTCACAATGCCAGTGGCACCTGTCACCCACCCCCTAGTCATGACAGCCAAAATGTCACCAGACATTGCCAATGTCCCCTGGGGAGAAGAGTTGAAAACTATAGACCTAAATGAAACATTACTTGCTTTTCCACAATAAGAATCGACATTGGGCCAGGCATGGTCGCTCACACCTGTAATCCCAGCACTTTGGGAGGCTGAATCAGGAGGATTGCTTGAGCCCAGTTTGAGGACGGCCTGGGCAACATAGTGAGACCCTGCCTCAATTTTTAAATTTTTTAAAAATTAAAAAAAAAATGTTTAAGCCAAAAACAATCGACAATGAAAAATGACTTTGTTGTACTTACTTCCTGTTCCAAATCGGAGTTCTCGCTGACAACTGGAGCCAGATCATCAAGCGATAAAATATTTATTCTAAACTCTGTAATTAAAAAATTAGTATAGCATTTACATTTCCTCCTTTATTTACTCCATAATTTTTTTTAAATCTTCCAAATTTCTTTTTTCTTTTCTTTTTTTTTTAAGATAGAGTCTCACTCTGTCACCCAGGCTGGAGTGCAGTGGCACGATCTTGGCTCACCACAAACTCCGCCTCCCAAGTTCAAGTGATTCTCTCACCTCAGCCTCCTGAGTAGCTGGGATTACAGGTGCCTGACACCTCACCCGCCTAATTTTTCTATTTTTAGTACAGACAAGATTTCACCATTTGGCCAGGCTGGTCTCGAATTCCTGGCCTCAAGTGATTCGCCTGCCTCGGCCTCCCAAAGTGCTGGGATTACAGGTGTGAGCCACTGTGGCCAGCCTAATCTCCCACAAATGTTTAGAAAGATATGAAGACATGGCCGGGCGCGGTGGCTCACACCTGTAATCCCAACACTTTGGGAGGCCGAGGTGGGCGGATCACAAGGTCAGGAGATTGAGACCATCCTGGCTAACAGGATGAAACCCCGTCTCTACTAAAAATACAAAAAATTAGCTGGGCGTGGTGGTGGGTGCCTGTAGTCCCAGCTACTCAGGAGGCTCAGGCAGGAGAATGGCGTGAACCCAGGAGGCGGAGCTTGCTGTGAGCTGAGATCGCGCCACTGTACTCTAGCCTGGGCGACAGAGTGAGACTCCATCTTAAAAAGAAAAAAAAAAGAAAGATATGAAGACATGCAGTCCCTGTCCTCAGAAAACCAACCCAGGGGTCCACACACCTTTTCTCTATAGGACAAGGCAGGGCAGTGGTTCACACCTATAATCCCAGCACTTTGGGAGGCTGAGGCAGGAGGATCGCTTGAGCCCAGGAGTTTGAGACCAGCCTGGGCAACACAGTGAGACCCCATCTCTACAAAAAAATTAAAACATTAGCCTGGCATGGTGATGTGCACCTGTAGCCCCAGCTGCTCAGGAAGCTGAGGCCAGAAAATCTCTTGAGACCAGGAGTTCAAAGCTGCGGTGGACTATGATCACACCACTGCACTCCAGTCTGGAGCATAGAGAGACCCTGTCTCTAAAAAATAATAATAATCATCGGGCGCAGTGGCTCACACCTGTAATCCCAGCACTTTGGGAGGTCAAGACGGGTGGATCACCTGAGGTCAGGAGTTGAAAACCAGCCTGGCCAACATGCTGAAATCCTGTCTCTACTAAAAATAGAAAAATTAGATGGGCATGGTGGCGGGCGCCTATAATCCCAGCTACTCAGGAGGCTGAGGCAGGAGAACTGCTTGAATCTGGGAGGCGGAGGTTGCAGTGAGCCAAGACCATGCCGTTGCACTCCAGCCTGGGCAACAAGAGCAAAACTCTGTCAAAAAAAAAAAACAGACTGGGCCGGGCGCGGTGGCTCACGCTTGTAATCCCAGCACTTGGGAGGCCGAGGCTGGCGGATCACGAGGTCAGGAGATCGAGACCACGGTGAAACCCCGTCTCTACTAAAAATACAAAAAAATTAGCTGGGAGTGGTGGCGGGCGCCTGTAGTCCCAGCTACTCGGAGAGGCTGAGGCAGGAGAATGGCGTGAACCCGGGAGGCGGAGCTTGCAGTGAGCCGAGATTGCACCACTGCACTCCAGCCTGGGCAACAGAGCGAGACTCCGTCTCAAAAAATAAAAAAATAGGCCGGGCGCGGTGGCTCACGCTTGTAATCCCAGCACTTTGGGAGGCCGAGGCGGGCGGATCACGAAGTCAGGAGATCGAGACCACGGTGAAACCCCGTCTCTACTAAAAATACAAAAAAATTAGCTGGGCATGGTGGCGGGCGCCTGTAGTCCCAGCTACTCGGAGAGGCTGAGGCAGGAGAATGGCGTGAACCCGGGAGGCGGAGCTTGCAGTGAGCCGAGATTGCACCACTGCACTCCAGCCTGGGCAACAGAGCGAGACTCCTTCTCAAAAAATAAAAAAATAGGCCGGGCGCGGTGGCTCACGCTTGTAATCCCAGCACTTTGGGAGGCCGAGGCGGGCGGATCACGAGGTCAGGAGATCGAGACCACGGTGAAACCCCGTCTCTACTAAAAATACAAAAAAATTAGCTGGGCGTGGTGGCGGGCGCCTGTAGTCCCAGCTACTCGGAGAGGCTGAGGCAGGAGAATGGCGTGAACCCGGGAGGCGGAGCTTGCAGTGAGCCGAGATTGCGCCACTGCACTCCAGCCTGGGTGACAGAGCCAGACTCCGTCTCAAAAAAAAAATAAAAAAATAAAAAAATAAAATAAAAAATAAAAAAATATAAAAAAACAGACAGAAGACAGGGCCAGGTGCAATGGCTCATGCCTGTAATCCCAGCACTTTGGGAGCCTGAGGAGGGCAGATCATGAGGTCAGGAGTTCAAGATCAGCCTGACCAACATGGTGAAACCCCGTCTCTACTAAAAATACAAAAAATTAGCCGAGTGTGGTGGCACGCACCTGTAGTCCCAGCTACTCAGGAGGCTGAGACAGGAGCATCGCTTGAATCTGGGAGGCGAAGATTACAGTGAGCTGAGATCGCACTGCTGTACTCCAGCCTGGGTGACAGAGCAAGACTCCATCTCAAAAAAAAAAAAAAAAGACAGAAGACAGGCCTGCTAGCCCCTGGTCTAGACAGATTAGCAGCTGATCAGAGTGCACTGTTGGAAGGTGCTGAGAAGTACGTGTGTGGTGTCAGGGGTGGGAGGTGGCAGGGCACCCAGCCAGCTGGGGGGAAACGGGGAAGACTGCAGAGCAGGGGCAGACCTGAGACATGGCCCCAAAGCATCCTATGCTGTCATTCACAGCAAGTTAATAGACTGTGAGTTCTGAAAAAAAGAGTTCTAAAAAAAAAGAAATAGTGCAGCAAGTCAAAGGCACCGCAGAACCTTAGGACGGAGGCCAGTGCCTGAACCAAGTGAGTACCGGGACCCAGGAGTGTGGGGTTCTCTGTGGAGATTCTGGTGCTCCAACAGGTTTTTGAGTTTCAAAAAATTTTTTTTTAGAGATGGAGTCTTGCTCTGTCACCCAGGCTGGAGCGCAGTGGTGTGTTCATAGCTCACCGCAGCCTCCAATTCCCAGGCAGGCTCCAATTCTCAGGCTCAAATGATCCTCCTGCCTCAGCCCCCCGAGTAGCTGGGACTACAGGTGCGCACAACCACACCCAGTTAATTTTTGTATTTTTTGTAAAGACAGGGTTTCACCATGTTGCCCAGGCTGGTCTCAAACTCCTCCTGCCTAAGCTTTCCAAAGCACTGGGATTGCAGGCGTGAGCTACCAGGCCTAGCCTCCAACAGCTTCCAACAGGTTTAAATTGACTCAAGAGATGAGTTGGTAAGCCAGGTGTGGTGGCTCACACTTGTAATTCCAGCACTTTGGGAGGCCAAGGCAGGCAGATCACCTGAGGCCAGGAGTTCAAGATCAGCCTGGACAACATTGCGAAACCTGGTCTCCACAAAGAGTACAAAAATTAGCCTGGTGTGGTGGCACACGCTTGTGGTCCCAGCTGGTCAGGAGGCTGAGGCAGGCGGATTGCTTGAGCCTGGGAGGTCGAGGCTGTAGTGAACCCTGATCATGCCCACTACACTCCAGCCTGAGCAACAGAACAAGACCCTGTCTCGGAATTAAATAAATAAATAAAGATAGCACAAAAATCTGACTTGGCCCCTCAACCAGACAAGAAAGTTAGAAAGCTGAGTGTGTGATGTGACTCAAAATTCCCTGTCTGTGGCAATGCCCTGTGACCAATGCATCGGGGACTCTAAAGGTGGCCGCACCCTTCCTGCCCAAAGTACTGTCTTTGCACCGGGACTGGGATTACCATCGAGGCTGTCATCAGCACCTTCTGAGACTGGCTCATCCACAGGCTCAGCCTCACTCCTTCCAGGGCAGGATGCAAGCTTGAGGTGCCCCATCTTTAAAGACACTGATTTTGAAAAGGCGCCTGTGATGGAAACTGACGGCATCTGGGAGGCGGTGTCACCAGAAACATGACTCTGTGGGGAGTCTGCTTTTGAGCGAGCGCTGTGAAGGGTTCTGTCTGCTGCCAGGGAGGTTGGCAGGTGTGATGTCTGAGAAGGCTTTGCGCTGGAGAGTTCCAAACTGGGTACAGTAAATGCTCTCGGTTGAGATGGGACCTGATATAAAACACTTGAAATTAACAAACTTATGACAACTAAGTTGTTTTTTTTTTTTGTGAGACAGGGTCTCACTCTGTTGCCCAGGCTGGAGAGCAGTGGCTCAATCATAGCTCACTGCAGCCTCCACATCCTGGGCTCACCTCAGCCTCCCAAGCAGCTAGGACTACAAACATGTGCCACCACACCTGGCTAATTTTTTTTTTTCTGAGATGGAGTCTCACTCTGTTGCCCAGACTGGAGTGCAGTGGCGCGATCTCGGCTCACTGCAACCTCCGCCTCCTGGGTTCACGCCATTCTCCTGCCTCAGCATCCTGAGTAGCAGGGACTACAGGCGCCCGCCACCACGCCTGGCTAACTTTATTTTATTTTTTGTATTTTTAGTAGAGATGGGGTTTCAGCGTGTTAGCCAGGATGGTCTCAATCTCCTGACCTCATGATCCGCCCGCCTCGGACTCCCAAAGTGCTGGGATTACAGGCGTGAGCCACCACGCCCAGGCTTTTTTTTTTTTTATTTTATTTTGGTAGGAATGGGTTTTGCCATGTTGCCCAGACTGGCCTTGACCACAGCTGAACCAATCTACCCACCTAAGCTTCCCAAAACCCTGGGATTACAAGTGTCAGCCACCATACCTGGCTGATACATAAGTTTTTATGGTTCAACAGATAGTGCAATTAGCAGGGAGCATGAGACCAAGACCGCAGGGATCACATTTTTCACTTACTGCATCCCCTTTCTCTCTTCATTTCTGAAAGTCATAGTACAATATTTAGATAAGATAATGTTGGGAGTAGAAAATATTCCACAAGGCTGGGCGCGGTGGCTCATGCCTGTAATCCCAGCAATTTGGGAGGCCAACGCGGGCAGATCATGAGGTCAAGAGATCAAGACCATCATGGCCAACAGGGTGAAACCCCGTCTCTACTAAAAATACAAAAATTAGCTGGGCGTGGTGGTATGCGCCTGTAATCCCAGCTACTTGGGAGGCTGAGGCAGAAGAATTGCTTGAACCCAGGAGGCAGAAGTTGCAGTGAGCCGAGATCGGGCCA
Organism: Symphalangus syndactylus; assembly: GCF_028878055.3. Taxonomy (NCBI): domain Eukaryota; kingdom Metazoa; phylum Chordata; class Mammalia; order Primates; family Hylobatidae; genus Symphalangus; species Symphalangus syndactylus. The sequence continues at coordinate 42,633,994 of NC_072435.2, read as the reverse complement.
CTGCACTCCAGCCTGGCGACAGAGCGAGACTCCATCTCATAAAAAAAAAAAAAAGAAAAGAAAAGAAAGAAAGAAGAAAATACTTCACAAATAGGCCAGGCAGGCTGGCTCATGCCTGTAATCCCAGCACTTTGGGAGGCTGAGGTAGGCAGATCACCCGAGGTCAGGAGTTGGAGACGAGCCTGATTAACATGGAGAAACCCCGTGTCTACTAAAAATACAAAATTAGCCGGGCATGGTGGCGCATGCCTGTAATCCCAGCTATTCAGGAAGGCTGAGGCAGGAGAATCAATTGAACCCGGGAGGTGGAGGTTGAGGTGAGCTGAGATCACGCCACTGCACTCTAGCCTGGGCAACAAGAGCAAAAATTGGTCTCAAAAAAAACAAAACAAAACAAAACAAAAAATTAGCCAGTCACCGGCCAGGGATGGTGGCTCATACCTGTGATCCCAGCACTTTGGAAGGCCAAGGCGGGCAGATCACCTGAGGTCAGAAGTTCAACACCAGACTGACTAACATGGAGAAACCCCATCTCTACTAAACACACAAAATTAGCCAGGCATGTTGGCGCATGCCTGTAATTCCAGCTACTCGGGAAGCTGAGGCAGGAGAATCGCTTGAACCTAGGAGGCGGAGGTTGCGGTGAGCAGAGATCATGCCATTGCACTCCAGCCTGGGCAACAAGAGCGAAACTGTCTCAAAAAAAAAAAAAAAAAAAATTAAATTAGATAAATAAAAATAAATTTACCAAAAAAAAAAAATCTTACCGAAAATAGTTTTCTTTCTTCTTCCTCGCTGACGTTAGCGCTGCTGAAGCCTTGATTCGTGTTTTCTTCTCTAGAAGAGTCCATCAAGCTTCCTAGCAATACTTTCATTTCTTCTTCGTCACTGTCTGGAGAGTCAAATGTTCTAGCAGGTTCTTTCTGCTTGGGGGTTTGCGAAGTCCTCTCTTTCCCAACAGGTGCTTCAGGGGATATGTTTTCAAGTACTTGTTTCTTCTTTAGAAATCTACTGACCTTCGCGTTCTGTGCATTATTTTCAGCGACAGGAAATTCACGGGCTTGATTCTGGGAAGTTTTGTCTGTATTCTGGGACGCGAGTTCGAGTGCACCCCCGGAGAGGATTCTGTCAGCTCTCTTTGGAAGACTGGCATCGGTGGTCATTGAGTCAGATTCCGTGTCAGACAAATTCCTCTGCAGCTTCCGATTCATGATCCGGGTTTCCAGCTGGGCCAGCTTCGTGAGTGCGGCACTGGCTCGGATCCTGGAGGCAGTGGTGGGCGGTCTACATGAGGCAAGCCTGGGTCCACTCCCCAGCACAGGGTTCTCTTTCAGGAGTAAGTGTTTCTCATCTAGAGTTCGGTTTCTTTTTAGAAATCTGCTATGACCAGGTGCTATTTTGGTAAGATTTCTACTGAACTGGAAGTTTCTAATTTCTTCCATTGTTGAATCTTCCAAGGAAATATCACTGAAGTCACCAAAAACATCACGCATGGGACGGCTGGCTTTCCTTGCAGAAGCCATTCTGTGGAAGAGGAGCAATTTTGCATAAGAGTACCTGCTGTTTGTATTGAGCATTCAATGGCTCCTACTTGGCTAAAGCTCACACTGTCTTTTGCAACCCAGCCACAGTCTTCCCTTCAAGCCCAAGGATGACAATGAAAATGACCAGGCCGGGTGCGGTGGCTCACACCTGTAATCCCAGCACTTTGGGAGGCCGAGGCAGGTGGTTCACGAGGTCAAGAGATCGAGACCATCCTGGCAAACATGGTGAAACCCCCTCTCTACTAAAAATACAAAAATTAGCTGGGCGTGGTGGTGCACAACCTCTCAGGCTCAAGTGATCCTCCTGCCCCAGCCTCCTGTGTAGCTGGGACTACAGGCGCAAACCACCATGCCTGCCACTGCACTCCAGCCTGGGCTACAGAGTGAAACCCTGTCTAAAAAAAAAAAAAGAAAAAAAGAAAAAAGAAAAGACAAATTACCTGAAAGAGCAATAAGATGAAGTGTGAAAATCAAGGTATCCCTGTATTTAACGAGCCCCCAGAAAATCAGATTTCACTTAGTGTAAGAACCATTATCCATGGCTGGGCTCAGTGGCTCACACCTGTAATGCCAGCACTTTAGGAGGCCAAGGCAAGCAGATCACCTGAGCCCAGGGGTTCAAGACCAGCCTGGCCAACAAGGCAAAGCCCCATCTCTACTAAAAATACAAAAATTAGCCAAGCGCCGGGCGCAGTGGCTCATGCCTATAATCCTAGCACTTTGGGAGGCCGAGGTGGGTGGATCACGAGGTCATAAGTTCAAGACCAGTCTGATCAACATGGTGAAACCCCATCTCTACTAAAAATACAAAAATTAGCCGGGCCTGGTGGCATGCACCTGTAGTCCCAGCTACTCAGGAAGCTGAGGCAGGAGAATCGCTTGAACCCAGGAGGTGGAGGTTGCAGTGAGCCGAGATCACACCACTGCACTCCAGCCTGGACAACAGAGCAAGACTCTGTCTCAAAAAAAAAAAAAGGAGAACCACTACCCTGGGAAAGAGGGGGGCTATGGACAGGCACGGCTCCCCAGCAGCCCAGCAAATCTTTACCATATGTGTATATTTTTCTGGGTAGAAATATCAGAGCTTTCATCATATTCTCAGAGTTCCCATATACCCCTGAAAGAGTATGAACAACCCACTGCAAGACTTACAAAGGCTTCCGAAGATTACAAAGACTTTAAAAGATAAAAAACTACAGGCCGGGCGCGGTGGCTCATGCCTGTAATCCCAGCACTTTGGGAGGCTGAGGCGGGTGGATCACGAGGTCAGGAGATCGAGACCACAGTGAAACCCCGTCTCTACTAAAAATACAAAAAAATTAGCTAGGCGCTGTGGCGGGCACCTGTAGTCCCAGCTACTCTGGAGGCTGAGGCAGGAGAATGGCGTGAACCCGGGAGGCAGAGCTTGCAGTGAGCCGAGATTGCGCCACTGCACTCCAGCCTGGGTGACACAGTAAAACTCCGTCTCAAAAAAAAAAAAGAAAAAAAAAAGATTCTATACAAGAATGAATTATGGTTCCTATTTAACAATCTGTTTCCCTAATAAACTTGTTTGCTTGTTCCTATCTTAATTACCCTGTACTAGGAGTGCCCAGCACAGGACTGACCACAGGGGTCAGAGAACAGAAAAACATGCCTGGCAGAAATAATGCAGACTTCCTGGTCTGTGTGACCCTGGGCAAGTTACTTAACCACTCTGTGTCAGCCTGCTTATCTGTAAAAATAACAATTATTACCCTCATAGGATTCCTATATATTCTGTGTGGGACATGAAAAAGTGCTCAGTAACATTTAAATGCCAGTAACAGACTAGGCGTGGTGGCTCACACCTCTAATCCTAGCACTTTGGGAGGCCGAGGCAGGCGGTTCACTTGAGGTCAGGAGTTTGAGACCAGCCTGACCAACATGGTGAAACCCCATCTCTACTAAAAATACAAAAATTAGCTGGGCATGGTGGCACACGCCTGTAATCCCAGCTACTTGGGAGGCTGAGGCAGGAGAATCGCTTGAACCCAAGAGGTGGAGGTTGCAGTGAACCGAGATCACACCACTGCACTCCAGCCTGGCGACAGAGGGAGACTCCATCTCAAAAAAAAAAAAAGGCCGGGCGTGGTGGCTCACACCTGTAATCCCAGCACTTTGGGAGGCCCAGGCAGGCAGATCATGAGGTCAGGAGATCGAGACCATCCTGGGTAACATGGTGAAACCCCATCTCTACTAAAAACACATAAAATTAGCCAGGCGCAGTGGCAGGCACCTGTAGTCCCAGCTACTCGGGAGGCTGAGGCAGGAGAATGGCGTGAACCCAGGAGGCGGAGCTTGCAGTGAACCGAGATAGTGCCACTGCACTCTGGCCTGGGCGAAACAGCGAGACTCCGTCTCAAAAAAAAAAAAAAAGAAAGAAAGAAAAGAAAAAAACCATGAGGAGCTACTACTTCACATTCCCTAGCATGGCTATAATCAAAAATACACATAACAAGTGTCAGTGAGGAAGTGAACAGATTGAAGCCCACAGTGGCTCACACCTGTAATCCCAGCACTTTGGGAGGCCAGGATGGGAGGATTGCTTGAACCCATGAGTTGGAGACCAGCCTGAGCAACATAGGGAGACCCCATCTCTACAAAAAGTGAAAAAATTAGCTGGGTGTGGTGGCACACACCTGTAGTCCCAGTTACTCGGAAGGCTGAGGTGGGAGGATTGCTTGAGCCCAGGAGTTTGAGGCTGCAGTGAGCTATGATCGTGCCACTGGACTCCAGCCTGGATGATAGGGCAAGACCCTGTCTCTAAAAAAAATAAAGAAAGAAAGAAATTGGAACCCTCATATGTTGTTGGGGGAATTGTAAAATGATGCAGTCCTCAATGTGGAAAACAGTAGGTTCCTCAAAAGGTTAGACATAAGAGTTACCATATGATCCAGGAATTCCACTCCCATGTGGCCCAAGAAAAATGAAAATGTATGCAAATGTTCGTAATAGTTTTGTTTTGTTTTGAGACAGGCTCTCACTCTGTTGCCCAGGCTGGAGTGCAGTGGTGTTATCATGGCTCACTACAGCCTCAACCTCCCGGGGTCACGTGATCCTCCCACCTCAGCTTCCTGGGTAGCTGGGACTACAGACACACGTTGCCATGCCTAGCTAACTTTTTGTAGAGACAAGGTCTCACTGTGTTGCCCAGGCTGTTCTCAAATTCCTGGATTCTAGAGATCCACAGCCTCAGCCTCCCAAAGTGCTGAGATTACAATCCCACATCATCACACCTGGCCCCATAATACTTATTACTCCTAGTAGACTAAACGGGGAAACAATGTAACTATCCATTAATTAGTGAATGGATTACAAACTATGGTCCATCCATACGGTGGAATACTGTTCAGCAATTTAAAAAACAAATACTAATATAACGCCATGCAGGAATCTCAAATACATCATGCTAAGGGAAGGTAGCCAAGCCGGGCATGGTGGCTCACGCCTGTAATCCCAGCACTTTGGGAGGCCGAGGCGGACGGATCACGAGGTCAGGAGATGGAGACCAGCCTGACCCACATGGTGAAACCCCGTCTCTACTAAAAATACAAAAATTAGCGGGGCGTGGTGGCGTGCGCCTGTAATCCTAGCTACTCAGGACGCTGAGACAGGAGAATTGTTTGAACCCGGGAGGCGGAGTTTGCAGTGAGCCGAGATCGCACCATTGCACTCCAGCCTAAGTAACAGAGCGAGAATCTGTCTAAAAAAAAAAAAAAAAAAGAAAGTAGCCAGACACTAAACTCCACACACCCTATCATTTTATTTGTAAGACCTGTCAAGAAAAGGCAAACCAATAAACTCAGAAAGCAGATCGGGCCGGTGCTGTGACTCACCCCTATAATCCCAGCACTTTGGGAGGCCAAGGCTGGCAGATTACGTGAGGTCAGAAGTTCGAGACCAGCGCGGCAAACACGGTGAAACCCCATCTCTACTAAAAATACAAAAAATTAGCCGGAGTGCAGTGGCATGATCACAGCTCACAGCAGCCTTGACCTCCTGGATACAAGCGATCCTCCCTCCTGCCTCAACATCCCCAGTAGCTGGGACTACAGGCACGTGCCACTACACCTGGCTAATTTTTCATTTTTATCTTTTTTAGAGATGAGGTCTCGCCATGTTGCCCAGGCTGGTCTGGATCTCCTGGCCTCAAGTGATCCTCCCGCCTCTGCCTCCCAAAGTGCTAGGACTCCAGGCGTGGGTCACCGCACCCGGCCTGACGCAAAGTTCTAAAGCTGGATGAGCTGGATGGTGGCGACGGCTTCACAGCTTTGTAGATTTACTAACAATAACGGAGTAATAAGCTTAAAAGTGGCGAACACTATGGTGTGTAAATGAAGGCTCAATAAAGTTGTTACAAATCAACAAACCAAAATTTGAAAACCCTGGCGCCCCTCAGACCATCCTGCTCTTCTCCCCAGCTATGAAGCGACCCTGGCAGGACCACGTTGCAATAGACCCCAGACAGGTAAAATGAGGCGCGGGACCATCCTGCAGCCGCCCAACCAGCTCATCCCCGGAGAAGGCCCCATTTCCCCGTATCCCCCTCGCAAGCCCGGACGCCCAGCCAGGTCACCTCCCCACCAGCCCTACCGACCTCCTCCCACGCCGTCCATTCGTAGAGGAAGCCGCCACATTCAGGCCTGAGGGAGCGGCTGCCGTGGGCAACAGAGCCAGAGCAGAAGAGACTACATTTCCCGGCAAGCACCGCGCCCCGCAGACCAATGGCGCCCCGAATCACAATCGCGGGGTGTCATGGAAGCGGTAGTTCCGGGGCGGGCCCAACGTGCCCCGCGCTGCAACTACCAATGGGACCCTCAGGTCATAATCGCGAGTTGTGACGGGAGTTGTAGTTTCGGGACGCGCCTGAAGAGCCGCAGAGAGAGCGGGGAGCTAAGGGGTGGAGGCGACCGGAAGTGCAGTGCACGCCCCCATGGCCCGGGCTCTGGTTCTGCTTTGGGCCATCTGCATGCTGCAAGTGGCGCTGGCTACCGTCTATTTCCAAGAGGAATTTCTAGACGGAGGTGAAGAGGCCACGCCTGTGGTGGCGGAGGTGTAAGCTCCCCCATCTCCGCCCCCTAAGGCTGGCCAGAGTCGCCACGGGGTCGACGGCAGCGAACCCTCGAATCCTCGAGGGTCCCCCACACCCTTCCCTTATCCCAAATTAACCGTTATCACCTCTAACCAGTGTTATTTCCCCTTCCCCACAGAGCGTTGGAGAAACCGATGGGTGCAGTCCACCAATGACTCCCGATTTGGGCATTTTAGACTTTCGTCGGGGAAGTTTTATGGTCATAAAGAGAAAGATAAAGGTTAGTGTAGAATCAGGACCAAATTGAGCCTAATGTTACATCTCCAGAGCAACCGCTCTAGGTAGTTGTGGCACAGCCAAAACGCTTTTATTCCCGTTTTACAGATGAAGACATTAAGGCAAAGGTAAAACTTAAGGGGCTTCTTTCCTTGTTTTTTTGTTTCTTCTCTCCTTTTTTTTTTTTTTCTTTTCTTTTTTTTTTTTTTTGAGAGAGAGCCTTGCTCCGTTGCCCAGGATGGAGTGCAATGGCGCGATTTCGGCTCACTGCAACTTCCACCTCCCGGGTTCAAGCAATTCTCCTGCCTCAGCCTCCCGAGTAGCTGGGACTACAGGCGCGCGCCACCATGACTGGCTAATTTTTGTACTTTTAGTAGAGACAGGGTCCACGTTGGCCAGGCTGGTCTCGAACTCCTGACCTCGTGATCCACCCACCTCGGCCTCCCAAAGTGCTGGGATTACAGGCATGAGCCACCGCACCCAGCCTCCTCTCTCCTTTCTTTATTGCCGAAGATTACTTTTTTTTTTTTTTTTTTAGTAGAAGTCTCGCTCTGTCGCCTAGGCTAGAGTGCAGTGGCACGATCTTGGCTCACTCAAACCTCCGCCTCCCGGGTTCAAGCGATTCTCTTGCTTCAGGCTTCCGAGGAGCTGCGATTACAAGCGTGCGCCACCACGCCCTGCTAATTTTTGTAGAGACAGAGTTTCACCACATTGCCCAGGCTGGTCTCAAACTCCTGGCCTTAAGTAATCCACCTCGGCCTCCTAAAGTGCTGGGATTATAGGCGTGAGCCATGGTGCTTGGCCTATTGTCATTATTATTATTTTATTACTTTTATTGGTATTAGGTCCCCTGAAGTCCAAGAAGACATATTCGGCTTATTTGGTATAATAAAATCATACTTGAAGCACTGTCAAATATGCAATGGTATTTAACCTTCTTTGGATTATATTTATATGACTGTGTTATTAGTAGGCATTACCAAAATTGCCCCTCTTAATAGACACTAGTCAAGTGCATTTGAGGATCAAGGGCCACGCCCCTCAGAAGGAAAAGGTTAGTGGGTACTTTTTCTCATTTTAATTTTCGCATTAAAAAGAAAAATAGGCCGGGCGTGGTGGCTCATGCCTGTAATCCCAGCACTTTGGGAGGCCTTAGGCGGGCAGATCATGAGGTCAGGAGTTCGAAACCAGTCTGGCCAATACAGTGACACCCCGTCTCTACTAAAAATACAAAAATTAGCTGGGTGTGGTGGCACATGCCTGTAGTCCCAGCTACTCGGGAGGCTGAGGCAGAAGAATCACTTGAACCTGGGAGGCAGAGGTTGCAGTGAGCAGAGATCATGCCACTGCACTCCAGCCTCAGTGACAGAGTGAGACTCCATCTCAAAAAGAAAAATATGGTCAGGCACGGTGGCTCACACCTGTAATCCCAGCATGTTGGGAGGCCAAGGCAGGTGGATTACTTGAGGTCAGGAGTTTGAGACCAGCCTGGCCACCATGGTGAAACCTTGTCTCTACAAAAATACAAAAAAATTAGCCAAGCGTGGTGGCACACAACTATAATCCCAGCTAATTGGGAGGCTGAGGCAGGAGAATCGTTTGTACCCAGGAGGCAGAGGTTGCAGTGAACTGAGATTGCACCACTGCACTCCAGCCTGGGTGACAGAATGAGACTCCATTTCAAAAAATAAAAGAAAAAATACAGAGGTAAACATTACATCTTGTCGCCTGCACATTCTTCAGGGTACAACACAATGAGTTTTTACTTTTGTACAGGCAGGTCAAGATAAGGCAAGCGAATCACTTGAGGTTGAGACCAGCCTGGCCAACATGGCGAAACTCCGTCTCTATTAAAAATACAAAAATTAGCTGGGCATGGTGGCACACACTTATAATCTCACCTACTTCAGAGGCTGAGGCAGGAGAATCACTTGAACCCAGGAGGCGGAGGTTGCAATGAGCCAAGATCATGCCACTGCACTCCAGCCTGGATAACAGAGCAAGACTCTGTCTCAAGAAAATATATATATATATATATATATATATATATATATATATATATATATACAAATATTAGCCGAGCATGGTGGCATAGGCCTGTAGTCCCAGCTACTTGGGAGATTGAGGCAGGAGAATCACATGGACCCGAGAGGCGGAGGTTGCAGTGAGTCGAGATCGTGCCACTACACTCCAGCCTGGGCAACAGAGCAAGACTCTTGTCTCAAAAAAAAAAAAAAAAAATCTAGCTTCAAGAGAGCTAATTCAAGCTCAAAGTTTGAGGACAACTGTGCGGAAAACACAGATCCCAAAGAATAGAAGTCAGTGTTCTGAAGTGTAGAAGTTTGGGATCATTTGTATAGACAAAGTTTAGGGAAGCTTAACAGAATTTCAGCATCTTTCTAGGCAAGGCTTGATAGATAATGACCATGATCCCATTAGTCAAGGTGGTCTTTTTCTTTTGAGAAGGTATATTTAACATTTCGCCCTGAAGATGTAACAGTCACGGCATCTTTTGTGCCATCTGGTCTGAGTTAGGTACATACAGGTCAGTACCAAAGGCAGTTAATCTGTAACCAAGGTCAGTGGTCACAAATAGAGGAGGCCTGGTCTCTGGTCTGTCCTAGTCATTTGCAGAACAAGAATAATGAGGAAGAAGGTTTATCTATGATTTAAGAAGCAGAGGTTTCACCTGCATGCTACATGACTCAGATCACACATCTTGCTCAAGGCTTGCATTTATTTATTTATTTATTTATTTATTTATTTATTTATTTGAGAGAGAGTTTCACTCTTGTTACCCAGGCTGGAGTGCAATGGCGCGATCTCTGCTCACCACAACCTCCGCCTCCCAGGTTCAAATGATTCTCCTGCCTCCAGCCTCCCAAGTAGCTAGGATTACAGGCATGTGCCACCACACCTGGCTAATTTTTTTCTTTCTTTTTTTTTTTGAGACAGAGTCTCGCTCTGTAGCCCAGGATGGAGTGCAGTGGTGCGATCTCTGCTCGCTGCAAGCTCCGCCTCCTGGGTTCACGCCATTCTCCTGCCGAGTAGCTGGGACTACAGGCACCTGCCACCACGCCCAGCTAATTTCTTTTTTTTTTTTTTTTTTTTTTTTTTTTGAGACGGAGTCTCGCTCTGTCGCCCAGGCTGGAGTGCAGTGGCGCAATCTTGGCTCACTGCAAGCTCCGCCTCCCGGGTTCACGCCATTCTCCTGCCTCAGCCTCTCCAAGTAGCTGGGACTACAGGCGCCCGCCACCACGCCCGGCTAATTTTTTGTATTTTTAGTAGAGATGGGGTTTCACCGTGGTCTCGATCTCCTGACCTCGTGATCCGCCCGCCTCGGCCTCCCAAAGTGCTGGGATTACAGGTGTGAGCCACCACGCCTGGCCTAATTTTGTATTTTTAGTAGAGACAAGGTTTCTCCATGTTGGTCAGGCTGGTCTCCACCTCCCGACCTCAGGTGATCCGCCCGCCTCGGCCTCCCAAAATGTTGGGATTATGGGCATGAGCCAGTTGGGATTACGGCCGTGAGCCACTGCATCTGGCCTATTTATTTTTTTAAACAGAGTTTCACCCTGCTACCCAGGCTGGGGTGCAATGGCTCCTCCACCTCCCAGTTTCAAACAATTCAGCTGCCTCAGCTTCCCGAGTAGCTGGGACCACAGGCTCGCGCCACTACGCTCGGCTAATTTTGTATTTTTAGTAGAAATGGTGGGGTTTCCCCACATAGGCCGGGCTAGTCTCGAACTTCTGACCTCAAGTGATCCACCCGGCTCAGCCTCCCCAAGTGCTGAGATTACAGATGTGAGCCATCATGCCTGGCCTCTCAAGGCTTTAAATTGTATTTGCTTTCACATATGTGAACGTTTAGGCCGCGCACGGTGGCTCACACCTGTAATCTTAGCACTCTGGGAGGCAGAGGTGAGCGGATCACTTGAGGCCAGGAGTTCAAGACCAGCCTGGGCAACATGGTGAAACCCCATCTCTACTAAAAATACAAAAATTAGCCACGCGTGGTGTCGCATGCCTGTAGTCCCATCTACTCAGGAGGCTGAGGCAGGAGAATTGCTTGAACCTGGGAGGTGGAGGTTGCAGTGAGCAGAGAGAATCAGCCTGGGCAATAGAGCGAGCCTCTATCTAAAAAAAAAATTAAAAATTAAAAAAAAAAAAAGGAAGGAAGGTCAGTTTAGTGTCCATAAAGTTTCATTGGAACACAGCCACATCATCCAGTCTTTTTTTTTTTTTTTTTTTTTTTGAGGTGGAGTCTCGCTCTGTCACCCAGGCTGGAGTGCAGTGGCGCGATCTCAGCTCACTGCAAGCTCCGCCTCCCGGGTTCACGCCATTCTCCTGCCTCAGCCTCTCCGCGTAGCTGGGACTACAGGCGCCCGCCACCACACCCGGCTAATTTTTTGTATTTTTAGTAGAGACGGGGTTTCACCGTGGTCTCGATCTCCTGACCTCGTGATCCTCCCGCCTCGGCCTCCCAAAGTGCTGGGATTACAAGCGTGAGCCACCGCACCTGGCCCACGGGTTTAAGCAATTCTTCTGCCTTACTCTCCTGAGTAGCTGGGACTACAGGCACATGCCACCACACCCCGCTAATTTTTGTATTTTTAGTAGAGATGGGGTTTCACCATAGTAGCCAGGCTGGCCTCAAACTCCTGACCCAGTGATCCGCCTGCCTCGGCTTCCCAAAGTGCTGGGATTACAGGAGTGAGCCAGCATGCCTGGCAGTCCATTCATTTTATATATTGTCTATGGCTGCTTTTTATGTTGAAAAGGCAGAGTAGAGTGGTTAGGAAAAGGACCAGCCAGGCGCAGTGGCTCATGCCTGTAATCCCAGCACTTTGGGAAGCCGAGCCGGGCAGATCACGAGGTCAGGGGATCAAGACCATCCTGGCTAACACAGTGAAACCCCATCTCTAACTAAAAATACAAAAAAATTAGCCGGGCATGGTGGCCGGCGCCTGTAGTCCCAGCTACTCGGGAAGCTAAGGCAGGAGAATGGCGTGAACCCGAGAGGTGGAGGTTGCAGTGAGCCGAGATCGTGCCACTGCACTCCAGCCTGGGCAACAGAGTGAGACTCCATCTCAAAAAATATAAATAAAATTGATTAGTTAATAACAGTGGTATATTAAGAACAAAAACTTCCAAGTGTGTGAAATAAAAGTTGTATGGGCCGGGCATGGTGGCTCATGCCTGTAATCCCAGCACTTTGGGAGGCTGAGGCAGGCAATCACCTGAGGTCAGGAGTTCAAGACCAGCCTGACCAACATGGTGAATGAAACCCTGTCTCTACTAGAAATAGAAAAATTAGCTAGGCGTGGGTGGCAGATGCCTGTAATCCCAACAACTCGGGAGGCTGAGGCAGGAGAATCGCTGGAACCTGGGAGGTGGAGGTTGCGGTGGGCTGAGATCGCACCATTGCACTCCAGCCTGGGTGACACAGCGAGATTCCATCTCAAAAAAAAAAAAAAGTTGTATGGAAGCAGAGTGCCTGCTAGTGGTGTACCCATTATACATTATTGTATAATGCTCTGTTGGCACTGTAGATCACTGTAAATGACATTTATGGTTGGGAGTAAGGGAAGGACATCCATTTAACTTCCTCCATTACTGAGCACAGCGTCATTCCTAATCCTGCTTCCTGCATTACTGAGCACAGCGTCATTCCTTATCCTTCATTAGTATTTTTTGTTCAAAGGTCTGCAAACCACTCAGAATGGCCGATTCTATGCCATCTCTGCACGCTTCAAACCGTTCAGCAATAAAGGGAAAACTCTGGTCATTCAGTACACAGTAAAACATGAGCAGAAGATGGACTGTGGAGGGGGCTACATTAAGGTCTTTCCTGCAGACGTTGACCAGAAGAACCTGAATGGAAAATCGCAGTACTATATTATGTTTGGTGAGTTTAGGTGGTGCAACGCAACCACTTCTAGTGACTTTGAAAACCCTCCCACTTCACAGGATCTTTAGACTAAGACTTTGCTAATGTAGTGAAGGTAGTAGTATTGAGTATATCGAATCCAAGGATTATAGCACTATTAAACCTAATTAATATAAAAAGGCAACTATACCAGTCTGTTGTGTTCCTGAAGAAGTTATTTATTCACCATTAATGTTGCCCTCATGCAGGGTAAGGATACCTTATCTGAAATGTTTGGGACTAGAAGGGTTTTGGATTTTGGAGTTTTTGGGGGATTTTGAATTATTTGCATTATCCTTACTGGTTGAGCATCGCTAATCTGAAAAATCTGAAATCCGCAATGCTCCGATGAGCATTCCCTTTGAGCATCATGTTGATTCTAAAAGTTTTGGGTTTTGGAACACTTCAGATTTGCGATTTTTTTGATTTGGGATGCTCAACCTGTGTGTTTTTGTTGGTTTGTTTGTTTTTGTTTTGAGCTGGAGTTTTCACTCTTGTGGCCCAGGCTGGAGTGCAATGGCAATGGCTTAATCTTGCCTCACTGCAATCTCTGCCTCCTGGGTTCAAGTGATTCTTCTGCCTCAGCCTCTTGAGTAGCTGGGATTACAGGCATGTACCACCATACCTGGCTAATTTTTTTTGTATTTTAGTAGATATGGGGTTCCTTTTTTTTTTTTTTTTTTTTGAGATGGAGTTTCGCTCTCGTTGCCCAGGCTGAAGTGGAATGGCATGACCTCGGCTCACTGCAACCCCCTCCTCCCAGGTTCAAGGGATTCACCTGCCTTGGCCTCCCAAGTAGCTGGGATTACAGGCATGCAACACCACGCCCAGCTAATTTTTGTATTTTTAGTAGAGACGAGATTTCTCCATGTTGATCAGGTTGGTCTTGAACTCCCAATCTCAGGTTATCCGCCCACCTCAGCCTCCCAAAGTGCTGGGATTACAGGCGTGAGCCACTGGGCCCGGCTGAGATGGGGTTTCACCATGTTGGTCAGGCTGGTCTCGAACTCCTGGCAGGTATCCAACTCCTGACCTCAGGTGATACCTGCCTTGGCCTTGCAAAGTGCTGGGATTACAGGTGTGAGCCACTGTGCCTGGCCTCAACCTGTGTTTTGAAGCCTTCAGGACTCAGTAAACCTTGGCCATGGGCCAAGTTGGCCCACTGCCTGTGTTTATATAACCCATGAACTAAAAATGTTTTTTACATTTTTAACTGTTTGGAAAAAATCAATACAAGGATGATATTTTGTGATACATGAAAATTATATGAAATTTAGATTTCAGTGTGCATAAATGAAGTCTTACTGGAATGCAGCCTCACTCTGTTCATTTATATGTTGTCTGTGGCTGCTGGCTAGTGCCAGTGGCAGAGTTAAGTTGTCATGACAGAGATCATTAGGCTTACAAAACCAAAAATATTTTACCATCTGGCCTTTATAGAAAAAACCTGCAGATGTCTAGAAAATATTAAATGTCTCCTGACAACAGGGGTACTTGATTAAAATTTGTGCTAGAACCGGGAAGGGACCACACTGGGCCACAGGAAATAGACTTAAGTATAGTGTAACTTAAAACTTTAAGAATGAATGTACCTCAGGCCAGGCGTAGCGACTCACACCTGTAATCTCAGCATTTTGGGAGGCCAAGGCGGGCAGATCACTGGAGTTCAGGAGTTTGAGACCAGCCTGGCCAACATGGTGAAACCCTATCTCTACTAAAAATACAAAAAAAATTAGCCGGGCGTAGTGGCACATGCCTGTAGTCCCAGGTACTCAGCAGGCTGAGGCAGGAGAATTGCTTGAACCCAGGAGGTGGAGGTTGCAGTGAGCCGAGATCTCACCACTGCATTCCAGCCTGGGTAACAGAATGAGACTCCATCTCCAAAAAAAGAATGAATGTACTTCCAAAATATTCATCTTCAGCTGGGCACAGTGGCTTATGCCTGTAATCCCAGCACTTTGGGAGGCCAGGCAAGAGGATTACTTGAGTCCAGGAGTTCAAGACCAGCTTGGCCAACATAGTGAGACCCTGTCACTACAAAAAATAAAAATTAGGGCTGGGTGCAGTGGCTCACGCCTGTTATCCCAGCACTTTGGGAGCTAGAGGCGGGCGGATCACCTGAGGTCAGGAGTTCGAGACCAGCCTGACCAACATGGAGAAACCCCATTTCTATTAAAAATATAAAATTAGAGCCGGGTGTGGTGGCTCACGCCTGTAATCCCAGCACTTTCAGAGGCCGAGGTGGGCAGATCATGAGGTCAGGAGATTGAGACCATCCTGACTAACACGGTGAAACCCCATCTCTATTAAAAATACAGAAAATTAGCCAGGAGTGGTGGTGGGCACCTGTAGTCCCAGCTATTCGGGAGGCTGAGGCAGGAGAATGGCGTGAACCCGGGAGGCGGAGCTTGCAGTGAGCTGAGATCGCTCCACTGCACCCCAGCCTGAGGGACAGAGTGAGATTCCATCTCAAAAAAAAAAAAAAAAAAAAATCAAAATTAGCTGGGCATGGTGGCACATGCCTGTAATAATCCCAGCTACTCAGGAGGCTAAGGCAGGAGAATCACTTGAATCTGGGAGGCAGAGGTTATGGTTAGCCGAGATTTCACCATTGCACCATTGCACTCCAGCATGGGCAATAAGAGCAAAACTCCGTCTCAAATAAATTAATAAATAAATAATACAAAATAAAAATAAAAATAGAACTAAAAAACACCCAGATATCTGAAACATCAAGGGAGGATCACTTGAGCCCCGGAATTTGAGACCAGCTTGAGCGATATAGCAAGACCCCATCTCTACAAAATGTTTCTTTTTTTTTTTTTTGGAGACACAGCTTTGCTCTTGTTGCCCAGGCTGGAGTGCAATGGCACGATCCTGGCTCACTGCAACCTCTGCCTCCCAGGTTCAAGCGATTCTCCTGCCTCAGTCTCCCAAGTAGCTGGGGTTAGAGGTGCCCGCCACCACGCCCAGCTAATTTTTTTGTATTTTTGTAGAAACGGGGTTTCACCGTGTTGGACAGGCTGGTCTCGACCTACTGACCTCAGGTGATCCACCCCCTTTGGCCTCCCAAAGTGCTGGAATTACAGGCGTGAGCCACCATGCCTGGCCCCATATCTACAACAATTTTAAAAATTAGCCCAATGAGGTTGTGCACACCTGTGGTTCTAGCTACTCAGGAGGCTGAAGCAGGAGAGTCCCCGGAGCCCGAGGAGTTTGAGGATGCAGTGGGCTGTGATCACACAACTGCACTCCAGCTTGGATGACAGAATAAGACCCTGTCTGAAATAAATAAATAAATAAATAAATAAATAAATAAATAAATAAGGGAAAAACCCTATATAGCATGAGTCTACTACATCTGAATTGCCAAGCATCATAATTTGGGGTCAAAAAAAGATTAAAATAAACTTTTCTTAGTATTTCAGTTTTTAATTCAACAGTTCCATTTTACTCAAACCCATTCTGTTACTATTGGAACACTTTGTTGTAATGAGTCAGTGCCAGCCATTAGTGTAAGGGGAGCTTGCTGAGGGTGAGGGGTTAAGGAGGAGGAGAAGGGAAGAACAGTTATTGTCAGTCTTGACATTTGCATAAATTCCTATGTATAAGTTATGCATAAAACCTCAGACAGGCAACACAGAGCCCATCTGTCTACATTTCCTTATGAACATCCATTACAAGCGTAAATACCTTTTTTTTTTTGAGATGGAGTCTTGCTCTGTCACCCAGGCTGGAGTGCAGTGGTGCAATCTCGGCTCACTGCAACCTCCACCTCCCAGGTTCAAGCGATTCTCTTGCCTCAGCCTCCCCAGTAGCTAGGATTACAGGTGCGTGCCACCATGTCTGGCTAATTTTTGTATTTTTAGTAGAGACGGGGTTTCGCCATGTTGATCAGGCTGGTCTCGAACTCCTGACCTTGTGATCCACCCGCCTCAGCCTCCCAAAGTTCTGGGATTACAGCTGTGAACCACCACACCCAGCCCACATTTTTTTTTTTTTTTAATTGAGACGGAGTCTCTCTTGGTCACCCAGGCTGGAGTACAGTGGCCCGATCTCAGCTCACTGCAGCCTCCACCTCCTGGATTCAAGTGATCCCCTCACCTCAGCTTCCCAAGTCCCTGGGACTACAGGGAAACACCACCACTCCCGGCTAATTTTTGTATTTTTAGTACACACGGGGTTTTACCACGTTGGCCAGGCTGGTCTCAAACTGGCCTCAAGTCATCTCCCCACCTTGGCCTCCTAAAGTGCTGGGATTAGCAGGCCACTTTGAATATTTAGGTAAGCTTCAGAACACACTCAAAAAGTGAGTGGAAAGTCAGGACATTGTCCTTTAACAGCAATAATAAGATATTCACACATGTGACCAGATGCAGTGGCTCACACCTGTAATCTCAGCACTTTGGGAGGCCAAGGCAGGCAAATCACCTGAGGTCAGGAGTTTGAGACCATCCTGGCCAACATGGCAAAAACCCGTCTCTACTAAAAACACAAAAATTAGCTGGGCGTGGTGGTGCATGCCTGTAATCACAGCTATTCTACTTGGGAGGTTGATGCAGGAGAATCACTTAAACCCAGGAGGCGGAGACTGCAGTGAGCCGAGATCCCACCACTGCACTCCAGCCTGGGCGACAGAGTGAGACTCTGTCTCCAATAAATAAATAAATATCTTAGTGTGAATATCTGATTATCAGATTATATCTGATTATATTTAAGAAGAATGGACCGCTCGTGGTGTTTCAAGCCTGTAATCCTAGGACTTTGGGAGGCCAAGGCAGGTGGATCACAAGGTCAGGAGTTTGAGACCAGCCTGGCCAGCATGGTGAAACCCCATTTCTACTAAAAATACAAAAATTAGCTGGGCATCGTGGCATGCGCCTGTAGTCCCAGCTACTCAGGAGGCTGAGGCAGGAGAAATGCTTGAACCCAAGAGGCAGAAGTTTCCGTGAGCCAAGATCATGCCACTGCACTCCAGCCTAGGTAACAGCAAGACTCCGTCTCAAAAAAAGAAACAAAAAAAGAATGGTTGTGGGTTGGTTATTCTACGGTGATGCATTATGGAAAGAAATTGAGAGCAGCTTATCTTTTTTGTAGGACCCGATATTTGTGGATTTGATATCAAGAAAGTTCATGTTATTTTACATTTCAAGAATCAGTATCACGAAAACAAGAAACTGATCAGGTGTAAGGTAACTGCTCTTGTATTCAAATAAATGAGTGTTAACTCCTGCCAGATAATAACTAAGTTTAGAAAAAATAGTTTTGATAATAAAATACTTAACTGAGCCAGGGATGGGTCCTTGTAGACATACCTTCTGTTTCCAGTTTCCAGTTTAGAGGGCCCATTGGAGATACTTGTCTCCTTTAACTGGTTTCCTGAAGTTTTTACCCCATCAGGAGGGCACTCTCATTTTTTACCATGAGCTATGACATGTCATCATTTGCCCTATGAGGGTTACAATAGTACAGTCACATTTCAGCCACATCCATCCTCATTAATGAATGAAATATTCAGGATGAAAAAAACATTCTGGAGAAATGTCTGGGTGCAGTGGCTCACGCCTGTAATCCCAGCAGTTCGGGAAGCTGAGGCAGGAGGACTGCTTGAGCCAAGGAGTTCAAGACCAGCCTGGGCAACATGGCAAAACCTTGTCATGACAAAAAATACAAAAATTAGCCAGGTGTAGTGCCAGGAACCTGTGGTCCCAGCTACTGGGGAGGCTGAGGTGGGAGGGTCACTTGAGCCTGGGAGGTCAAGGTTGTAGTGAGCTGTGATTGCACCACTGCACTCCAGCCTAGGTGACAGAGCAAGACCCTGTCTCAAAAAAAAAAATAAAAATAAACTGCATATTTAGACTTGCATTAAAACATCGAGGGTTGGCCGGGTGTGGTGGCTCATGCCTGTAATCCCAGCACTTTGGGAGGCTGAGGCAGGTGGATCACCTGAGGTCAGGAGTTCGAGACCAGCCTGGCCAACATGGTGAAACTCTGTCTCTACTAGATACAAAAAATTACCCGGGCATGGTGGCAGGTGCCTGTAATCCCAGCTTCTCAGGAGGCTGAGGCAGTAGAATCGCTTGAACTCAGGAGGTGGAGGTTGTAGTGAGCCGAGATTGTGCCACTGCACTCCAACCTGGGCGACAGAGTGAGACTCCATCTCAAAAAAAAAAAAAAGAAAAGAAAAAAAAAGAAAACGAAGGTTTAATTGGTACGCTTTTCCCCCTAAAATGTGCAGGTTGATGGCTTCACACACCTCTACACTCTAATTTTAAGACCAGATCTTTCTTACGACGTGAAAATTGATGGTCAGTCAATTGAATCTGGCAGCATAGAGTACGACTGGAACTTAACATCACTCAAGAAGGAAACGTCCCTGGCAGAATCGAAGGATTGGGAACAGACTAAAGACAACAAAGCCCAGGTGTGAATTTTTCCTGGGCAACTCTAAAAAGTGCACATAGTTTGTAAGTACCCAGTTACTGGACAATTGCTGCATGGCTGGTAGCCACGATGGCAATATTGTAGCACCAAATGTCCTCCCCAGAGCACACACTGCAGACCAGCCACATCTCTATACATCTGAAGGTGTCATAAAAGAATTATTTATTTATTTATTTATTTATTTATTTATTTATTTATTTATTTTTTGAGACAGAGTTTCGTTCTTGTTGCCCAGGCTGGAGTGCAGTGGCGTGATCTCAGCTCACGGCAACCTCCGCCTCCCAGGTTCAAGTGATTCTCCTGCCTCAGCCTCCCGAATAGCTGGTATTACAGGCACCCGCCATCACCCCTGGCTAATTTTTTTTTTTTGAACGGAGTCTCGCTCTGTCACCCAGGCTGGAGTGCCGTGGCACGATCTCGGCTCACTGCAAGCTCCGCCTCCCGGGTTCACGCCATTCTCCTGCCTCAGCCTCCCGAGTAGCTGGGATTATAGGTGCCCACCATCACGCCCAGCTAATTTTTTTGTATTTTTAGTGGAGACGGGATTTCATCGTGTTAACCAGGATGGTCTCGATCTCCTGACCTCATGATCTGCCCGCCTTGGCCTCCCAAAGTGCTGGGATTACAGGCGTGAGCCACCGCGCCTGGCCCTTAATTTTTGTATTTTTAGTAGAGATGGGGTTTCACCATGTTGGCCAGGCTGGTCTCGAACTCCTGACCTCAAGTGATCTGCCTGCCTTGGCCTCCCAAAGTGCTGGGATTACAGGCATGAGCCACCACATCTGGCCATCGCCATCACTTTTTGCACCATCACTTTTCACTCTAGCCACTACTTGAGGTTTCCACACCGGTGCTCCTCTCCATAGCATAGAGGAAAGGGCTAAAGTCATATGGCAGGTTAGGGAGAAAAATCTAGGCAGTGTGGTGTTGCCCTGAAGTCCTCAGTGGGATTGGAAGCACCAAGCACTTGGCCTCCTGATCACCAAATTGAAGAAGCGAGAGGGACACTGGGAGAGGGGTCACCAGCCTGTGCCTGCCACTTGGCATCTAAGAATTTCCTTTCTCAAATCTGAGTATCTGGCTGGGTGTGGTGGCTCATGCCTGTAATACCAGCACTTCCAGAGGTCAAGGCAGGAGGATCGCTTGAACCCAGGAGTTCGAGACCAGCCTGGGCAACAGAGGGAGACCCTGACTGTACAAAACATAAAAATAGTAGCCAGGTATGATGGCGGGCGCCTGTAGTCTGAGCTACTTGGGAGGTTGAGGCAGGAGGATCACTGGAGCCCAAGAGGTTGAGGCTGCAGTGAGCCATGATTGCGCAACCGCACTCCAGCCTGGGTGAGAGCAAAACCTAGTCTCAAGAAACGAAAACAGAAGCAACAACAACAAATATATGAGCATCTAACTGATTTTACTTTTTCCTTACATGTCTTTGAAGGACTGGGAGAAGCATTTTCTGGACGCCAGCGCCAGCAAGCAGAGCGACTGGAATGGTGAACTGGATGGGGACTGGCCAGCGCCGATGCTCCAGAAGCCCCCGTACCAGGTGTGTGGCCTCTTTGCATGATGCCAGGGATGCCCCAGGGCTGCCCCTCTGCTGCCCATGTCATTGAGACCACCCCATATGTTTTTTTTTGATACAGGATGGCCTGAAACCGGAAGGTATTGATAAAGACATCTGGCTCCACCATAAGATGAAGAATACCAACTATTTGGCACAGTATGACCTCTCAGAATTTGAGAACATTGGTGCCATCGGCCTGGAGCTTTGGCAGGTCATTTGGTTTTAACTTTACTTTAGTTTTTGTGTGTGTGTGTTTTGTTTTGTTTTGTTGAGACAAGGTCTCATTCTGTCGCCTAGGCTGGAGTGCAGTGGCACCATCCTAGCTCACTGTAGCTTCAAACTGGGCCCAAGCGATCCTCCCACCTCCCAAGTAGCTAGGACTACAGGCACAAGCCACCACATCCAGATTTTTTTTTTAAGAGATGGGAGTCTAGGCCGGGCGCGGTGGCTCACGCCTGTAATCCCAGCACTTTGGGAGGCCGAGGTGGGCGGATCACAAGGTCAGGAGATTGAGACCATCCTGGCTAACATGGTGAAACCCCATCTCTAATAAAAATACAAAAAAAATTAGCCCGGCGTGGTGGCAGGTGCCTGTAGTCCCAGCTACTCGGGAGGCTGAGGTAGGAGAATGGCGTGAACCCAGGAGGTGGAGCTTGCAGTGAGCTGAGATCACGCCACTGCACTCCAGTCTGGGCGACAGAGCAAGACTCCGTCTCAAAAAAAAAAAAAAAAAAAAAAAAAAAGAGATGGGAGTCTCAGAACTTCTAGGCTCAAGCAATCCTTCCACCTCAGCCTTCCAAAGTGCTGAGAGTTTTGTTTGTTTGTTTGTTTTTGTGCTTTTTTTTTTTTAACGCTTTGGTGATCCCAGCTGGGCTCAGTGGCTTATGCCTGTAATCCCAGCACTTTGGGAGGCTGAGGGGGGCAGATTGCCTGAGCTCAGGCGTTCGAGACCAGCCTGGGCAACATAGTGAAACTCCGTCTCTACTAAAAATACAAAAATTAGCCAGGTGTGGTGGTTCGTGCTTGTAGTCCCAGCTACTCAGGAGGCTGAGGCATGAGAATAACTTAATCCTGGGAGGAATCACTTGAACCCAGGAAGTGGAGGTTGCAGTGAGCCAAGATCGCGCCATGGCACTCCAGCCTGCGTGACAGAGTGAGACTTCGTCTCAAAAAAAAAAAAAAACAGAGCAAGACTGTCTCAAAAAAAAAAAAAAAAGTTTTGGTGATCCCAATGTGTAGCCATGTTTTAGGAACCAGTGCCTTAGAGGGAAAGGATATTCTAGAAATGGGTTTAAGCACCACCTACTATTCTAATTGCTGTTATAGTATACAGTACTGAGTAAAATACAACTGTTTCTTTTTGAAAAGTTGTTACATATGTCACATCAATAATGAAAGCCTAGTAGCCAGGGACAGTATGGCTCACACCTGTAGTAGTCCCAATTACTGGGGAGGCTGAGGTGGGACAATCACATGAGCCCAGTTTTTTTTTTTTTTTTTTTTTTTCTTTGAGACTGAGTCTCACTCTGTCACCCAGGCGGGAGTGCAGTGGCACAATCTCAACTCACTGCAGCCTCTGCTTTCCGGGTTCAAGCGATCCTCCCACCTCAGCCTCCCAAGTAGCTGGGACTACAGGCATGCATGACCACACCTGGTAATTTTTGTATTTTTAGTAGAGACAGGGTTCACCATGTTGGCCAGGCTGGTCTTGAACTCCTGACCTCAAGTGATTCACCTGCCCCAGCCTCTCAAAGTGCTGGGATTACAGGTGTGAGCCACCATGCCTGGCCAAGCCCAGAAGTTCAAATCCAGCCTAGGCAACATAGCAAGACCCCCATCTCTAAAAAATAAAAAATGTCACCTGAGCTCCATATATTTCCAAAGGAAAAAAGAAATGAAAAATAAACAAATAATAAAGAATAAAAGCATAATAATGAAGGCCTTATTTTCATCTGCAGGTGAGATCTGGAACCATTTTTGATAACTTTCTGATCACAGATGATGAAGAGTATGCAGATAATTTTGGCAAGGCCACCTGGGGCGAAACCAAGGTATGAAGCACGTGATTAACTCTTCCTACATCACTAATTTATTTATGTAAATTTTTTTTTTTTTTTGAGATGGAGTCTAGCTCTTTCACCCAGGCTGTAATGTAGTGGCACAATCTCGGCTCACTGCAACCTCCATCTCCCGGGTTCAAGCGATTCTTCTGCCTCAGACTCCCGAGTAGCTGGGACTACAGGCGCATGCCACCACGTCCGGCTAATTTGTGTATTTTTAGTAGAGAGGGGGTTTCACCATATTGCTCAGGCTGGTCTCGAAGTCCTGACCTCAGGTGATCCGCCTGCCTTGGCCTCCCAAAGTGCTGGGATTACAGGAGTGAGCCACTGTGCCTGGCCCCACGTAAGGTTAATATTGGCAGGTTCCAGGGATTAGGACATGATTTTTTTTTTTTTTTTTTTTTTTTTGAGATGGAGTCTTGCTCTGTCACGCCAAGTGCAGTGGTGTGATCTCCGCTCACTGCAGCCTCCACCTCCAGGTTCAAGCAATTCTCCTGCCTCAGCCTCCCGAGTAGCTGGGACTACAGGCACCTGCCACTACACCCAACTAATTTTTGTATTTTTAGTAGTGATGGGGTTTCACCATATTGGCCAGGATAGTCTCGCTCTCTTGACCTCATGATCCACCTGCCTTGGCCTCCCAAAGTGCTGGGATTACAGGCGTGAGCCACCGCACCCAGCCAGGACATGAAATCTTTACAGGCTTTTCTTATTCAGCCTATCCCAGGTGGTGAGGAGGCTTCTAGAAGGCAGGGTCTGCCTGAGTACTGACATGCATTTGGCCACATGGAAGCATAACCCCTGGCCTCTGGGGCTTTTTTTGTTTTGTTTTGTTTTGTTTTGAGACGGGGTTTTGCTCTGTCACCCAGGCTGAAGTGCAGTGGCACCATCTCAGCTCACTGCAACCTCCACCTCCCGGGTTCAAATGATCCTCTCACCTCAGCCTCCCGAGCAGCTGGGACTACAGCCACACACCACCACACCCAGCTAATTTTTGCTTTTTTTTTTTTTTGAGACAGAGTCTTGCTCTGTCGCCCAGGATAGAGTGCAGTAGCGTTATCTCGGCTCACTGCAAGCTCCACCTCCCAGGTTTAGGCCATTCTCCTGCCTCAGCCTCCCGAGTAGCTGGGACTACAGGCGCCCGCCACCACGCCCAGCTATTTTTTTTGTATTTTTGGTAGAGACCGTGTTTCACCGTGTTAGCCAGGATGGTCTCGATCTCCTGACTTCATGATCCATCCGCCTTGGCCTCCCAAAGTGCTGGGATTACAGGCATGAGCCATCGCAATAGGTGGGGCTTATGTTTTTTGTTTCTTTCTCCAGGGTCCAGAAAGGGAGATGGATGCCATACAGGCCAAGGAGGAAATGAAGAAGGCCCGCGAGGAAGAGGAGGAAGAGCTGCTGTCGGGAAAAATTAACGGGCACGAACATTACTTCAATCAATTTCACAGAAGGAGTGAACTTTAGTGATCCCCATTAGATATAAAGATGACTGGTAAAATCTCATTGCTACTTTAATCTATGTTTCAAACTCAAATGTCTACATGGCACTTTGTCCAATTTTCTTTGAAAAGTGTTTCATGCTTCTGGGTGGGGTAGGTTGCATCTCCCCTGGTGACCCCCTTGCACTGAGAAGTTCCCTCTTGACAATTTTACACGCTGGAAGCCAGAGGCCAGCAAGGGTCTGGCCAAAACCATGATCCCCTTTTCTTAACTCCCAAAAGTCTTTTTATAAAATAAAAGTTGACCAGGCAGTGTGCCTCACACCTATAATCCCATCACTTTGGGAGGCTAAAGTGGGCGGATCACTTGAGCCCAGAGTTCAAGACCAGCCTGGCCCACACAGTGAAAACCTGTCTCTACTAACAATACAAAAAGTAGTAGATGTGGTGGTGCGCACCTGTAGTCCCAGGTACTTCAGGCTGAGGCTGGAGGCAGCCTCAACCTCCTGAGTAGCTGGGACTACAGGCGCCCGCCACCACACCCGGTTAACTTTTTGTATTTTTAGTAGAGATGGGGTTTCACTGTGTTAGCCAGGATGGTTTTGATCTCTTGACCTCGTGATCTGCCTGCCTTGGTCTCCCAAAGTGCTGGGATTAGAGGCATGAACCACTGCAGCCAGCCATATTTTTTGTTTTTTAATTTAATTTTTATAGGGGTGGGAGTCTCATATGTTGCCCAGGCTGGTCCTGAACTCCGGGACTCAAGCCATCCTCCCACCTTGGCCTCTCAAAGCTCTGGGCTTACAGGTGTGAGCCATTGCTCCTGGCCCAGTCTTCTTCTGGAAGAGGCCCGTAATCATACTGAAACTCGTGATGAAAATAATCAAATTTGTGACACCAGAAATTTGGAATCTAGTGATGTTATGAATAAGCCAAATAAATTGGAATTTATATACAGAATATTGAGAGTTGACCAGTGTGGGCCAGGTGCAGTAGCTCACACCTGTAATCCCAGCACTTTGGGAGACTGAGGTGTGTAAATTGCTTGAGTCCTGGAGTTCAAGACCAGCCTGGGCAATGTGGCGAAACTCTGCCTCTACAAAAAATACTAAAAATTAGCTGGGTTTGGCAGTGCACACCTGTGGTCCCAGCTATTCGGGAGGCTGAGATGGGAGGATCACTTGAGTTTAGGAGGTGGAGATTGCAGTGAGCTGAGATTGCGCCACTGCACTCCAGCCTGTGTGACAGAATGAGACCCTACCTCAGAAAAAAAAAAAAAAGAAAAGAAAGAAAAGAAAAAAAAGAAGGTTGATCAGTTTCAAAAGCCTGGCTGGGAAGTGAAGTTCTGCAAAGTTTTGCTCTCACTCTGGTCAATGTTGACAGACCTTTACACCTGGATTTTTTCTGATGATGGCTATATCAACCTTCACCAATTATTAGGGATTGATTATTACGCTGAGAAACTAAAGTATCTAAACTAAAGTATCCCTTCCTTCTAATGCAAGGGTGGCAAACATTGCCTACCTCTTTCATCTCTGAACAGGGTGAGTAGTGTGAAAAGAATCAGAGGCAGACCTAGAGAGAAAGTGCTGGTACCAATTACTGTACAAAGATGAGTCAGGCCGGGTGTGGTGGCTTGTGCCTGTAATCCCAGCTATTTGGGAGGCCAAGGAGGGAGGATCACTTAAGATCAGGAGTTTGAGACCAGCCTGGGCAACATAGAGACCTCGTCTCTAAAAAAAATTTTTTTTGTAATTAGCTGTGCATGGAGGCACATGACTGTGGTCCCAGCTACTTGGGAGGCTGAGATGGGAGGATCGCTTGAGTCCGGGAGGTCAAGGCTGCAGTGGGCTATGATTGTGCCACTGCACTCCAGCCTGAGTGACAGGGCGAGACCCTGTCTCTAAAAATGAAATAAAATGGAGCTAAAAAGACAAAAAAAAAATGAGTGAGACTGGCTCAGGCTCTGAAGATTCGTTGGGAGCAGCGTTGTCCGAGAGAATTTGTCACGTGTTGCTCTTTTTGTTTGTTTGTTTGTTTGTTTTTGAGACAGTCTTGCTCTGTCGCCCAGGGTGGAGTTCAGTGGTGCAATTATGGCTCACTGCAACCTCTGCCTCCCGGGTTCAAGCGATTCTCATGCCTTAGCCTCCCAAGTAGCTGGGATTACAGGCATGCGCCACACCTGTCTGAATTTTGTATTTTTAGTAGAGATGGGGTTTCGCCATGTTGGCCAGGCTGGTCTGGAACTCCTGACCTCAAGTGATTGGCCTGCTTCGGCCTCCCAAAGTGCTGAGATCACAGGCGTGAGCTACCATGCCGGGTCACGTGTTGCTCTTGAGCCCTTGAAATGTGGCTAGTGGGACCAAGAAATGACTTTTTAATCTTATTTCATTCTAGTTAACTTCACTTTAAACTTTGTTAGAGGAAAAACTCTGGACGTATTAAATTTCATGGAGTGTAACTGAGCAAAGAACAATTCATAAATCAGGTAGCTGCCAGAGCAACTGCATCTTGAATAGGGGCTTAGTAAAATAAGGCTGAGACCTACTGGGCTGCATTCCCAGGCGGTTAAGGCATTCTTAGTGACATGATGAGATAGGAGGTCAGCACTAAAGACCTTGCTGATAAAACAGGTTGCAGTAAAGAAGCCGGCTAGGCCGGGCGCGGTGGCTCACGCCTGTGATCCCAGCACTTTGGGAGGCTGAGGCAGGCGGATCATGAGATCAGGAGATCGAGACCATTCTGGCTAACATGGTGAGACCCCGTCTCTACTGAAAATACAAAAAATTAGCCGGGTGTGGTGTCATGCGCCTGTAGTCCCAGCTACTCGGGAGGCTGAGGCAGGAGAAGGGCATGAACCCGGGAGGCGGAGCTTGCAGTGAGCCGAGATCGCGCCACTGTACTCCAGCCTGGATGACAAAGCGAGACTCTGTCTCAAGAATAAATAAATAAATAAATAAATAAGTAAATCAATCAATCAATAAATAGGGAAGGCATGAATAATCCACCTCTTGTCTAGCATATCATCAAGAAATAACCATAAAAATGAGCAATGTGGCCAGGCACGGTGGCTCAAGCCTGTAATTCCAGCACTTTGGGAGGCCGAGGCAGGCAGATCACTGGAGGTTGGGAGTTCAAGACCAGCCTGACCAACATGGAGAAACCCCACCTCTACTAAAAATACAAAATTAGCTGGGCGTGGTGGTGCATGCCTGTAATCCCAGCTCTTCAGGAAGCTGAGGCAGGAGAACCGCTTGAACCCAGGAGGTGGAGGTTGTGATGAGCCGAGATCCCATCATTGCACTCCAGCCTCCGCAACAAGAGTGAAACTCCTCCCCCACCCCCCCAAAAAAAAGCAACCAGCAGCCCTTGGGGCTGCTCTATGAAGTAGCCATTCCTTTATTCCTTTACTTTCCTAATAAACTTGCTTTCACTTTACTGTATGGACTCGCCTTAATTCTTTCTTGGGTGAGATCCAATAACCCTCTTGGGGTCTGGATCAAGACCCCTTTGCGGTAACAGTACAAAAGCTCTGATTGTCAGAAGTGGCAGGGATCACTGGAACTCCACTTCAGATCCCATCTGCATCATCAAAACGTCAACCCTAAATAAATAAATTCAGGAAATATGGTTAAATGTAGAGTTTAGTTTAGCACAAAGTTTGAGGACGGCCACCCTGGAACACAGATTCCAAAGAATGGAAATCAGCACTCCAAACTGAGGAAGTTTGGGGGTCATTTATGTAGGTAAGGTTTGGGAAGCTTGACAGAGTTTCTACATATTTCACACAAGGCAAGTACATAGTTAACAGTAATCTGATTAGTCAAGGCAGTGGTCTTTTCGGGAAGGGTATATTTAACATTCACATAGAGGACATAACAGTCACGGGATCTTTTGCACTATCTGGTCTGATTTAGGTGCAAGATAATAAAGGAAAAGTCAGCAATGAAGAAGGGATATCTTAATGCTGATGCCATTTAGTCTTTTGAAATGAATCTACAGAGCAAGAACAGGAGAGTTAATCTATAATCTATAAGCAGAAGTTGTAGTTACATGCTGTCTGGCTCAGATCACACAGTCCCGTTTTCTTCAAGGCTCAACATAATTCTTAGGGTTCAAAAGTGTGTGATTAAGTTTGGATTTTTTTTTTTTTTTTTTTTGAGATGAAGTTTCTGTGTTGCCCAGGCTGCAGTGCAGTGGTGCGATCTCGGCTCACTGCAAGCCCCGCCTCCTGGGTTCATGCCATTCTCCTGCTTCAGCCTCCCAAGTAGCTGGGACTACAGGCGCCCACCACCATGCCCGGCTAATTTTTTGTATTTTTAATAGAGACGGGGTTTCACCATGTTGGCCAGGATGGTCTCGATCTCCTGACCTTGTGATCTGCCTGCCTTGGCCTTCCAAAGTGTTGGGATTTCAGGCGTAAGCCACCACGCCCGGCCTTTTTTTTTTCTTTTTTTTTCTTCTGAGATGGAGTTTTGCTCTTGTTGCCCAGGCTGGAGTGCAATGGCACAATCTTGGCTCACTGCAACCTCCCCCTCCCAGGTTCAAGCGATTCTCGTGCCTCAGCCTCCCGAGTAGCTGGGATTACAGGGGCCCGCCACCACACCCGGCTAATTCTTGTATTTTTAGTAGAGATGGGGTTTCACCATGTTGACCAGGCTGATCTCGAATTCCTGACCTCGTGAACCGCCTGCCTTGGCCCTCCAAAGTGCTGGAATTACAGGCGTGAGCCACTGCGCCCAGCCAAGTTTGTATTATTTTTGCAAGATGATGCTGGAGAGTTTCTATGGCCACCACCCTTCTAGACTCTCTGATACTGGTGCTTAAAGCCTGCGTGCTACATTTCCTGGACGCCATTGCCAATTGGCAACGTTCCTATCATGCTTTATTAGAACAAAGATGGGAGGCAGAAAGAGGGGAGAAATCATTTGTTTTCAGACTTCTGCCAGTGGCTTAGGTGGTGGTGACAACAACAGCTGTGACTTTAGCAATCATGGTGGAAGCAACTGTGGCTAGCAAGGGTGAACACATCTGGGATCCTTCTGTAGGCACAGTGATTGTGGGTTATGGGTCCTCTTGTGCTTTATTTATTTATTTATTTTGAGACGGAGTTTCGCTCTTGTCGCCCAAACTGGAGTGCAGTGGCGCGATCTCAGCTCACTGCAACCTCCGCCTCCCAGGTTCAAGGGATTCTCCTGCCTCATCCTCCCGAGTAGCTGGGATTACAGGTGCCCACCACCACAACTGGCTAATTTTTGTATTTTTAGTAGACACAGGGTTTCATCATGTTGGCCAGGCTGGTCTCAAACTTCTGACCTCGGGTGATCCATCTGCCTCGGCCTCCCAAAGTGCTGGGATTACAGGCGTGAGCCACTATGCCCAGTCACCTCCCCTGCTTTAATCTTTCAGCTCTAGAGAGGCTAGCAGCCTCATATAGTTACCAATCTTTAGGTAAATTTACCTTCCTTTTTTGTTCTTCCAGTACTTCCAACACTTTTTTTTTTTTTTTTTTTTGAGACAGATTCTTGCTCTGTTGTCCAGGCTGGAGTGCAGTGGTGCGATCTCAGCTCACTGCAACCTCCGCCTCCCGGGTTCAAGCAATTCTCCTACCTCAGCATCCTGAGTAGCTGAGATTACAGGCACCCGCCACCATGCCCAGCTAATTTTTTTGTATTTTTAGTAGAGACGGGGTTTCACCATGTTGGTCAGGCTGGTCTCGAACCCCTGACCTCATGATCCACCCGCCTCGGCCTCCCAAAGTGCTGGGATTATAGGCGTGAGCCACCGTGCCCAGCCCCAACACTTTTATATTCAGTCCCCTGTAGTCGTTTATGTATTCATTTATTTTTATTTATTTATTTTTTAGACAGAGTCTCGCTCTGTCACCTAGGTTGGAGTGCAACGGTGAGTTCTCAGCTCATTGCAACCTTCCCCTCCCAGGTTCAAGCAATTCTCCTGCCTCAGCCTCCTGAGTAGCTGGGATTACAGGCACCTGCCACTGCAATGGGTTAATTTTTGTATTTGTAGTAGAGATGGGGTTTCTCCATGTTGGCCAGGCTGGTCTCAATCCACCTGTCTCAACTGGATTGCTGGGATTACAGGCATGAGCCACAGAGCCTGGCTCAATCCCCTGTATTCAATATCCTCTATTTGAAGTACCTAGAAGGACTTCTCTTTTCCTTATGGAATATGTACTGATAAAGCACTCAAGACTGTTAAAAACCTTCATTACTCTATAGATGTAACAAAAGAAGCTGAGGCAAAGTTAATGTAAGTAGAGAGTTTGGGTCAAGGTTGAGGACTGCAGTCCAGGAGACATAGATTCAAGTTGCCCTGAATGTATGCTTTGATTAGCAACAGTTACAAGTGGGTTCTTTTTGTTTTTGACTTTGTTTTGAGACAGTCTCACTCTGTCACCCAGGCTGGAGTGCAGTGGTGCAATCTGGCTCACTGCAACCTCCAACTCCCGGGTTCAAGTGATTCTCTGGCCTCAGCCTCCCGAGTAGCTGGGACTATAGGCAGGCACCACCACATCTGGCTAATTTTTGTATTTTTTTTTAGTAGAGATGGGGTTTCACCATATTGATGTTTCACCATATTGGCCAGGCTGGTCTCCAACTCCTGACCTCATGATCCTCCCACCTCGGCCTCCAAAAGTGCTGGGATTACAGGTGTAAGCCACTGCACCTGGCAACAAGTGGGTTCTTGTCTTATTTATTTATTTATTTTTGAGACAGAGTTTCGCTTTTGTTGCCCAGGCTGGATTGCAATGGTGTGATGTTGGCTCACTGAAACCTCTGCCTCCTGGGCTCGAGCAATTCTCCTGCCTCAGCCTCCTGAGTAGCTGGGATTACAGGCGCCTGCCACCACGCCTGGCTAATTTTTGTACTTTCAGTAGAGACGGGGTTTCGCCATGTTGGCCAGGCTGGTCTGGAACTTCTGACCTCAGGTGATCTGCCCACCTTGGCCTCCCAAAGTGCTGGGGTTACAGGCGTGAGCCACCCCGCCTGGCCCACAAGTGGGTTCTTAAAGGAAAAAGAAGGGGCAGTTCCTAAAGTGTTTATTGCGGATTTACATAGAATAACCTAAGCTGTTGATTGGCTATACATTTTTTTTTTTTTTTTTTTTGAGACGGAGTCTTGCTCTGTTGCCCAGGCTGGAGTGCAGTGGCTTGATCTTGGCTCACTGCAAGCTCCGCCTCCTGGGTTCATGCCATTCCCCTGCCTCAGCCTCCCGAGTAGCTGGGACTACAGACGCCCACCACCATGCCCGGCTAATTTTTTGTATTTTTTAGTAGAGACAGGGTTTCACCGTGTTAGCCAGGATGGTCTCGATCTCCTGATCTCGTGATCCACCTGCCTCAGCCTCCCAAAGTGCTGGGATTATAGGCGTAAGCCACCGCACCCAGCCTTCTTCTTCTTTTTTTTTTTTTGAGACAGAGTCTTGCTCTGTTGCCCAGGCTAGAGTGCAGTGGTGCCATCTCTGCTCACTGCAACCTCCGCCTCCCAGGTTCAAGCGATTCTCCTGACTCAGCCTCCTGAGTGGCTGGGACTAAAGGCATGTGCCACCACGCCTGGCTAATTTTTGTATTTTTAGTAGAGATGAGGTTTCACCATGTTGGGCAGGCTGGTCTCAAACTGCAGACCTCAGGTGATCTGCCTGTCTTGGCCTCCCAAAGTGCTGGGGTTACAGGTGAGCCACCACACCTGGCCAAAAATACCTTTAAACAATACCCCTGGCCACAGGTGCAGCTGGGGGAATTGTTTCAACCACAATAGGCTGGAGGTTCACGATGTTTAGATTTCTAACAAATCCTGTGGCCGGGTGCGGTGGCTCATGCCTGTAATCCCAGCACTTTGGGAGGCTGAGGCAGGTGGATCACGAGGTCAGGAGATGGAGACCAGCCTGGCCAACATGGTGAAACCCCATTCTACTAAAAACACAAAAATTAGCCGGGCATGGTGGCAGGTGCCTGTAATTCCAGCTACTCGGGAGGCTGAGGCATGAGAATCACTTGAACCTGGGAGGTGGAGGTTGCAGTGAGGCGAGATCATGCCACTGCACTCCAGCCTGGGTGACACAGCGAGACTCTGTCTCAAAAAAAAAAAAAAAAAAAAGGAAGCAAACATCTCAAGTCTCACCTAGAGCTACCAATCAGCCTAAGAACCCCAGTTTGTGTTTAACAAGCCCTTGTGAGGTGGTTCTAACACGGTTTCAGGATGAGTCAGCTCCCTGCTCTAGACTGTCAACTGGGGGTACAGAGTGTGTTGACCTGATGCACAATTAGTTCACCTGTGTCTAGGCCACGGTCTGGCCCAAGGTAGAGTGCTCAACACGTGTTTGGCAGGTGAATGAATCATAAAGCATGCAGTGCTCATCTGAGCGGCAGGAGGCACCCTGAGTCACTGAAGATGCTGGAGCAGCTGCTTGTGAAACACCAGATAGGAGGAGACGGACGGGAGGTTGTGTCCCCACACCTGAGATTGCTGGCCTTCTGACTTGCTTGCTGGGAACCGGTGCCAGGCCAGACGCACTGTGCCTCCATCATAGGATGCCTGGTAAGGCGAGGCCAACCTTCCCGGAAGAAACCCTGTGCTGCTATGGTCAAGTTGCCTGCTCGGACTTCCTTCTTCACTCTGTTTATAGAAATTGGCCCTGGAGGTGTACGTGCTGGGTGCCCATAGCCAATGGAAGGCAATGTGTATTTATTTTTATTTTATTTTTTGAGACGGTGTCTCGCTCTGTCACCCAGGCTGGAGCATTTGAATAAATAAATGCCCTGTAATCCCAGCACTTTGGGAGGCCAAGGCGGGCAGACTGCTTGAGGTCAGGAGTTCAAGACCAGCCTGGCCAACATGGTGAAACCCCATCTCTATTACAAATACAAAAATTTGGCCGGGCGAGGTGGCTCACATCTGTAATCCCAGCACTTTGGGAGGCTGAGGCAGGCGGATCACCTGAGGTCAGGAGTTTGAGATCAGCCTGGCCAACATGGTGAAACCCTGTCTCTCCTAAAAATACAAAAATTAGCCAGGCGTGTTGGCAGGCGCCTGTAATCCCAGCTACTAGGGAGGCTGAGAGAGGAGAATTGCTTGAACCTGGGAGGTGGAGGTTGCAGTGAGTGGAAATCATGTCATTGCATTCCAGCCTGGGCGACAGAGCAAGACTCCATCCCAAAAATAAAACAAAAATACAAATACAAAAATTAGCCAGGCATGGTGGCACATGCCTGTAATACCAGCTACTCAGGAGGCTGAGGTATGAGAATCACTTGAACCTGAGAGGCGAGGTTGCAGTGAGCCGAGATCGTGTCACTGCACTCCAGCCTGGATGACAGAGTGAGACAAAATAAAATTAAAAAAAGTTCTCTAGAGTAGGGCTTTTCCTCTAATAACCATACTCCAGCAAGCCTCAGGTGCCTGCTGCTCTGTGCCGGGCAGTGAGACACATAGATGTGTAACACCAGCAAACACGTATTACCATTCTCTCTTTTCAGAAGAGGGGCCTAGGGGCCCAGAGAGGCGAGTTCAACTACTTGCCAGGACACACAGAGCAGCTGGGGAATCATGCCTGGCACCTGGCACTGTGGGTGCTGTAGCGGCACAGAGAGGTGAAGTCCTGCGCCTGAGCTTAGCCAAAACCCTAAGGGGCAGACCCAGATTATAAAACACACACAAACAGCTATCCTAGGAACAGGACGCTTTGCGGGGCAGGGTGCGGGTCCCCCCAGATTAGCATACACACACACACTGCGATCCTAGGAACAGGGCGCCTTGCGGGGCAGGGTGAGGGTCCTGACCCTCCGCGGGGTGAGCGACCGCCTCCCCAGGCGCACTGGCAGGCGGACGGCATCCCTAACAGAGAACCAGGCCTCGGCATGGGCTGGAGGGATGACAGTCCATGGCCGACTCTGACAGCGGCCAGCGGTACGAGAGTCCGAACAACTTTGGAAGGAGGAGCAGGGATAGCAGGCCTCAGAGCACAGAAGACGCAGACGCCTCAGGCCCCGCCCCTCCCGGCTGCGTGTGCGCGGCCCCGCCCCCGCCCCCGCCCCTCCCGGCCTGACTGCGCGTGCGTGGCCCTGCCTACGGCCCCGCCTTCTCCCGGGGCAGGCTGCGTGCGCACCGCCCTCCCGTCGTCCCAGTGCGCACGCGCGGCTGCGGCCCCGCCCCCGTTCCCCCGGCGCTCAGAGCCCGAGTCCGCGGGAAGATGGCGGCGCCGCTCATTCCACTCTCCCAGCAGGTACGGGCCGGGCGGGCCTGGGGGCGGCGCCGGGGTGCAGGGCGCGAGGCGAGCGGTGCGGCGAGGCTGAGGCGCTGGGAGACTCAGCCAGGCGGCGGCGGGGGCGGCGCGTGCTGAAGGGCTTGCGGCGGGCGGGTGGGCAGGCGGCCCTGAAGGTGACAGGCCGTGGCCCGCGGCCTCCCGTGCCCGAGCGACCCTCGCGGGCACCGGCGAGGCGAGGAGGTGCGCAGCGCGTGTCCTCTCCGCCCAGGGCCCAGACCCTGCCGCCGCTGAAGCTCCCAGGCCGGGGACCCGCGGAGGCGCTGGGCTGCATCCCGGAGAGGTGGGCGAGGGGTGCGAGCGTTTCTGTCGGCGCGGCGGCCCGGCGAGTCTTTGTCTCCCGCCGGTCCCGGCGCCCGGGCGGGCAGGGTCCCTGCTGGGTGCAAGTCAGAGCCTCGCCGGAGCCCGGATCCGTCAGCAACAGCGCGATCTCAGACTGATCCGCTGCCTCCCTTGGAAGCTGCTTCCGCCACCCCTGCAGCGGGCGCAGATCGCACGTCTCCGGGCGCCTGTCTGTCCTCAAATTCGCCTGATGCGCTTACGAAGGGGCAGTATCGATGGCGCGACACAGACATGCGAAAAAGAGCCTTGCGTAGGCAGCTCTGTTATTTGGGAGAGACTTTCATTCATTCATTTTCTATCCATCCGTCAAATGTGCTTTGGGTCAGGTGCTGGGAGCGCTGCATTCTTCCAGACAAGGTCGCTGCTCTCCTGGAGGTGACACTCGTGGGAACTAGAAACTACCTGTGTTATGCTAATCACAGCTGCCTTTATTTGCTGAATAGCTGTGTTGTGCAAAGCACCATATAAGCATTTTGCTAGAATGATCTAGCACAGCATAGTGATTAAGAGTGAGGACACAGGGTCAGATCATGTGTTCAAATCTTGGCTCCAGCCCCGATTTCTCTGTGCCTTTGGTTGAAGCTCTTAGCCTTTCCACCCATCAGTTGCTTCCTTTGGGAAATGGAGATACGTGAAAACTAAGCACGTGAAAAAGCGCTTAGAACAGTGCCTAGCATATGAGAGGCACTCAGTGATCCTATGATTACTGTCATCATTTAATCTCTGCCAGATTTGGACGTTTGGGAGTAGAGACTGCAGCAAGTAAGAATTCCAAACCCAAAGAGAGCTGATAGGCCGGTTGCATGCTTGCATGACTGGTTAGCTGACCCAAGGAGAGAGAAGTGCACAGCTAGCCAGTTTGCAACACTGTCACTAAGTTAACAGTGCTAAAACCCGGTGATTATTAATTAGCAAGTTCTTGTTACTGACATGAAAGTGCTCTGTAAACTGTTAAGTGTCCTACAGATAGTAGGTGTTAATAGCTAAGTGCTGCAGTTTAGAGTATGTAGTCGGGGGGGTTGGGGGGGTGGGGGGCGGGGACGGCGGGAGTCGAGGAAAATCACCTAAGATCATTTCATAAGAAAGCACTAAGCACTCCCAATTTGGGAGGTGTGGATCTTTCTAAAACTTCCTGTCCAGTTTTTTTTTTTTTTTTGAGTTGGAGTATTGCTCTGTCACCCAGGGTGGAGTGCAGTGGCATGATCTCAGCTCACTGCAACCTCCGCCTCCTGAGTTCAAGTGATTCTCCTGCCTCAGCCTCCTAAGTAGCTGGGACTACAGGCACGTGCCACCACACCCGGCTAATTTCTGTATTTTTTTTTTAGTGGAGACGGGGTTTCACCACGTTGGCCAGGCTGGTGTCAAACTCCTGACCTCGAGTGATCCACCCGCCTTGGCCTCCCAAAGTGCTGGGATTACAGGGGTGAGCCACTGCACCCGGCCAGGTCACTGACTTCTTAGCCTCTTCCTGTTCCTTTCCCTATACATTTGTTGAATGAAGGTGTGGCCTGGTTTTCTTCGTTTGGAAATGTCAGCACTTCTCTACACTTGCTCTCGAGTGAAAATCTACACCATGGGTTACTGTGTGAGGTGTGAGGCATGGCCCTCCCAGACCCTTACTGTCTAGCTGAGGAGATCACTTGGGTTCACAGATAACTCTGGGGGAACCAAGGGTATGATTCCAAAATTTTTGGTTGGGGGCAACAGGGAAGCACCCTGCAACAGGTACCTGTGATCTGGTTGGATTTCGGTGACATAGCACACTTGGCAAGCAGATGGCCAGGTGAAGGTGAGCAAAGTGGATAACCCAGTGGGCTAGCCTAGGGGAGGAGGGGTGTGTTTTCTCCACTCCCACTCCCGTCTGCACTTTTCCTATCCGCATCCCATCTTTTTCAGTCTGTTCTGTACTCCTCGACATCATCTTAGAATCTCCTTCCTTATATACTCTTTTCTGACCCTGAATATCAATGTAAATTCGAAAGGTCTGCACTCCTGCCTCTTTAGGAGTGATTTTTTTTTTTTCCCCAACAGCATCTCAGTGATCTGTGTGTCTCCCTGTCGCCCTGCTCAGCTCTCTTCTGCTTTCCAAAAAGCCTTCCATGGAAATGCATCCAGATCTCTTCCCTCCTTGTACTCCCCGAGGTTACCAGCGGCCCCTCTGTCCTTAACCCCGGTGCCCTGTGGCTGCAGCCGATCCTCCTCGAACTCCGCAACACTGGAGCCCATCGGTCTTCACTCTTCATCCTCTCTCCTTTCAGTCTCTCCCTCTTGTCCCCTAATTTCAGCCTCCCCACCTGCATCTTATCTGTGTGCTCCCTCCCTGGAGCTTCTATGCAGAGGACTCCAAACCTGCCTTCTGGAGTCCAGAAGGTGTCTCTCTCCTGCACCTCTGCCAGCCTGCTGGACTCTGGAATAGGCCATTTCCTTGCTATGCCTCAAAGTAGGCTGGGCCATCCTACTTACTACTTGCCCACTCCCTACCATTTAATCCCACGCCACTGTGGAAGTCATCTTCTTTTTGTTTTTTGAGACAGGGTCTCGCTCTGTCCCCCAGGCTGGAGTGCAGTGGTAGGATCATAGCTCACTGCAACCTCAAACTCCTGGGCTCAAGCAATTCTCCCACCTTGGCTTCTCAAGTAGCTGGGACTACAGGAGCGCATCAATCATACCCAGCTAATTAAACATTTTTTTTTGTAGAGATGAAGTCTTGCTATGTTGCCTAGACAGGTCTTAAACCCCTAGCCTCAAGTAATCCTTCTATCTCAGCCTCCTAAAGTATTGGAATTACAGAGGTCAGCCACTGCATCTGGCTAGGATTCATCTAAAACATGTTCCCCTGCTGGGCGCGGTGGCTCACGCTTGTAATCCCAGCACTTTGGGAGGCCGAGGCGGGCGGATCACGAGGTCAGGAGATCGAGACCAGGGTGAAACCCCGTCTCTACTAAAAATACAAAAAATTAGCCGGGCGTGGTGGCAGGCGCCTGTAGTCCCAGCTACTCGGAGAGGCTGAGGCAGGAGAATGGCGTGAACCCGGGAGGCGGAGCTTGCAGTGAGCCGAGATTGCGCCACTGCACTCCAGCCTGGGCGACAGAGCGAGACTCCGTCTCAAAAAAAAAAAAAAAAAAAAAAACGTGTTCCCCTGTTCCAGAAGCCTTTCACAGCTCCCATTCCCCTTCCTCCGAAAGAAGTCAGTTTACGGCTGGGCGCTGTGGCTCACGCCTATAATCCCAGCATTTTAGGAGGCTGAAGCGGATGGATTGC
This sequence comes from Symphalangus syndactylus, assembly GCF_028878055.3. Lineage (NCBI taxonomy): Eukaryota > Metazoa > Chordata > Mammalia > Primates > Hylobatidae > Symphalangus > Symphalangus syndactylus. Next base: position 42,595,798 of record NC_072435.2, on the reverse strand, counting down.
TTGAGGCCAGGAGTTCGAGACCAGCCTGGCCAACATAGCAAAACCCTGTCTGTACTAAAAATACAAAAGTTAGCCAGGCATAGTGGCAAACACCTATAATCCCAGCTACTTGGGAGGCTGAGGCACGAGAATCGCTTGAAACCAGGTGACGGAGGTTGCAGTGAGCTGAGATCGCGCCACTTCACCCCAGCCTGGGCGACAGGATGAGACTGAGTCTCAAAAAAAGTCAGCTTTGATGAGCTTAGTAAGCCCTGAATCGACTCCACCTAACCTTGCTGGGTCCCTTTCCTGCACTTTTGGCTCTTGGCAACACTTTCTAGCCTCAGCATCCTTAGCTGTGTTGCTCCGGTTGCTAGAACATCACTGTGAGCTCCTGCCGCGTGCTGCCTGCCCTGAAGCACGGTCTCTGAGGCCTCCTCTGTGTTGTCTTCCCTTAGCCCCACCCGAATGAGAGTTCTCTCCCTTGTACCTTCCGTGGGTCCCTTTTGTGACCGCTGTACCTAGGAAGCGCATGGTAACTGGGCTCAGTGATGAGGAGAGACTGCCCTGGGCCCAAAGAGCTACACCTTCCTCCTTTCCCCCTTGTCATGCATTCTTCATCTAGGAGCTTTTGCTGTATTTTGGTAGGTGCCTGCATTCTAGGAGGCTTTTATTCCCCTTTTACAAGTGAGGAAACCAAGACCCACAGAAATAGAGTAACTGGCTGAAGTCTCATAGTTGGTGGGCGCAGAGCTGAGGTCACACCTGCGTCCTCCTGCCGCAGAGCCCTGCTGTTCCAGACGGCCTGCTGGGCACCCCTCCCAGAGCAGCACCCGGCCAGTGTGTCTGGAATGAATGCTGAGTGGCTCAGACACTTACTTGTCCTCTTGTCCCTTGTTTCTTTTCTTCATCTGAAATAATTGCTAGTCTATCTTAGTAGAATGCTAATGGCGATGCAGTCTAAATTGATGAGAACGAAGTTTTAGAGTAAAATCCACTCCTGAAAGATCCAGAATTCCCTGACTGTCACTTATTGACCTGCACTGGCCTGTTTTTTTTTTGTGGTTGTTGTTGTTGTTGTTGTTGTTTCGACTAAATAGATTCTCACTGGGCAAGACCCCTCCACCCCCATTCTGAACTTTAAAACCACTTTCTGGGCCGGGCGCAGTGGCTGACGCCTATAATCCTAGCACTTTGGGAGGCTGAGGCAGGTGGATCACCTGAGGTCAAGAGTTCGAGACCAGCCTGGCCAACATGGTGAAACCTCATCTCTACTAAAAATACAAAAAATTAGCCGGGCGTGGTGGCGGATGCCTGTAATCCCGGCTACTCGGGACCCTGAGGCAGGAGAATCACTTGAACCCAGGAGGCGGAGGTTGCAGTGAGCCAAGATCACGCCACTGCACACTCTAGCCTGGGCAACAAAGTGAGACTCCGTCTCAAAAAAAAAAAAAAAAAAGAAAAGCAAGCACCATCAGGTGCAGTGGTGCCTGCTTTTCAATGTTTAGGTCCTTAGATGTTTGTTTGGATTCCCAGATATTCCTTCACTGCCCTCAGTCCTGCAAATACTTTCTGTACCTTAGTTTTCTCATCTGCAGAATGGTACTGTGGACTCGCTTGACGCTTTGTCACAGTAGAGTGTCAGGACCCTGCCGTGTGATGCATGTGCTCTCAGTGCCTTCCTTTTTTTTTTTTTTTGAGACAGAGTTTCACTCTTGTCACCCAGGATGGAGTGCAATGGCGCTGTCTTGGCTCACTGCAACCTCCGCCTCCTGGATTCAAGTGATTCTCCTGTCTCAGCCTCCTGAGTAGCTGGGATTACAGGTGCCCACCAGTACGCCCAGCTAATTTTTGTATTTTTAGTAGAGACGGGGTTTCACCATGTTGCCTAGGCTGGTCTCGAACTCCTGACCTCATGTGATCCGTCTGCCTCAGCCTCCCAAAGTGCTGGGATTACAGGCACGAGGCACCACGCCTGGCCCTCATGCCTTCCTTTTGTAGATCACACTGTTTGTTCAGTGAGTATTTATTTGGCATCTTCTTTTTGCTGGGCACTTTCTGGGCAGTGGATGGAACAGTGAATCTGAAGGCAGCGCCGCCTCACGGGGCTGACATCCTTGGTAGGGGCCCGGATATAAAGAAATGAGCCAATGTGTGGTACATCCGGTGGGGATTGATGCTGTGAGATGAGTAGAGCAGGGCAGGTTCCAATCTGATGTGCAGGTCAGGAAAGGTCTCACCACTAGGCTGGAAGGACTGAGTAAAGAAAACATCTTAGATTGCCTGGTTCATCCTCCCGGTCACTCTGGCCAGTATTATCTTCAGTGTATAGGGGCAAGAGGGGCAGATCACTGGAGGCCAAGAAGGGTAGATCACTGGAGGTCGGGAGTTCAAGACCAGCCTGGCCAACATGGTGAAACCCTGTCTCTACTAAAATACAAAAATTAGCCAGGCGTGGTGGCACATGCCTGTAGTCCCGGCTACTCAGGAGGCTGAGGCAGGAGAATTGCTTGGACCTGAAAGGCAGAGGTTGCAGTGAGCCAAGATTGCACCACTGTACTCCAGCCTGGGCGACAGAGCAAGACCTGTATCAAAAAAAAAGAGAGAGAAAGTGAGGCCAGAGATTGTTATGTCCCTTGCCCAAGTTTGTACCCAGTGATTTCAGGCTGACATGGCTTTTCTGACACAGGTTCAGGCCTCTTCATTGCACCATAGTTTCTTGTCTTGGAAAGTTTTTTTGTTTTTGTTTTTTGTTTTTTAAAGTTTATGACATCTAACCTCATTTGTTTTTATACCTAGTTATTAGATATCATGTAGTCTGAGTTTTTATTTTATTACTTTAATCTCATCTCATTAAAAGGTAGAGAGGGACATGGAAAGGCCTGCTTATTGTCTTTCTTTTTCCTTTAGAGACAGGATCTTGCTCTATTGCCTATGCTGGAGTACAGTGGTGCAATCAAAGCTCATTGCAGCCTCGACTCTTGGCCTCAAGTGATCCTCCTGCCTTAGTCTCCCTAGGAACTGAGACTACAGGCATGCAACACCACACTTGGCTAATTTTTAATTTTTTTGTAGAAACAGGATCTTGCTGTGTTGCCCAGGCTGGTTTCGAATTCCTGACCTCAAGTGATCCTCCTGCCTCTGCCTCCAAAGCGCTGAGATTACAGGTGTGAGCCACCACTCCCAGCCAGCTGTCTTTAGGAGAATCCAGAGGTTTCCCTGCCAGAGTGGTAATCAGTGCCCCTGGCCCATGCAGAATTGAGTTGTCCAGGCCCAGCCCACAGCAGAGGCTCAGGTCACGGGTGGTCCAAGCTGCAGGAGGGGCAGATGACTAGCTTCCATTTGGGTGTTAGACATGGTTGTATGGAGGAGAGGGTGTGTTTGGTGTAGGCCAAGCTTGTCCAACCCATGCCTGCATGTGGCCCAGGATGGCTTTGAATGCAGCCCAGCACAAATTTGTAAACTTTCCTAAAACATTATGAGGTTTTCTTGTGAAATTTTTTTTTTTTGAGACGGAGTCTTGCTCTGTCGCCCAGGCTGGAGTGCAGTGGCGCCATCTCGGCTCATTGCAAGCTCTGCCTCCCAGGTTCATGCCATTCTACTGCCTCAGCCTCCTGCGTAGCTGGAACTACAGGCACCCGCCACCACACCCGGCTAATTTTTTGTATTTTTAGTAGAGACGGAGTTTCACCGGTTAGGCAGAATGGTCTTGATCTCCTGACCTCGTGATCTGCCTGCCTCGGCCTCCCAAAGTGCTAGGATTACAGGCGTGAGCCACCATGCCCACCCGTGAATTTTTTTAAGCTCATCAGCTATCGTTAGTGTTAGTGTTAGTGTATTTTATGTGTGGCATAAAACAATTCTAGTGTGGCCCAGGGAAGCCAAAAGATTGGACACCCCTGGTCTAGGCCATGGGGAATGGCCTTTCACACGGAGGCAAAGAGGACTGAGCCAGAGCTGAGAGGCTGCAGGTCTAGGTCAGAGGGCCAAAACATGCGGCTGGGACTTTGGGGTTCATGTCCTTCTTTTAATTTAGGCGGCTCAGGGATGAAAGGAAGGTCTTTTGGTAAATAAGACGTGAGAGTTTGTGTCTGGGCTACAAATTGGCCCAACTGACAGGATGTCTGCTTGCCCGGAGAGTGGCCAGTGGCTGATGGGGGCTGAGGAGCTGAGACCTGCCCACTGTCCGCACTGGACTGGGCTTTACTGCTGGTCAGAGTGGTGGCCCTGAAGTTTGCTTCTGCACAGAGTGCAGACCATTAGCTCTTAAAGCTTCTTTGGGCTTTTCCCTTCATAGGAGTCCCAGCTCTTGATACTACAAGCTGTTGGGTGAAAGTAAAGGTTACAGATGACTGCAGACATTTGTCTCAGATTTCCATCTGCACTGCCTGTGGTGTGGAATGTAGACCTGATAACAGAATCTGTTTACTGACTGCCTGCAGGTCAGGCTAACATAAAGTCACTTCTCTTGGGCACACCAGCCAGGCTGGATCAGGCGCTGCTTACCGGCAGCTGACAGCACACCTGCTCCCCATGTTTCCCAGGCCTGCAGTCCTCATTCCCTCTGCCCTATGGCCCCCTGGCCCCTCTTTCTGTCATCTGCGCAGGCGGTCCTTCATCTTGCCTCAAGGCCTTTGGATCTGCTGTTCCCTCTCTCTGGAATGCTCTTTCCAAACCATTCATCCTCTGGTGAATCCCTACACCTCTTCATATCAGCTGGGGCATCACTTCCTCAGGGAAGCCTTTCCTGACAAACTGGCCCAGCTTCTCTGTTACCACTGGTGGAGATGGACACCTTTTCCATTTAGCCGTTTATAATTTTCTCTTTGCCGGGTTGATTGATGGTCTGTCTTCCCCAACCATCTAGACTAGGTCCACGAGGGCAGAGACTGTGCCTGTTTTATTCATCCTTGTTTGCCAGGCTGCAACTGGCACTCAGGTGCTCAGCAGTCATCTGTTGAAGGAAGAGTAGCATGGGCCACATTATGAGAGGCAGTAGGGAGCTATGGCAGGTTCTTGAGGAGTGACACCTTTAGATGATCTGGCTGCTTACACAGGGAGTGCTTGGAGCTGGGTTCTAGCTCCGAGACAGTCTCTGTGATATGGGCATGAAGTGATCAAGAGAAACCTGGCCTGAGGTTGTTTCAAGAAGAGTAGAAAGGGCTGGGGGTGGAAGGAGTATGTGGGGTAGCTATTTGGACAGGTGAGGGTCTAGGTGGGAGAAGAAGCAGGCATAGTGTTTGCAGCCGTCAGGTTGAGGCCACCTTCAGGGAGCCAGGACAGCAACGGTGGGAGTGCCCGGTGGGCAGAGTCTGATGGGCTGTGGCTGTGTCAGTTGAGTCAACTGACTTTGACTTTGCAGGAAACCCTCCAAGCCATGTGAGACCCCACATTTAGGTACAGTCAAAAAGAAGACCAGCTCTGGGGCTGGGGCACCATGAGATTCTGCTTGCTGAGCTACTGTGTGCTGTCTTGTGACCAAGATAAATAAAACCGAGCCCCACCCTCCAGGTCAGCTCAACTGCAGCTGGGCACCCAGGCACACAGAAAATTAGGACATAGTGTGACACGCTCATGGAAGTCAGGTGGCACCCACAGTGGTGGGATGAATCACCTCCATTGGGCTGGGAATAAAGGACAGGAGGAAGAGGGCGCCTGTGCCTCCTTTTGTCTTTTCCCTCCTCCGTTCCAACAGGCCTGGAGGAAGCAGCTGGGTGCAGCCTCTCTGACTGGCCGCACACTGCGTGGACCAGTGTCCTGCCCCCACCCTCTGCACAGGCCCTCTCTCCCAGCACCATCTTCAACAGCTTCCTGGCACCCCCCTGCCTTCTCAGAGCCTCACTTCCCTGACTCTTTGTTTTATTTTATTTTTTCTTGAGGTGGAGTCCTGCTTTGTCACCCAGGCTGGAGTGATGGCATGATCTTGGCTCACTGCAGCTTCCGCCACCTGGGCTCAAGCAATTCTCCTGCCTCAGCCTCCCAAGTAGCTGGGATTACAGGTGCAAACTACCAAGCCTGGCTAATTTTTTTATATTTTTAGTAGAGACAGGGTTTCACCATGTTGGCCAGGCTGGTCTCGAACTCCTGGCCTCTAGTGATCCAACCATCTCGGCTCCCCAAAGTGCTGGGATTACAGGCGTGAGCCACCATGCCTTGCCCCCCACTTCCCTGATTCTGGTAACCTGGTCTCCCAGAACAGGTGGCAACGGGACCCCAGCCCTGGTGGTACCCTGACTGCCCTCACCAGTGAGTGGGCCCAGGCAGGCAGCTCTGGGCCCTGGGGAGAGATTTGGGGCACAGGTCTGATGCAGGAGTGAGGGAGTGTTGTGGGACCAACAATGGTGCCATCGTCCCTGTGCTTGTTTCTAGATGAGGAAACTGAGAGGGAGAGGGGTAAAACAACCCGTCAGACCCCCATGGAGAGCAGGCGTCTGGATCAGACCATGGGCTCCAAAGCCACCATTTTGTCCTATGATTGCCACACCGTGGGCTCTGGGAGGGTCGAGGAGCTCTGTCTTTCCTGCTCCCTGCTGGGTTCCCAGCCCCTGAAATCTGGGCTGCTGGCACATAGTAGGCCGGTGATATCTGTTGATTGGAGGCTGGGTACTTGGAACAGCAGCCAGGAGCGCAGTCTGTCTCTCCAGCTGCCTTTGAGGGTAGTTGACAGACGGGAACGTTTTGTCTCTCGGGTGAAGAAACAGGCACAGGGCCCAGAGCCTCCTGCTCAAGCCCACTGGCTGGTGACAGCAGTCAGGGCACCACCAGGGCTGGGGCCCTGCTACCTCCTCACCTCCACTCATCAGAGGGTGAGGAAAGGGCTTCCCTCTTGTGCAAGTGACATCAACAAGTGTGCCTCTGTCATTACGCCAATCTGTAGAAAACTGGCTTTTCTTTCTTTCTTTCTTTTTTTTTTTTTGAGACAGGATCTCACTCTGTGACCCAGGCTGGAGTGCAGTGGTGCGATCTCAGCTCACCGCAACCTTTGCCTCTCGGGTTCAAGCGATTTTCCAGCCTCAGCCCTCAGGTGTGTGCCACCACACCCTGCTAATTTTTGTATTTTTTGTAGAGACGGGGTTTCTCCATGTTGCCTAGGCCAGTTTCGAACTCCTGAGCTCAAAGCGATCCACCTGCCTCGGCCTCCCAAAGTGCTGGGATTGCATGTGTCAGCCACTATGCCCAGCTGGCTTTTCTTTCTTTCTTTCTTTTTTTTTTTTTTTTAGAGATGGAGTCTTGCTCTGTCGCCCAGGCTGGAGTGCAGTGGCGCGATCTCGGCTCACTGCAAGCTCCACCTCCCGGGTTCACCCACTATTCTCCTGCCTCAGCCTCCTGAGTAGCTGGGACTACAGGCACCCGCCACCAGGCCCGGCTAATATTTGTATTTTTAGTAGAGACGGGGTTTCACCATGTTAGCTAGGCTGGTCTGGATCTCCTGACTTCAAGATCTGCCCGCCTCGGCCTCCCAAAGTGCTGGGATTACAGGCGTGAGCCACCGCGCCAGGCCCCAGCTGGCTTTTCTTAATCTGAAGAGGATGTGCTTTTCAATTTTATATTTTCCAGTGGAAGAGAAAACTATCTCATTTCACACTCTCCAAAGGGGAAAGATGAAACACGAAAAAACTTGATGATGAGGCCCTCACACTGTGTGTTTAACCAGGACTGTACGCTTATGGGGATGGACTGTCCCCCTCAATTCCCCCCACACCCTACAAATGGCACTGTTTGTGGTTGGGGGGTCCCAGACACAATTGGCCTAGGCGCATATTCTTGCAAACATTCTTCCCTTTGAGTTTTTTCTTTGCTAAGAACTAGAACGCTCTGTGCCCGCGGCACCCCCTGTGCTGGCTTTGGAGACTTTCTCTGTGGGTTGAGGCTTCTGGAGTGGTGGAGAAGGCTCCACAATTGCTGATGGGCTGGGCAAGGTTGTCCATCACCAGGGTACAAATTGTTGCTGTTATTTTGCTTGCTCACACCAGGCCATGGAATTGGCATTTTCTTTTAGGCCAGCCTCTGAGTTGGCATTCACAGTCAGTTGACTTTATTGATTTAATTTGTTGTTGACTCTTAGCCACTAGAAAATGTCGTTAATTCACATTTAATGCACATTTAAAATGTCCTTTAATTCACACTAAGTGGGTTTTTACAGGTGTGTGCTTATCTGCTATGTGTAAAATTGTATTTTTTTAAAGAAAATGACAGCTGAGACTAAGAGAATTGGTGAAACACTGTTCTTTTTTTTGTTTTTAGAGACAGGCTCTGTCGCCCAGGTTGGAGTGCAGTGGCACCATCACGGCTCACTGCAGCCTCAGACTCCTGGGTTCATCCTCCTGTCTCAGCCTCCTTAGTAGTTGGGACTACAGGTGCTCCTCAGCACACCACCACGCCCAGCTAATTTTCTGATTTTTAATTTTTGTAGGGCTAGGGTCTCACTATTTTGCCCAGGCTGGTCTTGAATTCCTGACCTTAAGGGATCCTCCTGCCTTAATCTCCAAACTGTTGGGATTACAGGCCTGAGCCACCATTCCCGAACTGAAACATCGTTCTGTCTTAGATGTTGGGAGCTGCTTAGCTGATGAGTTGAGAGAGCAAATGGCTACCATATGTACCATAGTGTAGCCAACATTTGTTGAAATACTTTATTGCTTGGCAAGGATCAATTGGCAGGGTAGGCTATAAGGACTGTGATTTTACACCTGCGACTCATATGCTGATTCACAGCCTTGCCTGACCTCCCTCCCTGCCCACCATTCTTTGTAAATACAGGCTGCTCCCCCGTCTCAGGAATAATAATACAAGATTAACCATAATAGGGGATGTAATAATGGCTTCCCATTGCAGAGTGTATTTCACTTGCATATTCTCATTTGGGACTTACCAGCATCCTCAGGCCAGGTGCTGTCTATTCTCATTTTACAGATGGGGACACTGAGGCCCAGAGTGGCTTGGTGGCTTGTCCTCACTGCTACTGAGCCACGGAGCTATGTCTGCCCGCTCCCCACTGCCAACTGCACCTTCCTGCACTCAGCCCACCACCTGCCTTCCTCAACACTTTAATCTCACCCATGCCCTCAACAGACATTTACTGAAGGCCTGCTTCTAGGAGGGCACAGCGTGATCCCTCCACCCTCCAGGCATTAAGAATGTAGTGAGAGGGGCCGTTCATTACAGCAGCTTTTCCATCAAATCGACTTCAGGAAGTGTCCCTTGTCAAAGTTTGGGGCTATGGGAGTGTGGAGGCAGGACAGACTTGTTTCAGTTGGGGGAAACTAGGATCGTTTTAGAGCAGGGCGTTGGCCTGCAGTAGGCAGAGGCCCCAGGCATAGGGAATACAGTCACGCACCGCATAACCATGATGGACTGCATATGTGACAGTGCTCCCGTAAGATTATACTGCTGTATTTTTCCTGTGCCTTTGCTATGTTTAGATATGTTTAGATACGCAGCTACTTAGCATTGTGTTACAGTTGCCTGCAGTTTTCAGTACTGGGCCACGCTGCCCAGGTTTGTAGCCTGGGAGTAATAGGCTAGACCACAGCCTAGGCGTGGAGCAGGCACTGCCTTCTAGGTTTGTGTAAGTTCACTCCAGGATGTCCTCACGATGATGAAATTAACCTGACGCTGCAACTCTCAGGACGCATCCCTGTGGTTAAACAATGCATGACTGCATCTTGTGCCAAGACAAGGAGTGAAAGGTGCCCGATATGTTCAGTAGAGCTTTGCCAGCCGGGGGAAGGAGGTGAAGCTGGAGTGTGATATGTGTGAGTGTGAGTGTATGTGGGTGAGCCTGAGTGTACATGTGTGATTGTGTGTATGTGTGTGTGGCTGAGTGTGTGTATGTGAGTGTGTGTGTGGAGTGAAATCAGCCCGGCAAGGTAGGAGATGGCCAGGGAGCACTTTGAGGACTGGGCTGAGGGTTTGGACCTTAGCCTCCGTTGCACACCTTGAAGAGCCTTTCTGAGCAGAGGAGTGGCTGTGTGCGAGTGCAGTGGGGAGGCGGGTGAAGGCAGGGCCGTGGGTGAGGAGGCTGGGCCAGGCTCTGCAGAGGCATGTGTGGGGCAAGCGGGGTGGGGGCGGGGCAGCCCTCCCATCAGGACAGAGCCCCTGTCTTTGTCCTCGTCACCCCTGCCGTGCGTTTGCTTTTCTGTGTTGGTGTGTGTGTCAGCTCACTGGCTTTGATGCCCTGACCAGACTGTGATGCTCCATGGTGGCAGCAACCATCTTTCTGCTCACTGTGGAGTCCGGGAGCCTCGAGGGGTGCCTGATGTTTAGAGGGTCCAGAAAAAGAACAGTGCACTGGGAGGCTGACGCTGCCACCCACAGCAATGAGGAGGAAGGTGGCATGGCACTGACCTGGCATCCTTGGCAGGGAGCCACCCCCCACTGTCAGGAACACCCCGACAGGAGGCTAGACCCATCCCAACTGAGTCCTGGGCAGTGTGCTCTGTTAGGGAATAGTAGATGGCAGGGACATTGGAGCCCAGGAGTAGCTGATGCAGGAAAGGAATGTTGGGAAGGTCCGGGGTTCACTTCGGAAAATTGGGAGACTCTGGGAAGTGGGTCCTTGTGGGAGGCGGTGGGTGCTCCTGCTGCGGAGGACACACTGCTGAGTCATTGAGCCCTTCTCGGTGTCCCCCCCGCCCCAGTCTCGGGTGACTGCTCTCCCATGTCTCTCCAGGGAGACTGCTCATGGGTCAGAGGAAGGAAACAGATGGAACCGAATAGGTCTGTTCTCTGAGATGCCCGGGAGGGGTGATGTCCAGGAGACACAGGTCAGCAGCTGGGAGGACTGCTCGGAGGCTTCATCTGCTTTTGCTCTTAAGCAGCATTTTCAGGAGGGAGAGCTGGAATCTGCTCCCCTCCTGCCTGGGCGCCATTCCAGTTCCATCCCTTCTGCCCTCTGCGTGGCTGCACAGGACCCTTGAGCCCTTCCCTACATGCCTGCCCCTAGATCCCTCCAGGACCCAGCTCCCCTGGTGTTTCCTGTGGTGGAGCCTCCTCCCTCCCTCCCCGTGGCTGGCCTGTCTCTGGCACTGCTTTGGTGCAGGTGCTCCACAGCCTCGCTTGACCGAGGCTCCCTAGACAGGCTCAGCCATGGAGGAGGCGCCTTCCAGGTCTCCTGTTGCTTGGGTGTATGTCTGCTGCTGGCTGCGGACTGGCCCTCCATCCTGTCTCTTCCATCTAGCTCTTGGCAGCCATCTCTGTGCTTTGTCATGGCTCCATGAGGCTGGGGGTGGGGAGGGTCCCGATGTTCACCTCCACACCTGCACCAAGGCGTCTAGAATGGCAATTAGATTTCCACCTCAATGCCCCTGGGGACATTCCAAGGAAACACATTCCTTTTTAGGGAACTGGCATGCCCTCCTTCTCCGGGTGTCTGCACTGTGAGTTGCTGCAGTCCCCAGACCTCCTGCTGCTGGAGGGCCATGGCAGTCTCTCTCTGATCGCTTCCTTCCAGCCCTGCTCCTGCTCCCCACCTCCTTGCAGCAGATTCCTACTGTTTACCATCTCCTGTGCATATACGCCCAGCTTGCTGGCCTGCAGGCACCCCTTTCCCGGGCTCTGCTTGCCCTGGGGATGACATCCCGTCTTCTCAGCACAGCATGCACAGACCCTGGCATCCCACGCTCGTGTCCTTCCACCTGGCTGGGGCCGTGCTGAATCACTCACAGCTCGCCTGTCTTCTCTGTCCCGGTGCACACCTGGCCCCAGGCCCTGAGTTCCCCTCACTGTGCCTACTGCTGCAGTCATGTCATGTGGTCCCCTGTGCTATAGTCCTGGGCTGACTTTGTCCCGCCTGCCCTTCCTGAAGCCCAGGACTCTATTTTTTGTTTATTTTGTTTTTGTTTTTGTTTTGTTTTGAGATGGAGTTTCACTCTTGTCACCCAGGCTGGAGTGCAATGGCACGATCTTGGCTCACTGCAACCTCTAGCCTCCTGGGTTCAAGCGGTTCTCCCGCCTCAGCCTCCCAAGTAGCTGGGATTACAGGTACCCGCCACCATGCCCAGCTAATTTTTATACGTTTAGTAGAGACAGAGTTTCACCATGTTGGCCAGGCTGGTCTCGAACTCCTGACCTCAGGTGATCTACCCACTTTGGCCTCCCGAAGTGCTGAGATTACAGGCGTGAGCCACCACACCTGGCCTGAAGCCCAGGACTCTGTTCTACACACTTTTGTATCCCCAGTGCTGCCTCTTAGCACGAATTCAGCATGTGTTGATTGAGTGAGCAAACGAATAAATTTCCAGGTCCAAAGAAGGGAGAGCTGGAGAATCTAAGGGTGGACTCTTTTTCAGGAGGATTTTTTGTTTGTTTGTTTGTTTGAGACAGGGTTTTGCTCTTGTTGCCCAGGCTGGAGTGCAATGGCGCAACCTGGGCTCACTGCAACCTCTGCCTCCTGGGTTCAAATGATTCTTCTGTCTCAGCCTCCTGAGTAGCTGGGATTACAGGCCTGCACCACCATGCCTAGCTAATTTTATATTTTTAGTAGAGACAGGATTTCTCCATGTTGGTCAGGCTGGTCTCGAACTCCTGACCTCAGGTGATCCACCCGCCTTGGCCTCCCGTAGTGCTGGAATTATAGGTGTGAGCCACCGCATCTGGCTTCCAGGAGGTTTTATATGAAGGGTAGGGGGAGGTCAGTAGCTGGAGATGGAACAGAGATGGAGGGATGTTTCTGGGGAGAGGGTACATTTTTACCTGGAGCCAGTGGAAGGAGAGCGATGAGGAGGATACCAGGAATCACAACAGCTGGCGACTGACAAGTTCCCGGGGGTGGGAGTGCTCACCCTCATCTCCAGATGCAGAAGCTGAGGCACAGAGAGGCTGCTCACCCCGCCCCAGGGTTGCACAGTATTCCAGCAGCAGGACAGGACTCAAATCCACATTTGTCTGGCAGCACTGTTGACTTCCACATGAGACAGCTTCTCTTAGTGAAGCAAGATGGGAGAACACAGCCCGTAGGTGTAGACGGAGCCGGGCAGTCTCTCCTGAAGACCTTTAGGGCTCAGCATAGTCCTGCATCCTCCACAGGGCAGTGCATCAAGGCAGGAAGCCTGCTGCAGGCTGCAGGCGATGTTTTTTTCTCCAGCAATTCTGTTTCTGGAATGCTGAGATCAGTGCTCACGCCTGTAATCCCAGCACTTTGGGAGGCCAAGGCAGGAGGATTGCTTGAGGCCAGGAGTTCAAGACCAGCCTGGCAAAATAATGAGACTCCCATCTTTACAAAAAAATGAAAAAAAAAAAAAATTAGCCACGCATGGTGGTGCATGGCTATGGTCCCAACTACTCAGGAGGCTGAGGCAGGAGGATCACTTAAGCCCAGGAGCTTGAGGCTACAGTGAGCTATGATCATGCCACTGCACTCCAGCCTGGACAACAGAGCTGTCTCTCTTTTTTTTTTTTTTTGAGATGGAGTTTCACTCTTGTTGCCCAGGCTGGAGTGCAATGATGTGATCCTGGCTCACTGCAGCCTCTGCCTCCCTAGTTCAAGCGATTCTCCTGCTTCAGCCTCCCAAGTAGCTGGGATTACAGGTGTGTGCCACCACACCTGGCTAATTTTATATTTTTAGTAGAGACAGGCTTTTACCATGTTGGCCAGGCTGATCTCAAACTGCTGACCTCAGGTGATCCACCTACCTCAGACTCCAAAAGTGTGGGGTTACAGGTGTGAGCCATCATGCCTGGCCCAGAGCCGTCTCTTAAAAAAAAAAAAGAAAAGAAAAAAGAAAGCTTTCAAACTTTGATTCTGTGTTCTGACGCCCTTCCTGGTCCATGTCATTCACCTTGCTGCTTTGCTGCATGTCTAAATGCTCAGGGCAGTTCTCTTGCTTCTTGGTTCCTCTCCAGGGCAGCAACTGCAGGCCTTACCCCTGTGCCATGCCCCACTGCAGGCTCTGAGTTCTGTCTGGTTTGGATGGAGGCCTTGAGCCCCGAGCATGTTCGTCTTCTGCTGGTCTCACAAGGCACTCATTTGGGTCCCTGGGGAGAATCCATGAAAATTCCTTCAGATCCTGCTTTTCCTTGCACATCTTTCTATTTCTGTCTTAATTTACAAAAGCAGCTCGTGCTGACATAGTACACCAGGGAACATAGGAAGCCATGAGGAAGCAAACTAGCTGGCCCATAGAAATCCTGGTAAGCATGGCCCTGTGCCGCCAGGTTCCAATAGCGGGGTGATAGGATACCGTGTGCTTATAAGCCAGGTCACACCGTACCTGCTAGATTGCACCCTTCTCGTTTAGCAAGCTGATGAAGATTGGACCCCATTTGTAAACATTCTGCTGTTTTGACTGCTGTAAGGTATTTGTTCTGTCCCATGGAGACTCAGCAATTTATTAGCAGCTTAACCAGTCCTCTGCTGTTTCCAGTGCCTCGCAGTCTGCATCTGTGCCCTCAAGAGGGGAAAACAGCGAACCCTCTTGCCCTTCCCCCACTCCTGCATCACTTATCAGTCTCCCAGGAGCAGACCTTGTAGCCATGGTAGGGCACACTTGTGTGTGTTCTAAAGGAATGCCAGTTTGTATTGTTTGACAGAAGCACGATCCTGTCACCAAGCTCTCCTCATTTGTCACACTTAAACCTTACACAGCTTGTGCCATTAGGGTCCTTGCCAAGGCAGAAGCACATCAAATGGCCTTTTTTTTTTTTTTTTATTAATAGAAATTCTTTTTTCTTTCTTGGATTTCAGCTTTTTTAAATTGTAGATACAGAGAGAGTACACGTGCCTATTTGTTACATGAGAATATTGCATGATGCTGAGGTTTGGAATACGGATCCTGTTACCCTGTTAGTGAACATAGTACCCGATAGGTCGTTTTTTTTTTTTTTTTTTTTTTTTTTTTGAGACGGAGTCTCACTCTGTCGCCCAGGCTGGAGTGCAGTGGCGCGATCTCGGCTCACTGCAAGCTCCGCCTCCTGGGTTCACGCCATTCTCCTGCCTCAGCCTCTCCGAGTAGCTGGGACTACAGGCGCCCGCCACCACGCCCGGCTAATTTTTTTGTATTTTTAGTAGAGACGGGGTTTCACCGTGGTCTCGATCTCCTGACCTCGTGATCCGCCCGCCTCGGCCTCCCAAAGTGCTGGGATTACAAGCGTGAGCCACCGCGCCCGGCCGGTCGTTTTTTTTTTTTATCTTTTTTTTGAGACGGAGTCTCGCTCTGTCACCCAGGCTGGAGTGCAGTGGCGTAATGTCGGCTCACTGCAAGCTCCGCCTCCCGGGTTCATGCCATTCTCCTGCCTCAGCCTCCTGAGTAGCTGGGACTACAGGTGCCTGCCACTACGCCCGGCTAATGTTTTGTATTTTTAGTAGAGACGGGGTTTCACCGTGTTAGCCAGGATGGTCTCGATCTCCTGACCTCATGAGCCACCCACCTCAGCCTCCCAAAGTGCTGGGATTACAGGCGTGAGCCACCTCGCCCAGCCCAAATGGCCTTTAAACCCATTAAAAGTCGATGGCTGGGCATGCTCACGCCTGTAATCCCAGCACCCTGGGAGGCCCCGGTGGGAAGATCTTTTGAACCCAGGAGTTAGAGACTGGCCTGGGCAACAAAGCGAGACCCTGTCTCTACAAAAAATAAAAAATAGTAATTAGCTGGGTGTGGTGGCATGCACTTACCCAGCTACTTGGAAGGCTGAGGAAGGAGGATCCCTTGAGTCCAGGAGGTTGAGGCTGCAGTGAGCCATGATGGCACCACTGTACTCTAGCCTGGGTGACAGAGCAAGTCTCTGTCTCTGTGAAAAATAAAATAAAGGCCGGGCGCAGTGGCTCACACCTGTAATCCCAGCACTTTTGGAGACTGAGGCAGGCAGATCACGAGGTCAGGAGATCAAGACCATCCTGGCTAACACGGTGAAACCCCGTCTCTACTAAGAAAAATACAAAAAAATTAGCTGGGCGTGGTTGCGGGCACCTGTAGTCCCAACTACTCGGGAGGCTGAGGCAGGAGAATGGCATGAACCCGGGAGGCGGAGCTTGCAGTGAGCTGAGATCGTGCCACTGCATTCCAGCTTGAGGGACAGAGCGAGACTCCGTCTCAAAAAAAAAATAAAAATAAAAATAAAAATAAAAATAAATAAATAAATGTAGAGGGAAGGGTTTAATGAATTCCCATGTATCTACCGCCCATTTACAACAGTTATCAATATTTTGCAGGTTTCTTTGTACCACCCTTTGATATTTTTAGTTCTTAGGTTTTTTTTTTTTTTTTTTCCAGATGACATTTTGCTATGTTGTGCAGGCCGGAGTGCAGTAGCCATTCACAGGCCCAGTGATCATAGCTCACTGCAGCCTGGAATTCCTGGCCTCAGGCAATCCTCCTGCCTCAGCTTCTTGAGTAGCTGGGACTACAGGTGAGTGCCACTACACCTGGCTCTGGCTCCTGTGGTTTTTTTTTTTTTTTTTTTTTTTTTTGAGATGGAGTTTCACTCCTGTTGCCCAGGCTGGAGAGCAGTAGCATAATCTCAGCTCACTGCAACCTCTGCCTCCCGGGTTCAAGTGATTCTCCTGCCGCAGCCTCCTGAGTAGCTGGGATTACGGGTGCCCACCACCACGCTTGGCTAATTTTTATATTTTTAGTAGAGACGGGGTTTCACCATATTGGCCAGGCTGATTTAGAACTCCTGACCTCAGGTGATCTACCCGCCTCGGCCTCCCAAAGTGCTGGGATGACAGGCGTGAGCCACTGCACCCAGCCTCCTGTTGTGTGTTTTTTGTTTTTTTTTTTTTTTTGAGACGAAGTCACACTCTGTAGCCCAGGCTGGAGTGCAGTGGCATGATCTCGGCTCACTGCAACCTACGCCTCCTGGGCTTAAGCATTTCTCCTGCTTCAGCCTCCAGAGTAACTGGGATTACAGGCACATGCCACCACACCCGCTAATTTTTTTGTATTTTTAGTAGAGACAGGGTTTCACCACGTTGGCCAGGCTAGTCTTGAACTCCCGGCCTCAGGTAACTGCCTTCCTCGACCTCCCAAAGTGCTAGGATTACAGGCGTGAGCCACTGCACCTGGCCTGTTTTTTTGAATCTTAGAAATTGTAGGCCAGGCGCAGTGGCTCATGCCTGTAATCCCAGCACTCTGGCAGGCCGAGGCGGTCGGATCACGAGGTCAGGAGATCGAGACCATCCTGGCTAACACGGTGAAACCCTGTCTCTACTAAAAAATACAAAAAATTAGCCGAGCGAGGTGGCGGGCACCTGTAGTGCCAGCTACTCGGGAGGCTGAGGCAGGAGAATGGCGTGAACCCGGGAGGTGGAGCTTGCAGTGAGTGGAGATCTCACCACTGCATTCCAGCCTGGCGACAGAGCAAGACTCCATCTCAAAAAATAAAATAAAATAAATAAATAAATAAAAGAAATTGTATTTCAACATGCATCTCTAACAGTTAAGACCGTTTTCCTTTACATAACCACAATGCCTTATCACACCTTACACAACTAATAATAATGCCTTTGGTATTATCTGATACCAAGACCATATTCACATTTCCCTGATTGTCTGCAAATGTCACCTTGCATTTGGTCATTAGGTTTCCTAAGTCTCTAAAGAAAAAACAAAACTCTCATTTTGAGATGATTGTAGACTCACTTGCAGTTGTTAGAGAGTCTGGGTGGGCGCAGTGGCTCACGCCTGTAATCCCAGCACTTTGGGAGGCCAAGGCAGGCAGATCACCTGAGGTCAGGAGTTCAAGACCAGCCAGGCCAACATGGTGAAACCCCGTCTCTACTAAAAGTATAAAAATTAGCCAGGCACAGTGGTGGGTGCCTGTAATTCCAGCTACTCGGGAGGCTGAGGCAGGAGAATTGCTTGAACCTGGGAGGCGGAGGTTGTAGTGAGCCAAGATTGCACCACTGCCATCCAGCCTGGGCAACAGAGCGAGACTCCATCTCAAAAAAAAAAAAAGAGTCTGTACCATTTATCCAGTTTCCTCTGAAGTAACATTTGCATAATGGTGGTACAGTATTGCATCCGGGATATTGATGATGATGGCTATGTTCAGGATCTGAAGGAAGAGTCCTGAATTCTCTGGGGACCCAAGTGACCACCTTGTGAGACCAGCAGAAGTTGGACATGCCCTGGCCAGGCAAGGTGGCTCACGCCTTAATCCCAGCACTTTGGGAGGCCGAGGCAGGTGGATCACCTGAGGTCAGGAGGGCGAGACCAGCCTGGCCAACATGGTGAAACCTTGTCTCTACTAAAAATACAAAAAATTAGCCAGATGTGTTGGCATGCACCTGTAATCCCAGCTACTTGGGAGGCTGAGGCAGGAGAATCACTTGAACCTGGGAGGCGGAGGTTGCAGTGAGCCAAGATTGCACCATTGCACTCCAGCCTGGGCAACAAAGTGAGACTCTGTCTCAAAAAAAAAAAAAAAAAAAAAAGATGGACATGCTCAGGGCCTCCATCCAGCCCAGACAGAACTCAGGGCCTGCAGTGGGGCATGGCACAGGGATACGGCATGCATTCCCTGCCCTGGAGAGGAACCGAGAAGCAATAGAACCACCCCTGAGAGTTTAGACATTCAGCAAAGCAGCAAGGTGAGTGACATGGACTGGGGAGGGCATCGGAGCACAGAATCAAGGTTTGAAAGCTTTTTTTTCTTTTTTAAGAGACAGCTCTGTTGCCCAGGCTGGAGTGCAGTATCACGATCGTAGCTCACTGCAGCCTTGAACTTCTGGGCTCAGGCTATCCTCCTGCCTCAGCCTCCTGAGTTGCTGGGACCACAGGCATGTGCCACCATGCTTGGCTATTTTTTTTTTTTTTTTTTTTGTAGAGATAGGGTCTTGTTGATAGCCAGGTACAGAACACCCCCCTCCTGTTGCCCTTTTATAGGCACACCCACTTCCCTCCCAGCCCATCTCTTCCTTATCCCCGGCAACCACCACTCTGTTCATTTCTACAATTTTATCATTTTAATGATGTTATCTAATGGAATTATTCAGTATGTAACCTTTGAGGTTTGGCCTTTGTCATTCAGCATAATTCTCTGGAGATTCATCCAGATTATTGCATGTGTGTCAGCCCTTCATTCCTTTTCATTGCTGAGTAGTATTGCACGGTGTGCTTGGACCACAGTTTGCTGAACCACTCACTTATTGGAGGACATCGAGGTGTTACCAGTTTGGAGCAGTGACATATAAAGCTGTGGCCAACACTGCATACAGGATGTGGTATGAACATCACTCTTCATTTCACTCGGGTAAATGCCCAGGACAGTTGCTGGTTCATGTGGTAGTTTCGTGTTGTGTTTAGTTTTTTTTGTTGTTGTTTTTTTTTAAGAAACTGCTAGTCTGTTTCCAGAGTCACCGTACCTTTTTACTTTCCCATCAGCAGTGTATGAGTGGCCCATTTTCCCTGCATCCTCACCAGCATTTGATGTTGTCACAATATTTGTTATTTTAGCCACTCTGATGGAGTGCAGTGACATCTCACTATGGTTTTAATTTGCATTCTCCTATTCGCTAATGATGTTAAACATATTTTTGTATGTTCATTTGCCATCTGCTATATTTCCTCTTTGGTAAAATGTCTTTTTGCCTTCAGATCTTTTGCCCATGTTCTTTTCTTCTTCGTGTTTTTTTTTTTTTTAAGAAATCAGATCTTGTTATGTTGCCCAGGGTGGTCTTGAACTCCTGGGATCAAGCAATCCTCCTGCTTTGGCCTCCTGAGTAGCTGGGACTACAGGTGTGCACCACCACGCCTGGCTTGCCCGTGTTCTAATTTGATTGTTTTCTTTTTTATGCTGTTGAATTTGAGAGCTCTCTAGTATATATTTTAGATAGTAGTCCTTTGTTGGATATGTGCTTTGCAAACCTTTCTTTCTAGTCTGTAGCTTGCCTTTTCATCTTTTTATCTGGCTTTTTTTTTTTTTTTTTTTTTTTTTTGAGACGGAGTCTTGCTCTGTCACACAGGCTAGAGTGCAGTGGCACAGTCTCGGCTCACTGCAGCCTCTGCCCGCTGGGTTCAAGCAATTCTCCTGGCTCAGCCTCCTGGGTAGCTGGGATTACAGGTGCACACCACTACACCCAGCTAATTTTTTTTGTATTTTTAGCCATGTTGGCCAGGCTGGTCTTGAACTCCTGACCCCAGGTGATCCGCCTGCCTCGGCCTCCCAAAGTGCTGGGATTACAGGTGTGAGCCACTGCGCCCGGCCTTTTTTTTTTTCAATACGGAGTTTTGCTCTTGTTGCCCAGGCTGGAGTGCAATGGTGCAATGGTGTGATCTCGGCCTCCCGGGTTCAAGCGATTCTCCTGCCTCAGCCTCCCGAGTCGCTGGGATTACAGGCATGCGCCACCATGCCTGGCTAATTTTACATTTTTAATAGAGATGGGGTTTCTCCATGTAGGTCAAACTGGTCTTGAACTCCCAACCTCTGGTGATCCTCCTGCCTCGGCCTCCCAAAGTGCTGGGATTACAGGCATGAGCCACCACGCCAGGCCTTACGTGGCTCTTTCACAGTGCAAACATAAAGTTTGTCTGCCAATCTTTCCTTTTATGAATCGAGCTTTTGGTGTCAAGTCTAAGAACTCTTTGCCTTGCCCTAGATCCTGAGGATTATGTTTTACATTTGAATTCATGATCCATTTTGAGTTACATTTTGTACGAAGCATAAGACTTTTAGTTCGAGGGCCATGTTCTTCCTATGGATGCCGATTGCTCCAGCGCCCTTTGTGGAAAGGCTGTCCTTCCTCCTGAAATACTTTTGCACCTTTGTCAAGAAATCCACTGGGCATATCTGTGTGTGTCTGTTTCTCAGATTCTCCATTCTGTTCTGTGCATTACTATCTGTGCCCGCCCCCTGCCAATACTCCACTGTCTTAACTACTCTAGCTATAGAGTCAGTCTTGAAATCAGGTAGACTGACTCTTTCCACTTTATTATTCTTTTTCACAATTGTTTTGGCTTCTCTGCCTTTTTTTTTTTTTTTCGAAGTTGAAGTCTCACTCTGTTCCCTAGGCTGGAGTGCAATGGCGTGATCTCAGCTCACTGCAGCCTCTGCCTCCCAGGTTCAAGTGATTCTCCTGCCTCAGCCTCCTGAGTAGCTGGGATTACAGGCACCTGCCGCCATGCCTGGCTAATTTTTGTATTTTTAGTAGAGACGGGGTTTCATCATGTTGGCCAGGCTGGTCTTGAACTCCTGACCTCAGGTGATTCACCCACCTCGGCCTCCCTAAGTGGTGGGATTACAGGTGTGAGCCAGCATGCCTGGCCCTGTAATACTTAAATTACTAGTGAGATGGAACATTTTCTTTCTAACTTTGCTGCATCTCTTCTTTCTGAATTGCCTCTCTCTTCTCTTTGCTCATTTTTAATTGAGATGTCTTTTTCCTTGTGATTTCGAAAAGCTCTCTTTTCATTTGCCAAGTCTTCTCCTTCTCTTGGTAACATTTACCTTAGCTCTGGTGTAGAAACCTCTGATGGAGCAGTTGGAGAGAGCTGCCCATCCAGTCCAGGAAGGTTAGACATGCCCCAGCGTTTCCCTGATGCCTTTTGAATGTTTTGAGTCAAGTCCCAGTTCTGCCACGTGCTTGCCACATGACTGAGCCAGGTTACCTCACCCGCAGAACGTGGGCTGGCCTGCCGGGCGGGCTGGGCTCACATCGGGTGATGGTTGTGCAAGGCCTGTGGGGGCCTCTAAGGGGAAGGCAGAAATGGAAGGATTATCAAGCAAGCTCTACTCCGGGCTATATTTTTGCAACCGTATGTTTTTCTAAGTAGGAACTCAGACTGAGATGTGTTTCAGTGTTATGTGCCTAACTTCCTGCAAAACTTGGCAGTGGCATTGAAAAACACAGCCATTATGGGGTCTCAGCTTTCCCGGGGAAATGGCAGGTCATCGAAAACACTGGCTTTCCAGTCCATTTATATGCTCAAATCGAGTGTTGCCTTTTGACCTCTTCTGTTTAATAAAATGCTCCAGCACGTCATCACGGACGTGCATTTTCCCAGGCCAGCATATGCATGAGGCTGTCCTGTGGTCCGGTGCCCAGCCCTGTGACACCTCGGCTGTCATTACAGGGTGCACAGTAGGTGAGGGTCTGACTCCAGGACCACCCATCCTGGGTGCTTCACTCACTGTTGCTCATTGGCTGTTGTGGTCCTGAGTAGGGCAAACTCAGTTTCCCCACCTGTCAACTGGACTAGTAATATTACCTGCTCTTTAGCGTTGTCGGGAGGATGAGAGGTACTGGATAGGAAACAAGGGATTATAGGTACTTCTCTGAACATTTTACAGTGAAAATGGATTGCTTTCCAAAAGTCATTTTGAACCAAGGCTGATGATCGTTGGTTTGTTTTGCGCAAGAGCGCGTACTTTGCTGGCAGAGTGAGAGAGTTCGGGCAGGAGGCAGCCAGGCATGAAGATGTAGGAGGTGTCCTGCCCTTGGCCACGTGCGGGGATCAGAGTTGGGTGAACTCTGTTTAGGAGTTGTTAGAACACAATCCTGAGACAGTTTCTCCTCCGAGGTGGTTCTGCTGGGTTTCTCCATCTCAACTGCTGTTGTCCTGGGTTACAGTTACAGGCGCTTGTGTGAATTGTGGTGTTTTAAAGCCTTCAGAGCAGAAGGATGTGAACTTGTCCTTCTCCATGTGCCCCTCTCTCTGTCATCCCACTTGTAAATTGTTTCTGGGCTGGAGGATAAGTGAGGGGGCCACAGGAACTTTGCATGTTGGCTCTTAGCATTTTGAGATAGGAAGAGCAACTGAAAGACCGAGCTGAAAGCTACACTGAACCTCATCAATAATTCACACACTGCAGAGGCGAAGATGGCGTCTTCTCAGCACAGTGGCTGGGTCAGGAGAACACCATCGGGTCAGCTCTGCCGCACTTCCTTCCATTCCTACAGCCATCCTGGTGCCACCTGCAGTCTCTTACGCTGCAGGCCTCATCCGCTGGTGCGTCCCCTCTCTGCCTTTGCCTTGGGCTTGGCCCCAGGCTCACTTTGGGGTCAGACATGGGTGGGCAGCTCCAGAGGCTGCTCTCAGCACACAGAGGGCTCTTTCCTGGTAGCTGTGAATCTTCCTTTTGGGGGCCAAGAGGTCTCTGCACAGGGACCAGTGACAGACCGCCTGGGGCTGGGGATTCATGTCATTAGCAACATGTGTCTTCAGTTCTGTCGCAATGACATATCAGGGCAGTGTGCAGGTGTGACTCCATTGTTCCCAGGAAGAAGCCTGGCATAAGAGGAAGTGGCAGTTGGGGCCTGGTGCTTTACCTTCTTTCTTCCCCCTTCTGCTTTTGCATATGCAAAACCTGACATATGTGTAATTAGATCAAAACCTCTGACCACTGTCATTGTTCCAGGTTACCCAGATGGACTCCCGTGGTGATGAGCAATGGTTGAGCCATACTCCCTGGGCTTTCCCTCAGCTGTAGGTCTTTTGAGAGTGACACCCGGTGGTCATCAAGTGTTCGAGCCCAATGGGCCTTTAGCATGGATGGGCAGAGGTTGGAGCTCTGGGCTGTGTCCTTCAGCGACTCTTCTGGATTAGTCCAGGCTGTGTTTCTCTTGGTTGCGGATCTTGTTGCTCATTAGCGCCTGGGAAGTAGAGCAGAGATTTAATAACCCTGCATGCCTTAAAGACTGAAACTCTTTTTTTTTCCACTGGAATCACAGTAGCTTGGAAACCTCTTTCCCTTGCTTCCCATGAGATCGTTAAAAAACTCGGCTGGGGCTGGGCGTGGTGGCTCATGCCTGTAATCCCAGCACTTTGGGAGGCCAAAGCAGGCGGATCACCTGAGGTCAGGACCAGCCTGGCCAACATGGTGAAACCTCGCCTCTACTGAAAATACAAAAATTAATTGGGCATGGTGGCACACACCTGTAGTCCCAGCTACTTGGGAGGCTGAGGCAGGAGAATGGCTTGAATTCAGGAGTCAGAGATTGCAATGAGCTGAAATTGTGCCACTGCTCTCCAGCTTGGGTGACAGAGCAAGACCCTGTCTCAAAAAAAAAAAAAAAAAAACTAGACTGGAAATGTGCTTCAGATCCAGACCTCTCTGATCATTGGCAGGAAGGGCACCTTTGTCATCTGAAGTGAGGGCCTCTGGAGTCTGTGAACCCATGGCAGGCGATGTGCTGTTTGCTGCCTAGACCTGACCCCTGTCACCTTTACTGACAGGTGACAAACAGCCTGCCTGCCTTGGCCTCCTTTCTATGGGTCTTCTTCCTCTGGGGAGACATATTTTGGAAATAAGCTGGAGTTTGAACCCAGAAGGTGACACAGGTGTGATGGCTGGACACTGTCATCTAACGAGGTTGTAAGATGCTAAGGGTGACAGCCACTCCTTCCTGTACCCCTCCCCCAGGAATGGTATTACTGCCTCCAAGCACGAGGGGGGCAGCCATCCGGGGGCTGCTATTCCTATACACTTACCTCCTAAGTCTTTTCCATGATGTCTTTGTCTGTTTTAAAATGATAGCTCCTAAATCTCTGGCATTTCTTGCTTTTTCATATTATTCTAGTTTTTTCTGCCTTTTCGGTGTTTCCCCCTTTCTTTTCCTCTTTTTTTTTTTGTTTTGATTTTTGCCTCACCCCTTTCAGATCTTTATGCTATTTTCCTTCTATTCTCATTTGTCTTGGTAGTTTTCTCTGTACTTTCACTTCTTCTTTTTTTTTTTTTTTTTGAGACGGAGTCTCGCACCGTCGCCTGGGCTGGAGTGCAGTGGCGCGATCTCGGCTCACTGCAATCTCTGCCTCCCAGATTAATGCGATTCTCCTGTCTCAGCCTCCTGAGTAGCTGGGATTACAGGCGCACACCACCACACCTGACTAATTTTCTGTATTTTTAGTAGAGATGGGGTTTCACTGTGTTGGCCAGACTGGTCTTGAGCTCCTGACCTCGTGATCTGCCTACCTCGGCCTCCCAAAGTGCTGTTTGGGATTACAACTTTCACTTCTTTATACATTCACAGGTGTTGGCGTCCCCCAGAGAAGTTGACCGTAATCCAGGCATTATTTTTTTTTTCTTTTTATTTTTGAGACAGAGTTTCACTCTTGTCACCCAGGCTGGAGTGCAGTGGTACGATCTTGGCTCACTGCAACCTCCACCTCCTGGGTTCAAGTGATTCTCCTGCCTCAGCCTCCCAAGTAGCTGGGATTACAGGTGCACGCCACCATGCCTGGCTAATTTTTGTATTTGTTGTAGAGATGGGGTCTCACTTTGTCATGTTGGCCAGGTCTCAAACTCCTGACCTCAGGTGATCTGCCTGCCTCAGCCTCCCAAAGTGCTGGGATTACAGGCGTGAGCCACTGCGCCCGGCCCGGGCATTATTTTTAGCTTGAAATGACCCTTTGTAGCACAACAATATGCAAGTGGTGGGTGCATATTGGTTCAAATCCAATGACTATAACTGGAAGGAGTCTACGTCCCCCTGGTTTTATTCATTGTGAGAAATCGTACAACAGCAGACGGAGAATTTGTTGGATAAACACTGTAATCCTGCCCCCAAGACAGTCCTCTTTTCCCTGCCCAGTTCTATTCTCTTTAGCTGTTTACACACCCATTTTGTATAATTAGGTGTCATTGTGCATTCTTCACTTTTATCGCTTATTACCTCAGTGGCAGGTTTGTGTGCTCTTTTTTCACCTCACTCACTAAAATATCAACACACGTAAACTTTTAAAGCCAGCATTTCAGGGACTGCATAATTCCCCGCCAGGTTGGCACACTCCCCTGGGTGTCCCTCCCCTTCCCTGGGAGACGTCTGGAAGAGGTCAGGACACAGTGGGAAGTGTCTGGACTTGGCCGCCAGCCAGGTTGGATCCAGGTGTGGCCTCTGGTGGCCCTGATTAGCGGCGTGACCCTTGATGGGGAAGTGACCTCTGAACAGCGATGTCTTGGGGCTCTGAGGTGTCGGGAAGTGGAATATCTTCAGTGCCAAGCTGAGGACACTGCACTTCCTTCCTGCCGTGGTGGGAACAGTCACTGGCCAGCGCTCTCCGGGTGCGGGCTGGTCAGTGCGCATCTCTGAGCACTCAGGTAGCTGGAGGAGGATGGATGGGATGGGTGAGAACCAGACTCAGGCCAGGGAAACTGGTCGAAAGCTTGCAGGCCCGGTGATTAATGATAACGCGTGGAAACTTCTTTTCTGATTCCGGAGCCAGAGAACAATCTCAGAGGACAGAGTGTCTTTTCCCTCTGAGCTCTCCAGGAGCTGAAATCCCTTTGCTCAGTGAATGGAAATTGACACTGGGCTGCTGCTGCTGTTTCCTGAGTGACTATATTTTTTGCCCTAGAATCAGGATTTATTAAAGAACATTAAGCTTACTTTTTCTAAATCAGGTAAGCATAATAATGTCTGTCTGAAGATAAACTGAATTCTGTGTTCAGAGGGTGTTTAAAGTGCATGCATTTTGACTCTAACTATCATCATATATTTTGGTCATGACAAAATTGAGGGGCAACTCTTTTTTTCCCCAAGGGGGTGTGTTCACTTTTGACCAATATCTGTGGTTTCATTTACAGATTCCCACTGGAAATTCGTTGTATGAATCTTATTACAAGCAGGTGAGTTTAGCTGATGTCTTTTCAGATGGAACTAGAGCATGCCTGAGCTGAAAGCACAGTACAGAATAGAAGCCCGGCTGAGCGGCCTTTTGTCCTTTTCTGTTCACTGTCAGCGGATAGTTAGCGTGACGGGTGCCGCTTTACCTGCTGCTGCCTTTGCTGAAAAGTTATTTTGCCTCTTGCTCTCCCGTCTCAGGTGGATCCGGCATACACAGGGAGGGTGGGGGCGAGCGAAGCTGCGCTTTTTCTAAAGAAGTCTGGCCTCTCGGACATTGTCCTTGGGAAGGTATGTGAAGATGAATAGTGATTTCTCTTCTGTGGCTGCCCTCACAGCTCCCCCTGCAGGTCAGGGCCAGCCTGTGCAGGCCTCCTTCCATGGGGCCAGGCCTCCTGGGGAGCGGCCTGGTCACTGCAGACCTCTCAGGCTGCAGCTGGTAGATCCAAACGCCCAGGAGGCACCCCCACCACTACTTTGGTAGCAGACAAGAAACCCGAGTACTTTTGGGGTCTTGGTAGCTTGTGGACGCTTTTTTTTTTTTTTTGAGACAGAGTTTCGCTCTTGTTGCCCAGGCTGGAATGCAGTGGCGCGATCTCAGCTCACTGCAATCTCCTCCTCCCGGGTTCAAGTGATTCTCCTGCCTCAGCCTCTCGAATAGCTGGGATTACAGGCGCATGCTACCACACCCGGCTAATTTTTTTTTTTTTTTTTTTTTTTTTTTGAGACGGAGTGTCGCTCTGTCGCCCAGGCTGGAGTGCAGTGGCGTGATCTCAGCTCACTGCAAGCTCCACCTCCTAGGTTCACGCCATTCTCCTGCCTCAGCCTCCTGAGTAGCTGGGACTACAGGCACCTGCCACCACGCCCGGCTAATTTTTTGTATTTTTAGTAGGGACGCAGTTTCACTGTGTTAGCCAGACTGGTCTTGCACTCCTGACCTCAGGTGATCCACCCACCTCGGCCTCCCAAAGTGCTGGGATTACAGGCGTGAGCCACCGTTCTTGGCCACTTGTGGACTTTTGTTGGGGGAGAAGGGTGTCATAAACACCATTGGCTTGGGAGCTGAGTGCACCTGGATGTCCTCTGGGCCCTGCCGCTGACTGGCTGTGTGCCCCTGGGCAGATCATTCACCTGCTCTGAATTGGCCTCTTCATCTGCAGGACAACCTGGGGATGGTCAGTCCTGCCCCGCAAGGCCAGTGATGGGGTGGTGGCGACTCTGGTTTTTGTTATCACATGGACAATGATCAGCAGTCATGCTTATGAGCATTTTTGTGTTTCCACAGATATGGGACTTGGCCGACCCAGAAGGTAAAGGGTTCTTGGACAAACAGGTATATACACATGTACACAGAGCAAGTGGAGGGGCTGGGCAGAGCCCCCAGGCCGGGTGACCTCCACGGCTCCTTCCACATTCCTCCACTGTCAAGTATTACTAGGCATGAGCACAGCTGTCAAACTTAACACGGGAAGTTTTCATTTTGAAATAAAGGTCTTTTAAACACTTGGAGCCATCTTTCATGGCTAGTTTATCTTTTAATTAATTAATTTATTTTTATTTTAATGTTTTGTAACCTTACATGTGATTAAAGTGTTGTCCAGACTTTTTATTTTGGACCAGTCTCTTGTGGAAGTTGCACAAATAGCTTGGAGGGTTCCTGTGTATCTTTTGCCAGCTCTCCCCAGTGATGGTGTCTTACATAACCACAGCACAGTGATCAGAGCCAGAAAATAACATTGGTGTTATTTTTTATTTTTTTGACATGGAGTCTCACTCTGTCGCCCAGGCTGGAGTGCAGTGGTGCAATCTCGGCTCACTGCAACTTCCACCTCCCAGGATCAAGTGATTCCCCTGCCTCAGCCTCTGGAGTAGCTGGGATTGCAGGCGAGAACCATCATGCCTGGCTAATTTTTGTATTTTTAGTAGAGATAGTGTTTCACCATGTTGGCCAGGCTGGTCTTGAACTCCTGACCTCAGGTGATCCACCTACCTCGGCCTCCCAAAGTGCTGGGATTATGGACATGAGCCATCACTCCCAGCCACATTGGTGTTATTAATGTAACAAAGTAGACATTGGTGTAACTTTGACTGAAGGCCTTAATCAGAGTTTTTTCTTTTTTTCTGAGACAGAGTCTCACTCTTGCCCAGGCTGGAGTGCAGTGACATGATCTTGGCTCATTGCAGCCTCTGCCCCCTGGATTCACAAGATTCTCATGCCTCAGCCTCCACAGTGAAAACCCTATCTGAAAAAAAAAAATCTGAAATCTGAAACTCTTCTGATCCCAAGCATTTGGGATGAGGAATACTCAGCCTGTACTTATAAGTGATTTTAAGTGGTCGTAGATGGCCATTTTGTTAGAAGGGACCTTGTTTGTGCTGTGCCATGACTTGTGATCCAGTCTGTCAGGAAGCCCCCTTTACTTGTACCTCCCTTCTTTGAGGTTCATGGTGCATGTCTGCATGTTTTTTGTTTTGTTTGTTTTTTTAGTTTTTATTTTTTGAGCCTCACTCTGTTGCCCAGGCTGGAGTGCAGTGGTGCGCCCACGGCTTACTGCAGCCTAGATCTTCTGGGTTCAAGTGATCATCTGCCTCAGCCTGTCATGTACCTGAGGCCACAGGCACACACTGCCACACCTGGCTAATTTTTATTATTTTTTGTAGAGACGAGGTCTCACTATGCCCAGGTTGGTCTCGAACTCCTGTGCTCAAGCAATCCTCCCATCTTGGCCTCCCTAAGTTCTGGGATTATAGGCGTGAGCCACCGTGCCTGGCCTCATGTCTGCATGTTAAAGGTTCTGAGAATTCCTATGGAAAAGAAATTTGACTTTGCTTAATGCAGTTCCCCTAAACTTACTTAATTCCTTTTTCTTTTTTTCTTTACTATTTATTAATTTTTCTCTTTTCTCAGACCTTGCAGGGATGAAAGGTCCCCTTTTCTCAAAACCCTCTTATGATCCTCTACACTCTGCAAGGGCTTCTGAGGACAGCAGGCTGAGAAAGGCCAATCCTAGCACTTATCTCTTTGAAGACACTTTTAAAACTCTTAACAGTATTTATAACTTTAAAAGTATCCATGTTCTTAGGCCAGTTAATAAAAAAACAACAGGCCGGGCGCAGTGGCTCATGCCTGTAATCCCAGCACTTTGGGAGGCCGAGGCAGGTGGATCACAAGGTCACAAGGTCAGGAGATCGAGACCATGGTGAAACCCCGTCTCTACTAAAAAATACAAAAAATTAGCCGGGCGCTGTGGCAGGCACCTGTAGTCCCAGCCACTCGGGAGGCTGAGGCAGGAGAATGGCATGAACCCGGGAGGCAGAGCTTGCAGCGAGCTGAGATCGCGCCACTGCACTCCAGCCTGGGTGACAGAGTGAGACCCCGTCTCAAAAAAAAAAAAAAAAAAAAATTAAAAAACAACAACAAAAACAAGCTAAGTGATGCCTCACAAGTCCACTGAGCCTGTGTGTGGTGGGTCCTGGGTTAGGAGGGGAGGCACCTGACAGCCTAGTTCAACTTCCGCTGTCTAGGTGGGGTCCACATCAGGCCACTGGGGGTGGGCAGGGGACGTTCCATTCAGCGAAGCCGAGGGGATCGTGGTGAACGACAGATATGAGTTTCTGACCAACCGTGTGTATTTAAGACTGCTTTTAAAAAAATTCAACACATAGCCAGGTGCAGTGGCTCATACCTGTAATCCTAGCTACTCAGGAAGCTAAGGCAGGAGGACAGGAATTTGAGACCAGCCTGGGCAACATAGTGAGATCCTACCTCTAAAAAATAAAAATAAAAACTTAGCTGGGCATAGTGGTGCACACCTGTGGTCCCAGCTACTCAGGAGGCTGAGGCAGGAGGATCACTTGAGCCCATGAGTTTTGAGGTTGCAGTGAGCTGTGATTGTGCCACTGCACTCTGGGTGACAGAGTGAGACCCCATCTCTAAAACAAACAAAAATTCAGCACATATTTGGTCCATCATTCGTAACCTTAACCATGTTTAACTTTGCTGCTTTATACAACCTAACATTTCCTAAATGTTGGGAGTTCATAGCTTTTGGAAAATACATGCATCTGAAATTTTACAGATTTCCAGATGCAGTGGAATAAGTCCATTTTATTTTATTTAATTTATTTATTTTGAGACGGAGTTTTGCTCTTTTTGCCCAGCCTGGAGTGAAGTGGCGTGATCTTGGCTCATTGCAGCCTCCACCCTCTGGGTTCAAGCGATTCTCCTGCCTCAGCCTCCCAAGTAGCTGGGATTTCAGGCACCTGCTACCACGCCTGGCTGATTTTTATATTTTTAGTAGAGATGAGGTTTCGCCATGTTGGCCAGGTTGTTCTCGAACTCCTGACCTCAGGTGATCCACCTGCCTCGGTCTCCCAAAGTGCTAGGATTACAGACATGAGCCACCACACCCGACCAGGATAAGTCCATTTTAGTGTATTCATTTAAGTGATGTCCCCAAGGTGAGTCTAGTTCAGCCCAACGC
Organism: Symphalangus syndactylus; assembly: GCF_028878055.3. Taxonomy (NCBI): domain Eukaryota; kingdom Metazoa; phylum Chordata; class Mammalia; order Primates; family Hylobatidae; genus Symphalangus; species Symphalangus syndactylus. The sequence goes on along the minus strand of NC_072435.2, from coordinate 42,564,838 downwards.
TCCAAGGGGTTTTTGCACGGACAGTCTTCCTTGTTGAAGTGGACCTCCTCTTTCCCTGAAGCCTGCTGTTAGAGACAGCTCCCCCTACCCTCACTGGCGATGTGCTGTTTACTCCTTCCCTTTCTTTGGACTTGCAGGGTTTCTATGTTGCACTGAGACTGGTGGCCTGTGCACAGAGTGGCCATGAAGTTACCTTGAGCAATCTGAATTTGAGCATGCCACCGCCTAAATTTGTGAGTGTCCAAGTCCTTCAAGTTCACATTCTTCTAATACCAGATGTGTGTGCGTGTGTATGTGCATGTGTGTATGTGCATGTATATCTCCATGTTTTCTCTAGCCTTCCCCTTTTATTGTGGTGAAATTCACATAATAGAAAATTAGTAATTTTAAAGTGAACTATTCAGTGGCATTTAGTACATTTACAGTGTTGTGTCATCATTACCTCTGTCTAGCTCCAGAACATTTTCATCCCCCGCCAAGGAGACCCCATCCACATTAAGTAATCACTCGTTGTCTCTCCCTCCCAGTCGCTGGCAATCACTGATTTTATTTCTGTCAATGGATTTGCCTGTTCTGGACATTTCCTATCAATGGAATTCTCTAACATGGTCTTTTGTGTCTGGTCTCTCTCTCAGCATCGTGTTTTCAGGGTTCATCCATGTTGTAGAATGGATCAGTGTTTCCATATTCCATTTACTGGATGGACCACATCTTTATCCATTCATCTCTCTGGACATGTGGGTTATTTCCACCCTTTTGACTGTTGTGAATAGTGCTGCTACCAGCATTCCTGTACAAGGATTTGTTTGGACATCCGTTTTTAATTCATTTGAGTCAATACCTAGGAGTGGAATTGCTGGGTCATGTGGTGATTCTGTGTTTAACTTTGTGAAGTCTTCCCTTTTTTGAAAGCACTTTGAAACGTGTATCCTTTTCAGCAAACCCACCCACCTATGATTTAATTCTGTGCCAACCACAAAGAAATGTTTCTCTCTCTTCTCAGCACGACACCAGCAGCCCTCTGATGGTCACACCACCCTCTGCAGAGGCCCACTGGGCTGTGAGGGTAAGTGAACGGGAATAGCTCCCTCCTTGGCTCTCCTTCAGATAGAATTGTTCCAGCAGTTGTTCTAGAATTGTTCTGGAATTGTTCTAGTTTGATGTTGTTCAGAACATTTTATAGGATGATTGTGTCAGCTCTTCTGTCTCAGTGTGAGTGGCCACAGCACTTGGATGAAACGCCTCTTCTAATGAACACCTTTTACAAAGGCTGTGGCCCTTCACTGGAATTGGGAGTTGCCTACCCAGACAACTAAGTGTCAGGAGTTGGATTATTAAAGGGCTGCAGTTTAAATCTTGCATCTTTAGATTACATTCTGTGGTTTTTGCTGCTTGTGTTGGTTATTCAGAATAGAAGAGGAAATGGTGAGAGCTTGCAAGCACGTGGACCCCCAAATGTGTCCCTTGCTTTCTCGCTTCTTTCCAGCCACTTTGCATGTTACTATTCTTTCCTCCCTGATGTTCTGATTGCTTTGTGAAAAGCCTCTCTCCGCACTTGAAGTGTTATTTTTAAAACAGAGGATGTTGTGGCTAGAAAGATAAGCTACTGCTTCCAGAAAGAAGAGAAAAAACGAGGGCTGTCTTCTAAGTACAGAATTCCTTCTAAAGGAAGTGAGCATGGTCCCTCCAGATAACGTGAGGCCTCCTCACCTTCCCTTCACTTTCGGGCTGTCACATTTCCTCACGTTTATGTGGCTTAAATCCTGACATGAGTAACACTCTTGCTATCAAATAAAGGTCCCAAGCACTTTCATCCCATGTTTACACGGGTGGTTTGTTCCCTTCTTGGAGAGGTCGTGGGCTGGGTAGGGGTATCTGTGCAGGGAGAGGACATGAAGACATGTCTTGTGACCGAGGAGTCATGCAGTCACCTCTGTCATCAAGCACTTTGCCAGTGGCGATCACTGTGGTGAAGGGTTTCTCCCTGTCTCCCAGCGCATTGTGGGGACTTTGAAAAAGAGCTACTTTGTCATGGGAAACAGTGCCAAGAGATCTTATTCTTTAAAATGTGATGGCTCTTTTCCAGCAGGGGTTGTGTCCAGGCCTCACTGGAAGAGCTAGGACTGAGGGGCCTGGGGACCTCGCAGAGAGGAGTCAGGGAGCACAGGACCAGGCGCTGTAATTGGGGTGGACTGTGGTCGAGAGAGATTCTGCATTCCATTCACAGCCACAGTCAGAAAGAACAAGCTGGAAGTGCCAAGTGTTTGTTTCCGTTGTGAACATTTCTGGGCTTCTGAAGGCACTGAGTCAGCAAGTCCGATGGCCGGGAGAGGATCCCAGGCCCCCGAGACAGACCTGCAGCGCTCAGCTTCTTAGCACCAACAGCCGTGAGAACATGCGGTGTCTGCCAGTGATCTCATCTCTGTGACTGAGGGCTCTGTCTTGGTTTTTCTCTTTTAAAAATTACAAAGTTTTTATTGTGGTTGAAAGACACATCATGTAACGTTTACCATCTTAACCATTTCTAAGTGTACAGTTCAGGAATGTTAAGTTTCTTTTGGAGGGTGGAACAGACTGGAAGCCACTGCCTCACTCATGGCCCCTTTTACGGGCTGCCTGCCCTGTGTCTTTCAGAACAGCAGCAACTGTGACTCCCCATCCTAATGCTGCACCTTCCCTCTGTTCATGAAGAGCTATTCCTATTTATGTATTAATTTATTTACCATTAGAAATGGAGGGCTTCCTGTGTATGGCCAGGCTTGGTGGCTCACACCTGTAATCCCAGCACTTTGGGAGGCCGAGGCAGGTGGATCACTTGAGGCCAGGAGTTCAAGACCAACCCGGCCATCATGGTGAAACCCCATCTCTACAAAAAATACAAAAATTAGCCGGGCGTGGTGGCGCATGCCTGTGATCCCAGCTACTCGGGAGGTACGAGTGCTGAGGCATGAGAATTGCTTGAACCTGGGAGTCGGAAGTTGCAGTGAGCTGAGATTGTACCACTACACTCCAGCCTGGGCAACAGAGCGAGATTTTTGTCTCAAAAAAAAAAAAAAGAAAAAGAAAAAACAGAGGACTTCCTGTTGATTTTGATAATTATTTGCTCAAGCACTAACATCTGCTCACACTTTTGTCTTTCTGGTACAAGTGGGCTCCTTGGAGGCAGGTGAGACTGATCTTTGTCTCCCTGCAAAGACACTGCCCCACCATGGGAGACTCCTGCCCCACTCAGGCAGCAGATAGGACGAAGGGCAAGACCCGGGGCCAGGACCTTCCTCCTGAGGACCTTGGCTCCCAGATCCGAGGTTGCCATAACGTTACTTCCTTCAGGGCGTATGTTCACTTTGGAAACCAAGGGGCCAAGACTGTTCTAAGATCATTTTGTGCTTTTAGCCAAGGGTGATGATGGGTCCGTGGCCATTTTCACTTGGCTTTCGGTCAGAGCTCGGTCTGGACACTCACACAGGTGCGCTCTCCTACTTACTCGGACTATTTCTTTCCAACCAGGTGGAAGAAAAGGCCAAATTTGATGGGATTTTTGAAAGCCTCTTGCCCATCAATGGTTTGCTCTCTGGAGACAAAGTCAAGCCAGTCCTCATGAACTCAAAGCTGCCTCTTGATGTCCTGGGCAGGGTAAGTGGGCCGTGGGTTTGGTTCTTCTGCACTCAGTGTCCCTGCTGTGTGTGGGTGCCACTGTTCTCTTTCCCCACGGTGCTTACGAGGCTCTTGCTCTGTTTTCTCCCTGTGCCATCAGGGGCTTCATCAGCGCTCCTGTGGGTCCAGCCCCAGCTGGCTCAGGGCTTCCTAGGGTGTGGCTTACAGTGTTCACCCAGTTGCTGGGGAAGGTGCCAGAATCCTTCCACTTCACAGATGAGGAGGTGGACTCAGAAGTGAAATTGCTGCCTGGGGCTTTGGGACCAGTAGAGCTCAGTCTTAAGCTCCCCAACCTGGGCTTTCCCCCTTTCCACTGTGCTGAATGTGGGAATGTGTGTCTGTGTCTATTTATTTATTTATTTATGAGACGGAATCTTGCTCTGTTGCCCAGGCTGGAATGCAGTGGCACGATCTTGGCTCACTGCAACCTCTGCCTCCCTGGTTCAAGCAATTCTCGTGCCTCAGCCTCCCAAGTAGCTGGGATTACAGGTGCATGCCACCACACCCAGCTAATTTTTGTATTTATAGTAGAGATGGCGTTTTACCATGTTGGTCAGGCTGGTCTCAAACTCCTGATCTCGTGATTCACCCGCCTCGGCCTCCCAAAGTGCTGGGATTACAGGTGTGAGCCACCACACCCGGCCTTTTTTAATTCTTTTTTTGAGTTTTTAGAGATGGGGTCTCACTATGTTGCCCAGGCTGGTCTCAAACTGCCAGGCTGCAGCCATCCTCCCACCTCAGCCTCCGGAGTAACTGGGAGTGCGAGAGCATACCACCACTCCCGGCTCTTTTCTACTGTTAATTACTCTTTTTCTTCCTATAAAGCTCAAGGTAAAAGTATTTTCAACTCTGCTGCAAATTTAGGAAAAATTTTATGCATTCTCTTTGAAGAAAGTCTTGGCTTGGTGTGGTGGCTCACGCCTGTAATCCCAGCACTTTGGGAGGCTGAGGTGGGTGGATAACTTTAGGTCAGGAGTTTGAGAGCAGCCTGGCCAACATGGTGAAACCCTGTCTCTACTAAAAAAAATACAAAAATTAGCCAGTTGTGGTGGTGTTCACTCCCAGATACTTGGGAGGCTGAGGCAGGAGAATCGTTTGAAGCCGGGAGGTGGAGATTGCAGTGAGCTGAGATCGCACCACTGCACTCCAGCCAGGGCAACAGAGCGAGACTCTGTCTCAAAAAAACAAAAAACAAAAAACCCTCAATTTAGGCTGGTGTGGCGGCTCATGCCTGTAATCCCAGCACTTTGGGAGGCTGAGGCAGGCAGATTACTTGAGTCCAGGAGTTTGAGGCCAGCTTGGGCAACATGGTGAAACCCCATCCCTACTGAAAAAAAAAAAAACACAAAAAACTAGCCAGTTGTGGTGGTGCGTAACTGTAGTCCCAGCTACTCTAGAGGTTGAGGTGGGAGAATCACACCTGAGCCTGGGAAGTCGAGGCTGCAATAAGCTGAGATCGTGCCATGGTACGCCATCCAGGGCAACTGGAGTGAGACTCTGTTTAAAAAAATAATAGGCTGGGCGCGGTGGCTCACGCTTGTAATCCTAGCACTTTGGGAGGCCGAGGCGGGCGGATCACGAGGTCAGGAGGTCGAGACCACGGTGAAACCCCGTCTCTACTAAAAATACAAAAAATTAGCCGGGCGTGGTGGCGGGCGCCTGTAGTCCCAGCTACTTGGAGAGGCTGAGGCAGGAGAATGGCATGAACCCAGGAGGCGGAGCTTGCAATGAGCCAAGACTGCACCACTGCACTCCAGCCTGGGCAACAGAGCAAGACTCCGTCTCAAAAAAAAAAAAAATAATAATAATAATAAATTTTTTGTTTTGTTTTGTTTTTTTTGTGAGACAGAGTCTCGCTCTGTCACCAGGCTGGAGTGCAGTGGCGTGATCTTGGCTCACTGCACCTTTCCTCCCGGGTTTAAGCAATTCTGCCTCAGCCTCCCGAGTAGCTGGGATTACAGGCATGCGCCACCACAGCTGGCTAGTTTTTGTATTTGTATTTGTATTTGTATTTATTTATTTATTTATTATTTTTTTTGAGACAGAGTCTCACTCTGTTGCCCAGGCTGGAGTACAGTGACACAATCTCTGCTCACTGCAAGCTCCACCTCCTGGGTTCACGCCATTCTCCTGCCTCAGCCTCTCGAGTAGCTGGGACTACAGGCACCCGCCACCACACCCAGCTAATTTTTCATATTTTTAATAGAGATGGGGTTTCACCGTGTTAGCCAGGATGGTCTCGATCTCCTGACCTCGTGATCCGCCTGCCTTGGCCTCCCAAAGTGCTGGGATTACAGGTGTGAGCCACCATGCCCAGCCAATTTTTGTATTTTTAATAGAGATGGGGTTTCACCATGTTGGTCAGGCTAGTCTTGAACTCCTGACCTCGTGATCCACCTGCCTTGGCCTCCCAAAGTGCTAAGATTACAAGCGTGAGCCACCGTGCCTGGCCAAATTAATTAATTTTAAAAGCCTCAATTTTTTTTTTTTTTTTTTTTTTTTGAGACGGAGTCTCACTCTGTCGCCCAGGCTGGAGTGCAGTGGCGCAATCTCAGCTCACTGCAAGCTCCGCCTTCTGGGTTCACGCCATTCTCCTGCGTCAGCCTCTCCGAGTAGCTGGGACTACAGGCGCCTGCCACCATGCCCGGCTAATTTTTTGTATTTTTAGTAGAGACGGGGTTTCACCGTGGTCTCTATCTCCTGACCTCATGATCCGCCCGCTTCGGCCTCCCAAAGTGCTGGGATTACAAGCGTGAGCCACCGCACCCGGCCATAATTTTTATATTTTTAGTAGAGATAGGGTTTCACCATGTTGGCCAGGCTGGTCTCGAACTCCTGGCCTCAGGTGATCCATCTGCCTTGGACTCCCAAAGTGCTGGGATGGATGACAGGCGTGAGCCACTGCGCCTGGCCATGCATACATCTTTGTATCCATGCATCTATGCACCCATGTCCCTCCACATCCCTATGATCCATTCATCTGTGTGTGCACACGCCCATGCAGTGTATTTATCCACATCTGTGCATGTGTCTTTGTGCCCATACGTCTATGCTGCCGTGCCCCCCTGTGTCCATATTTATACATTCATCCGTGCTCACTTGCATCCGTGCTGTCATCCATCTGTGCATCCAGGCACTCACACATCATGCATCTGGTCAGTCATTCAGTAAGCATTTTTCAGAGCCTGCAGTGGACCATGCCTTGTGCTGGGAAGTGGGAAGGTGGGGATGATTAGATGCTGTCAAAGAAGTCAAATAAGTAATAGCTAAGATGCTGAGACTTATTTACCGAGGGTTTAGTATGTGCAGGCCGGGCCCTAGTGCTCTGCATGAAGGCACACATCCAGCACTTGCAGCCCTCCTGTTAAGGACTGTGTCTCACACCCCTCCACCACCCATTTTTCAGATGGGGAAGCAGATCAGGGTGGTTGAGAAGTCACCTTGGTCACACAGTTGTGGAAGGGTGGAGAACAGATGAGGTCCTGTTGCGGGCAGGGCGGGGCAGGGTCCAGTGTGCATTCTGGAGCAGCTGTCCCCAGAGCCTGCCCTCTTCACCTGCCCTGTCCATTAGACACCCCCCACAGCATCCCTGATAATCAGTTTGGCCCAGTGAGGGCAGTGGTAGAGGGGAGGGCCCCTGACCCACTCGAGCACGGGGAGAAGGGCAGCTGGGGAAGACTTTCTAGAAGAGGTGCCTCTGGTCACATCCTCCAGGGTGAGGGGGACTCTGGCAGAAGTCTGGGCATGTGGGCAGCTTGAGTGAAGGCATAGAGGCCTCAGGCAGCCTGGCATGCCAGTTAGGGCCAGTGCTCCCCCGGGCACTTCTGCCCCCCAGGGGACATTGGGCAATGTCTGGGGACATTTTTGGTTGTCACACCTGGGTCGGGTGCTGCTGGCATCTGGTGGGTCAAGGCCAGGAATGCTGCTCAACACCCTGCAGTGCACAGCATGGCCCACACCCCAGAGCATGATCCAGCCCTAACAGGCAGTAGTGTCGAGGTGGGGAAGCCCTGGGCTGAGGGAGGACTGTGGAGCCAGAAAGGCCTGTTGGAGTCCTGGATCCCTGGCAAAGTAGGTGGAGGTCCCCGTGGAGTCTGTGGAGGCTGGGTTGGGGTGCAGGGACCTGCTACCGTCAGGGGCTCAGCAGCAGCCAGGTCACAGGGCCCCATCTGCCAGGCTGAGGAGCAGGGTGGGGCAGGGTCAGGTGTGTGTTCTGGAGCAGTCCCTGTGGTAGCCATAGGGACAAGACTGGGATAGGGAGGCCAGCTGGAGGTTCTTGGCTGTGCAGGCTAGTGAGGCCTGAGCCTCGGATGCAGCAGCAGAGGTGGAGAGGAGGACCAGATGTGAGAAACCTGCATGGACTGAAGCCCTGGTGATTGGCTAGAGAGAGGTGATGCTGACACATGAAGCATCATGGATAGAGCCACGGGCATCTGCTTAGATCCGGGGACTGGCAGCCTGCCCATTGTTGACCTGGCAGGCAGTGTGCCCATCCAGGAAGGCTGGCATGGGTCAAGAAGCTGGCAGCGTGATGGTGCTTGAGATCTGCACATGTCTTAGGCACGCTCCAGAACCCACGCCTGCCTGCCTTCTCTTCAGCGCACTGAGTGGCCTGACACCTGTCTCACCATCCACTGCTGGGGAGAAGGGACGCGACCCACAGACCTGCTCAGACATGAGCTCGCAGCCCTGCCCAGCTGAGAATGCAAGGGAGGGGTGGGGTTTGCAGGAGTGAGCATAGGGAGTGTGGGTGTTTAGGGCAACACCTGTACTCAAAGCTGTCTTTCTTAAGATGTCTCTGTAAGACAATAAAGAAGAAACTCAGGCTAAGTTTAAAGTATAGCCTTTAAACTTATAATCTTATAATCAATATGATTATAATCATGATGATTGTCAGACCGCGGATCTGGTAGTTGACAGTACTTCACAGGTGATGGTTTTTCTGAGAACTCACAGACTAGTTCTGAAATGTGTATTGACTGCCATGTCCTGAGCCCAGTGAGTGCCACGGCTGAGAGTCTGAGTTCCAGCAGATGGTCTCACTCTCATCCAGTCCTTCCTCCCACAGTAACCCATGCTGGTCTCTCCCTTGCAGGTCTGGGACCTCAGTGACATTGACAAGGATGGGCACTTGGACCGAGACGAGTTCGCTGTGGTAGGTCTTGCTGTTTCCTTCCCACCCAGCCCAGGAAGGAAATATGCAGTGCGCAGGGGTTGCTAGATTCGTTTGTCTTTCTCTCTTTATTTCTCTTTCTTCTTTTCTTTTCTTTTTTTTCCTTTCCTTTCCTTTCTTTCTTTCTTTCTTTCTTTCTTTCTTTCTTTCTTTCTTTCTTTCTTTCTTTCTTTCTCTTTCTTTCTTTCTCTTTCTTTCTTTCTCTTTCTTTCTTTCCTTCTGTCTCTCTCTCTCTGTCTCCTTCCTCCCTTCCTTCCTTCCCTCCTCCCTTCCTTCCTTCCTTCTCTTTTCTTTCTTTCTTTCTTCTTTTTTTTTTTTTTTTTTTTTTTTGAGATGGAGTCTCACTCTATCGCCAGGCTGGAGTGCAGTGGCCCGATCTTGGCCAGGATGGTCTTGATCTCCTGCCTTGTGATCCACCCGCATCGGCCTCCCAAAGTGCTGGGATTACAGGCGTGAGCCACTGCGCCTGGCCTCCTTTCTTTTCTTTTTTTTTTTTTGACATGGAGTCTTGCTCTGTCACCCAGGCTGGAGTGCAGCGGTGCGATCTTGGTTCACTGCAGCTTCCGCCTCCCGGGTTCAAGCAATTCCCATGCCTCAGTCTCCCAAGTAGCTGGAATTACAGGTGCACTCCATCACAGCCAGATAATTTTTTTGTATTTTTGATAAGAGATGGGGTTTTACCATATTGGCCAGGCTGGTCTTGAGCTCCTGGCCTCAAGTGATCCACCCGCCTCTGCCTCCCAAAGTGCTGGGATTATAGGCATGAGACACCACACCCAGCCTTCCTTCTTTCATTTTTTAAGTGTTTGTCTTGACACAGTTCTTTGTATGTAGGAAAGTTTCAGTACAGGTTGAGTATCCTTAATCTGTCTGAAACCAGAATGCTTCAAGATCTGAAATTTTTTGAGCACCGACATGACACTCAAAGGAAATGCTCATTGAAGGATTTCAGATTTTAGATTTTTGGATTAGTAATGCTGAACCAGTAAGTGTAATACACACATTCAGAAATTCAGAAAACTCCAGAACTGAAACCCTGTGGTCCCAAGCATTTTGGATAAGGGATACTCAACCTGTAATACAGAGAATTATTTTTTGTTTTTGAGACAGAGTCTTGTTCTGTCACCCCAGCTCCAGTGCAGTGACGTGAACACCCTTGCTGCAGCCTCGAACTCAACTCAAGCGACCTCCCTCCTTGGCCTCCGACAGAAAATTCTTTTGAAAACTCTTCACTCAAATTTCCCAGTGTTGCTAATTTACTACATTTGTTTTATCTTTCTCCTCCCTTCTTCCTCCCTCCCTCCATAACTCTTTCGCCCTCCCCACTGCTGCACGAAGTTTTCCTGTGAACCATTTTAGAGTTAAGTTGCAGACATGATGCCTCTTCATCCACAAACACTTCAGTGCGTATTTCCTAAAAACAAGGACTTCTCTTACACGTAACCATTATCCACTTCAAAATCAGGAAATTCACATGATAGCATTGCATTTATGATGTTTTCATTATATCCTATATATACACCTTATATTCTGTATGAGCATATCTGTTATTATCTAATCCCAGGATATTACTCAGATTTTATCAGTTGTCCCAAAAATGTCCCTTGTGTCTAAAGAGAACCCAGTCCTCTGTGTTACATCCTGTTGTCCTTTGTCTTTCGTTTCCTGGAATCTAGAAAAGTTCTTCCATCTCTCTTCGTGTCTCTCAACGTGGACTTTCTGTGTTTTTGTTGTTGCTGTTTTGTTTTTGAGAGGGAGTCTCACTCTGTCACCTAGGCTGGTGTGCAGTGGCATGATCTCAGCTCACTGCAACCTCCACCTCCCGGATTCAAGCGATTCTCCTGCCTCAGTCTCCCAAGTAACTGGGATTATAGGTGCCCACCACCATGCCCGGCTGATTTTTTTTTTTTTTTAATCTTGTTATTTCAAGAGTGTTATACAAATGGAACCATACAGTATATAACATTTTGGGATTTCTTTTTTTTTTATATGCTTTTATTTTTCTGTGATTACAAACACAACTGAATATCAAATGCACAAAGTAAGAATTATACGGGGAAAAAAATCAGATACATTCATATATATATCACCTTTTCAAGGCTATTTCCATCCAGAATAACCTTGGTTTGCCAGGGCTGATAGAAGTCACGAAATCGCCTCTAGTCAAATTTGCGTGTTTGCTTTCTTCTATAATTCCAATACCTCCACCATTAACGACTCGAGATAGCTGCCAGGTGTTATACAATCAGTGCCAGTGTCTTCATTCATTCCACAACGAAGGCTGTCACCTCACACTTGGAAGGTTGCACAGCAGCCAGGCAGGGGCACTCCTCACGTCCCAGACGGGGCGGCCAGGCAGAGGCGCTCCTCACTTCCCAGACGGGGCGGCCCACGCCCGGCTAATTTTTTTTTTTTAATTTTTAGTAGAGGTGTGGTTTCTCCCTGTTGGCCAGGCTGGTCTTGAACTCCTGACCTCAGGTGATCTGCCCGTCTCGGCCTCCAAAGTGCTGAGATTACAGGCATGAGCCACCATGCCTGGCTTCACCGTGGACATTTTGAAGAGCACAGGCCAGCAGTTATGGAGTGTCCCTGGGCCTGGGCCTGGCTGCCAGGTCCTCTTGATGACCCAGGTCATGCACTCTTGTGAGACAGGAATCCCACGGAGGTCACACATGCCCCACATGGGCCTCCCACCTGGGGGGACGTGATGTCAACATGTATTCTTACTGCCACGTTGACATTCATCACTGGGTCAAGGTGGGTCAAGGTTGTGGGTTCCTGTGGGCAGTTGCTCTTTTTCCGTCTGTGCTCAGTTCATCTCTTGTGGGGGACGCCTTGATACTGTCAACACCCATGACTCTCAGACTCTTCCGTGAGAGTTCCACCATCGCTGATGAGTCTTGCCTTAATCTGGCAAGATTAATTACAATGATGGTGGCTGCCAAATGGTGATATGCTAATCAAAACCATCATTCCTTGCACTTTTATTAGTTGGCCTTCTACAAGGAATTTATTTCTATGGCTGTGGCCTGCCTCATGGATGCATCCTCAGTTCCACTGTTTTTTGTTTTGTTTTGTTTTATAGAGACCGGGTCTCGCTCTGTCACCCAGGCTGGAGTGCAGTGGCACGATCACAGCTTACTGCAGCCTCCATCACCTGGGCTCAGGCGATCCTCCCACTTCAGCCTCCCAAGTAGCTGGGACTGCTCCTGAACGTCTTGAAGTACAGGTCTCTCTTTTGGTGTCTTTAGACTTCCAAATCCAGTACTGGGAAGGTGCCAGCCCTGGAGCTGGTGGCCTCCCTGAGTGGTGAAGGGATGCATACGGAGTCTGGCTTGATTGGATTCTTTTCTGTGTGCATATCAGTCTCAAGGAATAATTCAACACATGTCTTGGAAAGTTACACATAAAAGATAACTCATAAGGAACGATTTCTTTTCACTCTGGTCAGCTTGGGAGCGTCCTCACAGAGTGTCCTGTCACTGCAGCCCCCAAAAGGGCTGCCCTCTGCCTTCTCCTGATGGTCCCAGCCCCAGCCTTGCCCCTTCAGTGCCATTGTTGTTTGCACCTGCAGGCCATGCACTTGGTGTACCGAGCCCTGGAGAAGGAGCCTGTGCCCTCTGCCCTGCCCCCGTCCCTCATCCCACCCTCCAAGAGAAAGAAGACTGTGTTCCCTGGCGCCGTCCCCGTCCTGCCTGCCAGCCCCCCACCAAAAGACAGTCTCCGCTCCACGCCGTCCCATGGCAGCGTCAGCAGCCTCAACAGCACAGGGAGCCTGTCCCCCAAGCACAGCCTCAAGCAAACACAGGTACGGAGCCCTCAGCGGGCACAGCCCCCTCTCAGAGCACAATAGGATGTTTCTCGGGAGTTATTAACATGCAACCCCAGAACGGTCAAGCTTGTGATGAAATGTCTTTAAAAAATACTTGTGGCCAGGTGCGGTGCCTCACGCCTGTAATCCTATCACTTTGGGAGGCCGAGGTGGGCAGATGTTAAGGTCAGGAGATGGAGACCATCCTGGCCAACATGGTGAAACCCCGTCTCTACTAAAAATACAAAAAAATTAGCTGGACGTGGTGGTGCACACCTGTAATTCCAGCCACTCGGGAGGCTGAGGCAGGAGAATTGCTTGAACCTGGGAGATAGAGGTTGCAGTGAGCTGAGAGTGCGCCACTGCACTCCAGCCTAGGCAACAAGAGCAAAACTCCATCTCAAAAAAAAAAAAAAAGTATTCATTTATCTCATTATTTCAACATGGTGTCCCCATGTTACCCAGGTTGGTCTTGAACTCCTTGGCTCAAGTGATCCTCCTGCCTCGGCCTCCCAAAGTGCTGGGATTACAGGTGTAAGCCACCGTGCCCAGCCTGTGTCTGCAGAGCTCTTGCCAAGAGTTTTATTAAGTATTGAAGGTCAAGTTAGGGGAGGTGCTTTACTGGCAACGAAGCTAGTGGGGCCAAACTCACTGGCGGGCATAGGTCACCCAGCTTCATAACCTGCCTCTCTAGTGATCTTCTGGTGGTTCTCTCAAGACCCTCTGACTAGACCGATTTTACCAGTGGCGCCTGTTGGGGCGGGGTGGAAGGGTATAGCTCCTGCCCCCAGGACGGCACTGGTAGGATCACAGTCATGAAAACGAGCATTTCTGGGGGCCTACAGTCCACATGCTCCCCCTACTTCAACTTCCTCATCTCCAGGCCAGCAATGCTCTTGTCTGGGGCTCCCAAGGGCCACCCGATTTTGCCCTCATGCCAGGTTTGAGTGAAGCCACTTCCAGCCACCAGGGTCTGATCTCCTTCCTTTGGGACCTGTGGCTGCTGAGCCGGCCTTAAAGGCCAGCCCTCACTGGGAGAGCCAGCTCCACGGGCAAGGCTGCCCTGTATTGGGTTTATAGTAAAGTTGGCATCAGAATCTTGCTGCTAACATACTCTGAGGCTCCAGAAATCAGGCAGAGTTCATTTTGTTTGCCCAGCAAATATTATTAGGACTCTTGTCATCCCAGAGCTATAATTTCATACATAATTTCTTCTTGGGACCCACGGGACACAGAACCCCCCTTGTTTCTGTGTCCCGCCACAGCTCAGCTTGTCTGACTCCTGTTACCTCTTTGTGATCCCTGGCTTCTGAGGTTAGCTTGCTGTAGCCCCGTGACTTAAAGGCAGCAAGCCCATTTCTCATTAGAATTCCTTTATTTGCATCTTTACGTCCACCAGACTTGAGAAGGCTCACAAAATTTACACAGTACAATGCCACAAGTAAAAATCAGTTTGCTCTTGCCATCTGAACTCATCATTTGAATTAGATCCATAGATTTTTTTTTTTAATATAAGACAGGATCTTGCTCTGCTGCCCCGGCTGGAGTGCAGTGGTGCAATCACGGCTCATTGCTATCTCAACCTCCTGGGCTCAAGTGATCCTTCCACCTCAGCCTCCCTAGTAGCTGGGATAGGTGGATGCCACCACACCTAGCTAATTTTATTTATTTATTTATTTTGTAGAGATGGGGTCTTGCTGTGTTATGCTGGCTGGTCTTGGACTCCTGGGCTTGAGGGATCCTCCTGCCTTGGCCTCCCAAAGTGCTGGGATTACAGGCATGAGCACTGTGCCTGACCTAGCTCCATGGATTTTGCTAAATTGTTTGATCAAGTCCTTGCTGTACTTCATCACACATACTTGCTACATGAAACCCCTGAACTAAGCTGATCTGGGTCACATGGTATCCCTTGTTTCCCAAGCTTGCTTTCTGAATTCCCTGAGTTGGTATCAGGAGCCCGTTAGATTTGGACATCACAGGAGACTTGTTCATGAAGAGTAAATGAGTTTAACCATTGTTTCTCAGTCTTGACCATGAGTCCCTTCTCCTCAATCCTATGGACATCTTTGGATTGTCAACACTGTGAGAACTCTTTGAGAAATCCTTTTTTTTTTTTTTTTTCCCGTGATGGAGTCTTGCTCTGTCGCCCAGACTGGAGTGCAGTGGCACAATCTCAGCTCACTGCAACCTCCGCCTCCCAGGTTCAAGCAATTCTCCTGCCTCAGCCTCCTGAATAGCTGGGATTACAGGTGCCTACTACCACACCTGGCTAATTTTTTGTGTTTTTAGTAGAGAGGGGGTTTCACCATGTTGGCCAACCTGGTCTTGAACTCCTGGCCTCAGGTGATCCACCCACCTCAGCCTCCCAAAGTGCTGGGATTATAGGCGTGAGCCACTGCACCCAGCCTAAGAAATCCTTTCATAACTAAGAGGAATGACTTTGAGTGGCACTTTCAGGCATCATGGTGTTCATCGAAGGTGAGGAGTGGGGTGCGGCTTTTCTGTACAGTTGCTGCATGGAGGAGGAACAGTCGATCCCTCCAGCCACATTTGCCTGTCCGTTTTCTCTCCACTCCCTCATCATCTAGATAATTCAATCAGGTATTTATTCTCATTGCTATTATGAGATTGTTTAAAGGAGTGATTTGTATAAATATTCAAAAAAGAGAAGAGGAAAAGCACATCTAGAGTTCGGGACACAGATGCCATGAACTGTGGCGTGGTGGGTGTATTGAAGGCCCGCGGTAATGCAGGCGGAGTAGGCCATGGAAGGGCCTGCTCCTGAGTGCCTGAGGGGCCTCG
This sequence comes from Symphalangus syndactylus, assembly GCF_028878055.3. Classification (NCBI taxonomy): domain Eukaryota; kingdom Metazoa; phylum Chordata; class Mammalia; order Primates; family Hylobatidae; genus Symphalangus; species Symphalangus syndactylus. The sequence continues at coordinate 42,549,398 of NC_072435.2, read as the reverse complement.
ATGCCTCTGAACCAGGAGGTGACCGGGCCCTGGTTGACCTACGATGGTGTTTGCCTCTCCCAAGTTAACTGTGAGCCGGTGGCGAGAGGGGCTGCATGTGCAGCAGGTGGCCCAGCCCCAGGGGTGTGAACTTCAAGCTGCACTGGGCTCGTGGCTCCGTCTGCCCTGGCGGGGTTGGGGCTGCATGAATGTTCGTGGGGCCTCGTGGGTGGTGGCCCTCTTGGATGGTGGGTCTCATTTGTTACCTGTCAGTGACATGTGTACTCACACCTTGGGGGTATCTTTGTTGTCTCAGGAGTGGGATCAGGGACATAGAAGGGTGGTCTTCAGAGTCCTGGGATGGGACACTTTGGCTGCCTGCAGGGTGGAGGAGTGGGAGGACCAGGGAGGCTGGCATGTGGCCAGGCCGGCTCTCCAGGGATGGTCCTTCCAAGTGGATGCTCGGGAGGGTCTTTCCTGGCATGCTTGAACCCATCCCTTGAAGATCACAGCCTCCCTCACACCCTGGGTGGCAGGGTGGATGGACAAGGAGAGCGGGTGATGGGGTGGAGAGAGGTGCAGACTGGCATCTGGGTGAGCTTCACAGAGCCAGCCTCAACCTGTCTCAGCCTCAATTTCGCCAGTTACAGAACAAGGATCTCATCTGCCCTCTTGGCTCATGTAATTGAGGAGAGTTTGATGCCAAATGTGCATGGAAGTGCTTTAATCACCCCATCATCAAAAAGCATGTGTCTAGGGGTCATAAAAAGCTTCCAGGTTAACTGTTTTGCCAAAAATTGTTTCAGCCAACAGTGAACTGGGTGGTGCCTGTGGCAGACAAGATGCGATTTGATGAGATATTCCTGAAGACCGACCTGGACCTGGACGGCTACGTGAGTGGCCAGGAGGTGAAGGAGATCTTCATGCACTCAGGCCTCACCCAGAACCTTCTAGCACACATATGGTAAGGCCACACAGGTGGCAGTTGTGGCTGTGGGTGGCTCCAGGGGGCCTGTGGGTGAAGACTGTGGAGGGTGGTGGTCAGGGGGCCCCCCTCTAGCCTGTCACAGGCTTCCGCTGTGTCTGGCATCCTTTATTCTCCCTGGCCTGACAGGCTGAGCAAGGTGCATGTGCCAAGGCTCGAAGCCCATGCTCCGTGAAGGTCAGTTCACTGTCTTTTAGTAGGAAGGGCCTCTGGTCCATCTTAAGAGCTCCCAGGCCATTTGCTTACACAGCTGGGCCCTATTCTTGCTGGCCATGATGCTGGTTCTAACAGGCCTGGCCTTTGTCACAGCCGCCTCCGGGAGGTTGGGGCAGCAGGGCCTTGGAGCCTCTAGCACAGTGGCCTGGAGGGGTGAGGGCGGGGGCGGGGGCTACAGCTGCCTCCTGCAGTAGGCCCTGCTCTGGAAAGGCCAGTGCTTTGGCTCCCGGCGGGAGGGTGAGCACAAGGAGACCCTGTCTGTGCCTCAGAGCCCAGTTGAGGAGTCGGCCTCAACCCCTCTTTCCCCCAGGGCTGGATACAGCCGACTTCATACGGCTGGGGCACTCCTCTTGCCATTGGCCAGGGCTGAGGTCACTTTTGAGCTTGTTGCTCAGAGCCCTGTGGCCTTAGAGAAGGCTTCACTTGGGAGCTATCAAAAGGAAAGAATTGCTGGATAATTCTCAAGAGGCAAATCCCTCCAAGTAGAGCAGTGAAATTCAGGATGTTACTTAGTGGCTTGGGAGAAATGACTGTTCTTAGTGGTAATTCACAGATGTCCACACTGTGAGGTGGGAGCCTGAGAACCAGCTGTCCCAGAGTCATCACCCAAATGGTCAAGCCGCCTCCAACTGGCTAGGGACAGTGGGTCTCAGCTGCCTCAGATCCACTGTCCCTTTTAGAAACCAACAAAACACAGTGTCCCCTTTATGACTCTGAAACCAACACACATACAGTTCCTGGTTAGTGCCCTGACACCCTGACTGTCAGATCCAGGGGGCAGTAGAAGGAAAGTAATTTATAATGCATGCTGCAATTGATACATGATGTAACGACATGGAAATGACACAGGAAATCACTAATCCACCTGGATCAAAAGAAGGAACTCAGAGGTCATTCCATGTGGGCAGCAAAGGGGAAGGAAAGGATGATCGGGCTCTTGAATAAACAACCATGAGAAAAGAAGTCTAGATGTGTCTGTGAGGGGCTGGGGTGGGGCATGGCCCAATGTAGATGACACACCAGGAGGGACTGGGAGGAGGGGGAGCATGAAGACAGAGGCTTTGTCCCTGCGATGTCTGCCACCGTACGGGTCAGCAGAGCAGGATGTGGTGTCAGAGCCAGATGGCCGCAGACTGAGCTACCCCTAAGCTTGCTTCTCCTTCATTCTCTCAGAACCTTCCACAGGTGGGCCTCGGAGCCCACGCTCCTTGAGAGATGGCAGGAGCAGAAAAGGGGCAGGAGTGGAGAGGCAGCTGCAGCCCATGAGCAGGCTCGGGCCCGCATGGGCAGACTGGGGAGAGACAGTGGCAGTACGAAATCGTCAGGGCCTTGAACTGTGGGGACAACTAGGCATTTATCAGCAATGTTCCTTGAGATCTGCTCATTCTCTGCAGCTCTGTTCACGGACCGCATTTGGGTATAAATAAGTCTGTTAGAACGGTCCCAGCTCTGTTTTGGTAAAGAGGGGGAAACTTCTGTTGTAACAGCTTCTGCCGCAACTACACGGGAGGCGGGAAACGAGGTCCCACGTTGAGAGGGCAGCATGGGTGAAGGAAGACATTTTTCATAGATGCCAAAGGCCTTGTCCTTATTCCAAAAGGGTCCCTTCCCTTCCTGGCTGGCTCGTTTTTTTGAGACAGACTCACTGTTGCCCAGGCTGGAGTGCATTGGCGCGATCTTGGCTCACTGAAACCTCTGCCTCCCGGGTTCAAGTGATTCTTGTGCCTCAGCCTCCTGAGCAGCTGGGATTACAGGCACGTGCCACCATGCCCGGCTAATTTTTGTATTTTTAGTAGAGGCGGGATTTCCCCATGTTGGCCAAGCTGGTCTCGAACTCCTGAGGTGATCCGCCCGCCTCAGCTCCCAAAGTGTTGAGAACACAGACATGAGCCACTGCACCCGGCCCTGGCTGGCTCCTTGATTATGAGTGTCGCGGAGCCTCTCACCTCAGCTCCATAGGACCACTGTGTACTGCTATTCAAATGCTGCCTTGGCCCATCTTTCAGGACATCCAAGAGCCATGTGGGCAGGGGACGCTTAGTTGTGGGGGACTGTCCTGTGCATTGTGGCCATGCCCCTGTGGCAGCCTCATCTGGGCACAAGAGGCGTGTTTTAGACCATTGGGCTGCTGTGACAAAGTGCCATAGACAGAGTGGCTTAGAAACAGACGTTTCTTACAGCTTTGGGGGGTGGAAGTCCGTGATCCAGGCACCGGCAGATCCAGTGTCTGGTGAGGGCTCACTGCCTAGTCTGTGGATGGCCACCTGCTTGCTGTGTTCTCACATGGCAAAAGGAGCAGAGAGAGCCTTCTGGGGCCTCTTTTATAAGGGCACTAATCCCACTCCTGAGGCTCCACCCTCATAACCTCATCACTTCCCAGAGGCCCCACCTCTCAACACCATCCCATTGAGGGATAGGATTTGGACATAGGAATCTGGGGGGACATAAACGTTCCGTTCATAACAAAGACGGAGAGTCGTTGCTGATTCTTCCTTCATCATGATGACACCCCAAAGTGCTGCAGTCATCCCCATTGAAGGCCAGTGGCCGGGGCCATTCAGATGACCCAGAGCTACAGGGACAATGCTTGGTCTCAGCACCCATTTCCACGGAAGGGCTGGTCTACTCCACGCCTGCGGCATCAGAGCCTGCCCCACACATGAAATAAGCCAAAGGAAGAGGCAGCTGCATCTTAGCCCTAGTGAGGTTTTCCCAGGGGGTTGGCTCCTCAGCCCATGGTCAGGGGCTTGGGGTTCTTCAGCCCCGACAGCCCTCCTAGGGTGGGGGACACTGGGAGTGGGGAACCCCTGGGTCACTTCCTAGGAAGGAGATGTGAAGTAGGGAAGGAGCTGGCGCTTGCCACTACGCCCTGCCGTTGTTTTTGTCGCTGTCGTTTTTGAAAAGCTTGGGATCGGTGACTTGTGTTCAGGCTGAGTTGGTGCCTGTGATGTGTAATTAGCATCCCCACGTTTCTCCCAGGGCCCTGGCCGATACGAGGCAAACGGGGAAGTTAAGCAAAGACCAATTCGCGTTAGCTATGTATTTCATTCAGCAGAAGGTCAGTAAAGGCATCGACCCCCCTCAAGTCCTCTCGCCGGACATGGTCCCACCTTCGGAGAGAGGCACGCCCGGCCCGGTGAGTGGTGCTGGTCATGCCCTGGGGGTATTGACATCCCTTCCCACCGCCTGCCACCAGGTGGCACTGGTGTCACACATGAGCCCACAGTCGGTGGCGGGTGCTGCCCGTGGTCCCTGCCTTCCTCGACAGGGGACCCCGGGAGGGTGGCTTGGCTGCCCAGTTATTTCCCCAGGCAGGGGGCTGGCACTTGTGCTACCTCACCCTGTGTACTAAAGGGACAATTTTATCCCTGGGCCCGAGACCTGCTGGTGCCTCCTGTCAGGTGATGTCAGGTTGCTAATTAGAGATCTCGCCTCTGAATTCGATTCTAGGACAGTTCAGGCTCTCTCGGCTCCGGGGAGTTTACTGGCGTGAAGGAGCTTGATGACATCAGTCAAGAGATCGCCCAGTTACAAAGGTATGTTGGAAACGGCCCTTCCCTCCACATCCAAACGTTACACGAACTCTCCCAGGTTGTTATCGGAAATATCAGAGACTCACCTGGAAGTTTGCTCATCATAGGTTTATTCAGAAGGAAGGAAAAGATACAGCTTCTGAGGCCCTAAACTGGCTCAAGGGGCTCAAAGAGTGACATCTTACATTTGAGTCAGCCTCAGCCAGAGCCCGTAGCAGCTGTGTGGTCCCAGGCAGGTCTTGACCAGATCCTGTGGGTGGCAGCTGTGTGGTCCCAGGCAGGTCGTGGGCAGAGCCCGTGGCAGCTGTGTGGTCCCAGGCAGGTCGTGGGCAGAGCCTGTGGCAGCTGTGTGGTCCCAGGCAGGTCGTGGGCAGAGGCTGTGGCAGCTGTGTGGTCTCAGGCAGGTCGCAGCTCAGTAACCCCAGGCATCAGCCTCTCCCCAGTGCTAGGAAGGCCTTGTTATCCTTGACAGCTAGAGCAATTGGGTCTCGGATGGCGAGGAGCAGGCTTAGGACCCAGCAGCTGAAGGTGTGAAGGGGCCTCCAGGTCTCTGACTCCCCTCCTTGCCTAGTGCCTTAGTTTAATGAGGGCTTTGGATGAGCTGTCTGTACTTTTAGAGTCTGGTATAAAGAAATGCAGCCACTTCCTGTATTCCCCTCTGGATCCTCTTCAAGAATGACATCCTTTTTTGTTGTTTGTTTTTCAGACAGGGTCTTGCTCTGTCACCCAAGCTGGAGTGTAGTGGCGTGATCATGGCTCACTGTAGCGTCTGTCTCCTAGGCTTAAGCAATCCTCCCATCTCAGCCTCTCAAGTAGCTAGGACGCACCGCCATGCCGGCTAGATTTTTTTTTTTTTTTTTTAATTTGAGACAGAGTCTCATTCGGTCACCTAGGTTGGAGTGCAGTGGTGTGATCTCAGCTCACTGCAGCCTCTGCCTCCTGGGCTCAAGTGATCTTCCCACTCAGCCTCCCAGGTAGCTGAGAGTACAGGTGCATGCCACCATGCCTGGCTAATTTTTTTGTATTTTTTGTAGAGATAGGGTTTCGCCATGTTGCCCAGGCTGGTCTCGAACTCCTGACCTCAAGTGATCCACCCGCCTCGGCCTCCCAAAGTGCTGGGATTACAGGCATGAGCCACTGTGCCAGCCAGCATCTTTTTTCCAGTCGATTCTAGGACAGGGTGGACTCGTGATGTCGGGGCACCGTGCAGAAGGGCCCAAAGGTGCTTTGCCCTCTGTGGGAAAGAGATTGTTTACTTGGCTGAAAATGGAAAGGGCTTTGACTTTCCCAGGGAGGACTGGATCCTGGTCCTAGCTGGGGGATCCACGGGGGTCATATTAACAGGTGCAGTATTCCGTCAGCTCCTCTGGGCTTGGTTTTGTGCTGTTAGCAGAGCCCTGATGAGCAAAGGCAGGTTAGGTCTTGGAGGGGATCAAGGTGGGTGGCTGGTTAGAAAACCTCAGCCACGGCCTGAGCCAGGCACCCCACTTCATGTTCAGTGCAGCGGACGGTTCCTGTTCTGTCTCGGCTCCTGGGGGCCGTGTTATCCAAACTGGCAATCAGCAAGGATGTGCAGCCTGACAGGGCTGAGGGTGTCTTGAGGATGCAGGGCCAGCATCCTAGAGCCTGGGCAGGCCTGAGAATCAGGACCAGCAGGCCAAGGATGGAGGGAGCCCCTGTCGTGCAAGGGTCCTGGTTTAGGAAGGGACGCTGGGGTGTGAATCACCCCAGTGTGGCCTCAGACAGCCAGGAGCCTTGTTTCCCCAATGTGGAGGTGACAGGCTGGTGTGTGCAGAGCGCCCATCTGTAGGAGGCTGGGGCCTGCAGTGGCCCCTTGAGCAGGTGGCTCTGAGAGTGGCCCTTGGATTCAGGGAGTGTGGGCTGAGCTTTCCTCCTATGATTTCACACTGCCATAAGCCAGCAAGGGCATGTTAGGTCCTTCAGTTTAAAGAGCACTTTGTATTGTAAGTTTCCGAGCTTGTGGAAATGAATATTCCAATGATCACTTATTGTGTGTTTGTCGATATGTCCCTGAGAGGGCCTTACTGTTGCGCAAGTCCTGGGTCCCCAGGCAGGAGGCAGGGTCTGTTAGACACATGGTGTTCCTGTCCCTGAGGCAGCCTCTTTGGGCACAAGAGGAGGGTCTTAGTCCATTCAGACTGCTGTAACAAATCACTCTGAATGGGTGGCTTAAACATCAGACATTTTGCACAGTTCTGGAGGCTGCAAAGTCCAACCTCAAGATACCAGCAGATCCGGTCTGCTGAGGGCCCATTTGCTGATTCCTGGAGAGTCACCTTCTTGCCGTGTCCTCACAGGGCAAAAGGAGCAAAGGAAGCTCTCTGGGGTCCTTCTTATAAGGACACTAAACCCTGGGCAGTCACCTTCTTGCCGTGTCCTCACAGGGCAAAAGGAGCAAAGGAAGCTCTCTGGGGTCCTTCTTATAAGGGCACTAAAACCTGGGCCTTGTGGTTCACACCTATAATCAGTTTTTCCTGTTCCAAGCCACCCAGTTGGCGATTTGTTACAGCAGTGCTAGGAAATACATGCACGAATTCTATCTCAGTTTAAAAATAAAAGAAGGCCGGGTGCTGTGGCTCATGCCTGTAATCCAAGTGCTTTGGGAGGCCAAGGCAAGAGGATCGGTTGAGCCAACCAGGAGGTCCAGACCAGCCTGGGCCACATAATGAGACCTCGGCTACAAAAAATAAAAAATTAGTCAGGCCTGGTGAGGTACACCTGTGGTCCTAGCTACTCAGGAGGCTAAGGTAGGAGGATTGCTTGAGCCCAGGAGGTCAAGGATGCAGTGAGCTATGATCATGCCACTGCAGTCCAGCCTGGGTGACAGAGCAAAAGCCTATTCAAAAAAAAGGCCTGGCATGTTGGCCCACGCCTATAATCCCAGTACTTTGGGAGGCCGAGGTGGGTGGATCACGAGGTCAGGAGAGGCGGGCGGATCACAAGGTCAGGAGATAGAGACCGTCCTGACTAACACAGTGAAACCCCGTCTGTACTAAAAATACAAAAATTAGCCGGGCGTGGTGGCACGTGCCTGTAGTCCCAGCTACTTGGGAGGCTGAGGCAGGAGAATCGCTTGAACCGGGGAGGTGGAGGATGCAGTGAGCTGAGATTGCGCCACTGCACTCCAGCCTGGGTGACAGAGCGAGACTCCCTCAAAAAAAAAAAAAAAAGCAGTAGTTCAGATAGGCTCTCCTGGGCTGTCTGGGGTGTCATAGGCTGTGGTCAAGTTGTCAGCTGGGCTGGGCTCTTGTTGGAGGCTCTAGGGGAAGAATTTGTTTCCAGGCTCATTCAGGTGTTGGCAGAATCCATTTCCCTGCGGCTGGGGGTCCGAGGTCTCTTTTTCCTTGCTGAGTGTCAGCCAGGGCCACTCTGTGCTCCTGGACACTGCCCCTGTTCCCCCTCACGTGGCCCCTCCACCTTCAAAGTTAGCAAGGGCGCGTTGGGTCCTTATTACACTTGGGATGTCTCTGACTTCCACTTGGGCCACCAGGTAGAGAAAGCGTGCTGCTTTTAGAAGGTGGTTATGTTGGGAGCAATCCCTCCCGTGGTCACAGGTCCTACCTACAGTCGACGGGGAAGGGACTGTACAGGGCGAGCGGTCGCTGGGGCTCATTCTTAGACTTCTGCCAGCACACAGAGGGGCTTTTGTGGGGGTGAACAGAATCAGGTCTTGGGAAGGGGTGGAGGCTTATTATTCACTCTTGTTTTCACAAAATATTTTTAAACATTCAGAGAGAAATATTCACTGGAACAAGACATTCGAGAAAAGGAAGAGGCAATCAGACAGAAAACCAGCGAGGTGCAGGTAAGGGTCTCACTCGTTTTGGTTACATCTACTTTGTGCTAAATGTAGTCCAGGAAAACTTCCATCCCTGGCTGGTGGTGGGGAGGGGCGAGGGTCTGCCCTGGATGGAAACATGAGCTCTTGGGGGCTGCAGAATGAAGTTTTTTTTTTTTTTTCAGGCTTAATTCACTTTATTTTTCTTGTATAAAATCCCTATGTTGTAGCCACAGCTGGAGCCTGGGTCCTCTGCATGGAGACTCTGGTGTAGGTCTTGACAAGGTGGTCAGTGAATTCCTGATAGGGAGACTTGGTGAATACAGTCTCCTTCCAGAGGTTGGGGGTCAGGTAGCTGTAGGTCTTAGAGATGGCATCAAAGGTGGCCTTGGCGAAGTTGCCCAGGATGGCAGTGCAGCCCCTGGCTGAGGTGTAGCAGCCATTGATACTAGCCATCATGAGCGGCTTCTTAGACACAGGGGCTGAGACAATGCCAGTGTCCCTGGGCGTGGGGATGAGGTACACCAGCACAGAGTTGCAGTGGCCTGTCACCTTGCAAGGGACAATGTGGGGCTTGCCGATCTTGTTCCCCCAGTAGCCTCTGCACATGGGGACAATGGAGAGCTTGGCCAGGATGATGGCCCTGCGGATGGCGGTGGCCACCTCCTTGGAGCACTTAACACCCAGACTGATGTGGCCATTGTAGTCCCTGATAGCAACAAACGCTTTGAACCTGGTGCACTGCCGGCGCGGGTCTGTTTCTGCACTGGCATAATCTTCAAAATCTCATCCTTGAGAGAGGCCCCCGGGCAAAAGTCAATGATCTCAGATTCCTTGATGGGCGGGAGAAGAGATAGCTCTCCTCCAGGGACTTGATCTTCACATCGTTGACCAGGCGGCCCAGCTTGGTGACGGGCATCCACTCCTATCCTTGGCCTTGCTTCTGCAAGCTCCGTGGCCTTGGCCCTGGCCCCGGCCCCGTCCACGGCCGGGACCCCAGCCCCAGATGCCACTGCTGAAACCTCCGTGGAAGTTACTGTGGTTGTCCATCCCAGGGCCTCTGACACCGCCCCCCACCCCCCTCTGCACCGGTGTTATCCGCCATTTGGTGTTTTCTTTTTTTTTTTTTTTTTTGAGACAGAGTCTCGCTCTGTCGCCCAAGCTGGAGTGCAGTGGCGCAATCTCGGCTCACTGCAAGCTCCACCTCCCGGGTTCACGCCGTTCTCCTGCCTCAGCCTCTCCGAGTAGCTGGGACTACAGGCACCCGCCACCGCGCCCGGCTGATTTTTTGTATTTTTAGTAGAGACGGAGTTTCACCGTGGTCTCGATCTCCTGACTTCGTGATCTGCCCGCCTCGGACTCCCAAAGTGCTGGGATTACAAGTGTGAGCCACCGCGCCCGGCCACCATTTGGTGTTTTCTAGGAGAAGAAGTTGGTTTTTTAAAAAAATAATTTTTTTTTTTCCCCAAATAGAGACTGGATCTCAAACTCTTGAGCTCAAATGATTCTCCTGCCTTGGCTTCTCAAAGCGTTAGGATTACAGGTGTAAGCCACCAAGCCTGGCGAGAGTGAAGATTTTTTTTTTTTTAAAACGGAGTCTTGCTCTGTTGCCAGGCTGGAGTGCAGTGGCACGATCTCGGCTCACTGCAGTCTCTGCCTCCTGGGTTCAAGCGATTCCTCTGTCTCAGCCTCCCAAGTAGCTGGGATTACAGGCACGCACCACCACGCCCGGCTAATTTTTTGTATTTTAGTAGAGACGGGGTTTCACCATGTTGGTTAGGATGATCTCAATCTCCTGACCTCGTGATCTGCCCACCTCAGCCTCCCAAAGTGCTGGAATTACAGGCTGAAGTTTTTAAAGTTGCTTATAACCATAGACAGTGGCTTCTCTTTTTCTAAAATTGAGACAAGTTGGCCCTCTGTATCCAAGGGTTCTGCATCCTTGGATCTAACCAACCACCGATTAAAGATTAAAAAATAAAAAATAATCCAAATTGATAAAACAATACAATATGATAACTATTTACATAGCATTTACATTATATTAGGTATTATAAATAACCTAGAGATAATTTAAAGTATACGAGGCTGCCTGTGGTGGCTCACACCTGTAATCCCAGCACTTTGGGAGGCCGAGGCCGGAGGATCGCATGAGCCCAGGAGTTTGAGACCAGCCTGGGCTCAAGCCCAGGTGTAGTGGCATATGTCTGTAGTCCCAGTTACTCGGGAGGCTGAGGTGGGAGAATCACTTGAGCCCAGGAGTTTAAGGCAGTAGTGAGCTGTGATTGCACTACTGCACTCCACCCTGGTCAACAGAGTGAGACCCTGCCTCAAAAATAAATGAATAAGTAAGTAATATGGGGTGATGGTAGGGTAGGGGACGTGTGTAGGTTGTATGCAAACACTGAACCGTTTTATGTCACACTTGAGCATCTGCAAATTTTAATACCAATCTGAGGGATGACTAGTTCATGTCAAATGTGCTGTATTAAAGTGTACATTTCAGTGGTGTTTCGCATAATCACTGTGTTGATTAACCATCACTCTATCGAGTTAGAACCTGATTGTTTCACCCATAGGCACCAGTAGGCCCATAAAAACATCTAGCCCTGAACAGTAAATGGAAGGTTACTTTCTGAAAGATTCATTGTTAACTATTCTCTTTCAGTGAGTGGAGGAGTTTGACACTAACTTTCCATTAACCCAAAAGGAAACCTCATCCCCATTAAGCAGTTACTTCCCATTCTCCCCTTTCTCAAGCCCCTGGCAACTACTCATCTTTTTTCTGTGTGTATGGATTTGTACCCAGCCACAATAGGGCACAATTTCTTCATCTGTTCCTCCCATCGGTGAATATTTGGGTTTTCTCACTTTTTGGCTGTTGTGAATAATGTTGCTGGGAACATTTGTCTGCAGGTTTTCGTGTGAACACCTGTTTGCATTTATCTCAGGTGGATACCTGGGAGTTCCGGACATTTCCTATCAGTGGAATCATACAACACATGACCTTTTGCTCCTGGCTTCTTCCACTCAGCATCATGTTTTTGAGGGTCATCCATAGTGCAGCATGTATTAGCATTGCATTCCTGTTTATGGCAGAATAATATTCCATTGTGTTGATGGAGCACATTTTTTGTTTTAAGAGGCAGGGTCTCACTCCGTTGCCCAGGCTGGAGTACAGTGACACAACCTTGGTTCACTGCAACTTCCGCCTCCCAGACTCAGGTGATCCTCCCACCTCAGCTTCTCAAGTAGCTGGGACTACAGGCATGCACCACCATGCTTGGCTAATTTTTAATTTTTTTTGTAGAGACAAGGTCTCACTATGTTGTCCAGGTTGGTTCCAAACTCCTGGACTCAAAGCAATCCGCCTGCCTCAGCCTCCCAGAGTGCTGGGATTACAGGCATGAGCCACTGTGCCAAGCCACGATGGGCCACATTTTACTCATCCATCCCTCAGTTGATAGAAGTTTGGGTTTTCCCACTTTTTGGCTTTGTAAATATTGTTGCTAGGAACATTTGTCTGCAAGTTTTTATGTGAACACCTGTTTGCCTTTACCTCGAGTGTATACCTGGGAGTGAATTTGCTGGGCCACATGGTAACTGTTGAGGAGCTGCCAGACTGTTTTTCAAAGTGGCTGTACCATTTTACATTCCCATAAGCAGTATACGAGGGTGCCAGCTCTGCACAGCCTCACCAACACTTACCCATTTCTCATTTTTCCTTCTAGCCGTTGTGGTGGGTGTGGAGCACTGCCTCATTGTAGATTTCATTGGCATGTCCCTCATGCTTCCTTAGCGACGTCAAGTATCTTTCCATATGCTTATTAGCCATTTATATGTAGTCTTTGGAGAAAAATCATTCCGATTCCTTGCCCTTTTATATTGAAAATTTTTTTTTCTTGCCGATTTTTAAATTGCTTTTTTTTTTTTTTTTTTGAGATGGAGTCTCACTCTGTTGCCTAGGCTGGAGTGCAAGGGTGCAATCTCAGCTCATTGCAGCCTCCACCTCCCGGGTTCAAATGATTTTCGTGCCTCAGCTTCCCGAGTAGCTGGGATTACAGGCATATGCCACCTCAACTGGTTAATTGGGTTGTTTTTATAGCTGATTTTTTTTTTTTTTTGAGACAGAGTCTCACTCTGTGGCCCAGGCTGGAGTGCAGTGGTGCGATCTCAGCTCACTGCAACCTCCGCCTCCCAGGTTCAAGTGATTCTCCTGCCTTAGCCTCCCAAGTAGCTGGGATTACAGGTGTGCACCACCACACACAGCTAATTTTTGTATTTTTAGTAGAGACAGGGTTTCACCATGTTGGCCAGGCTGGTCTCAAACTCCTGACCTCAGGTGATCCTCCCACCTCGGCCTCCCAAAGTGCTGGGATTACAGGCGGAAGCCACTGTGCCTGGCCTATAGCTGAATTTGAAGAGTTCTTTATCATTTCTAGGTAGAAGTCCTTGTCAGATATGTGACTTGCAAATACCTTCTCAGCATCCACTGAGAGTCCACTCTGGATTGTCTTTCCACATTCTTGATGGTGTCTTTTGAAGCACAAGTTGTTAATGTAGGTGAAGTCGAGTTTATCCTTTTTTTGCTGCTGTTGCATTTGGTGTCATAGCTGAGAACCCATTGCCAAATCTCAGGTCACATGATGTACTCCTGTGTTTTCTTCTAAGAGTTTTATAGTTTTCGCTTTTCCATGTAGGTCTTTGATCCATTTCTAGTTAATTTTTGGATATAGCATAAGGCAGGGATGCAATGTCATTCTTTTGCATGTGGACATCTAGTTGTCCTGGCACCATTGTTTTTATTATTTTACTTTAAAAAATTTGTTTTTGGAGACAGAATCTCGCTCTGTTGCCCAGGCTGGAGTGCAGTGGTATGATTCTAGTTCACTGCAGCCTCAAACTCCTGGGCTCAAGGGATCCTCCTGCATCAGCTTCCTGAGTAGCTAGGACTACAGGGTGTGCACTGCCATACCTAGCTAATTCAAAAACAATTTTTTTTTTTTTTTTTTTTAAGAGGTAGGGTCTCGCTCTGTTGCTCAGGCTCATCTCAAACACCTGGCCTCTAGGGATCTTCCCACTCTGGCCTCTCAAAGTGTTGGGATTACAGGTGTGAGCCACCATGCTGGGCCAGTGCCATTTGTTGAAGAGACTCTTCTTTCCCCCGTTGAATGGCCCTGGCATCCTTGTCAAGGATGAGTTGACTGTAGCTGTGTGCGTTTATTTTTGGACCGTCAGCTCTATCCCATTGACCTATCTGCCTCTCCTCATGCCACTACATCACTGGCATGATTACTGCAGCTCTGTAGAAGTTGTGAAATCAGGAAATGGGCATCCTCCATCTTTTTTTTCTCTGTCAGGGTTGTCATGGCTATTCTGGGTCCCATGTGTTTCCATATGATTTTTTTTTTTTTTTTTTTTGAGACGGAGTCTCACTCTGTCGCTCAGGCTGGAGTGCAGTGGCGTGATCTCGGCTCACTGCAACCTCTGCCTCCTGGGTTCAAGTGATTCTCCTGCCTCAGCCTCCTGAGTAGCTGAGAATGCAGATACGTGCCACCACACCGAGCTAATTTTTGTATTTTTAGTAGAGACTGGGTTTCACCATGTTAGCCAGGCTGGTCTCAAACTCCTGACCTCAGATGATCTGCTTGCCTTGGCCTCCCAAAGTGCTGGCATTACAGGAGTGAGCCACCGTGCCCGGCCCCATATGAATTTTGGAATCAGCTTGTCTATTTCTGCAAAGAGGCCAGCTGGGATTCTGACAGGGATTGTGTGGACTCCATGGACTGTTGGGGTTATTTTTGTCTTCTCTTTGTTCTGAGCTCTCCTTCCTAACCTGGAGCTGGTGGGTCTTTAAGTCCCTCTGGGACTTTCTGATGGCTCCTTCTCCATTACGGAATGAGACCCAGATTCCTTCAGTTCCACACTATTGTTACCTGGTGTCCAGAGCTACCCCACCGGGCCTAACCCTCTTCCCGTCTTCTCTTCCCTTATCCATCACTCCCCTTAGATGTGGCCACCCACATCCCCAGCTCCCACAACTAACTCTGTTTCAGTTATTCTGTGTTATCACCCCCAAACTTGTTAGACCTAATGCCTCAGTTCAGGGGTTTGGAGACAGTCACTGTCCCATCAGCAGCCACCCCTTCTGGCCCAGGGTCTCCACTAGTGTCTAGGGGAATCCAGGAGTTGTCATGTCACGGGGGTTGGCTGCGCTGTGGCCTGACTGAGCAATGACATTTTTCAATGAAGGGGGAAGATGGAGACTGCCCTGAAAGAAACTGCAGCTCGGTTTCCTAAATGGGGGAGAAACTATGTGCAAAAAATTACCCAGCAAGGTTTAAACAATTGTGTATTTCAGTTTTATTGATTTTATATATCAAGAAGGGAGAAAGCAAGAATCAAGAGGGGGAACAGAAGGCCAGGCATGGTGGCTCACACCTGTAATCCCAGCACTTTGGGAGACTGAGGCTGGCGGATCACTTGAGGCCAGGAGTTCAAGACCAGCCTGGCCAACATGGTGAAACCCACTCTATACTAAAAATACAAAAAAGCAAAAACAAAAAATCACCCAACTGGGCGTGGTGGCGTGCATCTGTAGTCCCAGCTACTCGGGAGACTGATGCACGAGAATCCCTTGAACCCAGGAGGCAGAGGTTGCAGTGAGCTGAGACTGCACCACTGCACTCCAGCCTGGGTGGCAGAGTGAGATTCTGTCTCAAAAGAAAAAAATGCTGGGGAGCGGGGAGAAGAAAGGGAAGGGAGAGCCAAGAGTGAGTAGGGCAGGAGCTGCTGAGGAGGGGTTGAGACTGTGAGAACCCTCTTAGAGAAGTGGTGAGGTACCCTGAGCACCTTTGTCACTGCAGACGCTGACATGGCACGTGTGTCTTAGTGCATTCGGCTTGCCATAACAACACACCATGCACTGGGAGGCTTATAAACAACAGAAGTTTACTGCTCACAGTTCAGGAGGCTGGGAAGTCCAAGATCAAGGGGCCTGCAGATTCAGCGTCTGGGGAGGACTCACTTCCTGGTTCATAGGCAGCACCTTCTTGCTGTGTCCTCACTCAGTGGAAAGATCGAGGCAGCTCTCAGGGGCCTCTTTTATAAGGCCACTAATCCCACTCACAAGGGCTGTACCCTTATGACCTAATCACCTCCTAGAGGCCCCACACCTAATACCATCATCTTGGGGGGTGAGAATTTCAACAACAGACATTCAGTACACGGCATGTGGCCAGTGAATTCCCTCTCGTCCTCCTGTCATGCGTTTTCTGGGCAAATATTCTCTGCTCTGTGCATGAAGAGTGTGGTGTACACATTTTGTCATCTTTGGTTTGAGGAGGAGGTAAAGGAGGGACCTTCTCTGGGCAGGCCAAAGGCATTGGAGCCGCTAGTGTCCTGGAGCCATGGGCCGTGGCCTAGAAGGAGCCAGTGTGGTGCTAACTAGAACCCTGAGGCCCAGGACATCAGGGAGTTGCTGCCAGCGTTACCCGGTGGTGGGGCCAGGGTTAGACTTAGGAGGCTCTAGAGGCTTCTGTCCCTGGTGGGAGCATTGCTCGGAGCATTGGGCTACCTCGGGCTCTCTCTGTGCCCCCCACTGGACACCTCACCCATTCCCACATGTTTAAATACCACCTTGATGCTGACACGCCTGACTTTGTGTTTCCCGCATCTTTCCTTCCTGGCACACTCACTGGAGTCTTTCTCCTGAGTTTCCTGTCGAACATGTCCGGAAGTGACCCTGATTGTCCCCTCCAGCTCCATCCCTCAAGTGAAAGGCCAGGGGCAGGGAGACTGGGGAACAGAGACCCCAGCTTCCCGAGGCATGATTTGCCTGTCGAGGCAGGGAAGCGCCATGTTTTTGTCCCCATAGTGAGGAGAGGGGAGACCCTGGGCCACCTCTGGTTTTGTTATCTCAGGGCACCAGCCACCCCAGCAGCCCAGGCCGGCTCTGGGACTTAGCCCCACCACCCAGCCATGGCTCCCTGCAAATCCACCCCTCCTATCCATTCTCACGACCACTACCTCACTCAGGCCCCAGCTGCTGCTGCCTCTCCCTGGACCCCACCCGAGGCCCCTGCAGTTCCTGCGTCCTGATGGCCCCTTGCACCACGCTCCACGTGGCAGCTGGAGGGAGGAGGCTTGTCACAATGCCCGTTGTGCTATTTCAGCTTTGGTTATTTATCTTAAAGACAGATAATGCATTTGCATGGTTGAAAATCAGGAGGTGAGAAGCCTCTGCCCCCTCCTTGGGTGTCCCCATTCCCGGAGGTGCTGTTCATGAGCTCCTGGTGGGGGGCCTTCCAGAAAGGTTGATGCACACCACACATACCCTCCCCTTCCCATTCGCACAAATGCAATGTGCTCATGTCCCACTGTAAGGCAGAGCACACAGAGCCATCCCATTCCATGGCCAAGGAGCATCCCACAGTGTGGGCTGTGCTGGAACCTTCCAGCCAGCACTTCATGGACATCTGCATTGTTTACAGATTTTGCTGTCATAGACGTTGTGTGCCTCTGCACACGCTGTATGCTTCCAGGATGCTTTTCTTGGAAGTGGAATCATGGAACGGTGGAGCCTCAGGCTGACCATCTGGATCTATCCCACGGGGTCAGAGAGAGCTTCAGAAACAGAATCATGATGTCCCGCCTCCCACGCTCACACATCCCACTGGGCTCCCCATCACAGAGCCCAGCAGTCTTCTTGGCGTGGCCTGTGGGGTGCAGCCTCTGATGCCTCCACCCATTCCATTTTGCTCTAGCTGGAGTGCGACACCCCCCCACCCTGGGGTCCCTGTGGTTCCCTCCGCCAGGCTCTGTCCCTGGCTCTTCACCTGCCTGGAACCTGCTCACCTGTTGGCACCCCCTAAATGCTGCTTTTGTGGGCATCTTCCCTGCCCACAAGGTGTGACTGCAGTTTCCCTGTGACCCCCTTGGTGCCACTTGTCCACATTTATTTGCGTTTGGGTGATGTTCCCCTCCGCAGCCAAAGCTGCATGTCATCCGGGAGCTGGGGCCTTTTTCTCACAGGGACCCAGCCCCTTCTCTCGCACCTGGCCTCTGTTAGGCCATCGGGAAATACCTGCTGAGGGAGCTGGTGAGAGAGTGGCCCCGGGCCTCCAGCCCAAGAGGCACACATTGGCTGTGGGTGTGCACGGAATGCTCGCTCTGAGCACGGTCACAGCGGGTAGTTTCGGAGGCTTCCCCTGGACTTCTGGCCCAGGCTGCCCCCCGTTATCTTGGACATGCTTCATTTTTCCCATCCTCACGTAAACCCCTGCAACTCCTCCCTAGGAATTACAAAATGACCTAGACCGGGAAACAAGCAGTTTGCAGGAGCTCGAGGCTCAGAAACAGGATGCTCAAGACCGCCTGGATGAGATGGACCAGCAGAAGGCCAAGCTCCGAGACATGCTGAGCGATGTCCGGCAGAAGTGCCAGGATGAGACTCAGATGGTGGGTCCCGGCCACCTCCGGGGCAGCGCCCTGTGCACGGGCAGGGGCTTCCCAAGGACTCCCCTGAGCTCACGTTACCTGGGAACACAACACTTAGACATCCTACTGGGTCAATAGAGTTCCTCCAAACACCATGTGGAAAAGTGTCTAAGCACCTGTGGCTTGACTTCCTGGCCACCCCCCTGTGCTCCTAGAAGTCAGGTTGTATAAGTGAATGGCCTTGGTCCCTGTGAACCTGTGCCCTGAACACACCCCACCCTGGCTGTGCCCCACAACACAGGGAGTTCCAGGGTGCCTGTGTCCCCTCCTCAGGTGTCTCTGAGGCTCCTCACAGATCTTGGAGGCTGCAACCTCAGAAAACTCTATGAGGACGCTCAGCCTCTGGGGGGATGGAGAGATTGTTCGTGCTTGGTCATGCCCCTCATTATTCCAAAGTGATCTTCCATTAGCCCCAGCGGGATGAGCCCATCTGCCTTTTCATTTGTGTCTCTATTTTGGGTGTAGAAAGAGGCCTGTAAGGAAGCCAGGTGTCCGGGCGTGGGTTAGGTTTCTGCCTCCTGGGTTAGCTTGTTTCAGGGATGGGGGCTAAGAGTTCTTTCTCGGAGTCCCATTTCATCCTGCACTGTGAATCCCTTTAACATCTTTTAACATCTCATTTCAGATCTCATCATTGAAAACGCAAATCCAATCTCAGGAATCTGACTTAAAATCCCAGGAAGATGATCTGAACCGAGCCAAGTCGGAACTGAACCGATTGCAGCAGGAGGAAACCCAGCTGGAGCAGAGCATTCAGGCTGGACGGGTCCAGCTGGAAACCATCATCAAGTCCTTGAAGTCAACGCAAGACGAAATCAACCAGGTACTTCCGTGGGGTTGGGTCCCTGCCACATGCCGGGGACCAGCAAGCCCCAAGAGCCGAGGCTACCACTGCTGAACTCCTTTGCTCTCACCCTTGTTACTTATGTGAGGGTCTCTTTTGGGAGGCTGTGGTGCTGGCCTGGAGGCGCAGGGCCAAGGACTCCCCAGGGCATGTTCCAGAGTTTGTTGGCATTGGCCTGGAGGAGTTCACTTTCCTTTCCTGAGCACACAGCATCTTCAGGGATTAGGCGGGGCGGAGTGGGAACATTTAATTAATGGCTTATTTGGAGAGAGCTTGGGGTTCCTTCCAGCCTGGTCCTCACACAAACAAGAGGGACAAAGTCAGGGAGATGACTTCTTTGTCCCTGGGCAAGAGAACAGACATCATCCTCCACAGCCACTGGTGTGTTCAGGAGGCGCCACCCTGGAGCATCGCGCCATGCAGGACCCCCATTCTCTAAGCTGCCTGGGACGTCCCACCCTCTTCCCAGTCCAGGGGGTCGCTGGCTTCTCGTGGCCTGCAGCCGTTGCCCTTCCCTGCTCTCCTGTGGGCAGTAGTTGAAGGCCTCTGTCCTGGCCCTGGGCATCCAGTCTACATAGTGGCTGTGACACTGGCCCTCGCTTGTGTCGTAGTGGCCAGGCACACTTCCTTTCCCAATTGAACTGGTCTCTCTCTGTGCTCCATTAGCCAGTTTATAGGCCACAGTTGATCACAAGCATGGACCGCTCAGAGATTTACCACCCTTTCTTGTGCTTTATGGTTAATATCTGTAGGATTACTTTCAGTGTTTTCTCTTCTAACCCTTAGAGTTTGTAGTTGGGTGTCAGGCGCAAAGATATCTTGCTTTGCTCAGTGCAGTGCCTTACACCTGTCATCCCAGCACTTTAGGAGGCTGAGGCAAGAGGATCACTTGAGGCCAGGAGTTCAAGACCAGACTGGGCAACATAGTGAGACCCCCATCTCTACAAAAAATACAGAATATTTTTTGTATTTTTTGCAGAGATGGGGTCTCGGTTTGTTGCCCAAAAATATAGGTGGTGACATGCGCCCGTAGTCCCAGCTACTCAGGAGGCTGAGGCAGGAGGAGCTCCTGAGGCCAGGAGCTCAAGGTTACAGTGAGCTATGATCACTCCAATCTGGGTGACAGAGTGAGACCCTGTGTCTTAAAAAAAAAAGGTCTTTCCTGACATGTTTTCCTGACCCTGCTTAATGCTGATGATGTCTTTATTGCACAGGCAAGGAGCAAACTTTCCCAGCTGCATGAAAGTCGCCAGGAGGCCCACAGGAGCCTGGAGCAGTATGACCAGGTGCTTGATGGAGCCCATGGTGCCAGCCTGACCGACCTGGCCAACCTGAGCGAAGGCGTCTCCCTGGCAGAGAGGGGCGGTTTTGGAGCCATGGTAAAGGTTGAATAAACATATTACAGTACAGGGCTCTGGTCCCCTGGTGTGACAGCAGAACATCCCACCCGCCAGATCTGTTTATGGCCAACGTTGGTTCCATCCAAGCGCAGGCGGCTGTCTCTTGTTTTTGCTGCCACTTTGCGCGTTCACACCGGGCCTCGCAGCCTGGCACAGTTGGCCATGCTGAATCCTGGCTTCCAGAACAAAGTCCAAGATAGGCCTGGATCCTTTCAGAACCTGTTTTGAATGCCCTCCATCTCTGCGGAAGTATTTACATTGGGCCAACCACCCAAATTCAGAGGGCTTCTCAAACTTAACCAAAATTGGATCAGTTTCTGCTCATTGTGGAAACCCCACATTCTACTAATCAGGGGGCAGGGGACATCTGAGGGGCATGTGTCTATGTGTATGTGTGTTTCCACAAGGAACACCTTGAAAAGCAAATGTGTAACTAAAGATGAGGAAGTGATGACAAGCAGCGCCCCAGGTGTTGCTCTTTCAAGTAAGAATTGGCCTCTCCTGAAATTTTGGTTATGTTTAAAAACCTCTGCACTTTACTCTGACCTCATGACCCTGGAGTTGTGATCAGGCCTGGGGCAGGGGACTGTCAGCCCCTTACATTTTTGAGAGCTCTCGAGCCCCTGATACCAAGACAGGTGTGACCTTTTCCTTAGGTGGTCACATCCCCCCTGTTCACACCAGAGTCTGCCCCTGCAGCCTTGAACCTGTGGACATGCAGTTTCCCATTTCGTCTTGGTGCTGTTCCGGGAGCGGACGGGCTGGGCTGCGCAGGTCTGGATGTTTCCTTGGTGCTCTGCTGCCTCCAGCAGCTCTCTCTGTGCTGCCACCCTCTCTCCCAGGGCTCCTCCCGGGCTTCTGTACATCATGGATTCCTCTTCCTCCCTGGAATAAGAGTGAGCACTCATGCTCTCTAAACACCACACTTGCCTCTTTATGTTCAGTGCTTGACGTATTTCTTTTCTCAGCAGCCAAGTCCTCAGTCCCAAGGATTTATGGGGAAGCACACGCATCCCCTGGGCTGCTGGAAAGGCACTGCTGGCGAACTCATCTGTCTCTTGTGTCTGGCCCCCGCTGGGTGCACCGCCTCCCTCTTTCCTCCCATACTCTCTTTTCTTGTGGACTCGTAATGAGGTGGTTTCCATAGCCGCCCCCGGGCCCGTCATCATCAGCTTTATCGTCTAAATTTAAACGATGAGCATTCATCCTTCATGAGTTACGAGAAGCCAGAACTCCTCGCTTTGCTCCCTGGCTGTTCTCGGTGTGTGTGTTTCCGCCTCACAACCCGGCTCCTACTTTCGCCATCTGGCATTGTCCCCTGGCACCGCTTTTGGCTTGTCCTGCTCAGTCTTCGTTCAGGGAACAGCTTCCTCTTAAACGTCCCTTTTTCAGGTTTTTAGAAACCGGTTTTCTTGGATAAAAGTTGGCAGTGAAGTGGCAGTTTGCAAGTCGCCAGTGATTCCCCCAACTCCAAAGACAGATTTTTACCTTTCTGGTTATTTTTGTTCATCTTTTGGGCAGGACAAAGGTTACATGAGACACAATTACTTTGGGAATGTAGATATAAGATATGTTACATGGAAACTTGCAACTGGCATCCGAAAGAAAAACTGTTTTTATCTTGTTGTACAAATACAGTTTTTAAAGCATTTTTCTGGCTTGTTTCTATTTCTTAATAAATACTTGGAAGAGAGATTTTTGTTTACTCCTGAACACTTCAAGACTGCTTCAGAACCAAGAGAGAGGTGTCTTAGTTCTCCCTTGTGGGTTGAAGTTGGGGGTTTTAGGTCCCTGAGAATAGTGTATCCACAGTGGTACATCTGGAACTTCCTATGTTTGGACAGTTCTACTCAGGTTACTAAATTCCATGTGAAGCTCACGCAGTGTGACTTTTTCTCAAAAGTCAGGGTTTTTTTTTGTTTGTTTTTTGTTTTTCTTTTTTGAAACTGAGTCTCACTCTGTCTCCCAGACTGGAGTGCAGTGGTACGATCTCAGCTCACTGCAACCTCTGCCTCCCGGGTCCAAGTGATTCTCCTGCCTCAGCCTCCCAAGTAGCAGAGATTACAGGCACGTGCCACCATGCCCAGCTAATTTTTGTATTTTTAGTAGAGATGAGGTTTCACAGTGTTGCCCAGGCTGGTCTTGAACTCCTGACCTCAGGCAATCTGCCCGCCTCGACCTCCCCAAATGCTGGGATTACAGGCGTGAGCCACTGCACCCTGCCAAAGTCAGGGTTCTTAAAGCCATATTTATTTCTTGTCTCTCATCTGATTATGAGAATATTGGCCTCTTGCTCACCATCCAATCAACTTGTGGAGAGAAGCTAATAAATCATCCCAGACTTAGGCCTTACTGAGGACAGATTAAGAAAGGTTGGATGATCTGTCACATCCAGACCCAGTGGCATGCTGGAGCCAGTTTTTATTGACTTTCCAGAACCGATTATTAAATAGAAACTGGCTGGGCACAGTGGCTCACACCTGTAATCCCAGTCCTTTGGGAGGCTGAGGTGGGAGGATTGCTTGAGGCCAGCTGGGTGACACAGCGAGACTCAGTCTCTAAAAAAAAAAAAAAACCCCAAAAAGCAAAAAACAGGAACTTGTGAGCTAGTTGCTCGGAAACTTGAAATCAACCATGATGAGACTGTTTACACCACAGGAATTGGCAGAAGCTCTAAACCAGGGCTTTTTTCTAAGAGAACTGATTCCCAGCACACCCCTGCTGCCCAGCACACCCCTCATTCCCAGCATACCCCTGTGCCCAGGTGTACACCCCTGCACCGCTGCTGCTGTTCCTCTAAAGGGCAGGAATGTCACAGAAGCTTCTTCAGCCCCCTTTCAGAGTTGCTGTGTGTATTTCCTAAGAAGGGCACAACTTCACACTGGTTGCTGAACTTGCTCAAGATATTACATCTCTGCGAAGGGCTGTGTCATTCATCCTGGCCCTTGTCTGCTGTACTCGTGTCCCCCAAGTTGGCAGATGGGTCTGTTCTCCTTGGTAGGTGGTCTGCAGGGGGTAGAGTTGATGGTATCTTTGTAACAGGGAAATCTCATTTCCCACTCTGATTCTGTGCGATGGAATCAAAACCACCATTAGCTACCCTGACCTCCTGAATCCTGCTGGGGTCTCAGGCTTCCCCTTGGAAGGGGAAGGAGTGATTGTGGCTTCAGGCCAATGACTCCTGAGAAAGTGATTGCAGGCTTGACTGTCAGTGCAGGGGGCTTGCAGCCAGCATTCCCAGAACCTCAGTCTCTTCTCTGCCATTGTTTACTGTTATTTGGCAGTCTTCCAAGTGACGACTGAAAACACTGAAAAAAAAAACCTTATAAATAAATGCCAATTAAAAACTAAATAGAGCCAGGCGTGGTGGTGAGTACCTGTAGTCCCAGCTACTTGGGAGGCTGAGGCAGGAGGATCCTTGAGCCCAGGAGTTCTGGGCTGTAGTGTGCTATGCTGATTCGGTGTCTACACTAAGTTAGTCATCAGTATGGTACCTTCTGGGAGTAGGGGACCACCAGTCGCCTAAGGAGAGGTAAACCTGCCCTGGTCAGAAACGGAGCAGGTCAAAACTCCCATGGCTGATCAGTAGTGGGATTGCATCTGTGAATAGCCATTGCCCTCCAGCCCGGGCAACATAGTGAGATCCTACCTTTAAAAACAAACTAAATAGAAGCTTTCATTCTGAGGTCAAGCTGGCATTCTTAACTCGCTGCTTTATCCAGGTCATGATTCTTCTCTTTCTTCTGGAACAAATACATTCCTCCTTCCATGGGGCAGTGTGAAAGGCAGATTTTCCACGTGGGCCTCCTGGCTTCCGTAGAGTAGGACTTCTCCATCTTTATCTGCATCCGAGACCCCCATCAGATGCTTGCTGGGCGTGTGTGTCTTGTGGTCGTCAGCACCTGACGTCCACTCAGCACTGTCTCCAGCTGCGGTGCTTGTGGACATCTGTACTTAACTTTTCCAAGAACCTGGCTTGGTTTCCCCACCTTGGGAAAACCCTGTGGTCGGAAGCTCCAGCTAATCTTTCCCAGGTAAGAAAAACCATTTCATGTTCATCAGATGGCAGGGATGTGGGTGCATTCTTCTGAAGCGGGGGCCAAGGAAGCGGCACTCACGCTGATTCACACTCATTCACAGCCCAGACCGGTGGCTTGTCTTAACTCTGTACCTCTCATAACTGTCCTGCACCCCTAAGTTGGCTGCCCCAGGGTGGTGGCAGCCTTGCTAGGAAACTTTCTTTTGGACCTTTGATGTCATTGCCCCAAACCATTGTCCCTATTTTCTTGGAAGCCCTGGCTTTTTAATGATTTTGTTTTGGTCGGTTGGAATACTGGACTGGTTTGTGAGCCCTACGCAGGAATGCCAGTGTGTCTGCCAAATTCAATGAGGGTGTTGTGCTGTTTTTTTAATATCACAGTGAAACATTCATGTTTTCACTGAGGGTGTGTCTTTATTAACTAAAACAGAGTCCTTATTTAAACCAACTGTATTGTTCCCATGTATATGACAAACCCACCCTTTTCAGACTACTTTCCATTACAAAAATGTGCTCTTCAAAAGTAAATATTTTTTTCTTCTCGTTTAAATGAACCTGTTTGTTTCTAGAAATACACACTTTAAAAAAAAATGCAAAGCGTTGTGTATGCTCTAGTAATTCTAACTGCATAAGTACTCATTTCCTCATAGGACAGAAACAACCAGCATGTTTCTTGGTATGAAAACTCCATTTTCTCAAATGCCCATCTAGGTACATACTCACTGAGAAAAGGGTGATTGAGGAAGGTCACACCTTTGAAATGAGGCCTATGCTGCTGTTGTTGACTGGCTCTTTACAGTTTTCTTCATGGCATTTCCAAGTTTATTATTTTTTTCTGACTCAGTGATTAAAAAAAATTGTTTAAATTTCAGGTAAAATAGACATAAACAGCCGGGCATGGTGGCTCACACCTGTAATCCCAGCACTTTGGGAGGCCAAGGCGGGTGGATCACTTGAGGTCAGGAGATCAAGACTGGCCTACCCAACATGGTGAAACCCCATCTCTACTAAAAATACAAAAATTAGCTGGGCATGGTGGCACACACCTGTAATCCCAGCTACTCAGGAGGCTGAGGCAGGAGAATCACTTGAACCCAGGAGGTGGAGGTTGCAGTGAGCCGAGATCGCACCACTGTACTGCAGCCTGGATGACAAGAGTGAAACTCTGTCTCAAAACAAAACAAAACAAAAAAGACATAAACTTGACCATCTTCACTGTCTTTAAGTGTACAGTTCAGTAGTGTTAGGTATATTCACATTGTTGTGGAACCCAGCTCTAGAACGTTTTCATCCCCATGAAATACCCACTCCCCATCCCCCCACCCACAGCCCCTGGCAACCACTGTTCTGCTTTGTCACTGTGAATGTGATGACTCTAGGGTCCTCATAGAAGTGGAATCATACGTTGTGCATCATTTTGTGACTGTTATTTCACTCAGCATCCTCTCCTCAAGGTTATTCCATGTTGGAGCATGTGTCAGAATTTCCTTCCTTTTGAAGGCTGAATCAGATTCTGTTGTGTGGCTCTTTACAATTTTCTTGATGACATTTCCAAATTCATTATTTTTTTCTGACTTAGAAACAAATTTTGTTTTTCCATTTTGTTTATCCGTTCATTCATCGATGGACATTTGAGTTGCTTCCACTCAATGATTTTTTAACGAACTTTTACTTTAGAATAGTTTTTAGATTTATGAAAAAATTGCAAAGATAGGCCAGCTGCAGTTGCTCACACCTATAATCCCAGTATGTTGGGAGGCTGAGATGGGAGGATCAGTTGAGCTCAGGAGTTCAAAACCAGCCCTGGCAACATAGTGAGAGACTTCATTTCTGCAAAAAATATAAAAATTAGCCAGGCTCGGTGGTGCGCGCCTGTAGTCCTGGCTACTCAGGAGACCGACGTGGGAGGATCACTTGAGCCTAGATGGTCGAGGCTAGAGTAACCCATGAGCGTGCAACTGCACTCCAACCTGGACAACAGAGTGAGACCCTGTTTCAGAAAAAGAAAAACTGCAAAGATAGTGCATAGTTCCTCTATATCCCACACCCAGTTCCTCCTGTTAGTCACATCATATGTAGTACATTTGTCACAACTATTGAACCAGTATTAAACATTCACTCAAGTTCATACTTCTTCAATGATCTTTAATTTTTTTTTTTTTAAAAAAAGATACAGGGTCTTGCACTGTTGTGGCTGGAGTGCAGTGGCACAATCATAGCTCACTGTAACCTCCACCTCCTGGGTTCAAGCAGTCTCCTGACTCAGCTTCCCAAGTAGCTGGGATTATAGGTACATGCCACCACACCTGGATTTTTTTTTTCTTTCTTTTTTTTTTTTTTGGAGATATAATCTCACTCACTCTATTGCCCAGGCTGGAGTACAATGGCGTAACCTCAGCTCACTGCAACCTCCGCCTCCTGGGTTCAAGCAGTTCTCCTGCCTCAGCCTCCCAAGTAGCTGGGATTACAGGTGCCTGCCACAACGCCCAGCTAATTTTTTGTATTTTTAGTAGAGACGGGTTTTCACCATGTTGGCCAGGCTGGTCTGGAACTCCTGACCTCAGGTGATCTGCCTGCTTTGGCCTCCCAAAGTGCTGGGATTACAGGGGTGAGCCACCATGCCTGGCCTCATTTTAAAATTTTTGTTTTTATAGAAATGGGATTTTGCCATGTTGCCCAGGCCAGTCTCGAACTGCTGGCTAAATCATTCTTTTTAGGGTCATGCTACTCAAAGTGGAAATGTGAGTTAAGTATGGAATTCCGTAGTTTGCTTTAACTCAGAAATAATAAAATCCCTGTCCTGTTTCTTCACAAAATTATAGGATGATCCTTTCAAAAATAAAGCCTTGTTATTTAGCAACAACACGCAAGAGTTGCATCCGGATCCTTTCCAGACAGAAGACCCCTTCAAATCTGACCCATTTAAAGGAGCTGACCCCTTCAAAGGTATCTCACTTGCTACCCACTTTCTCATTGAAAGACTGTGTGTTTTATGTCAAATTTAGAGTGGTTGAAGGGCTAGAAAAGTAAGGACATGCCACAATTTGAAATGGAGGGAGAAAGGAACGCCTTTTTTTTGAGATGAACTCTCGCTCTCTCGCTGTCACCCAGGCTGGAATGCAGTGGCGCAATCTCGGCTCACTGCAGCCTCTGTCTCCTGGGTTCAAGCAATTCTCCTGCCTCAGCGTCCATCACCGCACCCGGCTAATTTTTGTATATTTAGTAGGGTCGGGGTTTCACTGTGTTGCCCAGGCTGGTCTCGAACTCTTGACCTCAGGTAATCCACCCGCCTCAGCCCCACAAAGTGCTGGGATTACAGGTGTGAGCCACTGCAGCCGGCAGGAACGCCTTTTAAGCTTCTTATCTCACCCTGTTAACCAGAGAGCCAAGGCATCGAGACGGTGGGAAGCGTTCCAAGCTCACCACAAGACCCACATTTGAAGGCAGCTTGGCCAGGCCTCTTCAATTCTTCAGTACTTCAGTTTCCTAATCCCTCAGCAGGTTAATAAATTTCCTCCTTGCTCACCTCACAGGGTTGATAAAATAATCAGAGCTAGTAATGATCATGAAAGTACCTGGCAAACCATGGATTCCTACATAAACCTAAGGTCTGGATAATTTTAGGAGTCTATCCAGAGCCACACCTGAGTCAAGAATAACTAAGAATTCCAGAAACAAGATTTCCAAGTTTCTCTCCATGTTTCAGAGCAAAACAGTATTTCCAGGAGGATGGTTCTCTACATTTCTGAGAAAAACACTGAGGTGGGGAGTGGGCAGTGGGAGCTTGAGCTTCAGCTTGGGGTTGAAGCCTGCCGGGTCTGAGAGGCGAATCTGGCAGCCCCTGAAGCCCAGGGGTGCTGCTGTCTCATTGCTGCAGGGCTGGTGATGAAGTGAGGGACAGCCCAGGGTCCTGTGTCCTCTTACCCAGGGAGGTGGCAGGCAGATGGGATAAAGGAAACCCAGCATGGGAAGAGAGGAGTGGCTTCTAGCCCACTCTGTGTCTTCCCCAACTCCAGTCTGTGTGGGACAGCTAGCAGTACCTTCCTTCTCATCTTAAACATTCTAGCCAGAAACAGCTGCCTCCGCCAGGTCCCCCTCTTTGATTTGCCAAGATTTTGAGGGCAGGTGGATAGTAGAGAAGGAACTAACATTCTCTCCCTACACTGGAGGAGTAGAAGGCAATGAAAGGCCTGGCAGGTGGGTGGCTGTGTCCAAGGGCCCGGCCCGCATCCTGTGCTCTAGAGCTAATAAGTGTTTCTCTCCTCTTCCACCCAGGCGACCCGTTCCAGAATGACCCCTTTGCAGAACAGCAGACAACTTCAACAGGTAAAATTCAGTGTTTCCCAGACCAGTCTTTAGACTGTGTCCAGTCCTGGCTCAGAAGTCGCACGTGGTGGGACTTGGGTCCACACACACCGGGGATGGCAGCCATGTAACCGGGAAGGATGGCCGTCCATCCGTGTTGCACCCATTCTCGGTCCTGTTCCCTTCTGGAGGTGGCTCCCCTCCCCAGGTCCGGTCACTGCCTGCAGCCCACCCTGGAGTGTGGTGGGATCACATTGCTTGCTAATTTATTTATTTATTTTGTTTTTTGAGATGGAGTCTTGCTCTGCCACCCAGGCTGGAGTGCAGTGATGTGATCTTGGCTCACTGCAACCCCCGCCTCCCGAGTTGAAGTGATTCTCCTGCCTCAGCCTCCCGATTAGCTAGGACTACAGGCGCCCACCACCATGCCCAGCTAATTTTTTGTATTTTTAGTAGAGACGGTGTTTCACCATGTTGGCCAGGCTCATCTCAAACTCTTGACCTCAGGTGATCTGCCCACCTTGGTCTTCCAAAGTGCTGGGATGACAGGTGTGAGCTACCATGCCCGACTGATTTATTTTTTTTTCAGGTGAAATTTATGTAACATAAAAGTCACTGTTTTAAAGCATCCAATTCAGTGGTATTGAGCACACTCACAGTGTTGCGCAATGATCACCTTCATCTAGTTCCACAACATTCTCATCCCCCCAAAAGGAGACTCCATCCCCATCAGCAGTCACTCCCCATTCCCTCCCCCAACCCCTGGCACCCACCAACCTATTTTCTGTCTCTATGGATTTACCTGCATTGTTTATTATTATTATTATTATTATTATTATTATAATATCCAGCTCCTGCAGGATATATTATTTTATTTATTTATTTAGAGATGGGGTTTTACTTTATTGCCCAGGCTAGAGTGCAGTGGCACAATTATAGCTCACTGCAGCCTTGAACTCCTGGGCTCAAGCAGCCTTTCTGCCTCAGCCTCCTTAGCTGATACTACAGGTGCGTGCCACCACACCTGGCTAATTTTTTATTTTATTTTTTTACAAGCGGGAGTCTCTCTATGTTGCCCATGCTGGTCTTGAACTCCTTGGCCTCAAATGATTCTCCTATCTCAGCCTCCTAAAGTGATGGGATTACAGGCACGAGCCACTGTGCCTGGCCAGGATATTATTATTTTTAAAGTCAATTTTATTGAGTGGTATAATTTACACAGAACAAAATTCACCCATTTTACTATGTAATAAGATGAGTTTCGATAAATACGCATGGTTGTGTGCAATTTGAGAACACTTCTGTCATTCCTGAGACCCCTTTGTTGTCATCCTCCACTCTGTCCCCAGGGTCCCCTGGCCACCACTGTCCTGTTTTCCGTCACTAGCGTTCTTACCTTTCTAGAATTTCATGTAAATGGCATCATTCTGTGATGTGTTCTTTTATGCCTGGGTTCTTTCACTTGGTATAATGTTTACTTACGGGGCATTTTTCCTTCCAGATCCATTTGGAGGGGACCCTTTCAAAGAAAGTGACCCATTCCGTGGCTCTGCCACTGACGACTTCTTCAAGAAACAGACAAAGAATGACCCATTTACCTCGGACCCATTCACAAAAAACCCTTCCTTACCTTCGAAGGTGAGTGGGGCGGGACATTGCCCGGAAGAGCTGCGTGCCTGCTCTGTGTGTGTAAGGGTGGCGCTTCCCGAAGGCCCCCTTCCCTTCATGGAGTGTACGTGGTGCCTGCGAGTGTGGGCCATGGTGTCTGTTCTCTGGGAGCTGGTATCCCAGGCTGATTTCATTCCTGCTGAGTGAGGGAGCTCTCTGGCCTAGTCACTGCATTGACTCATCCTGTGAGCCCCAAGGTGCAGTTAGCGGTCCAGTGGCCCCACGTCGGGGCAAGGAGGATGTCACCCGTAGTTCTTATTTCTCTATCCCCATTCCTACCCCTCAACTCTAGTCATCTGCCCCCACTGCCCCTTCATCTCCCAAAAAAGACTAAATCACACAAGCACCACATGCTCGCACGGACCCAGCCACCCTGCACGGTCCTTGTAACACACAGCACTGGTGGGGACCTTAGAGTCACGTTTGGTAGGTGCCCCCGTCACGGCAGGAGTAAGTGCAGGCATCTCAGCCCGGCTGCCTTGCCTGGTGTCGTCTCCTGAGAGCATCAGCCAACTCTGACCCTCCAGTTTCCAACTCCAGCATACCTGTACTCCCATCCTCAGACGTGGCAGACACCAGGTATTTTGCACATTATGCCCAAGAGATTGGGTTAAATAGGTGTCAACTTGGATTTCAAAACCAAAAAAAAAAAAAAAGCCTCTGGTGATGGAGGAGAGGATTTTCATGATGGAGTGAGCGTGCCTCATAGTCTTCTTCCATTTTCTAGGCTGCAACCCAGGCCCGGGGCCTGCTCAGAGATGCGCACTCATCCCTCCTTCTCAGGGCTCCTGCTGTCCTGGTGCCCACCTCGCTCACTCCCTGTGGACCTTTTGGTCTTTAGCGCTTGAAGCTCCTTGAAGGCAAAGATTCATTTGCAGTGTTTTCTTACTGGCCCCTTTTTAATGTCCTTAAGACCTGTAGTGAGAATTTCCCTGGCATTCCTGGTATTGGTGATCTGTTTACCAATTTCATTGACCTTTTCCATAACCAGCCTTTGGCTTCATTTTTCTCTACTGCTTGTTTTCTGTTTCATTGATTTTCTCTTTTCTATTTCTATTTTTTAGAAATTTCCTTCCATTTTCTTACTCCTATTTATTTGGGGTTTACTTTGCTCTTCTAACGTCTTAAGATCCAACCTTCATTCACTGATTTTAGACTTCATTTTCTAGTACAGGCAGTCCCTGATTTACGATGGTTCAACTTACAGTTTTTTGACTTTACAATAGTTTTATTGAGATGCAGTCCCATCATAAGTCAAGGAGTGCCTGGACTTACGTTGGTTTGACTTCTGATTTTTTGCTTTGTGATGGGTTTATTGGGATATTACGTACATTTTTGACTTAAAATATTTTCAACTTACAATGGATTTATCAGGATGTAACCCCATGGTAAGTCAAGGAGCATCTGTATAAATTGAAAGCATGTATTTCATATATTTGAATACTTTGTCTCTTCATTGCCATTCAGTTTTGAGATATTTCCCAGTTTCCCTTATGAATTCTGTTTACTCATGGATTACTTAAAAGTGTGTTGTTTCATTTCCAGATACTTGGCTTCTTTTCCTAGGTATATTATAATACTATTATTATTGATTTTTAATCAGATTTGTTATTTGAGAACATATTCTGTATGTTTTCAATACCTTCACATTAATCAAGGGTTGTTGTTTATGGCCTATGTTGGTGAACAAACCATGTACACTTGAGAAGAATGTGTATCTAGTTGTTGAGTGTAATGCTCTACAAATGGCAGTGAGGTTGAGGTTCCTGATAGTGTTCAGATTATCTGTGTCTTCATTGTTTGTTTTTTAGTCCTACCAATGACTGAGAGAGAGGCATTAAACATTCTCCTATGATTGTGGAATTGTTCATACTGCACTTTAATTTGATCAAGTTTTGCTTTGTGTATTTTGAAGCTTTGTCAGGTGCATAGATGTTTATGATTGTTGTGTCTTTCTGACACAACAACCTTTTTATCATTATAAAAGATTCCCATTTGATCTCTGGTGATGTTCTTTGTCTTGAAGTCTGTTTTATCACTTCATTCTCCTCATGTTATTCACTACATAATACATCATTTTTCAACCATTTACTTTCAACTTACCTGGGTCTTTAAAACTGATAGGTGTCTTTTGTAACTAGCATAGTGTTGGGGCTTGCTTTTTTTTTTTTTTAATCCAGTCAGAAGTCCCTGCCTTGTAAGTGGAATGTTTAGTCCATTAACATTTAATGTAATTATTGATATGGTTTAAGTCTACTATTTTATTATTTGCTTGCTTTTTGTCCCGTTTTGTTTCCTGCCTTCTTTTGGATTGTTTGAATGTTTTTTTGAATTGTGTGTATTGGCCTTTTATTATTTTAATCATACCTCTTTTATTGATTGTTTAGAGGTTGCTTTAGGAAATATCATGTACAGTTTGAACTTTACATAGTCTACTTGAGGTTAGTATTGTATTATCTCATGTAAAATGTAGAAAACTTGCAACCATGTAGGTCCATTTGTCCACCCACCCTTGCAGCCAACATGTCTTATGTTATAGCCGTCATGTGAATATCATACATCTAAATACATTAGAAACTCCATAAGACTGTTACAATTTTTATATTAATCCATTGTGGGTATTTTAAAGAAAGAAGAAAAAAGTAGTCATTTAGTTTTACCCAAATATGTACCATTTCTGATACTCTTCATTTGTTTCTGAAGATTGGTTTTCCCTCCATTATCATTTTTCTTCAGCCTAAAGAACTTTCTTTAGCACTTCTTATAGCTCAGGTCAGCTGTGTTGTCATTTTTTTATTTAACAGAGTCTCACTCTGTTGCCCAGGCTGAAGTGTGGTGGTGTGATCTTGGCTCACTGCAGCCTCAACCTCTTGGGCTCAAGCAATTCTCCCACCTCATCCTCCCAAGTTGCTGGGACCACAGGAGTGTACCTCCACACCCAGCTATTTTTTTTTTTATTTTTTATAGAGATGGGATCTCCATATGTTGGCCAGGCTGGTCTCAAACTCCTAGGCTCAAGCAATCCTCCTGCCTCAGCCCATCCAAAGTGCTGGGATCACAGGCTTGAGTCACTTCACCCAGCTATTTTTTTTTTTTTTCCAACCTCCGCCTCCCAGGTTCAAGCGATTTCTGGCTAATTTTTGTATTTTTAATGGAGACAGAGTTTCACCATGTTGGCCAGGCTGGTCTTGACCTCCTGAACTCAAGTGATCTGCCCGCCTCGTCCTCCCAAAATGCTAGAATTATAGGGATGAGCCACTGTGCTAGGCCTGTTGTCATTCTTGAAGGACATTGTGTTTGATGTAGGTTGTTGGGGTTTTGTTTGTTTGTTTAGCACTTTTAGTGTGTTTTCCCACTGCCTTCCAGCCTCCATTGTCCTTAATGAAAAGAGTATTTTTTTTTTTTTTAAAACAGAGTCTTGCTCTGTTGCCCAGGCTGGAGTGCAGTGGCATGATCTTGGCTCACTGCAAGCTACCCCTCCCAGGTTCACGCCATTCTCCTGCCTCAGCCTCCCGAGTAGCTGGGACTACAGGCGCCTGCCACCATGCCCAGCTAATTTCTTGTATTTTTAGTAGAGATGGGGTTTCACCATGTTAGCCAGGATGGTCTCGATCTTCTGACCTTGTGATCTGCCCACCTCGGCCTCCCAAAGTGCTGGGATTACAGGCGTGAGCCACCGCGCCCGGTGGAGAGGAGTATTCTTTCAGGTCATTGTTATCCTGTATGTAATAGATGGTTTTTCTCTGGCTACTTTCAAGATTCTCTCTTTATCTTTGGTTTTCAGTAGTTTTTGAAGTTTCTGGGTGTAGTTTTCTTGGTGTTTATGCTGTTTAGGCTTTGCTCAGCTTCTTGAATCTGTAAATTATGCTTTTCAACAAATTTGGTAAGTTTTCATTGCCCGGTTCGGTGGCTCATTCCTGTAATCCCAGCACTTTGGGAGGCTGAGGCAGGCAGATCACTTGAGGTCAGGAGTTCGAGACCAGCCTGGCCAACGTGGTGAAACCCCGTCTCTACAAAAAATACAAAAATTAGCCAGGTGTGGTGGTGCACACTTGTAATCCCAGCTACTTGGGAGGCTGAGGCAGTAGAATCGCTTGAACCCGGGAGGCAGAGATTGCAGTGAGCTGAGATTGCACCACTGCGCTCCAGCCTGGGTGACAGAGTGAGACTCCATCTCAAAACAACAAAACAAATTTGATAAGCTTTCAGCTGTCAGTTCTCCTAATTTGTTTTTTCTGCCCCATTTTCTCTCCCCTCTCTTTCTGGGATTCCAGTTACGTGGATGTGAGACCCTTTGTTATTGTCCCACAGGTTCCTGAGGCTCTATTTATTTATTTTTTTCATTCTTTTTTCTCCTTTTTCTTCAGATTGAGTTATTTCTACTGCTCTGTTTTCAACTTCACTTACTCTTTCTTTTATTCTTGGTTATTTAGCTAACCTAATGAAGTGGGTTTTTTGTTTGAGACAGAGTCTCGCTCTTTCGCCCAGGCTGGAGTGCAGTGGTGTGATCTCAGCTCACTGCAACCTCCACCTCCTGGGTTCAAGCCATTCTCCTGCCTCAGCCTCCTGAGTAGCTGGGATTACAGGCATGCACCACCAAGCCTGGCTTACTTATTTATTTATTTTTGAGATGGACTTTCACTTTTGTTGCCCAGGCTGGAGTACAATGGCCATATCTCGGCTCACTGCAACCTCCGCCTCCTGGGTTCAAGCGATTCTCCTGCCTCGGCCTCCCAAGTAGCTAGGATTACAGGCGTCCACCACCATGCCCGGCTAATTTTTTGTATTTTTAGTAGAAACGGGTTTTACCATATTGGCCAGGCTGGTTTCGAACTCCTGACCTCAGGTGATCCACTTGCCTCGGCCCCCAAAGTGCTGGGATTACAGGCGTGAACTACTGTGCCTCGCCCGCCTGGCTAATTTTTGTATTTTTAGTAGAGATGGAGTTTTGCCATGTTGTCCAGGCTGGTCTTGAACTCCTGACCTTGGGTGATCCACCGACCCCGGTGATGAAGTTTTTATTGTAGATACACTTTTTCAGTTCCGGAACTTTCATTTGTTTCTTTTGTATACTTTCTATTTCTCTTCTAAGGTCACCTGTGTTTTCACTCATTTTAAGTGTATTTTCCTTTTCCTCATTCAGCACAGTTATAATCACCGTTTTACATTGTCCCTGTCTCAGAGTTCCACCATCTGGGTTATTTTGAGATTGGCTACACTGATTGTCTTTTCTGGTGAGAGTTGGTCACATTTTTCCAGTTATTTGTATGTTTAGAAATGTATCTGATACATGGTGAGCGTTCTGTGTAGAGACTGTAGTCTGTTTTCTCCAAAGAGCAGGAATGGATTTGTTTCAGCAGGCAGTTAACTTGGTGCCACTCACTGCAGACACTCACCAGCAGATGGCAGAAGCTCCAATCCCAGCTCAATTCTTGTGGCCTCAGCTACAGGCTGCCTTAAGTCCCCCCAGGCTTGCGTGGGCAGGGGCCAGCCTGAGACTTGGGGGAGAGTGGATCATGAAGTTCAGGGTTTGCATCTCTGCCCCTCCATCCCAATTCCCCTCCCTTTCCCCTGGGAGTGGTTGTCTCTGGGCTCCAACCTCTGGTGTTCAGATTCTACCAGAATCTTAGGCACCTGCACTGTGCCCTCCTGCTGTAGCTGGCGGAATGGAAACTCAACCTCCTGCTGTGTTCTTCTGCCACATTCAAATTCTCCTCCAAAGTCTTCTCCCCGCCTTGTTCACTTCCCAGCCTTCAGGCCACTGCTTTTTGTATTTGTAATTTTGGGGGTATTCCGTCCAGGTTGATAGGTGCTATCTGCAGGAGGGTTGATCTTTTGGGATTTTAGTCTGCCTGGGTTGAGTTTTAATCATTCCACTTTCCCTCTGGCCCAGCACTGGATGTTGTACGTCGACGTCAGGAAGGTCTGGTTGAATGAATGGGTGATGGTACAAACGAACTGCTTTTTACTCTTTCCTCTCTCCTTTCACTCAGCTCGACCCCTTTGAATCCAGTGATCCCTTTTCATCCTCCAGTGTCTCCTCAAAAGGATCAGGTGAGACCCATGGCTTATTTTTCTTCCTGACTATTCCTTGGGCAGTAGCAGAGCTCCCCTGCAGTTAACACTTTCACTCCCAAAGCCAGCGTGGCCTCTGTGTTTGTGTCATCTGTCAGTGGCACCCAGATCCTGGCCTGAGCCCATTAGGCCAAAACAAGCACCCCCTGCTGCTCCCCTTCCTGGGCACGGGCTGGCATCTTTCTGGAAAGGAATTTTGGCAGCAGGAATTCAGTAATAGCACCAGTGATATTAACTACTGTTTACTCACTCCTCCTTATAAATCTTTGGTTTGTATCTTTGGGCTTTCTCCCTAAAAGAAATCCAAAATTTGACCCCAGGTACTGGCCTTTGTTGTGGGTTCTGTGTTTGAAGGAACCTCATCTCACAGTGTAGAACTCGCAGATGCACGCTTGAGCCTTTACGCAATGGGAGCATCTGTGGACACCCCCTTTCTTTTGGGAACAGACCCCGCTTGGTCCTGCAGCTTGCATGGGGCGGGTAGCAGGGTTTGGTATCATAGGCGAGTGTATCCAGTACTCTAGGCAAATCCCTTCCAGGTTAGAGGAGAAAACACAGCAAAAACATCTGTCCAAAGACACCACCCTGCATAAATCGTGTGGGTGGCAGGTCGCCCTGGAGTTGCTCCTCCCCTCCTGACCCATTGAGACCCGGTGGGACCAGGGGCCGTGCCCCTATGGCAACTTGTCACTCTTCTGATGACCGTGAATGATGCTGGCCCTCCCAGAGCGGTCGTCACAGTGAGAAACCGTCTCGCCACGCCAGAGTGGGCAGGGAGGCCTTGCTGAGGGACCTTCCTGCAGACGTGTCTAATGAATAAATGCAGCGTTCCTGAGTCTCCTGGTTCAGGCGCCATCTAGCATTTTCCCTTCACCCCAGAAGGCATGTTCTCTTAAAGACCTGTAACTCTGACTTTGTTGGTGCCGATTGCAGATCCCTTTGGAACCTTAGATCCCTTCGGAAGTGGGTCCTTCAATAGTGCTGAAGGCTTTGCCGACTTCAGCCAGATGTCCAAGGTAAAGCTCCTCCACGGAGCCCCCGCGCCTCTGCTAGTGTCTTTGTGCCTCTTGTCATGGTGTGGGCTGCCAGGCGTAATTGTTCATGTCACGTGTGTATCTCCCCGGCACCTTTCAAACACAAGGTCAGGTCTGGAAAGCATCCATGGCTGTGATCTAATGCACTTCAGTCCCTCGGGGTGAGCCCTGACCCCTCCCAGTGGCATAGGTGCCCTGGCTCCCCTGGCTCCCACTGGTGTCTGACAACCATCAGGTCTCAGATGGTGAAGTCATTGCCGTGGCCGAATAGAAACTTGAGAAGACGTTGGGCACAGGCGTCTCGAGAGGGCCATGGGCAGCAGGCCTGCAGGTGCGAGGCATCCAGGGAAAGTGGGCCAGCGAGAGTTCAGAGTCGCCAATGTGACAGAACTCTCAAGGGGTGTTGAAAAGTGAGGGCCAGGCTCTGTGAATAAATGCAGACAGATCCACAGGTGAGGAGTGAACTGTTGAAGGAGGACAGCAGCGAGGCTGGTTACCAGACTGGACCCGTCTGTGTCCAGCCCTCACCACACGGTGACCTGAATTCACTGTGGCTCTGGTCCTAGACGGCTGTAGGGCTTCTCCAGAGGCTGGCAGTGTGGTTGGAGCTCATCTTTAAGGTAGCATAGAGAATTCAACAGGGAACATCCAGAATGGACAAGTCAAAAAATAACAATAGAAGCCCCTTACGACTGAGATGCCTTCCGGAAGAAACTGCTGGAAAGTTGGAAATGGGGGCCGTGGTGAGTGGGAAGGACGCCAGGGCTGAGGCACCATTGTGCTTCCTTGTGAGTTGTACGTTTCCCTGTTTGAGCGAGGATCGTTTTTCTTTGGCAGGAATGAAGGAAAGCAGGTGAGGTGTGTCGCGTCCCTGACACGCGCATCCACTCTGTCCCTTCTCGGCAGCCCCCAGGCAGGGGCGGATGGGCATCATCCATGCTGTGGGAAGAGGCAGTGGCCACAAGCAGAACACAGCCCCACTCCTGGAGCCCATGGCCCAGGTGGTAAGGGGTGGCCGGTGGGGGGGTCCCCTGGAGCAGCTGGGCCCAGTCCCTGTGGGCGCTGCTATCAGCCTGAAGGTGGTGAGGGAAGGGAGCCCCGGGAGTACCTGGAAGACGCGTGCCCCAGGCATGAGGCCCCCTTGGGCTCCCCACCCCGCCGGCCCCATGCCCAGGTGCCCCAGGTGCCAGTGTGACTGGGCAGCCTCCCTTGGCTGCCCCGTGTTCACTCAGCTGGTGGAGCAGATGAGTCTCTGAGCATCTTGTGGTTGGCAGCGGTCGCAACTTGTGATCACAGAACACAGATTCCGAGAAGCACTTGAGATTCTGTTCAAGTTTTCAAAGACGCGTGTGTGCGTGCCCTGGCGGCGCAGCAGATCCCACTTCTGACCGAGGCAGGGTGTGTGTTTACACAGATGAGCCTGGGCAGAGGGAGCCCAGAGGCCCTGGCATGGCGCCCCCTCCTTCCAGCACACAGAGAAGGCCTCCATCCCTCATATGCCATGCTGTGACACGGTTTGGGACTGGTGGAAGGAGATTTAGTGGCCAGTGCACGGGCTCCTGGGCAGGCGGGAAACCATCTCCCGAAAGCAGAAAACGTTGGCCACACGGTGGCAGCAGTCCCTAAGGCAGGGGTCCTGGTCGTTTCTGGTTGTCGCACGTGGACTCCTCTTCCTTTGGGAGGCTGGATCTGTCTTCCGCCTCTCACTGTGAGCAGAGGGAGGGAGAGCTAGCAGAGCCTGAGCTAGAGCCCGGATCTAATGACCGCCCTCTGCCTGTCCTTGGGCCCTGAAACCAGGGGCTCTTCACACACATGCAGCTGTGATTTCAGAGCCGGTCTCACTTCCTATTGGCGGTGCCGGGCCAGGACAGAGTTGGACAGAGCTGTGGAAAATGGGTCTCCAATACTATCTTGTTTTGATTCCAGCGTTCCATCAGCTGCCTTCATGACACTTGTACAGCCGCATTCTGAGCTCAACCCTGACCTTGCAGCTCTGTTTTTCCTTTTTGGTTACCTATCTGTTTTTCAAGAACAACACTGTGGATATAAATAAAATGCTAAGGGAAATGAAAGTGACAAGAAGGTTTTTTTTTTTTTTTTTTTTTTTTTTTTTTTTTTTTTTAAAAACCATCATCAACTTTTCCCCATCCGAGCAGGGCGGGGAGGCCCTTTTGTTAAGTCCCTGAATTGAAGTACCTTACCTCTGCGTGGCTTTGCAGAGGAGAGTCACAGCCCACAGTCTGATTCTAGAAGTTTCCTTTGGGAGGCTCTTCAGGCCTGCACTCTTAGTTGAGGCCCCACCCTCACCTGAAGAGATTTTTCTAGACAGTATCAAGCCTACGTGACATCAACTCACTTTAAAAACAGATTCCCCAAAGTATGTTTCCAGGGAGCATTTGAGAATAAAAATAAGAGTCCAACTTATTTCACCCTCTCCTGCCCTGAAAAAAAAAAAAAAAAAGCCATCTGTGAAATACTGGGTTAGTCGTCAGCCCATTTTTAGCAACTTCTCAATTGTTTAAAGCTGTGCATTGATATTTAGGGCTGCTGTTTAAAAATTCAGTCTTCTGTTTTGAACCAGTTCTTCAACTGGTGAACTCAAACGTGTTTCTCTTAGAGCTGGTTTTCATAGTAGCTTTTTCTGTCTTCCTTTTATTTTAAGCACACTTTACTCTTGCCGAGCCCAGAGAGCCCCTGACAGCTTTACTGAAACCTTTCTAAAAATAGAGACTTTCCTTGAAGCCGCTGCCCGAGTAGGAAAGAGTTGAGTCCCCAAGGAGGCTTCTTGGGAAATTTGAAGTCATGAAAATTGGGATTCGGAAATGACGCGGGCGTTCTGGCGCTAGGAGTGATCTGATTTACTGCGGAGGCAGTGCCAGGCGTTTATTGAAAGCCTGTCTCCTCGCGAGTTGCCGATTGGCCTCGTGGGTTTAAACACACATGGGAGGCGCCAAGCCGGCTTGGCTCAAGGTGTCCCGGGTCAGCCTGGAGGGTCAGCCGGCTCTGATTTGAGTGTGTCACCAGGTCTTACAACTTTGGACGTCCAGGCTGAGTGTGATTTTATTGCCTGGGTCCTATTGCGCGACGCAGAGAGTAGAAAGGCTCACTGCAGCCACTGGAACCAAGGCCCCACTCCGAGTCTGGAGATGTGGCCCAGAAGCCAGCACACGCCCAGGGAGGACAAGGCCCGGCCGGTCACACCACTTCCCATCTAGACCTGCTTGGCTGCCCATCCCAGGCCGCGGGGGACTCACACGGGCCGTAGGCCCAGGGACATATTCCATGACTGGCAGAAGCACCCACAGACAGGCCAGTGTTCTTTCCCCCATTCTTTCCCAAACAGCCGACCGTAAACGGCCCATTTTAAAGCTAAGCTGCAGGCCAACGCTGCCCCTCATATCTCGGACAGGCCTGGGGACAACTGGGGCAGCAGATGGGGCACTCCCAGATTCCAATCGCAGCTTCGTACTTGGTGTGATCATTGTCGTGTGGTCCATGTGCCAACTTTAGTGCCAGTGAGTGGGCGGATGCCTGTCACATGTCACCTCATTTCCTTCTTGCTGAAGCCCTCCGTGCTCTGTCACTCTTGCCATTTTACAGATGAAGAAACCGAGGCACAGGGTGTTGAATAGGTGGCAGGGTTGGGGTTCCAGCCTGGGCAGGACAGTCTGCCCAGGACGAGGCCCTGGACCCACCACTGGGGTGGCCCTCGGCAGCTGAGGGCAGCATCTGGAGGCCCTAGCCTGGGAGGCAGACGATGTGGCAGCCCTGGATCCGCCGCGGACCTGCTGTGTGATTTGGGCAGGCTGTGCCTCCTTTGTGTGCCTCAGTTTCCTTGTGTGTAAGGCAGAGGTTCTGACAGTGGGACCCCCTGCCAGGTCACTGGGCCTATTGTTAGGTGAGAAGATCAGCACAGAGCAAGTGTCTCCTGCCTGGGCAGCTTCGGAGGGCGGCGTGAAGCCCAGGGAAGGGATCTGGTGGGGTCATCTGTGCAGGAGCCTTTGGGGCCCCTTCCCCTCCCTGGAGGCACCTGCCACTGCCCTCATCGGGGGACCTGGAATGGGTAGGCTGCCTCTTAGAGGGGCCACCTCCCTGTTCTGTCTCTGATGTGGCTCTGACTGGGCCGAGCAGCCTCGACTGTAGGACTACACAAGGTCCAAGGCAGCCGTGTCTCTGTGACAGGACGCAAGCAGCCCAGATCGATGCATCTCTGTAACTAGATGCTAGAGGCCTAGATGACTGCATCTCTATAACTAGCTGCTAGAGACACAGGTGGCCACATCTCTGACTAGACTCCAGAGGCCTAAACGGCCATGTCTGTGCAACTAAATTCTAGAGACCTAGAGAGTCGCATCTGTGTGACTAGATGCCGGAGCCTCAGACGACTGCATCGGTGTGAATGGAAGCTAGAGCCTCAAATAGCTGTGTCACTGTGACTGGATGCTAGAGCCTTAGAGGGCTGCGTCTGTGTGACTAGACCCTGGAACCTTAGATGGCCATGTCAGTGTGACTGGACGCTAGAGCCTTAGATGGCTGCGTCTGTGTGACTAGACCCTGGAACCTTAGATGGCCATGTCAGTGTGACTGGACGCTAGAGCCTTAGATGGCTGCGTCTCTGTGAGTAGACCCTGGAGCCTTAGATGGCCGCGTCTGTGAGACTAGGCACTGGAGCCTTAGACAGCCGCATCTGTGTAACTAGATGCCGGAGCCTTAGACAGCCACATCTCCACATCTGTGTGACTAGACGCTGGAGCCTTAGACGGTTGCATTGGTATGACTAAACGCTGGAGCCTTAGACGGCTGCATTGGTGTGACTAAACGCTGGAGACTTAGATGGCCGTGTCTTTGTGACTAGATGCTGAAGGCCTAGATGGCTGCGTCAGTGTGACTAGACGCTGGAGGCAGAGGCAGCCATACCTCTAGGACTGTCTGCTGGAGGTGGTGGTAGACCTTTTCCCCCACATCTGCAATCTGTTGCATCCAGATTCTCGAGGGAAACCCTGGGAGTGTACCTTTGTGCTCTTGACCTGTTCTCTGTCTCTAGGCCTGCCCTGCTGGGGAGAAAGTTCAAGACCCCTGGCCCCTCCCTCCACCTCTGCCCCACTCTGATCTTTCTCTTCTGTGTTCTTGTAGGAACACATGATCCTTTTTTTTTTTTTTTTGGGATGGAGTTTCGCTCTGTTGCCCAGGAGTGCTGCTGTGGCGGGATCTTGGCTCACTGCAAGCTCCGCCTCCCAGGTTCACGCCATTCTCCTGCCTCAGCCTCCCGAGTAGCTGGGACTACAGGCGCCCACCACTACGACCGGCTAATTTTTTGTATTTTTAGTAGAGATGGGGTTTTTCACTGTGTTAGCTAGGCTGGTCTCCATCTCCTGACCTCGTGATCCACCTGCCTCAGCCTCCCAAAGTGCTGGGATTACAGGCGTGAGCCGCTGCGCCTGGCCAGGAACATGTGATCATTTTACCCCTATTTCTGCCCATTCCTTTTGTTTCCTGTTGCAGTGTTATCTCTTTGTCCTATAATTTCCTAGTTATTTTGCATTTTTGTAACAATGTTTCCTCTGTTAGTAAAAATGTAGTTATTTTCTATTTTATTACAGACTTAATTATTTTCTGTTTTAGTAAGAGTGGTTACTCATCCTTCTTCTGCCCATAGAAAGTGATTTTCTCCCTCCTGGGACACCCCAGCCCCTTCCCTCAGACGCCTGAGATGCGCCGGCCCTTCTGTGGCTGATGGAGACCCTGGCTCCCCTGTGCCTCACTGGTGCTCCAAGTGAGGGACAAGCATCCCCCCGGGTGGCGGCGCTTAGTATCTACTCATCACAGGCCTGGAGGCAGCAGGTGCCGGGGAGAGGACTGTGCTTGCCCTCCAGGTGGGAGAGGTCTGGAAGTGCGTCTCTGCGGCTTAGTGAGCAGTGCAGGCGTGGGTGGCAGGAAGCG
The DNA here is from genome assembly GCF_028878055.3 of Symphalangus syndactylus. Taxonomy (NCBI): domain Eukaryota; kingdom Metazoa; phylum Chordata; class Mammalia; order Primates; family Hylobatidae; genus Symphalangus; species Symphalangus syndactylus. The sequence continues at coordinate 42,506,086 of NC_072435.2, read as the reverse complement.
GCCCCAGGGAGAGCCCTGGGAGAGCTCTGGGGGACGGCAGTGAGGTCCAGCCAGGCTCTGAGCAAGAAGAGAGGTTCCCGGTGGACGAGGTGGGCCGAGTCCCCCAGCAGGAGACCTGAGTGTGCAGGACTTGGAAACAGGAGGCTGAGTCAGCGGCTGGGGGGTCAGTGGGTTCTGGGGACTAAGGAGGCATCGTGAGGGTAGGGGTGACTTCAGAGGTGAGCCTGAAAAATCGGGCAGCCGGGGCAGCGATGAAGTCCCTGCATGCCTTAATGAGAGCTTGGAGCTTCCCTATAGGAAGTGCCTACCTGCCTAACTACTTGCGAGACGTCGCCACATATCTCCCTCACTGTCTACCACCCACCTGCCTCCCTGTCTCTACCTGCCCATCCATCCATCCACCCACTCGCCATTCATTCGTCCATTAATCCACATATATGTCTATCCATTCATCCAACTACCATTCCATCCATCTACCCACCCACCATCCATTCATCTATCCAATTGTTATAACTATTTCTGACTGTCTCACTCTTTAAGCTGGAGGATGTGGTCCCGTTTGAGTTTGAGACAGCAGGTGTGGGGTGGAGGATGTGGATGGGTGTGATGGAGGCTGGCCGAGGGTCCGGGCCAGAGGTGGTCAGAGCCCAATGGAGGCGGCATGGGCATGCTGACCAGTGGGGGTGGGCTGGGCACGTGAGGGTGCGCTCCCACCTGAGGTGCTGCATGTGCAGCCCAGAGGCATGGAGGAGGAAAGTCTGGTGCCAGCTGACCCAGCACCTGGAGCTGCCCATCACTAACTGAAGGCAGTGACCACACCAGCCAGCTCAGTGAGGAGGTGGCACACCAGGGCATGCGCCAAGCACCACAGCCAGCATAGGGGTGAGGGTGGGGCGTGTCTCTGAAGTGTAAGCAGGAGGCCCAAGGGACCCTGTGTGCCGAGTCCTGGAGTCAGGAAAGACCCAGTGTGCCTCGTGTGGCTGGGGATACCCTTGGTGCTGGAAGCCCGTGGAGGTATGGGACTGCTTTCTGCCACCCTATGTTGGGCAGCTCATCACCCACAGGCCAGAGGGCCCCTGCTGTTGAGGGTGGAGGAAAGCATGGGGCTTGAAAGAGACCCCATGTCCAAGCAGGGCCATGTTGTGCAGTCTAGAGAGTAGGAGGCCTTGCCAGGGCCCTTGGAGCATGAGCGTCTGTTCAGTGGACATCCGTCACCTTTGTTTTAACAACTATTTTTGCCTCTCTTTCGTGTCCTCTCTTACAGCCCCCACCTTCTGGCCCTTTCACCTCCTCCTTGGGAGGGGCAGGATTCTCAGATGACCCCTTTAAAAGTAAACAGGACACTCCTGCTCTGCCTCCGAAGAAACCTGCTCCTCCACGGCCTAAACCGCCCAGCGGTCAGTAAGCTTTCTTCTCTCGCAGCCGCCGGCTGCCGGTGCAGGATGGTGGGGGACCAGGGCCTCCCTGCTCACCAGCCCAGAGTAGCAGCAGATGCTGTGGGACCCTGTGTGGGGAGCAAGAGGGTCCCCCCGGCCCAGCCGCCCAGGTCCATGCAAGTGCCGTGTGTGCGTGGTGTGTGCCTCCTGCCTGCCCGCCCTCGCCCCGTCCTGTGGGCCCCTGGGCTTCTGGCTCTGTATTGGAGTGCACAGAGCCTTGGCCGTAGAGCTCGCCTTGTGGCTGGGGGCGCTTCATGCGGCCTCTGCCTGAACATGTCAGTGCCACCCCGACACCCTGGCTACACGTCAGGAGCCACTCGTGGCCGGCAGCCCTGTGGCCATTCTGGCCTCTTCTCTTCCGTCCTTCTCCCCGTCTGTGCTCAGGGAGGGCCTGTTGGGAGTGAGGGCAGCAGGAGTCACTGCTTGGTCCAGTCCCTCCCCAGCTGCTTCAGGACTGAGTGGAGGGAGCGGGAGATTGTCCTTGGTGGCACCTGATGTGAGGAGGCAGGATGGCTCGGGGCTCCCCTCCGCCCCAGCTCGCCCAGGCATCTCAACGCACGGCTCTGAGGAGGGGGCTTCCTACAGGCCCTACCTCTCTTCCCTGTGGCAGGTGCTGCCAGTGTCTCCTAGCCTTGGCCCTCGAGGGTCCCCTGAGGATTCTGAAGCCCTTTAACTCACATGTGGGATTTCTCTCGTGTGACAGAGTTAGGCCAGCGGCCAGTTAGCCAGACTCTCAAACAGAAAGCTGTTGCTTCAAGTGGCAGAAGGAGTCACTTCAGCTCCCTGATCCACTTATCTACCCGGTCATTGCCTGTTCCATCCGTGCCCCGGTCTGGGATGCCTCCTATTCTCTAACCTCCAGGCAGACTGTTCCCCACGCTGTCCCTGAATTGTGGGCAGCCACAGGAGACCCACATACTCCCAGGATCATGCCTTCTGTTACCTGCCTTCCCTAGACAGGGCGTGCCCCCGAGCCCTTTCCATCAGCTCCAGTGAGGGAAGCGGTGCTCACCCTCCTGCCTGCACTTGCCCCTCCCCTGGAATCTGCCACTGGCCTCACTTTGCAGCCCGTGTGTCATCGCAGGTCCTGGAATGGAACTAGCAGGCTCCACATGCCCCCAGCTCACTAGTTACGAGTGACCCTCGGTCCTGCACCTGGGCCACTTGTCAGTAGAGGTGAACATAGGGGAAGTTATTTTTAGAACACCGCCTCTCTCCTCCTGTCCCCTGGGCTGGCCATGGCCTTCTCTCAGGAGGATGGGGACCCAGCCCGCAGTACCCAGGTTGGCTTTCTTGTGGATGAGTCAGGAGAAAAAGTATGACCAAGTATGGGCTGTGTGGATTTAGAGCAGATTTTCTGTGAACTGTTGAGCCGATACAGATGGGTAAAGAGATCATTTCTGTAAGCCACACATCAAAGACATTTACCATCAAGAGGAGGAAAAACAAAACAACAAAGGGACTCCCTTCCATCTGCAAGAGGCCGCTTGTGCCTTACACAGAGGCAGTGGCTCTTCGGGGATCCTTGTTGGCCTCCTGATGGAACGGCAGTGGGCCTCTTCACTCTGCCTAAAAGATGGGAGCAGAAGCACGCACACACACACACACACACACACACGCATAATCACAATGCATGCACACAGCTGGCATACACGAGTGTGCACATTCCCACGTATGGCCATGTATTTTTATGCATATGTGTGCATGTACACGTGTATGCTCTTGCATGCACATGTGTACCCTGTGTACATACACATCCTCCACGCCTGCAGACGCATGCATGCACCTGTTTGCACGTGAACACACATGCATACAGGTGAGCATGCATTCACATACATACTGCATCACATGAGTATTCTCACATGTGCCTGCATGTATGCATATGCATGCATGCACGCACTCTCCCATGCACCCCACCGTGCATACTCTCCATGCTTATATGCATCTGTGGACATCTGTGCATATTCTGTTGTCAGCACACACATGCATGCATAGAGATGAGCAGCATGCACTCACATACTGCATTGTGCATGCCTGCACACACAAGCTCTCATAGATAACAGCTAGGCATGCACACCCTCCATGCTTATATATGTGCATGCATTCATTGGGACATGCACATATTCACATGTGAACATATACATGCATACAGGTGAGCAGTATACAGATATTGCATCACGCATGCATGCAAACATTCACACACATATGCGTGCATGTGTGCTCATACACACCCAGGCATGCACACTGTGCTTACACACGTGTACACACATTTACACACATGTGCATGTATTCTCATATGGGTGCACACACTTGCCGAGCAGTGCCGTATTTGCTGGGCCCTGAGGAGGAGCCATCCCACTCAACAGCTCATAGGTGCAAAGCTTCATTTTCAGTGTTTCATGGAAACCGCCACCCCCGCCTCCCCACGTACCTAAACCTGGCGCTGGGTCTGCTTTTGAACTTTGCCTCAGTTATCACCTCCCATCGTGTCTCCCTCTGCAAGCCTTCCCACCCCACCTTGGCTTCTGCTCTTAGTGTACTGTGGGCTTCGAAAGCAGAAAAGAATGCTTGTTAAAAGTAGAACGTTTGATAACAGGAGTTTGGGTGACTTCGTTGGGCCTGGCTTCAGGGTTGAGGCTTTTTAGGGAGCTGTTGCACAATTTGAGACCCAGGGGGTCCTGGGCTCCTTTACTCGTGGCACAGGGCACTGCATCTTTGTTCTGCTGTGGTTGATGGTTGCTGTGCCCGTTGGTGCTCTGCAGAAATACATTAACATTGATGGGTCCTTAGGAAGCGCTTGAACAGTTCTTATCTCACTAGGTCCCAGCAAGACCCGTGAGAGAGACAGGCCAGGCCATGCCCATTTCCTGGAAGAGGAAAGGGGGGGGAGGTCATGGGGGCTCCCCAAGGTCACACAGCGAGGTGGCAGCAGAGCCAGGTCTACACCCAGTGACCTGCCTCCTGCCCCAAGACAGGAGTAATGAGAACCAAGCCATGAGCTTCAGAACATTCTCTAAAACAGCCAATGCATGCGCAGCATTTTCAGTCCAGAGCAACTGCAGATCTGTGTGGAGGGCTAAATATTTCTCATTTGATTCTTTTACCCAGAAGCAATGGCTGAACAGGAAAATTCTGCATTGTACACGCTGCTGGGTGGTAGGTACAGACCGTGTGGTGGTTGCCATTTGAGCTTGCAGCATTATTTGTGCTGTGATTCCGTACTAACTTCTAACAATCCAAACACTGCAGTTGACCCAGTGGTTGACCTTTTGATGAGTCACATGTTGGGGAGAAGTGTTTGGCTCTTTGGGGGATTGCAAAGAAAGATGCTCGCCCTACCCTGGCTCTCTGGTCAAGGGAATCAGAGCCTGGCTCTGTACAATTCCCTTCCCGGTTCCACACGGCACAGACCCACGTGCAGCCCAGGAGGCCTCTGGTTATGGGCAAGAGCGGTCAGCTGTGTGTGGTCTGTAGCCCCCATCCCCACCCTGCGGCACAGGGACTGGGATGCAGGCTTCTGCCATATGGGCACCTTTTCCAGGAAAGACAGGCTGGGCAGCTGAGGTGGCTGCACACATTCTGGGAGTCATTAATTGGGCCCCTTTCTCCCTGTGAGGTCACAGTTTAGTGGAAATCTTTTCCGTTAAAAAAAGTCAGCATGCAGGGAGTTGAACTTCAAAGAGGGCTCCAGTGTCCTCTGTGGGTCATCGCTCATACAGAACCAAATGTGAGTTTGGGTCTGAGTCATGTGTGGCTTTGGTGCCGTCTCTTGTGTTCTAGAGGCTGCAGTTTTCAAATTCCATGGGAGCTGCTTGTTTTATTTTGTTTAAAGCTCAATTGAGGTGAAATTGACATTTGGTGTGGCCGGCATGCAGTGTGGGTGCACGGGCAGACAGGTGTTGACCCGGACAGTCACAGGTGGACTCCTCCACCTGGGAACCTGCAGAGGTTCCTCGAGGGAGAGTTCCGGTCACAGCGTACACCTGAGTAGTCCACAGTTGGCCATCTGCCCTCAAGGCCACATGCTCAGTTCTGTCTCGATCTAAGCCAGAAAGTGCACTCTGGGGGACCACCAAGGGCCATCCCCTGGGGCATGCATGGAGCTTTGGTGTGGGCACTAAGTTCTTCTTGCCTGGAGGTCTTTTCTAGAAAGGTGTATCAAGGTATTAAATAACCAGCAGGTGTCTGTTTTGGGCAGAAGAAACTGGTTTCTTTCAGGCAGATGCAGCACAGACCCGGCAGGCCGCCGAAACCTGTCAGTTAGAGTTAGGTTAAAGTTAGCCGTGGCACACACCTCCCCCAGGTAAACAATGGTATATTTTCTGCAACGGACCGGAGATCAAGATCAGTCAGAGCTCACCGCTGAAGAGTTTCTAGGTAAAAGTTGTTGATTTGCAAAGAGAGAAACAGATTTTTTTTTTTTTTAAGTGCAGGAAACGGCTGTGTGGGTGTCAGTGATTGGGCCTCAGCCCCGCTGCGATAGTGGGATCCTGCGACCGGCCCCACCCTTGCCACTTCCTGCCAGCGCGGCCCTGCGTTGCGGTTTCTGCCTGCAGCGCCTGGTGACACCAGCCAGCGCACTTCCACCGCTAACCAGCCAGTCACCTTTAACCTCTCCCCAATTTAATGATTATTTTATTACTGCTAATGACCTTTTCACCTCCTAAACAAAGCTGCATAGGTGATGGTGATGAGCATGTCTTTTCGCCCCCTCCCCACAGTTGCACTAACGAACAGCTTTTACCTAAGTGACATGAGATCCAGTTTAACCAGCAGCTGTCCTGTTTGATTCGAGCAGCTCTCTCACCAAAAGAAGACAAAAGTCATTCTTCCCCTTGCAAACAAGCCCCTCCCGTACCTGTGGGTGGCATCCACCCAGGGTGGCCATGGGTTCTTGACCTCCCTGCTGGGGGTGCCACACAGGATGCAGCCACCGAGGAAGCCCTGAGGTCCTAAGTGCCGCCAGTTCTGCCGCTTCTCTGAAATGCCAGGCCAACATCAAAACCAGGGCTCAGTGACCTCTCCCCGTCATGTGCCCATGTGGGTTCCAAAACCTTTTGTTGATTGCACAAGATCCACTTTAAAAATGGCATCTCCATTTGAACCCTGCGGTTAGCACCTCAGCCTTGAACTTAACTACTTTAATTCCGTTCCCACGATGATCTCAGAGAGATAATCCGGTGGGTACATGTGAAATTCTACAATGGGACAAGTGGTTCCACCATCTTGAGGGGCCTGGAAAATTCTGGCACTTGCCTGCCAGCCAGGATGGGGAGGGGGTCCCAAGGAGCCTGAAATGGCCAACCAGGTGGAGTCCCTCTTTCTTGCCCACACCCCCATCCCCCAGCACTGCTGTGGTCAAGGAAGCTTCGGAGCTTCCGTCTGAGCCCTCTGGAAGGTCTGTCCTAGGGCTGGGTGGGACCCGCTGATGGTGCCAAGGAGCGGTCCCACTCTGAGAGGGAAGAATGTCAGCCTTGTATGTTTAAACTGACTGCAGGCAGAATGCCGTTTGGAGCACTTTCTGTTCTGTAAAGACCACTGAGTTTGAAAATAGAAGCATTTGCCTTCCTGGGCACACTGTACCCAGAGACGGATCCAGCGAGTGTCATGTGACTGGATTATCATCTGGCGTTCAGTGGGGTGCAAATGCTGGGGCCTGGGTGACTGCAGGGTGGGGTGCAGGCCCAGAGTGGCTGGGCTCCCACCCCAGCATCTGAGTATAGGTGTGAACAGATGGGAGCCATCACCCTGGGGACATCGGGTGTACCTGCCTCCAGGACACCTCAACCCCTTGCTTGGCAGAGGCTCCACCTGAGGGAGGTGAGGGCCAGGGCAGACGCCTCAGAAGGGGGCTCCGGCTGCGGCTCTGGGCACCGCCTCCCTGCTTTACTGTTGGGGTGAATATGGCCCCTCATCTTTCATCTCTCCCATTCAAAGCCCTGAGTCAGCGCCCCTTGCCTGCCACTGCTAACTGCAAAATATTACATGCACTCGGGCAACGGAGAATCTGGCCATAAAGACAGCAAAAGTGTCCCCCACCATGGGAGCTCCTGGTGGGCTCTGCGCCTCACTTCCTTCCCTCCCAGGAGCTCTTTTGGGTCCTTTCACGCACGACCCCTAACCAGCTCTCAGACTCGCTGCACGGCGTTCTCAGGGATCTTGTTACATGTGGGCAAGGCGCCTCCCTACCCTTTGCAGAGGTGGCATCTGCGACATTGGCACTCTCCGTAAGGAGGAACAAAACTGGGCCCCCTTGCTCCGTCAGGGCTCCCCGCGCCTGGCTCATGTATAGATAGCATCTCTCCCTGGAAATCCCCCCAGAGGATGGGGCTGACACCCAGGGGTGTTCACGCAGGGTATGTCAAAGGTGCCCGCCAGAGAACAAATGCAATTTTTCAAAGCAGCCAGAATTGTGACACCTGCCAGTCTGTATTATTTTTGTCATGAAGACTGGCTTGTGATTTGTAAATTCATTTCCAAATCACGTACCCCACCCTACACACACACACACACACACACACACACACACACCCCTTTTTTTCTTCCAGGGCTGGTGCAGCCCTTGCCTGGCAGGTTTTATGTAAATGTCATAGGAGCCTTTTGTGGTAACCTCTAGAAAATTGTTATTTCTCACTTCAAATGATATTTGCCTTTTGAGGACCCCAAAGCACGGCACCTTTTCCACCCTTTCTTCTTCTTTTAGTGGCAAGATGAGGCCGCAGCCATCGGGTTCAACAGCCCCCTGCCCACCTCACACACCTCACAGTGCAGGAAAACACACTGGGCAGCAGTGGCTCATAGTAAATATTTGTTCAGCTTTTCTCAACAGTTCAGAACCAAACCTCATCCTGTTCCCTTCAATGCATGAAGCAGATTTTCTCAAAATTCGGTAAATATTTTTAGTGGAAAATCTCAACACTGCGATCGCAGGGACCTCAGATTCTTATCTCCCAGGGCTGTGCTGCTTGCTTTGATCTAAGGCAGAGTGCGCGCGGGGCTGGTGCCTGCAGGACTCCCAGCCTGCAGGTCCCTTACGTGGTCCTGTGTGTCATATTGTAAAAAACGAACTCCCCTCACGTGTCTTAGATGGGAGCCAGAGGAAGACGTTGACTTGTGTTGGGGAAAAGCACTCTTTTTCAAGACAAGTCCCTGAGCAGTGATGAATTTTAGAACCTATACTGTTTTCTTTCTCCCCTCTCCCCACAGCTAAGCTTTTTTTCTGGCAGGATGGGGAGGGAGGAATAAGACATGTCAGTGGCCTTGGATGAGCTCTGCTGGAGTGGTGCCCCACCCAGGCCACTGCTCTCCTATGTAGTGTGACTCTCAGAAGCCTGGCAGTTGTATGGGCATCTGTGTTGTGTGGGATGAATGACAGTTGTGGTTGTGTGGGATCACCTATTGTGTAGGGTGAATGACAGTTGCGTAGGTGTCTGTGTTGTGTAGGGTGAATGATGGTTTTGTGGGATCACCTGTTGTGTAGGGTGAATGACAGTTAGGTGGGTGTCTGTGTTGTGTAGGGTGAATGATGGTTTTGTGGGATCACCTGTTGTGTAGGGTGAAAGACAGTTAGGTGGGTGTCTGTGTTGTGTAGGGTGAATGATGGTTGTGTGGGTACCACCTGTTGTGTGGAATGAATAACAGTCGTGTGGGTGTGCATGTTGTGCAGGATGAACGAGAGATGTGTGGGATCACCTGTTGTGTAGGGTGAATGACAGTTGTGTGGGTGTCTGTTCTGTAGGATGAATGGCAATTGTGTGGGCATCCTCTGTTGTGTAGGATGAATGAGAGTTGTGAGTGTCCATATTGTGCAGGATGAATGACAGTTGTGTGGCCATCTCCTGTCATGTAGGATCAATGATGCTTGTGTGTGTGTGTCTCCTGTTGTGTAGGATCAATGATGATTGTGTGTGTGTGTCCACTGTTGTGTAGGATCAATGATGCTTGTGTGTGTCCCGTTGTGTAAGATCAATGATGGTTGTGTGTATGTGTCCACTGCTGTGTAGGATGAGTGACAGTTGTGTGATCGTTCTGTGTTGTATAGGATAATAGCGAAGGTGGGCAGCTTCCCTGACCACAAACCCTTGTTTTGTATTTTTTTGTTTTCTTTTTGTTTTTGTATTTATCTCTCATCTACAGAACTGCATTTTCCAAGTACAGCACTGAACTGAACTGTATAAATAGAACCTAGCCAGTGTCAAACTGTATAAATAGAACCTAGGCAGGATCAAACACACACACACACACACACACACACACACACACACACTCTCTCTCTCTCTCTCTCTCTCATGTTTATTTCTAATATTTTTATTAATCAGATTGATTGAGACCCTACCTTACCCGAACCTTTTATTCTCCTCCTAAGCAAAAAATTTAAACCAAGAGAGTTTCCTTTCCGATGTTTTTATAGCATTCACCGTTTTTAGGGTTTGCAATTGTATATTTCTATTCAATTTTTTGTTTGTTTGTTTGTTTTTTGTTTTTTGGGTTCTTTTTTTTTTTTGCACCCAGCTCTTGAGGATGCTTTTAAGCGGAGGGCTTCTGCAAAGCAAGATAGAAAAGTCAGAACCTTGAAAAACTTTGCTGACCAAGAACGCTGGTGCAGCAGAGCCAGTCCCATCACAGCCCCGATTCCGGGTGCTAGGGGCGTGCGCAGCCTCAAGAAGAAGCTTGAGAAATAGGAGAATTAAAGATACTTCTATCAGGGTGGAGCCGGCCACCAAGTTTTTTTTTTTTTTTTTAACAGTACACACTGTGGTAAACCATTTGGTTCATATTGTTTTTGCTAAAGTCAGTCCTGTGTGTGGTTTCGGTACACCGCTTGGGTAACTGTTGAAACTGCTGTGGTTTGAAAATAAGTTCTATTTTGCCTTTTCTTCAATCTTGTATCCCTTGCCCCCTGTTAATGAAGTCTCCCTGCGGTAGGCAGTCAGCACACCCGAGAGGGTCTTTAACTTCATTTGTCTTTATTCACTGCCGTCTGCTGTGGTCCCCGGTAGTTCCCGCTGCAAATATCTAGGATCGATGGTATCCAACCAGGTGCCAGGATGATACCTGGCACCTGGTTTAATGCCATCATTCCCAGATGTTTCTATACCAACTTTTTTGGGTTTTGTTTTCATGATTTCCATCCCCTTTTCTGAAATGCGCATCAGTAAAGCTCTCTCCTTACTCATGTTTTCTGGAGCCATGAAAAAGTATAAAACCCTGGCGTGGGTGCCCGTGGCAGCTTTTGCTTCAGGGCCTGGAGGCAGATTAAAGTTACTTTGTCACGTTTGAGATAAGCTATACCTCACAAAATCGGAAAAAACGATTAAGGAGTTAGCAGAAGTGGTTACATAAAAGCAGGAACTAGACCTAGAAGGTTTGAAAAATACAGCCGCTAAAAATAAATCGCTGAGCAAAAGTGGGAAGTTTGGGCCGAGGGCAGTGGCCCTGCTGTGATGCTGGGGGCTTTCTTTGCTCAAAGCCTCCGGTCATCAGCAAGGTCGAGAGCTGGACCGGGCGCTCGGCTGACCTCGCACGTGTCAGGTCCAAAATCGCCTCTCTTGCCAAAGCACAAACACTAACAACTGAGAAAAAAACCGTTGTTGTTGTTGTTGATTTTCCTTCTGAAAACAAGAGGCCAGCAGTTGATGTGCCCTGGTTTCATGTTACCGTAGTCATGATTTCTAAATAACAACGGTTTCGGCAACAGAGCAAAACCAGGCACAGGCAGTTCTTGGTGTGAACGAAGCTTTTCATCTCTCCAAACATCTCTTTGCGCATCAGAAACCTCAGCTTGAAATGGTAGCAGGCAGAATTCTTAACCACTCCTCCCAAAAACCAATTTCTTTTTTTTAAACCCCCCAAACCAAGGGAGGAAGATCTTCATTGAAAAGAAGAAGAAAAGCAGCTCAAAAATGACTGCTTTATTTGAACCTTCTGTACTGTGGCGGTCGCTCTTGGGGGCCCGGCTGGGGCGTCCTCCTTTTACACCGCCCTCCACATACTTGCAGATCTGCCTCAGGTGATCATTCCCTGCAGGAATGGCTTCCAGAAATCAAGCAATGTCCACTCTGGACTTGCTGCCCGTCCCAGGGGGCTACACCGTGTCCTGGGACTTTGAGCTTCTCCCCTGGAAACACTTACTGTTTCCTCTGCTAGAATCTTGCCATTTGATCCATATCACATAGGTATTCGAGGAAAAATCAAACACCCAAGCATGTACAGTAACATTGCTGTTTCCTGCAAACCAGAAAGGGCAGATGCCTTTATTCCCTTCTCGCTCCCCAGGGTGTTGCTCCAAAGGGCCCCAGGTCCCTGGAGACCCATGGAATCTGTAACAGGCAGCTGTAACAGCCCCCAGCCCGGGAGCTGCGGGCTGGGCCAGATCACCCTGCTCTCTGCAGCCCCCGGGGAGGTCGGGGGTAGGAGGAGGCCACAGTAGAGCTGAAGGTGGGAGGGGCATCTGGGGATAGAGAAAAGGAGACACCTAGAAAGCTCGGGTGTGGGGACTTCCCTGAGAGGGCAGGCGTTGTTGGAAGGAGAGGGGCCACATTCCTATCCTGATTCACCAGGACCTCCTGAAGCCCACTGTGTGCCGAGCCCTGGGCTGGAGGGCACCAGGGACATGGGGTGGTATTGGCTGACATTTGTGGTATGCTGAGCCCGCTTTTCACAGAGCTGACCCTCGGCCATGCCAGAGGCCAGTGCCACGGGAAGCAGAGTGGTGAGGGACCCTGGGGGAAGGGGGGCTTTCCCATGGAGGGAGAGGCTCGGCAGAAGCAGGCAGGGGCTCGAGGGACTGGCTGAGGTCACTGTCCCTATCCCCTGCAAACCCACAGGCTGGGGTGCAGGACACTGTCACACTGTCCCCCAGGGGGCCCCTGCCAGTGGCTTTGGTGGCTCCCTGCTCACACTTGCTCTATCTCAGCCTAAACAGCAGACAGGATTGTCCCGCAGTTCAAGAGGTTCAAAGTCCAAGATCAAGGCGTCAGTGGGGTTGGTTTCTTCTGAGGCCTCTCCTTGGCCTGGTGCATCTTCACATGGCTGTTCTGTGTGTAGATCTGTGTCCTAAGCTCTTTCAGTGAAGACAGTCATTGATCCTTTGACTTCATTTTAACTCAGTTACCCCTTTAAATATGCTATCTTCAAGTATGGTCATATTCTAAGGCACAGGGGTTAGGACTTGAACATATGAACAATTGCTGGGGAGACACAGCCCTTTGTTTGGATTAAGAAACAGGCTGAGGGGGGTGGCCGCCATGTCCCACACCGTCTTCCAGGGCCACTCCCCCCCAGGGCTTGGCTGCAGAGCTGAACACAGGCATGATGGGGAAGGGGCTGCCATTTCTTCCCTGAGAAGGCCACCGCCTGTGATGGCATTCCAGTTGGGAGTGCCTTCCAGGCAGAGGGACAAGGCATAGCCAGGAAAGAAGCCCTGGGTTTGGGGGTTCCTGGGGAAGGAGGTGCCACCTGGACAAGACTGGGGTGTCATCCCCAAGCGGGAGAAGCCCTCAAGCAGTCTGGGCAGGGCGCTGGGGCCCGCCTGTGTTAAGAGGCCACTTTGCTGGGTGGGTTTGGCTCACAGGGAAGGGAGCCGAGCTGGTGGGCAGCCAATAGGGAGACGAGGCTTCTAGGGATGGGAGGGTGGAGGTGAGGGGCCCTCGCCCACCCTCCATCCTGCTCAGGAGCCCTAGGGAGCCCCCTCTGCTCCAGTGGACAGCCTGGGGCTCACAGGAGGCTGGGCAGGCCTCACTTGACCCCCTCCCGCCTGCCCGTCCCTTAGGAGAGGGAACAGGGCAACTCCGGGAGACCCGGCAGCAAGGCCTTGGCTTACCATTGGCTCATGCCTGGGACCAGGAGTGGCCCTGCATGGGAGGCGGTCTCGAGGTGGGGGTGTGAGGCAGTTCCTCAAGGCCAGTGGAACCAGCCCAGGGGCTGCGGGCTGGGCCAGATCACCCTGCTCTCTGCAGCCCCGGGGAGGTCAGGGGTAGGAGGAGGCCATAGTAGAGCTGAAGGTGGGAGAGGCATCTGGGGATAGAGAAAGGGAGACACCTAGAAAGCTCGGGTGTGGGGACTTCCCTGAGAGGGCAGGTGTTGTTGGAAGGAGAGGGGCCACATTCCTGACGTGGGCTGGGCACTGCCCCTCTAGGGAAGGGTCTCCAGCATGGTTTGCCCACAAGTTTTGGCAAAGATAGGCCCCTTCCAGATCCCAGGGCCCCCTTTGCTAACTGGGCCTTGGGGCTGACAGTGAATTGATTTGAGGCCACAGGAGGAGACTGATACCAGGCCTCGACCTCCCCTCTTTCTCATCCATGTGAGTCCTAATAGAGCCCAGGACAGTTCGCCCTCCAACCCTGAGGAGGAGCCTCTTAGATGGACTCACACAGACAAGGAGTCTGGAAGGATCTCCCGCAGCTGGTGGCCAGAGGTCAGCTAAGGATGCGACGGCAACCCTGGTGGAACCCTGTGCGACAGGCGGAGGTGGACAGGCAGGCCACAAGGGTGGGCTGCCGGGGAGTTTGTCTCCGAGTCCTTCTGTGCAAACCGTGGGAAGGAAGACTGTTTTTCCTTGAATATACAAAAAGAAAGCAGCAGTCCTTATGCTGGCCCAGAACTGCCGGTTGAGAGAAAAGTGAATTTCCGTTTCCAGAAGTAGGGCTACAGGCAAGGGGGGGCTACAGGCCAGGTTCTCACTGACCCATGCTGGGCACGGCGGTGCAGGACACTGAGTGGGAGCAGACTCCTGGGACCCCAGGAATGTCACCTTGTTTGGCACTCTTCTTCTCATTTCCACTTCACAGATAAGGAAACCGAGGCCAGCTGGGAGGAGGCACTTTCCCTTGCCGAGGCCCAGAGCTAAAGGCGGCAGATGGGGGCTGTAGCTCCGGAGCCCACAAGGACACCTGGGGCCTCAAAAATGAGGCCTGGGATGGCTGATCTGCTGGGGGAACAGAGGGAACGGCTTTAGATCTGGGCATGGAGAGGGACCAAGGCTGGCCTGTGTGGGCTCGTTCTACTGGATGAGGAAGGCACGTGTCCCGGTTTCAGGTGGTGGGTGGGGCAGGTGTGGCTGGAAGTGCAGCCAGAGATCCAAGGTCAACCCTGGAGGGACAGGCAGTTCCTGGTTTCTTCTAAACATTAGCTTCGAAACTTCCAGAGTTAACACAGTGGAATCGTGTTGCATATTATTGAGCTTCCAGTCTGGGGTGCTGCGTGGACCACATTGAATGCCCAGGGACTCCATTGGGCAGATAGAGGGGTGTCAGGAGCATGGAGTCAGCCCGGCTGGCCTGCCAACTGCAGCTGCTAGAAGGCCCATCAGGTGGGACCTCCCGTCACCAAGCAGATCTTAACAGGCCTCTGCTTCTTGGTGGAGTGTTCTGGTACATTGGCAGGACGCATTGGGAAAAGCTACCTGTCCTGAGGCCATGTCCCCCACACAGTCTCATTTTCCTCCACTTCTGAACACTTCTCTCCCGCTTCCCTGTCAAGATATACCTTGCTGGGACTGGGCATCCTGGAGTTCCCTGCTTGGCAGAAGCCCAGAAAGGCCCCGATAAACCCTGCCCCTTGGAGCCACCAACACCAGAGGGACAGAAGTGGGGGCTAAAAAAGAACTTAAGGCCAGGTGCAGTGGCTCATGCCTGTAATCCCAGCACTTTGGGAGGCTGAGGCGGGCAGATGACTTGAGGCCAGGAGTTCAAGGCTAGCCTGGGCAACATGGCAAAATCCCGTCTCTACTAAAAATACAAAAATTAGCCACACATGGTGGCTCATGCCTGTAGGAGGCTGAGGTGGGAGGATCACTTGAGCCCTGGAGGCCAAGGCCGCAATGAGCCATGATTGCACCACTGCATTTCAGCCCAGGTGACAGAGCGAGACGACTCCGTCTCCAAAAAAAAAAAAAAAAGAACTTAAACCTCAAAACCTCAGCATGGCAGAGCTGCTGTGTGCAGACCCTTATAACTAACACGCCTAATAACCATACCACGTTGTGAAACTAATCCCTCCTTTTCATTTGCAAGTAACTCTCCCCCCACTTTTTTTTTGTTTTACTGTTAGAAGCTTGCAGTGTATTTTTCTGCTCAGCCATGATTTTTTAAATTAGTATGTTAATAAATGCGTTGCCATGCTAAAATGAATCTGTTTGAAACGTACCTGCATGCAAACTATTCTAGGACAACTCAAGTTTTAGCTGCTCTGTGTGTGTTGTGTGTGGGAGTCATCTGAAGTGTTTTTCCTGTGTTGTTCACAACCCGTTAAGCCCCTGGGATAAAGCTGATTATAACTGGGATTCCCCAGGGTACCTCCGTCCAGCCTGTTAGCCAAGTTCCAAGCTCTTCCCAGAGAAGCGTCCCGGGCTTGTGCCCACCAGCATTCTGCTTTGTCCGGGTGAGTAACTCGTGTTTCTTTCTTTTTCCTTTTTTTTCTCCTAAACTTTCCAGGTAAAAGTACACCTGTAAGCCAGCTTGGTTCCGCAGACTTTCCCGAGGCCCCCGATCCATTCCAGCCACTCGGGGCTGACAGCGGCGACCCGTTCCAAAGTAAAAAGGGGTTTGGGGACCCGTTTAGTGGAAAAGACCCATTTGTCCCCTCCTCTGCAGCTAAACCTTCTAAGGCCTCTGCCTCGGGCTTTGCAGACTTCACCTCTGTAAGTTGAGTCCTCCGCCTCCGGGCCACCCTCCTCCCTTCCATTTGCAGCTTCCCTGGGATTTTTGTCTCCTTTTAAAGGCAAACCTTCCAGCTTCTTTAGCCTCTTGGTACCTCACACTCTCTGTCCCTCGCGTTATTTATTCTACACTGCCACTTCTGTAAGAAAAACAGTTTCTCAATAAAAAAAAAAAGAGCCGCGATTTGGATGCTCTATCATAAGGGCACGTTTTCTTCCAGCAGGGAGGCGGGACCTATCTGTCCTTCACGGTAGATTCTTTGTATTCTTTGTATTATTTCTGTCGCACTGAGGCTGTTGTGTTCACTGGTTTTTGGAAGCGAAGATGTCAAACACTTCCGAAGTACGAAAAGAAGATTGCAAAAGTTACATTAGAGTTCTGCTGTCCCCCAAAAGCCCTTTCTTTGTGCACAAGTTCTCACAGTCCCGCCCCATGCATTTTGTGCCACAAGTACAAATTGAAGGACTTTAGGCAGATTGCAGCAGGGAAGAGCAATTTGAAGTTTTTTTTTTAAAGCTTTTAAATTTCAGTTACCAGCTCCAATGAAAAAAGAAATCCAGTCTAGAACAGCCACTCTGAAAGCCAAAACAAAAAGAGCTCAAAAAAGCTGTTGAGCAAAGTTAAGTGCCTTTTCAGAAGCACATCCCGGGATTTTGAAAGCCTGGCTTTGTTTTTCTCTGTGTGAAAAAATATTCAAGATTGTAACATGCCGTCGCTTCAAGGAGTTTTTAGTAGCTTCCTTGATACGTGAAAATCTTGTTCTCTGAAAGCTTCAGGTGTTGTCTTCCCAGAATTGGTTTCACTGTATGTGACGCACTCGCTTTCTTCCTTTGGGCTTGTTAGTTCCTTCATCATTAGGTGTGAGACGTGTTATTTATAGACGCTTCGACTCCTGGGATGGCTCTTTGAACACAAGCCCTGCCATGTCAATGCACAGAAAGCACCCGATTTGTTTCTGGGCCGTCTTGATGATCTCTACCGTGCACAGCTATCCTATGGCTTATTTATCAATTTATTTATTGTAGTGACAAGGTCTCGCTGTGTTGCCCAGGCTGGTCTGCATTGGCGCGATCAGAGCTCACTTGTAACCTCGAATTCCTGGGCTCAAGCGATCCTCCTGTCTTGGCCTCCTGAGTAGCTGGGACGACAGGCGTGCAACACCACGCAAGGCTAATTTTTAATTTTTTTTTGTAGAGATAGGGTCTTGCTGTGTTGCCTGGGCTGGTCTGGAACTCCTGGCCTCAAGCAATCCTCCCACCTTGAAGTACTGGGGTTACACGTGACTGGCCCGTGTGGCTTATTTAAATCGCCCAAGACCCCGACCTGTTTCTGGCTCTTGGTGACCTATAAATATTTTACAACTGCAGTGAGTTTGATTTTGTTGACCCTAGATGTGCACTGGGGGTCTATACAAAATGGTGACATTGTTAATAAAAGCCAGAAACAAAACCTGCTTTATCTAGAGTTTCTTGAATAGCCCTTCATTTATTTTCTGGTGGAAAAATATTAAATGCTGATTTAAAAAAAAAAAAAACAGAACTCTTCACACATGACTCAGGTACTCTGTCTTGGGTAGGGAAGAGTTAGGTAAGTGGGGTGAACGGCAGCTTGAAGAAATGACTGTTCTCTTTCTGAAAGTCATAGTTCTATTTCCTGTGACCCCAACCCCCAAAGAGCTCGTTTTTTCGAAAAAGCATAAAAAAAAAAAAAACAAAACACCCAAGGTTTCAAGGTATCATTTGGCTTAGCATTTCTGGTAGTTCCAGAACAATTGTTAACTTCAGTTTTAAAATAGTGCCAGCCATTTTATCACCTTCATCTCCTGGTGGGAAAGCAAATTCCACCCAGGCCTGGGTGCAGCCCTGCTGTTTTCTGTTTGTTTGTTTTTTTTCCCTAATTTTTTGGTTTTTATATTTTCAGAGCTGAGTCTTGCTCTGTTGCCCAGGCTGGGTGCAGTGGTGCAGTCACAGCTTCACTGCAGCCTTGACCTCCTGGGCTCAAGCAATTGTCCTGCCTCAGCCTCCCATGTAGCTGGGACCTCAGGTGTGCACCACCACATCTGGCTAATTTTAAAATGTTTTAATAGAGACAAGGTCTCACTTTACTTGTCTCTGGTCTTTGAACCCAGTCTGGTCTTTGAACTCTGGGCTCAAATGATCCTCCTGCTTCAGGCTCCCAAAGTGTTGGGATTACAGGCATGAGCCCCTGCGCCTGACCTGTTTTCTGTTTAAAATCACTTTTCCCACTGCAAATACCCCGGTTTTTTCCAGAGGAAATTATCAGATAATGTACTTCAGCCACTCTGAAGGGATGGTGTGAGTGAAAACAGGACCCTTAATTGTTTTTGTTTGTCCCTTTGGGTCGTATCATTGTCTAAAATCATCCATAACCAGCTCTCCTCTGGGGACTCCAGATGACGTCTCTCCATGTTCACAGCATTCGGGGGCTCAGCCGATCGGCTGGTGGTTTCTAGGTTCACTGGATCTTGACTATTTGTGCTAACTTAGAAGAGGGCACAGCTGCTTCCTCTGGTTTGAATGATTCCACTTCCCTGAGCAAATGCCAAGAGGGCTGTCGGGCTGTCTGACTGCCCGGCAGATGGGCAGCGTGACTCTTCTCAGCGTGGACGTTCTGAGACTGCTGTTCAGGGCACAGTTTTACCTGTGCAGGAGCAGCCCAGTCCACGCTGGCAGTCAGGGGGGCCCAGGTCACCCGCACCTCACTTGTGGAGGTGGTGCCCCGGCTGTGCCTCTCCAGAACCCTCTAATTTACAAGCCCCAAATTTCCATCAATGGGTTATTTGTGTGTGTGGCTGTTCCCGGGAAACCTCTTCCTCTCTGGTATTTCTTTAAAAGCAGGCCTTTCTGTCTCAGGCAAATGTGTGTATTAGGAAGTGGCATTTCTAGGTTAGCAGAACGGTTCTTTTGGAAGTTCGCATTAAGAGCAGTGCAAATACCAGATCAGGTAGGCCGTGCTTTGAATTATTGAAGGAGTTGGATGCAATTTCAATGTCAGAGTAAGTGAATGAATGGGAAGTGGCTAGGTGTGTCCTGCACATGGTGGGGTGGAAGTGCCATCAGATGCCTTGGAGTGCCAGTGTCCTTTCCTAGTGAGGACAGGTGCCGGGCGCCTCCCGGGGCCATCCCATGGCCCAACATGCCGAGCTGTCTGAACTGCGGATTTCCAAGAGGCTGCTGAAATGAACCACTTATTTGCTTTTGAAAATGAGGCCGGGCGCGGTGGCTCACGCTTGTAATCCCAGCACTTTGGGAGGCCGAGGCGGGCGGATCACGAGGTCAGGAGATCGAGACCACGGTGAAACCCCGTCTCTACTAAAAAATACAAAAAATTAGCCGGGCGCGGTGGCGGGCGCCTGTAGTCCCAGCTACTCGGAGGCTGAGGCAGGAGAATGGCGTGAACCCGGGAGGCGGAGCTTGCAGTGAGCGGAGATTGCGCCACTGCACTCCAGCCCGGGCGACAGAGCGAGACTCTGTCTCAAAAAAAAAAAAAAAAAAAAAAAAAAAAAAAAAAAAAGAAAATGAACCGCATCCTGAGTGGGCAGGCCTCGGCGAGGATGGTGTCCCGCCCCTATGGTGTCTTGGTTCCATGGTAATGCCAGAGAGAAGCAGAAATCAGAGCCAGTGTGTTTCCCAGCCACTATTGGTTTTGCATCGGCCACACCCACAGGCATCCAGATTCTGGCCTGTGTGACCCACCCAGATACGAGAACTAGAAGGTGGCGCCCTCCAGGGCTAAGACAGCAGACACAGAGGGAGCTGCGGAGTCCCCTTTCAGGAGAGCTCTCCCAGGCCTCACAGCGCAGCGTGCCTCCTAAGTGCATGCAGACCTCACCAATGCAAGTCTCCGTAGTGGATTCATGAGCTGACCTTGAACCAGTCGACTCTGAAGGCACTGGGAACTTTCCTACTGACAGCTTTCATTTGGAAACACAGACCCCCTCAAGGGAAGGCGCTTCAGTGACACTCTGTGACACGGGGGCTCAGCGGGGCCAGAGAAGGCCAGGGGACTGTGGTTCAGATCCAGCCGGCCGGTTACTTGGCCATTCCAGGCTTTGATTTGGATCGGGGCGAACATTACCATCAGCTCCCACCCACCCTGTCCTCAAGGCTGGTGGAGGGTGAGGTCCCTGTCAGCCGCGCTGTCTCCCTCCCGCTGTTGTCAGCAGCACCATGGAATAATTTCCACCCACACTTGTTGTTTTTTCCTTGTTTTTCTCCCCATGAGGTGTTGGAAAATTCCCCAAACTGGGGCGGGGGGACGCTTATCTGTGCCCGTGGCAGTGACACAATGGCGGGGAGGGAGTCCGACGTGGAGACTCATCAGACCCCCCAAGTGTTTAGCTGGGCAGTGCCTCTTTAAGAAGTCAAGACTCAGCCCTTCCTCCCAGTGACATCTTTTCTTGATACTGACACTCTGCCTGTCCCCCATCTGGGTCCTGAGGCCAGCTAGAGGGAGGCCTCCAGGGCTCCGCATCCCCCTCACTGCCACATCTACCATCCAACCAGGTTCCTTGCATGTACCGGCTCCTGCACCTGGCCCAGTCCCGCCAGCCCTGCCATCTGGCCCTCGTCTCTCCTGCTTCCCGCTCATGCCACCATCAAGCCGTGAAATACCAGACGCTGCCAACCTGATCCCCAAACTCGCTTGCCCACGGAGCCTCCACGGGGAAATTCCAGCTCCTTTCTGGGGCCTACGAGCCCCTCCTCAGTCTGGCTTATCCCACCCCACGCTTTGTCCTGGTGACCCCAAGGTCGGGCACTGAGCCTCACACCCAGAACCTCGCAGGGACACGTCCTCCCTGTCAGTTTCAGCTGGTATCCTGCTCCCCACAGGCCTGGGGGTGGGAAAAAGTCTAGAGTGTGAGCCACCCCTTCCATGGCCTCAGTGTCCCCAGCTGTCAGAGGGATGAGATGACAGCGGGCCCACCCCTAGGTTGTCATGCAGACCTATTGCTGCGTGTGGTGGAGAGGCCGTGAGTGTTCCTGTGTGCTTCCTTCCCCCACCCTCCTGGGGGAGTCTGCAGGGCCCTCCTCGAGAGCCTGGGTGCTTGGGTCCTGGATCATTCTGGGATTGTTTGTATATTTCTGCTCCCAAGGGCGCCTGGGGAAGAGCCACTGCGCATGTTATCTTTGGTGTTACTCCAGTGTTGAGCAGAGAGCTGGTCAGAGGCAGTGCATCACAGAGAGATGTTAATAAGCGAATCCTTTGAATCCCTAAGCGGCAGCAGCTTTCCTGAGGGGCCCGATGATGCCAGTGACCTCTCAGGGAAGTCTGTGACATGGGGACCCACCCTGGGGGAGGAGCTTGTGGGATGTGGCTTTTCTTTTCATGACTAAAGTACTTTGAGTTGTTTGAAATCACCTATCTCAGCATCAAGATGGTTTTCTCCCTTTTTTAAGTTTTTATTTTAACTGAACATTTTAGAAAAACACCCCAAGGATAAAAACTCGACTAAATGGCAGTGTAAATGCCACACCTTTTGTCAGCGTTCTGGGAGAAATTGACCCTCAGAGCCGGGTGCAGTGGCTCACGCCTGTAATCCCAGCACTTTGGGAGGCTGAGGCGGGTGGATCACAAGGTCAGGAGTTCAAGACCAGCCTAACCAACATGGTGAAACCCCGTCTCTACTAAACATACAAAAATTAGCCAGGCAGGGTAGCGCACGCCTGTAATCCCAGCTACTCAGGAGGCTGAGGCAGGAGAATCCCTTGAACCCGGGAGGCGGAGGTTGCAGTGAGCCGAGATAGTGCCACTGCACTCCAGCCTGGCGACAGAGCAAGACTCCATCTCAAAAAAAAAAAAAAAAAAACGAAAAAGAAAATGACCCTCAGAGGGACTCAGAGCTCTCTGGAGCATGGCCGGAGGTAGAAATACCGCATTCCCAGAGTGCAGAATTGTCTGCGCCGCGGGGCTTCAGAGCAATGCACGCTCCAACTTCCCCATCTTTGCACCTCTTGGCCACCAGCATCAAGGGCCCATCCTCACTTCTCTGCGTGGGGCGGGGTGGCTGGTTTCTTTGAGGCCCAGAGGTCACGGTTAAGGTCACACTCAATCACTTGCATCCCGTCCGTTCTGCTTTCCAGATGGGGGTCCTGAGACAGGCTCGCATGCCCATTGGGCCCAGCCAAGACACGCTTATCCCCTGCACATCGGACCCTCCGCTGGGCGGTGGGCAGGACCCTGCCCCCTCCCACGCATTCCCTGCCTCCCTCCAGCTTGCAGGTCCTAGCCCCAGGGCCACATCACCCACTCTCCGTTTTTCCTTTGCAGTTTGGCAATGAGGAGCAGCAGCTGGCGTGGGCCAAGCGGGAGAGCGAGAAGGCGGAACAGGAGAGGCTGGCGCGGCTGCGGCGGCAGGAGCAGGAGGACCTGGAACTGGCCATCGCGCTCAGCAAGGCTGACATGCCTGCCGCCTAGGCGAGGGCCATGTGTAGGCGGGACAGGGCACGGGCGGGTTCCAGAGAGGGGGCAGTGCAGATGTCTATATATACACACACACCGTCGCCACCGTACTCCAAGGACCGGGACTCGGGGGCTCGTTCAGGGTGAGCAGACTAGGCTGCAAGACCTGGAAAGGTCACATCTCCTGGGGAAGCCCTTACAGAGGCCTTGGCCACCACTTCTGCAGGTCCGTTTCTCCACTGTGCCATCCCCCCAGGGCTGACTGCCTCCCGCTCTTCTTCTGGGAACGAACACACAGCGGTCAGTCGAGGAGAGGAAGCACCCAGGGCTTCCCCGCCCCCTCCCTACTCGTAGCTGCAGACATCCCCGCCCGCCCTCCCACGCATCACTCAGACACTCCCCCAATGGTGTATGCACTCGTTGTATAAAATGAAGTTTGAATGATTAATATAAAATATTTTAATACAAAACAAGAGAAGCTTCTTTAATCTCTGTAAACATTGTTTTCCCTACATGGGTATCAGGAAGCAGATCAACCAGGTGGAACATTGCTCTTTAAATCTTAAGTTTTTACTTTTTTTTTTTGTAATTTTTTTTTAAAGAGATGAGATCTTGCCGTGTTGCCCAGGCTGGTCTCAAACTCCTTGACTCAAACAATTCTCCTGTGTCAGCATCCCAAAGTGCTGGGATTACAGGCGTGAGCCACCGAGCCCTGCCTATTTTTATGTTTTAACCAACTTTATTTTTTAGGACAGTTTTAAACCTGCAGAAAAATCACAAAGATACAAAGAGTTCCCATAAGCCCCTTAGACAACTTATCCTTAAAGAAATTTTTTTTTTGAAACAGGGTCTGAGCTCTGTTACCCAGGGTGGAGTGCAGTGGTATGATCTCAGCTCACTGCAACCTCCACTCCCCTGGGCTCAAGTGATCCTCCCACCTCAGCCTCCCAAAGGGCTGGGATTATAGACGTGTGCCACTGTGCCTGGCCAGTTTTAAATTTGCAGAAAGATCGCAAAGAAAATACGAAGGGTTCCCTTAAGCCCCTTAGAGAGTTTACCTTATTTTTAACATCTTACATTACACATTACTTACATCCCAATTAATGAACCAATACAGATTCATTATTATTAACTAGAGTCCACACTTTATTCAGAATTGCTCTGTTTTTTTGGCCGGGTGCGGTGGCTCATGCCTGTAATTCCAGCACTTTGGGAGGCTGAGGTGGAGCGGGGGATCACCTGAGGTCAGGAGTTCGAGACCAGCCTGGCCAACATAGTGAAACCCTGTCTCTACTAAAAAAACATAAAAATTAGCCGGGCGTGGTGGTGCACACCTGTAATCCCAGCTACTCAAGAGGCTGGGGCAGGAGAATCACTTGAAACTCAGGAGGTGGAGTTGCAGTGAGCCAATATCGCGCCATTGCACTCCAGCCCGGGCGACAAGAAAGACACCGTCTAAAAAAAAAAATGCAGGTAGGGCACGGTGGCTCACATCTGTAATCCCAGCCCTTTGGGAGGCCGAGGCAGGTGGATCATTTGAGGTCAGGAGTTCAAGACCAGCCTGGCCAACATGGTGAAACCCCATCTCTACTAAAAATACAAAAAAAATAGCTGGGTGGTAGTGGAGCATGCCTGTAATCCCAGCTACTAGGGAGGCTGATGCAGGAGAATCGCTTGAACCTGGGAGGTGGAGGTTATGGTGAGCCAAGATCGCACCTCTGCACTCCAGTCTGGGCCACAGAGTAAGACTCTGTCAAAAAAAAAAAGAAAAGAAAAAAAACTCTGTTTTTCCCCCTAATGTCATTTTTCTGTCCCAGGATCCCCTATGACATTCAGCCCTTACATCTCCTTAGAATTCTCTGGGCTGGGTGGAACCCCGCCTCTACTAAAAATACAAAAATTAGCCGGGCGCGGTGGCAGGCGCCTGTAATCCCAGCTACTCGGGAGGCTGAGACAGGAGAATCGCTTGAACCCAGGGGGCAGAGGTTGCAGCGAGCGGAGATCACACCGCTGCACTCCAGCCTGGGCGACAGAGTGAGACTCTTGTCTCGAGAAAAAAAAAAAAAAAGAATTATCTGGGCTGTGTGAGTTTCTCAAACATTGTGTGTTTTTGATGACAGTTACAAGGAGAACTGGTCAGGTGCTTTGTAGAATATCCCTCCACTGGGATTTGTCTGATGTTTTTGCCATGACTAGATGCGGAGCTGCACTTGGGGGAGGAAGACCACGGAGATGAAGTGTATTGACATCAAATCACATCAAAGAGCCATGTCATCAACATGACTTAGAAGGCTGTTGTTGACCTGGATCCACTGGACGTAGATTTATTTTTATTTAGTATTTTATTTTATTTTGGGACAGAGTTTTGCTCTTGTCACCCAAGCTGGAGTGCAATGGTGCTATCTCAGCTCACTGCAGCCTCCACCTCCCAAGTTCAAGCAATTCTCCTGTCTCAGCCTCCCGAGTAGCTGGAATTACAGGCATTAGGCACCATGCCTGGCTAATTTTTTGTATTTTTAGTAGAGATGGGGTTTTGCCATGTTGGCCAGGCTGGTCTCAAACTCCTGGCCTCAGGTAGATTTATTTTTAAAAAGCAGTTTTTCAACCTCAGATATTTTGTTACGTAGACTCGTCTCAGGGCAGTAATTAATGAGATTGAAAATACAGGGCCGGGCGCGGGGCCTCACGCCTGTAATCCCAGCACTTCGGGAGGCCGAGGCGGGTGGATCAAGAGGTCAGGAGACCGAGACCATCCTGGCCAACACAGTGAAACCCCGTCTGTACTAAAAATACAAAAGTTAGCTGGGTGTGGTGGTGGACACCTGTAATCCCAGCTACTCAGGAGGCTGAGGCAGGAGAGTGGCTTGAACCTGGGAGGCAGAAGTTGCAATGAGCCGAGATCATGCCACTGCACTCCAGCCTGGTGACAGAGCAAGACTCTGTCTCAAAAAAAAAAAAGGCCAGGATCAGTGGCTCATGCCTGTAATCCCAGCACTTTGGGAGGCCGAGGTGGGAGGATAACTTGAGGCCAGGAATTCAAGACCAGCTTGGCCAACATGGTGAAACCCCATCTCTACTAAAAATACAAAAAATTAGCTGGGTGTGGTGACAGGCACCTGTAATTCCAGCTACTCAGGAGGCTGAGACAAGGAGGATCGCTTGAACCCGGGAGGCAGAGGTTGCAGTGAGCCAAGATCGTGCCACTGCACTCTAGCCTGGACAACAGAGTGAGACTCTGTCTCCAAAAACAAAAAAAGAAAATCCTCAGGAAAAGGAAAAAATATTGGCCATCCATTAAGTGGAAGTGGATCATCATAAAGGTCTTCTTCCTCATCATCTTCCCATTGAGTAAGCCGAGGAGGAGGAGGAGGAAGGCTTGGTCTTGGGGTGGCAGAGGTGGAAGAAAATCCACATACAGGCAGGGCACAGTGGCTCATGCCCGTAATTCCAGCACTTCAGGAGGCTGAGGCGAGTGGATCACCTGAGGTCAGGAGTTTGAGACCAGCCTGGCCAACATGGTAAAACCCCGTCTCAACTAAAAATACAAAAAGTAGCTGGGCATCGTGGCAGATGCCTGTAATCCTAGCTACTCGGGAGGCTGAGGCAGGAGAATCACTTGAACCCGGGAGGCGGAGGTTGCAGTGAGCTGAGATCGTGCCACTGCACTCCAACCTGGGCAACAAGAGCAAAACTTGGGCTCAAAACAAAGAAAATCCGCATATGACTGAACCCACCCAGTTCAAACCTGTGTTGTTCAAGGGTCATCTATAAACCATAAACTGAAGTTTATGGTGGATTTGGGCGAATGTAGAGATTCCAAACCTTTGGTAATCCCCCTTTTCCAGGTTACAGACCCTCAAGGGGTCCCTGCAGTCCTGGAGACGAGGGTGTTGGGAGGGGACGTCTTCTTGGTTCCCATGGAATGGGCCTGCTTTGTGGATTGGGGCCTGGTGGGGCCTCGTGGGCTTTGTAACCTCTAAGATGCCCCTAATCTTCTCTGCAAAAATGAGCAGCTTCCTGAAAGTGGTCATGGCCGGAGGCAATTCCCAAGACTTCCTTCCTCCTGCAGGAAAACTCCAGAGTGAATCTGAAGGTCCCATGCCACGTGCTTCTGCCATGATAGATCTCTTTGGAGAAGGCGCTGAGTCACCTCTCTCCAGGGTAGTCACAGCTTTGGCACCATTTGAAGGAAGGTGAGGCTCACACTTTATATTTGGTTTGGGACTTCACAATTTTCACAGCGATTCAACTTCCATTATCTTGTTGGAAACTCAAAGCAACCTTGTAGATGAAGAGGGTGGATGTTAGCCCATTTTCCTGATGGGAAAACTGAGACTCATTCCCTGCAGTCATTTGCTCAGAGCTCGGAAGCCAGCCAGGGACGGAGGCTCGTTTTGCTGATTTGAGAAAATAATTGAGGGTTTCTTCGAAAACTTGAGGGTTTCTAGTTTCTTGTTGTCTTCTGCTTATTTGCATATTCACCGTACCCAGAAGAGGCAGGTGATGGCTCTTGATATCTTAGAAATGGAAAACCATGTATTGAATTAGGAGCTCTTACCCAGGGGATGGGATGTTTCTAGGAAAAGCAGTGAACCCCTGAGTGCATATTTGCCAGTTTTTTGTTTTTGTTCTTTTTTTTTTTTTTTTTTGAATCGGAGTCTTGCTTTGTCACCAGGCTGGAGTGCAGTGGCGTGATCTCAGCTCACTGCAACCTCTACCTCCCACGTTCAAGTGATTCTCCTGCCTCAGCCTCCCAAGTAGCTGGGACTACAGGCACGCGCCACCATGCCTGGCTAATTTTTGTATTTTTATTAGAGATGGGGTTTCACCATGTTGGCTAGGATGGTCTCGATCTCTTGACCTTGTGATTCACCCGCTTCAGCCTCTCAAAGTGCTGGGATTACAGGCATGAGCCACCGCACTCAGCCCTGGTTTGTTTTTTATCGTATGTGAGTTTGCAGAGTGTTCATAACTTTTTATCTTTTTTTTTCCCCTTTTTTTTAGAGATGGGGGTCTCGCTCTCTCACCCAGGCTGGAGTGCAGTGGTGCAATCATAGCTCACTGCAGCCTTGAACTCCTGGGCTCAAGTGATCCTCCTGCCTCAGCCTCCTGAGTAGCTGACCACATCCGGCTAATTTTTTTTTTTTTTTTGAGATGGAGTCTCGCTCTGTCACCCAGTCTGGAGTACAGTGGTGTGATCTTGGCTCACTGCAAGCTCCGCCTCCCGGGTTCATGCCATTCTCCTGCCTCAGCCTCCTGAGTAGCTGGGACTACAGGCGCCCGCCACTACTCTTGGCTAATCTTTTTGTATTTTTAGTAGAGACGGGGTTTCACCATGTTGGCCGGGATGGTCTTGATCTACTGACCTCTTGATCCGCCCACCTCAGCCTCACAAAGTGTTGGGATTACAGGTGTGAGCCCCCACACCCGGCCCTGGCTAATTTTTTTTAATTTTATTTTTATTTTTATAGAAACAGGGTCTCACTATGTTGGCCAGGCTTATCTCCAACTCCTGGCCCCGAGTGACCCTCCCGCCTCGGCCTCCCAAAGTGCTGCTGATTACAGGTGTGAGCCACTGTGCCCAGCCTCCATCTGATTTTTAAAGAGGTCCTCAGACCCCTTAAAAAGTTAGAAGCCGGTCTCAAATCCTGTTTCCTTCCTTTCCTGCTACACACACACACACACTCCCCTGCTGTGTAAATAACATCAAATCCACAAATCCATCCCCTCTCCCATTGGCAGTCTCTTCCACGGCAAAGGACACTCACGCCCTTTCCTGAAGAATAGAGTATCTAATTGGAACAAATGTATGATGAAAATTTCCAAACATAATAGTTGAAGAGAAAAGGATAGTAAACACCCCCACCCAGCGTCAACTGTCATCCAGATTTTCCACCTTTGCCACTTGGCTGTCTTCCTTTGCTCTGGAGAAGCGCTTTAGAGCAAGTTGGAGTCAGGATGCCATTTCGCCCACATGCCCTGAAGCGCACGTCACTGAGACATGTGGTGACTGACATGCTACGTATACTCCATGCCAAGGTCACGTCTGAGAAAATGAACAATGACCCCTCCTTCTAGCCATCAGATCTTTCAGATAAGAGGCAACTTTTGATTGTTTTTCAAATGGTTTCTTTCTCTCTTTTTTTTTTTTTTTTTTTTTTTTTTTTTTTTTTTTTTTGAGATGGAGCCTTGCTCTGTCACCTGGCTGGAGTGCAGTGGCGCGATCTCAGCTCACTGCAACCTCCGCCTCCCGGGTTCAAGTGATTCCCCTGCCTCAGCCTCCCAAGTAGCTGGGATTACAGGCACCTGCCACCATGCCCGGCTAATTTTTTGTATTTTAGCAGAGACGAGGTTTCACCATGTTGGCCAAGACGGTCTCGATCTCCTGACCTCGTGATCTGCCTGCCTTGGCCTCCCAAAGTGCTGGGATTAGAGGCGTGAGCCACTGCGCCCTGCCTTTTTTTTTTTTTTTTTTTTGAGACAAAGTCTCGCTCTTGTCACCCAGGCTGGAGTGCAGTGGAGTAATCTCTGCTCACTGTAACCTCTGCCTCCTGGGTTCAAGCAATTCTTCTGCCTCGGCCTCCCAATTAGCTGGGATTACAGGCACCTGCCACCACGCCCGGCTAATTTTTGTGTTTTTAGTAGAGACGGGGTTTCACTGTGTTGGCTAGGCTGGTCTCAAACTCCCAACCTCAGGTGATCCACCCGCCTTGGCCTCCCAAAGTGCTGGGATTACAGGCATGAGCCACTGCCCCCAGCCCTTTTTCAAGTAGTTTCGATCTAGGGTTGGTTGAATCAGCAGATACAGAAACCTCCAATACAGCAGGCAAGAGGCAACTTTTATTTTATTTTTATTTCTTTGTCTTTAGAGAAAGGGCCTTACTCTGTCACCCAGGCTGAAGTGCAGTGGTGCGATCATAGTTCACTGCATCCTCGACCTCCTGGGCTCAAGTGATCCTCCCACCTCAGCTGCCCAAGTAGCTGGGACTACAGGTGTGCACCACCATGCCCAGGTAATTAATTTTTTTTGTAGAGATGGGGTCTCGCTATGTTGCCCAGGCTAGTCTCAAACTCCTGGTCTAAAGCAGTCCTCCAGCTTCAGCCTCCCAAAGTGCTGGGATGACAGGCGTGAGCCAACACACCCATCTGAAAGAGGCAACTTTTTTTTTTTTTCTTTTGGAGACAGAGTCTCGCTGTGTCAGCCAGTCTGGAGTGCAGTGGCGTGATCCCAGCTCACTGCAACCTTCACATCCCGGGTATAAGTGATTCTCCTGCCTTACTTAGCCTCTTGAGCTGGAACTACAGGCACATACCACCATGCCCGGGTAATTTCTGTATTTTTTGGTAGAGATGGAGTTTTGCCATATTGCCCAGGCTGGTCTCGAACTCCTGACCTCAGGTGATCCACCTGCCTCGGCCTCCCAAAGTGCTGGGATTACAGGCGTGAGCTACTACACCTGGTCACAAGAGGCAACTTTTGACTGCAACCCCATTGTGTTTTGTCTCCCAGATTGTAAGGAGCCGTGTCCCCTTTGTGAGTACCCTCTATCTTCTCCGCATCCAACAACCCAGTTTGGACTGGTGTTCAACTGGAATTCAAGGGCCCACATTGCCCGGTCCAAGCCGTGTTTTGGAAAAGGATGACGAATGATCTACAGCCTCCTCTGAGTAAATGAAATCACATCTTCAAAGCCCATTTTATGTAAAAGGACATTCTCATCCTGGAACAGTTGTGGAAGGCTATTTTTAAAACTGTCAGGAAGCGTCTGGGAAACAAAGCAACTGCCTCTTGAAATAATGGAGTCAATATTTCTGCCTCTTATCAGATCAAGTTCCTTTGAAACATGCTACTTTTTTTTTTTTTTCAAAAATTTTCCCCAAAGTTACTAGGACCTGTACAAATTGTATCATGAGCTGTTTTTGGAAAAATATAAAAGGAAATGGAAATACGATGGTTATCGCAACCTTATTCCAAAGAGATGACGTGATGTGGGCTTGCCTGGGTAGAGTCGTGTTTACATTGAGTGGTCTTTATTTTTATTATTTTATTATTATTATTATTATTATTTTTTTTTTTTTTTGAGACGGAGACTTGCTCTGTCCCCCAGGCTGGAGTGCAGTGGCGCGATCTCGGCTCACTGCAAGGTCCGCCTCCCAGGTTCACGCCATTCTCCTGCCTCAGCCTCCCGAGTAGCTGGGACTACAGGCATCCGCCAACACGTCCAGCTAATTTTTTTTGTATTTTTAGTAGAGACAGGGTTTCACCGTGGTCTCGATCTCCCGACCTCGTGATCCGCCCGCCTTGGCCTCCCAAAGTGCTGGGATTACAAGCGTGAGCCACCGCGCCCGGCCTATTTTTATTATTTTATTATTATTATTATTTTGAGACAGTTTTGCTCTTGGTGCCTAGGCTGGGGTGCAACGGAGTGATCTTGGCTCCCTGCAACCTCCACCTCCCAGTTTCAAGCAATTCTCCTGCCTCAGCTCCCCGAGTAGCTGGAATTATAGGCGCCCGCCACCACGCCGGGCTGATTTTGTTTATTTTTAGTAAAGATGGGGTTTCACCATGTTGGCCAGGCTGGTCTCGAACACCTGACCTCAGGTGATCTGCCCACCTCAGCCTCACAAAGTGCTGGAATTGCAGGCATGAGCCACTGCACCCAGCCGAGTGGGTCTTTAAATATCACTCCTTGATTTGCTTTCTGGTTTGGTTTTGTTTTGGGGACAGGATCTTGCTCCATTGCCCAGGCTGGAGTGCAGTGGTGTGATCATAGCTCACTGGAGCCTTGACCTCCTGGGCTCAGGCCATCCTCCTACCTCAGCCTCCTGAGTAACTGGAACCACAGGCATGTGCCACCATGCCCAACTACTTTTTAAAAATTGACCAGGCACGGTGGCTCACACCTGTAATCCCAGCATTTTGGGAAGCCAAGACAGGTGAATCATGTGAGGTCAGGAGTTCAAGACCAGCCTGAC
Organism: Symphalangus syndactylus; assembly: GCF_028878055.3. Classification (NCBI taxonomy): domain Eukaryota; kingdom Metazoa; phylum Chordata; class Mammalia; order Primates; family Hylobatidae; genus Symphalangus; species Symphalangus syndactylus. The sequence continues at coordinate 42,474,594 of NC_072435.2, read as the reverse complement.
CAACACGGTGAAACCCCATCTCTACTGAAAATACAAAAAATTAGCCGGGCATGGTGGCGGGTGCCTGTAGTCCCAGCTACTCGGGAGGCTGAGGCAGGAGAATCGCTTGAATCGGGAGGCAAAGGTTGCAGTGAGCTGAGATGGCACCACTGCACTCCAGCCTGGGCAACAGGGTGAGACTCTGCCTCAAAAAAAAAAAAAAAAAATTGTTCATAGAGATGAGGTCTCTCTATGTTGCCCAGGCTGGTCTGGAACTCCTGGCCTCAAGCAATCCTCCTGCCTCAGCCTCCCAAAGTGCTGAGATTACAGGCGTGGCCACCGTACCCAGCCTGATTTCCTTTCTGACTGACGTGCAGGGGTGCTCTCTATTCATGACCTTGGACCTAACCTCTGTGCACCTCAGTTTTCTCATTTGACTAAGGAGGTTGGACCAGGCAACCAGTGAAGACTTTTCTTTTTTCCTTTTTTTTTTTTTTTTTTTTGAGACAGAGTGTCACTCTGTCACCCAGTGGCACAGTCTCGGCTCACTGCAACCTCCGCCTCCCGGGTTCAAGTGATTCTCCTGCCTCAGCCTCCCAAGTAGCTGGGATTACAGGCACCTGCCACCATGCCCGGCTAATTTTTGTATTTTTGGTAGAGACAGGGTTTCACCATGTTGGCCAGGCTGGTCTCAAACTGCTGACCTCAAGTGATCTGCCTGCCTTGGCCTCCCAAAGTGCTGGGATTACAGGTGTGAGCCACTGTGCCCAGCCCAGTGAAGACCTTTCTAGCTCTAAAAGCCTTTAAGATGATTATTCAAGTCTCTAAAAAGACATGTATTTTAGGATCTCAGATAATAAAAAAAGAAAAATTGAATAAACATTATCTTGTGAGCCTCATCTTTAAAATATTTTGCTTACTCTTGATAACCTTAATTTCATAGTTAAGGGGGAAATCCTAGTTCAAATAACACTAATATACAGGCCGGGCACAGTGGCTCATGCCTGTAATCCCAGCACTTTGGGAGGCTGAGGCAGAAGGATCACTTGAGGCCAGGAGTTCGAGGCTGAGGTGAGCTATGATGGCACCACTGCTCTCCAGCCTGGGCGACAGAGCAAGACCCCAACTCTAAAAACAACAAAAAACTCGCCTAATATAATGTCTCAATAATATATCAACAATGTGTAATTATATCAATATGTTATATATCAATAATATATCTCATAAACTTTTAAAACACCATTGCAAGAAACACTAGTTTAATAAATGAGCAATTCTGTGACTTTCCATTGTTATTCCTATATTAACCTTCACTTGGGAGAGAGAACACTTTCTGAGGCCAGAAACAAGGACTTTGAGATCCTGCTCTGTGATGAACATTATTTCTTTGTACTAAGGACAAAGGGCAGAATTTCCACTACGAGAGCCAAAAAAAGACTCAAGACAAGATGTAGCAATTGTTCAACTATAAACACACTTTTTAAAGGAAATGAGGATCCTGGTTCTAAGAGAACAATATGGTGGACCAGAACCCTGGTTTATTTTCCGGTTCGAGGTCCTGGAGCAAGATACCTGTGGCTTCTCTTCCCCTAAGGTAGACCAGAGAAGATATTGAAGCCATGGACAGGCAACACGCATCTTGGAAAAGGCACAGCCTAAAGTCAGAATTGGTGTGAAGACAGCTTCACCCCTGGAGAGTGTGACCTTGGGTTGCTCAAATCACTACTTGGAGTCCCCATTTTTCTTCATCTATAAAATAGAGGTCATTGGCCGGGCACGGTGGCTCATGCCTGTAATCCCAGCACTGTGGGAGGCCAAGGCAGGTGGATCACCTAAGGTCAGGAGTTCGAGATCAGGCTGGCCAACATGGTGAAACCCTGTCTCTACTAAAAATACAAAAATTAGCTGGGTGTGGTGGTGGGTGACTGTAATCCCAATTACTCAGGAGGCTGAGGTGGGAGAATTGCTTGAACCTGGGAGGCGGAGGCTGCAGTGAGCTGAGATCACACCACTGCACTCCAGCCTGGTCAAGACAGACTGAGACTCCGTCTCAAAAAAGAAAAAAAAAAAAAAATGGAGGTATAACAGCTATCCCTCAGGGCATATTCTAGATGTTCAAGTAAAGTGGTAGAAACAGTAGTAGTGGTTTTTTGTTTTGTTTTGTTTTGTTTTTTTGAGATGGAGTCTCATTCTGTTGCCCAGGCTGGAGTGCAGTGGCGTGATCTTGGATCACTGCAAGCTCTGCCTCCTGGGGTTCACGCCATTCTCCTGCCTCAGCCTCCTGAGTAGCTGGGACTACAAGTGCCTGCCACCATGCTCGGCTAATTTTTTGTATTTTTAGTAGAGACGGGGTTTCACTGTGTTAGTCAGGATGGTCTCAATCTCCTGACCTCATGATCCACCCACCTCAGCTTCCCAAAGTGCTGGGATTACAGGTGTGAGCCATCGCGCCCGGCCAGGTTTTTTTTTTTTTTTAATTAAAAATTTTTAATTATGGCCAAGCTCAGTGGCTCACACCTGTAATCCTAGCACTTTGGGTGGCCTAGGCGGGAGAGTCACTTGAGGCCAGAAGTTTGAGACCAGCCTGGCCAATCTGGAGAAACCCCGTCTCTACTAAAAATACAAGAATTAGTGGGGCGTGGTGGCACACACCTGTAATCCCAGCTGCTTGGGAGGCTGAGGCACGAAAATCACTTGAACCTGGGAGGTGGAGGTTGCAGTGAGCAAAGATTGTGCCACTGCGCTCCAGCCTGGGTGACAGAGCAAGACTCTCTCTCAAAAAAAAAAAAATTAATTATGATAAAAAACATGAAACTTACCATTTTAACCATTTAAAAATTTATTCGGCTGGGCGCGGTCGCTCACACCTGTAATCCCAGCATTTTGGGAGGCCGAGGCGGGCGGATCACGAGGTCAGGAGATCAAGACCATCCTGGCTAACACGGTGAAACACCATCTCTACTAAAAATACAAAACATTAGCCGAGTGTGGTGGCGGGCACCTGTAGTCCCAGCTACTTGGGAGTCTGAGGCAGGAGAATGGCGTGAACCCGGGAGGCGGAGCTTGCAGTGAGCCGAGATCGCACCACTGCACTCTAGCCTGGGTGAAAAAGCGAGACTCTGTCTCAAAAAAAAAAAAAAAAAAAAAAAAAGCATTTCATTTATTTTATTTTATGTATGTATTTATTTATTGAGACAAGGTCTCACTCTGTTGCCCAGGCTGGAGTGCAGTGGTGCGATCTCGGCTCACTGCAGCCTTCGCACCCCGGGCTCAAGTGATCCTCCCATTTCAGCCTTCTGAATAGCTGGGGCTATAGGCACGCAGCACCATGCCTGGCTAATTTTTGTATGTTTTCTAGAGATAGAGTCTCACTACATTGTGCAGGCTGGTCACAAACTCCTGAGCTCAAGGGATCCTCCCAAAGTGTTGGGGTTACAGGTGTGAGCCACCGTATCTGGCCTAAATTTATTTATAATTTATAAAACTTTTTATTCATTTTTTATTTTTTTAGAGACAGGGTGTCACTATGTTGCCCAGGCTGGATTCAAACTCCTAGGCTCAAGCAATCCTCCCGCCTCGGCCTCTGGGGTAACTGGGACTACAGATGCATGCCACTGTGTCCAGCTCCACTTTAACCACTTTTTAAAAAAAAGACACTTTTAAGTGCGTGATTCAGTAATGTTAAATATATTCACACCATTCTGCAACAGATCTCTAGAACTTTTTCATTTTGCGAAATTGACACTCTGTACCCATTGAGCAATTCCCCATAACCCCACTTCCGACTCCCAGCCAGTGGTACTGGTTTTTGTTATTAGTCATTCAGATGGGTATTATTCTTATTATTTTAGATGGAGTCTCACTCTGTCACCTGGGCTGTAGCGCAGTGGCACGATCTCAGCTCACTGTAACCTCTGCCTCCTGGGTTCAAGCAATTCTCCTGCCTCAGCCTCCCGAGTAGCTGGGATTACAGGTGCCCGCCACTATGCCCAGCTAATTTTTTTGTATTTTTAGTAGAGACGGGCTTTCACTATGTTGGCCAGGCTGGTCTCGAACTCCTGACCTTGTGATTTGCCCGCTTTGGCCTCCCAAAGTGCTGGGATTACAGGCTTGAGCCACCGCACCCGGCCCAGATGAGTATTATTAAAGCTGTGGTTACTATCCAGGGATTGCTTTGAGCTTTTAGAGCAGGGCCTGTATATTCTAGCTCTACTACCCAAGAACCGACTGAGGGGCAGCTCTGTCTGTATTAACTAAGCTACTATATTATTCCTCATTATAGGAATGGAATCTCATTGTAAAGGAAACCGGTGTGGTGGAGGGGAAGTCCCAGCCCTGCGTCTCCATTCTGTGCCATTGTACGAAGGTCATGGGAGAAAAGGGGGCTTGAGTGTCCTGGGTGCCTTCTATGGACCAAGCACTTTCTCGACCACCATTCAGGTGGTCACATCCAAGACCAAGATGTTCACTTGGATTCAGAGGCTTGGCCAGGGGACTTTCCATTTGACGGAGACAGATGCCATTGCCTCTCTGTGGCACTGCCTGGCTGCATCACCAGCTTGTCTCTGCTTCGACAGTGGTTATTTTTATAGCTGACAATGAGACTTACTGGAAATGGTTTGGCACTCATGTGTAGAAAGTGCCTGTATTTAAATCTGAGGAGTCGGAGTGCCTGGGCCCTGGAAGATGGGTGGTTCTTCAGGCCCTTGGCCAAGACCTTTAAGCCATAGAGCAGATCCCTTCCAGCCCAGGAAAAATTCCAGGGATTCTCAGCTTTTCTGAGGACTGGTTCTCTCAGAGCATCTGTTTGAAGCCTTGGAACTGTCATCCTTTCTCTTGTCTCAGGCCCTCACAGCTCACCCCAGTCCATTCATGTTACGCAGCAGAGCTCGTCAGCTTGTAAAACTGAAACTCTGCCCCCACTAAATACTCATTCCCCATTTCCTCCTCCCCCAGCCCCTCGCACCCACCATTCTACTTCCTGTCTCTATGAATCGGATGCGTGGACTCATATGGTATTTCCCTTTTTGTGTCTGGCGTATTTAACTTAGGATAATTCCTATTGGAGCATGTATGTGTCAGAATCTTTTTCTTTTTCTTTTCTTTTTTGTTTTGAATTGTAGTCTCGCACTGCCGCCTAGGCTGGAGTGTAATGGCGTTATCTCGGCTCACTGCAACCTCCACCTCCTGGGTTCAAACAATTCTCCTGCCTCAGCCTCCCGAGTAGCTGGGATTACAGGCACGCACTACCACGCCCAGCTAATTTTTGTATTTTTAGTATAGACTGGGTTTCACCATGTTGGCCAGGCTGGTTTTGAACTCCTGACCTCATGATCCGCCCGCCTTGGCCTCCTAAAGTGTTGGGATTACAGGTGTGAGCCACTGCGCCCGGCCCTATAATCTCTTTCTTTTTAAAAACTGAATACTATTCCATTGTCTGGATAGATGGATAGACAACATTTTGTTTATCCATTCATTTATCAGTGGATACTTGGTCCAAATTTTATGTTATATTGACAAAATAATTGTATTAAAAATAGTAATGTGGCTGGGCGTGGTGGCTCACGCCTGTAATCCCAGCAATTTAAGAGGCCAAGGTGGGTGGATCACTTGAGGTCAGGCATTTGAGACCCTTCTGGCCAACATAGTGAAAACTGTCTCTACCAAAAATACAAAAATTAGCTGGGAGTGGTGGTGGGCGCTTGTAATTCCAGCTGCTCGGGAGGCTGAGGCAGGAGAATCACTTGAACCCGGGAGGCAGAGGTTGCAGTGAGCCGAGATTGCATCACTGCACTCCAGCCTGGGCGACAGAGCAAGACTCCTTCTGAAAAAAAAAGTAAAGTTTTACAACAAAAGCAACTTATTCTCAATTGCTTTTTTTAAATCTTAAAATTGAGCTGAAATTCACATAACCTAAAACTAACCATTAAGTGTACAATGTAGTGGCATTTAGTGCATTCACAATGTTGTGCAACCATCGCCTCTGTCTAATTCCAGAACATTTGCATCCCCCAAGAGGAGACCCTGTCCCCATCAGCAGCCACTCCCCATTCCCCTCCCCCAGCCCCTGGCAGCCACTCATCTGCTTCCTGTCTCTATGGATTTGCCTGTTCTGGGCATTTCGTATCAGTGGAATCTCACATTATGTGGGCTTTTGCGTCTGGCTTCTCTCACTCAGAATGTTTTGGGGGCTCATCCACATTGTAGCATGGATCAGTGCTTCATTCCTTTTCGTGGCTGAATAATATTCCATTGTATGGATGGATCACAGTTTTCATATTCATTCTCTAATGGACACTTGGGTTGTTTCTACTTTTTGGCTGTTATGAATAGTGCTTTGATGCACATCCCGATTGTTTTTTGAGACAGTCTCACTCTGTCGCCCAGCAGGTTGGAGTGCAATGGAGCAATATTAGCTCACTGCAGCCTCTGCCTCACGGGTTCAAGTGATCCTCCCACATCAGCCTCCCGAGTAGCTGGGATTACAGGTGTACTCCACCATGCCTGGCTAATTTTTGTTGGCCAGGCTGGTCTGGAAGTCCTGGGCTCAAGTGATCTGCCCGCCTTGGCCTCCCAGAGTGCTGGGATTACAGGCATGAGCCACTCGATGCTCTGGGCCCCCAGTTGTTTCTTAAGCAAGCAAACAACAATAAAAGTTAATTGCGGTGGCTCACGCCTGTAATCCCAGCACTTTGGGAGGCCGAGGCGGGCGGATCACGAGGTCAGGAGATCGAGACCACGGTGAAACCCCGTCTCTACTAAAAATACAAAAAATTAGCTGGGCGCAGTGGCGGGCGCCTGTAGTCCCAGCTACTCGGGAGGCTGAGGCAGGAGAATGGCGTGAACCCGGGAGGCGGAGCTTGCAGTGAGCCGAGATCGCGCCACTGCACTCCAGCCTGGGTGACAGAGCCAGACTCCATCTCAAAAAAAAAAAAAAAAAAGTTAATTGCCAAAACTTTTCCTCCAGGCAACAACATTTCAGGGACCTCTCCCACTTAAAAAAGCACCAAAGGAGATGAACATTTACATCTGAGAAAGGCCCAGTTCAAGGTCAGGTTATGGGCAGACACCCTCCCTCCCGCCTGTGCTGAAGTTAGCTCCTGGTGGGGCAGTTGCTGGTGACGTCAGGATTCTCCAAAAACATGGAATTTCTCCACCCCCAACCTGCCTCCCAGAGACCAGCGGAATTAAGTAGGATGAATGGGCTTGTTTCCTTGGATTTTTTTTCTCTCTCTCTCATTTATTTATTTAGAGACAGGGTCTCTCTCTGTTGCCCAGGCTGAAGTGCAGTGGCATGATCTTAACTCACTGCAACGTCCACTTCCTGGGTTCAAACAATTCTCAGCCTCCCCAGTAGCTGGGACTACAGGCATGCACCACCACACCCAGCTAATTTTTTTTTTTTTTTTAATTAGAGACAGGGTTTCACCATGTTGGCCAGGCTGGTTTCAAAATCCTGACCTCAGGTGATCTGCCCGCCTTGGCCTCCCAAAGTGCTGGGATTACAGGCATGAGCCACCACACCCAGCCTAGAAATTATGTTTAGATTAATTTTTTAGAGATTATTATTAGGCCAGGCACAGTGGCTCATGCTTGTAATCTCAGCACTTTGGAAGGCCGAGGGGGGTGGATCACTTGAGGTCAGGAGTTCACTAAATTATTATTATTATTTTAAGGACAGGGTCTTGCTCTGTTGCCCAGGCTGGAGTGCAGCGGTACAATCACAGCTCATTGCAGTCTCGACCTCCTGGCCTCTAGGGATCCTTCTACCTCAGCCTCCTAAGTAGCTGGGACCATGGGTGCACATCACCATGCCCAGCCCTGTCTCCCTCTCTCTTACTAATGGGCACCATTCCTTCATTGAGCACCTACTATGTGCCAGGCATAGCCCAGATTCCATCCATTAGAAATAGAGCCCGGCCAAGATACCTGCTAAGAGCCCAGCTCTACAGAGGAGGAAAGAGGCTGAGAGCTGCCTTCCCGTGCCTGAGGTTGACAGTGGTGACATGAGGAACTGAGCTTAGATTTGTCCAGGGCCCCTGGCCAGTGCCTCCCGAGTCACTGAGAGCTCAGATCCAAGCATCAGGGAATAGCAGCCCCGCCAGCAATTCTTGTACAGATGCAGCGAGGGAGGTTGGTGGGAACGGCCTCCAGCTTCTGAGATGAGAAACCCTTCCTTCGACAAATCTCTATATGACTCAAAACGAGCCCCTGGCAAGGTGGCCTGAGTCACCACCGGGGCGCATTGAGGAAATGAGATGTCAGGATGTGTTTGCGGTTTGGGGTTCAACGGAAACACACCAGGAATGTGGAGAATTCTGCCCCAAGAGCCAGGATCGGTGCGTCTTGAGTTACATTAAAGCCAAGAGGAGTGGGAATGGGGCTGGCCAGACTTCTGATTCCTGAGTTTTTTCCCTGGAGCTGGAACATCTCATAGCTCCGAGGCTGCAGACGAGGGCTTGGCTGTGAAGTGCGTCTCTCGATCTTGGGACAGTCCCCAGAAAGGCCAACCTGGGGTCAAAGTTGAAAGCGGAGGGCAATTCAGGAGGCAGCCTGCGGAGTTACAGCAACCCGCTGAGTGGCGCCTGGCATTCGGTGGGTGAGGTGCTATTTCCTGAATGACTGTGTCCGTTTAGAGCCACGTGTCTCGGAGAGTGGCCCGTGGACAGATGCACGGCCAAGCCAGAGTGCCTGCTCGCATGCCAGCTCCCGGACCCTGCCAGAGGGCCCCCACTTGGGATTCTACCCACTCGAGAGGATGCGGGTGGAGGGAGGCTGAGCACCCAGCAGGGTGGCAGGAAACAGCGCTCTCGGTTTACTTTTCTCACCAGCCCTGGTGGGAGGGAGCTGTGGCTCAGAGAGGGCCAGGCGTGCGCCCAGGGCCATGGCCAGGGGCAAGGGGCAGAAGTAGGGGCAGCCAGGGCTGAGGGACTCTGAATCCTGTCTACACTGCACACTACGTGCTCTACCCAGCATCTCCAGGCAGCCAGGGCCAACGGATCCAAGTCCCTGTCTACACTACACGCTGCACACTTTATCCAGCATCATCTTGGCCTTGGGGCCAGAAATTCAGTCATTCCAGGAAGGCTTGGATTTTGTGTGTTGCTCTCTGTGACTATGACAGGGGAGTAAAACCACTGTCCCCTTCATGGTCCTGACCCCTTGGGTCAACCAGGTCCCCTGAGTCATTCAGCCATCCCTCTCTGCTGCTACCCAGCCTAGTGGGATGGAGGAGCCAGCCACAGATCTGGTGCTCCCACCCTGTGAGGTCCAAGCTGGCACAGGGCAGGCTGGGGTGCTTCTATGGGAATCAGGGCAGGCTTCCCAGTGGAGGTGATGCTGGAGCCAGGCCTTGGGGGGTGGACTGGCATCTGCCCCACGGACACACAGGAAGGGCTTTTTGCCATAAGGAACAGCCTGTGCAAAGATGTGGGACTGGGGAAGGGTCACGGGAGTTGGAGGACCTGGAGATGTGGATGGGAGCAGGGGATGCTGTTGTGGGAGGGGTCTTGACTAAAGCTGGGGACACGTGGCAGCCCCCCAGAAGCGGACCTCCAGTGGAGTCCCCACTGGCAGCCTTGAAGCTGTGGGGAGCAGCCACTCTCGGTGTTCCCCACAGTGATCTTGGGGGAATCATCCACTCTAGAAGCCACGAGCCCACAGGAGCCCTCGGAACTCACTAGGGCAACATCCAGAAGAGCCCATGCACATCTCATGTCTGCAGAGAGAGCCCCAGGTGCACTGAGTCCCTGCACAAAGCCGGACTGGTCCCCACTCAGGAGCTGAGGCCCCTAAAGGACCTTCCCACTGCTAGAATGTTCTTTTTTGTCTTTTTTTTTTTTTTTTTTTTGAGGTGGACTGTTGCTCTGTCACCCAGGCTGGAGTGCAATGGTGCAATCTCAGCTCACTGCAACCTCCGCCTCCCGGGTTCAAGCGATTCTTCTACCTCAGCCTCCTAAGTAGCCGGGATTACAGGTGCCTGCCACCATGCCCAGCTAGTTTTTTGTTTTTTTTTTTTGTATTTTTAGTAGAGATAGGGTTTCACCATGTTGGCCAGGCTGGTCTCGAACTCCTGACCTCAGGTGATTCACCTGCCTCAGCCTCCCAAAGTGCTGAGATTACAGGTGTAAGCCACTACACATGGCCTTTTTCTTTTTTTCTTTTTCTTTTTGAGACAAGGTCTCACTCTGTTGCCCAGACTGGAGTGTGGTGATGCAATCACGGCTCACTGCAGCCTCCACTTCCCTGGCTCAAGTGATCCTCCCACCTCAGCCTCCTGAGTATCTGGGATTACAGGCGCATGCCACCATGCCTGGCTGATTTTTTTTGTATTTTTTCTATGGATGGGGTCTCACCATGTGGCCCACGCTGGTCTCAAATGCTAGGATTTTCTGATGAATCTTAGAGTAGGTCCTCCTTGTCTTTACAAGTGCATTCTTGAATTTTCACATATTTCTTAAGTTTGCCAAATTCCTCTCTGTTTCTTATTTCTCACTTCATTCCATTGTGGTCAGAGGACATACTTTATAGACTTGCGATCCTTTTCAATGCATTGGATTTCTTCTTTGGCCTCTCCCAGGGAATGTTCCTTGCACCCTCGAGAAGAAAGTGTGTCCTGCTGTTGTGTGGAGTGTCCTATAGCTGCTTGTTAGGTCTCATGGATTCATAAACTCCCTGTGTTTAAAAAAAAAAAGGAGGGGGGATGGCGGGGAGAGAAAAAACAAAATGGCTTGCAATGACAAACCATTGACAAAATGTCAATTTTGTGGCAATTGACAAAATGTCAATGCAATGTTCTGTTTACATCGTTCTAGATTATATTATTTATTTACTTATTTTGAGACAGGGTCTCACTCTGTCGCCCAGGCTGGAGTGCAGTGGCGTGATCGTGGCTCATTGCAACCTCCACCTCCTGGGTTCAAGTGATTCTCATACCTCAGCCTCCTGAGTAGCTGGGACTATATCTGCACACCACCACGCCTGGCTTTTTTTTTAATATTTTTAGTAGAGACAGGGTTTCACCATGTTGGCCAGGCTGGTCTTGAACTCCTGGCCTCAAGTGATCTGCTCGCCTTGGTCTCCCAAAGTGCTAGAATTACAGGCATGAGCTACCTTGCTTTTTTTATTAAATAAAATTAAATTAATTTTTATAAAATTTATGATTTTATAATAAATTATAAAAATAATGTATTTATTTATTTATTAGAGACAGGGTCTTGCTCTGTCACCCGTATCAGAGTGCAGTGGCACAATCATAGCTCACTGCAGCCTCAAACTCCTGGGCCCAAGTGATCTTCCCACCTCAGCCTCCTGAGTAGTTGGGACTATAGATGCATGCTACCACGCCTGGCTAATTTTTTTTTTTAAGAGATAGGGTCTTGCTATGTTCCCCAGGCTGGTCTCAAACTCCTGGCCTCAAGTGATCCTCCCACCTCAGACTCCCAAAGTGCTGGGATTACAGGTATGAGCCAGCACACCTGGCTGTTCTAGGTTAAAACGGGGTCAAATCCTGGCAAGCCACATCTCTGGCAGGAACCCCGCCTGTGGGACCAGCTCCTCCTGTGGGATTTGCGTTTGTGGCTCAGGAAGACCCCAAGACTCATGTAGGTTGGTTGGCATCTGTCTGCCGGAGGATTTGGATACCCGGGCCTCAGTCTCCCCGCCCTGCAGAGTGAGGGCTTTTCAGCTTAGTCTCCGGCCTGTCTAAGAGTCTCTGGGTCTGGTGTGCAGGGATCTGTGTCCCCTCTGGAGGAGGCTGTCTTGGGATGGCCGGGGCCTGGGTGGGGAGGGGAGCTGGCTGCGCAGAGCAGGCTGTGGGCTGAGCAGGCGGCGGGTGTGCCGGGTGTGAGCGGCACCTCCACCGCAGGCCCGTCCATCTCCCTGACAGCCTCTGCCTCTCTGCACAACCCAGGCTGCTGCAAAACCCCGATTTCCGGGCGGCCCCCAAGGCCAGGGCACTGGCCGTGCTCCCACTGCTCTGCGCTGACACCCCCATTTCAAAGAAGAGGAAATCGAGGCCCAGAATGTTGCAGACTGAGGCAACAGATGCCGGCTGGTGTGAATCTGAGCTCTCAGGGATGCTTGCAGAAGATGCTCAGCCTGGGTCAGTGGCTCTTAGGCGAGCTGCTCAGGAAAAAAAAACTCTTTTGAGCATATCAGCAGCCATGAATAAAGTTTAAAAAAGGATACCCAGGCCAGGCGCGGTGGCTCACGCCTGTAATCTCAGCACTTTGGGAGGCTGAGGCAGGAGGATCGCTTGAGGTCAGGAGTTCGAGACCAGCCTGGCCAACATGGCGAAACCTCGTCTCTACTAAAAATATAAAAATTAGCTGGGTGAGGTGGTGCATCGCCTGTAATCCCAGTTACTTGGGAGGCTGAAGCAGGAGAATCGCTTGAACCCGGGAGGCAGAGGTTGCAGTGAGCCGAGATTGCACCACTGCACTGCAGGCTGGGCGACAGAGTGAGACTCTGTCTCAAAAAGTACTAACAGTAAAAAATAAAAAAGGGTATCCAGCCATTCCACTGTTAGGGACACATCCCCAAAAAACTGATAGCAGGGGCTGGAATGGGTATGTGCACACTCATGTTCATAGCAGCCAAGGGGTGGAAATGACCAAGTGTTCATCAAAGAATGAATGGACGTACAAAATGTGGCCCTTCCACACAATGGAATATTACTGAGTCATAAAAAGGAAGGAAATTCTGACAAACACTACCATGTGGATGAATCTTGAAGACATCATGCTGAGTGAAATAAGCTACAGGAAAGGACAGATACTGTATGATTCCACTCCTAGGAGGTCCTCAGAGTGCTCGAATTTGTAGAGACAGAAGGCAGAAGGGTGGGGGCCAGCGGCTGGGGAGGGAGAATGGGAAGTGAGTGTTTAATGGGATCAGAGTTTCAGTTTGGGAAGAAGGGAAAAGTTCTGGAGATGGATGGTGGTGAAGGTGGCACAATGCTGTGAATGTACTTAATGCTGCTGAACTGAACACTTAAAAATAACCAGTTTTGGGCTGGGTGTGGTGGCTCATGCCTGTATTCCTAGCACTTTGGGAGGCCGAGGTGGGTGGATCACCTGAGGTTGGGAGTTTGAGACCAGCCTGGCCAACATGGTGAAACCCTGTCTCTACTGAAAATACAAAAATTAGCCGGGTGTGGTGGCAGGCACCTGTAATCCCAGCTACTCGGGAGGCTGAGGCAGGAGAATCACTTGAGGTGGGAGGTTGCAGTGAACTGAGATTGCACCACTGCACTCCAGCCTGGGTGACAGAGCAAGACTCTGTCGCAAAAAAAAAAAAAAAAAAAAGTGAATTTTAGCCAGGCACAATGGTTCACTCTTGTAATCCCAGCATTTTGGGAGGCCAAGGTGGACGGTTCATTTGAGCCCAGGAGTTTGCAACCAGCCTGGGTAACACAGTGAGACTCAGTCTCTACAAAAAAATAGAAAAATTAGCTAGGTGTGGTAGCACACTCCTATAGTCCCAGCTGCTCCGGAGGCTGAGGCAGGAGGATCACATGAGCCTGAGGAGGTTGAGGCTGCAGTGAGCCGTGATCGCACCACTGCATTCCAGCCTGGACAACAGAGTGAGACCTTGTCTCAAACAAAACAAAACAAAAACAGTCAATTTTATGTTATGTATATTTAATCACAATAAAGAGAAAGAATGAAAGAAAATATGGGATGAGAGAGAAAAGAACAAGGTGATGGGGCAGATCAAATCACGCTGTAGAAAGAGCTCAGGCTATGAGCAGAGGGTTGGTGAGGCCCCTGTCTCCAACCTCCTGGGCTCAGTATCCCTTCTAGAACTGTAAGGATGGCTTCTCTAACTGGCACCAGCTTGGGCCTGGCCTCTGCACCCAGGGGAGCCCCCGGTAAGAACCAGCCCGAGAGGCTGATGTGGGAGGATTGCTTGAACCCAGGGGTTCGAGGCTGCATTTTAGCTGTGATCGCATCTCTGCACTCTGGCCTGGGCAACAGAGTGAGACCCTATCCCAAAAAACAAACACAAAAACCACTGAGTCATATGGATACACCACACTTTTATTGATTCGTGAGTTGATGGGCATTTGGGCTGTTTCCACCGTCTGGCGCGTGTAAATGGTGCTGCCTCGAACACACGTGTGCAAGTATCTGTTTGTGTCCCGGTTTTTATTTCTCTTGGGGCTATACCTAGGAATGGAATCACTGGGGCCTGTGGCAATTCCATGTTTAGCATTTTTTTTTTTTTTTTTTGAAACAGAGTCTTGCTGTGTCTCCCAGGCCAGAGTGCAGTGGTGTGATCTCGGCTCACTGTAACCTCTGCCTCCTGGGTTCAAGCGATTCTCCTGCCTCAGCCTCCCAAGTACCTGGGATTACAGGTGCACACCACCACTCCTGGCTAATTTTTTTTTTTTTTTTTTTTTTTTTTTTTCAGTAGAGATGGGGTTTCACCATGTTGGCTAGGCTGATCTTGAACTTCTGACCTCCAGTAATCCACCTGCCTTGGCCTTCCAAAGTGCTTAGATTACAGGCGTGAGCCATGGTGCCTGGCCTCCAGGCTCCTCTTAACTTATTATTATTTTTTTTTGAGACAGAGTCTTCCTCTGTCGCCCAGGCTAGCGTGCAGTGGTGTGATCCCGGCTCATTGCAACCTCCGCCTCCCGGGTTCATGCAATTCTCCTGCCTCAGCCTCCCAAGTAGCTGGGATCACAGGTGCCCACCACTACTCCAAGCTAATTTTTGTATTTTTAGTAGAGACGAGGTTTCACCATGTTGGCCAGGCTGGTCTCGAACTCCTGACCTCAAATGACCCACCTGCCTTGTCCTCCCAAAGTGCTGGGATTACAGGCAGAAGCCACCGTGCCCGGCCTCCTCCTAACTTCTTATGGGGCAGCTCAGGGAACCCTATTCACCCAGCCTCTTCCTGGCCCCTTGTCCCTCCCTGTCTGGGATATTCCTGGAAAATGGGCTTCTCAGTTCCTTTTAGACAAAAGCCTAGAAGGAACTCAGCAGGGCTTCCAGGAACCCCTAGAACCTGTGTGTGGAGGGAAACAGGGCAAACCTGATGCATTGGTGCATTCAGATGTTTCTAGGCACAGGAGGAGTTGCGGTGGCCGGGCCAGGCAGACCCGGGTTGAAGCCTCAGCTCTGCCACCTGCACCAGGTCCCCCAGCTAACCTTCCCCTCTCTGAAACCCATTTTCCACCTCTAGAAAATGGGGGTGCTTAGGCAACCCTCAGGCTTGTGGGGAGGTTGAAAGAGATAATTTGTTGAAGGTGCCCAGAATGAAAGCACCCAAGCTCGAGTCACAGGGTCCACCGTTAGCACGAAGTTAGGTCATGCGACAAACATTTTGGCACTGACTCTGGGCAAGGACCAGAGGCTGCATCACTTTTTTTTTTTTTTTTGAGACAGAGTCTCGCTCTGTCTCTCAGGCTGGAGTGCAGTGGTGTGATCTCGGCTCACTGAAACCTCTGCCTCCCGGGTTCAAGCAATTCTCGTCCCTCAGCTTCCCGAGTAGCTGGGATTATAGGTGCCCACCACCACACTCAGCTAATTTTTGTATTTTTAGTAGAGACGGGGTTTCACCATGTTGGCCAGGCTGGTCTCAAACTCCTGACCTCAGGTGATCCGCCCGCCTCGGCCTCCCAAAGTGCTGGGATTACAGGTGTGAGCCATTGCGCCCGGCCAGAGTCACTCCTGAAATTCTGAGTCATATCTGCTTGCCAGGACTTGGCGAGAGGCTGAAGCATACAAAGCATCTGCTGAATGAACAGGTGAATGAATGAATGAATGAATGAGCGAAGAGGGTCGTGGGGAGAGGGAGAGAGAGGGAGGAAGGGGCCTTAAAATTCAGGCACAGCAACCTTGTCAGAGGACACTCACTGTGCTGGCCACACCCCAGGGGTGGGCTCTGAGCTTTAGTGTCTCATTTCATTTTCACAGCAGCAAACTCATTTTCCACACAAGGAAACTGAGGCGCAGGCAGGCAAAGTTGCACGGCTGATCTGAGGGTTTCTTTCTTTTTTTTTTTTTTGAGATGGACTTTTGCTATGTCACCCAGGCTAGAGTACAGTGGCGCCATCTCAGCTCAGTGCAACCTCCGCCTCCCAGGTTCCAGCGATTCTCCTGACTCAGCCTCCCAAGTAGCTGAGATTACAGAGATTACAGGCGCCTGCCACCACGCCCAGCTAATTTTTTTTTTTTTTTTAAGTGGAGACAGGGTTTCACCATGTTGGCCAGGCTGGCCTCGAACTCCTGAGCTCAAGTGATCCACCCGCCTCGCCCTCCCAAAGTGCTGGAATTACAGGTGTGAGCCACTGGGTCTGGCCAGGGGACGGGTGTTAATTGGCATTGAGTCAGTGAAGGCCAGAGATGCTGTTGAACACTACAGTGCACAGGACGGCCCCGCACTGGAGAATGATTCAGCTCCAAATGTCTTTTGTTTTTTCTTTCTTCTCTCTCTCTCTCTTTTATTTTTCCCCCAGAAACAGGGTCTCTCTATGTTGCGCAGGCTGGTCTCAACTCCTTGGCTCAAGAGATCCCCGCACCTTGGCCTCCCGAAGTGCTGGGATTACAGGCATGAGCCACCGCCATGCCCAGCTCCAAGGCTGATGCTCACTGGTCTGGCACAGCTGACACAGCTCAGGCTGGGGCAATCGGAGCCACCCAGCCCTGGCACCTGACAAGTCAGCTCGAGCCTATGGTCCTGGGACTCCACCTGGGGCTGCCGGGTGTGGGTGCTGACTCAACCGTGTTGACAGGGCTGGGTGCTGAGTCAGGGGTGAGCCTATAGACATCTTGCCCTCTGACAACGCCCCCTTCCTCCTCCCACTTCACACCACATCATTCTGCAGCCTGCCTGGGTGATGGGGCCCCCAGAACTACAGGAAATGCCTAGCAGAAAAATAGCTCCTACATCTCTCCCCAGCACCATGCCAATAAGCCCCTCAAAACCGTCACCTCTCCCCCACCCCCCACCATAGCTGGGCTTGGTGGTCTGCACCTATAATCCCAGCATTTTGAGAGGCTGAGGTGGGAGGATTGCTTGACCCCAGGAGTTTGAGCCCAGCCTGGGCAATATAGTGAGATCCCCTCTGTACAAAAAAATTTAAAAATTAGCTAGGCATGGTGATGCATGCCTGTAATCCCAACTACTTGGGAGGCTGAGGTGGGAGGATTGCTTGAATCCAGGAGGTCAAGATTGTAGTGATTGTGCCACTGCACTCCAGCCTGGGTGACAGATGAGACCCTATCTCAAACCAAACAAAATAAAACCTTGACCCTTTTCAACCCTTTTACCCACAGTGCTTGTTTGCATAAATAACTCCTGCCATATCTAAAAGGAATATTATGCAGCCATGAAAATGACAATACAAATGTATAACCGGGGGAAAAACAGCATGGACAAATGATTATAACTTTGCCTGGGGAAAAGAAAGAATATAGCGAAAATCACAGCCATGAAAACTAATTCAGCCAGTGACCACAAATCCCCTGCTCTAAAAAGAAAGAGAAAGAGAGAGAGAGTTTGGGTGTGGTGGCTCACGCCTGTAATCCCAGCACTTTGGGAGGCTGAGGTGGGCGGATCACCTGAGGTCAGGAGTTCGAGACCAGCCTGGCCAACATGGTGAAACCGCATCTTTACTAAAAATACAAAAATTAGTTGGGCATGGTGGCGCGCACGTGTAATACCAGCTACTAGGGGGTGCTGAGGTAGGAGAATTGCTTGAACCCGGGAGGCAGAAGTTGCAGTGAGCTGAGATTGTGCCACTGTAATCTAGCCTGGGCAACAGAGCGAGACAGTCTCAAAAAAAAAAAAAAAAAAAAGAAAGAAAGAAAGAAAGAAAGAAAAACTTGCATTGGGATTGGGTTGTAGAATCCTAGGTGAAGATGGCCCCAGGGTGAGGTTTTCTTTCTTTTTACCTTTTTCTGGGTGGCATTTGCCACCAAAGCTTGCTTCCTGGCACAGAGTCACCTTCTTGCTGATAAGAGCAATGATCTTTTAGGAACCAGAGGCGATGTCTCAACCTCAGCACTGCTGACATTCAGAGCTGAGCCATTCTCTGTGGTGAGGGCTGTCTGTACACTGCAGAATGCTTAGCAACACCCCCCACCTCTGTCCACCAGATGCCAGCAGCACCCCCGAGTTGACAACCAAAAATGTCCCCAGACTGGGTCACTCTCCACTGAGCATCACAGATCCAGAAGATATTTGATGGAAATTGGCATTTGAGTGTCAAAAAGGGGCAGAAAAAAATGATGATGGGATATTTCTGGATTAGTCGGTATGACCTGGCGCTGCCTGAGTTGGTGTCTCTTATGGTGTCTCTTACTGAAATGTACAACTGTGTGTTCAATGATCACACTTTCTATTCTGTCTGTTCTCCAACAGAACAGACACACAAGAAACAGAAACTCAACAGCTTCAGCCCCGTGAACGATTTGCCTTGCACTGGACTCAGAAGCTTCCAGGAGAAACCTGGAAGACATTTTCAAATAAGCAAGAAAAATAGCTTGATCACTAAGTTTAAGCTGAACAGGGAAACCTGGAAACCCTTAAAAAATACTGTTTTAAACCACCCACAAGTCCTTCTTCCCCCTGCACTGCAGAGGCCAGCTTTTAAAAAGGAGGATCATCTCCCCAGGTCGAGGGGCCAACATTCTGTCTTGGCACAGTTTTTGCAGAAGCTGCACACGGAGGGTACAAGAGGCTCAAAAACACTCACACCCTTCATCACCAGCGGAAGTGAGGCCAGGCTATTTACTCTCGAAAAATGAATCAGATTGTCAACTCGTATTTCTGCTTTTTGTGGATTACTAAACACCTCTCAGCTGTTTCCAGGGCTGCTATAGTCGGGGAGGAGGAAGGATGGAGGGAGGGAGGAAATCCCAGCCTCTGTCGCAACGGGGTGAGAGTGTTTTAAAGCAGGCGCTGCTTACGAGCTATTTTCACTTTCTGGAAACTTGTGCAATGGTTGGTGGTCATGGTTACCCGGGGCCCCTGAGAATGGGGAAGGTGAGGGGTGGCAGGGGAAATTTGAGGGGAGAGATACCTCCTTGCCTGAGACACTCGGGATGGTGGGATTTAGGGGTCTCCTCTGCTCTCTAGGTGGGTTTCCAGACTGGTCACCTCTCATCATTGAGGCAGTGAATTTTTTGCACCAGGAGACCTACAGGGGAGGCTCTCCTAGCCTTCCAATGCACACAACAGGTGGGTCATTGTAGAAAGCCACCACTCCCTTCCCAGTGGGGTTCAGGGACCCTTGGAGGCAGACAGAGCAGGCTAACAACCCAACTCCACCACCCTGCTGCTACCTCTCTGGGTCTCCATTTCCTCATCTGGAAAAGAGCTTCATGTGTGGCCCTTGAATGCAGGTTTCACTGTTTTCCCCTAGCAGAATGGGGAACTCACCCCTTAAGAAAAGATTTGCTAAATGTCAAGATGAGTAAAGTGCAGAACATACCAGAAACTCAGCAGGTTAACCCCCTTGAAAAATAAAAACAAAAATAAAGCTGGCACTCCAGAGATTTGGCTAAAACTTCAGAGGCTTCCAGGAAGAGGTAAGTTGTTTTTTTTTTTTTTTTTCAACGTAGAGGAGGCCACGTCAGTGGGACCAGCACTTTCCCCAGCTGTGGGGCAAAGAGACAATTTATGGCTCAAAGAACAACCTTAAAATAACCCTCCCTCAGTCCTAAAATGCAGTGTTTAAATTTACAGAAAAACCCACAGGTTCCTGGCAGGCGGGCACAGCAGCTGGCAGTCCCGATGCTGGCAGAGGCAGGACCCACTGCACACGATGCTTTAGTGGGGCTGCCCTCCATCAAACTGTCCACTCCCCCCTCCTCCCAAGTGCCCCAAGGCCCCAGTTCCAAGCAGCCAGACCAGTGCTGTGATTTTTTTTTAAAGATGCAAAACTTTTTAATTAAAAAAAAAAAAACAACCCAGCAAAATCTTATAAAAACGAACCAGGTAGCCCAAAAATGCCCACCTGTCTCTCTATGTACAGTAATACAATATTTGTCACAGTCACTATATACAATATTATAAAAAATGCCGCAGACAGTACAAATTAAGGCCCTTATTTCTCACAAGGCATCACAAGCCTCGATCCTCTAGTGTAGACCCGGTGGGAGAGAAGATGCCACTTAAATTATTGCACCATTTTGAAAAACAAAACTCGTCAAGGAGGATCGTGGTCTTTTCCCACCGGGCCTTCAGTCACAGACGGGGGCTGGGGTGGTTGTGGCGTCGTCGTCATCGTCATCGAGGGAGACCCTCTGTAGCCACGCTGTGCCCGGCCCGCTTCTCTGGGTCCAATAAATACCAGTCACAGTTTGGGAGGGGGCCGCGCCCGGCGCGTGGGACCCGCCACGGCCGCGCGCAGGTGGGCAGGGGTGTCCCAGCTACATGTGCCGTTTCATGTGCAGCGCCAGGTGGTCGGAGCGCGAGAAGGCACGATCGCACAGATGGCACTGGAATGGCCGGTGGCCCGTGTGCTTGCGGTAGTGGCGCGTGAGCTCGTCTGAGCGCGCAAACTTCCAGCCACAGCCGTCCCAGTTGCAGTGGTAGGGCTTCTCACCTGCAGGGAGGGGGCGAGAGTGAGCCTCAGTTTCCCTCCTAGGACAGGGCACGCATGGCTACCCCGGCGAGCGCAACCTATCCCTAACCAGGGCCTTGACGCGCTCCCCGCGGTAGTGTTGCACCCCTGAGGGATCCTCGCCCTACATCCCCAACTCCCCCGACAATCCGGATCCTCACCCCCAGGGGGTCGGAGGAGCGCAAGGTCCACTCCCCACTGTTGTCAGCCACGCCCCCCGACGGGTCCTAAGCATGCACCCTCTCTCCAGCATTCTAAGACACGGAATCTCTCAAGGTTTCCCAGCGCACACTCCCTCCGCAAGGTCCTGAGCCTTGTCCCCAGAGGAGTCCCAAGCCTGCGCCCCCTCCCCAACTTCCTGAGACGCAGCATCTCCCCGGGGTTCCTAAACGCGCACCTACTCCCCAGCTACCTGAGCCTCAACCCCGGGGATTCTGCGCCAAGTGCCCAGCGGCTCCTAAACCTGCTCCCCCTCTCCAACTTTCTGAGACTGTCCCCCTAGCCACGCCCCCAGGAGGTTTTCTAAGTGCTCTTCCCAACCTCCTGAGGCCCCCCTCGTCCTAAGCGTGCAAGCCCCCACCCCAACCTCTCGGATCACACCTCCTTAGGGAGTGTTCCTGCCTGTGTGCCCCCACAACCAACCTCCCGAGCCACGCCTCCCGGGGAGTCCTAAGCGTGCACTCCCTGCCGGATCCCCCTGAGCCACGCCCCAAGGGAGGTCCTAAATTCATTTTCTGGCGCGCGCTGGGAATCCGACCTCTCTTCCCGCGTCCCCCGGCCTGCGTTCCTGGCCCGTGCGTGCCGCCCACCTGTGTGCGTGCGCAGATGCGCCTTCAGATGCGAACTCTTGGTGTAGGTCTTGCCGCAGCCCGCGTAGCTGCAGGTGTGAGTGGCGGTGCGTTTGCGGGGCCAGGAGCGGCGGCCGCGCTTTGGCTTGGCCTCCAGCAGCTCCAGCGGGGAGGCAGGCGGCGTGAGGAGACCGCGGGCGGCGGGGGGCGCCAGGCCCAGGGCTGCCGCGGCGGCGGCCGCGTCGTCGAAGAGACCGAAGGCTGGGGGCGCAGGCGGCGCGTAATGCAGCCCAGGCCCGGGCGCGCCGAAGCCAGGGCCACCGAAAGGCGGCGGGAAGGAGGTGCGCGGGCCGGGCGCGGGCAGGCGCGCGGGGCCATCGGGGCTGAGAGGCGGGGTGTCGGGCGGCGGCGGGGGGCGGCCCCCGGGACCTCGCATGCACGAAGCCGCCGGGCCCGGGGCGCCCTCGCGCTTGAGGCCGCGCGGTCCACGGGTCAGCCCGGGGGCGCAGCCGTAGCCGCCGCCGCCGTCCGCTTCGGGGGGCTCGGCCTTGACCAGGCGGCCGGGCGGCGCCAGCAGAAAGCGGCCGTGCAGTGCGGGCCCCGGCGGCGCGTCCAGCTCGGGTCGCAGCAGCTCAGACACCAGGCCACCCGCGGGGGCGCTGTAGGGCGGGGGCGCGCCGGGTTCGGGGTAATAGAACGCAGGCGGCGGGGGCGGCGGCGGCGGCTCCGGGGCGGCCTCGGCGCCCAGGCCGTCCAGCCCCATGGACAGGATGAAGTCCAGCACGCTGTTTAGGTCGTCGTCGGTGCCGCTGGGCTCGGGCTCGGCGCGCGGCCAGCGCTGCGGGCGACAGGGCAATAGGCGTGAGCGGGCGGCGGGGCTCGGGGGGCGCTGCCTGCCGCCCCCGCTGCCCGCCTTCTACCACCCTGAGTCCGCGATCCCCGTGGCCCGCATCCTCCTCTCCTGAGTCTGCAGTCCCCGCCTTCGCATCCTGTCACCCCGCAGCCCACGTTCTACTACCCCGAGCCCGCCGCCCACGGTCCCGGCCGCCCCGCCGTCCCCGCCGCCCTCACCTCCTGCAGGCCGCGCTCGCGGCACGGGCTGGCGAAAGTGGAGAAGGACGGCAGGATGGGTTCACTCAGCGCCATGGCCGGGACCCGGGGAGGAAGGACGCGGACGGGGGACACCGGTGAGTGGCTGCCCGAGGTCGGGCTGGTCGGGGCGCGGGCGGGCGGGGAAGGCTCTGTGGGCCGCGGCCGGGCCCGCCCAAGCCTTATAGGCGCGGCGCGCGCGGGGGCCGGGCCAAAGCGGCGGCGGCGGAAACGCGTCCCGGATGGGGACGAGCTCCGGGCGCAGCCTAAATTTAGCCGCGGTATATAAGCCGGCGGGCGGCGGCGGCCGTGGCCACTGCGGCGGCCTGGGCCCTGCGCTGACAGCCCGGCCCCTCGCGCGCCGCCAGGGCCGCGCCTCCCCCTCTCCCGTGCCCCGCCCCCGCCCGTCTCCCCGGCGACGTTGTCAACACGCGCTCCACAACAGCGGCGTGACGCTCAGGGATCCCCCGGGAGCCCCGGGCTCCCGCCTGCGCGAGCATCCCGGGGACCTGGAGCGGGGGCGGTGTCGGGGCCTCTCAGAGACTCTCAGGGGAGCACCGGGATTGGCGGTCTCCCCGGATCCCTTGACGGAAGGGGAGATTGGCTCCAGCCTCAGAGAGGGCCGCAGAACCCTGGGTGAATGGGAAGCCTGGAGTCTCCAGGATTCATAGATGGGTGAGGCTGGGCCCCTCATCTGTCCTGGGACTACCCAGAGGGACCCACCGTGTGCACATCACCCTGTAAAAAAAAAAACAGCTTGTGTAGACTGGGCGCAGTGGCTCACATCTGTAATCCCACCGCTTTGGGAGGCTGAGACAGGAGGATCACTCGAGGCCAGGAGTTCAAGACCATCCTGGGCAACACAGTGGCCCCCATCTCTTAAAAAATAAAAAAAAAAATTAGCCGGGTGTAGTGGGAGGCTGAGGTGGGAGGATCGCTTGAGCCCAGGAGGTCTAGGCTGCAGTGAGATATGATCACACCACTACACTCCAGCCTGGGTGACAGAGGAGACTCTGTCTCAAAAAAAACAAACAAAACAAAACTTTTGTGTGGTAACATCAAGACACGTTAAATCTTTGACATTTGAGACACCCACTCCTTACTCCCCAACCTCAAGTAAGCCCGTCAAGTGCAGGGAAACTGAGGCAGAGGTGGTTGGGAGAAGTTAGAGGTGCGGCAGGCACAGGCAGGCTGGGTTTCTTTACTGACTTGCATAAGTGAATTAAGTAACTCAGAGGACGGTGATGACAGTCATTCCCCCAGTACAGCTCCAGCATTGGGGGCGTCAGAGGACAATGCTGCCCAATGGGTCCCTTCAATGCTCCACCTCTGTCCCGCACACCATATCCCTGCTGGACAGGGACTGTCACTCCTGTTACAACTGTCTGCCAGCCCTGGGTGGGCACTGGGGACACAGTAACCAAGAGATAGACAAGATCCTTGCCCTAGGGGACCTCCACTTTAGTGGAGGGGGGAAGGATCGAGGTTTATTCATTTGAGTTTTTTTGAGACAGGGTCTCCCTCTGTTGCTCAGGCTGGAGTGTAGTAGTGCAATCACAGCTCACTGCAGCCTCGAACTCCTGGGCTCAAGCGATCCTCCTGCCTTAGCCTCCCAAGTAGCTGAGATTACAAGGTGCATGCCACCATGCCTGGCTAAATTTTTTTTTTGTATTTTTTTGTAGAGATGGGGTCTCACTATGTTGCCCAGGCTGGTCTTGAAGTCCTGGGCTTAGGAGATCCACCCACCTCGGCCTCCCAAAGTGCTGGGATTACAGGTGTGAGCCATTGCACCTGGCCTTACTGATAGGGGTTTAAAAAGAAAAATGGAGCGATAGAAGGGACTAGAAAGTGAGTGTGAGATGAGGGAGCGGGAGGGAGGAAATGGGGAAATTTTGAATCTCACCCAGGAGGTGAAATGTGAGCTAATGTGAAAAAGTCATTGGGGACCATGTGGGTATCGGAGGAAGAGCATTCCCAAGGAGGAACCTGGAGCCAGGTGGTGAGGGATGCAGGCAACTCCTGCCCTGGAAGCTTGGACTCTCAGCCCCTGCAGATATGCGCTCTGCAGGGTCCCCTCTGCAGCTCCCACCAAACCCAATCACCGGAGACTTCAAGTTGAATACAAACTTGCTTTCTGCACTTGCCACTGAAATGGCTGTGAGTCAGCGTCAGCCACTGAGCACGCGCTGTGTGACCTTGAACCGGTGGCTTTGGCTGTTTGGGCTTGCCTCCTCAATCTTTGAAATGCAGATAAGAATAGTACCTGACCCCAAATGGCTATTGTGAGTTCACACAGGCGCTTTTTGTTGTGGAAGTAGGTGACATCTTGTGTGACACTGAATTCTCTACCAGTGCTTGGGAGATGGGCCTGCTTGTGTGCTTTGGGAATTGAATTGCCTTTCTCTGGGCCTTCGTTTCCCCCTATGATAATGATGGAAAGATTAAGGGAATCAGAAATTTCTCTGCAAGGATACAGGAAGCCTGGGCAGCTGCCAGGAAGGGTTTTTGTTTGTTCATTCCTTTGCTTTGGCCAAGACCGCCAGCTGGGCGCAGTGGCTCACACCTGTAATCCCAGCACTTTGGAAGGCTGAGGCGGGCAGATCACTTGAGGTCAGAAGTTGGAGACTGGCCTGGTCAACACGGTGAAACCCTGTCTCTACTAAAAATACAAAAATTAGCCGGGCGTGGTGGTGCGTGCCTGTAATCCCAGCTACTCAAGAGGCTAGAATCGCTTGAACTTGGGAGGTGGAGGTTGCAGTGAGCCGAGACCGTGCCACTGCACTCCAGCCTGGGTGACAGAGTAAGACTCTGTCTAATAAAAAAAAAAAAAGACCTCCGACCACAGCATCCTTCTAGTTTGTCAGAGAGCACCTTGGTCCCCTGGGCCTCTGAGCCTTGCTCACTGGCACCTGCAGCTTGTCTGAGGCGCCTCTCCGCCTTCCTCCTCTCTCACCATCTCTGGGTCCTGAAACACACCAAGCACGTTCCCCTCTGCGCTCACTGCACCCCCGACCAGCGTTCCTTTCTTTCCATTTCCACTTGTGAAGTTCCATCCGTCTCTGTCTGTCTCTCTCTCTCTTTTTTTTCAACCTCCCTTAACTAACGTACTTTATTTATTTGTTTATTTTTGAGACAGAGTCATGCTCTGTTGCCCAGGCTGGAATGCAGTGGCGCAATCTCGGCTCACTGCAGCCTCTGCCTCCCGGGTTCCAGAGATTCTCCTGCCTCAGCCTCCTAGGTAGCTGGGATTACAGGCGCCCGCCACCATGCCCAGCTAATTTCTGTTTGTTTGTTTTGTTTTAGTAGAGACAGGGTTTCACCATGTTGGCCAGGCTGGTCTCAAACTCCCGACCTCAAGTGATCCGCCTGCCTCGGCCTTCCAAAGTGCTGGGATTTGGGAGGCGTGACTCACAGTGCCCGGTCTGGACTTTTATTTTCTACAGCACTTTTAGGTTTACAGAAAAATTGAGCACAAAGTTCACGGCGTTCCCAGGTAGCATCCCTCGCACCACCCCAACCTTTCTCCTATTATCATCTTGCATTAGTGTGGTGCATTTGTGACAATTACTGAGCAGAGAGGAATATACTGTTATTAACTAATAATAATAATAATAATCCATGGTTTATTTATTTATCTTGACACAGGGTCTTGCTCTGTCGTCCAGGCTGGAGTGCAGTGACACGGTCTTGGCTCACTGTAGCCTCAAACTCCTAGGCTCAAGCCATCCTCCCAGCTCAGCCTCCCAAGTAGCTGGGACTACAGGTGCGCACCACCATGCCTGGCTGATTTTTGTTTGTAGAGACAGGGTCTTGCCATGAGTAATTCAATCCATGAATAATGGGTTAAATGGTGGCCCCACAAAGAAATGTCTGAGTCTCAATTCCTGGCATCTGTGACTATGACCTTATTTAGAAAGAGTTTCTTTGGCTGGGCGCAGTGGCTCATGCCTGTAATCCCAGCACTTTGGGAGGCCGAGGCAGGTGGATCACCGGAGGTCAGGTGTTCAAGACCAGCCTGGCTAACATGGAAACCCCGTCGCTACTAAAAATATAAAATTAGCCAGGCATGGTGGCTTGCGCCTATAGTCCCAGCTACTTGGGAGGCTAAGGCAGGAGAATCACTTGAATCCGAGAGATGGAGGTTGCAGTGGGCCGAGATCGCACCCTTGCACTCCAGCCTAGGCGACAAGAGTAAGACTGTCTCAAAAACAAAAAGAGTTTCTCTGCAGACATCATGAAGCATCTTGAGGTGAGACCATCCTGGATTAAGGTGTGCCCTGATCCATTGACAACAGTCCTTAGGAGAGAAAGGACGCAGGAACACAAACACAGAGAAGAAGAGCATGTGAAGATGGCCAGAGACTGGAGTGAGGCAGCCACAGGCCCAGGGGTATCTCTGGAGCCACCAGCAGCAAAACTGGGAACAGATTCTTTTTTTTCTTTCTTTTTTTTTTTTTTAGACAGAGTCTCGCTCTGTAGCCCAGGCTGGAGTGCAGTGGCATGATCTTGGCTCACTGCAGCCTCCACCCCTTGCATTCAAACAATTCTTGTGCCTCAGCCTCCCAAGTAGCTGGGATTACAGGTGCGTGCCACCATGCCCGGCTAATCTTTGTATTTTTAGTAGAGATGGGGCTTCATCCTGTTGGCCAGGCTGGTTTTGAACTTCTGACCTCAAGTGATCTGCCTCCCTCAGCCTCCCAAAGTGCTGAGATTACAGGCGTGAGCCACTGCACCCAGCCAAGGGAACAGATTCTTTCTCAGATGGCTGGGTGTGGTGGCTCATGTCTGTAATTCCAACATTTTGGGAGGCTGAGGCAGGAGGATTACTGGAGCCCAGGAGTTTGAGACCAGCCTGGGTAACAAAGTGAAACCCCCTCGCTACAAAAAATACAAAAATTGGCTGGGCATGGTGGAGCATACCTGTGGTCCCAGTTACTAGGGAGGTTGAGATGGGAGGATCGCTTGAACCTGGAAGGCAGAGGCTGCAGTGAGCCAAGATTGCACTCGCTGCACTCCGGCCTGGGCAACAGAGTGAGACTCCATCTAAAAAAAAAAAAGATTCTCCCTCGGAGCCTCCAGAGGGAACCAACCCCGCTGATGCCTTGATTTTGGGTTTTTGGCCTCCAAAACTGTGGGGAATAATTTCCATTGTTGGAAGCCACCCAGTCTGTGTCTTTTGTTGCGGCCACCACAGGAAGCTCATACATCATGGTAACCAGCTGCTCTCCCGCCTGGCTTCCTCTCCAGACGGTGAACCCCTCAAGACAGGGGCCTCCCTTGACTCATCTCTGTGTCCCCCCAGGCCCAGCTGTGGACCTGCTTTGTTGAAACAAAAGTGATGTAAAGACAGTGGCCACCCACTAAGGACCTCCCAGGGCAGCGTGAAACATTTCAGCAGAGTGCCTGGCCAGCAGAACCAATGCAGAGAGCCGCCAGTGCATGGAAAGAACACGAACTTTTCATTTTATTTTATAGAAATGAGGTCTCATGGGCTGGTCTTGTGGGCCAGGTGCAGTGGCTCATACCTGTAATGTCAGCACTTTGGGAGGCTGAGGCAGGCAGATCACCTGAGGTCGGGAGTTCAAGACCAGCGTGAAAAGAGACCATGGTGAAACCCCGTCTCTACAAAAAATACAAAAATTAGCCGGTCATGGTGGCATGTGCCTGTAATCCCAGCTACTCGGGAGGCTGAGGCATGAGAATCGCTTGAACCCAGGAGGCAGAGGCTGCAGTGAGCTGAGTTCGTGGCACTGCTCTCCAGCCTGGGCGACAGAGTGAGACCCTGTCTCAAAAAAAAAAAAAAAAAAAAAAAAGAATGTTGGCTCACGCCTGTAATCCCAGCATTACCTTTGGGAGGTCATGGCAGGTGGATCTCGAGGTCAGGAGTTCAAGACCAGCCTGGCCAACATGGTGAAACCTTGTCTCTACTAAAAATACAAAAATTAGCCAGGCGTTGTGGTGGGCGCCTGTAGTCCCAGCTACTCAGGAGGCTGAGGCAGAGAATTGCTTGAACCTGGGAGGTGGAGATTGCAGTGAGCCGAGATCACGCCACTGTGCTCCAGCCTGGACGACAGAGTGAGATTCTATCTCAAAAAAAAAAAAAAAAAAAAGAGAAATGAGGTCTCACTATGTTGCCCACATTGGTCTTTAACTCCTGGCCTCAAGCAATCCTCCTGCCTTGGCTTCCCAAAGTGCTGGTATTACAGGCATCAGCCACCGTGCCCGACCTAGATGAACTTTAATTGCCATATTAGCTGTGTGACCTTAGGCAAGCCACTTAACCTCTCTGAGCCTCAGTTTCCTTTTGAGAATATGAGATGGCATTTGTCAGTGTTCAACAGTACTTGCTGCCTGATTGTGAGGATGAGTGAATGAGCCTTTTAGGGGATCTGAGGCACTGTGGAATCTCTCTGTGCAGGAGAGGCGTGGCACTGGGAGGGGGCCTGGAGCACAGACCCTCTCCTGCTGTTGTCCTATGAACCTGCTATCTAGTTGGCACCTGCCCGCATAGGTATCTATTCTCGTGAAGTCTCAGCCTATGATGATGTTGGAGAAAGAGCACTGGGCATGAAGTCACATTCTCAGCCCTGCCTGGAACTAGTTAGGTGACTTTACCCTCAAAGCTCTGCAAGCCTTGGCTGGGTGCGGTGGCGCACGCTTGTAATCCCAGCACTTCAGGAGGCCGAGGCGGGTGGATCATTTGAGGTCAGGAGTTTGAGACCAGCCTGGCCAACACGGTGAAACCTCGTCTCTACTAAAAATACAAAAATTAGCTGGGTGTGGTGGCTCATGCCTGTAATCCCAGCACTTTGGGAGGCTGAGGTGGGTGGATCACCTGAGGTTCAAGACCAGCCTGACCAACATAGTGAAACTCCGTCTCTGCTAAAAATAGAAAAATTAGCCAGGGATGGTGGCAGGCGCTTGTAATCCCAACTACTTGGGAACTTGGGAGGCTGAGGCAGGAGAATCCCTTGAACCTGGAAGGCGGAGATTGCAGTGAGCTGATTGTACTCCATCCTGGGCAACAGAGCGAGACTTCATCTCAAAAACAAAGCAAAATTAGCCAGTCATGGTGGCACACATCTGTAGTCCCAGCTACTTGGGAGGCTGAGGCAGGAGAATCACTTGAACCTGGGAGGCAGGGTTGCAGGGAGCCAAGATCACGCCACTGGACTCCAGCCTGGGTGACAGAAGGAGACTTGGTCTAAAACTCCTGACCTCAGGTGATCCACTCACCTAGGCCTCCCAAAGTGTTGGGATTACAGGCGTGAGCCACCATGCCTGGCCACTGTTGGGAACTTTATCTTTCCTGATGATAATTTGTTTTTTGGAAACAGGATCACTCAGGTTGGAATGCAGAGATGCGATCATAGCTCACTGCAGCCTTCAACTTCCAGGCTCAAGCAATACTCCCGCCTCAGCCTCCTGAGTAGCTGGGATTACAGGTGTGCACTACCTCGACTGGCTAATTTTAATTTAATTTAATTAATTAATTAATTTATTTATTTATTTTTGAGATGGAGTTTTGCTCTTGTTGTCCAGGCTGGAGTGCAATGGCGTGACCTCTGCTCACTGCAACCTCTGCCTCCTGGGTTCAAGCAATTCTCCTGCCTCAGCCTCCCGAGTAGCTGGGATTACAGGCATGTGCCACTATGCCCGGCTAATTTTGTATTTTTAGTACAGACAGGGTTTCTCCATGTTGGTCAGGCTGGTCTCGAACTCCCAACCTCAGGTGATCCGCCTGCCTCAGCCTCCCAAAGTGCTGGGATTACAGGCGTGAGCCACCGCACCTGGCCCGGCTGGCTAATTTTTAATTTCTGTTTGTAGAGACAGGGTCTCACTATGTTGCCCAGGCTGGTCTCGAACCCCTGGGCTCAAGTGATCTTCCTGCCTAAGCCTCCCAAAGTGCTGGGATTACAGGCGTGAGCCACAGTGCCCAGCCTCGATGGTGATTATCTTATTGTCATCTCTTTCTTGCTGCCCCTTCTCCTAACAACTCAACATTATAAATGTAGACCAAGGAGGCAGAATATTTTCCTCAAATCTGTTGATAATAGTTGCTTTTAGCACTGTACTGGTGCAGATTCTGTAGCCAGGCCCAGTGTTGTGATGGATTGGTCATGTCTGTGATTGACTGATTGACTGGTGATGTCTGTCACCAACAGGGGATTGGATAAGTGGTATGTGTGCAGCTTTGCATTTGTTGTCTCCTGCCAGGCTGTCTTCAAGGGCTCAGGAAACTTGCAAACAAGAAGTTTTTCA
Organism: Symphalangus syndactylus; assembly: GCF_028878055.3. Lineage (NCBI taxonomy): Eukaryota > Metazoa > Chordata > Mammalia > Primates > Hylobatidae > Symphalangus > Symphalangus syndactylus. Next base: position 42,443,895 of record NC_072435.2, on the reverse strand, counting down.
TCTGAGCCACAAATAAATACTGAGCTTCCGCTCCATGCTGAGCTGGGCATGGAGAGGAAACTGATGAAGTATATGGCCTGTTTCTGCACATAGAGAGATTACAATCTTCTTTTACGGGGCCCTGGACATTTCTAGTAACCTTGAATTCTTTCCACTTTTCTTCTAGACTCTAAGCTGCCTTTCTCTTTACCAGCTATTTTGCCCCAAATAGCTATTGTGTGCACTTGGCTCAGATCCCAAGAGCAAGTACTCAGGAATTCTACAGAAAACACGTCATGTAAAATACAGCTGAGCTTCCAAGACAAATTATGAACACTGGAGGAATTACAATCACATTACAGCAGCAACTGGATGATGACTCCCAGCTGGGGCGATTGGGGTGTTTCTGCTGAGGTTTGCACAACCCTTTTTCAGTATGTTGCAAAACTTGGCTCCTCATGTTGCAAAAATGTTTGATAGTTCTCTGTTTCTTGAGGATGCGGAGAGATACGGGCAGAGGCACCGTCTGCCAGTGCGCTTTGTATCTCGGGTCACCACCTTGTCGCTGCCATGCTTGGAGCTGAGGTCTGATAGGAATGGTCACTTTGTGATTTGCCTGGTTGTCTCTGGAGTGTGTGTGTGTGTGTGTGTGTTTTGACAGGGTCTCGCTCTGTCTCCCAGGCTGGAGTGTAGTGGTGTGATCATAGGTCACTGCAGCCTCAAACCCCTGGGCTCAAGCGATCCTTCTGCCCTTGCCTCTCAAAGCACTGAGATTACAGACCTAAGCCACTGTGCCTGGCCCTGCCTCTGGAGTTTTCTTACTACTATATAAATAGGTCACGAGTGCTTGGGGAAGATGCGGGATTGCACTGGGCTGATGACTGATGGGTTCCCATCAGAACCTCTCCTCATCTTCTTGCCAGCCAGGCCATTACTGCCTCGGTCTTATTGACACACAGGACAGAAGAGAGGGAGACAGCAATACTTACTGAGCACCTAATGTATACCAGGCCCCATGCTGAGGATCTGGATGTATTTTCTTTTTTTTTTTTTGAGGCCAGGTCTCACTCTGTCACCCAGGCTGGAGTGAAGTGGCATGATTTCGGCTCACTGCAACCTCCGCCACCCAGGTTCAAGTGATTCTCCTGCCTCAGCCTCCCGAGTAGCTGGGATTACAGGCACACGCCACTACACCCGGCTAATTTTTGGATTTTAAGTAGAGACGGGAGTCTCACCATGTTGGCCAGGCTTGTCTGGATGTATTTTCTCATTTAATCCTCCCAGTTGGTCTGTTCAGTGAGGTAAGCGATGGACAGCTGGAACCCTGAGTTTAGATTCTGGCTCTTGTACTTGTTGACCTTGAGTGAATGATATTCTTTTTTTTTTTTTTTTTTTTTGACATGGAGTCTCACCCTGTTGCCCAGGCTGGAGTGCAGTGGCGCAATCTCGGCTCACTGCAACCCTCTGCCTCCCAGGTTCAAGCGATTTTCCCACCTCAGCCTCCTGAATAGCTGGGATTAAAGACATGTGCCACCATGCCCGGCTAATTTTTATATTTTCAGTAGAGACGGGGTTTCACCATATCGGGTAGGCTGGTCTCAAACTCCTGATCCCAGTGATGATCCACCTGCCTCAGCCTCCCAAAGTGTTGAGATTACAGGTGTGGGCCACTGCGCCGGCCTGATGTTTTCTTTTTGAACTTCAGTCCCTCATTCATCAAAGGGGCATGAGAATGCCTGCCCATCATGTGTTTATGAAGGTAGCAAACAGGAGAATCGCTTGAACCCTGGAGGCGGAGGTTGTAGTGAGCCAAGATCGCGCCATTGCACTCCAGCCTGGGCAACAAGAGTGAAACTCTCTCTCTCTCAAAAAAAAAAAAAAAAAAAAAAGATTTTCCTAGAAGAACCCTTCCACCCCTGGGAGCTATTTCTATTTATCTTAATTGGAGGTTGGCAAATGGTGGCTTGCAGCTTAAAAAAAAATCAAAATATCAATAGTGTAATTCTTTGTATTCTATGCATATTCCTATATAAATTATATATATATGTATATACACTTTTATCGAGGTGAAGCTCACATAACCTGAAATTAACCATTTTATTTTATTTCATTTATTTATTTATTTTTGAGACAGTCACTCTGTCTCCCAGGCTGGAGTGCAGTGGTGCGACCTCAGCTCACTGCAGCCTGCATCTCCCAGGTTCAAGTGATTCTTCTGTCTCAGCCTCCCAAGTAGCTGGGATTACAGGCATGCGCCATTCCACCTGGCTAACTGTTGTATTTTTTGTAGATATGGGGTTTCACCGTGTTGGTCAGGCTAGTCTCAAACTCTCAACCTCAGGTGATCCACCCGCCTCGGCCTCCCAAGGTGCTGGGATTACAGATACGAGCCACTGCGCCCGGCTGAAATTAACTATTTTAAAGTGCACAGTTCAGTGGCATTTGGTACATTCAGTGCTCTGTGAATATCACCTCTGTCTAGCTGCAGAACATTTCTGTCACCACCAAAGAGAACCCTGTCCCAATCAGCAGTCACTCCCCACTCCCCTCCCCTAGCCCCTGGCAACCAATCTGCTTCCTGTCTTTATGGATGTGCCTGTTCTAGACTTTTTTTTTTTCCTTGAGACGGAGTCTGGCTCTGTTGCCCAGGCTGGAGTGCAATGGCGCGATCTCGGCTCACTGCAACCTCTGCCTCCGGGTTCAAGCGATTCTTCTGCCTCAACCTCCTGAGTAGCTGGGATTACAGGCACCTGCCACCACACCCGGCTAATTTCGTATTTTTACTAAAGACAGGGTTTCTCCATGTTGGCTAACTTTTGTATTTTTTGTAGAGATGGGGTTTCACCGTGTTGGTCAGGCTGGTCTCCAACTCCCGACCTCAGGTGATCCGTCCGCCTTGGCCTCCCAAAGTGGTGGGATTACAAGCGTGAGCCACTGCGCCGGCCAACATTTTTATATGAATGGAATCATATAATATGTGGGCACTGCAGCTTTCATTTGGCCCATGAGCTAAGCATGGATTTACATTTATGAATGGTTGGAAAAAAAAGAATAGTACTTCGTGAAACACAAACATTATATGAAAATCAAATTTCAGTGTGGATAAATACATCTTACTGTCAGCCATACCCATTCATAGATCCATCATCTATAGCTACTTTTTTTCTTTTTGAGACAGGGTCTGGCTCTGTCTCCCAGGCTGGAGTGCAGTGGCACAATCACAGCTCACTGTAGCCTTGACCTCCTGAGCTCAGTTGATCCTCCCACCTCAGCCTCCCAAGTAGCTTGGAACTACAGGCGTGGGCTACCACGCTCGGCTGATTTTTTGTAGAGACAGGGTCTATGTTGTCCATACTGGTTTCGAACTCCTGGCCTGAAGAGATCCTATCCTGCCTTGGCCTCCTAAAGTGTCGGGATTACAGATATGAGCCACTGCGCCTGGCAATGGCTACTTTCCTGGGATGACGACAGAGTTGAGTCATTTTGAAAGAGACCACGTGGCCCACAAAGCAGAAAATCTTGACTCTGGCCAAAGCTTAGAGACGTTAGCTTCAAGCACAGGGAGAAGCCAGCAGAGCTATGTTCAACTCCAAAGTCTGGACTGAATTCCCAGACTATCGCTGCCTCTCAGTATTTTTTTTTTTTTTTTTTGAGATGGAGTCTTTCTCTGTTGCCCAGGCTGGAGTGCAGTGGCGTGATCTTGGCTCACTGCAAACTCCACCTCTCGGTTCAAGCAATTCTTTTGCCTTAGCCTCCCGAGTAGCTGGGACTACAGGAGTGCACCACCATGCCTGGCTAATTTTTGTATTTTTAGTAGAGACAAGGTTTCACCATGTTGACCAGGCTGGTCTCGAACTCCTGACCTCAGGTGATCTGCCCACCTCAGGCTCCCAAAGTACTGGGATTACAGGTGTGAACCACCATGCCTGGCCTCAGTATGCGTTTATTAATAGACACTGATGAACACTCTTTTGTTGTTGTTGTTGTTGTTGAGACAGGATCTTGTTCTATTGCCCAGGCTAGAGTGCAGTGGTGCAGTCATAACTCACCGCAGCCTCAAACTCCCGGGCTTAAGTGATCCTCCCGCTTCAGCCTCCTGAGTAGCTGGGACTACAAGTGCATGCCACCAAACCCTGCTAATTTTTTATTTTGTCTGTAGAGACGGGGTCTCCCTATGTTGCCCAGGCTGGTCTCCAACTCCTGGTCTCAAATGATCCTCCTGCCTTGGCCTCCCAAAGTGCTGGGTGTGAGCCACCATGCCTGGCTAAGGAATACTTCTTACTGGGCAGGTGCTGGAGTGTGAGCTGTCTACCAGAGTGGGCCAGCCTTTGCCCTCAGGGAGCTTCCAGACAGGGAGGAGACTGAGGGTTAAGTGAAGCTCTATCCAAGCAACACAGAGTCACAGGCTGATGAAAGGCTGAGGGAAAAGTGGGGAGTGCTCAGGGCAGGATAACGAGGCTCTGACTTGGATTAGAGGGGGAGCAGGCAGAAAAAAACCTTTTTTTTTTTTTTTTGAGACGGAGTCTCGCTCTGTCGCCCAGGCTGGAGTGCAGTGGCATGATCTCGGCTCACTGCAAGCTCCGCCTCCCAGGTTCACGCCATTCTCCTGCTTCAGCCTCCCGAGTAGCTGGGACTACAGGCGCCTGCCACTACTCCCGGCTAATTTTTTGTATTTTTAGTAGAGACGGGGTTTCACCATGTTAGCCAGGATGGTCTCCTGACCTCGTGATCTGCCCGTCTTGGCCTCCCAAAGTGCTGGAATTACAGGTGTGAGCCACTGCGCCCGGCCCAGAAAAAACCTTTTAAGGCGGGGGCAGTGCTCACGGCTGTAATCCCAGCACTTTGGGAGGCTGAGGCGGGCAAATCATGAGGTCAGGAAATCGAGACCATCCTGGCCAACATGGTGAAACCCCGTCTCTACTAAAAATATAAAAATCAGCTGAGCATGGTGGCGCGCGCCTGTAATCCCAGCTACTCCGGAGTCTGAGGCAGGAGAATCGCTTGAACCTGGGAGGTAGAGGTTGCAGTGAGCCGAAATCATGCCACTGCACTCCAGCCTGGTGACAGAGTGAGATTCTGTCTCAAATCAAACAAACAACCAACCTTTTAAGCAGAAACTCGAAGGCTGAGGGGTCACTTCCAGGAGAGTGGCGAGTCTGGACTGTTAATGTCAGCAGTATGAACATCACCAGCATCTGGGACAGTTTAAGTACCTGGTTGTAAATGTCCGATTTACGAGTGCTGACTTCAGAGTGATTTATTTTGTCTTTTCTTTGGAGACAGGGTCTTGCTCTGTTGCCCAGGCTGGAGTGCAGTGGTGTGATCTCAGCTCACTGCAGCCTTGATTTTCCAGGCTCAAGCAATCCTCCCACTTCAGCCTCCTGAGTAGCTGGGACTACAGGTGGCGGCCACCACGCCTGGCTATTTTATTTTGTCTTATTAGTAGAGACAGGGTTTCTCCATGTTTCCCAGGCTGATCTGGAACTCCTGGGCTCAAGTGATCTACCCGCCTCCACCTCCCAAAGTGCTGAGATTACAGGCAAGAGCCACCGCACCTGGCCTTTTTTTTTCTTTCTTTCTTTTTTTTTTGTTATCTGTTGGCCATATATCTGGGCTAGGGACTCCTTTTTCTCTTTTGTTTCATTTTGTTCTTACAGATTTATTGAGATATCATTTACACATCATAAAATTTATTAATTTTTTTTTTTTGAGGCAGTCTCTGTCACCAGGCTGGAGTGCAATGGTAGGACCTCGGCTCACTGCAGCCTCCGCCTCCCAGGTTCAAGCGATTCTCCTGCCTCAGCCTCCTGAGTAGCTGGGATTACAGGTGCCTGCCACCATGCCCGTCTAATTTTTTTTGTATTTTTAGTAGAGACTGGGTTTGGCCAGGTTGGTCTTGAACTCCTGACCTCAGATTATTTGCCTGCCTCGGCCTCCCAAAGTGCTGGGAATACAGGCATGAGCCACCACATGTTATTTATTTATTTATTTATTTATTTATTTATAGACAGCGTCTTGCTCCATCACCCAGGCTGGAGTACAGTGTAATTTATTATTTATTTATGTAGAGACAGCGTCCTGGAGTACAGTGGCAGGATCACAACTTACTGCAGGCTTGATCTCCTGGCCTCAAGCAGTTATCACACCCCAGGCTCCCAAAGTGCTGGGACTGCAGGCATGAGCCACTGTGTCCGGCAAAGCCATCTCTTTGAACAGCCCTGTTGGACTCCCTGACGTGTTCTGCCCACCAGAGGAGGCCAGCACCTTCCCCTCCCCATAACGCCATTGCACTCCTGCCTGGGTGACAGAGTGAGACCGTATTTAAAAAAAAAATCGGCGGGCACAGTGGGTCATGCCTGTAATCCCAGCACTTTGGGAGGCTGAGGCGGGTGGATCACCTGAGGTCAGGATTTCGAGACCAGCCTGGCCAATATGGTGAAACCCCATCTCTAAAAGTTAGCCAGGTGTAGTGGTGGGTGCCTGTAGTCCCAGCTACTCAGGAGGCTGAGACAGGAGAATCACTTGAACCTGGGAGGCGGAGGTTGAAATGAGCTGAGGTCACGCCACTGCACTCCAGCCTGGGCAATGGAGCAAGACTCCATCAAAAAAAAAAAGTGTCAGAGGAATGCAAACAAATCCATACACACACACACACACACACACACACACACTCACTCTCTCACAATAGCCCCAAAGTGGAAGCAAATCAAGTGTCCATCAACAGGCAAACAGAGCAACACAATGTGGTCCATCCACAATATGGAATATTATTCAGCCATGAAAAGGAAGGAAGCACTGACCCATGCTACAGCATGGATGAACCCCAAAAACATGATGTTGAGAGAAGTCAGACACAAACGCCACGTAGTGTGAGATTCCATCTGTGTGAAATGCCCGGAACAGGCAACTCCATAGAGCCAGGAAGCAGATGGCTTCCTGTGTCTTCTGTGTTCAGCAGAATTGGTGCCTGGAGCAGGAATGGGTCCGTTCCGATGGGGAGAGTGGGGAGACCCAGGGCCAGGGGGACAGTGGTTGAGTTTGAGCCCCACATTCTGGGCTCCTGGGGAGCTCTTTTTGTGGGAGCAGCCTTCTGACTTGCCTTGTAATTTCAGTGCTTCAGCTTGATGCCCTTCAGCCTCATAATCGGGGTGGAAAATCATAATGATGTTATTAAACAATTGTGTCATTATATATTATTAATAATGACAGCTATCATGAAGAGAAACTCTTCATGTAAGAGGTACATCTTACATGGAAGGGGTAAGTCACAGAAGGACTCCATTTAACATGCTTGATGTGTATTTGTAAAATTCCACATCTTTTAGGACAGGTGACTGGGTGTTTCTGGGTGCCTGTAACAATTTCCTTGGAAAATGGAGTGTAAATATCTTCTCTCTCCATTTGTTTCGCATTTTCATTTTTAAAAAAAATTGAGGTGGAATGCACATAACATAAAGTTAGCTATTTTTAAATTTTATCTTATTTTTTGAGGCAGAATCTCACTCTGTCACCCAGGCCGGAGTGCAGTGGCAGGATCTTTGCTCACTGCAACCTCTGTCTCCCGGGTTCAAGCGATTCTCCTGCCTCAGCCTCCCGAGTAGCTGGGATTACAGGCGCCTGCCACCATGCCTGGCTAATTTTTGGATTTTTAGTAGAGATGGGGTTTCGCCATGTTGGCCAGGCTGGTCTCGAACTCCTGACCTCAGGTGATTCACCCGCCTCAGCCTCCCAAAGTGTTGGGATTATAGGCATGAGCCACTTCGCCCGGCCTATTTTATTTTACATTTTTAGAGATGGGGGGTCTCGCCTCTTGCCCAGACTGGAATGCAGTGGTGTGATCATAGCTCACTGCAGCCTCAACCTCCCAGGCTCAAGCGATCCTCCCACCTCAGCCTTCTAAGTAGCTGGGACTACAGGCGTGTGCCACTATGCCTGGCTAATTTTTAAATGTTTTGTAGAGATGGGTCTCACCATGTTGCCCAGGCTGGTCTCAAACTCCTGGGCTCAAGTGATCCTCCTGCCTTTGCCTCCCAAAGTGCTGGGATTACAGAGGTGAGCCACCACGCCCGGCCAAAGTTAGCCATTTTTAAATGTACAATTTAGTGGCATTTAGCACATTCACAGTGTTGTGCAGCCACTACCTCTGACTAGTCCCAGGACATCTTCATCCCCACAAAAGGAGACCCTGTCCCCATCAGCAGCCACTCCCCATTCCCCTTCCCCAGTCCCTGGCAACCACCCATCTGCTTCCTGGCTTTATGGAGTTGCCTGTTCTGGGCATTTCACACAGATGGAATCTCACACTATGTGGCCTTTGTGTCTGGCTTCTCTCAGCATCGTGTTTTTGGGGTTCATCCATGCTGAAGCATGGGTCAGTGCTTCCTTCCTTTTCATGGCTGAATAATATTCCATACTGTGGATGGACCACATTGTGTTGATCCTTTTGCCTGTTGATGGACACTTGATTTGCTTCCACTTTGGGGCTATTGTGAGTGTGTGTGTGTGAGTGTGTGTGTGTGTGTGTGTGTGTGTGTAAGGATTTGTTTGCATTCCTCTGACACTTTTTTTTTTTTTGATGGAGTCTTGCTCTGTTGCCTAGACTGGAGTGCAGTGGCGTGACCTCGGCTCATTTCAACCTCCGCCTCCCAGGTTTAAGTGATTCTCCTGTCTCAGCCTCCTGAGTAGCTGGGACTACGATCCACCTGCCACCTTGGGAGTCACCCTAGCCCCCATCCCTCCCCTCCTTCAAGGTCCCCAGAAGGAACTCACCCTGTCAGCCTTCGACTTGGGACCTCCAGGACTGTGAGAGAACACGTTTCCGTTGTTGGAAGCCACTGTGAACCCCGAAAATTTGAGACAGTTCTCAGTTAATTTAGAAAGTTTATTTTGCGCCCGGGCATGGTGGCTCACGCCTGTAATCCCAACACTTTGAGAGGCTGAGGCGGGCGGATCACCTGGGGTCAGGAGTTTGAGACCAGCCTGACCAACATGGTGAAACCCCATCTCCACTAAAAATAGAAAAATTAGCTGGGCATCGTGGCATCTGCCTGTAATCCCAGCTACTAGGGAGACTGAGGCAGGAGAATCGTTTGAACCCGGGAGGTGTATTTTCTACTAAAAATACAAAAATTAGCCAGGCATGATGGTGGGCGCCTGTCATCCCAGCTACTCGGGAGGCTGAGGTGGGAGAATCACTTGAACCCGGGAGCCAGAGGTTGCAGTGAGCCGAGATCGTGCCACTGCACTCTAGCCTGGGTGACAGAGACTCCGTTTCAAAAAAAAAAAAGAAAAGAAAGTTTATTTTGCCAAGGTTGGGGATATTCGCCCATGACACAGACTCAGGAGGTCCTGATGACGTGTGTCCAAGGTGGTCGGGGCACAGCTTAGTCTTAGACATTTAGGGAGACAGGAGACATCAATCAATATATGTAAGAAGTACATTGGTTCAGTCTTGAAAGTCAGGACAACTCGAAGCAAAGGCAGGAAGACTTGAAGCCGGGAGGGAGCTTCCAGGTCACAGGTTTCTTAGTAGCAACCCCAGGGAACTCGCTGGCGGGAGGGGACAGTGGGGGCATCTGTGCAGTTCCACACCAGGGCTGGGTGTGGTGGGGGACGCAGGCGTGAGTCTGGCTCGATGCCCATCAGGTTCCCAGGCCGGGTAGGGAGCCAGGGGAGTCCAAAACCAGCCTGGGTGGAGCAAGATTTATGCTGTGGGGGAGGTGCAATTATCATCATCACCATTATTATTAAGATCCATTAGCAGCTTCTGTAAAATAATCTTCTTATCCCCGCTCCACTCCGGCCTCTGTTTCCCACCCCAGTTAATGGAGCCCCCACCACCCAGGTGCCAGATCCAGAACCGGGTGCTGACCCTGGACCCCACCCCCAGCCCACTGGGTCCTTTCTACTGCCTAGACTAGAGTTTTGGGCTGAAACACAGGATCCCGCACTTACATGTAAATTTCAGATAGAGGCCAGGTGCAGTGGCTCATGCCTGGAATCCCAGCACTCTGGGAGGCCAAGACGAGTGGATCGCTTGAGCCCAGGAGTTTGAGACCAGTCTGGGAATCACAGCAAGACCTTATCTCAACAAATTTTTTTTTTTTTTTTTTTCTGATACAGAGTCTCTGTCGCCGAAGTTGGAGTGAAGTGGTGCAATCTCTACTCACTGCAACCTCCACCTCCCAGGTTCAAGCCATTCTCCTGCCTCAGCCTCCCGAGTAGCTGGGAGTATAGGCACCTACCACCATGCCCGGCTAATTTTTGTATTTTTAGTAGAGACGGGGCGGGGTTTCACCACGCTGGCCGGGCTGTTCTCGAACTCCTGACCTCAGGTCATCCATCTACCTCAGCCTCCTAAAGTGTTAAAATTACAGGCGTGAGCCCTCCTCCTGGCCACAAAAAATTTTAAAAAAATTATCCGGGAGGCTGGGCATGGTGGCTCCTGCCTGTAATCCCAGCACTTTGGGAGGCCGAGGCAGGTGGATTGCCTGGGGTCAGGAGTTCGAAACCAGCCCAACCAACATGGTGAAACCCCATCTCTACTAAAAATATAAAAATTAGCTGGGCGTCGTGGAATCCGCCTGTAATGCCAGCTACTAGGGAGACTGAGGCAGGACAATCGTTTGAACCCAGGAGGTGAAGGTTGCGGTGAGCCAAGATTGTGCCATTGCACTCCAGCCTGGGCAACAAAAGCAAAACTCCATCTCAAAAAAAGAAAAAAAAAATTATCCGGGCATGGTGGCTCATGCCTGTGGTCCCAGCTACTCAGCAGGATTGCTTGAGCCCAGGAGGTCAAGGCTGCAATAAGCCATGGTCACACCACTGCACTCCAGCCTAGGCAACAGAGTGAGGCCCTGTCTAAAAAATAATCATAAATAAATAAATTTCAGATAGAGAAGGAATTTTTTATTTGTATAAGTATGGGTAAGTTCCAATATTGCTGCTTATGTCTCCCCTTCTTAGCTTACTTTTTTTTTTTTTTTTTTTTTGAGACAGGGTCTCACTCTGTTGCCCAGGCTGTAACCTTGACCTCCCGGGCTCAGACGATCCTCCCATCCCGACCCCTCGAGTAGCTGGGACTACGGGTACATGCCATCACTCCCGGCTAATTTTTGTAATTTTTGTAGAGATGTGATTTTGCCGTGTGGCTCAGGCTGGACTCAAACTCCTGAGCTCAAGGAGTCCTCCTGCCTTGGCCTCCCAAAGCGTCGGGATTACAGGTGTGAGCCACTGCACCTGGCCTGAGTTGTAAAATAAACGTCTTATAAATGTTTTATTTTGGAATCAATTTAATGGCAGGAAAGTTGCAAAGAGGCTATGCAGCACTCCCGTATTCCCTTCCACCAGCTTCCTCTGATGTTGACATCTTTCCCTACCTCAGTACATTTGGTGAAACTAAGAAATTAATGCTGGGACAATGATGCTATCAACTAAACTCCAGACATTCTATGTGGTTGTCACCAATGTTCCCACAAATGTCCTCCCTCTCTTCCAGGATCCTTCACCTTATTTAGCCCTCATATCTCCCTGATCTCCTCTGGTCTGTGATGGTTTTTTAGTCTTTCCTTGTTTTTCATGACCTCAGCAGTGTTCTTTCTCTTGTTTTTTTTTTTTTTTTTCTTTTTTTTTTTAGACTGAGTTTTGCTCATGTCGCCCAGGCTGCAGTGCACTGGCGCAATCTCAGCTCACTGCAACCTCCGTCTCCTGGGTTCAACCGATTCTCCCGCTTCAGCCTCCCGAGTAGCTGGGATTACAGGCATCCACAACCACACTCGGCTAATTTTTGTATTTTTAGTAGAGATGGGGTTTCACCATGTTGGCCAGGCTGGTCTCAAATTCCTGACCTCCAGTGATCTGCCTGCCTCAGCCTTCCGAAGTACTGGGATTACAGACGTGAGCCATTGTGCCTGGCCCGTTTTTTTATTTGGTTTTTTTTTTTTTTTTTTTTTTTTTTTTTTTTTTTTTTTTTTAAGGCAGGCTCTCACTCTGTTGCTCAGGCTGAAGTGCAGTAACTTGATCGCAGCTCACTGCAGCCCCAAGCTCCTGGACTCAAGTGATTTTTCCACCTCAGCCTCCTGAGTAGCAGGGAACATAGGTGTGTGCCATATGCTTGGGTATTTTTTTAAACTTTTTGTGGAGATGGGGTCTTGCTATGTTGTCCAGGCTGGTCTTGAATTCCTGGACTCAAGTGATCCTCCTGCCTTGGCCTCCTGAAGTGCTGGGATTACAGGTGTGAGAGACTTTGTCAGTCTTTTTTTTTTTTTCTGAGATGGAGTTTCGCTCTTCTTGTCCAGGCTGGAATGCAGTGGCACCATCTCAGCTCACTGCAAGCTCTGCCTCTGCCTCTTGGGCTCAAGTGATTCTCCTGCCTCAGCCTCCCGAGTAGCTGGGATTATAGGCGCCCACCACCATACCCACCTACTTTTTTGTGTGTTTTAGTAGAGAGGGGGATTCATCTGTTGGTCAGGCTGGTCTTGAACTCCTGCCCTCAGGTGATCAACCTGCCTTAGCCTCCCAAAGTTCTGGGATTATAGGCCTAAGCCACTGTGCCTGGCTGACTTTGGCAGTCTGAAAGAGTGCTGGCCAGTGCCCCCCAGGGCATCCAAGTGTACCCCAGTCTGTGTTTGACATTTTCTTGTGGTTAGACAGGAATTGTGGGGTTTTGGGAAGAAGACAGGAGCATGCCCTCCTCATCATGTCATATCAGGGATGCCCAGTGTCCCCATCCATACCCCCAGTAGTGCCAATACTGTGCATTATGGCTGGGGCGCCAAACAGATGCTCCCCAAGCATCTTCCCTCCCCAGGAATCTTCAAGAACTGGAAGGAGTTCCAGTTCCTCAGAGCCAGACACAATAACATATCCCAGACACTGGCCACTTGGCTGGAGGCCGAATTTTAATGGGAGGAAATGGACATAGAAGAATATTGCCAGCTGCAGAACCTAGAGCCCCTACATGGTTCTCCTATCTTCTCCCCAGTTTCCCAATGTGGACGCTTTACAGCCTCAAACAAGGTGGAAAACAGGCATCTGCCTGTGTGTGTTTCTCTAAATTGCCGCCTGAAGACTGTCAGCTGACCTCTTTTAAAATTATTTAGGCCAGGCGCGGTGGCTCACACCTGTAATCCCAGCACTTTGGGAGCTCCAGGCAGGCAGATCACCTGAGGTCAGGAGTTCGAGACCAGCCTGGCCAACATGGCGAAACCCCCGTCTCTACTAAAAATACAAAAATTAGCCGGGCGTGGTGGCGCACGCCTGTAATCCCAGCTACTCTGGAGGCTGAGGCAGGAGAATCACTTGAACCTGGGAGGCGGAGGTTGCAGTGAGCCAAGACTGTGCCACTGCACTCCAGCCTGGGGCACAGAGCCAGACTGTCTCAAAAAAAAAAAAAAAAACGCGGTGGGGGATAAGCCGGCATGAGATGAGAAATGGACTCTTCAGGGCCTGGTAAGCAGGATTTCCCAACCTCAGCACTTGAGGCTGGATGATCTGTGTGGCAGAGGCCATCCCGTGCATTGTAGCATCCCTGGCCTGCACCCACCAGATACTATTAGGTTGGTGCAAAAGTCATTGCTGTTTTTGCTATTTTTTTTTTTTTTTTTTTTGAGATGGAGTCTCATGCCATCGCCCAGGCTGGAGTGCAGTGCTGCAGTCTTGGCTCACTGCAACCTCCACCTCCTGGGTTCAAGCGATTCTCCTGCCTCAGCCTCCCCAGTGGCTGGGATGACAGGTGCGCGGCATCATACTTGGCTGATTTTTGTACTTCTTTTTTTTTTTTTTGAGATGGTGTCTCACTGTGTCGCCCAGGCTGGAGTGCAGTGGTGCGATCTCCGCTCACTGCAAGCTCCGCCCCCTGGGTTCATGCCATTCTCCTGCCTCAGCCTCCCGAGTAACTGGGATTATAGGGGCCGCCCACCACACCCGGCTAATTTTTTTTTGTATTTTCGGTAGAGACGGGGCTTCACAGTGTTCGCCAGGATGGTCTCGATCTCCTGATCTTGTGATCCACCTGTCTCAGCCTCCCAAAGTGCTGGGATTACAGGCGTGAGCCACCGCACCCGGCCATGATTTTTGTATTTTTATTAGGGACAGGGTTTCACCATATTGGCCAGGCTGGTCTAGAACTCCTGACCTCAGGTGATCCACCCGCCTCAGCCTCCCAAAGTGCTAGGATTACGGGTGTGAGCCACCGCACCCGGTCCTTGCCATTACTTTTAATGGCAAAACCCACAATTAATAGCATCCCCCTGACCCGCCTCCTTGAGTTGTGAGGACCAAAAATGTCTCTAGACATTGCCAAGCTTTCTCAGGTGTGAACCTGTGTCTAACCATAAGAGGCCAGGCTACACTTCAGAGCTGTGATTTGCATTTCTAGGAAACCCTGGGGGCTGTACTGGGTGTTCGACACCCTCCCCAACCGCAGCCTTGGGATGGAAACCTCTCTCCATGTCACTGGTTCTGCATGGGGTATGTTGGACATTTGCAATTTGATAAGTAAAGTCCCAGCTCCCCTGACCCAGAGAAGTCTGTCCCTGAGTGATCTGCGCGGCATACCCGAAATAATGACTGACGACCCACAGAAGGCCTGTCACACGCGGTGTTCAGAACAAAAGAAAACACAGGAACAGTGGGCAAATGCAGCCTGACTCATGCCGGCCGGCCACGCAAGGAGCGCCAAGGCCTGACTCACAGCCTACGATGCCACACCTGTGCCTGCGTCCCAGCAATGGCGGCCCTGTGAGAAAATATTGGACCCCTAGCAATCAAGCTGGGACGGCCCTGTGCCTGCACAAGCCTGTGGCGAGAAGCGCTGTGGGGCCCACTACAGCCTTGTACACTCGGTGAGCCCCGGGCTGTTTGCAGGAGGAAGGCTGACTCAGCCGAGGAGTGTGGAGACCCACAGAGACCCCTGGAGAAGGGGAGTTTCAGAGGCTTCCTAGTGTTTTTTTTTTGTGTGTTTGTTTTTTTGAGGCAGAGTCTTGGTCTGTCACCCAGGCTGTAGTACAGTGGCACCATCTCGGCTTACTGCAACCTCTGCCTCCCGGGTTCAAGGGATTCTCTTGTCTCAGCCTCCTGAGTGGCTGGGATTACAGGCATAGGCCACCATGCCTGGCTAATTTTTATGTTTTTAGTAGAGATGGGGTTTCACCATGTTGGCCAGGCTGGTCTCGAACTCCTGACTTCAGGTGATCCACCCGCCTCGGCCTCCCAAAGTGCTGGGCTTAGAGGTGTTGTGAGCCACTAAGCCTGGCTTTATTTTTTTATTTTTTGAGATGGAGTTTCATTCTCGTTGCCCAGGCTGGAGTGCAGTGGCACTATCTTGGCTCGCTGCAATCTCCGCCTCCCAGGTTCAAGCGATTCTCCTGCCTCAGCCTCCCGAGTAGCTGGGATTACGGGTGCCTGCCACCACATCCAGCTAATTTTTTTGTGTTTTTAGTAGAGACAGGGTTTCACTATGTTGGCCAGGCTGGTCTCGAACTCCTGACCTCAGGTGATCTGCTCGCTTCAGTCTCACAAAGTGCTAGGATTACAGGCATGAGCGGCCGTGCCCAGCATTTTTTTTTTTTTTTTTTAAGATGGAGTCTCCCCTCTCTCTGTTGCCCAGGCTGAAGGGCAGTGGCGTGATCTGGTTCAATGCAACCTCGGCCTCCTAGGCTCAAGCGATCCTCCCACCTCGGCCTCCCGAGTAGCTGGGAATACAGGTGTGCACCACCACACCTGGCTAATTTTATTGGTATTTTTTGTAGAGAGGGGGTTTTGGAATTATAGGCTTAAGCCCAGGAGTTTGAGACTAGTTGCCCAAATAACTAGTACCCAGCCTGTGTGCATTCATTTTTGTTTTAAACAACAATAAAAAAATTAAGGTGAGCTGGGCTCAGTGGCTCACGCCTGTAATCCCAGTATTTTGGGAGAGGGAGGCAGGGGAATCACTTGAACACCAGGAGTTCGGGACCAGCCTGGGCAACATAGAGTGCCCTCTGCCCACCCCACCAAAAAATAAAAATAAATTAGCTAGGTGTGGTTGCTCATGCCTGTAGTCCCAGCTACTTGGGGGGCTGAGGCGGGAGATCCAGGCTGCAGTGAGCTGTGATGCCACTGTGTACACCCCTGTGATGGCACGTGTAATATACAAAGGGGGACAGGATGATCACACCTCCAATGTCACTGGGGTGTGTACACTCCCCTGTAATACCAGTCATAATATAGATGAGGGGACAGGATGATAGTACCCCCAATATCTCAGGGGGCATGTACACCCCCTGTAATACCAGTCATAATATAGATGGGGGACAGGATGATAGTACCCCCAATATCTCAGGGGGCACGTACACCCCCCTATAATACCAGTCATAATACAGATGGGACAGGATGATAGTACCCCAAATATCTCAGGGGGTGTGTATATCGCCCTGTAATACCGGTCATAATATACAGGGGAGGACAGGACGATAGTACCCCCAATATCTCAGGGGGCATGTATACACCCCCTGTAATACCAGTCATATTATACAGGGGGGACAAGATGATAGTAACCCCAATATCGCAGGGGGTGTGTACACCCCCCTGTAATACCAGTCATAATATAGATGGGGGGACAGGATGATAGTACCCCCAATATCTCAGGGGGCGTGTACACCCCCTGTAATACCAGTCGTAATATACAGGGGGTGGACAGGACAATAGTACACCCAATATCGCAGGGGGCATGTACACCCCCCTGTAATGCCAGTCATATTATACAGGGGGGACAGGACGATAGTACCCCCAATATCACAGGGGCATGTACACCCCTCTGTGATACTGGTCATTATATCCAGGGGAGGACAGGATGATAGTACCCCCAATATTGTAGGGGGTGTGTACACCCTCAAGTGATACTGTGAGTCATATCAAAGGGGGGACAGAATGATGGTACCCCCAATGTTACAGGGAGTGTGTACACCCCCCTGTGATATCACGCATAATATTAATAATTAGCAACCACACCTAGCTAATTTATTTTTTGGTGAGGTGGGCAGAGGGCACTCCATGTTGCCCTGGTTGGTCCTGAACTCCTGGACTTGAAGTGATTCCCTCGCCTCCACCTCCCAAAATACTGGGATTACAGGTGTGAGCCATTGAGCCTAGGAAGTGACAAGATGATAGTACCCCCAATATCGCAGGGGGTGTGTAGGGTGTGTACACTTCCCCGTGATACCATGTGCAATATTGAGGGGGGGACTGGATATTATGAACAATATCACAGGGGGGTGGACACTCATTCTCCTCTCCCCCCCTGGAGATTACGAACCATATCACAGGGTGTCCTGTACGGTACAGTGCCACTGTGCTCCAGCCCAGGCAACATAGTGAGACCCTGTCTCTAAAACAAAACAAAGACAACCCCCTGAATGGTAAAATAACATACATAACATTTATTAAAATTCATCTTAACCTTTTTTTTTTTTGAGACAGAGTCTCACTCTGTCGCCCAGGCTGGAGTGCAATGGAATGATCTCGGCTCACTGTAACCTCCGCCTCCTGGGTTCAAGTGATTCTCATGCCTCAGCCTCCCGAGTAGCTGGGATTACAGGTGTGCACCACCATGCCTGGCTAATTTTTGTATTTTTTTATAGAGACAGGGTTTTGCCATGTTGCCCAGGCTGGTCTCGAACTCCTGGCCTCAAGCAATCCACCCCCACTTGGCCTCCCAAAGTGTTGGGATTACAGGTGTGAGCCACCGCACTTGGCCTCATCTTAACCCTTTTTAAGTGTACAATTCAGTGGCATTAAGTTTATTCATGATGTTGTGTAACCATTGCCACTTTTTATTTTTTGAGACAGGATCTCACTCTGTCACCCAGGCTGGAGAGCAGTGGTGCAATCTCGGCTCACTGCAGCCTCGACCCTCCCAGGCTCCAGTGATCCTCCCACCTCAGCCTCTTGAGTAGCAGGGACTACAAGCATGTACCACCACCTGCCTAATTTTTAAATTTCTTGTAGAGACGGGGTTTCACCATGCTGCCCAGGCTGGTCTTGAACTCGTGGACTCAAGCGATCTGCCCCTCTCAGCCTCCCAAAGTGCTGAGATTCCAGGCATGAGCCACTGTGCCTGGCCACCATTGTCACTTTCTAGTTCCAGAACTTCTTTATCATCCCAAACTGAAACTCTGTCCCTATTAGACCCAAACTCCCCATTCCTTCTCCTCTAGCCCCTCGTACCCACCATTCTACTTTCTGTCTCTATAAGTGTGACCACTCTAGAGACCTCCTATAAGTGAAATCAGACAGTAGTTGTCTTTTTGTGATGGGCTCATTTCACTTAGCATAATGTCCTCAAGGTTCATCCACAGTGTAGCATGAGTCAGAATTTTATTCCTTTTTCCTGGCTGAATAATATTCCACTGTATGGCTACACTACATTTTGTGTATCCATTCATCTGTTGATGGATGCTTTGGTTGTTTTCACTTGCCATCACGGTTTTTTTTTTTTAATTAAAAATTTAAAGGGCTGGGCATGGTGGCTCACACCTGTAATCCCAGAACTTTGGAAGGCCAAGGTGGGCAGATCACCTGAGATCGGGAGTTTGAGACCAGCCTGCCCAACATGAAGAAACCCCGTCTCTACTAAAAATACAAAATTAGCTGGGTATGGTGGTGCATGCCTGTAATCCCAGCTACTCGGGAGGCTGAGGCAGGTGAATTGCTTGAACCTGGGGGGTGGAGGTTGCAGTGAGCCAAGATTGCATGCGCCATTGCACTCTAGTTTGGGCAACGAGAGCAAAACTCCATCTCAAAAAAAAAATTAAATTGTGGTTAAATATACATAACATAAAATTTGCCATTAGACTCAGGAGCGAAATTGATGGTTGAAAAAAAAAATTACCATTAGATCCTCTTTCAAAGCATTCTCCTGATTAGGTCAGGCCCACCCAAGGTAAGCTCCCATTTGATGAACTCAAAATCAAATTATTTTGGACCTTAATTATATTGGTAAGGTTTTTTTCACCTTTGCCTTAAAATGTCACCTTATCAAGGAAGTGACACCCTCACTGACTCACTAGTCACACCTAGACTTACGGGATTATAGCAGGTGTGTACACAGACTGCCTGGAATCTTGGGAGCCTCTTAGAGTTCTGCCTACACTGAACCCAGCCTCATTCCCTGCCCCTGGTTGGTTTTGGGCCAAGATGAGAGGATTGCTCAGGTGACCGGTGGGTGGAATTGGGTCAGGGTGAGGAGGCTGTGGTCCTATCTCTCCCTTTCTCCTCGTCAGGGGCAACACGCTGCTCTTTCCCTCCAAACAGAGACAACAGGCCGGGCGTGGTGGCTCACGCCTGTAATCCCAGCACTTTCGGAGGCCAGGGTGGGCGGATCACAAGGTCAGGAGTGACCAGCCCGGCCAACATAGTGAAGCCCTGTCTCTACTAAAAATACAAAAATTAGTCGGCTGTGGTGGTGGGCGCCTGTAGTCCCAGCTGCTTGGGAGTCTGAGGCAGGAGAATTGCCTGAACTGGGGAGGCGGAGGTTGCAGTGAGCTGAGATTGCGCCACTGCACTCCAGCCTGGGTGACAGAGCGAGACTCCGTCTCAAACACACACACACACACACACACACACCCCATTCCTGGTGAAGGTGAAAGCAATTTGTCTTTCAGGCTGGGAACCTTGATGTCCCGAATGAGCAAGGCTCACCGGGACAGAATGAAGGAATCGCATTCACGTTGAAAGTCTTCTGTCCCCATGCACAAGGAAGGGTATGTCTGTGCACTTTTGAGGACTTTCAGAGATGATTGGCCATTGGTTTTTGTCCTCATCGGGTTCAAAGAGGACCACTTGGAAAGGTTTTCCAAAGCACTGGCTGCCCAGCTGCCCGGGCCATTTACCAGGCTTGTCAATCTGTTGCCACAAAGGGCTTTGCCCCAGACAATCCGACGGCTTTGTCTTGTGACTCACTGTGTCCCAGGCACCAAGAGGCCATGTACAAAAGGTGGGGTGGCCGTCCAGAGAGGCAGCTCCCAGACACACCTTGACCTGGTGGGTACTGAGTCACCAGCGAAGCCAGCAGGCAGTGGGGACCATCACCACCTTCAAGGGGCGGGTCCCTGTGGGTTCCCACGAGGTTTTACAGCCTGCTTTGGGGACAAACCTGGCTGCTGAGATGTATCCCATTTTGTCCCAGCTTGGGGACTTCGGGCAAGTCACGGAGGCGGCATTTTCTATTCTTTTTCTTTTTTCTTGAGACAAAGTTTCACTCTTATTGCCCAGGCTGGAGTGCAATGGTGCCATCTCGGCTCACTGCAACCTCCGCCTCCTGGGTTCAAGCAATTCTCCTGCTTCAGCCTCCCGAGTAGCTGGGATTACAGGCATGCGCCACCACGCCCGGCTAATTTTGTAATTTTAGTAGAGATGGGGTTTCTCCATGTTGGTCAGGCTGGTCTCGAACTCCTGACCTCAGGTGATCCACCTGCCTCAGCCTCCCAAAGTGTTGGGATTACAGGCATGAGCCACTGTGCCTGGCCAGAGGCTGCATTTTCACACCTGCTCATCCTGGACTGGGAAGTGGCCCTGTGAACACTGGTCCAATCAAATCACGCACTGGGACCTCTTTCCACCACCATCCATTCCTCCTTGATCTTTGAGACCAGGACAGAGCCTTGTCCCTGGTCTGTGGACTCCCTCTGCTCACCCTGCTGCACAGCCAGAGTCAGAACTGTTTGGTTTTTCTTCTCAGACACAGCAGGGGTTCTCTGGGGCATGGGGCTTCTGGGATTCCAACCACCTGCATGGATCAACCATGGCTGGAAGTTTCTACAGCAGCATCTTGCTTGGTTTGCGTCTCCTCCTGGTCCAGAGTGGCAGGGGTCTCTGTCCTCGTTGCCTTTTTAGGGTCTGGCATGCGACAGGTGCTCAATAAATGCCTGTTTGATCTTTTCTTTTTTTAATTTAAGACACAGTCTCACTCTGTTGCCCACGCTGGAGTGCAGTGGCATGATCTCAGCTCACTGCAACCTCCACCTCCCAGGGTCAAGAAATTCTCGGCCAGGCGCGGTGGCTCATGCCTGTAATCCCAGCATTTCGGGAGGCCGAGGCAGGTGGATCACGAGGTCAGGAGATCAAGACCATCCTGGCTAACACAGTGAAACCCTGTCTCTACTAAAGATACAAAAAATTAGCCAGGCCTGGTGGTGGGCGCCTGTAGTCCCAGCTACATGGGAGGCTGAGGCAGGAGAATGGCTTGAACCCAGGAGGCAGAGGTTGCAGTGAGCCAAGATTGTGCTATTGCACTCCAGCCTGGGCGACAGAGCAAGCCTCCGTCTCAAAAAAAAAAAAAAAAAAAATCTCCCATCTCACCCCCTGAAGTAGCTTGGACTACAGGCATGTGCCACCACGCCCAGCTAATTTTTTGTATTTTTGGTAGAGACGGGGTTTCACTATGTTGTCCAGGCTGGTCTCTAACTCCTGGGTTCAAGTGATCCACTGGCCTTGGCCTCCCAAAGTGGTGGGATTACAGGTGCGAGCCACCATGCCCAGCCTTGTTCTTTTCAAATGAAGATAGAACTTGCATGCAGCACAGCGTGATAATCTAGAGTGTACATGCTGGATTTTGCTGGCATGTGGATCCAGACACAGGAATGTCTAGCGCCTGCAAAGGCTCCCTCTCTGAGCAACTCCAAGCTCTGTCGCTGGAGAGGAGTTTTGCCTAATTTCCCTAAAGTGGAATCACAGTGATGCCCCTCCCCCTCCCCCTCCCCCTCCCCCTCCCCTCCTCCTTTTTTTTTTTTTTTTTTTGAGTTGTGGTCTCACTTCTCTTTTTTATTTAGAATTTTATTTATTTATTTTTATTATTATTATACTTTAGGTTTTAGGGTACATGTGCACAATGTGCAGGTTTGTTACATATGTATAGATGTGCCATGTTGGTGTGCTGCACCCATTAACTCGTCATTTAGCATTAGGTATATCTCCTAATGCTGTCCCTCCCCCCTCCCCCCACCCCACAACAGTCCCCGGAGTGTGATGTTCCCCTTCCTGTGTCCATGAGTTCTCATTGTTCAATTCCCACCTATGAGTGAGAACATTCGGTGTTTGGTTTTTTGTCCTTGCGATAGTTTACTGAGAATGATGTTTTCCAGTTTCATCCATGTCCCTACAAAGGACATGAACTCATCATTTTTTATGGCTGCATAGTATTCCATGGTGTATATGTGCCACATTTTCTTAACCCAGTCTATCTATCGTTGTTGGACATTTGGGTTGGTTCCAAGTCTTTGCTATTGTGAATAGTGCCGCAATAAACATACGTGTGCATGTGTCTTTATACCAGCATAACTCTTTATAGAGTTGTGGTCTCACTTCTCTTGCCCAAGCAGGAGTGCAGTTGGTGCAATCACAGCTCATTGCAGCCTCGACCTCCTGGGCTCAAGTGATCCTCCTGCCCTACTTTTAAATTTTTTGTAGAGACGAGGTCTCACTGTGTTGCCCAGGCTAGTCTTGAACTCCTGGGCCCAGGAGATCCTCCTGCCTCAGCCTCTCAAAATGCTGAGATAACAGGTGTGAGCCACAATGGCTGGCCCATTTTCATTGTTCAGCGTCACGTCCACTCGGTTCCTTCACGTTCTGCGTGTAGTCGGTGCTTGTTCTTTTCTTTTTCTTTCTTTCTTTTTTTTTTTTTGAGACAGTTTCCCTCTTTGCCCAGGCTGGAGTGCAGTGGCGCGTCTTGGCTCATTGCAACGTCTGCCTCCTGGGTTCAAGCGATTCTCCAGCTTCAGCCTCCTGAGTAGCTGGGATTACAGGCACCCGCCACCATGCCTGGCTAATTTTTGTATTTTTAGTAGAGACGGGGTTTTGCCATGTTGGCCAGGCTGGTCTCGAACTTTTGATCTCAAGTGATCTGCCTGCCTTGGCCTCCCAAAGTGCTGGGATTACAGGCGTGAGCCACCGCGCCCAGCCCAGGGACAGGGATCTTTAAGGGAAATCCCATGGAAGCAGACAGATTTCACTTTAGGCTTTCTCTGTGTGGTTTTTTTTTTTTTTTTTTTGAGACAGAGTCTCGCTCTGTCGCCCAGGCTGGAGTTCACTGGCGCAATCTCGGCTCACTGCAAGCTCCGCCTCCCAGGTTCACGCCATTCTCCTGCCTCAGCCTCTCCGAGTAGCTGGGACTACAGGCGCCCGCCACCACGCCCGGCTAATTTTTTATATTTTTAGTAGAGACGGGGTTTCGCCGTGGTCTCGATCTCCTGACCTCGTGATTCGCCCGCCTCGGCCTCCCAAAGTGCTGGGATTACAAGCGTGAGCCACCGCGCCCGGCCTCTCTGTGTGGTTTATCTCTGAATCACATTCCACCTCCTCTCTCTGCACTTTGGGTTTTGTTTTCTGCAAAATGGGAGAAGACATTAGGGACCAAATGGAGCCCCCAGGGGCCCTAGGAGGGTGGAGGAGATGCTGCTAGAAGTGTCTACACACTCCTGTTGAGGCTTGGCATAGTGGCTCACACCTGTCACCTCAGCATTTTGGAAGGCCGAGGTGGGAGGATCACTTAAGGCCAGGCGTTCTAGACCAGCCTGGGCAACATAGCAAAACCCCTCCCTACATCTCTACAAAAACTTAAAAAACTGAGCCGGGTGGCATGTGCCTACTTAGGAGGCCGAGGGTGGGAGGATCCCTTGAGCCTGGGGGGTCAAGGCTGCAGTGAGTTATGATTGCACCACTGCACTCCAGCCTGGGTGACGGAGCAAGACCTTGTCTCTAAAAAAATAAACACACAAGCAAGCAAATAAATAAATAAAATCCTGGCGCACCACCAATGACCCAAGGGTGCGCCAGGGTCTTAGGCTGGAGGAATCTATTCCACAGGACCTCTGTGATGCTTTACGAGAACCTGGCCTTGCCAACATATTTCAAATACGCAGTTGGCCTCCCAGCTGCGGTCCACACCGCCCTTATCACTTTCATGGGGGAGTCGGGGATTCTTGCCAAAGACTGACTTTCCCTTCTCACTGCTTTATTGCTACTCAGAGCCTCTGCAGCTGGGGAGGCCTGTCTAGTTGTTTCCAGGGGCTGATTGCATAAACTGTGTAACATAAACCCTGTGTCGATTTTTGGAAAACTCCCCTTTTTTTCTCCCTGCCTTTAGAAGATTTTTCCAGCGTCACCCAAACACCCGGCCACGGGAGGGGGTGGAGAGGTTGCTGTTTACAATTCTAGGTCAGAACAGTGTGTCTGAATTTCAGGGCGAGATGTGTGTGAGTGCCTTCGATTGTGGAAAAACAAATGTGATTTGAGGGGGAAAAAAAAAGAAGAGGGAAAACGAAACGGAAAACAACTGCTTGCTGAGTGGGAACTTTGAGGCGCGGCCCGGATGATATGATTTCTGACGACTTGAGAAGGAATGTTCTGGAATATTTTGGGAGTTTTTTTGTGCTTCTGGCAGGCTGACAGCTCGTGCCCCCCCGACTCCCACCTCCAACCCCACACTCCACGTCACTGCAGTCATTCTGGACAAGCTCCCAAGACAAACGGCTTCTCTTCTTTCCATGGGTTGCAGACATGTGTCCTCAAGCACTTAAAAATAGCCGCCCGTTTACTGCAGACCTGACTTTAAACAATCAGGTTTTTCTTAAGACGTAAAAAACTTTTCCACTGAAAGGGCAGTTTTTGAAACTATGTGTAGTGAGAGGGAATTTTCCTTTTTTTTTTTTTTTTTTTTCCTTTCCTCAGGAATAAATGTGAAAGTCTTGAGTCTAAAATGGCCAGCTTGGCTGGGCGCGGTGACTCATGCCCATCATCCCAGCACTTTGGGAGGCCGAAGCAGGAGGGTCGCTTGAGCTCAAGAGTTTGAGACCAGCTTGACTAACATGGTGAAACTCTGTCTCTACTAAAAATACAAAAATTAGCTGGACGTGGTGGTGGGCGCCTGTAGTCCCAGCTACTCGGGGGGCTGAGGCAGAAGAATCACTTGAACCCGGGAGGCAGAGGTTACAGTGAGCCAAGATTGCGCTACTGCACTCCAGCCTGGGCAACAGCAAGACTCTGTCTCACATAATGATAATAATAATAATAACAAATAAATAAATAAATATAATAAAATGGCCAGCTTGGCCAGGTGCGGTGGCTCACACCTGTAATCCCAGCACTTTGGGAGGCTGAGGCAGGAGGATTGCTTGAGCCCGTGGGTTCAAGACCAGCCTGGGCAACATAGTAAGAATTTGTCTCTACTAAAAATAAGAATAACAAAAGTCAATCGATCAATGAAATGGCCAGCTGTGTTTTTGCAGGCTCATGCTCATATGTGTGTGTGTGTGTGTGTGTGTGTGTGTGTGTGTTTGAGAGTTTGTGGAGCATCAGGCTGAGATGGGAGAAGAAAACTGTTTATTGAAAACCCACTATATGCCAGGCCCTGCATGGATCCTCCTTAGTTTTTGGGACTCAGAGAGCCAGTAATATTCCCACCACTCTATAGTGATGTGTTGGAAGAGGGAAACTGAGGCACAGTTGATCCTCGGCTGAGCCACGATTTAAACTGATTTCACAGGCTTTGATCTGGACCCAGGATTGTTCCCCTGTGTGAGCTTCAGAGGGGTTCATGGAACCCCTGAAACTAAATGTAAGTTGCAGGCACTTTATCTGCAAAGAAAAGTATCTACAGCTTGCACCCCACAGAGCCCAGAGCATCAAAAAGATACAAAATCAAGCTGGGCATGGGGGCTCATGTCTGTATTCCCAGCGCTTTGGGAGGCCGAGATGAGAGGATTACTTGAGACCAGGAGTTCAAGGTCAGCCGGGGCAACATAGCAGGATCCCATTGCTACAAAAATGTGAAAAAAAAAAAAAAAAAAAAGCTAAGTGTGGTGGCATGCACCTGTAATCCCAGCTACTCAGGAGGCTGAAAGTGGAGGATCATGTGAGTCCAGAAGTTCAAGGCTGCAGTGAGCTACAATTGCATCACTGTACTCCAGCCTGGGCAACAGAATGAGACCCTGTCTCTTAAAAAAAAAAAAAAATCACTTCCCCCGCAAAAGCTTTTTAGGGAACAACAGCCTAGAGCTTGGTCAAGTTGTTTCTCTTTTCTCAGTTTTGTCATCTGAGAAATGGGTTGTATCTCCCGGTACATGCTGGATGTGGGATCCTCTGTCCCTCCTAACATTCAAAAACATAGAGTGTGGCCGGATGTGGTGGCTTATGCCTGTAATCCCAGCACTTTGGGAGGTCAAGGTGGGCAGATCACCTGAGCTCAGAAATTCGAGACCAGCCTGGCCAACATGGTGAAACCCCATCTCTACTAAAAATACAAAAATTAGCTGGGCGTGGTGGCACGTGCCTGTAATCCCAGCTACTTGGGAGGCTGAGGTAGGAGAATCGTTTGAACCCGGGAGGTGGAGGTTGCAGTGAGCCAAGATTGCACCACTACCCTCCAGCCTGGGCGACAGAGTGAGACTCCGTCCCAAAAAAAAAAAAAAAAAAGGCTATTTTTTGTGGGCTCTTAAACATTCCAGGGCTCTGGGCCTTGTATGTGTGATGGATCGGTGGGCCCTGGACAAAGTGTCTGTGGGGGAACAGAACAGCAATGGACGGCAGGGGTTTCCTCACTTAGAATCCTCTGACGTCCCCCAGGCATCCTGTGTTGGGCCTGGAGCTGGGTTCTGGGAAAAATCGAGGGGGAGAAATGTTACCTGCTCTGGCTGACTTACCCCTGACTTACCCCTGGCAGGGTTGCTTCCAGCTGCACTGACTCTGTTTGAATACGAGGAAGCGTGAATCAGACCTCGGTGGCCCAGGAGGCAGGGCTGAGGGAGGCGTGTCTTCATAGAGCGGTGACTGTATGCTCGCTCCATGTTCACTAGCCTTTCCGGCAGCCTGGGGTTGGGGACCAATTTAGATCATGTGTCATCTGATGAAAGTGGACCTTCAAAGACTTGCAGGTTCTGAACCAATTCTTTGTCACCAGACTTGTCTTGGGGAATGGTGGAGAATCAGAGACATCTACCTGGTGGATTGAGTCCCAGCAGGTGGGCAACATAGGGAGAGCTCATCTCCACAAAAAAATACAAAAATTAGCCAGGCATAAGAGCATGCACCTGTGGTTCCAGCTACCTGGGAGGCTGAAGTGGGAGGATTGCTTCAACCCAGAAGGTCGAGGCTGCAGTGAGTCCAGATCACCACCATTGCACTCCAGCCTGGGTGACAGGCTGGATGGGTGGATGGGTGACTTGGGGTCTGAAATACCTAGCATCAGCCGGGCATGGTGGCTCACACCTGTAATCCCAGCATTTTAGGAGGCCGAGGTGGGTGGATCACGAGGTCAGGAGATCAAGACCTTCCTGGATAACATGGTGAAACCCTGTCTCTACTAAAAATACAAAAAATTAGCCAGGCGTGGTGGCACATGCCTGGAGTTCCAGCTACTCGGGAGGCTGAGGCAGGAGAATGGCTTGAACCCAGGAGGCAGAGGTTGCAGTAAGCCAAGATCGCACCACTGCACTCCAGCCTGGGCGACAGAGCAAGACTGTGTCTCAAAAGAAACAAACAAACAAAAAATCTAGCATCCCCTTCAATTTCTGCCTGGCTGTGAGAACCAACTGTTACAAAGGCTGCTTACCAGATTTCGCAAGTAAAACGCAGGACACTCCATTAAATTGGAATTTCAGATAAACAACAAGATTTTTTAGTGTATCTCGAATAGTGCATGGAATGGGATATACTTATACCAAAAAAAAAGAATTCATTGTTTATCTTATGTTCTTATTTGAGTAGGGCGTCCTGTGTTTAATCTGTCAACCCTACCTGGGTTGGGGTGGGGGAGGTAAGGGAACAATGATTTTCACTTGAGCTGCCAGGCCACAGCTGGGACCTTTTCTGACATCATCTCCTTACATTGTCACCACAGCTGATGTACAGATGAGGAAGGTGAGGGCTGAAAGAGCTGGTGCAGTTTGAGGATTGTTTCTGGGGGCTGCCATCAGGGAGTTGGGGGAGCTGTGGACAGCAGGTGTGTCCGAGGGAGTGTGGATAATTCAGCCTTAATTCTGCCAGGGCCAAAATCAGGAGGGTTCCTCAAAAAGTGAAACATAGAGTACAAAAATTAGCCAGGAGTGGTGGCATGCACCTGCAGTCCCAGGTACTCGGGAGGCTGAGGCGGCAAGATGGCTTGAACCCAGGAGGTTGAAGCTGCAGTGAGTCATGATTACACCACTGTGCTCCAGCATGGGTGACAGAGCAAGACCCTGTCTCAAAAAAAGGAAAAAAGTGCAACATAGAATTACCTTATAACATATCATGGCCGGGTGCGGTGGCTCGCGCCTGTAATCTCAGCACTTTGGGAGGCCGAGGCAGTTGGATCGCTTGAGGTTAAGAGTTCAAGACCAGCCTGGACAACACAATGAAATTCCATCTCTCCTAAAAATACAAAAAAATTAGCCAGGTGTGATAGTGTGCACCTGTAGTCCCAGCTACTCGGGAGGCTGAGGCAGGAGAATTGCTTGAACCCAGGAGGCAGAGGTTGCAGTGAGCCAAGATCGCACTACTGCACTCCAGCCTGGGCAGCAGAGTAAGACTCCATCTCAAAAAAAAAAAAGAAAAAGAAAAAGAAAAAGAAAAAAAAAATTACCATATACCATAGCAGCTCCACTCCGAAGTGGCATATACTCATATACTCAAAGGATTTTGGTATTTGTTGGTGTATTCTTGGGGAATATCCCCAAAAGAATTGAAGGTGGGTGTTCACACAAAGATGTGTGCATGCATGTTCACAGCAGCACTGTTCACAACAGCCAAAAGGTGGAAGCAACTTAAGTGTCTGTCAATGGATGATAGGATAATAAAACGTGGTCCATCCATGCAATGGAATATTATGCAGCTGTGAAAAGGAATGAAGCACTGCTCCATGCTACAACATGGATGAACCCCAGAAATATGCTGAGTGAGAGAAGCCAGACACAAAAGGCCACATGGTGTATGATTCCATTGATATGAAATGCCCAGAACAGGCAAATCTGTAGAGACAGGAAGCAGATTAGTGGCTGTCCGGAATGGGGGAAGGGAAATGGGGAGTGACTGCTGACGGGGACAGGGTTTTTCTTTTCTTTTCTTTTGTTTTTTTTTTGAGACAGAGTCTCGCTCTGTTGCCCAGGCTGGAATGCAGTGGTGCGATCTCAGCTCACTGCAACCTCCACCTCCTGAGTTCAAGAGATTCTCCTGCCTCAGCTTCCTGAGTAGCTGGAATTACAGGCGCCCGCCACACACCTGGCTAATTTTTTTGTATTTTTAGTACAGACGGGGTTTCACCATGTTGGTCAGGCTTGTCTCAAACTGCTGACCTCGTGATCCACTGCCTCGGCCTCTCAAAGTGCTGGGATTACAGACGTGAGCCACCGTACCCTGCTGGGACAGGGTTTCTTTTCGGACTGATGGAATGTTCTGAAGTAGATACTAGTGGTGGTTGCACAACCTTGTGAACATGCTAAATGCCACCAAATTGCACACCTTACGATGGTTAAAATAGTAAATTTTATGTTACATGTATTTTACCACAATTTAAAAAAGGCCGGGCATGGTGGCTCACACCTGTAATCCCAGCACTTTGGGAGGCCAAGGCAGGTGGATCACTTGAGGTCAGGAGTTTGAGACTAGCCTGGCTAACATGGTGAAATCTTGTCTCTACTAAAAATATAAAAATTAGCTGGGCAAGGTGGCATGTGCCTGTAGTCCCAGCTCCTCCGGAGGTTGAGGCAGCAGAATCGCTTGAACCTGGGAGGGAGAGGTTGCAGTGAGCCGAGATTGCACCACTGGACTCCAGCCTGGGTGACAGAGTGAGGCTCCGTCTCCAAAAAAAAAAGGCCAGGTTCAGGCAGCCTCCCCTGTTGGCCTGGTTGCAAGACTGCCCCTCTTTAAGCCTGCGTTCCTCTGTAAGGTGGGGTAGGGGCAGTGCCTGCCCTCAGCACAGGGATGTCCCCAGAGCATCAGCAGCTGTGCTCTTGGCCATGGGCTGCTGCTTATTGAGACCAACCCCCTGGGAGTTCATGGTCACCCAGGACGGCTTGGCAGGAGCTCCAAGTCCCTCCCCATAGAGGTCTGGACATCTGCTTATTTAATTAGGAAAATCTAATTGCAAAGAGCGCACAGCCTTCTTCTGAAAGCTTTGAATGAGACCAGAAGTCCGGGTCTCCCTGCTGGGACGTGGAGACTGGGGGGCGGCTCTGAACACACAGAGTGCCTTGGAGTTGGAGGGTCGACTGGGGGACGGGCAGCCACTCAGTCTGCAGTCTTTCCCCCATGAAAGGAACGGAGGTCGCAGGGCCACCCTTCTTGTTCTTGGGGTATAGGGTGCTCCCCCTGCCCAGGCACAGCTGCAGAAACACACTGTATACCCTGGGAGAGACGTGGAGGGTCAGAGAGAGAGTCAGAGACAGAGGGGGAGAGACAGAGACAGGGAAAGAGACAGAGGGAGAGAGATAGAAACGGAGACATAGAAAGAGCAAGAGATAGAGAGAGAAAGAGGGGGAGAGACAGAGAGATGAGGGAAGAGTCAGACACAGAGAGAGAAGGGGGAGAGACTCACGTGAGAGAGACAGATACAGAGACACAGAGAGAGAGAGAGAGAAAAAGAAAGTCAGAGACAGAGAAACACACACATAGAGAGAGACAGAAAAGAGTCACAGACCCAGAGAGACAGAGAGAGAGGGAGAGACTCAGAGAGAGAGAGACCCAGAGAGAGAGAGTGAGAGACCCCCACACACAGAGAGACACACAGAGAGATGGAGGGACAGAGAACAGGATGGAGAGAGGCAGGCAGAGCAGGACCCTGGCACTGGTTGATGGAATTCCATCTCCTGCTACTTTGGAACAAAAGCCCCCTATGAAGTGAAAGTCACCATTGGACAGATGAGGAAACCGAGGCCCGAGGTCCCTGCCTCCACTCCCCATGGCCCAGGGCTGCAGACACTGCTCCCTGCAGATACCCCAGCTGCTGGGCACAGCCCTTGGCCTCTCCAACACCCGCCATCCTCTCTCCCCTCAGGTCCTCCCCTGCTGCTGGCCTATAACTATTCCCCTTTGGCCAGTTAAAAATAGCCCACGTCAGAGCCCATGGAGGAAGCTGGTGACTCCTGAAAGGGGCTTCAGAGCCAAGGTGGCCTCGATCTGCAGGCCGCAGTCAGCGACGGCGCTAATTGTGGCAACAAGAAGCGTACAAAGGCGCCCTTCAGGGGAGCTGGCACTGCGGGCTCAGATTTCTGGAGAGCAAACATGTCTTTCATTTCCCCGAGCCCCACCGGGGCTCTGCCCTAACGGCAGAAGAACACGCCTCCCTGGAAGGGAACAGGATATTGTTTTGGGGGGCAGGGAGCCCCAGCGCCCCTGTGAACAGCAGCAAGCCAGCCATCGGCACCTAGGACAGTCCCCAGCATGCCCAGAGCAGCCCCTCGTATAAAGCCAGTCGGGAAGCTTTCTTTCCTGTTCAGTTTGGTGAAAGCCCTTGTGTAAGGTTGGTGAAAACGTAATTGCTTAAAAGTCATGGCAAAAACCGCAATTACGTTTGCACCAACCTATCAAAGTGATGCTCTCTCTTCCTTAGATGTTTAGGGGAAATTTACCAGGGACGCCATCCAGACCTGGAGTTTTCTTTGTAGAAAGGCTTGTTTGTTTAGAGACAGGGTTTCGCTCTGTCGCCCAGGCTGGAGTGCAGTGGCACAATCATAGCTCACTGCAGCCTTGACCTCTTGGACTCAAGTAATCCTCCCACCTCAGCCTCCCAAGTAGCTGGGACCACCCCGCCATGCCTGGCTAATTTTTAAATGTTTTCGTAGAGATGGGGTCTCACTGTGTTGTCCAGGCTGGTCTCAAACCCCTGAAATCAAGTGAGTCTCCCACCTCAGTCTCCCAAAGTGCTGAGATTATAGGCACAAGCCACCAAGCCCACCTAATTTTTATATTTTTTGTAGAGACGGGATCTTGCTATGTTGCCCAGGCTAGTCTTGAACTCTTGGCCTCATGAGATCCTCCTGCCTTGGCCTCTCAAAGTGCTGGGATTACACCCACCCACCACAATGCCTGGCCTGTGGGAAGTTCTTTTTACAACAATGTTGATTTATTCCGTAGATACAGGGATATTCGAGTGATCTATTTCTCCTCCACCTCCTTCTCCTCCTCCTCCTCCTCCTCCTCTTCTTCTTTCTACTTTCTTCCTCTTTCTACTTTCTTCTTCTTCCTCTTCTTCTTCTACTTTCCTCTTCTTTCTTCTTCTTCCCCTTATTCCTCCTCTTCTTCCTCTTCCCCTTCTCTTTCTTCTTCTTTCTTTTCTGTTTTTTTGAGACAGAGTCTCACTCTGTTGTCCAGGCTGGAGTACAATGGCACGATCTCAGCTCACTGCAACCTCCGTCTCCGGTGTTCAAGCAATTCTCCCATCTCAGCCTCGTGAGTAGCTGGGATTACAGTGGCCACCACCATGCCCGGCTAATTTTCGTTTTTTAGTAAAGATGGGGTTTCACCACGTTGGCCAGCCTGATCTCAAACTCCTGACCTCAGGTGATCCGCCTGCCTCGGCCTCCCAAAGTACTGGGATTACAGGCGTGAGCCACCGCGCCCGGCCGATCTATTTCTTCTTAAGTAAGCTTTAGTAATTTGTGTCTTTCAAGGAATGTGTCCATTTCATCCCCGTCACTGGATATTTTGGCATTGAGATGTTTATAACATGTCCTTGTGATCCTTTTTGTATGTGTTGAATCTGTTGTGGGGTCACCCAGGCTTGGAAGCCTCAAACCCTGGCATTGACCCCAGACACAGGCTTTTGCTCTTCTTGCTGTTTGGGCAGCTGTTCCGATGGCAATGACAACTCTAAAAATCTGCTTGTGGCCAGGCGCAGTGGCTCATGCCTGTAATCCCAGGACTCTGGGAGGCCAAGATGGGGGGATCTCTTGAGCCCAGGAGTTTGAGACCAGCCAGGGCAATATAGTGATACTTTGTCTTAACTGAAATTCAAAAGAAAACTAGCCAGGCGTGATGTTGTGCATCTGTAGTCCCAGATACTTGTGAGGCTGAGGAGGGAGGATCTCTTGAACCTGGAAGGTTGAGGCTGCAGAGAGCCGTGATCTTGCCACTGCACTCCAGCCTGGGTGAGAGTGAGACCCTGTCTCAAAACAAAACAAAACAAAATCTGCTTATGAAAGGGCAGACATCCATCTCCCAGGTCACACCCTCCTAACTCCCAAAGCTTAACTTCTGTGTTTAGTGCTTACAACAGCGTAGAAACTATTGTTAGTTCCATTCTACAGATGGAGAAACTAAGTCCCAGCGTTAAGTGGCAGGGCCGGGATTTGAACCCTGGCTGCCAGCGCCCCCCAGCCTGGGTGCGCTACATCGTCACTGCCAGGCACAGCCAAAATCACGGCCCAACCTATCTGA
This sequence comes from Symphalangus syndactylus, assembly GCF_028878055.3. Taxonomy (NCBI): domain Eukaryota; kingdom Metazoa; phylum Chordata; class Mammalia; order Primates; family Hylobatidae; genus Symphalangus; species Symphalangus syndactylus. The sequence goes on along the minus strand of NC_072435.2, from coordinate 42,410,538 downwards.
GTGGGGGCGGGGGGCAGGGATTCCTCTACCCTGACGGCAGCTTGAGGTTACATTCTTTGCTGGAGAAAAGCGTTTTGAAACAGAAACGCCCACGGTATCCCTGACGCTGAGTTCTGGAAGTGAGGCCGACTTGGGGCTCTGAACTTGGCTGGTGTCTTCCCCAGCCAGGGGCCCGGAGGCGGGGATTTGGCCTTCCCGAGGCCCCAAACCACCTGCTCGGTCCTGCGTCCAGCCGGCCGGCGCCCGAGTGAGCGAGCAAGGGGACCCTCCGCTGTCTTTATATACCGGAGTTATTTTTAACCATCGCCTCCCAGAACATTACGGAGCTTCCTCTCTCCAACACGCAGGAAACCCTACTTGGCTGTGCTTCCTGCTAACACGAGGCCCTGCGATTGCTGAGAACAACAGCCCCGAGACTGCGCGGCTCCGGGGGGAAAAAAACCTGGCCCCCTTTCAAGCCTTGACAGAAAACCTTTCAGAGCCCTGAACTCCCATCAGCCCGAGGACGGCTCCGATAGCGCTGACAAATGAGCCGGGACTGTGCCCAGGGCTCCCAGGCTGGGAGGGGACCCCAGCTCCCTTGTTCCTTCCTAAGGTCGGAAAAAAAAAGCGCGCATGTCCCTTCCCCCACCACAGAGGAACAGAGAAATGTTTGCATTAGTGGATTTTTAAATACTTCTGTTTATTTTTATTAAAGTGCAGTTCACATGAAATTAACCATTTTAGAAGTAGTGGCATTTTATACATGCAGTGTTGTGCAACCGCCACCTCTATCTAGTTCCAGAATATTTTCATCACCTTAAAGGGAGACCCTGTCCCCATCAGCAGTCACTTCCCATTTCCCCACCCCCAGTCCCTGGCAAACACCAATCTGTTTTCTGGCCCTATGGATTTGCCTCTGTGGGCATCTCACATAGATAGGATTATACAATATGTGGCCTTTTCTGTCTGGTTTCTTTTACTCTAGGTAATATTTCCTTTTTTTTCTTTTTTTTTAAATGTCTTTTTTCTTTTTTTTTTTTTTAGACAGAGTTTCACTCTTCTTGTCTAGGCTGCAGTGCAATGGCATGATCTCGGCTCACTGCAGCCTCGACCTCTGGGGTTCAAGCGATCCTCCTGCCTCAGCCCCCCCACCACGTGCCACGATGCCCGACTAATTTTTCTATTTTTAGTACAGACAGGATTTCACCATGTTGGCCAGGCTGGTCTCGAACTCCTTACCTCAGGTGATCCACCTGCCTCGGCCTCCCAAAGTGCTGGGATTACAGGCATGAGCCACCGCACCCGGCCCAACTTCCAGTTTCTTCTTTCTGCCCACTCCCTCTCCACGTGGCTCATCAAAGTGTGGAGTTTGTTTCATGGTGGTTACAGCACAACCCCTTCCCATCCACTTGTGCACCCACTCACTCGTTCCTTTAATCATTTATTCAATCAATCCTTCCCCATCGCTGGGGCGCCTGGCACTTGGCCTGCTGCTGCCACCTAGACCCCAGGCTCATCGTCGCTAGAGCAACCCCGCCTCCCTTCCTGGAGCAGGTGCGTCCTCACCCAGATTTGCCTTATGAGCAAATCCCCTGTGAGTGTGGGTTCCACCCGGCCCTCGGTCTGGGTCTCACACACTTTTGGTCCAAGTGCCAACCTGTTTGGGTTGCTCTGTGATTAGCAGATGATGACCCCAAGGTCCCATCTAGCCCACCACCTGTGTTTGGGCTTTCAAGCTCTGAATGTTTCATTTATCTTTTAAAACTGTGATAAAATATACATAACAGGCCGGGCACAGTGGCTCACACCTGCAATTCCAGCACTTTGGGAGGCTGAGACGAGCGGATCATTTGAGGCCAGGAGTTCAAGACCAGCCTGGACAACATGATGAAACTCTGCTTCTACTAAAAATACAAAAATTAGCCGGGTGTGGTGGCAGGTGTCTGTAATCCCAGCTACTCGGGAGGCTGAGGCAGGAGTATCGCTTGAAGCCGGGAGGCAGAGGTTGCAGTGAGCTGAGATGGCACCACTGCACTCCAGCCTGGGTGACAGAGACTCTGACTCAAAAAAAAAAGTATATATATATACACACACACACACACATACAGACACACACATACACACACACATATATACACAGACACACACATACACACACACATATACACAGACACACACATATACACAAACACATATGTACAGACACACACATACACACACATATATACACAGACACACACAGACACACACACATATACACAGACACACACATATACACAGACAAACACATATGTACAGACACACATACACACACACATATATACACAGACACACACATACACACAGACATATACACAGACACACACATACACACATATATACACAGACACACACATACACACACATATATATGTATACACATAACAGAAAATTGACCATTTTGACCGTTTAAAAAAAATAGATGGGGTCTCTCTTTGTCATCTAGGCTGGAGTGCAGTGGCACAATCATAGTTCACTACAGCCTCAACCTCCTGGGCCCAAGCCATCCTCCTGCCTCAGCCTCCCAAGTAGCTGGGACCACACGTGTGCACCACCATGACTGTCTAATTCTTTTTCTTTTCATAGGGACGGGGTCTCCCTATGTTGCCTGGGCTGGCCTTTTTACATTTCATAAAGGTTGGGAGAATATTAAAGGAAAAATCTTTTGTGACATGTGAAAGCTCTAGGAAATTCAAATTTTGGTGTCCATAAATAAAGTTATCAGCACTTGGCTGTGCCCATTTGTCACATCTCGTCTTAAGGCTGCTTTGGGGAACAGTGGTTGCAACACAGACCCTATGGCTTGCAAAGCCCGCTCTTTGAACACTTTGCCCAGCCTGCAATTCCTCCTCGTTTCACCAGCCCCCTCCAACTCTGCCGAGCCACCTTCATCTTGCCCAGGGAATCAACCTGAGCCATCTACTTTCTCCCCTGGCCCAACAGCTCATTCTCCACCCGTCAGCCAGAGGGACCTTCTGAAACATCACGGGGTTGAGGGAGAGGCCTCAGGATCTGGCCTCTGGGACATCACCTTCTGTCACTCCTGTCCCTCGGCCCCGGCCCAGGGGCCTGTTGTCACTGTTTCTCAGACCCACTGGGTCTTTCTGGACTCGTGTGTGTGTGTGCGTCCACTGAACCCCCACCCTAGGCCTGCAAACTTTGCTCAAGGTGGCATGTTCAGATCCCAGCTCAGACGTCACAACTGCAGAGAGGCCACCCTTGGAAGATGCTTCTCTTAGTTCAAGATTTCTGAGCCACATGTCAGTAGGGATACCTGCCTCCCTCCCCACTGTCCCCATCCATGACAACCAAAAATATCCCAGACATTGTGAGAACCAGGGCAGTACTCACCTTGTTTTTATAAAAGCAGCTTAATATTTAATAAATTAATTTAATTAATATTAATAATTTTATTTTTTGAGATGGAGTTTTGCTCTTGTTGCCCAGGCTGGAGTGCAATAGTGCGATCTCGGCTTACTGCAACCTCTGTCTCCCCGGTTCAAGCCATTCTCCTGCCTCAGCCTCCGGAGTAGCTGGGATTATAGGCATGCGCCACCATGTCCAGCTAATTTTGTATTTTTAGTAGAGACGGGGTTTCACCACGTTGGTCAGGCTGGTTTTGATCTCCTGACCTCAAGTGATCCATCCATCTCCACCTCCCAAAGTGCTGGGATTACAGGCATGAGCCACCGTGCCCAGCCTTGAAGATGGGTGATTTATAAAGAAACAAAATATATTTGTTAATTTCTGGAAGCTGATAAGTCCAAGGTCAAGGGACAGTTCTGGTGAGAGCCTTCCTCCTGGTGGGGACTTTCTGGAGAGGAGTACTGGGCATGCTAACTTGCTATCTCAGATCTTTCTTCTTCTTTCACTCCTTCTTTCTTAAATTTTTTTTTTTCGGAGACAGAGTCTCACTATGTTGCCCAGGCTGGTCTTGAACTCCTGGGCTCAAGGGATCCACTCGCTTTGGCTTCCCAAAGTGCTGGGATTACAGGCATGAGCCACCGAGCCTGGCCCCAATCGTAACATAATCTAATCATAATCTAATCTAATCATGATTTTAAAGGTCTCACTTCTCAATGCTGCCACATTGAGGATTAAGTCTCTCTTTTCTTTCTTCCTTCCCTTCCTTCCCTTCTTTCTCTTTTTCTCTCTTTCTTTCTCTCTTTCTTTTCCTTTCTTTCTTTCTTTCTCTTTCTTTCTTTCTGATGGAGTCTCGCTCTGTCGCCAGGCTGGAGTGCAGTGGCACGATCTCGGCTCACTACAACCTCTGTCTCCTGGGTTCAAGCGATTTTCCTGCCTCAGCCTCCGAGTAGCTGGGATTACAGGCACCTGCCACCACACCCAGCTAATTTTTGTATTTTTAGTAGAGACGGGGGTTTCACCACATTGGCCAGGCTGGTCTTGAACTCCTGACCTGGTGTTTTGTCCATCTTGGCCTCCCAAAGTGCTGGGATTACAGGCGTGAGCCATTGTGCCCGGCTTTTTTTTTTTTTTTGAGGCAGAGTCTCTCTCTGTTCCCCAGGCTTGAGTGCCAAGGCATGATCTTGGCTCACTGCAATTTCTGCCTCCTGGGTTCAAGTGATTCTCCTGCCTCAGCCTCCTGAGTAGCTGGGATTATAGGCACATGCTACCATGCCCGGCTAATTTTTTGTGTTTTTTAGTAGAGATGGGGTTCTCACCATGTTGCCCAGGCTGGTCTCGAACTCCTGAGCTCAGATGATTTGCCTGCCTGGGCCTCCCAAAGTGCTGGGATTACAGGTGTGAGTCACCGCGCCCAGCCCTCCTTGACTTTTGGAGTGGACAAACATTCAAACAGTAGCAGCGTGTAACATTGACTCATATACAAATCACATCAAATCAAATTACAAAGTCACCAACCATGAGTCATCTGGATACATGGGAAATACAGTATTGGGTACTGTAGCTTCCTTCCTCAGCACCACTGACATTCGGGGCTGGATTATTCTCTTTGTGGGGCCATCCTGCACCCAGTAGGGTGCAGAGCAGCATCCCTGGCCTCCACCCACCAGATGCCAGTAACATCCCCTCCCCAGATTTTCTGCAACAACCAAAAATGTCTCCAGACATTGCCTGGTGTCAGCAGTTAAAATTAACCCCCAGTTGACCAATCCCACCTGCCTATTTTTGATGGGAGGTAGAGGAGGGAGCAGAGGCCGGGCGCAGTGGTTTGTGCCTGTAATTCCAGCACTTTGGGAGGCCAAGGTGGGCGGATCACCTGAGGTTAGGGGTTCAAGACCAACCTGGCCAACATGGTGAAACCCTGTCTCTACTAAAAATACAAAAATTACCCGGATGTGGTGGCACACGCCTGTAATCCCAGCACTTTGGGAGGCCGAGGTGGGCAGATCATGAGGTCAGGAGATCAAGACCATCCTGGCTAACATGGTGAAACCCCGTCTCTACTAAAAATACAAACAAACAAACAAAATTAGATGGGTGTAGTGGTGCGCACCTGTAGTCCCAGCTACTCGGGAGGCTGAGGCAGGAGAATCACTAGAACCCAGGAAGTAGGTGGAGGTTGCAGTGAGCCAAGACTGTGCCACTGCACTCCAGCCTGAGTGACAGAGTGAGACTCCATCTCAAAAAAAAAAAAAAAAAAAAAAATTAAAAAAAGTAAAAAATAAAGGCTGGGCACGGTGGCTCACGCCTGTAATCCCAGCACTTTGAGAGGCTGAGGAGGGCGGATCACGAGGTCAGGAGATCGAGACCATCCTGGCTAACATGGTGAAACCTCATCTCTATTAAAAAATACAAAAAATTAGCCGTGAGTGGTGGCAGGCGCCTGTAGTCACAGCTACTCGAGAGGCTGAGGCAGGAGAATGGCATGAACCCGGGAGGCGGAGCTTGCAGTGAGCCAAGATTGTGCCACTGCACTCCAGCTGGGTGACAGAGTGAGACTCCATCAAAAAAAAAAGGAGCAGAGACCTCCCCCTCCACACGAGAACAGACAAAACCCTGAGTGTCGCCGAGTGCAGTAGCTCACTCCTGCCATCTCACCACTTTGGGAGGCTGAGGTGGGAGGATTGCTTTAACCAAGGAGTTGGAGACCAGCCTGGGTAACATAGTGAGACCCTGTCTCTACGAAAATATTAAAAGTAAATTAGCCAGGTGGGCCGGGCATGGTGGCTCACGCCTGTTATCCCAGCACTTTGGGAGGCCGAGGTGGGCAGATCATGAGGTCGAGAGTTTGAGACCAGCCTGGCCAACATGGTGAAACCCCGTCTCTACTAAGAATACAAAAATTAGCCAGGTGTAGTGGCACATGCCTGTAATCTTAGCCACTAGGTAGGCTGAGGCAGGAGAATTGCTTGAGCCTGGGAGGCAGAGGTTGCAGTGAGCAGCGATCACACCACTGCACTCCAGCCTGGGCAACAGAGCAAAGACTCAGTCTCGAAAAAATAAAATAAAATAAAATAAAATAAAAATACATTAGCCAGGTGTGGCAGCATGAGCCTGTGTTCCCAGCTACTCGGGACGCTGAGGTGGGAGACCACTTGAGCCGGGGAGGTGGAGGCTTCAGTGAGCCGTGAATCAGCGCCACTGCACTCCAGCCTGGGTGACAAAGTGAGACCCTGTTTCAAAACAGAGAAACAAAGAAACCCTGATGGAGGCTGTCTTCAGGATGTGCATTTCATACCCAGCGTTGAACAGATTTTTCACCACCCTCCCATGAGGTGTGAATTACTCACCCCCGTTAGCAGATGGGTAAACTGAGGCTTGGTGAGAGAAGCCAGCCGTCTGTCCCTCCGTTCTCTGCCCCCCATATTCCTGCCAAGGCTTTCCCCAAGCAGCAAAAATTATAGACCTGAGATCCCAAAATAGCTCCCAGGCAGGGACTAAACACAGTGGCCTGTGGTTCAGCCTCCAGAGAGGCAGGGATAAAATCACAGATTCAAATCCAGTTGCCTGTAGATCGTAAACTTCAAAGAAGGCAGAGTGGTCTGTTCCCTGATGATGGGGGCATGAATGTGCTTCCCCACCGCGTGGGGAAACTGCCACCATCTGATGGCGAGAGTCCAGATGAGCTTCTGACGGGGGACCAGCAAACCCCTGGGCTGTCCTACTGGGTGAGGCCAGAAAAAGGCCCCTGGAGACTTCTCCGGGAGCCCCAGAACCCTTGAAATGGCACTAGGTGCAGCTCATTTCTAGGATGTGGCTCAGAGGCCATCTCCTCCAGGAAGTCTCCGGGAATGCATCCCATCTGCCCTCACGTGGTCCCCTCTTCTGGCTCAGAAAAGGGTCTAAGCCATCCTTGGCCCTGCTGGCTCCATGTCACCTGGCCCGATCAGACATTGGGCTTACTTGCAGATGTTTTTTTGAAAGAAAAAAGGAAAAGACATTGCAATGAGGGAGCCCTGAAACGGAATGGAGGCTGGGGCCAGCGGGGCTCTGCAGATAAGAGATTTAAGGGAGTCATTTCTAGCTCCTCCTGCACATTGGGGTCCCTACTCTGGGAAGATTTTAAGACATATAATCCCATCGCCGGAATCATAAGAGCACATTTGGCCGGGCGCAGTGGCTCACACCTGTAATCCCAGCACTTTGAGGGGCCAAGGCAGGAGGATTGCTTGAGGCTAGGAGTTTGAGACCAAACTGGGCAACACAGTGAGACCCCCTTTCTTTACAAAAAAAAATATATTTTTTAAATTAGCAGGGCATGGTGGTGCACACCTGTAGTTCAGCTACTTGGGAGGCTGAGGCAGAAGGATCACTTGAACCCAGGACCTGGAGACTAAAGTGAGCTATGTTTGTGTCACTGCCCTCCATCCTGGGTGACACAGCAAGACTGTCTCTAAAAAAAAAAGAGAGAGAGAGAGAGACTGGGCATGGTGGCTCCTGCCTGTAATCCCAGCACTTTGGGAGGCTGCGATGGGTGGATCACTTGAGGTCAGGAGTTTAAGACCAGCCTGGACAACATGGTGAAACCCCATCTCTACTAAAAATAAAAAAATTAGCCGGGCGTGGTGGCAGGCACCTGTAATCCCAGCTACTCGGGAGACTGAGGCAGGAGAATCGCTTGAACCCGGGAGATGGAGTTTGTGGTGAGCCGAGATCGCACCACTGCGCTCCAGCCTGGGTGACAGAATGAGACTCCATCTCAAAAAAAAAAAAAAAAAAAAAAAAAGAAAAGAAAAAGAAAAAGAAAAAAAAAAAGAAAAAAAAAATGACTACAGTTAACATCCCCAGTAACTGGACAAGCCGATGTCAGGTGCCTCCCCATACAATGCACCAGGGAAGATCCACTATTGCTTCTATGGATTCTGCCCCAAATTCACACCCTCTACCTGGTCACAGGGAGCCATCAGGCCAGCCTGCTGGGAGATGTTCCACAGAACAACTGACTTCAACTCCACCAAAATGTCCATGTCGTGAAAGGCTGGGAAAGACTGCAGCATAGTTCCTGATGAAAGGTGGTGAACGAAACAGGAGCCCCAGGGGCAATGTGTGAGTCTGGATCGGATCCTAAGTGAAAAAAGAAAAAGTGGCCATAAAGGATGTTATTGGGGAAGCTGGGGAAATTTGACGATAGCGAGCTGGGTGGCAGATGGCTGTGGTCTTCCTGAGGCCCAGCCTCAGCATCCCCATTCTGCGTACAGATGGGAGATTCAGGTCTGAGAATGCTAAGTTGTTGCTTTAAGCCCACCAGCTGGTCCCTGGCAGGCCAGGAAGGATTTAGACCCAGAGCCTCTGTTGTCACCACTCCCCAAGTTACATGCCGTTTTTTTGTTTTGTTTTTTTCTTTTTTTGAGATGGAATATCGGTCTGTTGCCCAGGCTGGAGTGCAGTGGTGCAATGTCGGCTTACTGCAACCTCTGTCTCCCAGGTTCAAGCGATTCTTCTGCTTCAGCCTCCCGAGTAGCTGGGACTACAGGCGCCCGCCATGATGCCCGGCTAATTTTTGCATTTTTAGTAGAGACGGGGTTTCACCATGTTGGCCAGGCTGGTCTCAAACTCCTGACTTTGTGATCCGCCCACCTCGGCCTCCCAAAGTGCTGGGATGACAGCTTTTTTTTTTTTTTTAAGAAATTCATACAATGTAAAATTACCCATTTTAAAGTCAGCAGGCTGTGCACAGTGGCTCATGCCTGTAATCCCAGCACTTTAGAATCTGCCCCGAGGCAGGCAGATCACCTGAGGTCAGGAGCTCGAGACCAGCCTGGCCAACATGGTGAAACCCTATACAAAAAATTAGCCGGGTGTGGTGGCGGGTGCCTGTAATCCCAGCTACTCGGGAGGCTGAGGCAGGAGAATCAATTAAACCTGGGAGGCAGAGGTTGCAGTGAGCTGAGATTGCATCATTGCACTCCAGCCTGGGTGACAAGAGCAAGACTCTGTCCCAAAAAATAAAATAAAAATAAAAACAAAAATAAATAAAGTGAGTAATTCAGTGGTATTTAGCACACTCACAATATTGTGTAACCACCACCTCTATCTAATTCCAAAATACTTTCATCCCTGCCAAAAGCAGGCCTTGTCCCCATCAGCAATCACTCCCCACTCCCCCACAGCCGGTGGCAACCATGCTTCCTCTTCTTCCTCTTTCTGTCTCTACGGATTTGCCTGTTCTGGGCGTTTCATATCAGTGGAATCTCACACTATGCGGCCTTTGTGTCTGGCTTCTCTCATTTGGCGTTACATTTCGAGCTCATCCTCCTTGTAGAATGGATCAGTGCTTCTTTCCTTTCTATATCTGATTAAGTACATTACTTTTTTTTTTTTTTTTTTCTTTTTGAGACACTGTCTCCAGGCTGGAGTGCAGTGGCACAATCTTGGCTCACTGCAACCTTTGCCTCCCAGGTTCAAGCAATTCTCCTGCCTCAGCCTCCTGAGTAGCTGGGACTACAGGCAAGTGCCACCACACCCGGCTAATTTTTGAATTTTTAGTAGAGGTGGGGTTTCACCCTGTTGGCAAGGATGGTCTTGACTTCTTGACCTCGTGATCCACCCACCTCAGCCTCACAAAGTGCTGGGATTACAGGCGTGAGCCACCTCGTCCGGCCAAGTACATTACTTTTTAAAAATCAAGGCTTTAGGCTGGGTGCGATGGCTCATGCCTGTAATCCTAGCACTTTGGGAAGCTGAGGCAGGAGGATGCCTTGGGGTCAGGAGTTGGAGACCAGCCTGGGCAAACACAGCAAGACCCCCATCTTGACAAAAACTAAAAAATAAAATTAGCCAACTGTGGTGGTGCATGCCTGTAGTCCCAGCTACTTAGGAGGCTGAGGTAGGAGGATCGCTCGAGCCCAGGAGTTGGAGGCTGTGGTGAGCCATGATCGTGCCACTGTACTCCAGCCTAAGCAACAGAGCTCTCGCTCTGTCTCTTAAAAAAATAAAAAATAAGGCTGGGTGTGGTGGCCCACACTGCCTGTAATCTCAGCACTTTGGGAGGCCGAGGAGGGTGGATCACCTGAGGTCAGGAGTTCGAGACCAGCCCGACCAACATGGTGAAACCCTGTCTCTACTAAAAATACAAAAAACTAGCCAGCAGTGGTGGTGGGCGCCTGTAATCCCAGCTACTTGGGAGGCTGGGGCAGGAGAATCGCTTGAACCTGGGAGGCGGAGGTTGCAGTGAGCCGAGATTGCGCCGTTGCGCTCCAGCCTGGGTGACCATAGAGAGGCTCCATCTCAAAAAGAAAAAAAAAAAAAAAAAGAAAAAATTTAGGGCTTTGCTTATAGAAATGCAAAATGCTCTATTTGGCAAACATCAAGTGATGTTTGGTTTGGTTTGTTGTTGTTTTTTTTAAATCTACTCCACAAATAGCTCCAAATTGGCTCATGCTACGAAACATCACAAGTCCCAGTGCTTTGCCACAAGCCCAGGGGCCTCCTGTGAAGGAGTCCTGGGCTCGGACAGGGCCCTGTGGGAATAATGTTTTAATTAAAAAGTCATACAATGACAGGCTCCCAAGCAGCATAGGCCCGAGCCTGGTGGGGCGAGAGCCATGCTTGACATTCCAGGCTGGCCTCCTTGGAGCCCCGGCAGCCGCAGAAGTCCCCAAGCCGAGCCAGGAATAGTTCTGCCTTTTATTTGGAAAAAGAATTACAGGGCGAGTGGCCCAGCCCCAGGTTTGCTGCTTCGAAGCCGTATTTTTGAACACGACCCTAACCACACACTTGCATTGGATAGTTCGTTCCAGGCTAAATGCTGTCAGCTGCCTAAACACTCAGCTCGCAGCTCTAAACACAGGTTCTTTTTTCTTCTTGTTTGAAGGTCTATCTGTCTATTTTTGTGCAAAAACATATTTAAAATCTTGCTGGCTCAGGAGGCCCTAGCAGCCCAAGGCCGCCTTCTCTCTCCTCCCCCTATGTGAATCTCAATTAGACCTGCCTTGTCCTTGTGAATTTTCCTAGGTAGGGGAGCCACCTGTTGGTTCCCCAAATTTGCCCCCAGCCCATTGAGTGTGAACCTCTAGGATCGATAGGCCCGCTGGCCATGCTGAGACAGGTGGGTTTCTGGAGGCAGAATTGGGTGTTGCTACCAGGAAAAGCAAGATGCATGATGGGAAAGAAAAGGATCCAGTGGTCACAGTGGTTAAGCCAAGATTTGAACTTGGGTCCTAGTTAGTTGAAAGCCATAAGAGTTCAAAACTACTGAGCCATTGCTGGTGGGAATGTCAAATGATGCTGTCGTTGAAGCCTGGTGGGTCCTCAAAAAGTTAAACACAGGCTGGGTACAGTGGCTCATACCTGTAATCCTAGCACTTCGGGAGGTTGAGGCAGGAGGATTGCTTGAGCTTAGGAGTTCGAGACCAGCATGGGCAACGTGGTGAAACCCCGTCTCTATGAAAAGCATAAAAAAATTAGCCAGGCAAGGTGATGCGCCTGTATTCCCAGCTACATGGGAGGCTGAGGGAGTAGGATCACCTGAACCCAGGAGGTTGAGGCCATGGTGAGCTGTGACTGAACCACTGCATTTCAGCCTGGGCAATAGAGTGAGATCTTGTCTCAAAAAAAAAAAAAAATTGCCATAAATATGGCCCAGCAATTCCACTCCTAGGTATATCCCCAGAAGAATGGAAACAGGTGTTCAAATAAATCCTTGGACATGAATATTCTTAGCAGCATTATTCACAATACCAAAAAAGTGGGAGCAATGCAGATGTCTATCAAAGGGTGAATGGACCAGCAAAACATGGCCCATCCGTGCAAGGGAATATTATTCAGCCTTAAAAAGGAATGAAGGGCCAGGCACGGTGGTTCACGCCTGTCATCCCAGCAGTTTGGGAGGCTGAGGTGGGCAGATCACCTGAGGTCAGGAGTTCGAGACCAGCCTGGCCAGCATGATGAAACCCTGTCACTACTAAAAATACAAAAATCAGCCAGACGTGGGGGCAGGTACCTGTAATCCCAGCTACTCAGGAGGCTGAGGCAGGAGAATCGCCTAAACCCAGAGGTGGAAATTGCAGTGAGCCGAGATTGTGCCACTGCACTCCAGCCTGGGTGACAGAGCGAGATGCTGTCTCAAAAAAAAAAAAAAAAAAAAAAAAATAGCTGGGCACGGTGGCTCACACCTGTAATCCCAGCACTTTGGGAGGCCAAGGCGGGCAGATTACAAGGTCAGGAGTTCGAGACAAGCCTGGCCAACATAGTGAAACCCTGTCTCTACTAAAAATACAAAAATTAGTCCGGCATGGCAATGTGCACCTGTAGTCCCAGCTACTGGGGAGGCTGAGGCAGAATTGCTTGAACCCAGGAGGTGGAGGTTGTGGTGAGCTGAGATCACACCACTACACTCCAGTACTCCAGCCTGGGTGACAAAGTGAGACTCCATCTCAAAAAAAAAAAGAAAGGAAAGTGGGAGGTGTCTAGATCTCTCCTCAAGCAGATAATTTATTTGAGGTTTCAGGGTGTATTTTGAAAGCTCACAAGAAATTTTCCTTCTCTTCCTGAACGTTTTCTTGTCAGCTTTGCTATAAGACCACATGCAATCTTTCCTTTTTTGTTTTTGTTTTGCTTTGAGATAGGATCTCTGCGCTGCCCGGGTTGGAGTGCAGCGGCCCAATCACGGCTCACTGCAGCCTCAACTTCCTAGGCTCAAACGATCCTCCCATCTCAGCCTCCCAAGTAGCTGGGACTAAAGGCACGTGCCACCACGCCTGGCTAATTTCTTTTTATGTTTTGTAGAGACGAGGTCTCTCTATGTTGCCCAAGCTGGTCTCAAGCTCCTGGCCTTCTAAAGTGGTGAGATTACAGATGTGACCCTGTACCACTGCACCAGGCCTTTTTTTTTTTTTTTTTTTAAGAGATGGGGTCTCACTATGCTGCCCAGGCTAGATTCAAACTCTCAGTCTCAAGTGATCCTCCTGCCTCAGCCTACTGAGTAGCTGGGACTATAGGCACACACCACCACGTCCAGCTAATTTTTGTATTTTTTGTGGAGACGGGGTTTTGCCATGTTGCCCAGGCTGGTCTGGAACTCTGGAACTCAAGCGATCCTCCTGCCTGGGCCTCCCAAAGTGCTGGGATTGCAGGCATGCACCACTGCACCCAGCCTAGGCCTTTGTTTTTTAAGAGATGTGGTCTCGGCTGGGCGCAGTGGCTCACTCCTGTAATCCCAGCACTTTGGGAGGCTGAGGTGGGTGGATAATTTGTGGTCAGGAGTTCGAGACCAGCCTGACGAAAATGGTGAAACCCCTTCTCTACTAAAAATACAAAAATTACCCAGGTGTGATGGCGCATGCCTGCAATCCCAGCTACTTGGGAGGCTGAGGCAGGAGAATCGCTTGAACCTGAGAGGTGGAGGTTGCAGTGAGCTGAGATTGTGCACTCCAGCTTGGGGGATAGAGCAGGACTCCATCTCAAAAAAAAAAAAAAAAAAAAAAAAAAAAAGAGATGAGGTCTCCCTATGTTGCCCAGGCTGGATTCAAACTCTCAGGCTCAAGCGATCTTCTTGCCTTGGCCTCCCGAGTAGCTGGGGCTACAAGTGTGTGCTGCTGCTCCCAGCTCTCCCTCTGAACCTGGCACATAATTCCCCAGACACACTTTGCTCACTATTGAACAAACTGTCCCAGCTGGGCACAGTGGCTTACGCCTGTAATCTCAGCATTTTGGGAGGCCAAGGCGGGCAGATCACCTGAGGTCGGGAGTTCGAGAACAGCCTGACCCTGTCCCTACTAAATACAAGAAATTAACTGGGTGTGGTGGCAGGCGCCTGTAATCCCACCTACTCGGGAGGCTGAGGCAGCAGAATCGCTTGAACCCTGGAGGTGGAGGTTGCAGTGAGCCAAGTCACGCCATTGCACTCCAGCCTGGGCAACAAGAGCGAAACTCTGTCTCAAAACAAAACAAAAAACAAAACAAAACAAAACAAAACAAAACAAATAGTCCCTGAGTCGCTCCTGTGCCCCTGAGACAGGCACAGTCCCTGTCCTCATGTAGCTCTCAGGTTAAATGCAAGCAGTAGCCTGGCGAACAGTCATAAATAGAGCTCTGGGACTGCTTATTGGCTGGACATGGTGGCTCATGCCTGTAATCCCAGGACTTTGGGAGGCTGAGGCGTGTGGATCACCTGAGGTCACGAGTTCGAGACCAGGCTAGCCAACATGGTGAAACCCCGTCTCCACTAAAAATACAAAAATAAGCTGGGCGCGGTGGCGGGCGCCTGTAATCCCAGCCACTTGGGATTCTCCTGAGGCAGGAGAATCACTTGAACCCGGGAGGCAGAGATTGCAGTGAGCCGAGATCACGCCACTGCACTTCAGCCTGGTCAACAGAGTAAGACTGTCTCAAAAAATAATAATAAAAATAAAAATAATAAATAAATAAATAAAGCTCTAGGTACTGAGGTTCTAGGGCAAAAAATGAATTGAGGCGAGGGGAAAAGAGGGCCCATTGATGCATTTAGCTGGGGGAGTCAGGGAGGGTTTTTCCCAGGAGGAGACAGAGGCCAGTGGCAACCTCCAGGAAGATTCTAGAAGCTGCCCCCAGCAGGGGGGCGTGGACAGTGCAAAGGCCCTGAGCCTCGCAGCCATCCTGCGAGGTTGATATTTTTAGTCCCATTGCTCAGGTGGATAAACTAAGGCTCACTGTCTTGAAGGAGCTCCAGAGAGTCAATGACTGAGCCGGGCTCCGATCCTGGCTTTTGGAGGAGGGTCCTCTCCTAGTCCTGCCTACATGGGCAGCTCATGAGGAAGCCAGGTGGGTAGGGGGACGCAGGCAAGGGCGGACGAGGGAGCCGGGGAAGCCAGGCAGACGAGCTGGTGGGTGGGCGGAGGAAGTGGCTTAGCAGGTAGACAGGTAGCAAAGGCGCAGAAACCCCAGTGTGGGCGGGTGGGGGGCCCAGCTCCTGTTGCCACATCTGAGGGGCAGCCCCTGGCACCTTTCCTGCTGGGAGAAGCGGAGGAGCAGCTGGGTGGTTGGGGCTCCCAGCAGGAGCTCACCTGGTCATGGCTTGGGTGACGAGGACCTCAGTACCTACCTCCTTCAGCCGCCGCCCAAAATGCCTTCTATCCGGAGGTTCAGAGCTGCCTCCTGGGTTTCCCAGTGCTAAAGTGAAAAAGGCCTTCTTGGTCTTCTTTTGTCTGTTTTGTTTTTTAACAGTTTTGTTGAGATATAATGTATCTACCACACAATTCACTTATTTAAAGTGTCCAGTTCGGCCAGGCGCGGTGGCTCATGCCTGTAATCCCAGCACTTTGGGAGGTTGAGGCGGGAGGATCCCTTGAGGCCAGGAGTTCAAGACCAGCCTGGGCAACACAGTGAGACCCCATCTCTATTTGAAAAAAAAAGCAAGCAAGCAAGAAAGAAAGAAAGAAAGAAAATTAGCCAGATGTGGTGGTGCACCCCTGTAGTCCCAGCTACTCGGGAGGCTGAGGCGGGAGGATTGCTTGAGCCTGGAAGGTTGAGGCTGCAGTGAACTGAGATTGCACCACTGCACTACAGCCTGGGTGACAGAGTGAGACCCTGTCTCAAAATAATGATGATGATAATAATAATAATAATAATAATGAGTCCAATTCAATGGGTTTTAGTGTATTCACAGAGTTCTGCAACAATCACCACACTCCATTTGGGAACATTTTATTTTTATTATTTATTTATTTATTTTTGGCATGGTGTCTCTCTCTGTTGCCCAGGCTGGAGTGCAGTGGTGCAATCTTGGCTCACTGCAGCCTCTCCCTCCCAGGTTCAAGCGATCCTCCTGCCTCAGCCTCCCAAGTAGCTGGGATTACAGGCGTGCACCACCATGTCCAGCTAATTTTTGTAATTTTAGTAGAGACGTGGTTTAGCCATGTTGGCCAGGCTGGTCTCGAACTCCTGACCTCAAGTGATCCACCTGCCTCGGCCTCCCGAAGTGCTGGGATTACAAGTGTGAGCCACTGTGCCCGGCCTGTTTGAGAACATTTTAATCACCTCAAAAGGAAACCCCTTCCCTTTAGCTATCAACCTCCATCCTGTTCCCATCCCAACCCCCAGCCTTAAGCAACTACTAATCAGCTTTCTGGCCCTACACATTCCCTGGCACTGCCAGGCCCGCCTCCTCCCATCCAACCTGCTTGTGGCTTCTCCCCAGCGTCCCCTCCTGAATAGTGTCACTGAATCCTCACACCATCCCCATTTCACAGATGAGAAAACTGAAGCTGGGAGTAGAACCAGGATTCGAACTTCGCCCTAGCTCTTAACCTCCCCACTCCCCAGCTTAAACCCTGCCAAATCCCTGTTCAGATAAACCCCAGCTCATTAATTAACCTGACTTTGCCAGAAGCTCTTTTGTTTTTTTTTTCTTTTTTGAGACAGGGTCTCGCTCTGTCACCCAGGCTGGAGTGCAGTGGTGCGATCCTGGCTCACTATAACCTCCACCTCTCAAGGTGAAGTGCAAACAATTCTCCCACCTCAGCCTCCCAAGTAGCTGAGACTATAGGCATGCACCCTGCCTGGCTAATTTTTTTTTTCTTTGTAGAGATGGGGTTTCGCCATGTTGGCCCGGCTGGTCTTGAACTTCTGAGCTCAAGCGATCCTCCCACCTCGGCCTCCCAAAGTGCTGAGATTATAGGCATGAGCCCCTGCCCCTAGCCTGCCACAAGGTTCTTATCTCCAAACCTCTGCCCATGCAGGTTCTTCCACCTGCAATGCCTACCCCATCTTCTGCAACTAACCCTCCCTCACTCCCTTCCAGCATCCCTTCCTCCGGGAAGTCTTGCCAGAAGCCCCTCGACCCAGCCCTGCTTCCACCCTCCCCGATGCCCTGACCCCTGGGCTGCAAGACCGGGATATATCAAATGGAGAATCTCTGACAACAAGGCCTGTAAACAAGTTGTCGGGCGCCTTGAAGGCCCTGATCAGCAGGGATCGCGATGAGGGGGCCTGATAAACAAGCTGCTTTGTGCCAGGCACCCTGCGATGACACGGCTGGCTCTTCTGAGAAGTGCACGGAGGGGCCCCGAAACCACTGCGTCCCGCCGCTGATAGCAGATAACAGCACCCTGACTTGTGGTTTTTTAAGACACCAAGCTGGTGGCACCAGGTCAGGGGAGCAGGGTGAGAACAGTATCAGGACCCGGCTGCGGTCAGGGGCAGAGGACAGTGCGTGTGTGCTTGGGGGAAGGACCCTGGGGACCCCAAAGCTGATCAGAGGGATGTGGGGGCCCCCAGGGATGGACAATAGACCTGGTGGGTTGTTATGATGCACCGCGGGGCTTTTTCTGTCCATTTCACAGATAGAGAAACTGAAGCCTCGTTGGGCCCTGTGCCCCTCCCTGGGTCTGGCCTGGGTGAGTGGGTGTGCATTGCCAGATGGATCCCAAACACCCTTTATTTCATAGATGGGGGTTGGGGGTATTGAAGTGAGCCCCTGTCAGGCCTGAAGTTACTGGGGAGCTTGCAGAAAGCTCAGGTTTCCCTGTCCAGGTTGGTGGCCTCTGTATATCACAGTCAAGTCACCATGAAGGAGCAGCATGTCGTGGGCAGCATGATCTTTGCGGCTGGCAGGCGGTGGCCAGGGACTCAGTCCCTGGGGTGGCCAACTCAGTTCTGCCCTACAGGAGACAGAGCCTCCGCGTAGTTCCCAAATGCATCCATGCTGTTCCATGTAGTTTCACACTGTTCCATCTTCCTCAGGAAGGTCTGCAAAGACCTGAATTCCTTGCACCCTGGGGTCTCCATTTGAAGGCCTGAAGCACCAAATGTAGGGCTGAGTCTGTGGTATGTCGCTGCTCTTTCAGTAAATACTTTTAGAGCAGTGGTGGAGAACGGAGCCCTGTCCCAGGTTTGAAATAAAACCCAAACCTGGCTGGGCACAGTGGCTCATACCTGTAATCCCAGCACTTTGCGAGGATGAGGTGGGCGGATGACTTGAGGTTGGGAGTTCGAGACTAGCCTGGCCAACATGGTGAAGCCTTACTTTACTAAGAATACAAAAATTAGCCAGGCATGGTGGCTCGCACCTGTAATCCCAGCTATTCAGGAGGCTGAGGCAGGAGAATTGCTTGAACCCGGGAGGTGGAGGTTACAGTGAGCTGAGATTGCACCACTGCACTCCAGCCTGGGTGACAGAGCGAGACTCCATCTCAGAGACAAACAAACAACAAAACAAGACAAAACACAAACCTCTCACTGAGGCCCTCAAGGCTCTGTGGTCTGGCCCCGGCCACCCTGTGACCCCATCTCCTCCTGGACACCAGCCTCCCCAACACACCAGCCTCCCCACAGTTCCATGATCACACCAGTCATGGTCCTGCCTCAGGGTCTTGGCACTGTCTGTTCCCTCTGCTGCAAATGCTGTTCCCTTCAGTCACTCCATTATCTCCTGCTGGTCTCAGCTCAAATGTCACCTCCTCAGAGAGAACCTCCTTGACCTTCTTGGCTAAAATGACCCTCCTAGTCCCACCTACCATGTCATGACCTATTTTTCTCCATCACAAAGATTTCACTCAGTGTTATTTTGCCCACCTCATGGCTGTCCAAAACAGGCGAATCCAAAGACACAAAGCAGATTTGTGGTTGTCAGGGTTCTGGGGAGGGGGATGAGAAGTGACTGGGTGGCCAACTCAGTTGGAGATGGGGTTTCCCTTTGAGGGGATAAAATGTCCTGGAATTAGGTATAGGTGATGGTCGTGCAACTCATGAGTGTGCCAAAAACCCACTGAATCATATAGTTTAAAGCAAATAGTGAATTTTGTGTTGTGTGAATTTTATTTCAATTTTTTTTTTTTTTTTTTTTGAGACAGAGTCTCACTCTGTCGCCCAGGCTGGAGTGCAGTGGCGCAATCTCGGCTCACTGCAAGCTCCGCCTCCTGGGTTCACGCCATTCTCCTGCCTCAGCCTCTCCGAGTAGCTGGGACTACAGGCGCCCGCCACCACGCCCAGCTAATTTTTTATATTTTTAGTAGAGACAGGGTTTCGCCGTGGTCTCGATCTCCTGACCTCGTGATCCGCCCGCCTCGGCCTCCCAAAGTGCTGGGATTACAAGTGTGAGCCACCGCGCCCGGCCTATTTCAATTTTTTAAAAAGTTGGCCGGGCATGGTGGCTCATGCCTGTAATCCCAGCACTTTGGGAGGCCAAAGCTAGTGGATTGCCTGAGGTCAGGAGTTTGAGACCAGCGTGGCCAACGTGGTGAAACCCCATCTCTACTAAAAATAAGAAAATTAGCTGGGCGTGGTGGCAGGTGCCTGTAATTCCAGCTACTCGGGAGGCTAAGAGAGGAGAATCACCTGAACCCGGGAGGCGGAGGCTGCCCTGAGCCGAGATCACGCCATTGCACTCCAGCCTGGGTAAGGAGAGTGAAATTCCGTCTCAAAATAAATAAATAAATAAAATAAAAATTTTAAAAAGTCAACCCAGGTGCAGTGGCTCACATCTGTAATCCCAACACTTCGGGAAGCTGAGGCAGGAGGATCACTTAAGCCCAGGAGTTCAAGACCAGCCTGGGCAACAGTGTGACCCCATCTCTACAAAAAATATAAAAGTGGCCGGGCGCGGTGGCTCATGCCTGTAATCCCAGCACTTCGGGAGGCCGAGATGGGCAGATCATGAGGTCAGGAGATCGAGACCATCCTGGCTAACAAACACAGTGAAACCCCGTCTCTACTAAAAATACAAAAAATTAGCTGGCCTGGTGGGGGGCGCCTGTAGTCCCAGCTACTTGGAAGGCTGAGGCAGGAGAATGGTGTGAACCCAGGAGGCAGAGCTTGCAGTGAGCCGAGATTGCGCCACTGCACTCCAGCCTGGGCAACAGAGCGAGACTCTGTCTCAAAAAAAAAAAAAAAAAAAAAAAAAAATGTAAAAGTTAGCTGGATGTGGTGGTGCATGCCTGTAGTCCCAGCTAGCTACTCGGGAGGCTGAGGCGGGAGGATCACTGGAGCACAGGAGGTCAAGGCTGTACTGAACCATGATGAACCTGCTGCACTCCAGCCTGGGTGACAGAGTAAAATCCTATCTCCAAAAAATCAAAATAAAATGGTGAATTTATGTTGTGTGAATTTTATCTCAATTTTTTTTTTAAAGTCAGAGCTAGCGGCCAGGCACGGTGGCTCATACCTGTAATCCCAGCACTTTGGGAGTCTGAGGCAGGGCAGATGACTTGAGGCCAGGAGTTCAAGACCAGCCTGGCCAATGTGGCGAAATCGCAGCCCTACTAAAAATATAAAAATTAGTCGGGCGAAGTGGGGAGGCACCTGTAATGCCAGCTACTTGGAAGGCTGAGGCAGGAGAATCTCTTGAACCTAGGAGGCAGAGGTTGCAGTGAGCGGAGATCATGCCACTGCACTCCAGTCTGGCGACAGAGCAAGACTCCGTCTCAAAAAAAAAGTCAGATCTAGCTGCTGGGATCATTCCTGCTTCAGGGCAGGGGGTTTGGGGGTCTACAGGAGCCGTTTCTCCTCCCTGTTCCTCTAGTCCAGCAACCAGGATTTGGGGCCTCTGGTGCGCAGAGCAAGTCCTAAGCACTGTGGTTGCTGGAAGCCGGCTCAGCAAACGGGAGCTGGGGTCAGGGGGGCCTATGTCCAGCAGCCATGCCCAGGTGGCAGCAACTCAGGCCAGAGTGGGTTAAAGGGGAAGTGGATCTTTTCATGGTCCCCAGGTTTCTGGATTTGCATCGACCACTTTTACATAAAAATCTTTCCAGGCTGTGCCCAGCGGGCCCTGAAGCCGGCCGTGGGGTCAGGGCCGGGGTGGGCAGCTTCTGCGGGAGGCTTCTGCAATACAGGGTACCACTCGCTGGTTCCTGTTTTGGGGGGAATGTTATCACCATAGGCTTCTTCAACACAGGGTGCCACTCGCTGGTTCCTGTTTTGGGGGAATGTTATCACCATTGGCTTCTTAGAAAGAGCTGGAGGTGGAGGAGAGAACCCAGCACCTTCAGAGCCTCACTGATCACTTTTATCCTCTCTTCGCCTGGTGGGGGAGGAAGAGAGAGCCCCATCCAGGGATCAGAAAGGGGACATCCCTGGGGGAAATGACAGTGGCTGGGTATCTCCGGTGTGCCTGGCTTTTTTTTTTTTTTTTTGAGACAGAGTCTTGCTCTATCACTCAGGCTGGAGTGCAGTGGCGCAATCTCAGCTCACTGTAAACTCTGCCTCCCGTGTTCAAGCGATTCTCCTGCCTCAGCCTCCTGAGTAGCTGGGATTACAGGCACCTGCCACCACGCCTAGCTAATTTTTGTATTTTTAGTAGAGATGGGGTTTCACCATGTTGGTCAGGCTGGTCTCAAACTCCTGAGCTCAAGTGATCCTCCTGCCTCGGCCTCCCAAAGTGCTGGGATTACAGGCATGAGCCACTGCACCATGCCAGGTGTGCCTGGCTTTCTATGTGCTGTGGGTTATCTTTGGGGACCCCTGGCAAGAAGTGTCACCCCCAAGACCTGTTGTTTAGCTGAGAAGAACTGGGGCTTGTAGGAGTGATGGCCCAAGCTGAGGTGGAGTTTGGTCCCGAGCCAAGCTGATAACACTCCCTGCTGAAGACAAGATGGGCCTGACCCCATGTATTCAGGCAGCAAATATTTACTGAGCACCTTTCAGTGCCAGGCTCCAGGCTGGGGAGTCAGAAGTAGGATGGATGGAGAAGCAGGGAGAAAGCCAGCTAGGTCCTGCCCTCCCACGGGTGGCTGTGGGGACGGACGAGCAAAAGGCAGAAAGCCAAGGTGACTCTGGAGAGACCACAGTTGAAGACAAGACCACAGTGGGGGTGATACTGAGGGGCCTGAAGTGTCCGGAACAGGCAAATCTGTAGAGACAGAAGGTGGCTTAGTGATGACCAGGAGCTGGGGGACACAGTGCAACCGGGGGTGACTGGTGAATGGGTACGGGGTCGCCTTTAGGGGTCAGAGAAGAGAAAGATTCCCTATGGGGAGGTTTAGGGGAGGCAGACCCCAGGTCAAGGTGCAGCCCGGATAAAGGCTCGAGGTAGGGCCAGGAGCTGTGGCAAGGGGGCCTGGGTAGTGATCTGCCCAGATGGTGTCCCCGAACCCCCTGCCCTGCGTGTGGCATGAGTCCCTTCTCATCAGTGCCTTTTTACTTCTTCCATTTCCCCTAATGCGGCTGAATTTGCATTATTGAGTTATTTCTTTTTAGAACTCCTACCTTCTCCCCTTCCCTCAGAGTTTTTCCTGGTGCAAGCTGAGGGTGCCACCCCCACCCCCACAGCCTTCAAAGATCACAGAGTTTCCTCCTTGGGGCCAGGCTTCTCAGAAAAGCCACCTCTGCAGTGCTTGGGTCATGAAATGCCCCCTCCACTGCCCAGGCACTCTTGGCTGGAATCGCAGTGAAATCCATGGTGAAGAGTCGCTGGGCTGCCCGCAGAGGGGTCGAATATGAGACTCACCATCCCAGGCCCCCGTTTGACAGGTGAGGACACCGAGGCCAGTGAGCTCAGAGTGAGACTCAAACTTGGGAGATCTGGCTGGTTCTTGGAGAGAGGTTGTGACCACTCTCCAAGTGGGTGCAGCTGGGAGAAAGTGGCCCTTGGGCGAGCTGGGCCAGGCTCATGTTGCCCCTCCAGCTCCTACTTGTAGCCAAGCAGCCTGGATTCGCCGGGCCTCGGTATTCCCCTCTGGCAGATGGGCTGAGCAACCGTTTACCACTCAATCATAAATGTCCTCGCTCATGGCTTCAACCGCCCTTCCACGTGTTCACCCCACTTAATCATCAGCCTCCACTTAAACTTCTCGGCTTGGCACCTGTCTCGGGGTAACATCCACGCACCCTGCTGTGGCTTTTGAGGGTCTGCATGGCTGGTCCCTGCCCCCACCCAGCCACACGGGCCTCTGCCAGATCCTCAAACACCAAGGCTGCCTCAGGACACCAGGCCTTAGCCCGCGCCGTGCCTCTTGCCTGCAGTGCCCTTCCCGAATCCATCCATGCCCTCAAACCTCACCGAGTTATTATCTACTTAGCTTTCAGTCTCAGTCCGAAACATCGAACTGCTTTCTTTCCTTTTCTTCTTTTAAAATATTTTATTCAAGGACAACATACAGACATTAAAGTACCCAAATCTTAGGTACACAGTTCTGTAACTTCTCATAAAGGGAGTGTGCCCAGGTAACCAGCAGCCAGCTCAAGAAACAGGACACTCCGGCTGGGCTCGGTGGCTCATGCCTGTAATCCTAGCATTTTGGGAGGTCGAGGCGGGAGGATTGCTTGAGGCCAGGGGGAGTTCAAGTCCAGCCTGGGTACATAGCAAGATCCCATCTCTACCAAAAAAAAAAAAAAGAAAAGAAAAGAGAGAGAAAAAGAAACAAGACATTCCCACCCCGACCACCTTCATCAAAGCTCCCTTGTGGGGATCAATATTTGGAATGGATGAATGGTTACGTGAAGGGGCCCATTGCCTATGACATAGATGTCCAGCAAGCCGCTGAGCCCATGGGTTGCATTACTAGAGGTATAGACTCCAGAATGGGGAAGGTGATTTCCTTCTCCATTCTGGGCTGGTCAATGCTGTCAGGCAGGGGGCCTTGCCACTTCAAAATGGGGATAGATGGATGGTGGCAGGTTCAGGGAAGACCACCATGGTGTCTCTGTGTGTGTGTGTGTGTGTGTGTGTGTGTATACACACTTCCAAGTGGTGTCCTGGGAGAAGGCCCTGGAGGCTTTAGGGCATTTAACCTACAGAAGGACTGACTTAGGTCTCTGTCAGCAGTCCCAGGTGGCTAGATGGCAGAGCAGGGCAGGGTGGGGACTGAGCCACTCTGAAGGAGCCACCCACTTTCACTAAGCCACACACCAGGCTGCCCTGGCTGGCAGTGAGCATGTCGTCAGGGAAGGTATGCCAGTCCAGTGCCTCCCTGGCAGCAAACTGAGCCAAGTGGTTGTGTGGCATGAACTAGGAGACGTCTTGACCCCCACTCCCCACCAGATCTTAAAGAAAGGTGGGCAGGGATGAGGACTTCAGGGACACCTGAAGGGGCCCACTGCCTGTGACATAGCTGCCCAGCAAGCTGCTGGGCCCATGGGTTACATTATTAGAGGTATAGGCTCCAGAATGAAGGAGGTGATTTCCCTTTCTATTCTGGGATGGTCAGAACGGTCAGGCAGGAGCCTCTGCCACTGCTGAGACCTTTCTGTGGCCAGCGGGGAGACTGAGATCCAGAGAAGGACAGTGACCTGCCCAAGGTCATTGGGCCAAAACTGGCTTTCCAGGCACGGGCCGGGCCTTGAGATCTGGTTTTGGGTGGAGTTCAGGCCAGGTTATATGTGGTGTGGCTGTTCCCTTTTGTCAGCTGCAGCTGCCTGGGGTGGGGGCCGGCCGGGCACGCTTCATCACCTGCCCTGGCAGGCGGTCGCAGGTGCTGGGCCGGCCACTTTACATAGCCACGCTTGGGCTCCTCTGTTGCGCTGCTGTCCTGCCCCTCGCCTCTCCGCAGGAAAGGCCGAGGCTCTGAGGGCAGGAGCCGGCTGCGGGCCCCAGCGAGTTCTTGAGTATTTTTATTTCACTTCTTCGTTTCACTTTTACTGGTCCCGGGAGAAATATGCATGTTAATCAGGACCAGAGCAGTCATCACTGGGCCCAAGATGGCACTGTTCTGTGCCAACAAGGGGTCGTGGAGCAGGCAGACCCGGGTTCAAATCCCAACCCCACTGCTTGCTGGCTGGCCACATCACCCCTGGAGCATCTCCTGAGAGGTGCACGGGGTGGAGATTCTGATGGGGCGTGGCCTCTGATCTGCTGTGTGGCTTCAGGCAACTTCCTGCCCCTCTCTGGGCCTCAACCCCTCTTCTGTAAATTGGGAATGACTACAGCCCATTTTTATAATGTGGCTCAAATTCAGCAGTTTCGCAGTGTCACCCTGGGTGCCTGTCCACGGAAGTTTTTGGGTGGAGGAGCTGGACCCACCGTATGTTCTTGAACTTGAGAAGCTTGGGCTTGCGTATGGATCCCTGTTTTGTGTGTGTGTGTGTGTGTGTGTGTGTATGTTTAGATGGAGTCTTGCTCTTGTTGCCCAGGCTAGAGTGCAGTGGTGCAATCTCAGCTCACTGCAACCTCTGCTGCCTGGGTTCAAGCCATTCTCCAGCCTCAGCCTCCCGAGTAGCTGGGATTACAGGCACCAGCCACCACGCCTGGCTAATTTTTGTATTTTTAGTAGAGATGGGGTTTCACTATCCTGGCCAGGCTGGTCTCGAATGCCTGACCTCATGATCCACCCGCCTCAGCCTCTCAAAGTGCTGGGATTACAGGTGTGAGCCACTGTGCCCAGCCAAGGCTGGTTTTAAGATGCAGATTCCTGGGTCCTGCTTTGCATTGGGAGAAAGTGGGTTGGCCCTCAGATGTCGGCCCAGAAACTTCAGAAAAGTCTCCAGGACCTGGAGGTGTGTTTTTCCCTGGGACAGGATCAGAGGAGGGATGTGGGGAGGGGGAAACTGAGGCACAGGGCAGTGAAGCCACTTGCCCGAAGTGAGAGTGTCTGCACCAGGATTGGATGGGGGCCAGCTTGATTCAGAGCCAGCACCCTCAGGCCTGCAGTGACACCCGGACGGAGTCCACCCCTGCCACTCTGTCCCGCTCAGCTCCTGAGCTCCTCCCGGGCCCCCGTGTTCCAGCAGCCTCAGGGCTGCCGCAGAACATGAAGCCTGAAGCTTCCCCGAGGAACAGCTTGGAGCCGAGTTGGGGTTTATATAGTGGCTCCCAAAATATCTGGCTGCTGATAGGCTGAGTCGGGTGCGGGCGCGGCTGACCCATGCCGCGCTTCCTGTCCTGCCAAGATGTTTCCTGCCGATAGCCAGGCCCAGTGGCCTTATCTGTGACCTCAAGGACACCCAGGGGACAGGCTGTCCTGGCCTGGGCAGGGGCTGTGGGGAACCAGGAGGGGGTCAGGGCGCAGGTGGTGGGTTCTCCTGCACACAAGTTCTGGAAGGAGCACTGGACTTGGAGTCTGGCTGCCCTTGAGTTGAAAATTGGTTCTGGGTCTAAACAGCTGTCACCCCAGGGAAGTTGAGCCCCTCTAGAATTCTCAGTCCTTTATCTATCAAGGGGAGGTACTGGGGTCTCCATTTTATGTATTTTTTATTTTTATTTTTATTTTTATTTCGAGACAGAGTTTTGCTCTTCTTGCCCAGGCTGGAGTGCAATGGTGCGATCTCGGCTCACCGCAACCTCTGCCTCCCAGGTTCAAGCGATTCTCCTGTCTCAGCCTCCTGAGTAGCTGGGATTCCAGGCATGTGACATCACGCCTGGTTAATTTTGTATTTTTAGTAGAGATGGGGTTTCA
This sequence comes from Symphalangus syndactylus, assembly GCF_028878055.3. NCBI lineage: Eukaryota > Metazoa > Chordata > Mammalia > Primates > Hylobatidae > Symphalangus > Symphalangus syndactylus. The sequence continues at coordinate 42,383,854 of NC_072435.2, read as the reverse complement.
CGATGTTGGCCAGGCTGGTCTCGAACTCCTGACCTCAGGTGATCCACCTACCTCGGCCTCCCAAACTGCTAGGATTATAGGCGTGAGCCACTGTACCCAGCCTGGCATCTCCATTTTTATAAAACACTCGCCATCCCCTTGTGTCCCCTAGCCCAGTCCTCAAGGAGCCGCCAGTCTCAGGGAGACAGAGCTGGACACAGATGGCCACAGGCTGCAGGATCAGGGCTCAGTTGGAAGGCGGGTGGGGATGAGAGAATTTAGAGCATCTGTCTGTGGCAGCTGCCTGGAGGAGGGACATCACAGTTGGGGTTTAATGATATGTAGGAGCTCTCCAGGCAAATGACATGGAAGGGATGACCACGCTGAGGGAACAGCATGTGTGAATGCTTGGAGTCAGAGTGTCACTATCCCCATTTCACAGAGAAGGAAGCTGAGATTCCAAGAGAAACTGATTCTGTGGCTGTGAAACCTGGCTCTTTCCTCTGCACCTGCTGATCAAGATCTCAACTTCTGGAAGAGTACACGTTAAGGACTAAGGACTTCAGATGTACCCCACGATCTGAACAATTATATTTTTATTTCAAAATAATGTTATTACAACCCAAATAGTGAAATTAACAGTATATAATAAATTACATGCATCTACATCTATATATATATACATATACACACACATCTTAAATTATAGGAAAGAGTTTATTTTGGCAGATAGTGTGAAACAAAATTAAAGTAGCATGAAGGAGTAACATAACTCAACTTCCTTTTTTTTTTTTTTTTGAGATGGAGTCTTGCTCTTGTTGCCCAGGCTGGAGTGCAGTGGCGTGATCTCAGCTCACTGCAACCTCTGCCTCTCAGGTTCAAGCTATTCTTCTGCTTCAGCCTCCCAAGTAGCTGGGACTACAGGCATCTGCCACCACGCCTGGCTAATTTTTGTATTTTTAGTAGATACGGGGTTTCACCATGTCGGCCAGGCTGGTCTCGAACTCCTGACCTCAGGTGATCCACCCGCCTCAGCCTCCCAAAGTGCTGGGATTACAGATGTGAGCCACCACGCCTGGCCTCAACATCCTTAATGTGGTATAAGTGTGACACATTTTCTTGACTTCCTATGTTCTGCAAAATCATCATACCCACACTTCTTTATCTAACGGATATGCTGAAATTTAACATTACACTATTCACTTACATTTTGATTCTCTCTCTCTCTCTCTTTTTAAAAAAACAGCGTCGGTCTCACTCTGCCACCCAGGCTGGAGTGCAGAGGTGCTACCATAGCTCACTGCGGTTTCCAACTCCCAGCTCAGGCGATCTTCCCACCTCAACCCCCCCAGTAGCTGGGACTACAGGCATGCACCACCATGTCTGGTTAATTAACTTATTTATTTACTTTTTTTTTTTCTTTTAGAGATGGGGGTCTCCCTATGTTGCCCAGGCTGGTCTCAAACTCCTACTCAAGTTATACTCCTGCCTCGGCCTCCCAAAGTGCTGAGATTACAGGTATGATGTCACTGCACCCAGCCCCTGTGCTCTGATACTAAAAGGGGTTTTCAGCCGGGTGCAGTGGCTTCCTGCCTGTAATCCCAGCACTTTCAGAGGCTGAGGCAGGAGGATCACTGGACGACAGGAGTTGGAGACCAGCCTGGCCTGGACAACAAAGTGAGAACCCATCTCTACAAAAAGTAAAAAATTAGCTGGGCATGGTGGCACGTGTGCCTGTGATCCCAGCTACTCAGGAGGCTGAGGTGGGAGGATCACTTAAGCCCGGGAGGTTGAAGCTACAGTGAGCTATGATCTCACCACTGCACTCCAGCCTCAGCAACAGAATGAGATCTTTTTTTTTTTTTTGAGACCGAGTTTCACTCCTGTTGCCCAGGCTGGAGTGCAATGGCACGATCTTGGCTCACTGCAACCTCTGCCTCCCAGGTTCAAGTGATTATCTTGCCTCAGCCTCCCGAGTAGCTGGGATTACAGGCATGCACCATCATGCCCGGCTAATTTTGTTTTTTTTTTTTTTTTTTTTTTTTTTTTTTTGAGACGGAGTCTCGCTCTGTCGCCCAGGCTGGAGTGCAGTGGCGCAATCTCGGCTCACTGCAAGCTCCGCCTCCCGGGTTCACGCCATTCTCCTGCCTCAGCCTCTCCAAGTAGCTGGGACTACAGGCGCCTGCCACCACGCCCGGCTAATTTTTTTGTATTTTTAGTAGAGACGGGGTTTCACCGTGGTCTCGATCTCCTGACCTCGTGATCCGCCCGCCTCGGCCTCCCAAAGTGCTGGGATTACAAGCGTGAGCCACCGCGCCTGGCCAAATTTTGTATTTTTAATAAAGACGGGGTTTCACCATGTTGGCCAGGCTGGTCTCAAACTCCTGACCTCAGGTGATCTGCCCACCTTGGCTTCCCAAAGTGCTGGGATTACAGGCGTGAGCCACCGTGCTTGGTCGAGATCTGGTCTTTAAAAAGGCAGGAGAGGGGATTCACCCTTTTCTCTAGGCCGGGCGCGGTGGCTCATGCCTGTAATCCCAGCACTTTGGGAGGCCGAGGTGCGTGGATCATGAGGTCAGGAGTTCAAGACCAGCCTGACCAAGATGGTGAGACCCCGTCTCTACTAAAAATACAAAAAAATTAACAGGGCGTGGTGGTGGGTGCCTGTAATCCCAGCTACTCAGGAGGCTGAGGCAAAGAATTGCTCGAACCTGGGAGGCTGAGGTTGCAGTGAGCCGAGATGGCACCACTGCACTCCAGCCTGGGCGATGGAGCGAGGCTCCGTCTCAAAAAAAAAAAAAAAAAAAAAAGGCAGGGGAAAGGGTTCACCATTTTCTCTCATCAGCCCAACTTCAGGGACCAGAAGGGTACTTGGGAGCCAGTGTCTGGTGCTGGAAGCCTGGCAGCAGCCACACAGAGAGGGGAAGACAAAGGCCACTCCCAAGGTTCCAGGTGGGTCTGAAACTGGGTCCCCTGCCCCTGCCTGCCCCGTGGCTTCGGGGAGGTCCTTGTGTCCTCCAGCTCAGTCCTGCTTTGGGACTCAGGCCTGTGACCCGAAGGAGCCTGGCTTTGAGACGTTCTGAGGTTGTCCTCACCTTCCCTCCCATCAGAGGGGCTAAAGTTTCCCGGGATGGTTCACCCTTGAGGATGCAGCCTCTGCCCACGCACTGGTCCCCCACTCCCTGGCTTGGGTTTGGGGCTTTTGAGCCGCAACATAGGGAGGGGCTGAGGGGCGAGGGGTGAGGGAAAACTGTTGGTTTGGGTCTCCCTCTCTTTCTCTCTCTCTCTCTTTTTTTTTTTTTTTTGATAGATTCTTGCTCTGTCACCCAGGCTGGAGTGCAGTGGCATGATATTGGCTCACTGCAATCTCCATCCACCTCCTGGGTTCAAGTGATTCTCCTGTCTCAGCCTCCCAAGTAGCTGGGATTACAGGTGCCCAACACCATGACCGGCTAATTTTTGTATTTTTAGTAGAGATGGGGTTTTGTGAGGCTGGTCTCGAACTCCTGGCCTCAAGTGATCTGCCCACCTCTGCCTCCCAAAGTGCTCGGATTACATGTGTGAGCCACCGCAACCAGCCAGTTTGGTTCTCTTTTAATGTTTTTCGAGTCATGAGTATAATGTGGAATTTTTTTTTTATTTTTATTTTTTGGAGACAGAGTTTCGCTGTGTCGCCCAGGCTGGAGTGCAGTGGCGCAATCTCGGCTCACTGCAAGCTCTGCCTCCCGGGTTCACGCCATTCTCCTGCCTCAGCCTCCCGAGTAGCTGGGACTACAGGCACCCGCCACCACGCCCGGCTAATTTTTTGTATTTTTAGTAGAGACGGGGTTTCACCATGTTAGCCAGGATGGTCTCGATCTCCTGATCTCATGATCCGCCCCCCTCGGCCTCCCAAAGTGCTGGGATTACAGGCGTGAGCCACCGCGCCTGGCCTGTTTTTTTTTTTTTTTTTCTTCAGTAAATCAGAGCCTTCCTCCAAGGGCCTGAGTTACTTGGGTCTCCTGGTCATAGAACACAAAAAGTGTGTTGAAGGAACCAAACAAATCCTTGTACACACATACACACAGACACACATACAGACACACATACAGAGACACACGTATACACACAGACACACAGACAGATTTGCAGACACACACACACATACACAGACACACAGACACACACAGACACACACACTCACATAGACACACACATACACAGACACACAGACACACACAGACACACACACTCACATAGACACACACACACAGACACACAGACACACACAGACACACACACTCACATAGACACACACATACACAGACACACACACACAGACACACACACTCACATAGACACACACACACAGACACACAGACACACAGACACACACACTCACATAGACACACACACACACAGACACACAGACACACACAGACACACACTCACATAGACACACACACACACAGACACACAGACACACACAGACACACACACTCACATAGACACACACATACACAGACACACAGACACACACAGACACACACACTCACATAGACACACACACACAGACACACAGACACACATAGACACACACACACAGACACACACAGACACACACACTCACATAGACACACACACACACAGACACACAGACACACACACAGACACACACACTCACATAGACACAGACACACACAGACACACACACTCACATAGACACACAGACACACAGACACACACACTCACATAGACACACACACACAGACACACACACTCACATAGACACACACTCACATAGACACACACACTCACATAGACACACAGACACACACAGACATCACTCACAGCAGCGCTGTTCACAGTAGCCCTAAAGTGGAAGCAACTCAAGTGTCCATTAACAGGTGAACAGGCCAACACAACGTGTTTCATCCACACAATGGAATACAACGCAGCCATGGAAAGGAAGGAAGCACTGCTCCATGCTACGGCGTGATGAGCCCCCAAAAACATGGTGCTGAGTGAGAGAAGCCAGACACAAAAGGACACACGGCGTAGGATTCCACTGATATAAAATGCCCAGAACAGGTAAATCCATGGAGACAGGGAGCAGAGGAGTGGCTGCCAGGGGTTGGGGGAGGGGAATGGGGAATGGCTACTGATGGGGATGAGGTCTTCTTTGGAAGTGAAGGTCATGGTTGGACAACATTGTCAATGTACTGAATGCCACCAAATTGTTCACTTTAAAAATGGTGAACTTTATGTTATATTATGTAGCTCTCCTGGCCTGCTGGGGCTCCTCCTGCACACATCTCCCAAGCCCCCTCATAGAACCCTCCTGCAAGGTAGGAGAATCGCTTGAACCTGGGAGGCAGAGGTTTCAGTGAGCCAAGATTGTGCCATTGCACTCCAGCCTGGGTGACAGAGCAAGACTCTATCTCAAAAAAAAAAAAGAAGAAGCCCAGGCGCAGTGGCACATGCCTTGTAATCCCAGCACTTTGGGAGGCTGAGGCGGGCAGATCACTTGAGGTCAGGGGTTCGAGACCAGCCTGGCCAACATGGTGAAACCCTGTCTCTACTAAAAACACAAAAATTAGCCAGGTGTGGTAGCACATGCCTATAATCCCAGCTACTAGGGAGGCTGAGACAGGAGAATTGCTTGAACTCAGGAGGTAGAGGTTGCAGTGAGCCGAGATCGTACCACTGCACTCCAGCCTGGGTGACAAAGTGAGACTCTCAAAAAAACAAAACAAAACAAAACAGAACAAAACAAAAACGCTCCTCCCTCCTTTGAGGTAAAGGCTGGCAAGTGGCTGAGCCTGGGTGGTACTCAGGTCCGGCTGGCTCCAGCGCCTGAGTGCTCTGTGCCCCACATGTCCCTCTTAGTGGCTCTGTTACCCGTGGCCCTGCTCTTCCTGCACAGTGGCATGGTGGGGGCTGCAATGTGACTGCACGCCTCCACACACATCCACTCACGTGGCCAGCCTCCTGCTGCCCAGGGCCTTCTGGGAACTGTGCAGGTGCAACCTGTTTCTCTTGGAATGGATCAGAGCCAGGGGTGGGATGGGAAATGTGCTCAGCTCAGCGTCAGGGCAGGCGGGGCGGGGGAGGGGCCCTGCAGGAACTGCCGTGGGGATGGGAACGTTCTGGGCTGTGGGGAGGCGCCCAGCCTGCTGTCTTGGGAGCTGGCACGTGCCAGTCCTTGCCGTGTGTCCTGCCACGTGAAGGTCCTGGCTCCAGCTCATTCCTGACTATTCAGAGCTTGGGGACATTGCATCTGCCCTCTGTCCTGAGTTTTCTTCTGCAAAATGGGCTTTTTTTTTTTTTTTTGAGACAGTGTCTTGCTCTGTCACCCAGGCTGGAGTGCAGTGGTGTGATCTTGGCTCATTGCAACCTCCGCCGTCCGGGTTCAAGTGATGTATGTGTATGTCTGTGTTGTATGCGTGGTGTCTGTGTGTCTCTGTGGCTGTTGTATGCGTGTGTCTCTGTGAATGTTGTGTGTCTCTATGTGTCCGTGTGTTGTGTGTATAGTTGTGTTTTGTGTGTCTGTGTGTGTTGTGTGTGCTTTGCGTGCATCTATGTGTTATATCTGTTGCATGCGTTGTGTGTGTTATATGTGTGTCTGTCTGTATGCTGTATGTCTCTCTGTGTTGTGTGTAGTTGTATTTGATGTGTGTGTGTGTTGTGTGTGTGCATCTATGTGTTATGTGTGTGTCTCTGTGTTGTACGTGTGTGTGTGTTGTATGTGTGTCTGTCGTGGGTTTCTGTGTGTCTCTGTATGTTGTGTGTCTCTGCGCATGTGTCTGTGTGTGTTGTACGTGTGTGTTGTATGTGTGTCTGTCGTAGGTTTCTGTGTGTCTCTGTGTGTTGTGTGTCTGCATATGTGTCTGTGTGTGTTGTATGTGTGTCTATGTGTGTCTCTCTGTGTTGCGTGTCTCTGTGTGTGTCTGTCTCTATGTTGTGTGTAGTTGTGTTTGATGTGCATGTGTTAGGTGTGTGTCTCTGTGTTGTATGTGTGTGGTGTGTGGTGTCTCTGTGTCTCTGTCTCTATGTGTTGTGTGTCTGTGTGTGTGTGCATCCATGTGTTATGTGTGTGTGTATGTGTTGTGTGTGTTGTCTGTATGTCTCTCTGTATATTGTGTGTCTCTATGTGCAGGTGTGTGTGCCCGTGTGTGTCGTGCGTGTCCATGTGCATGCTCTGCCCGTGTGCACGCACGCGCCAATGTGGCATTTTTGAGGAACTGAATCCTCGGTCGGATGTGTACGCTGCCCAGAGGGTGTGGGGGCCCCTCCACGCCACCCTCACCCCGTGACCTCCCCACCCCCACAGCCCTGCTGGCCTCAGCCTCTTCCACTCTCTCTGGCTGCACCCAAATCCCACAATTCTCTCCCCACCTGCTCTGCGGTGGGGCCCCAACCATCGCTCCCTGCTCCCGCCCTGGCGCCCTGACCTCCCTCCTGCCCAGGTTCCTCCCTCTCCCATTGGTGGCCAGAGGCGGCCTTGATGCCCAGAACCCGCTGTGGCTCCCCCGTGCTCTCCTCACGGCCCCAACCCCCACTACAGGGCCTCTTCTCCAGGGACTTGGGGTCTCCACCCTGCTGTGTCCTCGCCTCCCCTCCTGCGCCTGCCTGCCCGACACCCCACGTGCCATGTGGTGAGGGTCAAGATCGTCTGTCTCCCGCCCCATGACTCCCCAGGACTAGGGTTTTGTCTGTCTGTGTCAGTTGAGTCTCTGTACACAGCAGGTGCTCCATAAATACCCAAACGAATGAATGAATGAGGGTCAGGAGTGGGGCTGGAGAGTTCAGGGGACACTCAGACTGGGCAGAGACCTGCCTGTGGGCCTGGACAGGGGCTGAGCACTGAGAAGGTGCGCAGGTGCTTTCAGCAAGCACTGTGGGTCTCAGAAGCGTCTCTGGGGTGTTGTTGGACAAAAGGGTGAGCACCAAAGAAAGAGAACTGGCCAGGCATGATGGCTCACGCCTGTAATCCCAGCACTTTGGGAGGCCGAGGTGGGCGGATCACCTGAGGTCAGGAGTTCTAGACCAGCCTGGCCAACATGGAGAAACCCCATCTCTACTAAAAATACAAATAAATAAATAAATAAATAAATAAAAATAGCCGGGCATGGTGGTGCACGCCTGTAGTCCCAGCTACTCGGGAGGCTGAGGCAGAAGAATCGCTTGAACCTGGGAGGCGGAGGTTGCAGTGAGCCAAGATCGCTCCACTGCACTCCAGCCTGGGCGACAGAGCAAGACTTCAGCTCAAAAAAAAAAAAAAAAAAGGCAAAGCAAAGGAAGAGAGCAGTGAGGCCTTTCACGACACAGCCCAGCTCTGAATAGTCAGGATAAGCCAGAGCCAGGACCTTTCTGGGAGATCAGGGAGGGCTGCCTGGAGGAGGGGTCATCAGAGCTGGGCTTTGTAAGATGAGCGGGAGCTTGCCAGAAGAGTCTGGGTGGTGGGGGGGGTCCTCTAATCAGAAGGACACACCCACTAACTTCCTCCAGCCTGAGCCCACAGCAGCTCCAAGAAGAGAGATGGGTCATGGGTCATCTCTTTCTTTTTCTTTTTTTTTTAGACGGAATCTCACTCTGTTGCCCAGGCTGGAGTGCAGTGGCGCAATCTCGGCTCACTGCAAGCTCTGCCTCCCAGGTTCACGCCATTCTCCTGCCTCAGCCTCCCGAGTAGCTGGGACTACAGGTGCCCGCCACCATGCCCAGCTATTTTTTGTATTTTTAGTAGCGACGAGGTTTCACGCTGTTAGCCAGAATGGTCTCAATCTCCTGACCTCATGATCCACCTGCCTCGGCCTCCCAAAGTGCTGAAATTATAGGCGTAAGCCACCACACCCAGCCCCTTTTTCTGTTTTTATAGTCTCTAAAACAAAACAATTTGGGCAGCACTTTATTATTTATTTATTTATTATTTATTTATTTTTTTTGAGATGGAGTCTCCCTCTGTTGCCCAGGCTGGAGTGCAGTGGCACGATCTCGGCTCACTGCAACCTCTGCCTCCCAGGTTCAAGTGATTCTCTTGCTTCAGCCTCCCGAGTAGCTGGGATTACAGGCGCGCACCCCCACACCTGGCTAATTATTTTTGTTTTTTATTTTTTTTAAGACTGAGTCTCCCTCTATCGCCCAAGCTGGAGTGCAGTGGCGTGATCTTGGCTCACTGCAACCTCTGACTCCCGGGTTCAAGCAATTCTCCTGCCTCAGCCTCCCGAGTAGCTAGGATTACAGGCACCCACCTCCATACCTGGCTAATTTTTGTATTTTTAGTAGAGACGGGGTTTCACCATCTTGGCCAGGCTGGTCTCGAACTCCTGATCTCAGGTGATCCACGCACCTCGGCCTCCCAAAGTGCTGGGATTACAGGTGTGAGCCACTATGTCTGACCAATTTTTTGTATTTTTAATAGAGACAGGGTTTCACTACGTTGGCCAGGCTGGTCTTGAACTCCTGACCTCAGGTGATCGGCCTGCCTTGGCCTCCTAAAGTGCTGGGATTACAGGTGTGAGCCACCGCACCCGGCCTGGGTAGCACTTTAAGTACACAAAAATCAGTAGCATTCAAAGCGTGGGTGATGGGGACATACCACAGGTGCAGATACCGCCCTGAGGCTGGGCGGAAGGGGACTATGGTCAGCCAGGGTTGAGCAGGCTCTGGTGGGAGGGGCAGGTTGATGCAGTGGAAAGCGTTCAGAGAAAATAACTTGCCAGAAATTTCTAGGCACTATATTCCCAGTTTGGCCAGGGGCCTTACAAAACACACACACACACACACACACACACACTCACACACACACGGTGAAACTGTGAAATACTTCAGAAAGTTAAGCCTAACATTACCACATGATCCAGGGATTCTATTCCTGGGTATATACCCAGAAGAATTGAAAGCAGATGTTTAAACAGACACTTGTGCACGAAAGTTCATAGCATGGCTCACGATGTCTAAAAGGTGAAACAGCCTTCATTTTTGTTGGCAGATGAACTGATACACAGAACGTGAGGTATCCGTGCAGTGGGATATTATGCACGCATAAAAAGGAATGCAGTGCTGATCCACGCTGTAACGAGGATGAACCTCAAAAACCTGATGTTGGCCGGGCATGGTGGCTCACGCCTGTAAACCCAGCAGTTTGGGAGGCCGAGGCGGGCGGATCAGTTGACGTCAGGAGTTCGAGACCAGCCTGGCCAATGTGGTGAAACCCCTTCTCTACTAAATATGCAGAAAATTGGTTGGGTGTGGTGGCGGGAGCCTGCAATCTCCGCTACCTGGGAGGCTGAGGCAGGAGAATCGCTTGAACCTGGGAGGCGGAGGTTGCGTGAGCCAAGATCGTGCCACTGCTCTCCAGCCTGGGCAACAGAGCGAGACTCCATCTCAAAAAACAAACAAATCCCCACAATGCTGAGTGAGAGAAGCCAGACACAAAATGCCATGTAGTGTGAGATTCCATGGATATGAAATGCCTAGAACAGGCAAATCCATAGAGACATAAGGTAGATTCGTGTTACCTGGGGTTGGGGGAAGAGGAATGAGGAGTGATTGCCCACGGGGATGGGGTTTCCTTTTGGGGTGATGGAAATGTTCTGGAACCAGATAGCAGTTGCACGACATTGCGAATGTCCTAAATGCCACTGAATCGTTCACTTTCAAATGGTTAACTGTGGCCGGGCACAGTGGCTCACACCTGTAAGTCCAGCACTTTGGGAGGCCGAGGCAGGAGGATCACTTGAACCCAGGAGTTCAAGACCAGCCCTGGCAACCTAGTGACACCCTGTCTCTACCAAAACTACAAAAATTAGCCAGGCATGGTGGCATGCGCCTGTGGTCCCAGCTACTCAGAGGTGGGAGGATTGCTTGAGCCTGGGAGGCCGAGGCTGCAGTGAGCTGTGATCGCACCACTGCACTCCAGCCTGGGTGACACAGTGAGACCCTGTCTCAAATAAAAAATAAAATAAAACAAAATGGTTAACTATGTGTTATGTGAATTTCACCTCAATTTCAATAAACATATCATATTTTTTGTGTGCTGGCCATATCAGTGTCTTTGTGTCATGTAAAAGAACCTCAGTGCTTAGAAAGAGCATCTGAGCAGTTCTTAATTGGTTGACAAGTGATCTTTTTCTTCTTCTAGAGACTCTTCTAACAAAATGGCATGAAGAAGCCCCCCAGTGGACAAGAAACAGGCCCAGAGAGGGCAAGGAGCCTGCTCAAGGTCACACAGCATGGGGAGACGGGTCTGTGGGGCACAGCTTTGAACACGGAGCTTCCCTGCCCACTCCAGGGCCAGGCCACTGGGCGTTTCCTCTTGTAGGGGGTAGTCTGAGTTTGGGGGCCCCTGGATGAACCTGGGTGGGCTCAGACCCAGTTCTCCATCTATTGAACAGGGAACTGGAAGGAAGTGGATGAGGGGCACCCGCCTGCTGTCCCCATACTGGGTCCCCAAGCCCCACCACAGATGGCAGCTGGGGAGGATTCGGTGGGCAGCAGTGGTGTGGCAGGACCTGCCAGGTTCTGGTATACAGAGTCCAGCTCCAGCCTGTCTCTGAGCCTCAGTTTCCCCATGTGTGCAATGGGAGCTGCTGAACCCAGGCAGGGATTGGGCCACCTGTGTGAGCTGAGGCTCCTCATGGACAGGAGGGTCAGTCTGAGCCTGGCTGCCTTGACTTGGTCCTCCCAGCCAGGCCAGGGCTCCCAGCGTCCCAACCCACCCTCCATCTGTAGCTTCCCTGTCAATGTCCTGTGAGGAGGGGGAAGGAGTGTTTGACATTTCTGTGGCTTTTTTTTTTTTTTTTTTTTTTTTTTTGAGATAGAGTCTCACTCTGTTGCTCAGGCTGGAGTGCAGTGGCATGGTCTCGGCTCACTGTAACCTCCGCCTCCTGGGTTCAAGCGATTCTGTCTCAGCCTCCTGAGTAGCTGGGACTACAGGCATGCACCGCCACGCCCAGCTTTTTTTTTTTTTTTTTTTTTTTTTTTTTTTTTTTTTTTTTTTTTTTTTTAACATTTTTAGTAGAGACAGGGTTTCACCATGTTGGCCAGGCTGGTCTTGAACTCCTGACCTCAAGTAATAAAGTGCTGGGATTACCGGCATGAGCCACCACGCCCGTACTCTGTGGCCTTTCTGAGCCTCAGTTTCCTCATCTTTACCATCAGGCTACCGAGAGGACCCTCAGGAAGGATAGCAGTGGTCTTGGGGTCGCTGTGTTCAGAGAGGGCTGGAGTCTCCCGCTTCCCAGGCCTGTCCACACACCTCTCTCTCTGGCCTGACCCAGTGGGTCTCCAAGCCGTGATTTCTGACCCGTGGATGCCCCCTGGTGGTCACGGCTGGCAGAGCCTTGCATCCCCAGATCCCAGTCCCAGCGCAGTACTGCTGGGGACCCTAGGGACACAGCAGTGACAAATCAGATGGGGCGGGGGTGTCCTTGTGGAACTTCTAGGCAGACCAGGGGTGTGCCGGCAAAAGTGGAACAAATCACAGCTGCATGTATCGACAAGCTGGAGTGGCTGGAGGGGAGGGGACATTTGAGTTGAGCAGTGAATTTCAAAGAGGCAGCGGAGGCAAGGGTGCACCAGGCAAGAGGCACTGCAACTGCAAAGGCTCTGAGGTGAGAACAAGCTTGGGGCAAAGAGGTGCGAGTGGCAGATGAAGAGGGAGGAAAGGCAAGAGTGGAAGCGAGGGGAGGACCAGCTGGACCCTGAGGACAAGGAGCAGGGACTTTACTCTGAGGGCACTGGAGAGCCATGGGAGGATTTTGAGCAGGAGAGGGGAATGACCTGAATCACAATCTTTATTAAAAGATGGTCTTAGGCCATCACAGGCACGCTGGTGATGGCTCTATCTTTTATTATTTGGCCATAAATAATACATCATTTTGTTTCATGTAATTTTAAACTTTGCACACATAATGGGGGCAATGTCCTTCAGCAAGTCACTCTTTTCCTTATTATCATTTATTATTATTATTATTTTATCGCGTCTTGGCCTTTTGGCTAAGATAAAGTGTAGCTTTTTTTTTTTTTTTTTTTTTTTTTTTTTTTTTTTTTTTTTTTTTTTTTGAGACAGAGTCACTCTGTTGCCCAGGCTGGAGTGCAGTGGCGTGATCTCGGCTCACTGCAACCTCCACCTCTTAGGTTCAAGTGATTCTCCTGCCTCAGCCTCCCGAGTAGCTGGGATTACACGTGCCTGCCACCACATCCAACTAATTTTTTGTATTTTTAGTAGAGACGGGGTTTCATCATGTTGGCCAGGCTGGTCTCCAACTCCTGAACTCAGGTGATCCACCTGCCTCAGCCTCCCAAAGTGCTGGGATTACAGGCATGAGCCACCTACACCCAGCCCTCAGCATCGTTCATACTATTCTAGCTTTATTTTTTAATAGGGTTTTATTCTAAATATTCTTTTATTTGGGGGTCCACTAGCCTGTATCGTGTTTTGTGAATTAGAAAAAGAAACCCCCTTCCCACTATGTGGCTGGACCTCTAGGCCAGGGATCACAGCTTGGTGAGCAGAGTGAGCTCTGTACCTTTGGAAAGTGAATACCTCACACAACCCTAGACATGTGTCCTGTTCTAATCATTTTAATGTTTTTAAATCTATAGTAATGTCTCCGCCCACCCAATTCCAGTAACAGCTATGTGTGCTTTCTTTTCACATTGATCAATTTCCCTAGCAGTTTTTCAATTTCATTCATTTTTTTTAAATAAACTCACTTTGTTGATTTTCTTTATTGAATGTTTCTTTTCTATTTGTATCTACTCCCTATTATTTCCTTCTTTCTGTGTTCTTACATTTATTTTGTTGTTCTTTTTCTAACTTCTTGAGATGGAGGCTTAGATCATTATTTTAGCCTTTATATATGTATATATGTGTACACGTTTAATATCTACTCATATATATTTCTCTTTTTTTGAGATGGAGTTTTGCTCTTGTTGCCCAGGCTGGAGTGAAATGGCGAGATCTTGGTTCACTGAAACCTCCGCCTCCCAGGTTCGAGTGATTCTCCTGCCTCAGCCTCCCGAGTAGCTGGGATTACAGGCACATGCCGCTGTGCCTGGCTAATTTTTGTGTTTTTAGTAGAGATAGGGTTTCACGATGCTGACTTCAGGTGATCCACCTGGGCTGGCCTCCCAAAGCGCTGGGATTACAGGCTTGAGCCACCTCGCCCAGCCTAGAATTGTAACTCTCAAACATTCAAAGGAAAACAATGACTTTATTACTATTTTTAAAATTATTTATTTATTTTAGCCTCCTGCCTTTTTAAATATAAGCTCTCATCATTCAAGCAATGACTTTTTTTAAAAGCCACAAACAATCTGTAATAAATCCAGAGAGGACATAAAAGAGAACATAGAAAGGACAAAAATAGAAAACAAAGTAAGATGGTAGATTTAAATTTAGATTTAAATGTAACATCAGTTATTACATTAAATGTAAATGGACTTAATGCTCCAGCTAAAATTCATTTTGTCAAACTGAATTTTTAAAATTCCAACTCTATGCTATTTTTCCCCCCAAATGCTGTCACACTCCTAGGAACAGAGAGGTCATTCTGGGTGGAATTCGGGTCTCCCAGCACTTTGGGAGGCCGAGGCAGGTGGATCTCTTGAGGCCAGGAGTTCTAGACCAGCTTGGCCAACATGGTGAAACCACGACTCTATAAAATTACATAAATTAGCTGGGCGTGGTGGCGTGCACCTGTAATCCTAGCTACTCAGGAGGCTGAGGCAGGAGAATCGCTTGAACCCAGCAGGTGGAGGTTGCAGTGAGCTGAGATCATGCCACTGCACTCCAGCCTGGAGGACAGAGTGAGACTCTGTCTCAAAAAAACAAAACAAAGAAGAAAAGCAAAGTTACAGTGCTACTAAAATAGTAAAAATGTTTTGGCTCCCTTAGATAGTAAAATGCATACTTATCAAAATGCAGATTTGGCTGCGCGCAGTGGCTCATGCCTGTAATCCCAGCACTTTGGGAGGCTGAGGCGGGCGGATCGCCTGAGGTTGGGAGTTCAAGAACAGCCTGACCAACATGGAGAAACCCTGCCTCTACCAAAAATACAAAGTTAGGCAGGCCTGGTGGCGCATGCCTGTAATCCCAGCTACTCAGGAGGCTGAGGCAGGAGAATAGCTTGAACCCGGGAGGCGGAGGTTGCAGTGAGCAAAGATCACACCATTGCACTCCAGCCTGGGCAAAAAGAGCGAAACTCCGTAACAACAACAACGACGACGACGACAGCAACAAAAAGCAAATTTTATCCATGCTGTTTATTCTCCTCCCAGACAGTCATTAACTTGGAACATTTCAACTCAGTTTACTCCCTGCAGACTTTTTTTCATGTTGTATAATTCTATCACTTAAAAAAAACCCCAGAAACCGTTTATGCAATCTATATTTGTCTAGATTTTCTCATGTATTTTCTACTTCTTTGCTTTTATTTCTTCTTGTATCATGCCCTTCCGTCTGAGATCACTTTCTTTGTGCCTGATGTGAGTACACTGTTTACAATTTTCTTTAGTGTTAGTCTGCTGCTGGCAAACTCTTTTGTTATTTGTCTGTAAAATGATTTTACTGTAACCTCATTCTTGAAATACTTTTGCTGGGTCTCTGATTTGGGTTGGTGGTTTTCTTTTAGCATGTTGAAAATATCACCCAACTGTTTTCTGGGTTCCTTTGAAAAGCCAGCTGTCTGTCTGTCTGGTTGTCATGTTTGAAGGTGATGTGTCTTTACCTCTGGCTGCTTTAAGTATCTTTTGCCTTTTTCCCCCTTTGTAAATGTTTGTGCTGAAGTGTAACATATATACAAAAGAGTGTGCAAATCATCAATGCTTGATGAATTCTCGAGAGCACACCCATGTCACCTGCATCCAGATTGAAAAATATTCTCTAATTATTTGGAGACAGACTCTTGCTCCGTCGCCCAGGCTGGAGTGCAGTGGTGCAATCTCAGCTCACTGCAACCTCTGCCTCCAGGGTTCAAGCCATTCTTGTGCCTCGGCCTCCTGAGTAGCTGGGATTTACAGGCGTGCACCACCATACCTGGCTAATTTTTGTATTTTTAGTAGATATGGGTTTTTGCCATGTTGGCCAGGTTGGTCTCAAACTCCTGAGTTCAAGTGATCCACCTGCTTCAGCCTCTAAAGTGCTGGGATTATAGACATGAGCCACCGCACCTGGCCATTCTCTAATATTTTCTAACTTCCATTATATTTTCTTCTTTGACACATGGTGATTGAAAAGTGTGCTTTAAAGTCTCTCATATTGGCTGGGCGTGGTGACTCACATCTGTAATTCCAGCACTGTGGAGGCTGAGGCAGGTGGATCACTTGAGCTCAAGTTCAAGACCAGCCTGGGCAACATGGCAAAACTCCATCTCTACAAAAAAAAAAAAAAATAGCTGGGCTTGGTGGTGCTTACCTGTAATCCCAGCTACTCATGAGACTGAGATGGAAGGACTGTTTCAGCCTGGGAGGCCAAGGTTGCAGTGAGCTGACATCGTGCCACTGACTGCACTCCAGCCTGGGCAACAGAGACCCTGTCTCAAAGAAAAAAAAAAAAAAAAAAGCTCTCGTATTTGGAAATATTTTAAAGTAATTTATTTCTTGTTGAATTCTAACTCATTTCTCTTGCAAATCCCTCAGAAAGTGGGAACTCTAATAATAATTCTTGGAGATGTGTGGAAACTTCTCGGGGATCTAGTACTTTTTTTTTTTTTTTTGCTTTCTTGCTTTAAAGTCTATTCTGGCCACGCGCGGTGGCTCACACCTGCCACTAGCACTTTGGGAGGCCAAGGGGGGGGTGGATCACCTGAGATCAGGGTTCAAGACCAGCCTGGCCAACATGGTGAAACCCTGTCTCTACTAAAAATAAAAAAAAAACTAAAAAATAAAAAAATTTAGCCGAGCATGGTGGTGCACACCTGTAATCCCAGCTACTGAGGAGACTGAGGCAGAAGAATCACTTGAACCCGGGAGGCGGAGGTTGCAGTGAGCAAAGATCGTGCCACTGCACTCCAGCCTGGGCGACAGAGTGAGACTCCATCTCAAAAAATTAAATGAATGAATAAATAAATAAATACATCTATTCTGTCTGGAATTAATATAACCACAGGAGATTTCTTTTGGCATCTTTTAATATCTTCTTACTTTTAACTGTGTTGTGTGCTTATATTTTAAGTGTCACATCTTTGAATGTTTTTTTACTTTCAATTGTGTTGTGTACTTATATTTTAGATGTATCACATATAAACAGGATATCACAAGATTTTGTATTTCAGTTCAATCCGACAACATCTTAAACTAGCAGCTTTGCTTCATTTACACCTGTTGTGGTTCCTAATGTCTGGATTTATTTCTACAATCTTATTTTATGCTTTCTGCAGCCAGAGATACTAGGGGTGTCCCAAAAGTCCCAGTGCAGTTTTAAGTACTATTTATTATTTTAAAAAGTTTAGAACATCTCTGCATATATCCTGATTTTTCCTTTATTTTATTTTATTTTTGAGGCAGGGTCTCACTCTGTCACCCAAGCTGGAGTGCAGTGGTGCAGTCACAGCTCACTGCAGCCTCAACTTCCTGAACTCAGGTGATCCTCCCAACTCAGCCTCCTGAGTAGTGTGGACTACAGGTGTGCGCCACCATGCCTGGCTAATTTTTGTAGAGACAGAGTTTCTCCATGTTGCCCAGGCTGGTCTCAAACTCCTAGGCTCAAGCAATTCACTTGTCTCAGCCTCAGCCTCCCAAAGCACTGGGATTACAGGCATGAGCCACCGCACCTGGCCTCCTGATTTTTCTTTTTTTTTTTTTGAGATAGAGTTTTGCTATTGTTGCCCAGGCTGGAGGGCAATGGCGCAATCTCAGCTCACTGCAACCTCTGCCTCCCAGGTTCAAGTGATTCTCCTGCCTCATCCGCCTGAGTAGCTGGGATTACAGGCATGGGCCACCACACCTAGATAATTTTGTATTTTTAGTAGAGACGGGGTTTCTCATGTTGGTCAAGCTGGTCTCGAACTCCCAACCTCAGGTGATCTGCCTGCCTCAGCCTCCCGAAGTGCTGGGATTACAGGCGTGAGCCACCACGCCCGGTGCCTCCTGATTTTTCTATGCCTCCTTCTCCTTTCCTTCTTCCTATTAATCTGTTAAAGTTTTCTTTCAACCCTTTTCCAACCACTGGTCTAGAAATTATACATAAATATGTGGCCCTCGTAAACTTTAGCCAAATGTCCTCCCAAATAGTATAGTGAGCTTGAAAGGCATTAACACCAGGATGTTGTCTAGTACTTCAGTTGCACCTTTTGTCACTATATGTTAGTCAGTTATTATTGCTTTACACAGTCAATGCCAGTTTAGACAGACCCAATGGTTTCTAAGGTTTTCCGGCATTCCTTCTCACATCTTTCTTCCTTATGTACACAGTTCCTTCATTCGGGGAGTCTGTTATTGATAAATTGTTTTTATCTTGTCCTGTTTTTTTTTTTTTTTGAGACAGAGTCTCACTTTGCCCAAGCTGGAGTACAGTGGCGCGATCTCGGCTCACCGCAACCTCTGTCTCCCTGGTTCAAGCAATTCTGTCTGCCTCCGTCTCCCAAGTAGCTGGGAAAACAGGTGCCCACCACCACACCTGGCTAATTTTTGTGTTTTTAGTAGAGATGGGGTTTCTCCATGTTGGTCAGGCTGGTCTCGAACTCATGACCTCAAGTGATCTGCCCGCCTCGGCCTCCCAGAGTGCTGGGATTACAGGCATGAGCCACCATGCCTGGCTTGTCCTACCTTTTACAGATGAGGTGGGCACAGGATTCTAGACTGCATTTCTCTCAGTAATTTGAAGCCATGCCCCATCTTTGGACTTCTGTTGTCCCAGTTGTGAAGCCAGTTCTCTGTCCAATTGCTTTTTGAAGAGACATTTTATTATTTATTTATTTATTTATTTGAGACGGAGTCTCACTGTATCGCCCAGGCTGGAGTGAAGTGGCGCGATATCGGCTCACTGCAAGCTCCGCCTCCTGGGTTCACACCATTCTCCTGCCTCAGCCTCCCAAGTAGCTGGGAATACAGGCACCCGCCACCACACCCTGCTAATTTTTTGTATTTTTAGTAGAGACGGGGTTTCACCATGTTATCCAGGATGGTCTCGATCTCCTGAACTCGTGATCCACCTGCCTCGGCCTCCCAAAGTGCTAGGATTACAGGCATGAGCCACCGCGTTTGGCCTGGAGAGACATTTTAATCTCTTTGTGTTGCTGTTAGAATCTTCCCTGAGTCTGATATGTTCTGTGGTTTGACTATGATTATTTTAGTTATGAATTTAGGTTTGTGTATCATGCTTTGGACTCAACGGTTTCCTGAATCTTAGAATTTCAAGATTTTCAGGCCGGGCACAGTGGCTCATGCCTGTAATCCCAGCACTTTGGGAGGCCGAAGCAGGCAGATCATCTGAGTTCAGGAGTTCGAGATCAGCCTGACCAATATGGTGAAACCCCATCTCTACAAAAAATACAAAAATTAGCCGGCCGTGGTGGTGCGCACCTGCAATCCCAACTACTTGGGAGGCTGAGACATGAGAATTGCTTGAACCCGGGAGGCGGAGGTTGTAGTGAGCAGAAATCTTGCCATTGCACTCCAGCCTGGGCAACAAAAGCAAAACTCCGTCAAAATGAAAAACTAAAAGCACTTCAAGATTTTCATTAATTTTGGAAAATTCTGGCCACAATCTCTTTGCATGTGGCTGCTCCCAACTTCTCATTATTTTGGTTTGTGTTAGATACTTGCTGGCACGTTGGGCCTTATTGTCTTGTGTCAACCACACACTTACTCCACCCGCCTCTACACACACACACACAGAGTCGTCCCTCCATATCCTCAAGGGATTGCTTCCAGGACTCCCCCTCGGATACCAAAATCTGAGGATGCTCAAGTCTTTTATATCAAATGGCGCAATATTTGCATATATCCTATGCATATCATCTTTAAATCATCTCTAGATTACCTAATACAATGTAGATGTTACATAATCATTATACTGTATTATTTAAGGAATAATGACAATAAAAAAGAAAACCTGTACATGTCCGACACAGACTACAATTGTTTTTCAAATATTTTCAACCCACTGTTGGTTGAATCCATGGATGCAGAACCCATGGATGTGGAGGGTTGACTGTAAATATATATATGTCTCGTTAGCTGTGCTATGTCCCGGGTAACTGCCTCAGACAGCTCTCTTCTAGTGCACTAATTCTCCTCAGCTATGTCTCACTTGTATTTTAACACCCTCCGACCAAGTTAGTTTTTTTTTTTTTGAGACAGTGTCTCGCTGTGTCGCTCAGGCAAGAGTATAACAGTGCCATCTTGACTCCCTGCGAGCTCCATCTTCCGGGTTCAAGCAAATCTCCTGCCCCAGCCTCCTGAGTAGCTGGGATTACAGGTGTGAGCCACTAGGCCCAGCTAATTTTTTTTGTATTTTTAGTAGAGACCAGGTTTCACCATGTTGGCCAGGCTGGTCTCAAACTCCTGACCTAAAATGATCTGGCCGCCTTGGCCTCCCAAAATTATGGAATTATAGGCGTGAGCCACCATGCCCGGCCCCAAGTTGTTAATTTTTATGACTACATTTTAATCAATTTTTTTCTTCCAAATCCGCGTTGTCATCTTTTGGGGGTGTTTTGTTGGTTTATTTTAGAGACAGGGTCTCACTGTGTTGCCCAGGCTGGCCTTAAACTCCTGGGCTCAAGTAATCCTCTAGCCTCAGCCTCGCAAGTAGTTGGGCCTACAGGTGCATGCTACCATGCCCAGCTTTGCACTGTCTTTAAAAAAAAAAAAGAGAACTGGCCGGGCGCGGTGGCTCATGCCTGTAATCCCAGCACTTTGGGAAGGCAAGGGGGCGCGGATCACCTGAGGCCGGGAGTTCGAAACCAGCCTGACCAACATGGAGAAACCCCGTCTCTACTAAAAATACAAAATTAGCCAGGCATGGTGGCGCATGCCTGTAATCTCAGCTACTCAGGAGGATGAAGCAGGAGAATTGCTTGAACCCAGAAGGCGGAGGTTGCAGTGAGCCGAGATTGCACCATTGCACCCCAGCCTGGGCAACAAGAGCAAAACTCCGTCTCAAAACAAACAAAAAACTACAAAAAGCATATTAAGAACTACAAAGAGGGTTGGGCACTGTGGCTCATGCCTGTAATCCCAGCACTTTGGGAAGCCAAGGTGGGAGAATCACTTGAGCCCAGGAGTTTGAAGCTGCAGTGAGCCGTGACCATGCCACTGCACTTTGGCCTGGGCAACAGAGTGAGACCGTCAAAAAACAAAACAAAACAAAACAAAACAAAAAACATAAAGAAAGAATAAAGAACAAGCCACTAAGCAATACCAAGCTTAAGGAAACTGCCAACACAGCAGAGGCCCCAGTCGTACCCCCTTCCTGTTTTTGCCTTTCAGAGATAACCAGGGATGTGAATTTTTTCAAATTCTCAAGCCTTTCGTTAGACTTTTGCTGGATATACATAGATCCCTAAGCACGCAAAATTATTATTTCCATATTTTATAGTAGATTACTGCACTTTCTTTTGTAAACATTTTTCCCGCTCTATGTTGCTTAAGGTGTATTCTGAACCATATCACTGCTCTAGTTCAATCACTTTTGTAATCTCTTGTGTGAATGGATTACGATGGTCCCTTTTCCTATTGAAGGACTTTTGGTTGCTTTCCAATTTCCTGCTATCATGAACTATGCTGCTGTAAGTGTAACTGTACACCTGATATTTCTCTACATATTTGTGCATGGACTTCTCAGGGCTTTTCTCAACTAGAGTTCTGCAAGAGAATTCTGGCATAAAGATGATTTCGGGAAGGATGTTCTCAGCTTTCCCACAGTCAGTACATAGCTAGCATGTTGTAGATGTTTAGGAGGTGGGGCAAAGTGGCTCACACCTGTAATCCCAGCACTTTAGGAGGCCGAGGCGGGATGATGGCTCGAGCCCAGGAGTTGGAGACCAGTGTGGACAAAATGACGAGACCCCATCTCTATATAAAGTATGAAAAATTGGCCCAGCGTGGTGGCATGTGCTTGTAGTCCCAGCTCAAGAGGCTGAGGCAGGAGGATTGGTTGAGCCTGGCAGCTTGAGGCTGCAGTGAGCCGTGATCACGCCACTGCACTCCAGCCTGGGTAACAAAGCAAGACCCTGTCTCAAAAAAAAAAATTTTTTTTTTGGGCCAACCTGATGCAAATAGCATCTAACTGTGGTCTTGGTTTATGTGTACATATTTCCTGAATACCTACATGGCTGAACGTTTGCCTTTTTTTTTTTTCTTTTGAGATGAAGTCTTGCTCTGTTGCCCAGGCTGGAGTGCAGTGGTATGATCTCAGCTCACTGCAACCTCTGCCTCCTGGGGTTCAAATGATTCTGCCGCCTCAGCCTCCCGAGCAACTGGGATTACAAGCACCCACCACCATGCTTGGCTAATTTTGGTATTTTTAGTAGAGATGGGGTCTCTCCATGTTGACCAGGTTGGTCTCAGCCTCCTGACCTCAGGTGATCCACCCCCGTCTCGGCCTCCCAAAGTGCTGGGATTACAGGTGTGAGCCACTGCGCTAGGCCGGTTTTTGTTGTGTTTTGAGATGGAGTCTCGCTCTGTTGCCCAGGCTGAAGTGCAGTAATGCGATCTTGGCTCACTGCAACCTCCACCTCCTGGGTTCAAGCCATTCTCCTGCTTCAGCATCCTGAGTAGCTGGGATGACAGGCACGCACCACCACGCCTGGCTAATTCTTGTATTTTAGTGTAGACAGGGCTTCACCATGCTGGCCATGCTGGTCTCGAACTCTTGACCTCCAGTGATTGGTCTGCCTCGGCTTTCCAAAGTATTGGGCTTACAGGCGTGAGCCACCATGCCTGGCCGAACGTTCACCGTTTGTATTTCATACTGTTTGTTCACACGCTGCCCATTTTGTTAGGTTTTCTTTTTCTGATTTGTAGACGTTATAACCCGCATGCAAATTATTTGCCTTGTTGGATGTTGCAACAGCTCTGTCTTAACAGCATTTTGTTCTTTTCTATTCAGAGTCTCTGTGCCTTTAAGCACTTGGAGCAGATTGACTGCAATGTATTTGTTTACATGCCCGATAATCTTCGAAGTTCATGAGGATCTGATCCTGCTGTTTCAAGTTTACTTTCACGCACGTGTTTTGTAATTTTCAGGATGTGCCCTCATGTTTAGGGTGGATTGTGTGCGAGGATCTTTGGTAACAAGGGATGAAGTTAGGTCCCTCCAGGGAGGTTTTGTGTCATAAACATCTTGGCCTGGTTGTCTGCAAACATATTGATATTACAAGTGTCGGGTCTAAATGAGTGGTGACTTTTTCTCCTGTGGATCTCAGGCAGAGAACGGACACAGTGCTTATTCTCAGGGGTGGAGGGCAAATGTTTTTTCTAGTCCATCTTTTTACTGTTAAGTATCATGACCCTCGAGGATCCCAGCTTCATGCAGGAGTCGTCTCCACTGTATTTCACCATCTTCCTGACGCCCACAGTCCTACCTGCCACCTGGCCCCAAACCTAAACCCTGTGCTTTCCAAGAGCAACTCCAGCGTGAGCCCCCATGCTGTCTTCCGCGTCTACTTCCTTCGTCCTGGGCTCCTGCAGATCTTGCTGTTTTATGGGCACGGCTAGGTGCATCTGCTTTATTTTCTGCATTTCTACAGTCTGTAGTGGAGGGTTTGCAGGTCTTATCTGATAAGTTGCTGGAAACTGAAGTCTCTCTTCTGTCCTGTGGACCAGCCCTCTCCTGTCCCTGCAGCGTCCCAGCATGGGGGCTCTGCAGGGTGGGGACAGTGACAGCCCACACTGGAGCTTGGCCCTGGGGGTGGCAGCGAGGATGGCAAATGGGGTCAGCCCCAGGGTTTTCTGGAGGGGCCATCAGGGCTGGCTGCCGACATGGGTGTGGACAGTGAGGGGAGGGGCCCCAGGGATGCCTCCAGGGCTTTGGTCTGAGGCCTGGGCTGGGGCAGCATCATTGACTGAGATGGGGAAGACCTACGTGGGTGGAAGGTTCTACTTGGGCTGTTAGGTCGGATGCCCACTAGACACCTGAGGACGAGCTCTGCAAGACAGGAGAGAGCCAAGAGCAGGCGGCACTTCCTGCCTATGTGCTATTTCCCCCATGGACCAAGTAGCAGTTCACAGAAGCAGCACCTGGGGGCCTTGTTAATGTTTTCCGGGACCCTGGCCCCAGAGCCTCCGCTTCGGCAGGTCAGGGCTGGCCCATGAACCTGCATTTCTAGCTAGGACACAGGGGATGCTGCTGTGGACACAAGCACCACACTCTGAGTGGGCCATTAGGTTGGGGAGAGGTGGGGACAAGCTGTTGGCCATCTGAGGGTGGAGCAGATTGGATGAGAGGAGAAGACTCTGCCTCCGTGGCCTCCTCTGCGTGGCCCGGGAGTGGTGGCCCATGGTCCAGCGCTGCAGCTGCCTCTTCCTGCAGCTGCTTTTCCTGTGTTTCAGCTGGGGAAGCAGAGGGAGCTGGTGACACCTCGTGGGGCCACGGGGAAGGTTGGCAACGAAACCAGGCAAGCCCTGCAGCTGCCTGTGGTCACGCAGGAGGAGTCAGGACCACGCTGCATCAGAGGAAGGCTGTGGAGTATTCAATGAATGGAATTTAATGTAACTATGACATGAACATACACAGGGTGGGGAGGGTGGGTGACCAAGCGCAGACATGGGTGACATGTGGCCCCGCTCTCTGGACCCTCAGTGGGAAAAAGTCTGAAGCCGGCGTCTCTCACTGAACCCCACCTCCCCTGGTGGGTCAATACTGATCTGGCTGAGTGACAGCGTCTCGTGACCCAGGCTGGCCCTGGGAAAGTGCCACAAGCGAGGCCTGCGAGTCCAGGGAGCAGGCAGACACTGCAGTGGCCTCCGAGAGCGCCAGGTGCCGGCCCCGACGTGTAAACGGCCCGCTGCGGGCGCTGCCGGGAAGGAAGACAAGAAGGGTGAGGGCTTGTCCTCACTAAGTGCTGCCTGAGTGCTGTAGGACGTGGGTGGGACATGGGGACAGTGAGGGTAACACAAACAGCAATGAACGCACAAAGAGAAGTTCCAGGAGCACCCATAAACCCCTAACGTTCAACAAAATGGCAACAAAACGACGCCCCTGCTGGCCCGGCGAGGCTGGCGCTTCCTTCGTGGCAGATGCCACCTGCAGCTGGCTGGCTGGCAAGCGTTGGCCAAGCTTTTTGGTACCTGGGAGCTCAACAGCATAAAAGGCTGTAACCTCTGCAGGGAAAATTTTCACATCCTTCCCCTGAAACTGACTTCAGGGGCAAAGAAACGAGACTTCTTGAAGACCAGCCTCTTCTGGGAAAGGGGCTTCTGAGACGAGTGTCGACAGCAGAGCAGGTGGCCTGGGGAAGGCAGGGGTCCCTGGGTGGAGGCTGGGAGGATGGCCAGAGACCAGGGAGGGCCCCTCCATCTGGCGGGCTTGGCAGGTGTGTCCCCTGGTGCTGCCACCAGGAGCCCCGAGGCCAGGGTGTTGGCCGAGACAGCTCCTCACTGGGTCCGGAGCTGGTAATCTAGGAGACAGGAGGGAGGTGTCATGCTGGGCTCTGCACCCTCCCGGCTTTCGGGACATGACCCGATGGCTCCACCCTGGGGGCAGCCACAGAGGATCCCTCCGCACAACCCCACCCCATGGGTGGGACCTCACTCACCTCCGTTCTGCGTGATATAACGCACCCAGGGCAGGGCCTGGTACCCACTCTTCTCAATGATCTTCAGGTAGCGCACCTGGGGCACAGGTAGCAGGGCCCTGAGCACCACAGGCTCCCGCCCTGTTGGTTCCCCCTTAATCATTCCTGCTGGGGCAGCCTGGGGCTGGCAGGGGAGGCCGTGACAAAAGGATGAGCACAGGTCTCAGGGGGGTGAAAGGGATTTGTCTGGACCATGCAAATGTGTGGGAAGGCAGAGCTGCCTCTGGACGCGGTGAGCAGCCAGGATGTGGCTCAGACACGGCCTCAGCAGCCTGCTGGGGGGGCCCGGCCAGAAGGCCCCTGGCTCTCTGGAAGCCTCTCCTCCCTCTGTGGGCTTTTGAAGGGAGTGCCAAGGAAAAGAGCACCCATGCGGCATGAGTGTGGACGGCACGGCCTCAAACGCTAGTTTTGGGGCAGAATGAGTGAGCTTTGAGCTCAGGGGTCAGGGCTGAGCAGAGGCAGCCTGGCCTCTCCCCGTCTGTGGGGAGGCAGAGGCCGGCAGCAGAGCAGGGTCCTGATTCCAGCTGACCGACACCCTTTCCCAAGCTGGCTGCGTTGATGTCTGTCACCTGCGGCCTCTGTCCCTGTTCTGGGCTCTGGCCACCTGCGCCTTACGTACCTGGATGCCGGAGGTAGTGAAGTAAGGGATCTCGAACTTGACACTGATCGGGGGCTTGCCCTCCTTGTCCTCGGCCTCCACGCTGGGCAGGCCGAAGTGGGCCCGCATCAGGTACTCCTTGCCGCCCTGGGGAGCAGACAGGGGAGGCGCTCAGGCCTAGGCCCTGCCCCAGCTCAGCCAACAGCTCTGGCCCTAGTGGCGATGGGCAGAGACTGACCACTCACCCCAGTCCAGGGAGGGGAGCATGAGCCCCTGTGCTGGGGAGCCAAAGCTCGGCCCTGTGCTGCCCCAGGCTGGTAAGGACAGCCCCTGCTCTGGGGTGTCCAGCTGCCCCATGAGGACACCCGGGCGCCCAGAGCTGAGCTCACCAAGCCGCCAGCCCCAGTCACCAAGCCCCTGCCAGTGTGGTCTACAGTGGCCCAGCACCCCCCGCCCAGCTCCCCTAATGCACTTTCCTCCAAGGCTGGGGAACCAGACAGACCAGCCATGGGAAGGAAGAGTGTGTAATGACCGTAGCAGGGGAGGGCTGCCGGGGACAGGGACCATGCACCCAGTCTCAGGACAGCATGTGAAAGAAAAGAGAGTGTCCAGGTGAGAACCATGACCAGGGAGAGGCGGCAAAAGGAAGAAACTAAGGAGCGTGCACGGAGTGATGATTCAGCCCTGGGTCCTGCTCCTGAGGGTGAGCAGGGGCGGCTGTGGCTCTGACTGGTACCTGAGTCCTGGCTGTGACCTTCACCCTCTCCCTGCCTTGAGGAGCAACAGGTCACAGCCTGGTGGTCCCCATTGCCTGGTCTTGCCCTGAGCAGTTGGGGGCACGATCTCAGCTCTGGCCACGCCTGGGACCCCACAGTCTCTGCTCCCCAGGGCTCAGGCCAAGGTTCCGTGGGAGCTGCTGCCGCCTAGGGCTGTTGTGCCTCAGAGCAGGGGCCGTCCCTGTGCACCTGGGGCAGGGCCGAGTGGTCCATCTCTGCCTACTGCCACCAGGGCAGCGTGACAGTGAGGACTCTGCCTGACTTGGTGACGTGTGCTGAGTACAGACTCCTGGAGGATGACGGGGGGAAGATGCGACATCAGCAACTGGTAAAGTAGGCAGCAAAGGAACTAACCCGCTCGGTGACTAGCCTGTGCCCCAAACACTCAGCCAGACCCCAAATCTGAACATTAGCAAAGACTGAAGGGAAAACACAAGACAAAGAAAATGCAGGGAAGCAGACCCTCCCCAGGGGCGATGGAGGCCTGCACGCCCAGCCTGTGTCGTCACATTGAGCCGAGTGGGTTTAATTCTGCTCTCGATGAGAGCTGTAGGCTGGTGCCAGCTCACACACCAAAACCCACTCGACGCCACAAAGGCACAGTGAGAAGGGCTCTCCGGGTAGGAAGAACAGGCATTGACAAGCGTGTTGCCAAAGGCAGATAAAAGAGGACAGGGCTGCCATCATCACAAGGGAGAATGACAGGTGCACAGGAGGACAGGCCACAATCCTAGAGGCTGCCGTCCCATAAGCCACAGGGACAACACAATAGTCACAGGTACCCATGCACCAAGTAATATAGCAGCAACTTCTGTGAAGCAGATGCTATGGGAGATGCAGAGAGAGCCAGGAGAAGGCCTGGACGCAAGACCCGGCCCAGATCTCCATCCAGGTGGACAGTGTCATGGTGCCATGGCCACCCATGGGCACACATCAAATTCTCTACCCTGGTAACAGACAGCAGTAGGGACAGGACTGAGAAACACTCTAGGTTTAAAAGCAAATAGCCTACACTACGGCACTTCCACAAAAAATTGAAAATAGAATTACTATATGATCCAGCAATTCCAGTTCTGGGGATACACCCAAAACAAATGAAAGCTGGGTCTTGAGGAGATATTTGTGCACTCATGTTCAAAGCAGCATTATTCACAACAAGCCAGGCATGGTGGCTCACGCCTGTCATCCCAGCACTTTGGGAGGCCGAAGCAGGCAGATCACCTGAGGTCAGGAGTTTGAGACCAGCCTGAGCAACATAGCGAAACTCTGTTTCTACTAAAAATACACAAATTACTGGGCATGGTGGCATGTGCCTGTAATCTTGGCTACTTGGGAGGCTGAGGCAGGAGAATCGCTTGAACCCAGGAGGTGGAGGTTGCAGTAAGCTGAGATCGTGCCTCTGCACTCCAGCCTGGGCAACAGAGCGAGACTTCATCTCAGAAAAAGAAAAAACTAACAACAACAAAAAAAACTTCTAGTACGGAACAATCTAAGAAAGGGGGAAGGGTATCTATCTATCTATCTAATCTGTATTTCTAATCTATCTCTCTGTATTTTTTTTTTCTTTTTTTTTGAGATGGAGTCTCGCTCTGTCACCTAGGCTGGAGTGCAGTGGTGCAATCTCGGCTCACTGCAAGCTCCACCTCCCAAGTTCACGCCATTCTCCCACCTCAGCCTCCCGAGTAGCTGGGACTACAGGCGCCTGCCACCACACCCGGCTAATTTTTTGTATTTTTAGTAGAGACAGGGTTTCACCGTATTAGCCAGGATGGTCTCGATCTCCTAACTTTGTGACCCGCCCGCCTCGGCCTCCCAAAGTGCTGGGATTACAGGCGTGAGCCACATCGCCCGGCCCTCTCTGTGTTTCTTAAAATTTATTTTTTGCAGTTCCTTTTGTCCTTAGGGTATGTTACTTGAAGTGATGTGTCTCTGTGGTTGTCATCAACTTGATACGCTGATGAATTAATTTTGCTTTTGGTTTTTAGGAATTACCTTTTCTCCATTGTGATTTAATTTTGTTTTCTATGCA
Source organism: Symphalangus syndactylus (assembly GCF_028878055.3). Lineage (NCBI taxonomy): Eukaryota > Metazoa > Chordata > Mammalia > Primates > Hylobatidae > Symphalangus > Symphalangus syndactylus. Next base: position 42,354,748 of record NC_072435.2, on the reverse strand, counting down.
TGGAAGGCACTGACAGGTGTACCTTCAGACACTGCAGGTTTGGTTCCAGACTACTGCCATAAAGCACATAGCACAGTTAGGCAAGTCACACACATTTTTTGGTTTCTCAGTGCATGTAAAAGTTACGTTTATCAGCCAGGTGCGGTGGCCCACACCTGTAATCCCAGCACTTTGGGAGGCTGATTTGGGCGGATCACAAGGTCAGGAGTTCGTGACCAGCTTGGCCAACATGGTGAAACCCCATCTCTGCTAAAAATACAAAAATTAGCCAGGTGTGGTGATGCATGCCTGTAATCCCAGCTGCTCAGGAGACTGAAGCAGGAGAATAACTTGAACCTGGGAGGTGGAAGTTGAAGTGAGCCGAGATCATGCCACTGCACTCCAGCCTGGGCAACAGAGTGAGACTCTGTCTCAAAAAAAAAAAAAAAAAAAAAAAAGGTTACCGTATACTGTAGCCTGAATGTGCAACAGTATTATGTCTAAGAGAATGTACATACCTTAGTTAAAACATACTTTATTGCTAAAAAGTGACAACACAGAGACACGAAGTGAGCACATGCTGTTGGAATAATGATGCCAACAGACTTGCTCAACGCAGGGTTGCCACAAACCTTCCATTTGTTTAAAAACTAAAACAAAAATAAAAATGCAGTATCTGGGAAGCACAAAATGAAGTGTGCCCGTGCATGGCTTCGAAGTCAAATCTACACAAGCACAGTCCACGCTGGCCTGTGTCTTGGCCCTTCGCCCTGTCCCTTCCTCCCCCGTCTACAGCACACCATGCTGTTTATTTGATGAGGTATTCTCCCAGTCTGTTTTAAATGATAAACACTATTTTCAACAGTGGAATTGCAGGAAACGAGGAGCTAATCCAACAATCCGGGATGGTCACCACCCCTCCATGGAATATCCACAGCTCCCAAAGCTGACCGCCAAGAAGACAGTCAACACCAGAAGGAAAACGCTCTGCCGCAGCGCTGCGTGGAAGGGCAGGCGCTGAGCTGGCTTTACTTACGTATAATGAGGAAAAGCAAAATACGCAGAAAGAAAGGTGAGAAGGAGACGCGCAGAAAGGCTGATGGGAGTATTAGGTGGTGGGGTAACGGGCTTTTCTCTCTTCTTCCTCTACTTTCTGCATTTTATGTCATGTGATTAGACTGAGGCTGGGAGGGAAAGTACCATCATCAAATTCAAGGCACTTGAATTGCAGCATTTCCAGCTTAACTCAGCTGGGGCTGTCCCCAAGTCCCCCTGGGATGCAGATGGAGAGAGAGGGGAGAACATGGAAAGCAGCGCCTGCCCTGAGCCCGCCTGGCAGAGCAGGTCAGTGCCACCCGGCTCAGCTCCAGAGCCATGCCCGGGCCTAGCCTCTCTGTGCACTGCGTACAACCGGCAAGCCCAGACTCAGCTCCTCAGAATCCTTAACACGGTGCCAGGGAAGCCATGCCAGCGCAGAGCTGGCCCAGGACATGGGCGGCTGGTGCGGAGCTCTGGAGGCTGTGCTGCTCCGGCCTACAGGCAGCCGTGTCCCTCGATGGCAAGCAAGGCTGAGCTTGCATGGAAAGGGCCCTGGACCTGCCAGTGTGGACGGGACTCCTTCAGGGCCTGCATGGACAGGAGCCCCATCTCACATCAGTACTCAGGGGCATCACAGAGAGGGAGGGAGAGGACACTGCCCTGAGGTAAAGGCAGAGGCTGGTTCACAAACAAGAGGAAGGCAGAAAGGGGCCCAGGGGCCGAGTCAGCCTCTGCCTCCTCCCACTTTCCCTCCAGTCCTCGGCTCTCCATCCACCCTTTCAGAAGCCCCAGGTGTGGGGGACACAGTGGGCCACTGTCACCCCATCTTGAGGTGCAGGGGTCCTGCAGCACCCAGGCTGCCTTGCAGACACAGGCACGGGGGGCATGTGGATGTCTGGACAGAGTGCTCACCGGGAAGGACTTGATGGACCACACGATCTCGCTGTTCTCAGGGACCCACTTGACGCTCCCCACCGTCGTCTTGAACTTGGGTGAGTCCGCATCATTGGGCACGGGAATGTGGATCTCCACGTTGTTGGCTGTTGACCGCCGCTTGAACTGGCTTTTGGCCTGCAGGCCAGGCCGATGCGGCCCAGGGTTATGGAGGCCAAGGTGAGCTGGCCCAGCCTTTCCAGGCCACATGCCCCTCAGCCTGGCCCGGGGGATCCTCCCTAGCCCCGCCCCTGGCCCCACTGCTCCAGGCACTACCCACGCCCCCTCCTGCCCTCGAGACTCTCCCAAGACCTAATTTCCAAAGTTTCATCTTTGTCCTCCTGTCTGCTCAGCTTCCAAGGCTCCCCATCCCTCCCTCTGCCCTGCCCCCCTAGGACAACGTCTGTGTCCCAGGGCCAGGCTGCGCTAGACAGGGTCATTGAGGGGCAGAGGTGCTCCACCTGGGGGCAACACCTCTGGGAGTGTCCTGGATGCCTGGCTACAGGCCCCTCCCCACAAGTGGTACCATCTAGGAGCAGGCCCGAGGCGGTGTCCCCTCAGTGTCAGGCCACTCCTGCATCTGAGGCCACAGCGAGGGTGCACGGATGACAGCCCTACGGCACCCCCAGCCCTCGGTTAGGCCCGTGGGACGGGCCAGAGACACCAGAAGGCCCTCAGTGGGTGGCCTCGGCCCACGCACCTTGATCATGTACTCGATGCGGCTGTGGGAGTGCTTCTCGATCACTGACTCGATCCATATCAAAGGCTTGACCTGCCGAGGGCAAAGAGGGTGCTCACACCTGGCCGTGTTTGACAAAGGCCCATTTCAGAGGGGAAACCAAGGCCCAGGGCAAGGGACCATCTGCCCAGAGCCCTGCGGGGAGTGCACAGCCAGTGTCAGGAGCTACCGGGGAGGCCTCGGTGTAAATGCAGATAACATGACCAGGGCCTGCTTTGGGGGCTGCCTGGGAAAGGGGTGGTGGTGGCCAAAGTGGTCTGTGCCCCTCAGAAATCTCGGAGTCCCAGGTCCTCAGACTCCATCTCTGCAGAGCCAGGCAGCTCATGGAGTGTGGGGTGGGGCTGGCCCTGGCGTCTGCCTGGGCTTCACCTCCTGGAGGTGAAGGGGAGGAGTCCGCCGACAGCCCAGCCCCAGGGTGGCACACTCACATGGGTGTTGAGGCGGTAGGACATGAGCTCGAACTCGCCGTCGGGCGGGATGAAGGAGATGGTGCGGTCGTTCTCGAAGCGTGATAGCCGCACACACTGGTGGAACTTCACATCCTCCAGCTCCACAGATTTGCTTTTGCCGCCTGGGGTCGGGGGTGAGGGTAGGACAGACCTAGGCCCTCCGGGTCACTGTCTCAGCAGTACTCCTACCACCTGGGACCCACCCTGGCAGAGCAGGGCTCCCAGTCCACGCACTAAGAGCAGCCTGGGCCACAAACACCAAGCGGGCTGGGTCCCAAGACAACTGCACCATCACCCCTCACACTCCTGGGGTCCCTGGGGGCAGGGGTGGTGGGTCTGGTTCATGCTGAGTCCCCAGCGGCCATCCCAGGGCCCAGCCAGGGGACCTGCTCAGGACACATTCACTGAATGATTGATCAGTGGACTCGGGTGGGGGACAGCTCAGGGCTCCCCAAGGGCTCAGGCCCTGGCATCCACGGGGTCCTGGGTCCCGCCTTGTTTCCCACCTCACCGAAGGCTATGTGGGTGGGGCCCTGCCCAGCCCCAGGCGGGGAGCTGCCCTGATGGGCTGATGCCCGAGAAGCCCTCACCGGGCCAGGAATGGGGGCATGCCCAGCCACTGCGCCCTCTTCCAGTGGCCTGTGACAGCTGAGAGGTGGGAGGCAGAGTTCCCAAAACCAGGCCCTGAGCCCCTCTGCCCCCGCCCTGCTGTGGGAAGTGTTAGAGGCCAGGCGGCGGGAGCGAGAATCACCGTGTGTGGCCTTCACAAAGCCCACACCTAGGGCCCAAGGTGAGGGGAGAAACTTGGCCTGGGAGGGAGAGAGCAAGGCCTCAGCCTAAGTCCCAGCAGCCCGGGCAGTGCAGGGCAGGGTGCAGGACCTGGCGTGTGAGGCCGGGTGACGGGGAACTCCTAGCTGGACTGGAGGATTTTCACTACCCTGTGCCTTCTATGTCCAGGGATGGATGAATATTCTACACAGCTGTTTCAAGCAGTGTGAAATGCTGCTAAATCAAGTGCTTAAAACCAGCTCGTTCCTCCGCCTGGCCCAACCCTGCCCTGGGCTGTAGTGTGTGTGCCTGGTGAAGCCATCCTCACGGGCAAGGCCCTTGGCAAGGGTACTCACGGCCCGTGTTGTCAAAGAGGACCTTGTCGTTGAGGCCCAGGCGCAGCTCAGGCATGCCCGAGAGGAAGACTCGCATCTTGATGGAGCCCACGATCTCGCTGCGCAGGACGTTGCCATTGGCGCTGACCTGGGGGTGGCGGTGTGGGCATGAGGGGAGGTCCCCAACTCACCAGCCACTGCCTCCTGCCACATCATGTGACCCTCTGGCCACCCCACTCTCAATGCCCTTCTCACCTCCAAGCCCATCCTTCTCCTGGGCATCCCCTGAGCTGGGGGAGTCCCAGCTGTGGCTAAGGCCTACCCCTAACCCACAGCAACCCACGCCTGGCTGAGGGTCCCCAGGCTTACCCCTCCAGCCTTCACGCTGAGGCCCTGTGGACATGAGGTGGACACTGTGGGTCCTGCTCTCTAGGCCTCAGGCCACACTGGGGCCTGATGACGCATGCCTGGAGCCCCCTCTGAGGGTTCTCTATCAGGCACCAGTCCCTCCCTCCCAGGAGCCCCCTGAATGCTCCGGGCTGGCCCGGCAGCTGGTCCCCATGCTGGGTCAGCCTCGAGAGGCCATGAGCTTGGCTGGACCCAGGCCAGGACCCTATGGTCCCTGCTCACCCGATGGGCTGGGCTGGTGTCTCTTGAACCAGGCCAGACTTGCTTTTCTTGAAAGCTGTTTCTCCTCTTGGCCTCCCAGGGAGGCCACTGGCCCCTAACCCCCCAGGGCTTATGAGAGATGGTGCTTCCTGGGTCCTGACCCCTTCCTGCTTCCCAGGGCCACCCTGAAGTGTGATAACACTTGATCCAAAATAATCAACTTAAATCCAGTCACAGTGGCTGACACTGACAGCATTTCCACTGTGCCAGGCATTGCTCCACACACGCCTCGACAACCTCTGGGGCAGGGACCGTGGGGAGATGACCTGAGGGGCTGTAACCCACTGCGCATGCCGAGATGCATCTGAAAGTGCAATTAAAAATCCACACCAGGGCAATGGTCCTGCACCCCTCAGCCTGTCCTGAGTGAGCAAGATGCTGGAGCATCTCTTCTTGCATCCATTTTAGAGGTAAGGAAACAGGCACAGATCGGAGGCCCAGTGCTGAGGGCACAGAGCGACAGACAGAAGAATCACTGGGGCTGCAGCCCTGGCCACCACTGCACACTGCCACGCTGTACGAGGCCATGCCCACACCAGCAAGTGGGCCAAAGGCCACCGACTTGGACACCTGGGCCCAGATGCTGGCTTCGGCCAGGCTAACGTGTGCAGGGCCTGCATTTCCTGTCTGCAGAGTGGCAGGAGAGTCCGTGCAGTCTTATGCATGATGTCCAAAAAGCACTGCGTAGACAAAAAAAGCCCCTCACCAGCCTGCCGCCTCTGAGGGAATCGGGAAAACTGAGGTGCCAAGCAAATGACAGCCCTGGGAGGGGCAGGGAACCAGACATGGCCCCAAGGGCTCTGGTTCTGTCACCTTCCCCAGCCTCGCCTCCTCGTGCTGTCCTGTCCTCATCTCGTAAGCGGCTCCCTGATCCCATGGCACACAACAGCTTCCCTGCATCTGCCTGCTTGTCTGTCTCTGTCTTCCTGCTGGAGGAAGCCACGTGGGGCTGCGCACTGCCATGTCCAGCACCAGAAACAGCGTGCGTGGCAGCAGGTGCTCAGTGGGCACGCGGAGGCTCAGGAGCTCGGGACCCTCACTGGCCGGGGCTCCAGGAGCCCAAGCACTGGGATTTCGCCTGCCTCTTTCTCGGAGGGCCCTCTACTCGACTGTGACGGCCCCTAATTCCCCTTGGGTGCTGCCTCCCCCTCAGGGATTGGGACTGTCCCTAGCAGCCAGCTGTAACTGAACACATGAGGTCATGAATGCCACAAGAGCAGGCCCAGGAAGTGGAGCTGAAAAGCCGCCCAGCCCACGAGGCTGATCTCGGCCCTGCAGGCAGCACTCAGAACCTTCTCAGCTGAGGTGTGACCAGCCACGCAGAGCTGGTGCCCTTCCCAGGGCGGGTGCTGAAGGGATGCTTGCTCAGGGCCCGGCTGTGTAAGTACGAGGCTCCACTCAGATGATTGCATCTGGAGGCAAATGTTGACCCAGCTGCCAGCTCTGCAAGCCACGTAGGAAGGCGGCATTCTGACAGCTGCCCTTGTGCTGACCTGTTTGGAGGAGTGGGATCCTTCCGGGTGGAGCCACATGCAGCAGCGCACTGTGGCGGGGACCCCCGCAGCCCCAGCGCTTTCCTGCTCGACCCTCTCTAAGCTGCCCCCCGGGACTTGCCTTTGCACCCCAGGGCACCCAGATGGACCCTGTTTTCGGTTCAATAAACAATCAGACAACGGTCCCTAGGGGAGAGGGGAACATGGTTGGCGAGGCCACTGTCCCGTCCCATGGCTTAGAAAGTAAGAAAGCGAAGAGGTCTGCACTGCACGGAGTGCGCGGGAGAGTCTTTCTGGGCAGCACTCTCCTTGGCAATTCCATGTCTGCAGCCTCAGCCCTCCGGAAATCCCGGCCCAGGTCACGGAGACACCCAAGTGCACACGTCTGGGGCTGAGCAAGTGTGCTCAATGCTGCACTGCCTGTGGCCGTCAGAAACAGGTACCCGAGTGCCCTGCATGACTGGATGGGCTGAGCCCATCACAGTCCACCCATACCGCAGGGATGAGGCCAGCGTGAACACAAAAGAAAGCAAGCGGCTCACGAGGTGGGGCCGCTGGTGCCCGTTCCCCTGCCACTGACTACAGCTCTGAAACCTGGGCAGGACGCTTGGCAGCTGCTGGAAGACTGAAGGCAGCAGCAGGTGGACCAGGGAAGAGCCACGAACGCAGTGTCCCCACCGCCCCCCATGAGATAGTGCAGCAGCAATCTGGAAGCAGAAGTGTGCACCACAGAGCACACAAGAGCTCAGTGGAGCCTCCAGGCCTGGCTCTGGGGCCAGAAGAGGAACTCCTGACTCTCCCGGAAAACACAGAAGCCCCCCATCTCCCCTGTTCCTCATGCCCCAGGCCCTGTGGTGCCAGCTACTGTTCCGAGGGGGTGGGGCAACCGTTGTCCTTTTCTCTCTCTCTTCTCTCTCCATGTGGGCTGGGAAGTGGGCCCAATGGCAGACATGTGCAACAGAGTAAACCGCAAGGAATCAGAAAAGTACCAGGTAGACAGCACAGAGCCAGAAGCTCAGGAAAGTCACCCCATGAAGTGGTTTATGTCTCCAGCACTCTCTAGAATTAAGCATGTGTGAATCCTGTGTGTACACCATACTTTGACTTAAGAAAGACTTTGAGAACTGAACTAACCACCCCGGTCCCAGACTGACCACTGGGCAGTGCACACCCAGGAGATCTGACCAGGAAATGGCACAGGGGCTTTAAAAACTGATGTGACGTTCATGGCCTACAGGTTGGGGGTTGGAACTTGTGCCTGAAAGTAAGATTGGCTGTCGGCTAAAACAAAAATATCAATATTTCTCATATAGCTTAAATAAGACCTAGAATATCACCACATAATGCTCAAAAAGCCCAGGATGCAATCCAAAATCACTCAGCATACAAACAACCACGAAAATGTCAACTTGCCTGGAAAACCCAATCAACCACTGTCAACACTTCACAGATGTTGGGATTATCTGACGAAGACTTTAAACAGCTATTTTTAAAATTGCAAAAGCTTGCAGCAAATGTTAAAATAGAAAATCTCAGCAAAGAAACAGATGATAAAGAAGAATCAACCAGGAGCTTGAGACCAGCCTGGATAACACAGCAAGTCCTGGTCTCTACAAAATAAAAAATAAAAAAAATTAGCCAGGCATGGTGGTGCATGCCTGTGGTCTCAGCTACTCAGCACACTCAGATGGGAAGATCACTTGAACATAGGAGGTTGAGGCTGCAGTGAGCTATAACTGCACCACTATACTCCAGCCTGGGCAACAGAGTTTAAGACCCTGTCTCAAAAAAAAAAAAAAAAAAAAAAAAAAAAAAGAGAAGAATCAAATGGAGAAATTTAAAAAATATAATAACTGAAATAAACAACTTGCTCAATGGACTTGATAGCAGAATGGAGGCCAGGTACAGTGGCTCATGCCTGTAATCCCAGCACTTTGGGAGGCTGCAGTGGGAAGATCACTTGCCCCAGAAGTTCTAGATCAGGCAGGTCAACACAGCAAGACCCTCATCTCTACAAAATTTTTTTTAAAAATTAGCTAGGCTTGGTGGTGCACACCTGTAGTTCCAGCTACTCAGGAGGCTGAAGCAGAAGGATTGTTGAGCCTGGGAGGTTGGGGCTACAGTGAGCCATGCTTGCTCCATGGCTTTCCAGCCTGGATGACAGAGTGAGGCCCTATCTCAAAAAATAAATAGATAAATAAATAAGAGGATGGAGATAAATAGGAAAGGGCCAAAGGACCTGTGAACTTAAAGGCAGATCAATGTATATTATCCAATCTAACAGAGAGAAGAAAAGATAGAATAAAATAAGCAGCCTCAGGGACACGAGATAATAACCAAAGGTCCTTCATGTCACTGGAGTCCTGAAGGAAGAGTAAAATGACAAAAACATATCTGAGGGCCGGGTGCGGTGGCTCATGCCTATAATGCCAGCACTTTAGGAAGCCGAGGCAGGTGGATCACCTGAGGCTGGGAGCTTGAGACCAGCCTGATCAACATGGAGAAACCCTGTCTCTACTAAAAATACAAAATTAGCCAGGTGTGGTGGTGAATGCCTGTAATCCCAGTTACTTGGGAGGCTGAGGCAGGAGAAACGCTTTGTAGAAAGTAAAAAAGTTCCTCTTCAAAGTTTCCCTCTTATTAAAGAATAAATCATAACTGTTAGAAATAATGTACATTCTATGTCCTTGTACTTTAACCAAAAATATTTATTTTAGACATAAGGGATGTTAGATATAAGGGAATGAATACATTCTATGTCCTTGTACTTTAACCAAGACGTTTGTTTTTGATGTAAGAGATTTTGGATATAAGGGAATGAGTACATTCTATATCCTTGTACTTTAACCAAGATATTTGTTTTTGACGTAAGAGATGTTAGATATAACGGAATGAGTACATTCTATGTCCTTGTACTTTAACCAGGATATTTGTTTTAGACATAAGAGATGTTAGATATAAGGGAATGAGTCAACTTTCTCTTTTTCCTTTGTTCTCCCTTGCCTTTACCTATTTAGGAAAGTTTTAAGTTATTAGCCATTAGGTTTAGCTTAGATTGTGAGGTCTGGCTCCAGCCAATGGAGATAGGACACAGCAGCAGGAACAAGCTGCAGAAGGGATAAAAATGGCTTCCCTCCTTTGTTCGGGTGTGCTCTCACCATTGTTCCATCTGTGAGGAGCACCCTTTCTGCAGAAAGCAAATTTGCCTTGCTGAGAAAACTTTTTGTCTGAATGCTGATTTTTCCTTGTGGTACCAAGGAACAAGCATTCTGTTTCTGAATAAACATTTTACTTATAACAGCTTGAACCTGGGAGATGGAAGTTGCAGTGAGCCAAGATTGTGCCATTGCACTCCAGACTGGGTAACAAGAATGAAATTCCGTCTCAAAAAACAAAACAAAACAAAAAAACAAAAAACCATATTTGAGGAAACAATGATTGATAACTTCCCAATTTGATGAAAGACATAAACTTACAGATCCAAGAAGCTGAACAAATCCCAAACAGTAGAAACACAAAGATATGAACACCTCATCTAACTGCTGAAACTAAAGGCAAAGAAAAATCTGGAAAGCAGCCAGAGGACAATAACACATCACCTATATGGGAATAAAGATTTGGGGTACTGTGGATTTCTCACCAGAAATGATGGATGCCAGAAGGAACTGGCATAACATATTAAAGTGCTAAACAAAAACCGTCAATTCAGAAGTCCATATCCAGTGAAAACAGCCTTCAGGGATAAAGGTAAAATATAGAGACATTCTTAAAGGAAAACCAAGGGAACATGTAGCCAGTAGACCTCTTCTACAAGAATGGCTTTAAAAAAAAAACCTTTTTAGGGCTGGGCACAGTGGCTCACACCTGTAATCCCAGCACTTTGGGAGGCCGGGGTGAGCGGATCACTTGAGGTCAGGAATTTGTGACCAGCCCAACAAGGTGAAATCCTGTCTCTACTAAAAATACAAAAATTACCCAGGCATGGTGGTACATGCCTGTAATCTCAACTACATGGGAGGCTGAGGCTGGAGAATCACTTGAACCTAGGAGGCAAAGGTTGCAGTGAGCTGAAATCGTGCAACTGCACACCAGCCTGGGTGATAGAGCAGGACTCTGTCTCAAAACAAACAAACAAACAAACAAAAAAACCCCAAAAACTAGCCGGGCATGGTGGCACACGGCTGTAGTCCCAGCTACTCAGGAGGCTGAGGCAGGATGATCACTTGAGCAGGATGATCACTTGAGTCAAAGTGTAGTGAGCTGTGTTCACGCTACTGCCCTCCAGCCTGGGCAACACAGCGAAACCCTGTCTCAAGAAAATACTTTTTTTTGAAGTTAATAGTTAAAAGCATTTTGTAAAATAAATCTCCAGGCTTGGATAGTTCCAGTGGTGAATTCTAACAAATGTTTAAAGAATTAACATGGATTCTATAAAATGTCTTTGAGAAAACAGAAGAGGAAAAAACACTTCCTCTATTACCTTGATACCAAAACCAGACAAAAACATTACAAAAAAGAGAAAATCACAAACCAGTATCTCTTATGAGTGTAGATTCAAAAATCTCCAGCAAAATACCAGCAAAGGAAATCCAGCAATACATAAAAAGAATACAGGTTAAGCATTCCTAATTCAAAAATCCCAAATCCAAAATGCTCCAAAATCCAAAACTTTTTGAGCCCTGACATGACGTCAAAAGTGGAAGATTCCATACCTAACTTCATGTGACAGGTTGCAGTCAAAATGCAGGTGCACAATGCAGTTTATTCAGCATCCCCAAGGGAAAAGTAAAATTACCTTCAGGCTATGTGCATAAGGTGTATATAAAACAGAAATGAGGCCAGGTGCAGTGGCTCATGCCTGAATTCCCAGCACTTTGGGAGGCTGAGGCAGGCAGATCACCTGAGATCAGGAGTTCGAGACCAGCCTGGCCAACATGGTGAAACCCCGTCTCTACTAAAAATACAAAAATTAGCCAGGTGTGGTGGCAGATGCCTGTAATCCCAGCTACTTGGGAGACTGAGGCAGGAGAATCACTTGAACCTGGGAGGCAGAGGTTGCAGTGAGCTGAGATTGTGCCACTGCACTCCAGCCTGCGCAACAAGAGCGAAATTCCATCTCAAAAAAAAAAAAAAAAAACCATAAATGAATTTCATGTTTGGACCTGGGTCCCAGCCCCAAGATATCTCATGATGCATATGCAAATATTCCAAAATCCAAAGAAATCTGAAATCCAAAACACTTTTGCTCCCAAGCATTTGTATAAGGGATACTCAATCTATAATACACCATGACAACGGGATTTTATTCCAGGAATGCAATACTGATTCAATAATCAGAAAGCAGTCAGTGGAATACACCATATTAACAACCAAAAGAAGAAAACTCATGTGATCACATCAGTTGATGCAGAAAAAGAATTGAACAAAATACAATACCCATGCATGATTAAAAAAAAAAAAAACTGTTAGCAAACTAGCAATAAAAGGGAACTTCTCAAAGTGAAAAAGAACACCTACAATAAACCTACAGCTAACATCCTAGTTGGTGGCAAAAGACTTAATGGTCTCCCTCTAAGATCAGGAACAAAGCAAGAATGTCCGCTCTTTCACAACTTGTATTCAACATTGTGCTGGACGTCTCAGTGAGGGAAGATGTAAAGCAAAAGAGATAAAAGGAGCTTCCAGAGAGCTGAACATGTGGAGGTTCCTGGAGGGTGGCATGCCCAGAGAGGGCAAGGAAGCTCTGGGTCCCTTCCCTCTATACCTCGCTTACCCAAAGAGGGGTTCGTGGGAACCCTAACTTGAAGCTGTTTAAAGACTTTACCTAGAGTTTGCTCCTGCTCCAAGATGGCCAACTAGATGCAGCCAGGAGAAACACCTCCCACTAAGAGACAGGGACACTGTGCGGACAGGTGCACTCCTAGACTTCTAGATCTTCAGAGGGAAGGCCCTGGAGGGAATGGGTTTCTTTTTCCTTTATCCTATTTGATGACCCTGGGGGTTTGATTGTGTATAAGGTGGGTTCAGTTGGATGGCTTCATTATTGGAAGATTTTAGGGGACCAAGGCTCAGCTTAGGACTCCTGAACTGCGTGCTCTAACTCTGGAGGACTGGTATCCAGCCCTGGCTTTGATCTCTGGCTCCTTCAGCTTAAGAACCTGCTCTGCTAGAGGGGCCAAGCTGCTCCCAGACAGCTGGTCACAACACTCCAATGGGTGGTACCAGGCAAAGCACTTCATAGGGCAGTGGCAGTGGGATCTGCTCTTGTTTGCATGTGCCAGCGGAGGCTGGAGGGAAGACAGAGGAGGAGGCTGGGAACCCTGCATGGGGCTACTGTGCACCAGGAATCACTCCTGCCTCCCAGTGACTCCTGTGGAGGAGGTGAGTTGAACTAGCAACGGGCAACCCACTCTTGCCATGGCCTCTGGAATCTCGGCAGGAGGGACCCCCCAACCACCACGGCCAGCTGCGTTGGCAGGGGAAGCTGCTTAAAGAAGTGGTACTGATGCAGGGCAGGCAGCCCTAAAACTGAGACAGCCTGGGAGGGTTCTTGGCTTCGCCCAGGAAAGAACTCAAGGGCGAGCTGGTGGTGATAAACAGAACTTTTACTAAAGCAGCCACGTGCACAGCAGCAGAGACACTGCTCCCTGTGGAGCGGGGCTACCTCATGGGCAGCGTGCCCAGCGCAGCAGCTCAGAGGCAGCTCTGCAGTCACAGTTATACTGACTTTTAATTATATGCAAATTAAGGGGCAGTTTATAAAGAAATTTCTAGAATGTGGGTGGTGGCTTCTAGGTTGTTGGGTCATTGCCATGAGAAAGGGCAGTAACTTCCAAGTGTTGCCATGGCAATGGTAAACTGACATAGCACACTGTGGGGTGGGTCTCACGGGGAGGCGCTTCTGCCCTGACCTGTTTTAGCTAGTCCTCAATTTGGTCCGGTGTCCCAGTCTCACCTCCTAAGTCGAGTTCTGCCTCCTACCTCAGTCGGGGCAGAACTCCAGCCTGAGCCAGGCCAGGGGGTTTGATGCAGAAGCCATGTGGTGGAGCACAACCAGGTCACCCATCCCCTAGGCTTGACTTGCTCTCATAGGAGACTTTAGCCCTAGGGGAACTGTCAGACCTGAACTCTCCAGGGTAGTCTTGCCCATCAGATGGGGCCAGTCTGACCTGAGCAACCCTCAGTCTGCTGGCCTCTCCTGAGGCCCCAGCCTGGCCAAGCCTGCTTGCAGTGCAATCCCCAGGTACCTCCTGGGGGCAGCATCAGAGCTCCTGTACTGGCAGACTGTACCTGAACGGGGAGTACTCTTGCACAGCGGCCCCACGGACACACTAGCCCACCTGAGCCCTGCTCCCATTGCAGCCGCCCCTGTGCGGTTTTGCCTGCAGGTTCTTGCCCACAGCCACCCTCAATATCGTTTTGCTGGTGGTGTGTGTGTAGGTGGACCTAGCCCACCCTTCCCCAACAGCATGCCTGTGTGTGCACCCTGCTGTGCCACTGTTGCAAGCGTAAGTGCACCCCAGCCCCCCATTCTCCTCTCCCACCACAGCATTGTTGTCAGAGTGTTGGCAGCATAGAGCCCACCAGCCCCACCCCTCCCAGTGCCCCACCCATGCTGGGCCTCCCGCAGGAAACTACGCAGAGAAAACAGGGGACCTACCCCCAGCCCTGAGCAGCCACTGCTGCCAGTATGAACATGCACAAAGGGCACACACAGTCCTGTACCCACCAGCGCCCCCATGCTAACCCCACCATCGGCACCAACGAACAGGTGCACAGTTGCCAGCGTGGCCCCTGCCCCCACCTCGGCCATACTGCCACTACTGCTGCTGCTATAAATGCCCTCCCAGAGGCTGGCTCCCTGACATCCACTAGCACCCTGTCACAGCCGATGAGCATGCACCCCGCCATGCTGCCGCTGGCACATGCGAACAAGAACAGATCCCACTGCCACTACCCTATGAAGTGCTTTGCCTGGCACTACCCATTGGAGTGTTGTGACCAGCTGTCTGGGAGCAGCTTGGCCCCTCTAGCAGAGTAGGTTCGTAAGCTGAAGGAGCCAGAGATCAAAGCCAGGGCTGGATACCAGTCCTCCAGAGTTAGAGCACACAGTTCAGGAGTCCTAAGCTGAGCCTTGTCCCCTAAAATCTTCCAATAATGAAGCCATCCAACTGAACCCACCTTATACACAATCAAACCCCCAGGGTCATCAAATAGGATAAAGGAAAAAGAAACCCATTCAAAGGACAGCAACTTCAAAGACTGAAGGAATATCAGCCCACGAAAATGAGAAGGAACCAGCAAAAGGACTCTTGACAATTCAAATAACCAGAGTATCCTCCTTCCTCCAAACTGCAGTAGTTCTCCAGCAAGAGTTTTTTTTTGAGACGGAGTCTCGCTCTGTTGCCCAGGCTGGAGTGCAGTGGCACGATCTCGGCTCACTGCAAGCTCCGCCTCCCAGGTTCACGCCATTCTCCTGCCTCAGCCTCCCGAGTAGCTGGGACTACAGGCACCTGCCACCACACCCGGCTAATTTTTTGTATTTTTAGTAGAGACGGGGTTTCACCATGTTCGCCAGGATGGTCTCGATCTCCTGACCTTATGATCTGCCCACCTCGGCCTCCCAAAGCAAGAGTTCTTAACTAGGCTGAGATGGCTGAAATGACAGAAATAGACTTCAGAATATGGATAGGAACAAAGATCATTGAGATTCAGAACATTGAAACCCAATCTAAGGAGGCTAAGAATCATAATACAACAATATACGAGCTGGCAGACAAAATAGCAAGGATAGAAAATGATGTAACTGACCTGATACAGCTGAAAAACACAGTATAAGAATTTAATAATGTAATCACAAGTATTAACAGTAGTACAGACCAAGCTGAGGAAAGAATCTCAGAGCTTGAAGACTGGCTTTCTGAAATAAGACAGTCAGATAAGAATAGAGAAAAAATAATGAAAAGGAATGAACAAAGCCTCCAAGAAATATGGGATTAAAAAAGAGACCAAAGGGACTCATTGGTGTCCCTGAAAGAGATGGGGAAAATGGAAGCAACTTGGAAAACGTATTTCAGAATACCATCCACGAGAACTTCCCCAGTCTAGCTAGAGAGGCCAATATTCAAAATCAGGGAACACAGAGAACCCCTGCAAAATACTTCACAAGATCATCCCCAAAACACATAATCATCAGATTGTCCAGGGTCAAAATGAAAGAAGCTAGAGAGACATAGCAGGTCACCTACAAAGGGAAGCCCATCAGACTAGCAGTGGGCCTCTCAGCAGAAACCCTACAAGCCAGAAGAGATTGGAGGCCTATATTAAACATTCATTTTTTTTTTGAGATGGAGTCTCGTTCTGTGGCCCAGGCTGGAGTGCAGTGGTGGGATCTCAGCAGGTCACTGCAACCTCCACCTCCCAGGTTCAAGCAATTCTCCTGCCTCAGCCTCCCAAGTAGCTGGGACTACAGGCATGCACCACCATGTGCAGCTAATTTTTGTATTTTAAGTAGAGACAGGGTTTCACCATGTTGGCCAGGCTGGTCTTGAACTCCTGACCTCAGGTGATCCCCCCCACCCCCCCACCCCGCCTCAGCCTCCCAAAGTGCTGGGATTAGAGGTGTGAGCCACCACTCCTGGCCAATATATTAAACATTCTTAGAGAAATTCCAATCCAGAATTTCACATCTGGCCAAACTAAGCTTCATAAGCAAAGGAGAAATTAGATCATTTTCAAGTCGGGTGCAGTGGCTCACACCTGTAATCCCAGCACTTTAGGAGGCCGAGGTGGATAGAATGCCTGAATCCAGGAGTTTGAGACTAGCCTGGGAAACATGGCAAAACCCCATCTCTACAAAAAATAAATAAATTAGCCGGGTGGGGTGGTACCTGCTTATAGTCCCAGCTACTTGGTAGGCTGAGGCCAGAGAATAGCTTGTGCCAGGGAGGTAGAGGTTGCAGTGAGCCATGATCATGCCATTGCACTCCAGCCTGAGCAACAGAATGAGACCCTGTCTCAAAAAAAAAGAAGAAAAAAAAAGATCCTTTCAGACAAGTAAATGCTGAGGGAATTTGTTTACCAGCAGACCTGCCTTACAAGAGCTCCTGAAAGAAGTACTAAATATGAAAAGAAGGCCGGGTGTGGTGGCTCACGCCTGTAATCCCAGCACTTTGGGAGGCTGAGGCAGGCGAATCATCTGAGGTGTGGAGTTCGACACCAGTCTGGCCAACATGGTATAACCCCGTATCTACTAAAAATACAAAAATTAGCCGGGCATGGTAGTGGGTACCTGTAATCCCAGCTACTCAGGAGGCTAAGGCAGGAGAATTGCTTGAGCTGGGGAGGCAGAGGTTGCAGTGAGCAGAGATCATGCCATTGCACTCCAGCCTAGGTAACAGGGCAAGACTCCATCTCAAAAAAAAAAAAAAAAAAAGGCCGGGTGCAGTGGCTCACGCCTGTAATCCCAGTGTAATCCCAGCACTTTGGGAGGCCAAGGCAGGCGGATCACGAGGTCAAGAGATCGAGACCATCCTGGCTAACATGGTGAAACTTTGTCTCTACTAAAAATACCAAAAAAAAAAATTAGCCAAGCATGGTGGCACGCGCCTGTAGTCCCAGCTACTCGGGAGGCTGAGGCAGGAGAATCGCTTGAACCTGGGAGGCAGAGGTTGCAGTGAGCTGAGATCACGCGATGGCACTCCAGCCTGGGCTACACAGCGAGACTTCATCTCAAAAAAAAAAAAAAAAAAAAAAAAAAAGGAAAGAAAAGGCCATTACCAGCCACTACAAAAACACAAGTATACAGACCAGTGACACTATAAAGCAACCACACAAACAAGTCAGCGTAATAAACAGCTAACAACACAATGACAGAATCAAATACACACATATCAATACTAACCGTGAATTTAAATGGGCTAAATGCCCCAATTAAAAGGCACAGAGTGGCAAGAGCTGGATAAAGCGAGACCAAATGATAGGCTGCCTTTAAGACACCCATCTTGGCTGGGCACAGTGGCTCATGCCTACAATATCCCAGCACTTTGGGAGGCCGAGGCGACTGGATCACTTGAGGTCAGGAGTTCGAGACCAGCCTGGCCCACATGGTGAAACCTTGTCTCTATTAAAAATAGAAAACTTAGCCAGGTGTGGTGGTGTACGCCTGTAATCCCAACTACTTGGGAGGCTGAGGCAAGAGAATTGCTTGAACCCAGGAGGCAGAGGTTGCAGTGAGCTGAGATCGAGCCACTGCACTCCAGCCTGGGCAGCACAGCAAGACTCTGTCTCAAAAGAAAAAAAAAAAAAGACCCATCTCAGATGCAATAACACCCACAGACTCAAAATGAAGAAATGGAGAAAAATCTACCAAGCAAATAGAAAACAGACAAAAGCAGAGCTGCAATCTTAATTTCAGACAAAACAGACTTTAAGCCAACAAAGATCAAAAAAAGACAAAGAAGGGCATTGCATAATGATAAGGGATTCAATTCAACAAGATCTAACTATCCTAAATAAATATGCAGCCAACAGGAGCATCCAGATTCATAAAGCAAGTTCTTAGAGACCTACAAAGAGACTTAGACTCCCACACAGTAACAGTGGGAGATTTCAACACCCCACTGACAGCATTAGACAGATCACTGGGGCAGAAAATTAATAAAGATACCCAGGACCTTAACTCAGCACTGGATCAACTGGACCTGATAGATATCTACAGAACTCTCCACCCAAAAACGAGAGAATATATCTCATCTGAACATGGCACACACTCTAAAAACAACCACACAATTGGACATAAAACAATCCTCAGCAAATGCAAAAGAACTAAAAGCATACCAGCCACTCTCTCAGACCACAAATCAATAAAAATACAATTCAAAACTAAGAAAATCACTCAAACACATACAATTACATGGAAATTAAACAACCTGCTCCTGAATGACTTTTGGGTAAATAATGAAATTAAGGCAGAAGTCACGAAATTCTTTGAAACGAATGAGAACAAAGGTACAACAGACCAGAATCTCTGGGATACAGCTAAGACAGTGTTAAGAGAAATTTACAGCACTACATGCCCACATCAAAAAGTTAGAAAGATCTCAAATTAACAACCTCACATCATAACTAAAAGAACTCATGAAGCAAAAGCCTCCAACTCCAAAGCTAGCAGAAGACAAGAAATAACCAAAATCACAGCTGAACTGAAGAAGACTGAAACACAAAAACACCATTCAAAACATCAACTAAGCCAGGAGCTGGTGTTTTAAAAGAATGAATAAGATAGATAGGCTGCTAGCTAGACTAATAAGAAAAGAGAGAAAATCCAAATAAACACAATTAGAAATGAAAAAGGGGATATTACCACTGACCCCACAGAAATACAAATAACCCTCAGAGACTATTATTAACACTTCTATGCACACTAACTAGAAAATCTAGAAGAAATGGATAATTTCCTGGACACATATACCCTTCCAAGATGGAACCAGGGAAAAACTGAATCCCTGAACAAAACAATAATGAGCTCCAAAATTGAATCAGTAACAAATAGCCTACCAACCAAAAAAAGCCCTGGACCAGATGGATTCACAGCTGAATTCTATCAGATGTACAACGAAGAGCTAGTACCATTCCTACTGAAACGATTCCAAAAAAACTGAGGAGGAGGGACTCCTCCCCTACTCATTCTATGAGGCCAGCAACATCCTGATACCAAAACCTGGCAGAGACACAACAAAAAAAGAAAACTTCAGGCCAATATCCTTGATGAACATTGATGCAAAAATCCTCAACGAAATACTAGCAAAATGAATCCAGCAGTACATCAGAAAGCTAATCCACCACAATCAAGAAGGCTTTTATCCCTGGGATGCAAGGTTGGTTCAATATATGCAAATCAATAAACATGATTCATCACATAAATAGAACTAAAGACAGAAACTACATGATAATCTCAATAGGTGCAGAAAAGGCTTTTGATAAAATTCAATATCTCTTCATGTTAAAAACTCTCAACAAACTAAGGTTTTTTGGTTTTGTTTTTTGTTTTTGAGACAGGGTCTTGCTCTGTCACCCAGGCTGCAGTGCAGTGGCACAATCTGGACTCACTGCAACCTCTGCCTCTGGGGCGCAAGTGATCCTCCCACCTCAGCCACCTGAGTAGCTGGGATTACAGGCGTGCATCACCATGCCCGGCTAATTTTCCTATTTTTAGTACAGCGTGAGCTACCATGCCCAGCCAACAAACTAGGTTTTGAAGGAACATACCTAAAATAATAAGAGCCATCTATGACAAATCCACAGCCAGCATCATACTGAATGGGCAAAAGCTGGAAGCATTCCCCTTGAAAACTGGCACAAGACAAAGATGCCCTCTCTCACCACTCCTATTCAATATAGTATTGGGGGCTGGGCATGGTGGCTGATGCCTGTAATCCCAACACTTTGGGAGGCTGAGGCAGGCAGATCACCTGAGGTCAGGAGTTCGATGCCACCCTGGCCAACATAGTGAAACCCTGTCTCAACTAAAAATACAAAAATTAGCTGGGCACGGTGGCATGCGTCTGTAATCCCAGCTACTCAGGAGGCTAAGGCTGGAGAAACACTTGAACCGGGAGGCGGAGGTTGCACTGAGCCAAGATCATACCACTTGTACTACAGCCTGGGCTACAAAGTGAGACTCTGTCGAAAAAAAAAAAAAAAATACACTGCTAAGAGAATAAAAAGATAAGCTACAGACTGGGGGAAAATACTTGCACATCACCTATCTGACAGAGGACTTCTATCTGGAACACACAAAGAACTGTCAAGGCTCAACTATATGAAAAAAACCCAATTTAAAAATGCTAAAAAGATGGCCGGGCACGGTGGCTCAAGCTTGTAATCCCAGCACTTTGGGAGGCCGAGGCGGGCGGATCACGAGGTCAGGAGATCGAGACCATCCAGGCTAACACGGTGAAACCCTGTCTCTACTAAAAATACAAAAAATTAGCCGGGCGTGTTGGTGGGCGCCTGTAGTCCCAGCTACTCGGGAGGCTGAGGCAGGAGAATGGCGTGAACCCGGGAGGTGGAGCTTGCAGTGAGCCGAGATCGCGCCACTGCACTCCACCCTGGGGGACAGAGCAAGACTCGGTCTCAAAAAAAAAAAAAAATGCTAAAAAGATGCACAGAGACATTTCTCCAAAGAGGATATACAGATGACAAAGAAACATCTAAAGAAATGCTCAACATTATTAGCCATTAAGAAAATGCAATAGGCCAGGTGCGGTAGCTCACACCTGTAATCCCAGCACTTTGGGAGGTGGAGGCGGGTGGATCATCTGAGGTCACGAGTTTGAGACCAGCCTGGCCAACATGGCGAAACCCCATCTCTAGTAAAAATACAAAAATGAGCCAGGCCTGGTGGTGGGTGCCTGTAATCCCAGCTACTCGGGAGGCTGAGGCAGGAGAATTGCTTGAGCCTGGGAGACAGAGGTTGCAGTGAATGGAGATAGCGCCATTGCACTCCAGCCTGGGCGACAAGAGTGAGGCTGTGTCTCAAAAAAAAAACAAAAAACAAAAAAACCCACAAAACTATGCTGAGATACTACTACATACCTATTAGGATGACAAAAATAAAACCACTGACAAAGGATGTGGGGTCATCACAACCCTCATCTGTTGCTGGTGAGAATGCAAAACGGCAATGGTTTGGCAGTTTCTTATAAAGGTAAACATACACTTACCGTGTGACCCAGCCATCCCACTCCTGGGTATTTACCCTAGAGAGATGAAAACTTATGTCCACACATAAACCTGGACACGACATGTTTCTAGCAACTCTACTGACAATTGCCAAAGGTTGGAAAACCACCCAAATGTCCTTCTGTGGTTCAGAACAGAAAATAAATATAAATAAATATAAAAGGGAACAGACTTTTGATACACAAAACAATTGGATTTGGATGAACCGCAAAGAATTAGAACGAGTTAAAGCAGCCAGACTCGAGAGCTCATGACTGTATGATGCCATTCATACAACAATCTCAGAAAGACAGCTACGGTGACATATGATGCTGCTTGTGTGACAATCACAACACGATGAAGACTCCAGTGATGGAGCACAGTTCGATCGTGGCCAGAAAATGGGGAAGAGGGGAGCATGGAGCTACAAAGGGGCAACATGCGGAGGTTTTGAGGTTCTGTGTCCTGGGTGTGGTGATGGGTACACAAATCTGTACAAGCGCTAAAATTCGTTTTCAAAATGTCAACTTTCCTCATAATTAAAAAACTAAAAGAAAAAAAAACGTATACAAAACAGTAACACTGAACACAAAATCAAAACCCAAACAACAACAGCAAAAAAAAAAAACAAAAAACAAGCTGCAGGAGAACCACATCTTATGATCTCAGATTTATAGAAAAATCAACATACTTGTTTCTGTCTGTCCACAGAATGAGGCCCGAGAGGGTGATGGTGAATAAATCCTAATCTTTCTGATTATAGGAGCCCTTTAGTTTCTTTTTTTTTTCTGTACATGGTGACTGATAAGTGCCCTCACTTTCTAACCTCATACCCTGCTTCTAATTTTTAAAAATAATGTGCATGTATGGGTTCTCAGTCAGCATAAATGCTAATAAAGATAAAACAAGCTTTAGCCGAGCGTGGTGGCGGGCGCCTGTAATCCTGGCTACTCAGGAGGCTGAGGCAGGAGAATCGCCTGAACCTGGGAGGTGGAGGTTGCAGTGAGCCGAGATCGTGCCACTGCACTCTAGCCTGGGCGACAGAATGAGATTCTGTCTCAAAAAAAAAGATAAGACAAACTCACATTTCAATGAGTGGCCCAAACTGAATCCTGCTATCTGTTACCATCCAGAACGGCTCTTAGGGCTTTGCCAGTTTTAAAATGCTGTGTTTATTTCTGTCGTGGAGGAGATAAAACCCTAAAGAAGAAGGAAAGAAAGGAGGCCTACCAAGAGGTTGACAGACTCGATGACGTCCAAGAACACCTCATTCTTCCGATACTTGATGCCTTCGGACCGCCAGGACACTGCGTTGGTGACGGTGGCTGGGGGCCGCGGGGCCCCTGTTTCCAGCTTGTGGCCTTCCTGAGTGATGTACCTGTGGGGCCACATGCTCAGAGTGAAGGAGGTGGCACCCGCACCAACGCCACAGCTTCTGACCCTGACATTTCGGCAGTGTCAGGGTGGGTGCAGGGCAGGTTCTGACTGACTTGAAAACAGCCCCTGGATTTCAGCAGCTCCAGAAAAGGCAGCCTGTGGTTTCACCTGGGGCTGCTTCATACAGGAAAATCTTCACAATTTCCAAAAGCCAATACACTCAAGTTATAGAGTCTAAAGTGCTCATTTTGGGGGGCCAAGAAGACCATGTTGGGGAGGAAAACAAGAAGTGGGTGTGAGCTGCTTCCCGTCCCTGCTGAGCACGCGGATGGAAGTGACGCCTCGGAGCATAACCTGGTGACCCCATCCTGCTGAGGGAGCAGCAGGTGCAGCAGTTAGGAACACAGGCTTCTCTGGGAGTCTGTTTGCTTGCCCCCTGTAAAATGGGGAGATGGTATATGGGGAGGCTGTGAATCGGTGAATGTGAAGTGCTGGGGCCTGACCCCCAGGAAGCACTTAATTCACATTGCTTATTATCTGAAGGGCAGGATTCCAAAGAGGGGAGATTTCGATCACAGTCTCATTTTATGACAGTAAAAACAAAGAAGGTGACTCCTTAGTAGCAAGGTACTGAGGGCATCTGTGTGGATGCAGAGCAAAGATGAGGAGCAGGAAAAGCACTGTTATGTGGGGGCGTGGAGGAGGAAACGAATTTAAAACCACTAAGAGCAACTTAGTAAAAACCCGAATACGGCTGGAGGTGGGAGGCGGGTGGGGGACAACATAAACACAAATTTGCCCCTTCGTTTCCACACCTGATGACATCGATGTCATGACACAGCCCAGGCCCGGCCCCAGGCCCCACCCCACCCACTCACTCCTGCAGGATCTTGCTGTCGGTGGTCTGGGGGTAGCCGAAGTCCATGAGCTCGTCCAGCAGCTCGTAGATGATGACAAAGTTGTCCCGGATGCTCTCCTCCTCCAGCTCCTTGAAGTACTCGGAAAACACCTGTGGCGGTGGGGGAGGGAGGGATGGGATGCAGATCGCTGAGCGGATGGATGAGCAATCAATGAATGCTTGCACACATTCATTTGCCCGCTAAGTCCTACCAAGAGCCCACTTCCCAGGCTCGGTGGCGTGCTACAGGGCCCTGGACCCAGGTAATGGGGCAGGAGGACAGCAGTGGCTGGCTGTGGGGTGGGGCCAGGCTGGATCCGCTGCAGATGTCCTCTGAGGCCTTCAGAAGCTCCGTGTTCCCTTTCTCTTTTGTGTCCAGACACCCGCAGGCAGGCAGCCCTTCCTGAGCGACTGTAACTGTCATCCCTTTCTGAGTCTGGAGTGACTCAGGCAAGGACCTGATGAGCTGACATCTTCCCCATTTCAATAGAAAGCTTGATGCATCTTCCCCATTTCAATGGAAAGCTCAGAAGGTTAAGGAAGGGACGCCAAAGAAGAGGGGCTGTTAGAAGCACTTTTGCAGGCACAAATGCTGAAGGAAGGAGTGTCACTAAAACAGAAAGGAACAGCCCAACCCTTGGGTGAGGACCTTCCCCTTCCCGCATCCCCCATTCTCTGATCTGCTGACCCTTGTGCGCTTCAGGACTGTGATCGCCCGGCCGCTGCTTGGAAACCACAGGCAGCACAGCCAGGCCCAGCCCTGCCTGTGACAGCACCGCGGGTCCAGTGAAGGCAGCCCTCGGCCTGCACGCGGGACCTTCCCAGGTGACCCTTGGCTCCTTCCCCAAGCCCTCACCGCCCAGACTTGCCCCTGTTCCCCAACATTCTGCACAGGCGGCATCAGTGAGGGATGAAAGCTTTCCCAGGCCCAGCACAGGCCTCCTGGGTCCTGTTCCCCACTTTCTTGAGCCCCACAGCCCACCTTGGCCAGGCCCATCCTCTCCAGGAAGCCAGCAGCAGCCTCCTCACTGGCCTCAAGTCCTCCTTCTGCTCAGCAGCCAGAGAGGCTGCTTTAGACCAAACCATGTCTTGTCGGTCTCCTGCTTAAAGCCCTCCACTACCTTTCATCAGAAGTGGAATGAAATCCACACTCCTGTATAATCTGCCCTCTTCCCAGCTGACTTCAGCCTCCTACTCTGCCACAGGCACGCCGGCCTCCCTGGCCACACCACACACACACCTGTCCCAGGGCCTTTGCCCTGGCCGCTGTCTGCATCTCACTGGCAGCCTGGGCCTGGCATGTCAGCTCTCTCCAAGGTGGGCATCAGGCATCTGTGCCTTGAGAGCCCCCTGGGAGATTCTGAGCTGGGCTCAGCTCTTCAGCTCTGCTGCTTATTCCAGCCCCATCCAGCTGGTCACCCCACATCCTTCTGAAGCTAGCTGGCCCTTGCTTGTCCCTTCCAGGGTCAGGGCACCCCTGCTCTGAGCCCTACCTTTCCCTGTTCACTTTCCTTTCTTCCCCAGGGTAGGCGAGCAACGCGAACTATAGAATTCCACAGGCACGGGGGGTTGGGGCTCCCCTTTCCCACTTCCTGGGCTTCCAGCCCCAGTGCTCCCTGGGGATGCCACAGCTCTCTCTAGGGTGGCCAGGTATGGGGAGGTCCACAAGCAGAGCCAAGACAACTGCCACCCAAGCCCACGGCCCCCCTGAGCGAGACTCACCTGCACCACCTTATAGAGGAAGGAGAAGACCAGCGACACGCACGCGTTCTTCTTGGATGTGGCAACCACTACATGGCGGCCGCAGTTAAGGAGCATTCAGAGGCTGGGGCTGCTGCCTGGAAGATCCTGGTTCATGGAGGGACCCCCTAACCCTCACAACCCTCAGAGCCTTCCCTACCCCCACTCCCAGCTGTTTACTTGGCCCATGGTGGGCTACAAAGCTCCTGGTCCAAGCTAGACCTGGGACACAGAAGACACCAGCCAGATATGCTCCCAGGCTCCAGGGAGCACTCACTGAGATGGAGAATCACAGGGATGGCAGGTGGCACAGGGCACCTGTCCCGGCAGCTGGGTGAGGGGCTGCCTTGAGCAGGGAGGGAGTGAGGCTCATTCCAGGAGCAGAAAGCAGGACACACTGGCCCTGCTCCTCCAAAGCCGACCTTGTCATGACCCTGCTGAGGTCCAGAGTCCCCCGGCCAGACTCTGGCAAGCAGCCAGGGCCAATTCTGGCTTCAGCCCTTCCTGGCTTTGGAAACACAAGCCTTGGCCCATGAAATAAACCTTTCTAGAGAAACCTTGATATTTCTCTCCTGTGTAATGGGGGCCTGTGAATGAACTCACCAAGGCAACGTACATGAGATGTCTGGCACAGATGTTCTCTTCTGTCACGGGAGCCAGCCCCTGCCTCCCAGGGTCAGTGTGTGCTGGGCGCTTCCTATTCCTTTTTCCCTAATGGGCCCCGGGCCGGCAGAGAAGGCTGGTTCTTCCTCTGTAGGCCCACGCACTGCACCCTGGACACCCCTGTTCATGGCACGTCTGTGCTGCCTGGCTCATCTGCCCAGCAGTGAGCTCTAGAAGGGAGGGCGGGGGCTGTATCCTCTCCCTTCCTGCCTCACCCCAGCACAGCACAGGGGCCCAGGAAACGGATGCTGGCCCAGTCAAACGAGTGCTGGCCTCCCTCCTGCTGCCTGGCAATGTGCCCTCCCCAGAGGCTTTATAAGCAGGGGCAGTGGGTGCCTCTCAGCCCTGGCCTTGCTGAGCACTGTCCTGGCTGGGGTAAAAGGATGTCCACTAAGCCAGAGGGGTGAGCCCTCCTTGTCTCTTCCCTAGATGCCCAGGTGTGAAATATGGGGGACCGACCAGAAACTGATCTGATGGCTCCTGCTAAGCTCAGACCACAGCCACCTCACCCTCCTCCCAATACCTGGGCGGCTTCAGAGGACTGTTAACTCCCTGGGTTAAAAGCCACCTAGGCCAGGCATGGTGGCTCACGCCTATAATCCCAGCACTTTGGGAGGCTGAGGCGGGCGGATCATGAGTTCAGGAGATCGAGACCATCCTGGCTAAGAGGGTGAAACCCCGTCTCTACTAAAAAAAAAAATACAAAAAAATTAGCCGGGTGTGGTGGTGGGCGCCTGTAGTCCCAGCTACTCTGGAGGCTGAGGCAGGAGAATGGTGTGAACCCGGGAGGCGGAGCTTGCAGTGAGCCCAGATCAAGCCACTGCACTCCAGCCTGGGCCACAGAGCGAGACTCTGTCTCAAAAAAAAAAAAAGCCACCTAAGATCATCGTCAGAGCTATTCTCAGGGCCTTCTTTCCAGAGCCCGGTGAAATCTATACAGAGGCACACCACAGGGAGCCCTGGACCAGCACGGGCCACATGGAAACGTGTCTTCCTACAATGCAGATTTGTCTTCCAAGAACAAATCTTCCTACAATGCAGATTCTGATGGGGCAGGGCTGGGTGGAGCCTGGGATTCTGCATTTCCAAAGGGCTCCCAGGGGATATTCTGGCCCATTGGCCACACTGTACTGGCAAGGCCCCAAGTGTCTCCAAGAACACAGGAAAGGGCACAGAGCCCATGTCTGCTGGGAGCAATATGCACAAGTCAGTTCAATTGACCCGAATGGTCCTGCAGCAAGGGGTCGTTGTTCCCACTGAACTGTGGGAAGGTGAGGGATTCGCCTCCAGCCCCATGGCTGCTGGAGCTGGGGCTCAAACGGGGCTGTGAGTGGCAAAGTAGGCCCTTCGGCAGTAGTGTGGGACTGAGATGGGCTTGCAGGTCTGCCTAAAGCCGTGGAGTGGCCAGTTAGACCTCCTGGTCTAACTTGGCTTGGCCAAGTCTCTCCATGGGCCCAAGGACAGGAAGGGTGGTGGGCTCTGAGATCTGGGCAGGGCCGTACCCCACCACCCCTCCGTGGTCCAGGCCACTTCCCTCCCACCTGCACGATGGCCCCAGCCTACTCCCCACCTACCCATGTCCTCTCCTGTCCCCACGGTCTTGCCCCACTCAGCAGCCAGAAACCTCCAGAAGACACACATCTAAAAGCCTCCAGGGACTTCCTGTCACATTTCAGATGATGTTCTTTGAGACCCCAGACCCCGCTGACCACTCCAGCCTCGCTGTTGCCACACGCCCCCTCTCGAGGGCTCCAGCCACTCCAACTGCAGCTGCTGGAATGAGCCTCTCCCCTGCAGAGCCTTCAACCACGCCTAGTGCCTGCCCACCTCTCCAGCTGGCAGATGCCCGTCCTCCCTGCAGGCTTTCTCCAGGGTGTCACTTCCCTTCCTGGACCCCTGGGCCAAAGGAATTCAAGTCACACCTGCTCCTCTCCCCACACCCATCACGCGTGTCATCGTGTGTTCTCTGCCTATCTCTGCAGGCAGCAGGGAGCTCCAGGAGGGCATGGCTGTGTCCAATGCTCCCGCTGTACACAAACCAGCCCTGGTTGCAGGCGTGTGGATGTGCACACACACCAACACTCACACAGGAGTCCCCTGGGAGCGCCCCCAGCAAAGGGATACGATACAGGTTGTTGTGTTTGATCCACATGAAACGGACCCCCCCGTGGGCCAGGATGGGCGACAGCATCCCCTCCTCCTCCTTCTCCATCAGGATGGGCATGAAGTGCTCCACCTCCGACATGTCCACGTCGCCACGGTAGTTCCGGCAGATGAGCACCTGGGGTGGGGAAGGAAGAGGAAAGATGCTTGCATTTTCAGTTCTACAATCCGGGGGCTTGGGGCAAGGGGTGAGATGCACCACCCTGCTTCCCTCTGGGCACTCCGGTCATGGCCGCTATCTGCAAAAGAGCAGGACTTGAGGCCGTTCTGATCTCCATCCCCCAGGGAATTCCTGGAGAAGAGCATCTCCCAGTGTGAACGTCCACAGGGGCCACTGCAGTTCTTTGCAGGGTGAGGGTAGAGGTGAACTCTGCAGCAAAGGTCCAGGACTGATTCACCCAGAGACATCAGGTTAAGCAATGCCTCACAAGCTCTCAACACAGACCTTCTCAGAGCCTTTGCCGGGCCAACGCACCCTGCTCTCCCACCTGTGTCAGGGCGCCCACTCCCGCTGAAGGTTTGTATTTACTGAAGTCCACGGGTGGCCTGAAGGGAGAAGCCCTCTTCCTGGTCTCTCTCTTTCATAGCCTGTGGGTCAGGATATACAGCATCCAGAACCCCTGTCCACTGCTGATAGGAATGGAAAATGGGACAACTACTTTGATGTAGTCTGGCAGTTTCTCAAAAAGTGACACCTGGAGTTACCATACGATCCAGTCATTCCTCTCTCTGGTATTTACCCAAGAGAAATGAAACCACATGTCTGCACAAACACTAGCATGAGAATCTTAACAGCAGCTTTAATTGAAACAGATCCAGACTAGAAACAACGCCAATGTCCTTCAGCAGGTGAACTAGAAACAAACTGTGTCCGTGCACGCCATGAGAAGCACGCCTTAGCAACAAAAGGGATCGGACTCCTGATACACAGGCGCATCAGAATCACTGTGCTGGCTGAGAGAAACCAGACAAATGAGAGCTCATCCTGCATGACTGCACGTGTATAAAATCCTAGAAAATGGTGTTGAAAAACACATCGGTGGCTGCCTAGGGATGGGGCTGGACAGCAAAGGGGCGTGATGAAGCTTTCGGGGGTGATGGAATGTGTGGTTATGGCTTCCCACACGACTGAGCTCATCAAATTGTACACTTTAGATAAGTGCAGGTTATTAATATGAATTATACCTCATTAAAGAATAAAAAGGAGGTCGGAAGTTTTGCTAGCCTGGGCATGGCTGTGGTTGGAGATGCTGCCTGGAGCAGCTGCAGCTCTTGGGGCCTGCAGGACAGCCAGCTACAGGACTCAGCAATGCGCTGAGAAGGCCATCGTGGTGCTGACCATCTTGGGAACCACCTGCCTCAGAACTTGGCACTTCATCACTCGCTGCCTTTATTCTCTCAAGGCGAGACTGGGAGTGTGCGGGGTGGCACCTTCCTTTCCTAGTGTCTGCTTCATGGCCTGTGGAACTGATTGGAGGGAGGCAGGTGATGACGTGTTGAGGGAACAGCCCCTCCCCCTGCCGTCGCTCTTGACCCCCCAGGTCCTTCCTCACAAAGGGTGACAGGGCTCTTCCTACACAGAAGCCAGATGAGGACTCTCCCCAACTGCTGAACTGCCACCTACCCCAGCCTCCCCCGCACTGAGAACAAAGCCCAAGCCTGTCCCTGTGGCTCGCAAGGACCGGCGTGGTCTGGCTCCTCACAGCCCCTCTGACGCCTCTCTGCCTGCACTGCCCTGGTTCACTCTGCTCCAGCCTGGCCCCTTAGCTGATCTCTGAGTGATCCACATCTGTTCCCACCTCGGGCCTTTGCCCTGACCTGGCTTTTCTCATTTCTCAAGCCTCAGCTCAAATAACACCTCCTCTAGGAAGTCCTCCCAGCTGGGCGCGGTGGCTCATGCCTGTAATCCCAGCACTTTGGGAGGCCGAGGCGGGCGGATCATCTGAAGTCAGGAGTTTGAGACCAGCCTGACCAATATGGTGAAACCTGGTCTCTATTAAAAATACAAAATTAGCCAGGCGTAGCGGTGTGCACCTGTAGTCTCAGCTACTTGGGGGGCTGAGGCAGGAGAATCACTTGAACCCGGGAGGCAGAGGTTGCAGTGAGCCGAGATTGTGCCATTGCACTCCAGCTTGGGTGACAGAACGTAACTCCGTCTCAAAAAAAAAAAAAAAAAAAAAAGAAGAAAAAAAAAGAAGTCCTCCCTGCTTGCTCTGGCTGAGATCATGTCCCATCCATCTGTACCCTGACCCCTGCTTTATCCCTATCACCTGCTGCGTTATACATTTATTTCTATCCTCGTTTATTGTCTGACATCCCCTGAGGACAGCGACTACTCCTGTCTCATTCACAGCTGTGTTCCAGCACCCAGAATGGGGCCTGGCCCATAGTACGTGCTCAGTAAACATTTGTGGAGTGAATACGGGGGTGAGGAGAAAAAGGAGATGAGGATAATGTCCAGGTCTCCCGTGCAGATGGCTCAATGGGTGATGGCATCACTGAGGTGGAGAGAGAGCAGGTATGGGGAGTGCATTTAGAGAAATGCTGAATTTGTGGTGGTGGCGGGACCTCTCTAGTGTCCCAGAGGCCAGTGGATCTCCAGAGAAATGCTGTGAACAAAGTCGAGTCACCAGCCCATGGACATGAGTCAAAGTCCACCTGGGAAGAGTGACAGCATGGGGAGGCACGCATAGCCCTGAGCCGCTCCACAGCCCTGGGGAGGGCAGAAAAGGAGGAAAGTAGGCATGCAAGAAACAGGAGGAAACCCCGCAGAGCGCAGCCTCCTGGAAGCGGAAGGGAGCGCTGAAAAGGAGGTGGTTAGTGGTGTCCGAAGCTGCTAAGAAGCCAGCTAGATAAAGTGGAGAAGCTTCCTACTAGGACAGCTTCCTCCCAGCCCAGTGTGGCCACGCTGGTGTCCTCAGTGACCAGACACATGGCCATGAATTTCTCTGTGCTTTATTTTTGATTAAATGCAGTCGGTTCACGAGGCCGACTTTGGAAACAGGAGGTCCATGGGTTGTGGAATAAGAAAGGGCATCATGGTTGCAGAGGAAGAGAGGGAAGCCCACAGCTGCCTTGGGGAGCTTTCTGAAAGGCAGGTCTGATCATGCCTCTCTGGGCTACGGTCTCCTCACAGTGGCTCCTGGTTGGAATTGAAGTGGTCCTCTTGGTTCCTCTCTCTCATCTCAGCATTAGCCAGGACTTCTGGCTTGGCAGCCCCAGCAGGCTGCCCCTTGCAACACCTCTTTTCCACATGATCATGCCTGGTCACCTTCCAAACCCACTCCCAGCGTCGCCCTCTTCCAGGGAGCCTTTCATAACCACCTCCCCCTTCCACTGGCTAAAGATGATGTTGAGCAACTGCAGGACTTGGGACCTTGTTCCTGACCCTGTGGCTGCCTGGATCCAACTGTGTGGTAATGCTCTGCCTAGATGACTCCCCTGCTAGACCGAGAGGCCTGGGAAAGCTAACATGGACCATGGGTGGTGCTGAGCCTGTCTCACGCATCTGCTCAGCACAATAACTCCATAAAAGCCTCTTTTGACCAGTGAGGAAAGAGAGGCTCGGAGAGGAGAAGGTGCCTGTCCCAGGTCACACAGCTGAGCAGCAGGGATGGGTTTTGAGCTCACCCCTAACACCACAGCCACGGTGCCAATGGACACCCTACGCCTGGCACAGGGCAGGGTGCATGCTAGTGCTCATGAAATGTTTGCTGAAAGAATAAGTAAGCCAAGACAGGCAGCCCACTGGCACCTCTGGGGAGGCAGTGGCCAGGGCGGAAGCAAGACTCATTCCACCAGGACTCAGGGTACATGGCACCACCCAGCCCCTGGCGTGCTCTAAGATGGGTGTCTTCCCTCCTTCCAAGAAGGCGGGGGAAGGAAGCCCAGCACTGGGTCTCACCAGTTATTGACTTTGGGTGGCTTCCAGAGCAGGCACCCACTCAAGGGACTTCAGGAAAGTGCTGGGGGTGGGGTGGGGCGGGAAGGGGCAGCCACTTCACCTCTTCACTCTCAGCTGCTTTAGGGCTCACCCCTGCCCGCCTCACCTAGGACCTGACACCCACGTTTGTTTCTCTCACTGATCAATGCTGGGCTTCACACTGTTGGACCGGTTCTTGTTGCTTCCACATGCAACAGGCCAGGCAGCCACCTGCCTTGCACCTGGGATGGACTTAGGAGAAGGCAGATGACCATTTCTAAAAGGCGGGGACAATCCCTTCTTTACGTTTCTCAGATCCTCTGGGGAAGATGCCCAGGTTCTAGTTTATGTCCAGCTCCCTGGTGTCTCAGGTCCATTTGTCACCCCTCCTCAGGGAAACCCTCTCTCATCCTCGGGCTGAGGCTGACTGTCTGTATAACACACTCGCCCTGCCCCACCACTGCAATTGACATTTATTTGTGTTTTTGGAGATGGGTATCCATCTCCCCTACCAGCCTGTGACTACCGTAAGAACACACATTGTTCAGCCCTGGCACATGACTCACGCCTGTAATCCCAGCACTTTGGGAGGCTGAGACAGGTGGATCACTTGAGGTCAAGAGTTCGAGACCAGCCTAGTCAACATGGTGAAACCCCGTCTCTACTAAAAATACAAAATTTAGCTGGGCGTAGTGGCGGGTGCCTGTAATCCCAGCTACTTGGGAGGCTGAGGCAGAATTGCTTGAACCTGGGAGGCGGAGGTTGCAGTGAGTGGAGATCACACCACTGCATTCCAGACTGGACGACTGAGCATGACACTATCTCAAAAAGAAAAAAAAAAAAGGGACTGTTTTTTGCTAAACACAAATCGACCCCAGGCTTAGTACCCTGCCTGGCATTAGTAGGTGCTCCCCAGATATCAGCTGAATAAACAAATGATTCTGGATCGGACTCCTAGACTTGCTACTTCTCTGTGACCATTGTGACCTTGGTCAGGTTGCTTCACCTCTCCGTGCCTCAGTTTCTCCCTCTATAAAATGGCACTCGTGATCACCACTCACCTCACCTAACGCTTGTAACTCACTATCACAATGAACGTGGAGAAATTCCTACTGAGAGAAAGTGCACGATAAACAGAAGCTGCAACGCCCTGAGAAGGCGGGACTGGCTCGAGAGCACCCAGTCCCGCCACGCCTCGCCACCCCCGGCCAAGGGTTGCGCAGCGCCTGGGCGCCCTGCCTGGCTCCGAGGCCGGCTGCGGTCCCCCTTCTGGGTCCTCCACCGAGGCCCGAGCCCCCGGCCGCGGCGCCAGGGAGCAGAGGGCGGTGCAGTCAGTTATCTGGCAACGCGGTGGCTGCAGCCCACCGCGTTACCTAGCAACAGCGCGGGGATTACCCACTTAAGACCCCCGCCCGGTTACCCAGAAACAGGATGGGGCTCTCAGGTGAGGTCTATCGGCCTCTCTGCCTCACACTAGGGTGGGGCTCATAAGCCGGTTACCTAGCAACAGGGTGGGTCCCCCGCGGGCGGAGGCCCTCGCCGGTTGCTTGGCAACAGGGAGGGTGGGGAGCCCTCAGTACCTTGCCCTTCAGGTCCAGCACGTAGACGGCGCTGGCGGACATGGTGGCTGCAGAAGGCCTCGGCAGCGGCCGAGGGAGGTAGCGGCGGCAGCGACGTTGGGGAATGCCAGGCGTTGAGCAAGGCCGGGCGCCGCCCGCGACAGTTCACCTCCACTTCCGGTTCTGGGAGCCGCGCGGGGACCGTTATGTCCGGTCCGGGAGGCGCTGTCAGGAATGCGCAGGCGCAGGACGGACTGTGCGCAGGCGCATTACGTCGTATGTGACCATGTTTCTTGCTCCTGCCTGAAGCATCCCGGAAGTAAGGCCCGGTGGGGCGGGGCCGACCAAATCGGGGCACCAAGTGGCGGCTGCCAGGCTGAGCTATGGAGCCAGAGCAGCTGGAAACGGCCTCCCGTGGGCCGAGTTAGGCGAGAGAGCCGACCTGGGGCCCAGCCCTGTGGAGCTCACAGTCTGTTGGGGAAGTCTATGAAACAAGTGTACAGTCACCAATTGTGATAAGCTCAAAAGAGAGAGGTAAGGCCGTGGTTACTTGGAAAAAGGTCAAACTTTCTGAATGGCAATCAAACCTTATCAACAGTCACCACCTGTCATTGTCAACATTTATCAGTGAATGAGCGTGCCTGTTTATTGCCTGGAATGTTATGAAAACCAGCCTCACCGAACCTTGTCCCAACGTACCGTGTTTCATTTCTGCAAAGTTAGTAATCGGTAATGCAACTGGTGGCCCTTCATAAATCCATTGAGTCATATCTAATTTGCTTTTATGAATTCTTGGGCTTTGGAGAAATGCCTGCATTCTGTTCCAGCCAGCCATCATAGTACCCTGGGGATCCCAACCCTGCAATACCAGAGTGATTTACCCAGGATGCCTGCCTCTCACATCTTTTATTTTCTCTCTTATCTCCGTTTTGGCGTTTGGAAAGATGATTTTTGCAACTCGGTAATTATATAGTCTTTGCTTAGGAAAGAAATGTGACCGAAACTCTAGAGAAGCAAACTAGAATGTTTGAAGACTGCTAAGTGACTCCTGGGCTGGAAGGATTCTTGCACAAGGCACAGAGCAAGCAGCCAAGAGAGGGTTTTTGTTTTTCGCTTTTTTTTTTTTTTTTTTTTTGAGACGGAGTTTCACTGTGTCAACCCAGGCTGGAGTGCAATGGCACGATCTCGGCTCACTGCAACCTCTGCCTCCCGGGTTCAAGCGATTCTCCTGCCTCTCAGCCTCTCAAGTGGCTGGGATTACAGGCACGTGCCACCACGCCCGGCTAATTTTTGTATTTTTAGTAGAGACGTGGTTTCACCATGTTGGCCAGGCTTGTCTCAAACTCCTGACCTCAGGTGATCCACCCACCTCAGCCTCCCAAAGTGCTGGGATTACAAGGGTTAAGTTAAATATTAAAAGATAAGAGAGCCAGTGCCTTATACAAAGGCTGGGATGTAACAAAAGCCCACCCAGAGTTGTGCCTAGGCCTTTCCTGGGCCTTGAAGCATGACAAGATAACGAAGGAATTCTTAACATGACCCTTTCAGGATTAAACAAGCTTTATTGGCAGTCTGAAGAAACTCCTCAGGCCTCCACAAGCAAGTTTATTGGGGTTTGAAGGAACCCCCCCAAACCTCCATGATTTAGCAGGAGACAAGATAAGGGTAATCACTCCAGCACCTGGACCCACTTAGATTAAGTAAATTTACTGAGGCTCCAGAGGAAGGTCTTCAGGACTCAGATCTTAGTTATAGGTTAAAAGACTATAATAACATGGGCCAGGTGCGGTGGCTCACGCTTGTAATCCCAGCACTTTGGGAGGCCGAGGCGGGCGGATCACGAGGTCAGGAGATCGAGACCACGGTGAAACCCCGTCTCTACTAAAAATACAAAAAAATTAGCCGGGCGTGGTGGCGGGCACCTGTAGTCCCAGCTACTCGGAGAGGCTGAGGCAGGAGAATGGCGTGAACCCGGGAGGCGGAGCTTGCAGTGAGCCGAGATTGCGCCACTGCACTCCAGCCTGGGCGACAGAGCAAGACTCCGTCTCAAAAAAAAAAAAAAAAAAGACTATAATAACTTACTTACGTCTTTAGATGAATGCACACTTACACGCAGACATATAGCTTAGAAGGTATATGAGCTCTGGAAGACTTTGTAATTTTGAGTTGGTCTGGTGATATTTTCCAGAACCCTGTAACCAGTTACAGAAATAAAAACTCTCTTCCTCCTTAGTTCATCTGTGTCTCATTATTGGGGTGTGAGAAATAGAAGCCCAACCCTCAGTTTGGTCTGGGAACAGGTTAGGAGTGGGGGTCTCAAAAGTCCCCCCAATACAACACACACAGTAAGAACCACTGAGGCCTGAAACCCATGTATAGAGATTCTGTTTTAATTGGTCTGGGCCAGGGTTTGGTTATTGGGATTTTTCTTTTTTTAAATTTTTTTTAAATTTTGAGACAAGAGTCTCACTCTGTCACCAGGTTGGCGTGCAGTGACACGATCTCGGCTTACTGCAACCTCTGCCTCCCAGGTTCAAGCGATTCTCCTGCCTCAGCCTCCCAAGTAGCTGGGACTACAGGCGCCCGCCACCACGCCCAGCTGATTTTTGTATTTTTAGTAGAGATGGGGTTTCACCATGTTGGCCAGGATGGTCTTGATCTCTTGACCTTGTGAGGCGCCCGCCTAAGCCTTCCAAAGTGCTGGGATGTGAGCCACTGCGCCTGGCCTTCTTTTCTTTTTTTTTTTTTATTTTTGAGGCAGGGTTTTATCCTGTCACCAGGCTGGAGCGCACTGTTGCAATCTTGCAATCTCGGCTCACTGCAACCTCCGCCTCCTTGGCTCAGCTGGGACTACAGATGCACACCATCAAGGCCAGCTAATTTTGCTTTTTTTTTTGAAACAGGGTCTAGCTGTGTCACCCAGGCCGGAATGCAGTGGCGCAATCTCAGCAGCTCATTGCAACCTCTGCCTGCTGGGTTCAAGCGGTCCTCCCACCTCAGCCTCCTGAGTAGCTGGGACTACAGATGTGTGCCACCAGGCCCGGATCATTTTTTGCATTTTTAGTAAAGATGGGGTTTCACCATGTTGGCCAGGCTTAATTTTGCCATTTTTATACAGATGGGGTTTCCCCATGTTGCCCAGGCTGGTCTCAAACACCTCGGCTCAAGTGATCTGCTCGCCTTGGCCTCCCAAAGTGCTGAGATTAAAGGCATGAGCCACTGCACCCAGCCTGGTTATTGGGATTTTTTCCAAGCTCCCCAGGTGATACTAATAGGAAACAAAATTTGAGAAACCCTGGTGTATCATAATAGGTATGATCTTTCTTATTTTATTTTTTTGAGACTGAGTATCAAAAAAAAAAAAAGTTGCTTGGTGCTATGGCTCATGCCTGTAATCCAAGCACTTTGGAAGACAGAGACAGGAGGATCGCTTGAGCCCAGGAGTTTCAGACTAGCCTGGGGAACATGATGAAACCCCATCTCTACAAAAAATACAAAAATTAGCTGAGCGTGGTGGCACACACTTGTAGTCCCAGCTACTTGGGAGGCTGAAACAGGAGAATCACTTGAACCTGGGAGGTTGTCAAGGCTGCAGTGAGCTATAGTGGCATCACTGTACTCCAGCCTGGGCAACAGAGTAAACATAACAATCTCTAAAACATTACAATAAATTGGGCAAAATAGGAGACTAGGTCCAATAGGGTTTGTTACATATCGCGTCTATTTCTGTTAACTCTTGCTGTACAGACCCTGATGTTCTTCCTTAGCAGTAGAAAGTCACAGTTGTGGCCGGGCCTGGTGGCTTACGCCCACAATCCCAACACTTTGGGAGGCCGAGGCAGGAGGATCACTTGAGGTTGAGGCCAGTAGTTTAAGACCTGGGCAACACAAGGAGACCCTGTCTCTACAAAGAAATAAATAAATCAGCTGGGTATGGTGATGTGCAGTTGTGATCCCAGCTACTCAGGAGGTTGAGGTGGGAGGATCACTTGAGCCTGGGAGGTCAAAGCTGCAGTGAGCCATGATCACACCATTGCCCTCCAGCCTGGGCAACAGAATGAGACCCCATCTCAAAAAAAATAATAATAAATAAAAAATAAAAATAAAAAACCAGCCCTGACATGTCATCAGATTCCTTCCAGAGCTTAATCACTGGGCAATTAGCATCAAAAGCCTCTCTCGGCTGGGCATGGTGGTTCACGCCTGTAATCTCAGCACTTTGGGAGGCTGAGGCAGGTGGATCACCTGAGGTCAGGAGTTTGAGACCAGCCTGGCCAACATACTGAAACCCTGTCTTTACTAGAAATAC
Source organism: Symphalangus syndactylus (assembly GCF_028878055.3). NCBI lineage: Eukaryota > Metazoa > Chordata > Mammalia > Primates > Hylobatidae > Symphalangus > Symphalangus syndactylus. Next base: position 42,316,990 of record NC_072435.2, on the reverse strand, counting down.
AAAAATTAGCTGGGCATGGTGGTGCATGCCTGTTATCCCAGCTACTCCAGAGGCTGAGAGACAGGAGAATTGCTTGAACCCGGGAGGCAGAGTTGCAGTGAGCCGAGATCGCACCAATGCACTCCAGCCTGGGGGACAAAAGCGAAATGCCATCTCCAAGAAAAAAAAAAAGTAACCAGTCAGTCAGTACTGAAACAGTCATTACCAAGGCTGGAGGCCTGCATTAGTGAGACCTGGCCTGCCATAACACCCCACACACACAATAAGAATCTCTGTTCTCCAGGCTTGCTTTGAACTCCTGGGCTCAGGCAACCCTCCGGCCTCAGCCTCCTGAGCAGCTGGGATTACATTTGCATACGTACCACTGTGCCTGGCACTAGGCCTTGGCGGTTTTTAATGCTCCCCAGGTGATTCTAATGTAAATTTGAGGACAGCGGTGGTGGACTGTTAAGGTATTGGATCCGAGTAAACCACACCTCCTAGTGTTCATGCCCTTGTGGAGTTCCCTGCCAGACTCCGGGTTTGGCTACGTAGCTTGTTTTGGCCACTGAAATAGGCTATGTAGGCCAGGTGCAGTGGCTGATGTCTGTAATTCCAGCACTTTGGGAGGCCGAGGCGGGTGACTCACTTGAGGTCAGGAGTTTGAGACCAGCCTGGCCAACATGGTAAAACCGTGTCTTTACTAACATACAAAAATTAGCCGGGCGTGGTGGTGGGTGCCTGCAATTCCAGCTACTCAGGAGGCTGAGGCAGGAGTCACTTGAACCAGGGAGGCGGAAGTTGCAGTGAGCTGAGGTCGCACCACTGCACTCCAGCCTGGGCGACACAGCGAGACTCTGTCTCAAAATAAATAAATAAATAAATAATAACAACAATAATAATAAAGAAATAGGCTATGTGGAGGGACATCCTGGAGGGTGAAATGCCACCCTGGACTTTCTGGCCCCAGGAAAGCCAACACAACTAAACGAGTGAACTGAACCACACTCCATGGAACAGAATCCTCCAGCCAAGCACAGTCAACCCACAGGGGTGTGATAAATAAATTTTTGGCTGGGCGTGGTGGCTCACACCTATAATCCTAGCACTTTGGGAGGCCGAGGCGGGTGGATCATGAGGTCAAGAGATCGAAACCATCCTGGCCAAAATGGTGAAACCCCGTTGCTACTGAAAATACAAAAATTAGCCAGGCGTGGTGGTGCACACCTGTAATCCTAGCTACTTGGGAGGCTGGGGCAGGAGAATTGCTTGAACCTGGGAGGTGGAGGTTGCAGTGAGCCGAGATCGCGTCATTGCACTGCAGCCTGGGCAACAGAGCAAGACTCCATCTGAAAAAAATAAAATAAAAATACATTTTTGTTGTTTTAAGCCACTGCCTTTTGGAGCCTTTTGTTATGCAGGGGAAGAACTGAAATAACTACCTTTCCACTATACTAATAAAGGGTTTCCACAGTAGTACATAATGCAGACTCCTGCTGCTAGATTGTGGATGGAAAAGGTCTGAAACCGTCTTTCCACCAGGCCATGGGAGAATCACTGGCAAAAGCCACTGCTAATGACAGTGTGTGTCATCTCTCTTAGGTGTGACCCATAGGAGGGAACAGATGTGCCATCAAAATTTTTCCACCTGAGTTGCCGTTTTCCAGTACGAATATTTTTCCATGCCACAAATCCAAAAGACATTTTGGTGACAAACAGCCTATAAGAGGACACTCAGCACTTCGGAAGGCTAAGGCGGGCAGATCACTTGAGGTCAGGAGTTTGAGACCAGCCTGGCCAATGTGGAGAAATCCCGTTTCTAACTAAAAATACAAAAATTAGCCAGGCATAGTCACGGTTGCTTGTAGTCCCAGCTACTTGGGAGGCTGAGGCAGGATAATCACTTGAACCTGGCAAGTGGAGGTTGCAGTGAGCCAAGATTACGCCACTGCACTCCAGCCTGGGCAAGAGAGTGAGACTCTGTCTGGGAAAAAAAAAAGAAGACATTCAGACTTGTAATAACTGGCTTTTGCTTTATTGTGTAATTTACACAGGACAACCCCAAATTCCACACTTGGTTTTTCTCTTCTGCCTTCATTATTCTTTCAATATCTATGTCAACAGAGATCGTTTCTCCCAATAACAGATGTGGTTTGATCCCCAACCAGGATGCACAGGCCCTACAAGATCCCAGCCCTCCAACCCGGACACCTGGACCCTCCCATTTGACTGCAGCCTTGTCTGTTTGTACTGGGGCTCTGCCCTGGTCCTGTCACCCTTGAGGTGTCCGGAAGGTAGGAATGCCAAACAGGATCCGTGTGATGTGTCAACTCTGAGTAAATACAAGAGGCTGCTAGGAGCCCCCAGCTGAGGATTGAGAGGCAGGCTGTGTCTGGGTTCCATTTCAAAGAATGCTGTGATGCATTAGCAATGTCTGCTGTGGCAACACCCATTAGAAGCACCTGGAAAGGGGGTTTTGGGAAACAGGCTCAGAAAGGAGCAAGGTGTGTCCGTTCCATTCTTGCCTTAGGTGGCTGTTCCATTACCCAGGCTACGCTATCTCAGGTGGCTGAGGAGGAAGTCTGAAGGCCACAGAGTTGCAGGTGGCTTCCCTGGGGCCTGCAGGGGACAGCACAGGCCCAAAGCTAGAGGAAGCTTGGAAGGGCGCCTACACTGGGTCCTGCGGGGCTCTGCATACTGCAGGCCACCATGGCGTAGCTCCTTATCCTCTGGAGTCTGTCTCATCCAGGAGAAGACAGCTGGCTGGCCTCAGAGCGTTGCATGCAACTCAGGGGTGAAAACATTTTTACGTGACACAGACACACAATGGGCTTTACCTCTGGATAAACTTGGAAACTTTCCATCCAAACGAAAAGGGTGTATCTTCTGTATGTTGCCAAGAAGCCTAAGCTGAGTACAAGGACAATCTTACTTTAATCAAGTTCCAGAATGAGGGTACACAGCTTCGAAAAGCAGTCTGTAGCAGAAGATGCAAGGGTGTATGTAAAGCCATGTTTCTAGAATATAACAGGAAACACACACAACCCCAATGTGGCCTTTTGCGAACCCTTGATGCTGCTCCATACTGGGCGCAGGCGGCTACTTCGTCCAGCTGACTTTGGGAATGTCGTAATGCTCCGTGAGTGTGTCCAGGTGTCTGTTGAAGTCCTGGGAAGGCGGAGTAGAAGGCTGGTGTCAGCGCAGACCCAAGCGGGGTACTGGAGAGAAGTGGCACTGCCCAGCCCCACCTCTCCCACATCCTCTCTCTCCTGAGCCCGTCCTCTCAAACTCACCCTGCCAGGTCTTACAGACTCCTGAACCCTGGGCTCCCCTTTGAATAACCCTGGGGAAGTGTCACTTCTGTTAGGTAAACTTCCCTTCTCGTCAACATGCCAACAGCTCCCTCTGCCAGCTGACAGCCTCTGGGCCCAGCGGGGACCCTGAATGGCTCAGTCTCCCCCACTGGACACGGCGACTCACCTCCACTCTCTGCTTGTGGGTTTTGGATGCTTTCTTTAGGATCCTTTCCATTTGCTGGAGAAAGAAGAGACATGGAGGTGAGTTTACAGGCTCAACACGGCCCAGGCTGGCATGGGGTGGAAGATGGAGCCCTGGCCAGACTGGCTCTCACATTTAGAACAGCTGGAGGTTTCAGGCTGTGTGCCTTGTCCCCCTCCCTCAACTCCACCCAAGCTGGTCCAACAGGGAACCCAGGTCACTTGCCAGCTTCGTGAGTGGCAGGAAATGAACCAGCCATGCCTGAGCGCGTACCCATGAGCAGACTCTGCTGGGAGCTGTCGGCATGCTTCCTGCATCCTGAGGTGGCTGTTAGCACTCCCAGTTTGGAGGAAAACAAAGTCCCAGAGTGGGTTTCAGGAATGTTGAGAAAGAGAGCGGTAAAGGGCCCGACACAGAGCAGCTGCTCAAGTGACACTTCCCATCCGATGTTAGGGCTACAAGACCACGACCATCCCCAGGGTTATTCTGAAATATGCCTCCTGCACCATGACCTGCTCCAATCCTCACTTCAAACACTCAATGACGCCTGGAAAGGTCAGTATCTGGTAGCAGCTGGTAGTGTGGGCTGGGCGCGGTGGCTCATGCCTGTAATCCCAGCACTTTGGGAGGCTAAGGCAGGAGGATAGCTTGAGCCCAGGAGTTCAAGACTAGTCTGGGCAACATAAGGAGACCCCAACTCTACAAAAAAATCAGGTGATTTTGGTGGCACATGCCTGTGGTCCCAGCTACTCAAGAGGATGGGGTGAGAGGACTGCTTGACCCAGGAGGTTGAGGCTGCAGCGAGCTATGATCGCACCAATGCACTCCAGCCTGGGTGACAGAGTGAGACGGACCCTGTCAAAAAAAAAAAAAAAAAAAAAAAAAAAGAGCTGGAGTGTGGGATATAAAGCCAGACAGATCTGAGGCCACACCTGGCTCCACACTTTCTGGCTGGGTGACTGTGGCCCAGTCTTTGGTGCCCCTATAACTGTGCTGCCTATGATTCATCCCTCGTGCAGTCCCCATGCCGCACTGACTCTGACCTGGCCGTGGACTCAGTTAACTCAAAGGAACACAGTACCAGTTCTGGGTCCATGCGTAAGACCTGGCAGCGTTAGCTTTGTGCCCTTGGAAGCCAGTTGCTGTGCAGGAAGTCTGATGGCCCTGCTGGAAAGAAAGGACCTGGAAGATGAGATGACATGAAGGAAGTGGCCACGAAAGAAGCACTGACAGGTGGGGCATGGCGGCTCATGTCTGTAATCTCAGCACTTTGGGAGGCCGAGGTGGGAGGATCACTTGAGGTCAGGAGTTTGAGACCAGCCTGGCCAACATGGCTACTAAAAATACAAAAATTAGCCAGGTGTGGTGGTGTGCGCCTGTAGTCCCGGATACTTGGGAGGCTGAGGCAGGAGAATAGTGTGAACCTGGGAGGTGGAGGTTACAGTGAGCTGAGACCGTGCCATTGCACTCCAGCCTGGGCAACAGAATGAGACTGTCTCAAAAAAAAAGCACTGAGGCACCAGCTATATGGTGGCAAAGCCATCTTAGATGCTCCAGCCCAGCTGCACCTTCAGAGACTCCAGGCCCAGCTGCCATCTGACCACACCAGACTCCAAGTGAGGTCAGACCCCACTGAGCCCAGTCAACCCAGAGCATCATGAGCTATTATTGGTAGCGGCCATCTGGCTGCTCCTCTCTGTCCTCCCTCTTCTCCTTCATTCCCTCCTCACCTCCTTCTGTGTCCAGTCAGCCCTCACCTGGCTGATTCTCCCTCTAAGGCGAGCGCCCTGCCCATCTCTGTCCCTCTTCCTGCTGCTGTGAGCCCAGCCGAAGCCTGTGTCTCCTTGCGAGAAGCCACACTGACTTGTCCAGCTGCCACACAATGCCAGGCACCTGGCTGGGCTCTGCCCACAGGCGTGACACCCAGCTACTATTTTAGTTTTTGCAGAGACGGGGTATCGCTATGTTGCCCAGGCTAGTCTTGAACTCCTGGGCTCAAGTGATCTTCCCACATCGGCCTCCCAAAATGTTGGGATTACAGGCATGAGCCACTGTGCCTGGCTGACTCCACTTGGATTTCTACTGGGGCACTGCATTTACCTTCTTTAAAACTATAGCTTTGGTTCCCCCCGCTCGACTCCCGCTCCAGAAAACCTGCTTTACCTGCAATCCTTCCCACCCCAGTAAACAGCACCTTCATTCATCAAACTGCCCAGCCCAAAATCTTGGTCATCCTTGACTCTTCTTTCTTTCCCAGCTTATATCCAACCCAACAGCTAACCCTGAATTCATCCTTGAAAACCTATTCCAAACCTGTTACCTTCCACTAGCTCCATCACAACTGCTCTACTCCGAGCTCCCGTTATTAGTCTCTTGATAGCTGCATAAGTCTCTCATTCTGGCTCCAGCAATAAAATCTCAGCCCTGCCTCTGACTACAGCCTCAGAGTTAGAAGGAAAAGAAATGCATTCACTTGGCCAGGCATGATGGTTCATGCCTGTAATCCCAGCACTTTGGGAGGCCAAGGCGGGTGAATCGCTTGAGGTCAGAAGAGCGAGACCAGCCTGGCCAACATGGTGAAACCCCGTCTCTACTAAAAATACAAAAATTAGCTGGGCATGGTGGTGGGCACCTGTAGTCCCAGCTACTCAGGAGACTAAGGCAGGAGAATCGCTTGAACCCAGGAGGCAGAGGTTGCAGTGAGCTGAGATCGTACCAATGCACTCCAGCCTGGGCAACAGAGCGAGGCTGTTTCAAAAAATTAAAAAAAGGCCGGGCGTGGTGGCTCACACCTTTAATCCCAGCACTTTGGGAGGCTGAGGCAGGTGGATCACCTGAGGTCAGGGGTTCAAGAACAGCCTGGCTAACAGGGTGAAACCCTGTCTCTACTAAAAATACAAAAAAATTAGATGGGCGTGGTGGCAGGCACCTGTAATCCCAGCTACTCAGGAGGCTGAGGCAGGCGAGTCACTTGAACCCAGGAGGCGGAGGTTGCAGTGAGCCGAGATCGAGCCACTTCATTCCAGCCTCGGTGACAGAGCGAGACGGAGTTTCACTCTGTTGCCAGCCTGGAGTGCAGTGACATGATCTCAGCTCACTGCAACCTCTGCCTCCCGGGTACTGGTTCAAGCAATTCTCCTGCCTCAGTCTCCCAAGTAGCTGGGATTACAGGCATGCGCCACCACGCCCGGCTGATTTTTGTATTTTTAGTAGACACAGGGTTTCACCATGTTGGCCAGGCTGGTCTTGAACTCCTGAGTTTGTGATCCGCCCGTCTGACTTGTTAAATCCTTACCACAACCCTGTGAGGTAGACTTTAGTGCTACTTTAAGTAAAAGGTAACTGGCTTGCCCAGAGTCACACCACTAATTTGTGGTAGAGGCAGAGTCAAACTCAGATCTGTCTTGCCAGAGATGGTGCATCCATGTTTTCTGTATGCCTGAATTAGATCTGGGAGTAAGGAGTTAATTGTCCCCAGTGTCCATTTTCCCCAGTGTCACCGTACAGAATCACCTAGACCAGGGTTAGGGTTTCTCAGCCTCGGTGCTACTGACATTTGGAGCCGGATCATTCTTTGCTGCAGCGGGCTGTCCTGTGTATCGCAGGGTGTGTGGCGTCATCCCTGGCCTCTAGCCACTGTTGCCAGTAGTCTCCACCCCAACCCAGTTGAGAACCAAAAATGTTTCCAGACATTGCCACATGTGCTTAGGGGTGGGGGTTTAGCGGGGTGGAGACTACCCCCAGTTGAGAATCACTGACCTACACTGATTATTCCCTCTCCCCAGCATAATGGACCCAGTTTATCTATCTTACTATGAACTCTTCTGTTCTCCACTGCACACATTTATTGTGTTTAACATCAAGAAAAAATAATTTATCGAGTCTTAAAATACAATACAAACAAAGTCGTCATGGGCATGGCCATTCAATATCAACAGCTGAGACGGGGTGCGGTGGCTCACGCCTGTAATCCCAGCACTTTAGGAGGCTGAGGTGGGCGGATCACTTGATATCAGGAGTTCGAGATCAGCCTGGCCAACATGGTGAAACCGCGTCTCTACGAAAAATACCAAAATTAGCCGGGTGTGGTGGCGGGCGCCTGCAATCCCAGCTACTCGAGAGGCTGAGGCAGAATTGCTTGAACCCGGGAGGCAGAGGCTGCAGTGCTCTGACCCCACCAAAAATAAGCAATTTTTAAAAAAATACAACACGTTTGAATCTGCCAAACAAAGTTGTCTTGGAAACAAACTTTGTGGTGACTTCGACGGCGAGCATGGCCATTTAATATCAAGAGCTGGCATCCACTGAACATTTATGCACTGCCTTTTACTTTCATGACTTCCTCTCAAGTTCCCAATTCTCTTAGAAGTACTATCCTGACTCGTACAGAGGAGGAAACTGAGGCACGGAAATAAGAAAGTCACTGGCCTAGTGTCGCAGGGCAAATGAGCCACAGCACTGGAATCCAAACCCAGATCTCCAGCTCTGGGCTTCTTTCAACGCCAGTTCTCGCTCTCCCCTCTCTGCTGCCTACTAGGGCCAGCGGGGGCTTCTCATCCTTGGAGCTCCCCCCGGCAGAGGGTGACTCTTCTCTCACTCACTCACAGCATCCTCTCCCCGTAATTAAGGTCTCCTCTGACCGCTCCCCTGCCCTCGGAGCGTCCCAGCTCTGACCCCAATTTCGAGTCTCCCGGCGCCAGGTGTTCCCAACCTCCCCGCTGCCTTCTGCTTCTGCTCACCCGCTTCTCCTGCATTTTCTCGAAGGCCGCCTGGGCCGGGGTCCGCTTGTCCAGGCCGCGCCGCTTCTCCTCCTCGTTCTTTTTGCTCGTTCCCATTGCTTCCAGGAGTTTCGCTTTATCTTTGTCCTTCTTTTTCTTCTTCCTGGAAAAAGACATGAGGAGGGGGCGGGTCGGAGGGTCAGGGCCAGGGGTCCCGAGAAAAGGTCTAAGGGGAATGAAGACGGAATCCCGCGGGCCCTCGGTCCTCACCGCTTGGTCACTCCCAGCTCTGCTACGCCTTTCAGCTTCAGGGGTCCCTTTTGGACCTGCTCGTAGGCCTCCATGACACTCTCCGGTGGTTCGGTAGATGGATTGCCACACTTCCTGTTTGCAAACACTACTTCCGCCCGAATGCCCGCCTTGCTTCTCTTTGATTGGCTGAGCTACAAAGTGAGCATGCGTCCTTCGTTCTGGACCTGGGCCACACTTCCGGGTAGTGGGCGGGACAGAGAGCCAAGCGAATGAATTCCCTTCACTTCCTATCTGCTGCCACACTTCCGAATTTGGCGCCCACTTCCGGTTTCTCATTCTTCACACAGGGTGCTGGAAACCCAACCCCTTTTTGAGCGTTTTGCGCACTTTTGGGTGACCTACTCTCTCTCCTTGATTTTTTTTTTCTTTTTTAGAGACACGATCTTGGTCTGTCACCTAGGCTGGAGTGGAGTGGCGCGATCGTAGCTCACTGCAGCCTTGAACTCCTGAGCTCAAGAGATCCTCCCGCCTCAGCCTCCCTAGTAGCTGGGACTACAGACGGGCGCCACTGAGCGGGGCTAATATTTTCATTTAAATTTTTTTGTCGAGATGGGGCCTCGCAGTGTTGTCCAGGCTGGTCTCGAACTCGTGGGTTCAAGTGATCCTCCGGCTTCAGCCTTCCAAAGCGCAGGGATCACAGGCCTGAGCCACGCCCCCCCACCCCCGTTCTCTTTTATTGCCATATTTTGAGCGTTCACTGGATAGCTGAACCTAATTTTGTAAACCTAATCAGTATTCATTAATTTCTCAGCTTTAGGTAAACGACAATATCATGTGACAAGGTTGGTGGTATGTTAAAACAATTAAAAATCTATTTTATGCCGGGCGCGGTGGCTCACGCCTGTAATCCCAGCACTTTGGGAGGCCGAGGTGGGCGGATCACGAGGTCAGGAGACGGAGACCATTCTGGCTAACACGGTGAAACCCCGTCTCTACTAAAAATACAAAAAATTACCTGGGCGTGGTGGCGGTAGTCCCAGCTACTCGGGAGGCTGAGGCAGGAGAATCGCTTGAACCCAGGAGGCGGAGGTTGCAGTGAGCTGAAATCACACCACTGCACTCCAGCCTGGGTGACAGAGAGAGACTCCATCTCAAAAAAAAAAAAAAGTATATGGCCGGGCGCGGTGGCTCACGCCTGTAATCCCAGCACTTTGGGAGGCCGAGGCGTTGGATCATGAGGTCAGGAGATCGAGACCACCCTGGCTAACACGGTGAAACCCCGTCTCTACTAAAAATAGAAAAAATTAGCCGGGCGTGGTGGCAGGCACCTGTAGTCCCAGCTACTCAGGAGGCTGAGGCAGGATAATGGCGTGAACCCGGGAGGCAGAGCTTGCAGTGAGCTGAGATCGGGCCACTGCACTCCAGCCTGGGTGACAGAGCGAGACTCTATCTCAAAAAAAAAAAAAAAAGTATATATATATTTAAATCAGCACTTTGGGAGACGAAGGTAGGCGGTTCACGTGAGGTCAGGAGTTGGAAACCAGCTTGGCCAACATGGCGAAACCCTGTCTCTACTAAAAAAAAAACAAAAACAAAACAAAAAACAAAAATTAGCTGGGCATGGTAGCATGCACCTGTAGTCTCAGCTACTTGGTAGGCTGAGGCAGGAGAATCGCTTGAACCCGGGAGGCGGAGGTTGCAGTGAGCCAAAATCGCACTACTGCACTCCAGCCTGGTCAACAAAGACTCCATCTCAAAAAAAAAAAAAAAAGAAAATAGAGATAGGGTATTGCTGTGTTGTCCAGGTTGGTCTCAAACTCCTGTCCTCAAGCAGTCCTCCTGAAGCATTAGAATTACAGGCGTGAGCTACCACCTCTGGCCCTTTCTTTCTTTCTTTTCATCCTTTCAGCACTGTGTGGTTTTCTTACATAGGATGTGTACATGCATTTATCTTTTTTTTTTTTTTGAGACAGAGTCTCGCTCTGTTGCCCAGGCTGGAATGCAGTGGCACGATTTCGGCTCACTGCAACTTCCACCTCCCAGGTTCAAGAGATTCTCCTGCTTCAGCCTCCTGAGTAGCTGGGATTACAGGCGCCCACCACCATGCCCTGCTAATTTTTGTATTTTTAGTAGAGACGGGGTTTTGCCATGTTGTCCAGGCTGGTTTCGAACTCCTGACCTCAGGGGATCTGCCTGCCTCAGCCTCCCAAAGTACTGGGATTACAGGCATGAGCCACCGCGCCTGGCCTTTGCATATATCTTTTTAATGTCAGCAGAGGACTATGGGAATTTTTGGTTTCTTCTCTATTTCCCTCTGTATCAAAAACCTAGTAAAAAAAAAAACTATTATGAGAAAAATTTAAAAAGACTGTGCCTACCAAGTGTCTGTGAAGATGTGTTGAAACTGGAACTCAAACATGCTGCTGTTGTGAATGTAAAATGGCATAAACAGTTTAGAAATCAGTCTGACAGTTCTTTAAAAGATTAAGCATTCACTTATACTATGACAAAAGAATTAGATTCCTACGTTTTAACCCAAGTGAAATGAAAGTATAGACCCATATAAAATTGTGAACATGAATGTTCACTGCAGATTTATTTGTAATAGCCAACAAATTAGAAACAGCCCTAATACTGCCCTAGATAAATGAATGAACATAATCCGTGCCCACAAATCTTGGCTGACTTTTGCAACCAATGGAATTGCTACGTCCAAGGTTATGCACATTTGCACATTTTATTTCTCATAGATTTTGTCCAAATTGTGCCAGGGTGGCTTTTTTTTTTTTTTTAATTAGCGGCGGGGGGTGGGGTAGTGGGGAGAAGGCAAAGGAGGTGGAGGAGAAGCAAACGTCCTACCGGACACAAGAAAAAGGAGGGCACAGGGGCTGCCTTTCTCAGTCCTACCTGCAGGGGGCAGCAAGTCACTGCCTAGTTATCCGTCCACAACTGGAAAAGACTGCAGAGGGGCTTCTGGTACCAGGGGATGGGGGCTACCAGCACTTTTGTGTCAAAAGAAAGGCGATCTTCTTGCCGGGCGCGGTGGCTCACACCTGTAATCCCAGAACTTTGGGAGGCCGAGGCGGGCGGATCACGAGGTCAGGAGATCAAGACCATCCTGGCCAACATGGTGAAACCCCGCCTCTACTAAAAATAAAAAAATTAGCCGGGCGTGGTGGCGCGAGCCTGTAGTTCCAGCTGCTCAGGAGGCTTGAGGCGGAGAATCACTTGAACCCGGGAGGCGGAGGTTGCAGTGAGCGGAGATCGTGCCACTGCACTCCGCCCTGGCGACAGAGCAAGACTCCGTCTCAAAAAAAAAGAAAAAGAAAAAAAATTAGCCGGATGTGGTGGGGCACACTTGTGGTCTCAGCTCCTCGGGAGGCTAAGGCAGGAGGATCACTTGAGCCTGGGTGTGGGTGTTCGAGGGTGCAGTGATCTAGGATCTTGATTGATGCACTCTAGCTTGGGCAATAGAGCAAGATTCTATCTCAAAAAAAAAGGGAAAAGAAAATGATTACGTTGAGTCTTGAGTACAAATTAAAAAAAACTACAACAAAAGAAGAAGAAATAGTAATGTGCTAATGTTAAATTCTCAGTAGTGCTAAATGTGCTGTGGTTGTGTAAGATGTTAACATTAGAGCCGGGCTCAGTGGCTCACACCTGTAATCCCAGCACTTCGGGAGCCGAGGCGGGTGGATCATTTGAAGTCAGGAGTTTGAGACTAGCCTGGCCAACATGATGAAACTGCGTCTCTACTGAAAATACAAAAATTAGCCGGGCGAGGTGATGCACACCTGTAGCCCCAGCTACTGGGTAGGCTGAGGCAGGAGAGTCGCTTGAACGCAGGAGGCAGAGGTTGCAGTGAGCCGAGATTTTGCCATTTGCTATTTCACTCCAGCGTGGGTGACACAGTGAGACTACATCTCAAAAACAAAACAAAACAAAACAAAAACAAATAACAAATAATAACAAAAAAACCATTAGAGGAAGCAGGTCAAAAGGGTTATGGGAGCTCTCTGTATCATCCTTGCAATTTAATTAATTAATTTATTTATTGAAACGGAGTCTCACTCTGTCACTCCAGGCTGGAGTGCAGTGGTGCGATCTTGGCTCACTGCAACCTCCGCCTCCCAGGTTCAAGCAATTCTCCTGCCTCAGCCTCTCCAGTAGGTGGGATTATACGCATGTGCCACCACATCTGGCTATTTTTTTTTTTTTTTTTTTTTTTTTTTGAGATGGAGTCTTGCTCTGTCATCCAGGCTGGAGTGCAGTGGCGCGATCTTGGCTCACTATAACCTCTGCCTCCCAGGTTCAAGCGATTCTCCTGCCTCAGCCTCCTGAGAAGCTGGGACTACAGGCACATACCACCACGCATGGATAATTTTTTGTATTTTTAGTAGAAATGGGGTTTCTCCATATTGGCCACGCTGGTCTCGAACTCCTGACCTCAAGTGATCTGCCTGCCTTCGCCTCCCAAACTGCAGGGATTACAGGCATGAGCCACTGCGCCCAGCCCATCCTTGCAATTTTAATGTAAATTTAAAATTATTTCAAAACTGAAAGTTTATTAGGAAAAGAAAGAGGCTGGGCATGGTGGCTCATGCCTGTAATCCTGTAATCCCAGCACCTTGGGATGCTGAGGCGGGTGGTTCCCCTGAGGTCAGGAGTTGGAGAACAGCCCGGCCAACATGGTGAAACTCTGTGTCTACTGAAAATACAAAAATTAGCCAGGCGTGGTAGCAGGCTCCTGTAATCCCAGCTACTCGGGAGGCTGAGGCAGGAGAATCACTTGAACCTGGGAGGCGGAGGTTGCAGTAAGCCGAGATCGCACTACTGTACTCTAGCCTGGGCGACAGAGCAAGACTCCATCTCCAAAAAAAAAAAGTGAAAAGGGAAAAGAAAGAATCTGTACAGGAATTAAGTGAGGGTGGGGCTTGACTTTCTAGCCAGCTTTGCAATAATGTCAAGCTCGCTGAGTGAGCTCCCACTTCAGGAATGTAGCTAAGCGCATGGGATTCCACACCCCCATTCCTCACATCCTAGGGGATTTTCTTCCTTAGCCACTGCCTCCGTTCTGTGAGTTTTGAAGCGGATGCTTTTAATGGGTGTGCACGTATAGGCAATGAGAATGCTCCAACAGTACTTTCGAGATGCATCTTGATTTTGGAGGTATTAAAATGTGGAACAAAATGTGTATGTTTAAATGGAGGGGAAGTAATTTTTTAAATTAAACTTTTAATTTGAAATAATTGAAGGCTCACATGCAGTTTTAAGAAATAAACAGAGGCCAGGCATGGTGGCTCATGCCTGTAATCCCTGCACTTTGGGAGTCTGAAGTGGGCGGATCCCTTGAGCCAAGGAGTTCAACACCAGCCTGGGCAACATGGTGAAACCCAGTCTCCCCCCAAAATACAAAAGTTAGCTGGATGTGGTGGCAGGTGCTTGTAGTCCTAGCTACTCAAGAGGCTGAGGCAGGAGGATCGCTTCAGCCAGAGAGTTTGGGGCTGCAGTGAGCTATGATCGCACCGCTGCACTCCAGCCTGGGCGACAGAGTGAGACCCTGTCTCTAAAAAAAAAAAAAATTCCTCGTTGCTCTTTTGTAGCCATACACACTTATCCCCTCACCCCCATTCCTGCACAGCTGGCAAACAAGGATCTGTTCTCTATTTCTCTGATGTTGTCATTCATTTTAAGAATGTGATATAGCTGGCCGGGCGCGGTGGCTCATGCCTGTAATCCCAGCACTTTGGGAGGCTGAGGTGGGTGGAACACGAGGTTAGGAGATTGAGACCATCCTGGCTAACACGCTGAAACCCCGTCTCTACTAAGAAAAATACAAAAAAAATAGCCGGGCATGGTGGCGGGCGCCTGTAGTCCCAGCTACTCGGGAGGCTGAGGCAAGAGAATGGCGTGAACCTGGGAGGTGGAGCTTGCAGTGAGCTGAGATCGCGCCACTGCACTCCAGCCTGGGCGACAGGGTGAGACTCCGTCTCAAAAAAAAAAAAAAAAAAAAAAAAAAAAAAGGAATGTGATATAAATGGAATCATACAATGTGTAACCTGCTAGGATTGGTTTGTTTTCCACTCAGCATAATGCCCTAGAGGTTCATCCAAGTCGTAATATCTGTCTTTTCTATTCCCCAGTAATTTTCTATGGTGTGGACGTATCTATTTACTTAAGCATTCACATGTGGGTTGTTTCCAGTTTGGGGTTATTAAGATAAAACATCTGTTACAGATTTTTATGCGAACATAAGTTTCCATTCCTTTGGGATTGCCCAAAAGTGTAATTACTGGATGATGTGGTAGCTGCATATTTAAACTACATTAAAAAATTGTGATAAAGGCTGGGTGTGGTGGCTCATGCCTGTAATCCCAACACTTTGGGAAGCTGAACAAAAAAAAAAATGGTAAAGCCTGGGCGAGGTGGCTCACGCCTGTAACACCAGCATTTTGGGAAGCCGAGGCGGGTGGATCACCTGAGGTCAGGAGTTCAAGACCAGCCTGATCGACATGGTGAAACCCGTCTCTACTAAAAATATAAAAATTAGCTGAGTGTGGTGGCGGGCACCTGTAATCTTAGCTACTCAGGAGGCTGAGGCAGGAGAATCACTTGAACCCAGGAGGTGGAGGTTGCAGTGAGCTGAGCTCACGCTATTGCACTCCAGCCTGGGTGACAAGAGCGAAACTTCGTCTCAAAAAGCAAACAAAAAAAAAACCCAAAGACATTGTGGTAAGAACACAACGTGTGATTTGCCGCCTTCTTCCTCTTCATTTTTTAGAGACAGGGTCTGTTGCCCAGGTTGGAGTACAGTGGCACAATCACGACTCACTGCAGCCTCAACCTCCTGGGCTCAAGCAATCCTCCCACCTCAGCCTCCCAATAGCTGGTACCATAGAGCATGCCACTACATCCGGCTAGTTTTTGTATTTTTTGTAGAGACAAAGTTTCATCACGTTGCCCATGCGGGTCTTTAACTCCTGAGATCAAGAGATCCACCCGCCTTGGCTTCCCAAAGTGCTAGGAATACAGGTGTGAGCCACAGTGCCCGGCCAATAGTTTTAATTTTTTTTGAACCTTCATACTGTTTTCCATAGCAGCTACACCATTTTGCATTCCCACCAACAGTATGTAAGTGTTCCAATCTTTCCACACCCCTGACAACACTTGTTGTCTTTTGTTGTTGTTGTTGTTGTTATTTTGTTTTGGTTTGGTTTTTTTGAGGCAGAGTCTCACTCTGTCACCCAGGCTGGAGTGCAGTGGCGCTATCTCAGCTCACCATAACCTCCACCTCCCGGGTTCAAGCGATTCTCCTGCCTCAGCCTCCTGAGTAGCTGGGACTATAGGCGCATGCCACCACGCCCAGCTAATTTTTTGTATTTTTAGTAGAGATGGGGTTTTACCGTGTTAGCCAGGATGGTCTCAAACTCCTGACCTTGTGATCCGCCCGCCTCAGCCTCCCAGAGTGCTGGGATTACAGGCGTGAGCCACTGCATCCAGCCTGTTGTTGTTTTTACTCACCATCTTGACAGCTGTGAGGTGATATCTCATTGTGGGCTTGATTTACATTTCCCTGATGGTTAGTGATGTGCAGCATTCTTATTATTACAATCTGTTCTATCTCCTATATTGCAAGGGGTATTGTTGCCTGTGGCTTATTGTAATGAAGCTGGAATTGATCCATACAAAGATAGAATTAATTTTTTTTTTTTTTTGAGACAGATTCTTGCTCTGTGGCCCAGGCTGGAGTTCAGCGGCACGATCTCGGCTCACTGCAGCCTCTGCCTCGTGGGTTCAAGCGATTCTCTTGCCTCAGCCTTCCAAGTAGCTGGGATTACAGGCGTATGCCACTATGCCTGGCTGATTTATATATTTTTAGTAGAGACAGGGTTTCTCCGTGTTGGCCAGGTTGGTCTCGAACTCCTGACCTCAGGTGATCCACCCACCTTGGCCTCCCAAAATACTGGGATTACAGGCATGAGCCACCTCGCCTGGCCAAAATTAATTTTTCTATGCCAGGCTGGGTGTAAATTTTCTATGCCAGGCCGACTTACACCTGGCCTGGTGTGCAGTACAAACACTTTGGGAGGCTAAGGCAAGAGGATCACTTGAGCCCAAAAGTTTGAGAACAGCTTGAGCAACATATTGAGACCTCATCTCCACAAAAATTACAAAAAATGCGGGTCACGAGGTCAGGAGATTGAGACCATCCTGGCTAACACGGTGAAACCCTGTCTCTACTAAAAATATGAAAAATTAGCTGGGTGTGGTGGTGGGTGCCTGTAGTCCCAGCTACTTGGGAGGCTGAGGCAGGAGACTGGCGTGAACCCGGGAGGCGGAGCTTGCAGTGAGCCAAGATAGCGCCACTTCACTCCAGCCTGGGCGACAGAGCAAGACTCTGTCTCAATAAATAAATAAATAAATAAAATAAAAAAAAAAATAAAAAACTGAAAATAGTAACTGCTGGAGAAGATGTGAAATAACTAGAACCTACAAACACTGATGGTGAGAAAGCAAACTAGTACAGCTTCTTTAGGAAGAAGTTTGGCAAGTTTCTTATATACTTAATATGACCCATTAATCCTACTCCTCGATATCTACCCAAGTGGAACAACAACAACAAAAATACAAAAAATTAGCCGGTGTGGTGGCACCTGCCTGTGGTCCCAGCTACTCAGGTGGGTGAGATGGGAAGATCAGTTGAGCCCAGAAGTTCGAGACGAGTCTGAACAACATGGTGAGACCCCGTCTCTACAAAAAATTAAAAAATTAGCCAGGCGTGGTGGTGTGCACATTTCATGTAAATAGAATCACACCATATGGGACCATTCATCTCTAGCTTCTTTCACTCAACATCATGTTTTCGTTTTCTTCTTTTCTCTTTTTTGCAAAAGTTACCTTGATTGGCATAATGTTTTTATTTGGGTTGTCTTTCTAGTTTTGAGATGTAAGAGTTCTTAGTTTTTATTGTGGGTTTTGTTTTTTGTTTTTTTTCGAGATAGAGTCTCGCTCTTGTTGCCCAGGCTGGAGTGCAATGGCACGATCTCAGCTCACTGCAACCTCCCTCTCCCGGGTTCAAGCGATTTTGCTGTCTCAGCCTCCCGAGTAGCTGGGATTACAGGTGCCCACCACCACGCCCGGCTAATTTTTTGTATTTTTAGTAGAGACAGGGTTTCACTATGTTGGCCAGGCTGGTCTCTAACTCCTGACCTCAGGTGATCCACCCCCCTCGTTCTCCCAAAGTGCTGGGATTACAGGTGTGAGCCACTGTGCCCGGCCCCAAGAGTTCTTTATATATTCTGAATAGTAGTTCCTTATGAGATATATGATTTGCAAATACAGTTAGCCCTTCATATCCAGTTTCCTTATCCATGGATTCAATAAACCACGGAGTGAAAATACCTGGAACCAATAAATTAAAAATAATACACAATAAAAAGAATACAAATAAAAATGTATAACAGTTATTTATGTAGCATTTATATTTCATTAGATATTATAAGTAATTTAGAAATAATTTAAAGTATATGGAGGGCCGGGCATGGTAGCCCATGTAATCCCAGCACTTTGAGAGGCCAAGATGGGCTGGATCACTTGAGGTCAGGAGTTTGTGACCAGCCTGGCCAACATGGCAAAACCCCGTCTGTACTAAAAATATAAAAATTAGCTGGACATGGTGGTGTGCACCTGTAATCCCAGCTACTAGGGAGGCTGAGGCAGGAGAATTGCTTGAACCTAGGAGGCAGAGGTTGCAGTGGGCTGAGATTGCGCCACTGCACTCCAGTGTGGGTGACAGAGCGAGACTCCATCTCAAAAAAATAAAATAAAAATAAATAAATAAATAAATAAATAAATAAATAAATAAAGTGTATGGAGGATGTGCACAGGCTATATGCAAATATTATGCCATTTTATATAAATGACTTGAGCATCTGAGCATTTGTCCCATTCTGTGGGCATGACAGGTTTTTGTGTGAACCTAGTTTAAATTTTTTTTTTACATTATACTTTATTTTTTAGAACAGTCTTAGTTGCACAGCAAAATTGATCAGAAGGTACAGAGATTTCCTGTACACCTGCTGCTTTCATACTTGTATAGCTTCCCCTACAATCAACATCCTCCACATGCAAGTGGATGACAGTAGCTAGTCTGTTACAATTGATGAACTGACACTGATACATCATTATCACCCACAGTGGATAGTGGATAGTGGATAGTGGATAGTTTACATTAGGGGTCACTCTCAGTTGAACATAGGTTTTTATTTCCCTTGGGTAAACACCCAGGAGTCTTTTTTTTTTTTTTTTTTTTTTTTTTGGAGATAGGATCTCACTCTGTCTCCCGGGCTGGAGTGCAGTACACTGGAGCAATCATAGCTCACTTCATCCTTGACCTCCCTAGCTCAAGCAATCCTCCCAAGTATTGCTGGATGCCACCAAACCTGGCTAATTTTTGTAGAGACGGGGCTTCACCATGTTGCCTAGGCTGGTCTCCAACTCCTGGGCTAAAGTGATCCCCTTGCCTTGGCCTCCCAAAGTGCTGGGATTACAGGCATGAGCCACCATACCAGGCCCTGAATCTTGTAGTAAGGTTAAGTTTAATTCTATTAAAAAAAAAAACCCAGCCAACCTATTTTCCAGAGTGTCTATACCATTTTGCATCAACACCAGCAATGTATGAGCATTCCAGTTGCTCCACACCCTCACCAACGCTTGATATTGTTTATTTTTAAAAAGTTATTCTTGGAGGGCTGGGCATGGTGGTTCATGCCTGTAATCCTAGCACTTTGGGAGGCTAAGGTGGGCGGATCACTTGAGGCCAGGTATTCAAGACCAGCCTGGGCAACACAGACAGACCCTGTCTCCACAAAAAATACAAAAAAAAAAAAAAAATTAGCCAGATGTGGCGGCATGTGCCTCTAGTCCCAGCTACCTGGGAGGCTGAGGAAGGAGGTTCGCTGCAGTGAGCCATGATTGTATCACTGCTCTCCAGCCTGGGCAACAGAGTGAGACCCTGTCTCAAAAAAAAAAAAAAGTCATCCTTGGGGCATCTTTCAAGCCTGATCAGGGTCACATTTTACAAGATGACTGCACAGATTTGGTAGAGGATGCTTGATGAGGCCAAGGCAGGAAAGTCTGCTGGGAAACATTGCAATAGTCCAGGCAAGGTAGAGAAAACACAGGTGAGACCCACAGTGAGAAGGGCATGGAGGGCCAGGCTAAGAAATTTAGACTCTCAGATTCTCCACCCAAGAGGATTCTGGGCCTTAATAAAGTTGGTAGCTGCTACATTAGATCTGCCCTTTGGGCCAGGCCAGGTGGCTTACACATGTAATCCCAGCACTTTGGGAGGCCGAGGCGGGCGGATCACCTGAGGTCAGGAGTTCGAGACCAGCCTGGCCAACATAGTGAAACTCTGTCTCTACTAAAAATACAAAACTTAGCCAGGCGTGGTGGTGGGCGCCTGTAATAATCCCAGCTACTCGGGAGGCTAAGGCAGGAGGATTGCTTGAACCTGGGAGGCAGAGGTTGCAGTGAGCCACTGCACTCCAGCCTGAGTGACAGGGTGAGACTCCGTCTCAAAAAAAAAAAAAAGTCTACCTTTTTTTTTTTGAGACAGAGTCTCACCTTGTCTCCCATGCCAGAGTGCAGTGGCGTGATCTCGATCTTTTTTTTTTTTTTTTTTTGAGACTGAGTCTCACTCTGTCACCCAGGCCAGGGTGCAGTGGTGTATGGGGAAAAGAAAGAGAGATCAGATTGTTACTGTGTCTGTGTAGAAAGAAGTAGACATAAGAAACTCCATTTTGTACTGTACTAAGAGAAATTCTTCTGCCTTGAGACACTGTTAATCTGTAACCCCAGCCCCAACCCTGTGCCCTCAGAGACATGTGCTGTGTTGACTCAAGGTTTAATGGATTTAGGGCTGTGCAGGATGTGCTTTGTTAAAAACGTGTTTGAAGGCTGTATGCTTGATAAAAGTCATCGCCATTCTCTAATCTCGAGTACCCAGGGACACAATACACTGCGGAAGTTCGCAGGGACCTCTGCCCAAGAAAGCCAGGTATTGTCCAAGGTTTTTCCCCATGTGATAGCCTGAGATATGGCCTCGTGGGAAGAGAAAGACCTGACCGTCCCCCAGCCTGACACCTGTAAAGGGTCTGTGCTGAGGAGGATTAGTGAAAGAGGAAGGCCTCTTTGCAGTTGAGATAAGAGGAAGGCATCTGTCTCCTGCTCATCTCTGGGAATGCGAATGTCTTGGTGTAAAACCCGATCGTACATTCTATTTACTGAGATAGGAGAAAACTGACTTATGGCTGGAGGTGAGACATGCTGGCGGCAACACTGCTCTTTAATGCACCAAGATGTTTGTGTAGAGTCAAACATAAATCTGGCCTACATGCACATCAAGGCACAGCACCTTTCCTTAAACTTATTTATGACACAGAGACCTTTGCTCACATGTTTTCCTGCTGACCCTCTCCCCACTATTACCTTATAGTGCTGCCACATCCCCCTCTCTGAGATGGTAAAGACAGTGATCAATAAATACTGAGGGAACTCAGAGACCAGGCCTGGTGCAGGTCCTCCGTATGCTGAGCGCTGGTCACCTGGGCCCACTGTTCTTTCTCTATACTTTGTCTCTGTGTCTTATTTCTTTTCTCAGTCTCTTGTCCCACCTGACGAGAAACACCCATAGGTGTGGAGGGGCTGGCCCCCTTCAGTGGTGTGATCTTGGCTCACTGCAATCTCCACCTCCCGGGTTCAAATGATTCTCCTTGCCTCAGCCTCCCGAGTAGCTGGGATTACAGGTGCCTGCCACCACACCCAGCTAATTCTTGTATTTTAGTAGAGACAGATTTCGCCATGTTGACCAGGCTGGTCTCTAATTCCTGACCTCAGGCGATCCAGCCACCTCAGCCTCCCAAAGTGCTGGGATTACGGGCGTGAGCCACCGCACCCAGCCAAATGTCCTTTTTTAAATTTTTTTATTTTTTAGAAATTGGGTCTCACTATGTTGCCCAGGCTGGAGTGCAGTGGCTATTCACAGGAGCAATCCCACTACTCATCAGCACAGGAGTTTTGACCTGCTCTGTTTTTTTACCTGAGCCAATCCACCCCTCCTAGGTAACCCGGTGGTCCCCAGCTACCGGGAGGCCACCATACTGATGTCAAACTGAATGTGGACATCCAGTCAGCATAGTGCACCATAGCCCAGAACTCCTGCGATCCTCCTGCTGCAGCCTCTGGAGTAGCTGGGACTACAGGCATGCACCACTGTGCCTGGCAGAATATTAAAGGCTCTGACAATTCCTGCAACAAAGAACTGTATCTGGTGTTATTTAACCTACTGTTTATCAACCTGAAAACTTGGATCACTTTTTTCAAGTCATAACATAACATAATAATAATAGGGTGGGCACGGTGGCTAACAATTGTTATCCCAGCACTTTGCGAGGCTGAGGCACAAGGTTTGCTTGCGCCCAGGAGTTCGAGACCAGCCTGGGAAACATGGTGAAACCCCATCTCTACAAAAAAAATACAAAAAAAGGGCCAGGAGTGGTGGGTCACACCTGTAATCCCAGCACTTTGGGAGGCCGAGGTGGGCGGATCACGAGATCAGGAGATCGAGACCATTCTGGCTAACACGGTGAAACCCCGTCTCTACCAAAATTACAAAAAATTAGCCAGACATGGCTGGGTGCGGTGGCTCACGCCTGTAATCCCAGCACTTTGGGAGGCCAAGGTGGGTGGATCATGAGGTCAGGAGATCAAGACCATCCTGGCTAACATGGTGAAACCCTGTCTCTACTAAAAATACAAAAAATTAGCCAGGCGTGGTGGCAGGCGCCTGTAGTCCCAGCTACTTGGGAGGCTGAGGCAGGAGAATGGCGTGAACCCAGGAGGCGGAGCTTGCAGTGAGCAGAGATCACACCACTGCACCCCAGACTGGGCGACACAGCAAGACTCCGTCTCAAAAAAAAAAAATACAAAAAAAATTTAGCTTGGCTTGGTGGACACCTGTGGTCTCAGCTACCTGGGATGCTGAGGCAAGAGAGTCACTTAAGCCCAGGAGGCAGAGATTGCAGTGAGCTAAGATCAAGTCACTGCACTCCAACCTGGGCAACAGAGTGAGACTCTGTTTCAAAAAAATAAGACGTAATAAAATAATAATGTCAATGCACACCCCAGAACTTCATCTAGCTTGTTCACCATTATGTTCCCAGTGCAGTGATGCAATCATGGCTCACTGCAGCCTCAAACTCCTGGGCTCAAGCAATCCTCCCATCTCAGCCTCCTGAGTAGCTGGGACCACAGGCATGCACCACCATGTCCAGCTAATTTTTGTATTTTTAGTAGAGACAGGGTCTTGCCATGCTGCCCAAGCTGATCTTGAACTCCTGGCCTAAGCGAACCTCATGCTTTGTCCTCCAAAAGTGCTGGGATTACAGGTATGAGCCACCTCGCCCACCCAAAAGCTTTTTTTTGGAGATGGAGTCTTACTCTGTCGCCCAGGCTGGAGTGCAATGGTGCGATCTTGGCTCACTGCAACCTCCGCCTCCTGGGTTCAAGCAACTCTCCTACCTCAGCCTTCGGAGTAGCTGAGATTACAGGCATGCGCCACAATGCCAGGCTAATTTTTGTATTTTTAGTAGAGACGGGGTTTTGCTGTGTTGGCCAGGCTGGTCTTGAATTCCTGACCTCAGGTGATCTGCCTGCCTCGACCTCCCAAAGTGCTGGGATTACAGATATGAGCCACCTTGCCCAGCCAAAACCTTTTTTTTTTTTTTTTTAAATCTCAGATCCTGGTCGGGCGCAGTGGCTCAAACCTGTAATCCCAGCACTTTGGGAGGCTGAGGCGGGTGGATCACGAGGTCAGGAGATCGAGACCATCCTGGCTAACATGGTGAAACCCCGTCTCTACTAAAAATACAAAAAAATTAGCCGGGCGTGTTGGCGGGCGCCTGTAGTCCCAGCTACTCGGGAGGCTGAGGCAGGCGAACGGCGTGAACCCGGGAGGCGGAGCTTGCAGTGAGCCGAGATGAGCTACTGCACTCCAGCCTGGGGGACAGAGCAAGACTCCGTCTCAAAAAAAAAAAAAAAATCTCAGATCCTGAGAATGACCCTATGAGGTAGGTATAATGTAATTTTCATCTCACGAATGAGGTTCAGAGAAGTCAGGTGACTTGCCCAGGGCCACACAGCTAGTGGGCAGAGAGCTGGGATTTGAGCTGGAGTGTGCCCATAGCCTTTCCGTATACCCTGCCTGTCTCTTGAGTGTGCCCCATAACCCCAGCCTCACCTGGTGGTGGCAGATGTGGCCTCCCCACTGAGGTCTTCTCTGTGACATCCCACAGCCCTTATCCTTACCCGTGGACACATTCAGGCTGTTGTCCAGAGAGCCTGGCTGTAATTTGAGTCTCACCAAGCAGGGGGTGACGGCATAGGTGGGCGGGTGACAGCCAGGGCAGGGAAATTTGCCCAGACATTGGTACACAACAGCCTGGCAACCCGTGTGGCCCCGAGGAAGCTAGGAGCCTTTGGGGTGCATCCCCGAGTCTGGGCTCTGGTTCGCGCCATGGGCAACAAGCAGACAGTCTTCACACATGAGCAGCTGGAAGCATATCAGGTAGAGGCGGACAGGATGGGTCCTCAGTGGGTTTGACAACTTTGGTTCCGTGGTCTGGGAAATGGGAACAGAATCCCTTCATCCAGATGTACCGTCCGCCTGGGTTCCTGGTTCAGCTCTGTGTGTGGCAGCGTCAGGCCATCTGTGTGAGTGTGGGGTGGAGGGAAGAGGCCGTGGGAGGAGGCCCCAGAGGCAGGGTTCCTGTTAAGACAACACCTCTCTCCGCAGGACTGCACGTTTTTCACAAGGAAGGAGATCATGAGGTCAGTCCAGGGAGGAAGGGAGAGAAGACCTGGAAAAATGACCTTCTATTCATTGCTGGAGGATATTTGCAATTTGGTGTGTGTGTGTCTGTGTGTGTGTGTGTGTGTGTGTGTGTGTGTAAGTGGTCTTTCTTTTTCTTTCTTTCTTTTTCTTTATTTCCTTTCTCTCTCTCTCTCTATATATATACATATATATATCTTTCTCTCTCTCTCTATCTCCCTCTCTCCCTCCGTCCCTTCCTCTCTTCCTTCTTTTCTTTTTTTTTTGAGACAGGGTCTCTCTCTGTTGCCTAGGCTGGAGTGCAGTGGTGCAATCACGGCTCATTGCAGCCTCGATCTCCCAAGGTCAGGTGATCCTCCCACCTCAGCCTCTCGACTAGCTAGGACCGCTGGTGCGAGCCACCACGTGCACCTCATTTTTGTATTTTTTTGTAGAGAAGGGGGTCTCACTATGTTGCCCAGGCTGGTCTTAAACCCTTGGGCTCAAGCGATCTGCCTGCCTCAGCCACCCAAATTGCTGGGATTACAGGTGTGAGCCACTGTGCCCAACTGGTATTTCCAATTTGTTGGCACTCAAATGGGGAAGGGGGGCAGGTGTGGTCAGCGGACAGAGGCAGAGATGGAAAAGTTGAGAAGTCACATCTTGTCACATTGTCCCAGTCTCTAGGCTGATGAGCTTGGGCTTTCTCCCAAGGGTGGCAGGGAGCCGTGGAACATGCATGAGCAGGGGAGAGACCATCAGGACGTTAGAAAGATTCTCCTGAGGCTGGGCGTGGTGGCTCATGCCTGCAATCCCAGCACTTTGGGAGGACAAGGTGGGTGGATCACCTGAGGTCAGGAGTTTAAGATCAGCCTGGTCAACACGGTGAAACCCCGTCTCTGCTAATAATATAAAAATCAGCTGGGCGAGGTGGTGGGTGCCTGTAATCCCAGCTACTCAGGAGGCTGAGGCAGGAGAATCGCTTGAACCTGGGAGGTGGAGGTTGCAGTAAGCCGAGATCACGCCACTGCGCTCCAGCCTGGGTGACAGAGTGAGACTCTGTCTCAAAAAAGCAAAATGAAAGATAGAGATTCTCCTGAGACTGGGACTTGAGGCTGGGAGCCCAGGTGCAAAGTCCAGAGCCCACTCTGCGTTGTGGGCTAGGCATTAAGGTGAGGGTGTGAGGAGGTGGCCCAAGGCTGCTGTAGGTCCCTGGCGTGACCCAGCACGATGGACACAGATGAGTATCCCACATCATCACTTGGCCTGTGGGGCCATTGTCCAGGGGCCCCGACCCATGAACTTGGAGCTGTGAAACCCAAGCTGGCCAGGGTTCGGCTGCAGCGTGATCGGGGCCAAGGCCCCAATTGTGTAGTAAAAGGACATCCATTATTGATGGCCACACCTTTTACTAGCGAGCCCCATTGTCTGGGTGAGGACAGCTTGCAGGGTCACCTTGGCCATCACGATCAAATTACTGATGGGGAAACTGAGGCTCAGGCAGGGCGGGGCTGACCCCGGGCTGAAGGGTAGATGCACAGAGCCCCAAGGCGGTTGAAGTCTGACATTTTGTCTGTCCCAAGCTTCTTGCTTATCAGATAGAATAACCAGGGCACAGAGAGGGAGAGGAGAGGAACATGCTCAGAGCCACACAGAAACCTAAACCCAGGGTATTCCCTGAGGGGACCCCGACAGGGAACTGAGTGGTCAGGATGAAAGTTCTAGGTCTCCCCACCCTACCTTCATTGAGTTCCTAGTCATCATATGACCTAGGGACTCATGTCTCTCTCAGAGACAGTCCCTAGCAGCTTGGGGACCTCAGACCCACCAAGGATGGTCTCTGCAAGGCTGCTGCTCAGCCCTAATGAAGGTATGGTGTCACCAGGTGAGAGCATCTGAGGGGAGAACTGGTCTTACAATCTAGATAGTGTGTGTGGTATTCAGTTATTT
Organism: Symphalangus syndactylus; assembly: GCF_028878055.3. Taxonomy (NCBI): domain Eukaryota; kingdom Metazoa; phylum Chordata; class Mammalia; order Primates; family Hylobatidae; genus Symphalangus; species Symphalangus syndactylus. Next base: position 42,290,722 of record NC_072435.2, on the reverse strand, counting down.
GCAAAATGTCTTTTGTCTGCCCTTTAGAAAAGATGTGAATATTAGCTGTTTGTCTCTGCTCTGCCCCATGGAGGAAGCCCTCTTTTTTTTTCTTTCTTTCTTTTTTTTTTTTTTTTGAGACAGAGTCTCATTCTTGTTGCCCAGGCTGGAGTGCAGTGGCACGATCTCGGCTCACTGCAACCTCCACCTCCCAGGTTCAAGTGATTCTCCTGCCTCAGCCTCCTGAGTAGTAGGGATTACAGGCGCCTGCCGCCATGCCCAGCTAATTTTTTGTATTTTTAGTAGAGATGCAGTTTCACCATGTTGGCCAGGCTGGTCTCCAACTCCTGACCTCTGGTGATCCACCCGCCTCAGCCTCTCAAAGTGCTGAGATTACAGGCGTGAGCCACTGCACCCGGCCCCTTCCTCCCATCATGAGGAGAGGAAGGGAAGGTATGAAAGTGAAGTATCTTTGGAGGCAGGGTCTTGCTGATAACATGACAATATCCAGAGATGTGTGGATTATATAGGATTCTCTGAATGCTTGCTGTGATCTGGCCATAAGCACCCTCCCTTCTCCCAACTGCATCTGCCTTATAAGCTCCTACTCATGCTTCAAAGCCCAGCACCAATGTCCCCTCTTCCAGGAACCCTCTTCTCCTCCCTAGCTTGCTTTCCCCAGTCCAGTCTCCCTTTGTCCTGTGGCCCTCTCTGCACCTTGGCCCTGCCCCCAGGGAGGTGGGGGTGCCTGTATCGGGCTCTGTATGCTTCAGGTCCAGGCCCAGGGCTGAGGGTTCTTGGGGACCCACTATCCCTCGGTGTGCAGTGAGCATCTGTGAATGTGAAAGAGAAGGGACTTGGCCGGGTGCGGTGGCTCACGCCTGTAGTCCCAGCACTTTGGGAGGCCGAGGCAGCTGGATCACCTGAGGTCAGGGGTTTGAGACCAGCCTGACCAACATGGTAAAACCCCATCTCTACTAAAAATACAAAAGAATTAGCCGGGCGTGGCAGGGTGCACCTGTAATCCCAGCTACTTGGGAGGCTGAGGCAGGAGAATTGCTTGAACCCAGGAGGCAGAGGTTACAGTGAGCCGAAATTGCGCCACTGCACTCCAGCCTGGGCAACAGTCTCAAAAAACGAAGAAGGGACAAGCCTCTTGCCTGCTCCCTGCTCCCAGCCTTTCTCAGCTTTTTCCTCCCCACATCAGGCTCTTCTATCGCTACCAGGACCTGGCCCCGCAGCTCGTGCCCCTTGACTATACCACCTGCCCCGATGTGAAGGTGCCCTACGAGCTCATTGGCAGCATGCCCGAGCTGAAGGTATGCCCAGGCCATGGGACAAACAGGGGAAAAAATAGTAGAGATGTCTCTCGTTGCATTCCTCTGAGGTCGGTGCTGCAGTTATCCCCATTTTAAAGATAAGAAAACTGAGGCTCAGAGAGGTTAAGACACTTGTTCATGGTCACACAGCTACAATGTGACAGAGACAGGGTTAAAACCCAGAGTTGGCCGGTGTGGTGGCTCAAGCCTGTAATCCCAGCACTTTGGGAGGCCGAGACGGGTGGATCACCTGAGGTCAGGGGTTCAAGACCAGCCTGGCCAACGTGGTGAAACTCCGTCTCTACTAAAAATACAAAAATTAGCTGGGCGTGGTAGCGCACACCTGTAATCCCAGCTACTAGGGAGACTGAGGCAGGAGAACTTGAACTCAGGAGGTGGAGGTTGCAGTGAGCAGAGATCTAGCCACAGTACTCCAGCCTGGGTGACAGAGTGAGACTCTGTCTCAAAAAACAAACAAACAAACAAACAAAAAACACCCAGAATTGGGAGGATGAAACAAGATAACACAGGTAACAAATTTAGTACAGGGTGTGTTGTGTATCAAGTACTCAGAGAACGTTAGTTCTTCTTGTAACAGGAGCTGCTAAATGCAGGTTTTTATCAGCAGGATGTTGGACACATGGTTTGTGCCTCCAAGGGGAACTTGTGGGTTGAGTAACTGACTGTGAGTAGGGTTGATTTTATTGCAAGTGACAAAAACCTTATTTGAGAGGGACAGAATGGATTGGATCAAAATGGATTGCCCCTGAACAACAACAAAAAAATCCAGAGGCAGGGACAGTGTCAGGTACAGCTGGAACCAGGGCCTCTGATGATGTTCTCAGGAATCTCCCCCCATCTCTCGGCTCCTCCCAGGAAGAAGTTTCAGTCTAAGGCAGCCTCACTTCTTGAGGCTGTGAAGGGACCTCTCAGCCACTCAGCTTTAGCTTCTGTGAGCTTTGCAAGCAGCAGTAATCAGGTCCCCTCCCTCCCGATTTTTCAGAAAAATGTCCCAGGTCAGCCTCTGATTGGCTAGCTTGAGTCACATGCCCATCACAGAGCCAATCACTGTTGCCAGGTGAATGGAACTCTCTGATTGGCCTTGCCTGGGTCACATGGCTGCTCCAAGAGGTGGAAGTTAGGGCAAGGTTGCTCAGATCACAGGGGTGGAGGGTGGAGTTGTCCAAAGTCCTGTCCAGGGACCATGGGAGGGAGTGGGTCTTGATGGAGGGTACTTGGAGGTTCCCAGAAAGTGGGTGTTGATAGTGAGACCACATGGACCCCCAGAGACCTTGGGGGGCAGAGGATGGCCTCCCAGCTTCCTTTCTGTCCCCAGGACAACCCCTTCCGCCAGAGGATCGCCCAGGTCTTCTCTGAGGATGGGGATGGCCACATGACCCTGGACAACTTTTTGGACATGTTTTCCGTGATGAGCGAAATGGCTCCCCGCGACCTCAAGGCTTACTATGCTTTTAAAATTTATGGTGCGTGCATGGCCCTGGGGTTGGGGAGCATGGGGATGGGGTGGGGAATGGGAACTGGGTGGGTGGCACCCACATCACAAATATCTCCCCAGGGGTTTTGAGGCCCTGTGTGGCCCTGTCCTCCACCCCACTCCAATGCCTCCCCACCTCATTTATTTGCTAACTCTATTCCAGCCACATGGGCCTCGCTGTTCCTCAAACACAGTCTTTGGCCTCTGGGCCTTTGCCTCTGCTGAACCCTCTGCCTAGAACACCTTTCGCCTTGCTCCTTATTTATTTATTTTTAGTTTTTATTTTTTTGAGATGGAGTTTCGCTCTTTTTGCCCAGGCTAGAGTGCAGTGGCTCAATCTCGGCTCACTGCAATCTCCGCCTCCCAGGTTCAAGTGATTCTCCTGCCTCAGCCTTCTGAGTAGCTGGGATTACAGGCACGTGCCATCATGCCTGGCTAATTTTTGTATTTTTAGTAGAAACGGGGTTTTGCCATGTTGGCCAGGCTGGTCTCGAACTCTTGACCTCAGGTGATCCGCCCGCCTCGGCCTCCCAAAGTGCTGGGATTACAGATGTGAGCCACCGCGCTCAGCTCCCCTGGCTCCTTCTTACCCTTGAAGTCTAGGTCGAAAGTAGGCCTCTCCCCATTCATCCCCCATCCCACCATCCTATTTCTCTTCTAGAACCAGGCAATGCTGCTTAATTTCTTGTTCCTTGACCAGTTCACTTCTTATTGACTTTGTCCCTGAGAAGACTCAAAGGTACCGACAGTATCTATTTTGCTCACCACCTGTCATCTGAGCCTGGCTCAGTAAATATTTGTTGAATGACTGAATGAAAGAAAACAGTTATCTTAGTGCCTGGCATCTTGTGTGCTCTCAGTAAATACTTTTTTTTTTGTTTCTTTTGTTGTTTTTGAGACAAAGTCTTGCTCTGTCCCCCAGACTGGAGTGCAGTGATGCAATCTCAGCTCACTGCAACCTCCGTCTTCCGGGTTCAAGCGATTCTCCTGCCTCAGCCTCCTGAGTAGCTGGGATTGATTACAGGTGCCTGCCACCACGCCTGACTAATTTTTTGTATTTTTAGTAGAGACGGGGTTTCACCATGTTGGCCAGATTGGTCTCGAACTCCTGACCTCAGGTGATCCACCTGCCTCTCGGCCTCCCAAAGTGCTGGGATTACAGGCATGAGCCACTGCGCCCAGCCAAATTTTTGTATTTTTAGTAGAGATGGGGTTTCACCATGTTGGCCAGGCTGGTCTTGAACTCCTGACCTCAAGTGATCCACCCACCTCGGCTTCCCAAAGTGGCAGGATTACAGGCACAAGCCACCGTGCCCTGCCACCGTAATACTTTTTGTGTGATGCAGGGACTGAGACTAGGGAATAATACTTTTTGAGTGAGTACATGAAGAATAGTTATCATGGTGCCCAACACATAGTAGGTGCTCAGTAAATGCTTGTTGCATGAATGAATGAATGAAAAAGTTATCAGAGTGCCTGGCACACAGTAGACACTTAATAAATACTTGTTGAGTGAGTGAATAAAAGAGTTATGGTGCCCAACATGTAGTAGGTGCTCAATAAATACTTGCTGAATGGATGAATGAATGAATAAATGAAAAAGTTATTACAGTGCCTGGTGCACAGTAAGCACTTAAAAAGTACTTTTTGAGTGAGTAGATGAAAAATAGTTATCACAGTGCCCAGTACACAGTAGGCACTCAATAAATACTTGTTGAGTGAGTGAATGAATGAAAAACAATTATGGTGCTCGATACATAGTAGGTGTTCAATAAATACTTGAATAAATGAATGAAAGAACTATCACAGTGTTTGGCACATAGTAGGCACTCAATAACTATTTTTATTTTTTATTTATTTATTTTTTTGAGACGGAGTCTCGCTCTGTCGCCAAGGCTGGAGTGCAGTGGTGCAATCTCGGCTCACTGCAAGCTCCGCCTCCCAGGTTCACGCCATTCTCCTGCCTCAGCCTCCTGAGTAGCTGGGACTACAGGCGCCAGCCACCACGCCCGGCTAATTTTTTTTTGTATTTTTAGTAGAGACGGGGTCTCACCGTGGTCTTGATCTCCTGACCTCCTGATCCGCCCGCCTCGGCCTCCCAAAGTGCTGGGATTACAAGCGTGAGCCACCACGCCCGGCCAACTATTTTTATCTATTTATTTATTTTTTACTGAGACAGAGTCTTGCTCTTGTCGCCCAGGCTGGAGTGCAATGGTGCGATCTCAGATCACTGCAACCTCTACCTCCTGGGTTCAAGCGATTCTCCTGCCTCAGCCTGCCTAGTAGCTGGGATTACAGTCACCCGCACCACGCCCTGCTAATTTTGTACTTTTAGTAGAGATGGGGTTTCACCATGTTGGCCAGGCTGGCCTGGAACTCCTGACTTTAGGTGATCCACCCATCTCGGCCTCCCAAAGTGCTGGGATTACAGGCATGAGCCACTGTGCCAGTCCCATAACTATTTTTTGAATTAGTAAATGAAAAATTATTATCACAGTGCCAGGACACAGCAGGCACTCAGTAAATACTTGTTAAGGGAGTGAGTGAATCAAAATTGCACTCAATAAATACTTGTTGAGTGAGTGAGTGAATGAAAATCAGTTACTGTGATGCCTGAAACATAGTAGGTGCTCAATAAATACTTGTATGAGTGAATAAAAAAGTTATTACAGTGCCTAGCACACAGCAGACACTCAATACTTGTAAAAATGAATGAATGAGGCTGGGTGTGGTGGCTCCCACTTGTAATCCTAGCACGTTGGGAGACCGAGGCAGGTGGATCACCTGAGGTCAGGAATTTGAGACTAGCCTGGCCAACATGGGGAATCTCATCTCTACTAAAAATACAAAAATTAGCCGGGCATGGTGGTGTGCACCTGTAATCCCAGCTACTTGGGAGGCTGAGGCAGGAGAATCACTTGAACCCAGGAGGTGGAGGTTGCAGTGAGCCAAGATCGTGCCACTGCACTCCAGCCTGGGTGACAGAGTGAGACTCCGTCTCAAAGCAAAAAAAAAAAAAAGAACGAATGAAAAATTCATTGCATAAATACTTGTTGAATGAATGAATGAACTCCCAGCAGATCCCTGCCCAATTTTAAGGCAAGTTCCAGATTTTACACCAGGGTCTTGGGTGCCCTCCCAGGGCCTCAGTTCCTTTTTTTTTTGAGATGGAGTTTCACTCTTGCTGCCCAGGCTGGAGTGCAGTGGTGAGATCTTGGCTCACTGCAACCTCCGCCTCCCGGGCTCAAGTGATTCCCCTGCCTCAGCCTCCTGAGTAGCTGGGATTACAGGTGCATGCTACCACACCTAGATATATTTGTATTTTTAGTAGAGATGGGGTTTCACCATGTTGGCCAAGCTGGTCTCGAACTCCTGACCTCAGGTGTTCCACCCTCCTCAGCCTCCCAAAGTGTTGGGATTACAGGCATGAACCACCGTGCCCAACCTTAGTTTCCCCTTCTTGTAACATGGGCACAGTATATGCCCACAGCCGGCCCAGCCCGCCTGCCACCTGCTGTCACTCCCCATCCATCCTGCTCTGCAGATTTTAACAACGACAACTACATCTGTGCTTGGGATCTGGAGCAGACGGTGACCAAACTGACTCGGGGGGAGCTGAGCGCCGAGGAGGTGAGCCTGGTATGTGAGAAGGTGCTGGATGAGGCTGATGGAGACCATGATGGGCGGCTGTCCCTGGAAGACTTCCAGAACATGATCCTCCGGGCACCAGACTTCCTCAGGTGATGCTCTCCACCACCGCCCACAGTCCATTTGCACATCTGAAGGGGCTTTTACGGAGACAGTTCACAGACTCTGTTTCTGAAAATTCCTGTTCATTCTCTCGTGACCCTGGGGAACTTTCTCAATTTCCCTAGTCTCAGTCCCTGCATCTGTAAAATGGGGATAATTAGGGACCCCCTGGGCACCTCTTGCGAGTGGATACACCTCTTTCAGCAAGCAGAATGTGGCTAGACTTCAGCCCTTATTGCCTGAACAGTTTGCAGTGAACAGACTGTGCAACTGTACTTGGCAGCCTTTGGGGAAAATCAGCCCCCACTGCAGGGCAAAATATGGCCAATAGGCCAATCTGACCCAAAGCCTGGTTTTGTACCTGCTGTGAGCTGAGAATGGCTTTTATATTTTCAAAAGATCGAAAAACAATCAAAGAATAATAATATTCCAACCAGGTGAGGTGGTTCATGCCTTTAATCCCAGCACTTTGGGAGGCTAAGTGGGGAGGATCTCTTGAGCCCAGGAGCTTGAGACCAACCTGGGGAACATAAGGAGAGTCCATATCTACAAATAAATAAATAAATAAGTAGCCAGGTATGGTGGTGCACGCCTGTAGTCCCAGCTACTTGGGAGGCTGAGGCGGGAGGATTGCTTGAGCCCAGGAGGTCAAGGCCGCAGTGAGCTCAGATTGTGCCATGCACTCCAGCCTGGGTCACAGAGTGAGCTTCTGTCTCAAAAATAAATAAATACATTAAAAAATTTTTTTAATTAAAAAAAAGAAGATTATTCCCTGACACGCGACAGTGATATGAAATTCACATTTCTGTGTCCAGCAGTAAAGTTTTATTGGCACACAGCCACACCCTTTTGTGTACATTTTGTCTATGGCTGCTTGTGTGCTTCAACAGCAGAGTTGCGTCATGGTATAAAGTTGAAAACATCAACTATTTGGTCATTTACAGAAAAAGGTTTGCTGAACCCCGAATTAATATATGGAGAAAATTCAGCACAGCTCCTGGCACACAATAGGGTTTAATAAGTTGCTGTTGCTATTATTATTTTATAATTTTTAAATTTCACTTTATTTTTTATTTTTTGAATTGACAAATAATGATTGTACATATTCATGGGGTACACAGTGATGTTTCTTTTTGTTTGTTTGTTTTGAGACGGAGTCTTGCTCTGTTGCCCAGGCTGGAGTGCAGTGGTGCAATCTCAGCTCACTGCAACCTCCGCCTCCTGGGTTCAAGTGATTCTCCTGCCTCAGCTGGGATTACAGGCACGTGCCACCACGCCCAGCTAATTTTTGTATTTTTAGTAGAGACAGGGTTTTGTCATGTTGGCCAGGCTGGTCTTGAACTCCTGACCTCCAGTGATCCACCTGCTCTGGCCTCCCAGACTGCTGGGAGTACAAGCGTGAGCCACCACGCCCAGCCCGTTTGTTTGTTTTGAGACAGGGTCTCACTCAGTGACCCAGACTGCAGTGCATGGTGCAATCGGCTCACTGCAGCCTCCAACTCTTAGGCTCAAGAGATCCTCCCACGTCAGCTTCCCAAGTAGCTGGGACTACAGGGCCGAGTGCAGTGGCTCACACCTGTAATCCCAGCATTTTAAGAAGCTGAGGCAGTAGTCTCTACTAAAAATACAAAAATTAGCCTGGGCATGGTGGGGCACACCCCTAGTCCCAGCTACTCGGGAGGCTGAGGCAGGAGAATAACTTGAACCCGAACCCGGGAGGTGGAGGTCACAGTGAGCCACAATTGCGCCACTGTACTCCAGCTTGAGCGAGACTCTGTCTCAAATAAATAAATAAATAAATAAATAAATAAATAAATAAATAAATAAAATAAACCAGGTCGCTGGGACTACAGGTACGTGCCACTGTGTCTGGCTAATTTTGTTTATTTTATTTTATTAATTAATTTATGTGTTTTATTTGTTCGAGATAGAGTCTCGCTCTGTCACCCAGGATGGAGTGCAGTGGCACAATCTCGGCTCACAGCAACCTCCACCTCCCAGGTTCAAGCACTTCTCCCTACCTCAGCCTCCCAAGTATCTGGAATTACAGGCGCCCGCCACCAAGCCCGGTTAATTTTTGTATTTTTTAGTAGAGATGAGGTTTCACCATGTTGGCCAGGCTGGTCTTAAACTCCTGACCTCAGGTGATCTGTCCACTTTGGCCTCCCAAAGTGTTGGGATTACAGGCGTGAGCCATCATGCCCGGCCTGTTTTTGTTTTTATCTATAAGCCGAGACAGTGCTGAAAATGTTGAGACAGGGTCTCACTCTGTTGCCCAGGCTGGAGTGCCGTGGCACAATCATAGCTCACTGCAGCCTCTACCTCTTGGGCTCAAGAGCAATTCTCCCACCTCAGCCTCCTGAGTAGCTGGGAGTACAGGCACACACCACCACGCCTAGCTAATTAAAAACTTTTTTTTTTTTTTTTGTAGAGACAAGGTCTTGCTTTGTTGCCCAGGCTGTTCTCAAACTCCTGGCCTCAACTGATCCTCCTGCTTTGGCCTCTCAAAGTCCTGAGATTACAGGGGTGAGTCACCGCATCAGGCCACATAATGGTTTCAATACATATAATGTATGATGAACAGATCAGGGTCATTAGCATATCCATCATCTCAAACACGTATCATTTATTTGTGTTGAGAACATTCAGTATCCTCCTTCTAGCTATTTGAAACTTTATATCATATGGCAGGGTGTGGTGGCTCATGCCTGTAATCCTAGCACTTTGGGAGGCTAAGGTGGGTGGATTGCTTGAGCACAGGAGGTCAAGACCAGCCTGGACAACATGGTGAAACCCCATCTCTACAAACAAACAAACAACAACAACAACAAAAATTAGCTGTGAATGGTGGTGCGTGCCTGTGGTCCCAACTACTCGGGAGGCTGAGACGGGAGGACCACCTGATCCCAAGGAGGTCGAGGCTGCAGTGAGCTGTGATTGAGGCACTGCACTCCAGGCTGGGTGACAGAGTGAGATCCTGTCTCAAAAAATAAAAAAAGGCCGGGCATGGTGACTCATGTAATTCCAGCACTTTGGGAGGCCAAAGTGGGCGGATCACCTGAGGTCAGGAGTTCGAGGCCAGCCTGGCCAACATGGTGAAACCCCGTCTCTACTAAAAATACAAAAATTAGCCAGGCGTGGTGGCGGGCGCCTATAATCCCAGCTACTTGGGAGGCTGAGGCTGAAGAATCACTTGAACCCTGGTAGGTGGAGGTTGCGGTGAGCCGAGATCACACCACTGTACTCCAGCCTGGGCAACACAACAAGACTCTGTCTCCCCCACTTCCCCCCCAAAAAAGACTGGGCACAGTGGCTCACACCTGTAATCTCAACGCTTTGGGAGGCCGAGGTGGGCAGATCACTTGAGATCAGGAGTTCAAGACCAGCCTGGCCAACATGGTGAAACCCCGTTTCTACTGAAAATAGAAAAATTAACTGGGCATGGTGGCGTGCACCTGTAATCCTAGCTACTCGGGAGGCGGAGGCATGAGAATCACTTGAACCCAGGAGGCAGAGGTTGCAGTGAGCCGTGATCACACCACTGCACTCCAGCCTGGGTGACAGAGCGAGACCCCGTCTCAAAAAAAAAAAAAAAAAAAAAAAGAATTAAAAAATTAAAGATTAAAGGCATGTGCTCTCAACCCCTGTGGGGGTCCCCCCGCCTAGGGTTGTTTGAGGGGTCCACGTGGCATCCTTCCTGCCTGTCCCAGGGACTTGCCATGAGCATGTTGAGGGGGAGGAGGAAAAGGGGTTGTCCACTCCTTGAAGTCCTTGACTCATTTTCTCTCTGCACACAGCACCTTCCACATCCGAATCTGATGGCACCACAGAGGAGCCGGGCTATAGGAGGGCGGGGTGACCCCTCACCCGCTGTGGACTCTGGTTTCTGAGAATAAACACAAGTCACTGAGTCACACCTGTTTGGAGGACACATTTTTCCACCTTAAAACTGGAAGATGGGAGGGAGGCGGCGTAGAATCTTATCTTTGACTTTGCTGTGTGACCCTGAGTGTGGCCACACCCTCTCTGGGCCACGATCTCTCTGTTTGTACAAGGAAGGGGTGACTCCTAGATCATCTTCACTGTGAAGGCTGGAAATGCCTTGTTGTGGGTGTCTGTGGCGGAGATGAGGTGGTGGGGAGATCGGGCCCATGCTGTCCTACCCCAGGCTTCCCACCCTGAAGGCCAAACCTCGCCCTTGGCTACTCAAGTTTCTTTTTATCCCTCAAACCCTGAGTCATCAAAGGGACTGAAACTTTTACTCCCGGGCTGATTCATTAGAGCTGCCAAGAGGAGACCACTGATTGGGAGGGGTGGGAATGTCATTCACTGAGGTGGCTGCTGCACTTTACAGTTTATGATGCATCTGCCCCCTAAACGTGACATTGACCCCCTATGACATCCCTGCAGAGTTGGCCGAGGATAATGCCCTCATTTGGAGGGAGCAGAGTGACTTGCCTAAGGCCACCCCACAAGTCATTTGCAGGGGCGAGCTTGAACCCAGATGCACCTCATACCAGATCCCAGATGTCTGAACCTTGTACATTTGGGGAACCCCACACCGCCTCCACCTGGGGTTGCCCCAGGGCCCCCATCTATGCTCAAGTCAGTCCAAGGAGTAGTCACTCCTGCAACCAATACCAGCCCCTAGGGACCTTCCCAGACACCCCCATTGTACAGTATGTCATGTCTAGAGAGCTCACTCCCATCTTAACCCGCTAGTAAATTAAGCAGCTACTGGGCTGGGCACGGTGGCTCAAGCCTGTAACCCCAGCATTTGGGAGGCTGAGGCGGGCAGATTGTCTGAGCCCAGGAATTTGAGGCCAGCCTTGGCAACGTGGCGAAACCCTGTCTCTACCAAAAATACAAAAAGTAACTGGATGTGGTGGTGCACGCCTGTAGTCCCAGCTACTCAGGAGGCTGAGACAGGAGAATTGACTGAACCAGGAGGCAGAGGTTGCAGTGAACCCAGATTGAACCACTGCACTCCAGCCTGGGCGACAGACCAAAACTCCTCCATCTCAAAAAAAAAAAAAAAGAAAAAAAAGAAAAACACCTACTGTGCACCAAAGTCCCAGGTTTTACATGCATTCTGCTGGTTCATCCTGAAGAGGGACTGCTCTTCTCATTTTCCAGGTAAGAAAGTAGGCCCAGAGATGTCTAGACTTGCCAAGGGTCACACAGCCCTACAACCTAGGATTCCCTCCAGAGCCCTCCACCATCATGGCCCTGTCATGCCTCCTCCATCCCCAGCCTTTTTTTTTTTTTTTTTTTTTTTTTTTTGAGATGGAGTCTTGCTCTGTCACCCAGGCTGGAGTCTTGCTCTGTCACCCAGGCTGGAGTGCAGTGGCTTGGTCTTGGCTCACTGCAACCTCTGCCTCTCAGGTTCAAGCGATTCTCCTGCCTCAGCCTCCTGAGTAGCTGGGATTACAGGTGCGAGCCACCATGCCTGGCTAATTTTTGTAGTTTTTAGTAGAGATGGGGTTTCACCATGTTGGCCAGGCTGGTTTTGAACTCCTGACCTCAGGTGATCCACCTGCCTTGGCCTCCCAAAATGCTGGGATTAGAGGTGTGAGCCACTGCGTCTGGCCAGCTTTTTTTTTTTTTTTTTTTTTCTTTTTTGAGACAAGGTCTCTCTCTGTTGCTCAGGCTGAAGTGGGGTGATCGTGACTCAATGCAGCCTTGAACTCCTGGGCTCAGATGATCCTCCCGTCTCAGCCTCCCAAATAGCTGGGACTACAGGCGTGTGCCACTACACCTGGCTAATTTTTTGAATTTTTGTAGATAGAGGCCTTGCCATGTTGCCCAGGCTGGTGTTGAAATCCTGGGCTTAAGCAATCCTCCCACCTCAGCCTCCTAAAGTGCTGGGATTACAGGCATGAGCCACCACACATGGCTGCCTCTTCCCTTTTTTTTTTTTGAGACGGATTCTTCGCTCTGTCACCCAGGCTGGAGTGCAGTGGTGTGATCTTGGCTCACTGCAAGCTCCGCCTCCCGGGTTCACGCCATTCTCCTGCCTCAGCCTCCTGAGTAGCTGGGACTACAGGTGCCCGCCACCACACCTGGCTAATTTTTTATATTTTTAGTAGAGATGGGGTTTCACTGTGTTAACCAGGATGGTCTCGATCTCCTGACCTCGTGATCCACCTGCCTCCACTTCCCAAAGTGCTGGGATTACAGGCATGAGCCACCGCGCCCGGCTGCCTCTTCCCTTTTTAAAGGAAAGACGCTCATGTGCTTCTCCTGAAACCAACACTGATGATGTCCAAATGCCTACTGCACACCAGGCCCTCAACACATCTCATCTCCTTCATCTGCATGAAACCCCCAGGAGGAAGGCATGAATAGCCACGGGTGCCACTGGGGACACACTCGGAGTTGAGCCTGGATACAGCTCCGGTTGGTGAGAGACCCTGCAGCGTGCTTTTATTTTTTTATTTCATTTTTATTTATTTATTTTTTGAGATGGAATCTCACTCTGTCATCCAGGCTGGACTGCAGTGATGCGATCTCAGCTCACTGCAACCTCTGCCTCCTGGGTTCAAGTGATTCTCCTGCCTCAGGCTCCCAAGTAGCTGGGATTACAGGCATGTGCCACCACGTCCGGGTAATTTTTGAATTTTTTACGGGGTTTCACCATGTTGGCCAGGCTGGTCTCGAACTCCTGGCCTCAAGCGATCTGCCTGCCTCGGCCCCACAAAGTGCTGGGACTACAGGCATGAGCCACTGCGCCCGGCCTGCAGCGTGCTTTTAGACAACAGGACAAACAGATGATGTGGGAAAAGGGCTCGGATTCACCTGGCTTCAAATCCTGGTGCTGACACGCATAACTCTGTGGCCTTGGTCCTCTCTGAACCTCAGTCTCTTCTTCAAAACATGGAGGATGACCCTCCCTGAGGGCCTTGCTCTGAGGCATAAAATAATGAATAGAGGGTCTGGCACCGGGGCTGATGTACACGTGGCGCCCCAAACCATCAGCGTCACTCTGATGATTATTGCTAAAATAACCAGCTCACCCCATGGGTGAGTGCAGGAACAGACCCCAAAAACATCTTTATTCTATTTCCCGGGTTCCCGAAGACTCCCGGATGCCATGGTGTGGGGCCATGGAAGAAATGTTAGGACATTCAGGAGTGTGGCAGCCCCTGGCAGCAAGAGTCCCAGAGCCAGGGTGGACCTGTTCTCTAGCAGTACCCAGGGGCAAAGGGTGGCGGTTGTTGGTACTCCTCCGGGAGCTGGTCGTTCTCAGGCTCTGCCAAGCCCTGGTGCTCTGGCTTGGACTCCTGGGAGGATAGGGCTCTCACTACCATTTGGTGCCAACTCCTGTCCCCTGGGGTCACCTCAATGCAGCTGGCCGACCTCTCGGCCTTCCTGGTGGGGACCTTTCTGTCTTTTGGTGCCTGGGGCTGTGAGGGGCTTTTGAGAGATGTGGCCACATGGAGATCCGTGTAGCCGCTGTTCCCCGAGGTGGGATCCCCTGAGTGATCTTGGCTGCCTTTTCCGGTCCCAGGGCCTGAGATCACCGTGGATCTCCGGACATCCAAGAGTGATGACAAGTTCACAGTGGCGAGGTGGCTTTTTAGCTGCTGCCGGACCCTCTGGCTTCTCTGGGGAAGCATTTTGAGGCTCCTCCAGAGTTTCTGGCGGGTCTCTCCAAGAGGGGCTTTTGGGGGGCAGGAGGAAGTGGCTTCCTCGGTGCTTATTCCGTCCATCTCTGTTGACGGCTTCCTTTCCTTTGATTGGTGACACAGGACTGGCTTTGGGGAGGCCTGAAAACGAGAGTGGGTGAGGCCTGGGGTAGCTCGCCCACCAGAGCACCATGTCTGTCCCAGAAATTGGAGCCTGGGTTCCACCCAGACACCCTGCGGCTGAGAAATGTCCGCGTGTGAACCCCCAAACCTGATCCCATGCCCCATCTTTCTCGTCTCAGTAAATGGCTTTGCTGTCTCCCCCAGGGGTTGGCAAACTTCTTCTTCTTCTTTTTTTTTTTTTTTTTTTGAGATGGAGTTTCACTCTATCGCCCAGTCTGCAGTGCAGTGGTGCAATCTCGGCTCGCTGCAACCTCCACCTCCTGGGTTCAAGCGATTCTCCTGCCTCAGCCTCCCAAGTAGCTAGAACTAAAAGCACACCACCATGCCTGGCTAATTTTTGTATTTTTAGTAGAGACATGGTTTCACCATGTTGGCCCTGGTGGTCTTGAACTCCTGACCTCAGGTGATCCACCCATCTCGGCCTCCCAGAGTGCTGGGATTACAGGCATGAGCCACTGCACCCAGCCTGGCAAAGTTCTTTTACAAAGACTCAGCGAGTAAATATTTCAACTTTGCAGGCTGTACCATCTGTCTCAATCACTTAGCTCTGCTGTTGTAGGGGATGCCAGAGGTCACATGTCAACCAATGAACGTGCCTGGGTTCTAATATAGCTTTATTTATAAACATGGAAATGTGAATTTTACCTGATTTTCACAGGTAACAAAATACTATCTTTACAAAAATGTGGGGCCAGGTGTGATAGCTCACGCCTGTAATCCCAGTGCTTTGGGAGGCTGAGGCAGGAGGATTGTTTGAGGCCAGGAGTTTGAGACCAGCCTGGGCAATGTAGTGAGAGCCCATCTCTACAGATTTTTTTTTTTTGAGAGGGTCTTGCTTTGTCACCCAGGCTGGAGTGCAGTGGTGCCATCATGGCTCACTGCAGCCTCGAACTCCCGGGCTCAAGCAATCCTCTCACCTCAGGCCCCAGAGTAGCTGACTACAGGCATGCGCCACTATGCCTGGCTAATTTTTTAATTTTTTGTGGAGACAGGGTCTTGCTGTGTTGCCCAGGCTGGTCTCAAAGTCCTGGCCTCAAGCAATCCTCTCGCCTCAGCCTCCCAAAGCACTGGGAATACAGGTGTGAGCCACTACGCAGACCAAATATCCATGTTTCTTTCCACGCCTGGGCTCTCATTTTTGTCCCTCCCACCTTGACACTGTCCCCCAGCCCCACCTCACTTCCTCCTTCTTTCCATCTCCACCAGTGCCCAGGAAAGCCCCTTCTGCAGCCAGTAGCCACAGGAAACATTTAAAACCACCAGTCCTGGCCAGGTGTGGTAGCTCACGCCTATAATCCCAGCACTTTGGGAGGCCGAGGTGAGCAGATCATGAGGTCAGGGGTTTGAGACCAGTCTGGCCAACATGGTGAAACCCCGTCTCTACTAAAAATGCAAAAATTAGCACGCACCTGTAGTCCCAGCTACTCAGAAGCCTGAGGCAGGAGAATCGCTTGAACCTGGGAGGCAGAGGTTGCAGCGAGCCTAGACTGTGCCATTGCACTCCAGCTTGGTCGACAAAGCAAGACTCCGTCTCAAAAAAAAAAAAAAAAAAAAAAGTCCTCCCATGCATACACTCTCCTATGGCTCCTCCCTGGTGCAATTGGACTAGAATCCCAGCTCCTCACCTTGGACCCAAGGCCCTGCACTATTGGCCCCTGCTGACCCTGGGGCTTCAGCTTCTGACAATCTCTCTCTCACTAACCCCACTCCATCTATATGCTGGCTTTTTTTGTTCTGTTTTCCAAACACACCAAGCCCCAGGACTTTTGCAAGTGCCATTCCCTCTGCCTGGAATGTCCTCCCTGTGTCTGTGTGTATGACTGGCTCCTCCTTACCTTGCAGATCTCAGCTATATGCCACCTCCTCTAGGAAGCCTTCCCTGACTGCCTTCCCCCACTTGCACCCCCCCCCTCACTGATGTCCATCACACCAGCCTGTTTCATTTGCACCACTGTCATAACTTCCCCTGCTGGGCAAGGGGCTTGGAAAGCACTTAGACTTCAACCTAGGGGTGCCTAAAGGTCTCCCAAACCCCAAGATGCATTCATTCATCTACTCCAGAGATTCATTAGTTAAGCACCTTCAATATGGCAGGTCCTCTCAGAGGGGTGGGAGAAGCAAAGGCAAACAAGCCAGATGGAGTCTCCAGTCTCTCAGAGCTCACAGTCTGATTGGGAAGGCAGCCAGGGAGCATGTAAACCCATAAGTAAATAGGATTTGGGGGAACATTTTTGGGAAGTCCGCTGCAGTGAATAAACAGGGTAATGTGAAGGAGAATCCAGAAGGTGTTGCTTTAGGTCTGGGGCCTGGGGAAGGAGGCACTTGAAGGAGAAATGAATGAAGACATGGGAAATCTAGGGGCAGGGCACACAGTTTGTGCAAAGGACCTGAGGTGGGGCCGGCACACGCAGAGACCCCAAGGCTAGCTTGGAGTGTCTGAACAACAGACGGTATGGCAGCAGGGCTGGTGCTGGGTAGGTGATAGGCAGAAAGAGGAACTGAGATTGTAGTTTGAAATTTAATCTCGGTGTTGGGAAAGCACTGGAAAGGTTTAAAGCACCAAGCTGTAGGATCGCATTCTCATTCTAGAAGGAGCCTCCTCTGACAGCTGTTGATCACCTCTGCTCCTGCCCCTCAGCCAGGTGGGCGGTGCCAGCCTCCTGTCATATACATACCTCCTCAGGGGCAGACACCGGGCAGGCAGCTTCCTCGGCCACTGCGTTGGAGTAGAGGAAGAGATCCTCATAATCCACATTTGCGGGATCCTTCTGCAGGGCGGAAGGGGACTGTAACTCAGCACTAGGGAGGGGGAGAGGTCCTGCGCCGACCCTGGAAGGCAGGTCTCAGGGACCATCCCTTGAATAGCAGTTTCTTAGTACCTAGGTCACGCCCACTAAGCGTTATAAGAAAATATGCCCCACCCACAGCCATTTCTTAGGGGTCCTGACACACCCACTGAACCTTCTAAAGAAAGATGCCCTGCCCATAGCAGTTTCTTGGGAGCTAGGCCACACCCACTGAGCTTTCTAAGGAAAGATGCCCCGCCCACAACAGTTTCTTGGGAGCTAGGCCAGGCCCACTGAGCCCTATAAGGAAAGATGCCCCGCCCATAGCAGTTTCTTGGGAGCCAGGCCACACCTACTGAGCCTTCTAAGGAAAGATGCCCCACCTACCACAGTTTCTTGAGAGCTAGGCCAGGCCCACTGAGCCCTATAAGTAAAGATGCCCCACCCACAGCAGTTTCTTAGGGGCTAGGCAACACCCACTGAGCCTTCTAAGGAAAGATGCCCCACCCACAGCAGTTTATTGGGAGCTAGGCCACACCCACTGAGCCTTCTAAGGAGAGATACCGCCTCCTCAGCAGTTTCTTAGGGGCTAGGCCACGCCCACTAGGTCTTCTAAGGAAACATGCCCAGCTCACAGCAGTTTATTGGGAGCCAGGCCACACCCACTGAGCCTTCTAAGGAAAGATGCCATTCCTTCAGATGAGCCAAGATTATACTTAGCACATGAACCCTTATAAAAAATCAGCCTGTTGACATGGGCCTGGAGGGCGGAGCCATGGGGAAGCAGGAACCACAAGGGAGACGGCTGGGGGGGGCAGAGGGACTACGAGGGGTGGGGCCAGAGGGGCCAAAGACCCTGAGAGTGACAGAATCAAGAGTAGCTGATGGGGGCATGGGAAACAAAGGGGTCTGGGGGGCTTGGCCCCAAGGAAATGGCTGTGAACCTTGTGGGCCCCTGCCCTCACCTGCCTGCAGGGCTGTGTCAGCAGCTCCCTGCGCGGCTCAATTGGCTTCTGCTGGTGGAAGGTGACCAAGGCATCCAGCGAGGTGTGGGCCACCTTCTCCCCGGGGATCATGAAAGTCCCATCATCCAAGAGCTTCACCATGAAATGGCAGCAGCTGCTTTGGGCTCTGTGGAGACACTGTGGGGGCTGGGACATCCTACTTCCCCTCATCCCTGCCCCAAGTCCCCAGCCCTTGGGCTGGCAGCATCACTGCTACAGCCAGACTACCCCAGGTTCACATGCAGGCTTATTCACTCACTAGCCATGGGACACCCAGCAGGTTACTAACCTCGCTGTGCCTCAGTTTCCCCCATTTATAA
Source organism: Symphalangus syndactylus (assembly GCF_028878055.3). NCBI lineage: Eukaryota > Metazoa > Chordata > Mammalia > Primates > Hylobatidae > Symphalangus > Symphalangus syndactylus. The sequence goes on along the minus strand of NC_072435.2, from coordinate 42,272,258 downwards.
CACAGGAGTACAAAGGCTGACCTCAGATGAAACATGCCACTACAGATAAAAGCTTCACTCATTGCCTGGCTAGCAGCTCCCGTTCTCAGATCCACAGCCTCAGTTACTGCTGCTTTCTGAGAAGCTATGACATGAAGCACCCCTTGCCCCCTCCAAGGAAACCCGAGAGCCCACCTGCCCCTGCCCTGGCCCCCGGCCCAGGCCTTACTTGTAGGAGAGTGTGTAGCCCACATGGCTGTGACTGACCCTGATGAGAAAGGATCCCAGTGGCTGTGACTCCAGCAAGTTCTCAGCATCCCTGGAAGGGCACACATAGAAAGGAAATGACACAGTCCGGTCGCCCCACATACCAGTTAGACTCCTGGGGCCATTGGCCCATTCATGGAGAAGGCTGGTAGTTTTCATATTTCTTTTTTCCTTTTTTTTTTCTGAGACAGAGTCTCGCTATGTCCCCCAGGCTGGAGTGCAGTGGCGCAATCTCAGCTCACTGCAAGCTCCACCTCCTGGATTCACGCCATTCTCCTGCCTCAGCCTCCCAAGTAGCTGGGACTACAGGCGCCCGCCACCACGCCCGGCTAATTTTTTGTATATTTTAGTAGAGACGGGGTTTCACCATGTTAGCCAGGATGGTCTCGATCTCCTGACCTCGTGATCTGCCCGCCTCGGCCTCCCAAAGTGCTGGGATTATAGGTGTGAGCCACTGTGCCCGGCCTCTTTTTTCCTTTTTTTTTTTTTTTTTTTTTTGAGATAGAGTCTTGCTGTGTCACCCAGGCTGGAGTGCAATGGCGTGATCTCGGCTTACTGCAGCCTCAACCTCCCGGGTTCGGGTGATTCTCTTGCCTCAGCCTCCCAAGTAGCTGGGATTACAGGCACCCGCCACCATGCCCAGCTATTTTTTTTTTTTAGTAGAGACAGGGTTTCACCATGTTGGCCAGGCTGGTCTCAAACCCCTGTCCTCAAGTGATCTGCCTGCCTCAGCCTCCCAAAGTGCTGGGATTACAGGCGTGAGCCACCGTGCCCGGCCTGTTTTCTAAATGAACAAACATCTCAAACCCATCTTTTTTTTTTTTTTTTTTTTTTCAGTTGTTGCAGACCTTGGGCTATTCAGGGATTAGGGATGTTCCCCCCGAGGAGCTAGGAGGCGTCTGATGGCATTGATCTCAGGCCAGACCTCCTTCCATCTCCCACAGCCACTTCCCAATGCCTGGAATCCCCCGATTAAGGCACCTTTGGGTGGATCAAAGTGTCACAAGTAACAAAGAAGGAGCTGTATACTCAGATGCATTCGAGTTCATAACCCAGCTCTACTGTCCATCAGCTGTGTGACCTCAGGCAATCGTCTCTCCCTTTCTGACCTTCAGCTTCCTCAAGGGGAGAGTAAACTCCACTTCCAAGGCTGCTGTGAGAACAGAAAGAACTTGCAACATGAGCATGACAGCTGCTACCTGCTAAGTGCTCCCAAAGTGTTTGTTGTTATTATTACTATTATTCTCTCTTTTTTTTTTTTTTTTTTTTTTGCGACGGAGTTTTGCTCTTGTTGTCCAGGCTGGAGTGCAATGATGCAATCTTGGCTCACTGCAACCTCTGCCTCCCAGGTTCAAGCTATTCTCCTGCCTCAGCCTCCCAAGTAACTGGGCTTACAGGTACCTGCAACCACGCCCAGCTAATTTTTTGTATTTTTAGTAGAGACGGAGTTTCACCTGTTTGTCAGGCTGGTCTCGAACTCCTGACCTCTGGTGATCCACCCGCCTCGGCCTCCCAAAGTACTGGGATTACAGCAAAAACCAGTCTGTTTTCTATATTACTACCATTATTATCTGGAGTTCACAGAGAGGAAGGCGGCTTTCCGTGGGACAAGGTGGGGAGACTTTGGTCCTGTACTCTTCAATGCAGAGGCCACTGGCCTTTTGTACTGATTTCCAAAACAGCACAAAAAAGGAACATATGCTGTTTCATGAATCGTTTTTTGTTTTTGAGACAGGGTCTTGCTCTATCACTCAGGCTGGAGTGCAGAGGTGCAATCATAACTCACTGAAACCTTGAATTCCTGGGCTCAAGAGATCCTCCCACCTCAGCCTCCTGAGTAGCCAGAACCACAGGCATGTTCCACACGCCTGGCTAATTTAAAAAATAATTTTTTTTTTTTTGAGTTGGAGTCTTGCTCTGTCACCCAGGCTGGAGTGCAGTGGCACAATCTCAGCTTACTGCAGCCTCTGCCTCCAGGGTTCCAGCAAGTCTCCTGCCTCAGCCACCCGAGTAGCTGGGATTACAGGCACGTGTCACCATGCCCGGTTAATTTTTTTTTTTTTTTTTTTTTGAGACGGAGTTTCACTCTTGTTGCTCAGGCTGGAGTGCAGTGGCACGATCTCAGCTCACTGCAACCTCCGCCTCCCGGGTTCAAGTGATTCTCCTGCCTCAGCCTCTCGAATAGCTGGGATTACAGGCATGCACCACCACGCCTGGCTAATTTTGTATTTTTAGTAGACACAAGGTTTCACCATGTTGTCCAGGCTGGTCTCGAACTCCTGACCTCAGGTGGTCTGCCCGCCTCGGCCTCCCAAAGTGCTGGGATTACAAGCATGAGCCACCGCACCCAGCCTAAAATTCCTTTTAGAGATGGAGTCTCACTATGTTGTCCAGTCCAGCCTTGAACTCCTGGGCTCAAGCGATCCTCCTGCCTCAGCCTTCCAAGTAGCTGGGATTAAAGGTAAGTGCCAGTGCATCCAGCTGCTTCTTTTAATATAACTACTAAAATTTTTTTACATTGCAATGTGCAACTCATGTTATATTTCTGTTGTTCAGCAAGGCCCCAGAGCTCAGAAACCATGACCAACACTACTTCCTCTCTGTGGCCTTCACAGAATTTTCTCAATTTCCTGCATGCAGAGAGTGGCCATAAATATTTTTTCCTCCATTTAGTTAAAGCCGGGCCCACATCCTCAGAGCTCACAGTCTGAGGTAGAAAGGGCACACTGGGGCCAGGCATAGTGGCTCATGCCTGTAATCCCAGCACTTTGGGAGGCCGAGGCGGGCAGATCACTTGAGGTCAGGAGTTTGAGACTAGCCTGGCCAACATGGTGAAACCTCGTCTCTACTAAAAATACAAGTATTAGCCGGGCGTGGTGGTGCATGCCTGTAGTCCCAGCTACTCATGAGGCAGGAGGATTGCTTGAACCCAGGAGGTAGAGGCTGCAGTGAGCCGAGATTGCGCCACTACACACCAGCCTGGGCAACAGGAGCAGAACTCTGTCTCAAAAAAAAAAAAAATAGAAAAAGAAAAAAAAAGAAAGGGCACATTGGTTGTATCCTGATGGGTTGAGAGCAGGTGCTTGGGGTACTGTGTTCAGAAAGATTCTGGCTGGGTGCGGTGGCTCACGCCTGTAATCCCAGCATTTTGGGAGGCCGAGGTGGGTGGATCACTTGAGGCCAGGAGTTTGAGACCAGCCTGGCCAACATGGTGAAACCCTATCTCTACTATAAACACAAAAATTAGCTGGGCTTGGTGGCATGTGCCTGTAATCCCAGCTACTCAGGAGGTTGAGGCAGAAGAATCACTTGAATCAGGGAGGCAGAGGTTGCAGTGAGCCAAGATTGCACCACTGCACTCCAGCCTGGGTGACAGAGTGAGACCCTGTCTCAAAAAGAAAGAAAGAGAGAAAGATTCTGAGGCTGCATCCTGCCATCGTTGATTGGTAATGCTTGGCCTGGGCGAGGTGTGGGGTGCTGCCAGGTCCCTGGCAGTGCTGGCCTGTTGGCCACTTGTATAGAGAAAGCTGAGGCCCACAGAGAGCAAGTAACTTGCCCCAGGTCACACAGTGAGCCCACAGAGGTGGCAGGATTCAAGCCTGGGAGCCTGGAGCTCATTTTAGCCTCTTGCCACACTGAGCTGAGCCAAGTCCAGAATTCTGCAGTTAAAAGCTGCCCAGGGTAGGGACAGACAAGGAAAGAATGGGGAGGGCAGGGTGGAGGGTGTGGTTGTGTCCTCACTCTCTTGAGATTGCACCATGGAACCACTCGGGGACCCCGTCTTGGGCCAGCTGGCCCACCTGGGTGTGCACAAACCAGTCCAGCCGTGGGGGTAGCGGTAGGGGCGGCTTCCTGGCCTCTGTCATAGCTTCCTGGGGTGGAGGGAAGGTCACCTGGGTAGAGATGGGAGGGAGGACAAGAATCAAGCTTGATGCACCTCTTATCTTTGCTCTGTTCTTGAAGCTTATGGTGCCTCCTCCTTTGAGAAGTCCTCCAGGGTGGACAGAGCAATGGACTTAAAACTGGCTTGTGGCTGGGTGTGATGGCTCACACGTGTAATACCAGCACTTTGGGAGGCCAAGGTGGGAGGATTGCTTGAGCCCAGGAGTTCCAGACCAGCCTGGGCAACATAGCGAGACTCCTATCTCTACAAAAAAATTAAAAAATTCGGCCAGGTGTGGTGGCTCACGCCTGTAATCTCAGCACTTTGGGAAGCCAAGGTGGGTAGATCACCTGAGGTCAGGAGTTTGAGACCAGCCTGGTCAACCTGGTGAAACCCTGTCTTTACTAAAAATACAAAAATCAGCTGGGTGTGGTGGTGGGCACCTGTAATCCCAGCTACTCCGGAGGCTGAGGCAGGAGAATCGCTTGAACCCGGGGGGCAGAGGTTGCAGGGAGCCAAGATCGCAACACTGCACTCCAGCCTGGGTGACAGAGTGAGACTCCTCAAAAAATAAATAAGTAAATAAATAAATAAAATAAAATTTAAAAATTAGCTGGGTGTGGTGGTGCATGCCTGTAGTCCCAGCTACTCAGGAGGCTGAGGTGGGAGGATCCCTTGAGCTCGGGAGGATGTGGCTGCAGTGAGCTGTGGTTGTGCCATTGCAGTCCAGTCTGGGGAACAGAGCAAGACCATATTTCAAAAACAACAACAACAAAAAAACTGGCTTGTGTGGCCGGGCGTGGTGGCTCATGCCTGTAATCCTAGAACTTTGGGAGGCTGAGGCAGGTGGATTACCTGAGGTCAGGAGTTCAAGACCAGTCTGGGCCACGTGGTGAAACCCTGTCACTACAAAAATACAAAAATGAGCCGGGCACAGCGGCATGTGCCTATAATCGCAGCTTCTTGGGAGGCTGAGGCACGAGAATCACTGTAACCCAGGAGGCGGAGGCTGCAGTGAGCCGAGATTGCACCACTGCACTCCAGCCTGGGCAACAGAGTGAGACTCTGTCTCAAAACAAAACAAAACAAAACAAAAAAACCCACTGGCTTGTGGTTTTTGGGCACCTACTATGTGCCTGATAGTTTTTACACATTCATTCCTTGGCTCATCCCCAAAGTCCTTCAAGGACTTTTCCTTTTATTCTTCTTATGCCATTGTGTTTTTTTCTTTTTTTTTGAGACAGGGTCTCGCTCTGTCACCCAGGCTGGAGTGCAGTGGCCCCATCTTGGCTCACTGCAGCCTCGACCTTCTTCCCTCAAGTGATTCTTCCACCTCAGTCCCCCAAGTAGCTGGGACCACAGGCATGTGCCACCACGTCTGGCTAATTTTTGTATTTTTGTAGAGATGGGGTTTCACCTTGCTGCCCACATTGGTCTCAAACTCCTGGACTCAAGCAATCTGCCTGTGTCAGCCTCCCAAAGTGCTAGGATTACAGGTGTGAGCCATTGTGCCCAGACTTTTATGCCATTATTGCAAGGACTAGAGGTTCCTTTTATAAATAAATGTTTTGAAATTTAATAATAGAGTATTTAGAGCTGGGCATGGTGGTTCACGCCTGTAATCCCAGCACTTTGGGAGGCTGAGGCAGGTGGATCACCTGAGGTCAGGAGTTCGAGACCAGCCTGGCCAACATGGTGAAACCCCGTCTCTAATAAAAATACAAAAATTAGCCAGATGTGGTGGTGGGTGCCTGTAATCCAAGCCACTCAGGAGGCTGAGGCAGGAGAATCGCTAGAACCCAGGAGGCAGAGGTTGCAGTGAGCCAAGATCGTGCCATTGCACTCCAGCCTGGGGGACAGAGTGAGACTCCGTCTCAAAAAAAAAAAAAAAAAAAAGAGTAGAGTATTTAAATATTAAGTAAATACCAATGCCCCTGGAGGAATGAGGAAATGACAAAATGGCAAGTGAACGAAATAAACAGCAGACCCAACAGTGATGGTCAAAAAGGGTTGCCCTGATTTCTTTCTTTCTTTCTTTTTTTTTTTTTTTTTTTTGAGACTGGGTTTCCTCTGTTCCTGAGGCTGGAGTGTGCAATGGTGCAATCACAGCTCATGCTCCTCACTGCAGCCTCAACCTCCCAGGCTCAAGCAATCCTCCCACCTCAACCTCCCGAGTAGTTGGGACTACAGGCATGCATTACCATGCCTGGCTAATTTTGAAAATTTTTTTTGTAGAGACAGGGTCTTGCTCTGTTATCCAGGCTGGCCTCGAACTCCTGGGCTCAAGCAATCCTAACACCTCAGCCTCCCAACATACTGGGACTACAGGCACGAGCCACGGTGCCTGCCTGCCTTGGTTTCATTAAACACCAGAGAAATGTGGCTTCAGACAGTCACTTCTGCCACCAACGTCACCACACGTTGTAGCCACTCATGGCACACTTACAATATGTCAGATGCATCATTAATTCACACACTTTCTTGACAATTTTAAGCAAGCAGTACCACGGGACTTTGTGTACCAATGACAGAGCTGGAGAGAGAAAGCAGCACCGTTTTGCAAAACAGTATTAAGTGAGTGTAAGACAAGCCAAAGGATTGTATCTTGCTAGATAGTTCCTTCAGGACCCCTCTTGCTCACCCTTAATTCTTTTTTTTTTGAGATGGAGTCTCGCTCTATTGCCCAGGCTGGAGTGCAGTGGCGTGATCTCAGCTCACTGCAGCCTCCGCCTCCCAGGTTCAAGTGATTCTCCTGCCTTAGCCTCTTGAATAGCTGGGATTACAGGCATGTGCCACCACGCCTGGCTCATTTTTGTATTTTTAGCAGAGATGGGGTTTCACCATATTGGCCAGGCTGGTCTCCAACTCCCGACCTCAAGTGATCCGCCTGCCTTCGCCTCCCAAAGTGCTGGGATTACAGGCGTGAGCCACTGCGCCCGGCTGCTCACCATAAATTCTGTCCTTAAACTGGAGCTCACTCCCTCCACCCATTGGCCCCATCTAATGTTTCAATATCTCAAAACATCTTTTTACTGGGCTGTTTCTATGAGGAGGCGGGGCCTGTTGACCAATGGCAGTCAATATTGACTTTCTCCAACCAGATGTCAAGCATATCCTCTGGGGTATGGCCTGAAGGAATTCTGGGGCAACCAAAATTAAATAACTGTATTAAGAAATGTTTAATAAAGCAGGGTGACAAAGCAATTAAGAGCCTGGAATTGGAGGCTGGGTGCAGTGGCTCACACCCAGCACTGTAATCCCAGCACTGTTGGAGCCTGAGGCAGGCGGATCACCTGAGGCCAGGAGTTTGAGACCAGCCTGGCCAACATGGTGAAACCCTGTCTCTAATAAAAATACAAACATTATCTGGGCAAGGTGGCTCACGCCTGTAATCCCAGCTACTCAGGAGGCTGAGGCAGAATTGCATGAACCTGGGAGGCAGAGGTTGCAGTGAGCTGAGATTGAGCCACTGCACTCCAGCCTGGGCAACAGAGCAAGACTCCATCTCAAAATAAATAAATAAATAAATAAATAAATAAATAAATACATACATACATACATACATACATACATACATACATACAAAAATTATGATGGCATGTGCCTGTAGTCTCAGCTACTCGGGAGGCTGAGGCAGGAGAATCACCTGAACCCGGGAGGCAGAGTTTGCAGTGAGCCAAGATCGCACCACTGCACTCCAGCCTGAGCAACAGAGCGAAACTCTGTCTCACAAAAAAAAAACAACAACCAAAAAACCCCCATCACCACCAACAACAAAAAAAGAGCCTGGGCCAGGTGCGGTGGCTCACGCCTGTAATCTCAGCACTTTGGGAAGGCTGAGGCAGGCAGATCACGAGGTCAGGAGATCGAGACCATCCTGGCTAACATGGTGAAACCCTGTCTCTACTAAAAATACAAAAAATTAGCTGGGGGTGGTGGCAGGCACCTGTAGTCCCAGCTACTCAAGAGGCTGAGGCAGGAGAATGGCGTGAACCCGGGAGGCAGAGCTTGCAGTGAGCTGAGATCGAGTCATTGCACTCCAGCCTGGGCGACAGAGCAAGACTCCGTCTCACAAAAAAAAAAAAAAAAAAAAAAAAAAAAAGAGCTGGGATTCGACCCAGATGGCCTGGGTTCAAACCCTGGCTCCCCCACTTAGCCACTGTGTGACCTCAGGTAAGTCACTTAATGGCTCTCTGTGCCTGTATTTCTGCCTTTAATTTGGGGATAATGATATTTACCTAGGAAAGTTTAGCTGGCACTGTATATATAGAGAGAGATATATACAATATTCATGAATCCAGTTGTGACCTAGCATGGGGTAATGTTTACAGGCTTATTCTTTTTTTTTTTTACTTAGAAGAACTCCTATTTATCCTTCAAAACCCAGTAAAAATGTCCCCTCCTCCAGGCAGCTTTCCTACGTCTCCCCCCAGACAAAGCCCTGGCACCCCTCTCTGTCCCCAGCGTTCCCCCCCATTCCTCTCTCTGGTCCAGCCATGACTCCATGGAGCTAAAGTGTCTTTATCTTGCTCTGTCTCCACCAGCCTGAGGGCCTCCTAGGGATCAGGGCTTAGGGCTAGGTTCTTGTGATGTTTTTTTCTGCAAGGGTCTTTGCTGATGAAAAGCTATCAAGTGATGAAAGATCTCATGCTCAAATTCAAGCTCCTGACCCTGGCCTGGGAGCCTCCTCTACTTCCCTGCTACCCACATTCTAGACCTAAAGACATCCTTGCTCTCTCTCTCTTGCCTCTGCACACCTTTGCTCATGCTGTTGTCCTACCAAGACCCCCTTTTCCCCAACTCCAGCTCCATTTTCCATTTGTGGTCACCACAAATATCCCCTCCTCCATGAAGCTCTCCCCCATCCCCCCAGAAAATCCCTCCTGCCACCCCGGGCCCCACTAACCCTGTCCCTCCTTGTGGCCTAGCCTAGCCCCCATGTTCTGTCTCCTCGAGGGCTGAGAGGAGGGCTGAGGCTTCTGGGTCACATACCTGGGAGACCCTTGGATGGCCGAGGCCCTCGCTGTAGCTGTGCCAGTGCCTGCAGGAGCCTGGGTTTCGATTCAAGGTCTGCACGTCAATGGGGCGGAGCTGGCTGCCCCGAGGCAGTTCCTGTTTCCTCAAGCAGGTGAGCCCTGGGGGCGGAACAAGGACAGCCCAAGTCACCCTGTCTGCAGTCCAACAAAACATCTGGTGCCACAGGTGCAGAGACAGCTTGCTCCCGCCTTGCCCCCAGCAAGTTGTTATTGAGTACCTATAGTGTGCCTGCTCTTTGGAGGACACAGGGGTGACACGGAGACAGGTGCAGGCCCCCTGACTCCTGGCATCTACAATCTATCAAGCAGTGAAGAGGAGTGAGACGTCATTACAAAGGGGGAACAGGGGACGGGTGTGGTGGCTCACACCTGCAATCCCGGTACTTTGATAGGCTGAGGCAGGTGGATCACTTTAGGTCACGAGTTTGAGACCAGTCTGGCGAACATGGCAAAACCCTGTCTCTATTAAAATACAAAACAGCTGGGTGTGGTGGTGCACGCCCGTAATCCCAGCTACTCAGGAGGCTGAGGCACAAGAATCGCTTTAACGGCTGGGCGTGGTGGCTCACGCCTGTAATCCCAGCACTTTGGGAGGCCGAGGCGGGCGAATCACGAGGTCAGGAGATCAAGACCATCCTGGCTAACACAGTGAAACCCTGTCTCTACTAAAAAAACAAAAAATTAGCCGGGCGTGGTGGTGGGCGCCTGTAGTCCCAGCTACTTGGGAGGCTGAGGCAGGAGAATGGCGTGAACCCGGGAGGCAGAGCTTGCAGTGAGCCGAGATCGCGCCACTGCACTCCAGCCTGGGCGACAGAGCAAGACTCCGTCTCGAAAAAAAAAAAAAAAAGAATCACTTTAACCTGGGAGGCGGAGGTTGCAGTGAGCTGAGATCGCACCATTGCACTCCAGCCTGGGCAACAGAGTGAGACTCCTTCTCAAAACAAAAACAAAAGCAACAAAGGGGGAACAGAAACCGGGCACGGTGGCTCACACCTGTAATCCCAGCACTTTGGGAGGCCGAGATATGTGGATCATTTGAGGCCAGGAGTTTGAGACCAGCCTGACCAACATGGTAAAACCCTGTCTCTACTAAAAATACAAAAATTAGGCGTGGTGGCCGGTGCCTGTAATCCCAGCTACTCAGGAAGCTGATGCAAGAGAATCGCTTGGACCAGGGAGGCAGAGGCTGCAGTGAGCCAAGATCACGCCAGTGCACTTTAGCCTGGGTGACAGAGGGAAACTCTGTCCCCCGCAAAAAAAAAAAACAAAAAAAACAAAAAGAACAACAACAACAACAGCAACAACAACAAAAAAAACCAGCCGGGTGCAGTGGCTCATGCCTGTAATCCCAGCACTTTGGGAGGCCAAGGTGGGCGGATCATCTGAGGTCGGGAGTTCTCGACCAGCCTGACCAACATGGAGAAATCCCGTCTCTACTAAAACTACAAAATTAGCCGGGCGTGGTGGCGCACACCTGTAATCCCAGCTACTCGGGAGGCTGAGGCAGGAGAATCGCTTGAATCCGGGAGGTGGAGGTTGCGGTTTGCCGAGATCACGTCATTGCACTCGCCTGGGCAGCGGGAGTGTAACTCCGTCTCAAACAAAACAAAACAAATGAAAAAAACAAAACAAAAAAAACAAAAAACCCCAAACAAACAAAAAAACCCAAAGGGGGAACAGGAAGTGGGAACAGCAGTTGCACAAACCCACAAAGGTGGCCTAACTGACCTGGAGGAAGGGGCATTTGAGGGTGAGTAGGAATCATCTTGATTTGGGGAGTGTGTGGTGCAGAAAGAGTGTATTTTTTGTAGACATGGGGTCTTGCTATGTTGCCCAGGCTGGGGGAGGGAAGAGCAGGCACAAAGGCCTTGAAACTGAATTGAGCCTGGACAGGCTAGGGTCTCATGGCACGCATAGGTCCACACCAGGACTTCCTCCATTACAAAATATTTAAAAATATTTTTATTAATTGACTAACTTATTTTAGAGACAGGGTTTCACTCTGTCACCCAGGCTGGAGTGCAGTGGTACAGTCATAGCTCACTGCAGCCTTGAACTCCTGGACTCTAGTGATCCTCCCACCTCAGGCTCCCAAGTAGCTGGGACTACAGGCACACAACACCACACCTGGCTAATTTAAAAAATATTTTTTTTAGAAATGGGGTCTTGTTGTGTTGCCCAGGCTGGTCTCAAACTCCTGGGGCTCAAGTGATCCGCCCACCTTGGTTCAAGCGATTCTCCTGCCTCAGCCTTCCAAGTAGCTGGGATTACAGGTGCTCACCAACACGCCTGGCTAATTTTTGTATTTTTAGTAGAGACAAGATTTCACTATGTTGGCCAGGCTGGTCTCAAACTCCTGACCTCAGGTGATCCACCGCCTCAGCCTCCCAAAGTGCTGGGATTACAGGTGTGGGCCAGCGTGCCAGCTTAAAATTCTATTTTACAATTGCGTTGGCATTAAGACCCATGTGGTCCAGGCTGGATTCCTTATTGTATATTTATTTTTAGGATGTTCAGGTTTTTTTCTTCTGGTTTTAAATAAGCTGAAGCCCTTTGGGAAGTCCTACACAGCACTTGGATCCTGGGTGCAGGCCCCGTGTGCCTAACAGATTGGCCAGCCCTGGCCGTGTGCTCGTACCCCAGGCAGACAAACAAAACTACTTCCTCTTCTCCTTTCAGGCAGAAAGGATCCAGATCCTGCTGGGGGCCTCCCCACGGGCCTATTGCCCTGGCCCAGCTGGGCTAGATAACCCCAGGCTCACCCTGGGTGCCTCTCTCACCCCCCTACTCCTCCTCGTCAGCAGCAGCGCCTTGTCTGCCCTCTGTGGTCAACAAGGTCTAAGCAGGAGACACATGGAGCCCTGCTTCTCACTCACCTGCTGTGTGTCCTCAGGTGACTTGCTTACCCTCTCTGAGCCTCAGTTCTGCATCTGTGCAATGGGCATAATAGCCTTCCTTAATCATGTGAAGATGATAGGAGAGGCAACCCTCCAGCACAGCACATGGAGATGAGTTGGGAGTGAAAGAATCAGGACTCTTTGTTGTGACTTAATTCAAGCAAGGCCTTTGTGTTTGCCTGGGGGAGACTCTGGCTTGGGCCTCAGACCTCATGGGCTGAGCTGCCTTGGGCAACTCACTTCACCTCTCTGTGGCTAATCTCTTTTTCTTCTCTCTCTCTCTCTCTTTTTTTTTTTTTTTTTTTTGAGATAGGGTCCCCTCACTCTGTTGCCCAGGCTAGAGTGCAGTGGCGCAATCTCAGCTCACCACAGCCTCTACTTCCTGGGCTCAAGCAATCCTCCCATCTCAGCCTCCTGAGTAGCTGGGACTACAGGTGCACCACCACCACGCCTGGCTAATTTTTGGATTTTTGAAGAGATGGGGTTTTGTCATGTTACCAGGTTGGTCTCCTTCAAGTGATCCTCCCGCTTCAGCCTCCCAAAGTGTTGGGATTACAGGTGTCAGCCGCTGCATCTGGCCTTTTTATTTTTGAGATGATGTCTTGTTCTGTTGCCCTGGCTGGAGTGCAGTGGTGCGATCTCGGCTCAATGCAACCTCCACCTCCTGGGTTTAAGCAATTCTCCTGCCTCAGTCTCCCAAGTAGCTGAGATTATAAGCGTGCACCACCACTCCTGGCTAATTTTTATATTTTTAGTAGAGACAGGGGCTCGCCATGTTGGCCAGGTTGGTCTTGAACTCCTGAACTCAAGTGGTCTGCCCACTTTGGCCTCCCAAAGCGCTGGGATTATAGGCCTGACATAGTTATTTATTTATTTTTTTATTTAATTTATTTATTTTTTGAGACGGAGTCTCGCTCTGTCACCCAGGCTGGAGTGCAGTGGCGTGATGTTGGCTCACTGCAAGCTCCGCCTCCTGGGTTCACGCCATTCTCCTGCCTCAGCCTCCCGAGTAGCTGGGACTACAGGCGCCCGCCACCACTCTCGGCTAATTTTTTGTATTTTTAGTAGAGACGGGGTTTCACCGTGTTAGCAGGGATTGTCTCGATTTCCTGACCTTGTGATCTGCCTACCTTGGCCTCCCAAAGTGCTGGGATTACAGGCATGAGCCACAGAGCCTGGCCTTCACTTCACTTCTCTGATCCTCCTGGGAAAGTCTGACCATCGGGGCTCTTATTTGCATGGGGTTTAGAGTTTCCAGGAACATGGGGTATGTTTGCCTAGCTCCAGCACAGCCCCCTAAGACCTCACCACAAACGGCTCAACCTTGCTTCCCCTGACCTGCTTGGGTGATGTGGTCTCCCACAAACTAACGCCTTCCTTTCAGATGTTGCAACAGAATCACCCCCACATCCCTCAGTGTCTGCAGGCCTCGGCCCGCAAACGGATATGCGTCCCCCAGAGGAAGGAAGGGTGTGGAGGGGAAAACGAAGGTGCCCTGATGGGGAGATAACGGGGCTAGAATTCCAAGGCCCCCTCTCTCTGATATCAGGTTCTCCAGGGAGACAGATCTGGGCTTCTCAGCAGAGGCCGCAGCTGGTAAGTGGGCCATTCACAGACTCATGTGGGATGGCTCTTGGGGGATGTGGCCACAATGCCATCTTAGTGCTAGGAAAATGCTGGGCCCATACATATCAGGGAGTGGGGAAGCCCATAGGCTCTGCCAACACTGTGTTTGATGCAATTATTTTCAGAGACAGGGTCTCACTCTGTTGCCCAGGCTGAAGTGCACTGTGCCATCATAGCTCCCTGCAACCTCAAACTCCTGGGCTCAAGCGACCCTCCCGCCTCAGCCTCCCAAGTAGCTGCAATCACGAGCTCACACCACCATGCCCGGCTAATTTTTCAATTTTTATTTTGTAGAGACAGGGTCTTGCTGTGTTGCCCAGGATGGTCTAGAACGCCTGAGCTCAAGCAATCCTCACACCCCCGCCTCCCAGTGTTGGGATTATAGGCATGAGCCACTGTGCCCAACCCTGGGCTTGATGTAATTTTATGGTTTTAGCTTCCTACAATGCCTTCATTCTATTCATTCACTCATCTCACAAACACTGGCTGAGCCCCAGCTCTGGATGGGCGCCATGCTAGATGCTGCCAATGAAGCACAAGGCAAGATCGGGCCAGGTGCAGTGGCTCATGCTTATAATCCCAGCTCTTCGGGAGGCCGAGGTGGGCAGATCACCTGAGGTCAGGAGTTCAAGACCAGCCTGGCCAACATGGGGAAACCCTGTCTATACTAAAAATACAAAAATTAGTCAGGCGTAGTGGTTCATGCCTGTAATCCCAGATACTCGGGAGGCTGAGGGCAGGAGAATTGCTTGAACCAGGAGATGGAGGTTGCAGTGAGCTGAGATCATGCCACTGCACTCCAGCCTGGGTCACAGAGTGAGACTGTGTCTCAAAAAAAAAAAAAAAAAAAAGGCAAGCTCGGCATGGTCCCCACCCTTCTAGAGCCTACAGTCTATTGAGAGACAGATGCTGAACAAGTTCACATGCAGGACAGCCAGGCAGAAAAGAAAATAGCAAGGGCAAGCTGGGTGCAGTGGCTCAAACCTGTAATCCCAGCACTTCGGGAGACTGAGTCAAGGGATTGAGACCAGCCTGGCCAACATGGTGAAACCCTGTCTCTACCAAAAATACAAAAATTAGCTGGGTATGGTGGCTCACGCCTGTAATCCCAGCTACTCGGGAGGCTGAGGCAGGAGAATCGCTAGAATCCGGGAGGCGGAGGGTGCAGTGAGCTGAGATCTTGCCACTGCACTCCAGCCTGGGCAACAGAGCAAGACTCTATCTCAAACAAACAAACAAACAAACAAACAAACAAAATCAACAAGGGCAAAGGCCCTGTGGTAGGAATGAACTTGGCACGTCTGAGGCACAGATGATGACAGCTAAGGTGTCCAAATGGTGGAAACAACCCAAATGTCCATGAATGAATGAATGGGTAAACAAAACATGGTTCATCATCCACACCATGAATCATGATTCAACCACAAAAAGGAAGGAAGCACTGCTCCATGCTACAATGTGGATGAGCCCCAAAAACATGATGCATAGTGAGAGAAGCCAGACACGAAGGCCACCTAGTGCATGATTCCATTGCTATGAAATGTCCAGAACTGGCTGGACCCACGGTGGCTCATACCTGTAATTCTAGCACTTTGGGAGGCCAAGGTGGGTGGATCACCTGAGGTCAGGAGTTTCAAACTAGCCTGGCCAACATGGTGAAACTCCGTCTCTACTAAAAATACAAAAATTAGCCAGGCGTGGTGGTGGGACCTGTAATCCCAGCTACTAGGGAGGCTGAGGCATGAGAATTGCTTGAACCCAGGAGGCAGAAGTTGCAGTGAGCCAAGATTGCACCACTGCACTTTTCTTGGGGAACAAGATGAACAATGGTGGTCATAGTAATAACAGGGTGGGTGTGGTGGCTCACACCTGTAATCCCAACACTTTGGGAGGCTGAAGTGGGAGGATCACTTGAGGCCAGTTCAAGACCAGCTTGGGCAGTGAGACACCATCTCTACAAAAAAGTAAAACAATTAGTTGGGTGTGGTGGTATGCACCTGTAGTACCAGCTACTTGGGAGGCTAAGGCAGGAGGATCGCTTGAGCCTGGGAGGTTGAGGCTGCAGTGAGCCATGATCCCACCACTGCACTCCAGCCTGGGCAACAGAGCAAGACCTTGTTTCTTTTTTTCTTTTTTTTTTTTTTTTTTTTTTTTTTTTTGAGACGGAGTCTCGCTCTGTTGCTCAGGCCGGAGTGCAGTGGCGCGATCTCGGCTCACTGCAAGCTCCGGCTCCCGGGTTCACGCCATTCTCCTGCCTCAGCCTCCCGAGTAGCCGGGACTACAGGCGCCCGCCAACACGCCCGGCTAATTTTTTGTATTTTTAGTAGAGACGGGGTTTCACCGTGTTAGCCAGGATGGTCTCGATCTCCTGACCTCGTGATCCGCCCGCCTTGGCCTCCCAAAGTGCTGGGATTACAGGCTTGAGCCACCGCGCCCGGCTTTTTCTTTTTTTTTTTTTGGAGACAGAGTCTCACTCTGTTACCCAGGCTGGAGTGCAGTGGCGTGATCTAGGTTCATTGCAACCTCTGCCTCCCTGGTTCAAGTGATTTCTGGCTAATTTTTGTATTTTTAGTAGAGACGGGGTTTCACCATATTGGTCAGGCTGGTCTCGAACTCCTGACCTCAAGTGATCCGCCCACCTCGGCCTCCCAAAGTGCTGGGATTACAGGTGTGAGCTACTGCGCCCGGCCGGAAGACCCTGCTTCAAAATAATAATGATAATAACGATGATGATGGTGATGAGGACAGTAATGATGCTGATATCAGCCTATTCTCTCTCTGTGCTCATTATGTACCTGTGCCTCCTCTGGGATCCACCATCTCCCTGGCTCTTCATAGCCATCCTATGAGGTGGAAACTATGATCACCCCTATTTTGCAAGAGAGGAAATTAAGTTCAATTGGTGAGGGCATATGTCCAAGGTTGTGCCATTGAAACGGCCTCATCTGGGGTAGATACCCGAGATTTGTCATCTCATGGCCATGGAGAACAAGGACGTGGACACACAAGAGTGGGGTTAAGAGCAGAAGTTTAATAGGTGAAAGAAAGAGTTCCCTCCTGCAGAGAGAGGTCCTGAAAAAACGCATTGACGGATGCACAGTGAAATGCAGGGGGTTTTATAGATGCCTGGTGAGGAGGCGGTGTTTGATTTACATAAGGTGTGAAAGATTGGTTGGACTAGGTGTTACATTTGCATAGGGTGCGAAAAACTGGTTAGGACTAGGTGTGCCATTTGCATCGGGTGTGAATTTCTGGCCACCCCTACCGTAATCTTTTATCATGCAAGCGGGTCCTCTCCCTGAGCTGTGCCATGTTGCCCACCCCTTTACTGTACACGTGGTAATAAAAAGAGGGGAGATAGAATCTCCACGTTGGTCTTGCCTGGCTCCCAGGCAACTGTTTTCTATTGACGCAGCTGCTGGCATCTCCCCATGCAAGCTTCTAGCTCGCTCATCTATGTTTGCAGCTCGATTTCTCAGACTGCTTTTTGTTAGAAAAAATAATTTCTTGGGCTGCTTTTTGTTAGAAAAGAAATTCTGCCAAGGACTCTGGTGCCCTCACTATCTGCCTAAATAATTTCTTTCTAGCTCCTCTATCACCGTGGGTCTTGAGTGGTGCTGGGATTCGGGCCCAAGCAGCTCTCTCTTATCCGTGACCCATTAGGGGCTCAGAAGAAAGCCAGGCACAGGATGGGTTCCCAGTCAGCATCTGCTATTCATTGCCATTGGCTGTCACTGTCTCCAAATTTTGCAGTTTTGGACAGAAACTGCAGTTGCGTGGAAAGAAAGCAAGTTTCCCAAAGTGGCCGTTTATCAGGCATCCCTGGCAGGGGGCGACTTTGAGTTTTACTATCAGGATTTAGGGTCCTCCTGAGTGGGTGCTCGGAGGCTCAAGGATAGACACGACAGAGATGTTGATGGCAGCTAAGCCAGGGACCACCAGGGCAGCCTCTAGCATGGTCAGGTGGGAAGGGAGTTTGTGGCTGGGGGTTCCCAAACCCATTGAGTTTGCAATGCCTGGGGAGCTGCCCCCCACGCTGCAGAGGCTGCAGGATCAACCCTGGAAGCTGGTTTCTTTGAGGGAAGAGGATGTCACCTCCCTTGTGCTCACCCTAGAGGCCACTTGGGTGTCCTTCATTAATTCAATGGGTTCAGGCCACACACAAGCACACTACAGAAGTCCCTGTCCTCATGGAGCTTTTGGGCTGAGTGGGGACAGGCTTGGCAATGAAAACAGGTAACTTCTCATAAATGCTATGAAGATGAGCTAGGAAGAGGGAAGGGCATGGCTGGGAGAGGCCTCTGCAGAGGTAGCCCTGGATAACCATGACGTGATGAACAGTGGGCTTTGCACATTTCAGGAGACTGCAAGACTACGGTGTGGCAAGTGCAAAGGCCCTGGGGCCTTCTCAGTGATGAGTGTGGAGCGAAGGAGTAAGGAAGGAGAGGATTGGAGTGGAGTGAGCCAGGGAGGGCGGCCAGAGAAAGAGGAAGGAGTAGGCGGAGGCTTGTGCCCCACAGTGAGGGGCGTAAGTTGTATCCCTAAGCCCAGGGAAGACCTGGGGAGGTTTTTTTTTTTTTTTTTTGATAAAGGGTCTTGCTCTGTCACCCAGGCTGGAATGTAGTGGTGTGGTCACAGCTCACTGCAGCCTCCAACTCCTGGGCTCAAGTGATCCTCCCTCCTCAGCCTCCTGAGTAGCTGGACTACAGGTACATGCCACCATACTTACTATTTTTTATTTTTTTGAGACGGAGTCTTGCTCTGTCACCCAGGCTAGAGTGCAGTGGCGCAATCTTGGCTTACTGCAACCTCTGCCTCCCAGGTTCAAGCGATTCTCCTGCCTCAGCCTCCTGAGTAGTTGGGACTACAGGCGCATGCAACCATGCCTGGCTCATTTTTGTATTTTTAGTAAAGATGGGGTTTTGCCATATTGGCCAGACTGGTCTCGAACTCCTGATCTCAGGTGAACCACCCGCCTTGGCCTCCCAAAGTGCTGGGATGAGGCATGCGCCACTGTACCCGGCCAATTTTTGTATTTTTTTTTATTTTTATTTTTAGAGATGGGGTCTCACTGTGTTGTCCAGGCTGGTCTTGAACTTGAACTGGCCTCAAGCTATTCCCCTGCCTCAGCCTCTCAAGGCACTGGGATTATAGGCATAAGCCACGCACCCCAGCCCCTGAGGAGAGCTTTAAACAAGGTGACACTGATTTCAGTTTTGTAAGGACACTCTGAAAATAGTTTGAAAGACAGAGGGGAGGGCCGGAAACCCACGAGGAAGTGGTCACAGAGGTCCAGGTGGTCGTGGCTACCACTCGGGAGGGGTCAGCTGTGGGCACGATGGGGAAGGCAGGGATGGAGTCCAGGGTCAGGGCTGTGTTACGCTTATGGTGCCGATGAGACATTCAAATTGGAATAGAGAGTGGCAGGTGAAACTCAGACTTGGGTCCGGCCTGGATTTGCAGCATGAAAGCCACTGGCCTATCTAAAGGCATAGTGTGTGCAGAAAAGAATGAACAGATCTGAGGCTGCTTCCTGAGAAAGGCCTGCTGGCAAGGTGGGCCTGCAGTTGGTAAAGTTCCCTACAGATATAAAACTTCCATACATGCGTGGTTCATGACGGGTGCCTACACTTTCTGTACAAATGATGCGGTTTATGCTAAACCCCTGCTTTCTTTGTAGGAGTCTGGAATCCTGGTAAGTGCCAGGTAGAGGGTTCCTATGTGACTGGCCCCATAAACACCTGGGCACAGAACTGCCAACCAGCTTTCATGAGAGACACATTACACACCTGTTGTTACAACGCGTTGTTGGGGGAGTTAAGCATGGGGTGTGTGACCCCACTGAGAGAGGATTCTGGAAGCTTGTCTGGTTGCCTCTGGACTTCACTCTGCATGCCTTTTCCCTTTGCTGATTTTGCTGTGATCTTGGCTGTGAGTACAGCTCTCTGCCAAGTCCTAGGGAATGGCTGGACCCGGGGGGTGGTCTTGGGAAGGACCCTGGATAGAGTGGAAGGAATGCCCTGGAAAGCCAGCCAGGAGAGGGCCCCTGGAAGCACCTACCAGGGAGGCAGGAAGGACACAGTGGCTGAGCTGTGTGCCAGAAGGCAGGTGACGCAGGCTCTTGGGGAGGATGGGGTGCTCCTGAGAGCTGAGGGGTGCAGAAGCAAGGACTCAACTTGGCCAGATGGGTACCACTGGGGACCAAGGCAAGACAGTTTTGGTGGCATGATGGGGCTGATGTTGGCTGAGCAGGTCAAGCAGAGGAGTAAACAGTAGGGAGAGACAACCTTTCCATTTTCCTGCAAAGGAGGGGTGGAAGTAGGGCTGTGGCTGCAGGTGGGAAGGGCTGGGTTTTTTTTTTTTTTTTTTTTTTTTTGTTTGAGACAGGTTGTTACTCTGTCGCTCAGGTTAGAGTGCAGTGGTGCAATCTCAGCTCACTGCCGCCTCAACCTCCTGGCTCAAGTGATCTTCCTGCCTCAGCCTCCAGAGTAGCTGGGACCACAGGTACGTGCCACCGTGCCTGGCTACTTTATTTTGTATTGTTAGTAGAGATGGGGGTTCACCATGTTGGCCAGGCTGGTCTTGAATTCCTAAGCTCAAGTGATCAGCCCGCCTTGGCCTCCCAGAGTGCTGGGATTACAGGTGTGAGCCACCGCGCCCGGCCAGGAGGCTTCTTTTCCCAATTTAGTCTCTTGATGATGGGTGGCATCTCCTCTGAGGAGGCCGCTCGATGGGGTAACCCATGGGCTCTACCATCTTGTCCAGACCCACCCCCAGCACCTGGCCATGTCCGGGTGGCCTACAGGGAAAATGTGGACATAAAAATCCTTGGACTTTAAGATGAGCTTTAATTTGTTGGTTTTCCTTAAGTGCATTTATCGATGTAAACAGAGCATGTTAGAGATTCCCGGGGAGAGCAGACTATTGCTGATATGTTGGTTTAATTCAAAAGAAACGATGATGCCAATGGTTTGGATCGACAGCAGCTTAAGGAGGAAAAAAAAAAAAAAAAGAAAAAAAGAAAAGGCTGGTGACACCCCTCTGGCTTGGTTGACCTGGTCCCAATCGCAGTCCCTACGGGACAGCAGAGCTGTCAAAACAGAACCCAATGATGACGGCTGAAAATCAAGCCAGACTGCTGTGCGGTCAGCCTGCCGCCGTGGAATGCCTCGTGTCTTGGCCATGTCCAGCCAAGGGTACAACGTGCTTATACCCGATCACCCAGGTTTGCCATTGGAAGTCAAAGACAGAATTGCTTCATGGCACTACAGATGTGGAAAAATAAAAATCTCAGCTAGAAAGAATGTCCGATTTGGAGACAGCAGGAGGACATGAAGGAGTGGGGGCCATTTTGGTGCTGAAAGGAGGGTGCCCCAACTTCAGGAGGACCATGTGACGGCTGTGGCTGTTTTCGGGGTCACTTGTAGCACACACGGCGTCCCCTTGATGCTCGATGGGGACCGCAGACGGGCCTGCGGACCTAACCCCTGGCTGTGGACAGGAGAGGCTGCTCCAGGCTTCTTTCCTTCTCAACGCTTTACAAGGATTTCCTTCATTTGTGCTTTCCTTTGGTTTAACAGTTAAAAAAGAAGAGTGAGGGGGCAAAATGGTTTGTCACTTGTCCAAAACTGAGAGAAGAGGTGGAAGTGGGCGCCAAAATCTCCTGGGTGATGCTTCCCGGGCCTGGCGATCGGTTGCCTTGCTCAGGGTTTGGGACCTGCTGCTCCTGGAACCACCGCTGGCCTTCTGGGACCTCGCTTCCGTGGTGGGGGACGTGAACCAACCTCCTGGTGGAGCTTTGTGTTGCAGTGAGGCCACAAAGCAAAGGCCCAGAGGCAGAGGCCTGACACTGGCTATGGTTGACGGTCGCACCTTGACTCCCTCTCTCTCTCTGGATATACAATGTGTGGGTGGGCCCGTTCAGCAGACGTTACAGGAAAAATAGCAAATTTTTAACTTATTCCATCTCCAAAGTTGAAAAAGATCAGACAGTTACTAAAATAAACGATTTCTCAATTGCATTCTGGTGGCCGTGGGCCTGGTGGCCGTGGCGTGGGCGGGGCATTGGAGGTGGGAGGGCCCCGGCTGAGTGAAGGGCTCACTCAGAACAGGCACAGTCAGCTGGGCCGAGCGAGGCTCAGAGTAAGGCGGTGTTCCTCACAGAAGAACACATCGGAAAAAGCTGCTCCTTTTCTGCTGGTCTGGTGTGATTTTGACTCCCTGGTTGCTCCCCTGGGGGCTATTGCCTTCCTGAAATCACAAGAGGTTTTCTGAGGTTATCACTGAGCATCAGCACTACGTCTCACAATCAACCAGCCATCCACCTAAACATCCATCCAACCATCCATCCAACCAACCAACCAACCAACCAATCAACCAACCAAATCAATCAAACCAACCAAACCAACCAACTAACCAATGAGCCATCCAACCATCCATCCATCATCTGCCAGGTCATCCTTCTGTTCCCATTCCAACCATCCAACCAACCAATCAGCCATCAAACCATCCATCCATCATCTGCCAGTCCATCCAGCTGTCCCCTTCCAACCACCCAACCAACCAGCCAACCAACCAACGAACCAACCATCCATCTATATACCCTTTCAACCATCCATCCATCCATCCACTCACCCATTCCCTTCCATCCATCCACCTGCTTCCAACCAACAAACCAATCAACCAACCATCCATCCCTTCCAAGAACTATCCACTCATCCATCCCTTTCCAACCATGTCTTCTTCCAACCATCCATCCCCTTCCAACCAACCAACCAACCATCCATCCCCTTCTAACCACCTCATCCAACCAATCAACCATCCATCCATTCCTTTCCAGCCATCCATCCACCCATCCATCAACTTCCCTCCATCCACCCTCTTGCAACTAACCATCTCCTTCTAACCACCCCTTCTGACCAATCAACATCCATCCATCCCCTTCCAAGCAACCACCTCCTTCCAACCAACCATTCAACCATCCCCTTCCAACCACCAACAAACCAATGATCTATCTATCCAACCATCTCCTTCCAACAAATCAACCATCGATTTATTCCCTTTCAACCAACCATCCATCCATTATCTTCTACCCATCCATCCAATTCTCTTACAACTGATAATTCGTTTTTCAAAAACAGATCTATTTTCCATCTGCTATATACCACCCCTTCCAACCACTCTCTCACTTATCCGCCCACCCCATCATACCCTTCCCAGCACTTTGGGAAGCCAAGGCAGAAGAACTGCTTGAGCCCAGGAGTTTGAGACCAGCCTGGGTAACAAGTGAGATCCTGCCTCTTAAAAAAGAAAAAATGGCCAGGTGGGGTGGCTCACACCTATAATCCCAACACTTTGGGAGGCCGAGGCAGGTGGATCACCTGAGGTCAGGAGTTCAAGACCAGCCTGAGCAACATGGTGAAGCCTCGTCTCTACTAAAAATACAAAAATTAGCTGGGTGTGGTGGCATGTGCCTGTAATCCCAAGTACTTGGGAGGCTGAGTCAGAAGAACCGCTTGAACCCGGGAGGCAGAGGTTGCAGTGAGCAGGGATTGCACCATTGCACTCTAGCCTGGGCAACACAGCGAGACTCCTTCTCAAAAAAAAAAAAAAAAAGAAAAAGAAAAAGAAAAAGAAAAAAAATTAGCCAGGCATGGTGGCGTGTGCTTATAGCCCCAGCTACTTGGGAGGCTGAGGTGGGAGATTGCTTGAGCCCAGGAGTTGAAGGCTGCAGTGAGCTGTGATGGTGCCACTGCACTCCAGCCTAGGTGGCAAAGTGAGACTCTAAAAAAAAAAAAATCTCTTTTTTAACTAATAAAAAAACTAAAAGAAAAAAGAATCAAACCTTGACCATTATACTGAAGAAAAAAAATTACAAGAAAATCCCAAATTATTGTTGGTCAGTGCACTGGTTTCCATGAACTGTTTCCCATTTTGATTTAATGGCCAAAGAGCTGCTATTAAATCAATCACATGCCTCATTGTTCAACTCACCGCATCTTAGAATTACAAAACAGATTTGCTTACATCAGATGTAAACTACTTGAACGGCATTTTGTATTTTATGTGCATTCTCGAGTGACCAGACTTAACCCACAAATAGAGCGCCATGTGCTCCTCGATTGGACAACCAATGTAACATGGCTGGGAAAGGGCAGTTGCTGGAACCAGGGCGAGGGAGGAAGGGTCACTATGGTGTTTAGGCACTAAATGCCCCCAAAGTACAGGGAAGTGTTTTGATTCCGTCAAGAAAGCACCATTGATACTGAGCGCAATGGACTAGGAAATCACTAGTGCGGTAAACAAAAAAAGCAAGAAACGAATGAGAGGATCGATGGGGAAGGATTCATGCAGACTTCCCTGGAGGCCTCAAGAGAACCCTGGGACACAATGAAGGTCGCAGAGCTGTCACAACTTGTAGCATCTGGGGCTGGGGTGGAGCGGGGGCAGGTTCTTGATCTGCCATGCTTGTCAAGATGATGAGCCAGCAGTTATCAGACACCAGCCCCGGCCCTGCCCAAGCGACCTAGGAAGCTTTTCTCCGAGACGTGGCTCTCTGTCCCTGCACACCGTGTTGTCTTTCTGGCCCTTCTCTTAAGTGGAATGGAAAGGGCCGTGTGCCCCCTGCTAGCCTGGGGATTCACCGGGCACGGCCTTGTCTGCTTGGGCAGCGTCCCCAGGCCGGCACTGTCTGATGCTGATGCCCCAGCCACACCTGCAAACTCTTCCCCCTTTCCCAGCAATGTCCCATGGGGTCTGGCTGGGCCCTAAAAAGCAGGATCTAGGGCATGTCATGTCACTGCTGCTAACGACAATGGCTGGATCCCAGAGATCCACTCGGGGATCTAGGAAGGACACACACTCACCAATTTTTTGTCCATTTTTGCTTTGATGTCTCTGGCGAGAGTGAAAAATGCCTGTGGAATAAGCACATTGTGAGTCCTCGGGATGGCAGGACCCCGAGTCCTCAGCTGCCCGTGTACAGCAGGTGTGGCGGGACAGCTTCCCAGGAGTGGGCCTCCCATTTGGCCCTTTGATGCCCGCCTCTGGCAGTGGCTTCATCTGGCCTGTCTGGCCCCGCTCCTGTCCTTCCCTGGCTCCCTCTGCCTCCCAACCACCCTTACTCCCTGGTATCAACTCTCACTTCCGTAGAGCACCTTAGCGTTGCCGGGACTTTACGAATGTGCCACCTCCCCTAAGCCCTGTGAGATGGGGCGACACTCAGTTGGCCAGAGAGGAAAATGAGGCTCAGAGAGGCCAAGTGACTTGTCCAAAGGCACCCAGCAGTTAACCGACCAATCCAGAAGGATCTAGAAGGAGTGCCCAGTTCTTTGTCTCTAACTCCTAGGTTCTGTCAGCTCTGGCCTCCCTTCTGATGGTCAGGGAAAAAGGCAAGCAGCTCTGTGGCCAAACAAGCTTCACTCGGAGTCCTTGCCTGGCAGGGCTGGGAGCGGGAGCAGGTTCATCTCCCAGCAGCCAAGGCTTGAGCTGCTGTCACAGCCTTGAGGAGGGGACATACAGAGATGGCAGGAGGCGTGATCCCAACATACATCCCCATGATATGGGAGGTACTGGAGAGTGGCTTGGGGTGCGGAGGAAGGCCCAGGGGAGGCTGAAGGTGTTCTTGGGGAGAGGCCCCCTGGGCCGGGCCCTGACTAGAAAAGGGAACCTGGCAGGCAGAAAAGGGGGCACATAGGAGGGAAATGCAGTGAAGTATTGGAGAAGGGAGCAGCCCAGGTGGCCTGGGGAGGGAGTGGTGGGGTGGGCAAGGCCCGAGTCCTGGGTGGCAAACACCAGCTGTGGTCAGCAAGGGAGGGTTTTCCATGCCAGGCGAGGAGTCTAGCCTTTGTCTTCACGTCAGCATAGAGACTTTAGGTCAGAAGTGATATGGAAGATGTGCTTTGGAAACACGACTAGGATGGGGAAACATCACAGGATCGGCCGCAGGGCTGGGGTCGCCCCGTGGAGAGGGGAGGGCGGCATGGGCCCGGGTCCCATCAGGGCTCCCTGCTGTGTCTGGGCTTTTGACAGGGGCCTCTCCAGGGTAAGTGGTGTGGCTGAGAGGGTAAACACAGAGTTGGGTCTTTCTGAGCCTTAGTTTCCTCACCTGTAAAACCGTGCCTATTCCCCAGGGCTGCCCAAGAGCCCGTGAGATGCATCCTAGGTGCCCTTTGTGGGGCCTGTCCCTGCTGATGGCACATTCCCAGGGGCTGCCTGTGCCTGGCACGTGGCACTGCCCAGGAAATGTCCCTCAGAGGACTGAATGGCAGCCCTGAGCCCGAGGCTGTTCCCTCTGGCAGGACCTCCTCGGAGGACGCCAGCTCCCCCTTCAGCCTGAAGGGGCCGATCCTGCAGGCCCCGTGTCTCCCAGCAGGAGCCGGGACTC
Organism: Symphalangus syndactylus; assembly: GCF_028878055.3. NCBI lineage: Eukaryota > Metazoa > Chordata > Mammalia > Primates > Hylobatidae > Symphalangus > Symphalangus syndactylus. The sequence continues at coordinate 42,246,185 of NC_072435.2, read as the reverse complement.
ACATTTTCCACGTTGATGTTGGCCTTCGCGCTGGTCTCCATGAACTTGATTCCATAGTCGAGGGCCAGCTGTGAGAGAGGGAGGCACACGCATGAGCACACCAGCTGCTGGGCGCATCTGAGCTTGCCCAAAACAGGAGCGGAAGGCAGTGCCGGCGCCAAGAGGGAGCAGCAACGGGGCTGGGGCTGTGCGGCGTGACTTCCTGGATCACTCCCTCAATTCTATAGTGAATGGCCCTCCATAGTGCTGCACAGGGCATGGAGTGCTGGGGTTGGCAGCTGAGATGGGAGGGTGGCGGGGGCCTGCTGGGATCAAACCATGGCTCCATTCCCTGCTCCTGTGGTCTTGAAAGCCTGCAGCGGGGCCATGGTAGGTTTTGAAGAGATGCCCGCAGAGCGTACCCAAGAAGCCCCGGCTGGGTGTGTGCTCCTGCCATCCCACAGCACATGCCCCACTGGGGTGACCAACTCGTCCCAGGCCCCTGGGGCAGAGGAGGGACAGGGGAAGCCCTCCGCACAAAAACCCCTAGACCCCAAGGCCCTCTGCCCCTTGTGCCACCACGCCCACCTTTTCTCCCCGTTCCTTGGAAACTTGTCTCTTGTCATTCACATCACACTTGTTCCCGAGTATCATCTTTTCGACGTCTGCAGAGGCGTGCTGAGAGGGAGGGGGACAGACGGGGGATCAGACCAGATGACACAGGCCAGGTGCCTCTGCCAACACACAGCCTGTCCCCAGAAATCAGAGCGGTGGGGTCAGGACTGCTAGGTACAGCCTGGTCTAAGGGACAAGCTAAAGCTCACAGAGGCCAAGCAGCCGGCCCCATGTCACACAGCTAATGCCAGGGCTGGGGCCAGGGTTCTAGCTGCTACTCTGAGCAAATGCACATTTTCTGAAAATGCTTTCTGGCAGCTTCTATGGCTGTATCAATCAAGCCCCCACACCTGGGCTGCTGGGCGGATCTAGCCTATGGGAGGTGAGTGAGGCTGAGATATTTATCCCCGACCTTGGCTTTCCTCCTTCCCTCCCTGGCTCCTCTGCAAGAGGCCCCAGCTGTTGTCCTGGGACCTTCTGCTCTGACACTTTTTTTTTGTTTTGTTGAGATGGAGTCTCATTCTGTCTCCCAGGCTGGAGTGTAGTGGCATGATCTTGGCTCACTGCAACCTCTGCCTCCAGGTTCAAGCGATCCTGAACCTCCCGAATAGCTGAGATTACAGGCATCTGCCACCATACCAGGCTAATTTTTTGTATTTTTAGCAGAGTTTCGCCATGTTGGCCAGGCTGGTCTCGAACTTCTGACCTCAGGTGATCTGCCCGCCTCGGCCTCCCAAAGTGCTGGGATTACAGGTGTGACCCACCGCGCCTGGCCCTGACATTTCAACTCTCTTTTTGGGCTCCGGAAACAGGCCATGCCTGAGGTGGTCACAACTCGAGGCCGTCACCAGCCACAGGCACTTCACCACCCTGTGTGATGTTGCCCAAACTCTGCCCTCATACCCAAAGGCAGCTCCTTCGTCAAGCCTCCCTGGGTCCCCATGGAGCGGACCACGCTTCCTGGAGGACGGGGACACTGGAAACTGCTGTCTTCTTCCACCAGCTCAGACTTGGTCTCTGGAACCTACTGCGCCACTCCCTGCCTCACTTCCCATGAACCAGAAGGTGGCTCCTGCCCGCTGGCCAGAAACAGAGACCTTTCACAAAGACCAGGCTCTCCTCCTCTCCATGGATGAAGACAGCTTTCCCAGCTGGGGTGCACCCCTGCACTGGCAAATTCAGCAGCACAGCCCTCTCAGGGTCACTGGGGAGGTGAGCCCAGTGCAATGACTCATAAATGATGGGGTGGCCTCTTGGCCTGGCCTGGGAGGTCCATGAGTCCTGGGTGGACAGTGATATGCCCTTTTGCTGTGGTTTTATAGATGGGAAAAGTTCTCTGGCTGTGCCTCAGACCTGAAGCCCCATCTGGTTAGTTATAGAAAGCTGCAGGTGCCGGTAGCCAGGAAGGCTTTGCGGGTGAGGTCAGCTCTTTGGGGAGCAGGAAGATGAAGATGCTGGCTTTGGGAGGGGAGGAGGGGTTGGCCTCCTCTGTGGTTCAAGGTCTGAACACAGGTCGTTTGTACCAGGTCACACCCTGCTCCGATATAGCTCAAAGTACAACTGACGCCTGCTCACCACACCCTCCAACTACAAGGGTCACACCTGTGCTAGAACCTTCCTTCTCTAGAAAGCACCCAACACAAGCTTGGATTCCTTTCTCTTATGACCACAAGCTTGGATTCCTTTCTCTTATGACCATGACACTGGCCAAATCCAACAGCCTAGCTGGAGGGATGGGCTCCGAGGGGCTCTGGGGTGGGGCCAGGCCAGTGTGTGGTCCCTGGGGCCGGCTGCCTGCATCTCAGTCCCTGCTCCCACCACGTCCCTGACTAGGAGGCTGTTGGCAAGTGGCCTGTATGTGTCTCTGCACCTTGGCCTTCTCATGAGTAAACCAGAGGGCTTTGGGACAAGGACTGAAGCAGGGACAATGGGAGGAGCCAGTGGGCCTCACCTCCTCAATGTTGCGAATCCAGTTCCGGATGTTGTCGAAGGACTTCTCATTGGTGATGTCGTAGACCAGCATGATGCCCTGAGCGGGGAGAGAAGACACAGGTGCCTGATCGGCTGCAGGCTCTGGAAGGCAGGCCTCAGCGGCACCAGAGAACAGTGGCGGGGAGCCCAGCACCCACTGCACAGCCAGGCCCATTAGCTGCCGCCCTCCCCACCTCTGTGGAGCCCTGGAAGCCAGCCCCCTCCTTTCCATCCCTGTGGCCCTTCTTTCTGCTGGGTTCTGGAACCAGCCTTGTCCTGCCCCTCGGGCTGCTGAGGTGACCCTTCTGCCTCACAGGCCAGCCCCTGCCACGCCCTCGCTGACAAGCCCGGCTGGCTCCTCTCATGGCCCACGGGGTGGTGCCACCTGATGGTGGGAGCTGGTCTATAGGCCCACTGCCATCAGCACTCCCCTCATGCTGACCCTCCCCTGCAATCGGCCTCCTCTTCACCCCTTGCTCACCCCACGCTCTGCCTGAGCCACCTCCCAGGCACAACTGAGCCCAGGAAGTCCTGACCCGACATCCACACAACTTCCAGTGACCCCACCACAGAGGGAACCGGCTGTGTGAAGATGGAGCCGAGAGCGCCGAGGCCCTTCCAGTTCCCTAACCTAGACGTGAGCAACTGGGAGATGGCTTGTGGGTCCTGAAAGAGCTTCGGGGCAGCCCTGCCTCAGCCTGGGTCCACAGCCTTGCTACTGCTGTGGACAAGGGCAAACATGCCCATGCAATGCAAGGGGAAACTGAGGCACAGAGACGTGACCTTTAAGATTCAAGCCCGGGGTGGGGGGACTAACTCCAAAAGCGCTGATGACACCTATCCTCTCAGCAATGTCCCTGGGCCTTTTTCAGCCCCAGAACCCACATGTGGGGGCCACCTTCTGACGGTCTGTGTGTGGTTCTCGATGTCCTTGTGGAGTGCCCACAGCAGGCCAGCCTGCAGTGCCATCACAAGTCCCCCTTTGTTGCCGGGCATCCTGGGCTCCAAGGCATGTGGCCTGCTCACGTCCAAGCCTGGCTTTCTTCCTTCCTCCTCGCTACCTGCTCCCCAGGCCCAGCCCTGCATCTGTGGCACCTGTGGGCACTGATGACTTCTGCAGCTGGCCAAGTTGTCTGGGGCCATCCAAGTTTGCAGAATAAGGACACGGGCCCTGTGGTAATGGTGAGACAGGTGTGGGTGCAAGAGTGTGGGACAAAACAACACAGATGGGGCAAGAAAGGCACTGTAACCCCAAATCCCCCTGGGAATTTGGGGACATGAATAATAGCCTCACAGTCAGGCGCAACCACGGCGAAGAACCTCAAGGCTGCAGTGGCCCATGATGTCTGCCATGGCCCAGCCACGGTGGGCATACCCTGTCACTGTGACATGGTCAGGGACAGGGGACGTGGGGCCCTTTATCCGGGGACCGGACCCTCTGAAGGCCCAGGATTCCTGCCTTCACCACTAAGTTGGTGACATATGCCCAAGACTCAAATTCCTGGATTGTACCTATTTCAGGGAGCTGAGGGGAGAGAACCTGGACGTTAGTGGGGCAGTAGGTAGAGCTCTCTCTTAAGAATCAAGCAGAAGCACCTGGAAAATACTGAGCCAGCCATCCTATTCCAGGTTTTCCTGGAAACGCCCCTCAGGGCTCCAAGTGACTATTTCCCAGGCCCCCGTCTGGGCAAACCTCACCATGGGTCTCTAGGCATCCAATGCTTCCCAAACTTGGGATTTTGAGGCCCAAGGGTCTAGGAGCATGCTGACAGAGATGAGGACACAGCTGCAATGGCGGCGCTGTCCCATATGACTGCTATTGGCTACACAGGGCTCTAGGGCATCAGAAACATAGCTGCTTTGACCCGAGGAGCTGGATTTTCAATGTTTTTTAAAATTAATTAATTAAGTAGTTAAGCGATGGATTCTTGCTCTGCTGCCCAGACTGGAGTGCCGTGGTGCAACCTCGGCTCACCGCAACCTCTGGCTCCTGGGTTTAAGCGATTCTCCTGCCTCACCCTCCTGAGTAGCTGGGATTACAGGCATCCACCACCATGCCCAGCTAATTTTTATATTTTTAGTAGAGATGGAATTTCACCATGTGGCCAGGCTGGTCTCCAACTCCTGACCTCAAGAGATCTACCCGCCTCGGCCTCCCAAAGTGCTGGGATTACAGGCATCAGCCACTGCGCCTGGCTGGATTTTCAACGTTAATTGGGTAAATTCAAATAGCCACAGGCAGCCAGTGGTGGCATCTGTTCAGGTTGGCCTGGGTCTAGGAGGATGGAAAGCCACAATCATCTTGGTGCTGGTTGAGGATGTGGGTGCTAGAGACAAACAGCCCAGCCCAGCCTAGCCATTTACCTGCTGAGTGAACTTCCGCAGAGCAGGCCACCGGGCCAAACCTCAGGTTCTTTGTTATAAAACAGGGATGACAATGGCGCTTGCATAAAGAGGTTCACAGCCAAAATGCAATGAGATAATCTGAGCTAAGACCTGGGCCCACCGCCTGGTGCAGGGGAGGGCTTGGTGATCAGGGCAGGGTGGAAGGTGGCTATTTGGGCCCAGAGAAGATCGGGACAGGCCCCAGGTCACACAGTTTTCTCCAGAGGCTGAAGCTCCTCAAGACCCCAGTGCTCTCAGGCCACCTGCCCGCCCTCCCCCAGAGCACTGTGAGGTGGGGGAAGAAATACATTAATTTCACTGAGGCACACTAAGGCTGCAACCCACACGAGTGGGTTTCCATGAGGTTTCGGATGCCGCGTGGGATGCTCTAAACACATAATGCCTCCATTCATCTCCACCCTCAAGTCTTTCCTGAGCAACTACTGCAGACCCAGCAAGTTCCCTGGGGTCAGGCAGATGGCAGGGACCAGGATGTGGCGCTGCCCTCATCGAGGAAACAGGCAGCTGGCTGAGCAACTAAATGATGGGGCATGCCGAGGAAAGAGTGGGGAGCAGAGGGACCTGGGAATGGGGAGAGGCAGCCATTTATCCTCAGCACAGCCTGAGACACAGTGCCGTGCTCCGTTCCATTTTCCAAGTCAGGAGATGGAGCTCAGTGGGCAAGCCAGGGTCTCAGGCTAGGTCCAGGGGCTCCACCTCCTGCTCCCTCCACCCCTGAATGCCCTGCCACCTACACACAGGGCCCCTGACACAGGACCTTGTCCCATCCCTGGCCGCCTTCTGCATCTAGTTAAGGCCTGGCCCAGAGAAGGTGCTTGAGAAATATTTTGAGGGATGATGAGTGAGTCTTCCCGTCACGTCATCCCGCCTCAGGCCTGGGTGACGGATATAACGGCCGACAGCCCAGGGCAGGTCAGCTCCTGGAAGGTCTTCAAGCTTTTGGTAGCAAATTCCATAGAGACAGATGCAGGTCATGTGACAGCTTCTAAAAGTCAGGGCATGCCGGCTTCGACCGCACTGAGCTCACCTGGAAGAACCGGCTTCCTGTGTCCTCCTTCATTCCCAAAGAATTATGTTTCCACTTTATTTAAACCCTGCATTGTCTCTGCAGCCAGAAGGGGAGGTATGTACATGGGGGTGGGCCAGGGCACAAAGCCTGTTCCTAAAACTAAGTTGGGACCAAGGAGCCCTGAGGAGGTGGGGCACAGGCGCCACAGAAACATCTAGGCTTCGGTAACCAATGCACAGTGACGCTCCCATGTTGACTTAAAAAGGAGATAAAAACAACCAAACAAAAAATCCCTACCATTGCGCCCCTGTAGTAGGCCGTTGTGATCGTCCGAAACCGTTCCTGACCGGCCGTGTCCCTAAACGTGAAGAGAAGGGATATTAGCAACATTAAAAGAAAGTAACTGTCCCCAGTAGGAGACAAGGAGCATCTACCCGGGATGCCTGGCTTTCTCACGGGTCAGCCACTGTGATATCTTCTTCTGCTAAGGCAGCACCTTCTAATCTCCCTATTATTACAGGGAAGGACACTGTGGCCTGGAGGGGTTAAGGTCATTTGATATGGCAGAGCCATGATGGGATCCCTGACCCATGCGCCTTCTCCTCTTCTGCACCTTTGCTTCCAGGGAATTCTCCCTGGAGTTTCTGGTTCACAGAAGAGGCAGTCATGTGGCTCAGGAACATAGCTCTTGCTGTTGAAGGTGGCTGGGACTCAGGAAAAGCTTTCAGGCCTGCCATCTTGGTTTGAATGATGGGGAAAGTCCCTCCTCATCTGCATGACAAGGAACACAGGGCCTATTGCCCGGGAGGTGATGCCTGGGTAAGACACACCCATGCCCAGCCCAGCTCCTGGCTTGAAGGGTACTTACTGTTTGGTTTAAAGGTAGGTAACCTAACTGGCCAGGCGCAGTGGCTCACATCTGTAATCCTAGCACTTTGGGAGGCTGAGGCAGGTGGACCACCTGAGGTCAGGAGGTCGAGACCAGCCTGGCCAACATGGTGAAACCCCATCCCTACAAAAAATACAAAAATTAGCCAGGCGTGGTGGCACATGCCTGTAATCCCAGCTACCTGGGAGGCTGAGGCAGGAAAATTGCTGGAACCCAGGAGGCGGAGGCTGCAGTGAGCTGAGATTGCACCATTGCACCCTAGCCTGGGTGACAGAGCAAGACTCCGTCTCAAAAAAAAAAAAAAAAAAGGTAACCTAACTGGCCTGGTGCAGTGGCTTACATCTGTAATCCCAGCACTTTAAGAGGCCGAGGCGGGTGGAGCACCTGAGGCCAGGAGTTCGAGACCGGCCTGACCAACACAGTGAAACCTCATCTCTACTAAAAATACAAAAATTAGGCAGGCGCGGATCTGCAGTCCCAGCTACTTAGGAGGCCGAGACACAAGAATCACTTGAACCTGGGAGGTGGAGGTTGCAGTGACCTGAGATCGTGCCACTATATTCCAGCATGGGTGACAGAGTAAGACTGTCTCAGAAAAAAAAAAAAAAAAAAAAAAAGCCAGGTGTGATGGCTCACTCCTGTAATCTCAGCACTTTGGGAGGCTGAGGCCAGCGGATCACCTGAGGTCAGGAGTTTGAGATCAGCCTGACCAACATGGTGAAACCCTGTCTACTAAAAATACAAAAGTTAGCCAGGCGTGGTGGCAGGTGCCTGTAATCCCAGCTACTCGGGAGGCTGAAGCACGAGAATTGCTTGAACCAAGGAAGTGGAGGTTGCAGTGAGCTGAGATCATGCCACTGCACTCCAGCCTGGGTGACAGAGTGAGACTTTGTCAAAAAAAAAAAAAAAAAAAAAAAAAAATTAAAGGTGACCTAACTGATTGGTGGCAGAGCCAGGGCAAGACTCAGGTCTTGTCTCCAAGCCCAGCGTTCCTCCCACGGCCTTGCTGGGACCCAGAGGGCTCTATACGTCTGGATTGTGCAGAAACACCTTGCTTGGAGCTAAGCTGACTTTCTGACACCAGCAGCAGGAGACATGAGTGGTTAAGAACAGTCATTTTTGCTGGGTGCGGTGGCTCACGCCTGTAATCCCAGCACTTTGGGAGGCCGAAGTGGGTGGATCACCTGAGTTCAGGGGTTCGAAGCCAACCTGTCCAACATGGCGAAACCCCGTCTCTACTAAAAATACAAAATTAGCCAAGCATGGTGGCAGGCACCTGTAATCCCAGCTACTTGGGAGGCCGAGGCAGAAGAATTGCTTGAACCCAGGAGGCGGAGGTTGCAGTGAGCCGAAATCGTGCCACTGCACTCCAGCCTGGGCAACAAGAGCAAAACTCTGTCTCAAACAAACAAACAGTCATTTTTTTTTTTCAACCACAGTCCTTAGAAGAGTTTTGAGTCACTAACCTCACCACAATTGCTAAGAGCAGAAGCAGGAAGGCAGGAGGAAAGTGAAACTTCTGCTTGCTGGTGCAGTGTCACTTTGAACTTGGGAACAAAGGGTGACGTGGCACCAACGTGCTGGAAGTGGAGAAACTTCCATGGCTTGGAACTTACAAGGCAGCCAGAGCTTGATTACTACCAATGTCTGCAGGATGGACTGCATGTTAAACCTACCTGACTCCCAAAGTCAGATTAAGAGGTGAACAGTAGGGCCGGGCGTGGTGGCTCACGCCTGTAATCCCAGCACTTTGGGAGGCCACGGTGGGTGGATCGCCTGAGGTTGGGAGTTCGAGACCAGCCTGACCAACATGGAGAAACCCCGTCTCTACTAAAAATACAAAATTAGTTGGGCGTGGTGGCGCATGCCTGTAATACCAGCTACTTGGGAGGCTGAGGCAGGAGAATCACTTGAACCCGGGAGGCGGAGGTTGCAGTGAGACAAGATCGTGCCATTGCACTCCAGCCTAGGCGACAAGAGCAAAACTCCGTCTCAAAAAAAGAAGAAGAAAAAAAAGAAGAGGTGAATAGCACCTGGAGCCAAGGGTAGCTGTGGGGCTCCCTGAAACTGGCAAGTGGGGATGACCGGTCACACTTTGAGACTTGAGGGAGGATGGCTTCGTGGCCCATCTCCTGGTACACTGCTCCTACTCAAAGGCGCTTGCCTGGTTTGGGTGACAGGGAAATTGCACCATGCTCTTAAATGTGACTTCTCTTTGTTTTGCTCAGGGCCAGTGACTCTATGCAAGTGTGGCATGTGTGCAGGGCAGGACCCCACTATACCCGCCACCTGAACTCAGTCTCAGCAAACTGGGTCAGGCCACTGATGGCGACTTGGAGTCTCCCCACTTCCCTAATTGCATGTGCATGGGAAGTCACCCTTAGTTCTCAGGAATGGAAACAGGTCTCAACAGGGGGCCCGGCCCTCGGCTTAATTTCGGTTCGGGGTTTCGGTCTGTATGCTAGGAAGGGAGGCCAGGCCTGCCCCAGGAGAGAAAAGAGGAAGTGAAGTTGGACCTTTATGCTTCTGAGTGGGTTGAGAGGCTCAAAAGGAAACTCTTGGCTGGGGCATCTCACAGTCCCTGCAGGCGTCACCAGCACCTGGCACCGAGAGGGCTCTTTTCCCGTTCAACAGAAGCAGCCCACTCTGAAGCCCAGACTCAGATGGTGCCCACTGCGGAACACTGAGCTAGCCAGGGCTGGGCAGCTTTGTGCCTATGATGCTATAGGCCCTGGTGCCCTGCAGCCAGCAGAAGACAGCTCTCTGGGCTGGGTATAAACCTCCAGGAGCTTCTGGAGAAAGCCCCATGTGCCAGGACTGGGCACCAAGAAATGGAGGCCAAGGTCACAGGGACGGTGGAGGGAGAAGGCCAGGGGCTTCTGGCTTGAAGCCATCGCCAGGTGGAGAGAATGACAGAGAACAATGACTCTTACCATATCTGCAATTTAATTCTCTTGCCATCGAGCTCTATGGTCCTAATTTTAAAGTCAATTCCTGAAAGAAAAAAGAAAAAAGGCACGTCACTGTCAGCCCATTTCCCAAGTTGTGTCTGAGCTGGGCGCCACCAATCTGTGCAGGTAACAGCTGTTGTGGCTTACGGAGACCCTGCCTGGTGCTGGGCATGCGGGATGTCGGAATATCCAGATCTGGAAACACTTGGAGATACTTTCCCTCTCCAAGGGCTGACGGGAGCAGTGCAGAGCAAACCCAGGGGGCGTGGGTGGCAAAGTCCTGCTCTTGTCCCTTGCTACCAGCTGAACCCGCCTCCCTGCCCCCCAGGCAGTTGTATGGAGTGGGTCTCAAGAGAGCCCTCTGCAGGCCTGAGTCCCTCGCTCCCCAGCACCCTGCAGCTGACCCCCAAGCACACAGGGCCTTGGGCCCCACGATGCATCAATGCACATGGTCACGTTCTCTCCTGCCCCCAGCTTTTGTACACGCTGTTCCTTTTCTGCAGGTGGTCTGTGTCCCACTGACTGTCAGCTGGGCAAACTTCTCCTCCTTTAAGGCCCCCTTGAAGATCACCTCCTAACAGGCCTTCCTGACCCCATCCTCCTTGTCTCTCACCTCCCGCTTTCATCCCCTTTCCCCACGGTGACCTCGCAGCCACCTTGATGTTCCCCAGGCTCCCACTGTTCCCCCTCAGTCCCCTCCCCAGCCTTCAAAAATATAACCCTAACCATGTTACACAGCTAACCTCTGCTCCAAACTTTCTTTTTTTTCTTTTTTTGAGATGGAATCTCGCCCTGTCGCCCAGGCTGGAGTGCAGTGGCAAGATCTCGGCTCACCGCAGCCTCTGTCTCCTGGGTTCAAGTGATTCTCCTGCCTCAGCCTCCCGAGTAGCTGGGACTACAGGTGCCTGCCACAATGCCCAGCCAATTTTTGAGTTTTTAGTAGAGATGGGGTTTCACCGTGTTGGCCAGGCTGATCTCAAACTCCTGACTTCAAATCATCCGCCTGCCTCAGCCTCCCAAAGTGCTGGGATTATAGGCATCAACCATCGCACCCAGCCCTCTGCTCCAAACTTTCTAGTATGTCCACCAACAGATGAATGGATGAACAAAATGTGGTCCAACCATACAACGGAATATGACTCAGTCATAAAAACGAACGGAGTACTCATCCATGCTATACAATGTGGATGAACCTTGAAGACAGGATGCTGAGAGAAGCCAGACACCAAAGGCCACTTAGTGTGAGATTCCATTAACAGACATGTCCAGCATACGCTCATCCATAGAAACAGAAAGCTGATTAGCGGTTGTCTGGGGCTGGCGGGGGCAGGGGGACGTGCGGAAACTAGAAGGGTTGGTATCTTTTTTTTTTTTTTTTTTTTTTTGAGACGGAGTTTCTCTGTCACCAGGCTGGAGTGCAGTGGTGCGATCTTGGCTAGGCTGGAGTGCAGTGGTGTGATCTTGGCTCACTGCAACCTCTGCCTCCCAGGTACAAGTGATTCTCCTGCCACAGCCTCCCAAGTAGCTGGGACTGCAGGCACATGCCACCATGCCCAGCTAATTTTTCTATTTTTAGTAGAGGCAGGGTATCACCATGTTGTTGGCCAGGCTGTTCTCGATCTCTTGACCTCGTGATCTGCCCACCTCAGCCTCCCAAAGTACTGGGATTACAGGTGTGAGCCACTGTGCCACCGTGTGTGCCTGGCCTTGGGTTGGTGTCTTTTTGGTATAATAAAAATGTTCCCAAATTGCCTGTGGTGATGGTTGTGGAACTCTGTGAATGTACCCAAAGCCACTGAATTGTATACTGCAAATGGGTGAACTGTATGCGAATTCTATCTCATAAAGCTATTTTTTTTTAAAGCCTCTTTCAGTGGCTTCCCTGTCCCCTTCCCTCGAATAAAGTGGAAACAGCTCCCCGTGTGTGTCGAGGTCCTGCCTAACCTGGTCACCTCTCAGCACTCTGGCCCATGACCTGCTCTCTCTGGCCACACTATCCACACAGCGATTTCCTCAACATTCCAAGCACGCTCCTGACTCGGGGCTTTGATGTTTGCTCTTCCCTGCCCTGGAAAGTTCTTTCTTCTGTAGCTACCTGGCTACCCCTTCGTTCAGGTTCCCATTCAAGTTCCCTCCTCGGGGGAGCCTTTCTGACCATCCTCATCAGTTCTCCTTTTACCTATTTATTAACATAGCTGACGTACATTTATGTATCTGCTGCATGGACCTGGGCATAACGCTTGCAGATCATAATGGCCCATGTGGATGAGAAACAGCCAGACCCAGCCTTTGCCACCAGGAGTTTGTTCAAATCCCTGCCGGAGAAGACTTGAGGCCCAGGACTGGCTGGGCCTCTCTGAACCCAGGGTGGGGATGCTAACTCCATCCAGCCAGCCCCAGCACTGGACTTTCGCCCTCTCAAACGTAAGCTCCCTGGGGCAGGGACCTGACAAGTCTCATCCACTGCTATTACCTCCAGTGTGAACACACAGGGGCTGAATACGCATTTGCTAGAAGCTGGTACCCCAGTCCTGCACGCACCTTGACTCACCTGCGTCCTCTCCGCAGCCCTCTTGCCAAAGCGGCTGCCTGGCCCACAGAAGACACTGGCAAAATATGGCTGGATCAAAGTATTAAAGTGCAACAGGGTCTACACCGTGTTGAGCGGTTCACAAAGCACTTTCTCAAATGCCCGTTCTCAAATGCCAACCCTCTCACTGGAGGAATCAATGGGCCCCCGAGGAGGCAGTGGCCCCGAGCCAGGCTGGTGAGAACCCATTCCAGGGAGCTACAGGGCCAAGTCCACACCACAAATGATGGATGGGGCTTCTGAGAATAGGCTTTGGTGAAATGTAACTTTTGGCAAAATGTTAAGGATTGAGTGGCAGAAAATGAACAGCCACTCAATCCTTGTCTATAAGGAAAACCCAGAGGTACACTCAGCCAATAGAGAATTGCTTTTTCTTTTTTTTTTGGAGACAGAGTTTTGCTCTGTTGCCCAGGCTGGAGTGCACTGGCACAATCTTGGCTCACTGCAACCTCTGCCTCCCGGACTCAAGCGATTCTCCTGCCTCAGCCTCCCGAGTAGCTGGGAATACAGGCAAGCGCCACCACGTATGGCTAATTTATGGAATCACCTTTAAGCATTAAGGTGATTCTGCTTCAGGACTAGACAGCCCAGTGTGCCCAGGCTTCCTAAAACATTCCCCACTTCCTGTCACACGTGTACAGGGACACAAAAAACCAAGGAGCACTGTTAAGTTGGCCAAGCTCCACCGCAGCACTCCGCCCTACACTCCTCTGGGTTTTATTAACATGCCACATTTAATTAGGAAGTGTAAACTTTATGAGGCCTAAGAATTATGAGGCCTGAACTTCAAGGTCATGGTGAATTAGACTTTCCTAGAAGACAGAAGGCTACAAATGGAAGGAGGGGAATGAAGGGGTGGGAGGGAGGGATCTTAGGGTCAGGTGCCACCTCCACCTTGCTAGGTAACTTTCACCAAGTCACATCCTCATCTGCAAATGGAAGACAGCCTCTTTAAAGCTCAAAGTAACTCTAAGGAGGAGGGGTTGGGCTGGGCGTGGTGGCTCATGCTTGTAATCCCAGCACTTTGGGAGGCCAAGGTGGGTGGTCATGAGGTCAGGGGTTCGAGACCAGCCTGGCCAACATGGTGAAACCCCATCTCTACTAAAAAAACAAAAACAAAAACAAAAAACAAAAAAACAAAAATTAGCTGGTCATGGTGGCGGGTGCTTGTAATCCCAGCTACTCGGGAGGCTGAGACAGGAGAATCGCTGGAATCCAGGAGGCGGAAGTTGCAGCGGGCCAAGATTGCGCCACTGCACTCCAGACTGGGTGACAGAGTGAGACTCCGTCTCAAAAAAAAAAAAAAAAAAAAAAAAAAGAGGGGGGTTTGTGGGGATGGCCGGGAAACTGGGATCTGAGTGAATGCAAGCCAGTCTACCCACAGTTAACATCATTTCTTTTTCTTTTCTTTTTCTTTTTTAAGACAGGGTCTTGATCTGTTGCCCAGGCTGGAGTGCAGAGACACCATCACAGCTCACTGCACCTTGACCTCCTGGGCTCAATCGATCCTCCCACCTTGGCCTCCCAAGTGGCTGGGTCTACACGGATGAGCCACTATGCCTGGCTAATTTTATTTTATTTTTTGTAGAGATGGGGTTTTGCCATGTTGACCAGGCTGAATTAACGCCACTTCTTGATTGGTTGGAGCACAAGAGTTACCCTAAAGTTTGGCCTTGGAGTGGGGGAGGGGGAAGAATTCAGAAACATCTGTCTTCAGAGGCTGGATGCTGTCACCGCAGGAGCCATTCATTTGCTTCCTCTAGATGGCCTCTGGTTGTGGTGACAACCCCTTATTGTCTAATTCTAATCCTCAACCACCAGGGTACTAGGCCGGGCAGACAGCGTCACTCCTGCTCTAAAGACAGCAGGGCTCAGAGAGGGGTAGTGCACATTCAAGGGCAAACAGCAACTGGAAACCAGACGTAATGATTTCCAGTCAATTCTCTCTATTTTACATCTGGCATATAACTGTTTCATAAAGCACAGCTCCGCTGGGTGCGGTGGCTCATACTTGTAATCCTAGCACTTTGGGATGCCGAGGAAGGCAGATCACAAGGTAAGGAGTTCGACACCAGCCTGACCAACACAGTGAAACCCTGTTTTTACTAAAAATACAAAAATTAGCTGGACATGGTGGCGGATGCCTATAATCCCAGCTACTAGGGAGGTCGAGGCAGGAGAATTGCTTGAACCCGGGAGGCGGAGGTTGTAGTGACCCGAGATCACGCTGCTGGATTCCAGCCTGGGCAAAAGAGCTAGACTCCGTCTCAAAAAATAAAATAAAATAAAATAAATAAAGCACAGTTCCTGGAGGTGGGCAAGAATGGAATTAGCACATTATCGTGGGGTTCAGGGAGATAACACGATTTTGTTGAAGTGACACAGTAAAGCAAAGGCCATTCCCTAGGTTTTCTTGAGTCGGAATAAACCCCTGGACTTAGTGACCATTCCCCCACTTTCCCCAACCCTAGCAGGGCTACAGAGCTCACATGCCACTCAGATCCATGTTACTCCCGGGTCAAACCTTTTCATTGTGGGCCAGGACTGCTTTTGTGGCACTGAGAGAGGTCAGCTCCACTTCTGTGGACGTCACAACTGAGATGCACCAAGCCAATTCTGTTCAACCACAATGTGGGCTGGCCCTACAGGAAAAGCTGTTCTAAAGTGACAACCGGAGTCTTGGGCCCTTCGATAGGGAAGTCAAGGCTGTCTGTGGCAGTGGCTGATTTAGTTTCTCGCTGAGACTTTTATCTTGCATCTTTTTGGGGATGACAGGTCCCAGGGCAGGCAGTGCTGTCACTTGCCATTGCTGTCACTCCTGGAGCAGGATGAAAGGTGGGCAGGGAAAAGGTCCTGACTCCTCTTATCATTCCTTCTAGAGGAAAATACACTTATGAGGGGAAGCATGGTCAGGGAGAGAGGCTCAACCTCTGAACACTCCAGAGAAAAGAGCAGGAATGGTGTTGGTTAGAGTCTTGGCTCCAAGGTGCATTAGCTGAGCTTGTCATCAGCTGGGAGTGTGCAGTAGCATCTCTCTAGGATAGCCAAGCCTCGAGTTTTGGGTTGAGACACAGCCAGGTTCAAATTCCATCAAATCCCATTCTCACCACCTGCAGACTGTGTGGCCTTGGGCAAGTTCCATGCCCTCCCTGAGCCTCAAATTCCTCATCTGTGAGATGGGCTCATAACAGCACTTAACACCAAGAACTGGAGAGTGTGAAAATGCACGTGAAGCACTTGGCACATAGTAAATGCTCATTAAGGTGAGATGCCACTGTCTTTTTCCCATGGCCAATTCCCCATGACTCAGTTTCCACTTCTGTAAGGCAGGAGCCTCAAAAGAACCGCTTCGAGGGCTGCTGCTAGGACAGATCGAGAGGACGGGCGCGAAGACCCCAGCTCAAGACATAACACGCCCTAATGAGCGGGCTAAGGGTCGGAGCCTCAGTCTCCCCATCTGCAAAATGGGCACCTGGTCTCCCCCACCACGGCCCAGGAACCCCCGAACGGCGGTGCAGGCGACTGCTCTTCTCCCTTTAGGCCCCCTCGACCCTTTAGACGCCCTCGGCCCGTCCAGCCCTGTAGATCCCTCAGCCCCAGCCCCTCAGGGGCGCGCCCAGCCCGGGCCTCCGGCGCCCCCAGCCACTCCCCGGTCCCGCTACCTATGGTGGAGATAAAAGTGGAGTTGAAGGCGTCCTCGGAGAAGCGGAACAGGACACAGGTCTTCCCCACCCCCGAGTCCCCGATCAGCAGCAGCTTGAACAGGTAATCGTAGGTCTTCGCCATATTACACTCTCTCCCCGACGGGAAGTGCGGCCAGCGCCTTTCCACTGGCCACCAGCACCGTCCATCAGCACCGAGCCCGCCCCTTATTGGCTCCAGGCCCGCTGCGCGTCACCGCGGCCGACGCCCGCCCCTGCGTCCCGCCAGTCGCGGGGAGACCTTGGGAGGGGGCGAGCGGAGCGCGGAGCCGGAAGCAGCCCGAGCGCACCTCCCATTGGCCGGCACTAGGGAGAGCAGGGGCTCTGATTGACCAGCAGTGAAGAGTCGTGGGGCTTCAAATGAAGAAGAGGCGGGGGCGTGGCATTATGTGGCCGCCTTCCACCCCCGACTCGGGCGGCCCGGCCCCGCCCCACTATAGGAGAGGGAAGGCACGGAGCGGCGCCAACGGCTCGCGCGCCTGCAGCCTGGGGGCGGGGCTTGGGGTGCGTGCGCACGCGCGCCCAGAGTTCCGTTAGGCGACAGCAGAGGGCGCACGCCCGTAGTTGGGGCGGGTATCGCTCGGTTTCGCCCGCAGAGCTCGCGCAGGCGCAGTAGGCACCGAGGCGAGCGTGGGAAGGCAAGGTATCGCTCTCAGCCTTGTCTGCGGCCTGCAAGTCGGGGCAGTGGCAAGTCGGGGCAGTGGGGGCCTAGGAAGGAGAGAGGAGGCGCTGTATACTCGAAAAGTGACCCAAGCCGGGCGCGGTGGCTCACGCCTGTAATCCCCGCACTTTGAGAGGCCGAGACGCGTGGATCACGAGGTCAGGAGTTCAAGACCAGCCTGGCCAAGATGGTGAAACCCTGTTTCTACTAAAAATACAAAAATTAGCCGGGCGTGGTGGCGGGCGCCTGTAATCCCAGCTACTCGGGAGGCTGAGGCAGAGAATTGCTTGAATCTGGGAGGCGGAGCGTGCAGTGAGCCGAGATCGCGCCATTGCATTCCAGCCTGGGCGACAGAGCGAGACTCTGTCTCGAAAAAAAAATAAAAGTGACCCAAGACGAGCTCCGAGGTCTGTGGCCTAGTGACCGGCTTAGAGATACCCAAGGCCTCCGCCACCTGAGCGGCTTCACTGCCACAAGCTGTGCCCCGAAGCGCGCGCCGGCCTCCTCAGGGCCCGCCCTCGGCCGCCTTAGGGGTTGTCCGGGCCAGCCCGGGGGTGGGAGGGGGGAGGGTTAGAGCAGTAAGGATGCTGGGTCCTATCTAGGGGCCAGGGCTCTCAACATTGAAAAAACTGGCCGGGGCCGGTGGCTTCCCGCCTGTGATCCCAGTGCTTTGGGAGGCCAGGAGGTTGAGGGTGCAGTAAGCCGTGATCGCCCCGCTGCACTCCGGCCTGGGCGACAGAGCAAGACCCTATCAAAAGAAAAAAAGGCTGGGCGCGGTGGCTCACGCCTGTAATCCCAGCACTTTGGGAGGCCGAGGCGGGCGGATCACGAGGTCAGGAGATCGAGACCATCCTGGCTAACACGGTGAAACCCTGTCTCTACTAAAAATACAAAAAAAAAAAAAAAAAAAAGCCGGGCGCAGTGGCAGGCGCCTGTAGTCCCAGCTACTCGGGAGGCTGAGACAGGAGAATGGAGTGAACCCGGGAGGCAGAGCTTGCAGTGAGCCGAAATCTCGCCACTGCACTCCAGCCTGGGCGACAGAGCGAGACTCTGTCTCAAAAAAAAAAAAAAAAAAAAAGTAGCCAGGTATGGTGGTGTATGCTTGTAGTCCCAGCTACTCAGGAGGCTAAGGTGGGAGGATCCCTTGAGCCTAGGAGGTCAAGGCAGCAGTGAGCTGTGATCGCACCATTGCACTCCAGCCTGGGTGATGGAGCAAGACCCTTTTTTTTTTTTTTTTTTTTTGAGATGGAGTCTCCCACGGTCACCAGGGCTGGAGTGCAATGGCACGATCTCGGCTCACTGCAACCTCTGCCTCCCAGGTTCAGGCAATTCTCCTGCCTCAGCCTCCCAAGTAGCTTGGATTCCAGGCACCCACCACCACGCCTGGTGTGGTGTATTTTTTTGTATTTTTAGTAGAGATGGGGTTTCACCGTGTTGGCCAGGCTGGTCTCGAACTCCTGACCTCGTGATCCGCCTGCCATCACCTCCCAAAGTACTGGGATTACAGGCGTGAGCCCCCGCGCCCGGCCCCTGACTCTTAAAATTTTAGTCCCATTACCAGCCCAGCAAAATGATGTCATTACTTTTTTCCCCATTTGATGGTGAGAAAACTGAAGCCAGAGGAGGTTAAGTGACTTTTTCCCCCTCCCTGCTCAAAAGTGGGAATTTGGTATCTGAACTCAGAGTGCCAAGCTTCCAGGCTGCAGTTTGATCACTAGGGCTCCCTGCTTCTTAGAGATGGTCCAGTCTGTTCTAGGTCACTCTGGGGCCTCCAGGGCCTTGAGGCTCACTTAAGGATCTGCGGAAGGAGGGCCCAGCCTTTCCTCCTCCCTTCCACTTCAGCTCATTCTTCTGCTAATCTAGCTCTGGTTAAAAAAGCTTCAACCAGAGGCATTGACCACTTTACAGGCCTCAGCCTCTGTGGTATTTGATAGTCTTGACCACCTCTGAATATTCCTTTTTCTTGGTATTATCCTCATTTTATTTATTTACTTATTTTTGAGACAGGGTCTTGTTCTGTGGCCCAGGCTGGAGAGCAATGGTGTGATTTCACTCACTGCAACCTCCGCCTCCCAGGCTCAAGTGATTCTCCCACCTCAGCCTCCAGAGTAGCTGGAACCACTGGCATGCACCACCACGCATGGCTAATTTTTGTTTATTTTTTGTAGAGATGGGGGTCTTGCTATGTTACCCAGGCTGGTCTGGAATTCCTGGGCTCAAGCCATCCTCCCACCTCAACCTCCCAAGTAGCTGGGACTACATCTGCACGATACTATGGCAGGCTAATTTTTTTTATTTTTTGTAGAAATGGGGTCTCCCTATGTTGCCCAGGCTGGTCTCAAACTCCTGGGCTCAAGCGATCCTCCAGCCTCCACCTCCCAAAAAGCTGGGATCACAGGTATGAGCCACCACACCTGGCCCTATACCATTTTTTTTTTTTTTTTTGAGATGGAGTTTTGCTCTTTGTTGCCTAGGCTGGAGTGCAGTGGCGCGATCTCAGCTCACTGCAACCTCTGCCTCCCGGGTTGCAGTGATTCTCCTGTCTCAGCCTCCTAAGTAGCTGGGATTACAGGTGCCTGCCACCACATCTGGCTAATTTTTGTATTTTTAGTAGAGATGGGGTTTCACCATATTGGCCAGGCTGGTCTCGAACTCCTGACCTTAGGTGATCTGCCCACTTTGGCCTCCCAAAGTGCTGGGATTACAGGTGTGAGCCACCACGCCCGGCCCCTATCCCTTTTTTTTTTTTTTTGAGACAGAGTCTTGCTCTTTCACCCAGGCCGGAGTAAAGTGGCATGATCTCGGCTCACTGCAACCTCTGCCTGCCGGGTTCAAGCGATTCTTCTGCCTCAGCCTTCTGAGTAGCTGGGATTACACGCGCGTGCCACCACGCTCGGCTAATTTTTGTATTTTTAGTAGAGACAGGGTTTCACCATGTTGGCCAGGCTGGTCTTGAACTCCTGACATCAAGTGATCCCCCCCAAAGTGCTGGGATCACAGGCATGAGCCACTGTGCCCGGCCCTGTCCCTATTTTATTAGCTGATTTCTTCTCCCTACCACCTCTCCCCTTCTTTGTTTTTTTTTTCTTTCTCAGACCGCAGTGCAGTCTTTTTGCAGGGGGCGGGGTTCTGCCTGTCCCTTAGTGTTTGTGTTCCTCGTTGTTCTGTCTCTGTTCTCATTTTCTGGGGGCTCGTAATCCATGCTGACCATTCTCAGTTTTTTATCCTTAGCCCACCCGTCTCTTCACGTACACCTGCGTTCAGGACATCTCCCTTTGGATTTGTCAGATACTCCTAGCTCAGCACGTTCACAACTGAACCCATCAGCTAATACCCAGACTGGCTTGTCCTGATTTTCTTTAGGAGTGAAACTTAAGCCGTCTTGGACAGCTGCCTTTAATCTCTCATCGGTCACATCCTGGTTTTTAAGGAGGTTCTAAATAGTTCTTGAGGGCCGGGCACGGTAGCTCACGCCTGTAATCCCAGCACTTTGGGAGGCTGAGGTGGGCCGATCACCTGAGTTAGAAATTTGAGACTAGCCCGGGTAACATGGTAAGATCCCATTTTTACTAAAAATTAAAAAAACTAGCCGGGTGTGGTGGGCACCTGTAATTCCAGCTACTCAGGAGGCTGAGGCAGGAGAATGGCTTGAATCCGGGAGGCAGAGGTTGCAGTGAGCCGAGATTGCACCACTGCACTCCAGCCTGGGTGACAGAGCAAGACTCCGTCTCAAAAGTAAAAAATAAAAAAAAAAATAGCTCTTGAATTGCATTCTTCCATTTCCATTGCCACAGTGGAATCATCACATTTCTCCACTGGTCTCCCTGACCATTTTCTCTAACCCAGATTTCACCCTGTAGTGTGCTTATTCTAAAATACTTGAGGCTGGGCACGGTGGCTCATGCCTGTAATCCCAGCACTTTGGCAGGCTGAGGCAACCAGGTTACTTGAGGTCTGGCATTTGAGACCAGCCTGGGCAACATGGCGAAACCCTGTCTCCATTAAAAATACAAAAATTAGCTGGGCACACGTCTGTAGTCCCAGCTACTTGGGAGGCAGAGGTGGGAGGATTGCTTGAGCCCAGGAGGTCGAGGCTGCTGTGAGCCATGATCGCGCCACTGCCCTCCAGCCTGGGTGACAAGAGTGGAACCCTGTCTCAAAAAACAAAAAAACCACTTCCTTTAATAGCCATCTGTGGTCTCTGGGCAGGATAAAATCCAAAATCTTCCTCTTAGCGTTTGAAATCCCTCACAATCTGGTTCTAACCTCATGCTGTGTTCCAGCCATACTTCATGGCATTGGAAACTCCTCAAAAGTTGGGACAGGTTCGTTGAACACAGTGAAGTGTGAAGTGCTGAGGCCACAACCATGACTAAAACAGCATCCCAAGATGAGATTACAACCCAAGTGGGGAGGGAGGAGGGAGAAACACACACACAAAGGGGGAACTTCGGTCAAATCATGGCAGGGCCTTTATTGGAGGGGGTGACTTTATTCATTCACATTCCCTGCACCAACCATCTAAATCAGCCCAGTGTCCGTTAAAGGTTGGATTGGTCTAAAGGAAATGCTTTAATTGTATACTTTTATTATAACTGTACATTTTTGGTTATTTTATTTGTTTATTTATTTAGAGACAGTCTGTCACTAAGGCTGGAGTGCAGTGGCGTGATCTCAGCTCACTGCAGCCTCCACGTCCCAGGTTCAAATGATTCTCCTGCCTCAGCCTCCTGAGTAGCTGGGATTATAGGCACCCACCACCACACTCAGATAATTTTTAGTGGAGACGGGGTTTCACCATGTTGGCCAGGCTGGTCTCAAACTCCTGAATTCAAGTGATCCGCCTGCCTCGGCCTCCCAAAATGTTGGGATTACAGGTGTCAGCCACCATGCCCAGCCGGTTATTTATTTTTTATTAATTTATTTTTGGAGAATGGGATCTCGCTATATTGCCCAAGCAGGTCTCGAACTCCTGGCTGGGCTTGTTATCCTCCCCCGTCTCTGCCTGCTGTTTGTTTTTAAGACAGAGTTTTGCTCTTGTTGCCAAGGCTGGAGTGCAGTGGCAGGATCTCAGCTCACGGCAACCTCCGCTTCCCGGGTTCAAGCGATTCTCCTGCCTCAGCCTCCCGAGTAGCTGGGATTACAGGCATGTGCCACCACACCCGGCTTTTTGTATTTTTAGTAGAGATGGGGTTTCTCCGTATTGGTCAGGCTGGTCTCGAACTCCCAACCTCAGGTGATCCGCCCACCTCGGCCTCCCAAAGGGCTGGGATTACAGGCGTGAGCCACCGTGCCCGGCCTGTTACTTTATTTTATTTTGTTTTATTTTTGAGACAGAGTCTTGATCTGTTGCCCAAGCTGGAGTGCAGTGGCGCGATCTTGGTTCACTGCCACCTCTGCCTCTTGGGTTCAAGCAATTCTCCTGTCTCAGCCTCCCAAGTAGCTGGGATTACAGACGTGTGCCACCACGCCTGGCTAATTTTTGTATTTTTGGTAGAGACAGGGTTTCACCATGTCGGCCACAGTGGTCTCCAACTCCTGACCTCAGGTGATCTGCCTGTCTGTGACCTCAGATGATCTGCCCGCCTTGGCTTCCCAAAGTGCTGGGATTACAAGCGTGAGCCACAGCGCCCAGCTTGTTATTTTTTCGATAACAGGAAGTTGTCTGCAGACTCCATTAATGTTTTAAAGGCCTTCATTTCTTTCTGATTCACTGCCTCCCCTCCTCAAAAGAAGATCTTGAGGCAAAATATCAAAATTCAGGTAGTGAAACTGTAGTGGTCTTTGACACTGTTCTAAGTTCTCTGCCATCCAGCGAGCTACATTTTAAGATTACTTCCTTCGAATCACTTCTTCCCTCGTATTCCATGGCAACCCGTACTGAATTATTGAAACCTTTTCCTAACTGGGCTTCCTGCCTCAGTCCACCCCAATGCTAGACCTTCTCGAAGATGAATGCTAAGTGAATTTTCCTAATGTATTGCTTGACTTGTTTCCTCCAGTCTTTTTTTTTCTTCTTAGATGGAGTCTTGCTCTGTCACCCAGTCTGGAGTGCAGTGGTTTGATCTTGGCTCACTGCAACCTCCGCCTCCTGGGTTCAAGTGATTCTCCTGCCTCAGCCTCCCGAGTAGCTGGGATTACAGGTGCATGCCACCATGCCCGGTTAATTTTTTGTATTTTTAGTAGAGATGGGGTTTCACCCTGTTAGCCAGGATGGTCTTGATCTCCTGACCTCGTGATCCACCCGTCTTAGCCTCTCAAAGTGCTGGGATTACAGATGTGAGCCACCGCACCCGGCCTCTTCCAATCTTTTTAGTCTTTATTTTTGGAGACAGTCTTGCTCTGTTGCCTAGGCTGAAGTGTAGTGGCATGATCTCAGCTCACTGCAACCTCCACCTCCTGGGTTCAAGTGATTCTCCTGCCTCAGCCTCCTGAGTAGCTGGGATTACAGGTGTGCACCCAGCTCATTTTTGTATTTTTAGTAGAGACGGGGTTTCACCCTGTTGCCCAGGCTGGTCTTGAACTCCTGAGCTCAAATGATCCACCTGCCTCAGCCTCCCAAAGTGCTGGGATTACAGGCGTGAGCCACCGCACCCGGCCTCCTCTAGTCTTTAGTGGCTCTCCACTCCTGACTAAATTAAGTTCAGGCTGTCATCAGTGTGGGCTCAGCCTACCTTCCAGCTTTTCTGCTTCTGCTTTGCTTTATTTATTTACTTATTTTGAGACAGGGTCTTGCTCAAAGACGGTCCCCCAGGCTGGAGTGCACTGGCCAGTCATAGCTCACTGCATCCTCTGCCTCCTGGGCTCAAGCGATCCTTCTTCCTCAGCCTCTAGAGTAGCTGGGACTTATAGGCACGTGCCACTACACCCCACTAATTTGTGTGTGTGTGTTTGAGACAGAGTCCCGCCCCGTCACCCAGGCTGGAGTGCAGTGGCGCAATCTCGGCTCACCACAACCTCTGCCTCCCGGGTAGCTGGGATTATAGGTATGCACCACCATGCCCAGCTCATTTTTGTGTTTTTAGTAGAGATGGGGTTTCACAATGTTGGCCAGGCTGGTCCTGAACTCCTGGCCCTAAGCGGTCCGCCTGCCTCGGCCTCCCAAAGTGCTGGGATTACAGGTGTAATTTGGCCACTGCACCTGGCCAAATTTTTGTTATTTTTTGTAGACTCACTATGGGTCTCACTATGGTGCCCATTGCTGGTCTGCTTTCCTTTATATGTGTAACTTAGAAAGCCTTAGCCAGGCAGGCCTTCCTAACTCAGACAACAGAGACGATCTTCCCTGCTCTTATCTCTTAAAATCCTACTCATTCTTCACAGCCTGGCTCAGGCAGGGTAGGGGATAAGGAAGGCCAGGGGTTTTCAAGTGACCGAGGCTGAGTGCTCTCGGGCTGTAACATCCTTGTATCATGAAGTCACAGTATAAAGCAAATAGATAACCTTGTCGACATTCTTGGCTGTGTCATTTTCCCTTTCCATCCCTTTAACATTTGTTGAACCAAAATGCTCTGTGTACCCCCACACATTCTAAAATTCACACAAATTGTAGTTTATGTAAAAATTTATTTGACCAAAATGTAGAAAAAGTGATACTATTACATATGATACAGTTGCAAGAATCTAAAGTAAAGTGTGGATTTTATTCCATTGCACAATTTGCTAGTGTATTTCCTGGGTAGTGTGGTGCTGAATAAATAGGAGTGGGGTGGTAGGGTGGGGTGGGTAAGGGATTCAGATAAGCCAGAAGCAGGGTGATTTTTAGTCGGAATTGTAAACTTTAGTCAGCCCCCACACGCTGCTGGGGAATGTGGAATGTTCCAGCTCTGAGATGTTAACTGAGAAAAGAGAAGTCAAACAAAGCCGATACGTGCAGCCCTGTCTACAGAATCCTTCATTATCCAGTTTAATCAGGAGTTTCTTGGTCTTTTATTAACTTGGTCCCAAAGAAGAAATTCCAAGTCCTAGATAAGTAAATCTTCAATTTGCTATTCCCTGAAGTATGGAAATGAAGTCGGGCCAAGTTTTAATCTCTGCTGCCAGAGAGGCCCTTTCTGCTAATGGATAAAAACTCTTTTGCTCAACTTAGTAATGACTTGTAGTCTTTTGGATATGGCTGATCTGAATTGGACTGAACTCCACCATATTCCTGCTGAGTGGATCATTACTGGAATGAGACATTTGCTCTTCAGAGAACAACTTAATTTTTATTTTTTCTTGAGATGGAGTCTCACTCTGTCGACCAGGCTGGAGTGCAGTGGTGCGATCTCGGCTCACTGCAATCTCTACTTCCTGGGTTCAAGCGATCCTCCTGCCTCAGCCTCCTGAGTAGCTGGGACTACAGGCAGGCGTCACCATAATTTTTGTATTTTTAGTAGAGGCATGGTTTCACCATGTTGGCTGGGCTGGTCTCGAACTCCTGACCTCAAGTGATCTGGCCTCCCAAAGTGTTGGGATTACAAGCGAAAGCCACCGCGCCCGGCCAGAGAACAACTTTAGAATGAAGGAAATATGCAAAAGAACATCACATCAAGGATCTATTAATTACCATCTATGAATTACTATGTGTGGGTAATTATGACTATTTCCCAAGCATTCTACATTGACTGCTTGAGAGGATGTTTGTTCTGCATGCTGGAGAGTGGAGAAGGGCCAGGATTCTTACGTTAATCTATCTGTGGGTTATGACTTACCACAATAGCCACCCCTGGCCCCCACCAGCCCTTTTATTGGCTCTGGATGGAAAATCCCTACCCATGTGATGGTCCTTGGTCTCTCCTATAGTTTGACCAACAGGTGACCCAAAAGGTTATGGTTTTCAGCATTTTAATTATATCCACGACTAGATACTGGGTTCTGTATTCTTCAAAGTGTGGGGCTGCCTATTCTCCCAGGAACAAAATGGCCTCCGTCTTAAGAAAGTATGCTTACTAGGAAATACCCTGCCTACCTTAGGAATAAATGCAACTTAAGGAAAAAATAAGAGAGCTGAAAAAGCTGGTGCCATTTGAAAAAAAAAAAGGGAAGGAATGAGATTTAACTGGTGCTCAAAGCTTCTCCGATACAAAATATTTGGTCATGTATTCATAATTTGCTTGACATTTCAGCAAAGCGAAGATGGCAATAACAAAAGGAACTTCTTACAAGAGAAGAGAAAGACCCACGGAGCTCTGGAGTTTCTGTTGGAACAAGACTCTTCTGTTTTGCTTATATACAGTTAAGTTCGTTTAGTGTCTGATCCAGTGTCTGATGTAAGCCCACATTCTCTTCTTTGGCCTGGGCAAGTTTCTCTGATGAGGATTAAGAGTAGGGGGAAAGATAAATTAATAAGCATATTTGTTAAATGAAAGAAAAAAAGATTTCTTTTTTTTTTTCTTCTTGAGACAGGGTCTCACTGTCTCCAGGCTGGAGTGCAGTGGCACGATCTTGGCTCAATGCAACCTCCCCCTCCCAGGCTCAAGCAATTCTCCTGCCTCAGCCTCCCGAGTAGTTGGGATTACAGGTCCGTGCCACCACTGCCCAGCTAATTTTTGTATTCTTAGTAGAGAAGGGGTTTCACCATGTTAGCCAGGCTGGTCTCGAACTCTTGACTTCAAGTGATCCACCCACCTCAGCCTCCTAAAGTGCTGGGATTACAGGTGTGAGCCACCATGCCCAGCACCCCCCCGCCCCCTCAAAACATTTCTAAACCTGAAACTGCCAGGGTGAAAGTCACAACAGAGAAAGTACTTTTTTTTTTGAGACAGGGTCTCACTCTGTTGTCCAGGCTGAAGTGCAGTGGCGTAATCACGAATCACTGCAGCCTTGACTTCCCTGGGCTCAGGGCATCCTCCCACCTCAGCCTCCCGCGTAGCTGGGACTGCAGGTGCGTGCCACCACCTGGCCAATGTTTGCATTTTTTCTAGAGACAGGGTCTCACCATGTTACCCAGGCTGGTCTTGAGCTCCTGGGCTCAAGGAACCCGTCTGCTCAGCCTCCCAAAGTGCTGGGATTACAGGTAGGTTATAGCCACCACGCCTGCCCAGTACTTTGTATTTTTAATTACAGCAGAACATCACAGAATACTAAGGAACAAGCAGCAAATTTGGGAGTCATAGTTGTAAGATAAAATGCAGGGTGCCCAGTTAAATTGAATTTCAGATAAACCACAAATAATATTTTAGTGTAAGTATATCCCAAATGTTGCATAAGACGTACTTATGCATGAGATATACTTAGCGATTAAAAGATTATTCATTGCTTATCTGAAATTCAGATTTAAGTTGGTGTCCTGTATTTTTCCTTGTCAACTCTGGTAACCCTTGAGTCAGAATACCTGAACTGAAGCTCCAGTTGTATCACTGAAGTAAGCATCTAACCTTCCTAGGTCTGTTTTCCCCATCTGTCAAATGGGGGTAACGATATCAATGTGTGGTGTGGGGGTTATGATGAGGAATAAATGAGAAATACTTCAGAACCTATGACGTGCTACATGAAGATAAGATTTCATTCCTAGATATGCGTGACTTAATATAAAGTTCCACCCAAGTGCTAGTTAATTAGCCCCTGAGCCTTTGATAGTTAAATCTAATCCTGTAACCCATCTTTCCTTCGGAACTTCAGGGAATGGCTGTTTAAGTTATACGCATAATTGTGTAACTGTCTATGTATCCAGGGGAATGGAGACAAACCCCAGGTAAATGCGAAATTTAAGCCATTCTATAGGCATGTTATTAAGTGACTGAGCTGATGAAACAATTTAAATTAAAAAAGAAAGAAAAAAGACGCCATTTAGAGCTATGCGTGACAGAGCACGAGAGAGAACTTAGTTTGCAGTAAGTGACGGCTGATAAGGGACAAGGCCAAGACTCATTAAAATGCTGGGGGAAAGCAAAATGCCTCATAAAATGTGATATAATCAGCCTGGAAATTTACAGAAAGAAAAAAGACTGCAGAAGATGGCAGCCTTTCTT
Source organism: Symphalangus syndactylus (assembly GCF_028878055.3). Classification (NCBI taxonomy): domain Eukaryota; kingdom Metazoa; phylum Chordata; class Mammalia; order Primates; family Hylobatidae; genus Symphalangus; species Symphalangus syndactylus. The sequence goes on along the minus strand of NC_072435.2, from coordinate 42,218,461 downwards.
ATTTATTTATTTTTAAACCGGGTCTTGCTCTGTTGCCTAGGCTGGAGTGCAGTGGCATGATCATAGCTCACTGCAGCCTTGACCTCCTAGGCTCAAGTGATCCGCCTACCTCAGCCTCCCAAGTAGCTGGGACTACAAGTGCATGCCACTACACCCAGCCAATTCTTGTATTTTTAGTAGAGATGAGGTTTCGCCATGTTGCCCAAGCTGGTTTCATGCAATCCACCCACCCTCAGCCTCCCAAAGTGCTGGGATTACTGGCATGAGACACCATGGATCCTTGATGTAAGGAGTTGAAGACTAGCCTGGCCAACATGGCAAAACCCATCTCTACTAAAAATACAAAAAATTAGCCAGGTGTGGTGGTGCACACCTGTAATCCCAGCTACTCAGGAGGCTGAGGCAGAAGAATCACTGGAACCCGGGAGGTGGAGGTTGCAGTGAGCTGAGATTGCGTCACTGCACTCCAGCCTGGGTGACAGAGTGGGACTCCATCAGACACACACACACACACACACACACACACACACACACACACACGTCAAGTGACCATGACCTGGGAGGATTCCATCAGACAGATCAGTGACCTGGGCCTATCCAGTCTGGGTAAGTAGATGTTAAATGAATGCTGACTATGTTGTATGAGCCAGTTTCTCCATTATCTCATTTAATCCTCATAATAGAGATATCACCTTTATTCTGCAGAAAACCTAAGCAGCTTGTCACGTTGGCACGGTTAAAGTAGTAGAGCTAGGATTTTAAACCCTGGTCTCTTTATTTTTTTTTAATTAAAAAATTTTTTAAAAATAAAATATTATTATGAATAATTTTAGAGATGGGGTCTTGCCATGTTGCCCAGGTTGGTCTCAAACTCCTGAGCTCAAGTGATCCGCCTGCCTTAGCCTCCCAAAATGCTGGGATTACAATTGTGAGCCACTGCACCGGGCCCTAAACCCTGGTCTCTTGACTACAAATCCTGATTTCGGTTCATCTTGTCACTCAGATGCCTTAGCATCTATTTTGTTATTAGGTCTGAGATAAAATGACTTTCCCTGAAAGTGTAAACTGCCCTTGAGAATCATGACAAGGCTCACAGACTATCAACAGATAGTGTAGACCTCCATAGGGGCTAATCTCTTTTCTTTTCTTTTTTTTTGAGGCGGAGTCTCACTCTGTCGCCCAGGCTGGAGTACAATGGTGCGACCTTGGCTCACTGCAAGCTCCGCTTCCCAGGTTCAAGTGATTGATTTTCCCACCTCAGCCTCCCCAGTAGCTGGGATTATAGGCCCCCATGACCACGTCCGGCTAATTTTTGCATTTTTAGTAGAGACAGGGTTTCACCATGTTGACTAGGTTGGTCCCGAACTTCTGACCTCAAGTGACCTGCCTGCCTTGGCCTCCCTAAGTGTTGGGATTACAGGCGTGAGCCACCGTGCCTGGCCATAGCACTAATCTCTGAAATTCCACTTATGTGCTTAGGTAGAATAACTGGATAGACAGGCTGCATAGTTACTTCAAAGGGTGGAGTCCAGAAATGCCTGGAAAAATTCCAGGGACAAACACACAGACTCCAAACAAAAACCAGCCCCCTACACAGTCTGTAATCTTTCCAAGGGCATATATATGGCAATGTGTGAGGGGAATGGTTTTTGCAGAAGTTCAGGATGGACGGCAGTTAGGAGCAGGGAGAGGCCAAGGGTGGAAAGGTGGAGGTGGTTTAGGGGAGGTGCATTTTGGAGGAATGAATGAATGGAGAAAGTAATGGGGACAGAGCTTCCCACCTGGACAAAAAAAATAGGATGAGGAATAACAATGGATACTGAAAATTCAGGATCTAGTTGGAGATTTTCATGCCATTTCCAGGTTCAAGGGGTAGTCTGGAAGATGTGGCTTGAACATCTAAATGTCAATTATCTGTGATAATTTGAGGTGGTAGTAGTGGTAGGATGCAGGGGAGAACCAGATGGACTATTTGAAATTTGGATTATCTTTGACAAATTGGTGTTTATGATCATTAGAAAAGCACAGCTTGGGCCGGGTGCAGTGGCTCACACCTGTAATCCTAGCACTTTGGGAGGCCGAGGCGGGTGGATCACCTGAGGTCAGGGGTTCGAAACCAGTCTGGCCAACATGGTGAAACCCCATCTCTACTAAAAAATACAAAATTAGCCAGGCATGGTGGTGCATGCCTGTAATCCCAGCCACTTGGGAGGCTGAGGCAGGAGAATTGCTTGAACCTGGGAGGCGGAGGTTGCAGTGAGCAGAGATGGTGCCACTGCACCCCAGCGTGGGCAACAAGAGTGAAACTCCGTCTCAAAAAGAAAAAAAAAAAAAGCAAAGCATAGCCCGGGCCGGGCACAGTGGCTCACGCCTTTAATCCCAGCACTTTGGGAAGCTGAGGTGGGTGGATCAGTTGAGGCCAGCAGTTTGAGACCAGCCTAGCTAACATGGTGAAACCCCGTTTCTGCTGAAAGTACAAAAATTAGCTGAGTGTGGTGGTGCGCGACTATAATTCCAGCTACTCGGGAGGCTGAGGCATGAGAATCACTTGAACCCAGGAGGCGGAGGTTGCAGTGAGCCAAGATGGCGCCACTGCACTCCAGCCCAGGCAACAGAGTGAGACCCTGTCTCGAAAAAAAAAAAAAAAAAAAAAAAGTGTGACCTTGTTTTCCCCATAACCCTCATGTAGGAAAAAGCATGACCTTCTAATACCCACAAGTCAACCTTAAGAGCTATTCTAAACTAAAGCAAGGTTCCTGTTATAACTAACTGAAATATGAATGGAGATTGGTGTTAGCGTCTCAGGCAATTTTGGAATTCGGGAAAGTATTCTGAATTCATTTCTTCTGACGTCACAGCACTTTCCCTGTTCATGGAGGCCCGTTCACTCCTTGTACAGTCAGTTTTCTAAGGGCAGGGTGTGGAGGTGAGCTTCCTCCCAGGACTGGGAGCTGGATGAACAGTGAAGCCACGGGAAGCCCCAGTCACCACAGTCACAGTGTAACACAGAGAAAAGACACAAGAAAAGGAGGAAATGGAGATCAAAATGTCATTGCTGCTATTTGAATCTGTAGCTCAAGCCCCATTCAAGGGGAGCCTCATTTTCGACAAAGTCTTGCTGGTTTTTCCAAATCCCTGTTGACTCTTAAGCTGCCTAAGCGGTTTATAAGGATGAGTCTCCATTCACGACAATTTCTATTTAAGGAAAAACCACTGGGGCTGGGCGCGGTGGCTCATGCCTGTAACTGCAGCACCCTGGGAGGGTGAGGAGGGCAGATTGCCTGAGCCCAGGGGTTCAAGACCAGCCTGGGCAACACAGTGAAACCCTCCCACTTCTACAAAAAGTACAAAAATGGCCGGGTGCGGTGGCTCATGCCTGTAATCCCTGCACTTTGGGTGGCCAAGGCAGGCAGATCACAAGGTCAGAAGTTCGAGACCAGCCTGGCCAACATGGTGAAACCCCCATCTCTACTAAAAATACAAAAAAAAAATTTAGCTGGGTGTGGTGGCACATGCCTGTAATCTCAGCTACTCGGGAGGCTGAGGCAGGAGAATTGCTTGAACCCAGGAGGCGGAGGTTGCAGTGAGCCGAGATTGCGCCACTGCACTCCAGCCTGGGTGACATAGCGAGACTCTGTCTCAAAAAAAAAAAAAAGTACAAATATTAGCCTTGTGTGGTGGTGCACACCTGTAGTTCCAGCTACTTGGGAGGTCGAGGTGGGAGGATAGCTTGAGCCTTGTAGGTGGAGGTTGCAGTGAACTATGATAGTGCCACTGCACTTCAGCCTGGGTGACAAAGCGAGACCCTGTCTCAAAACAAAAAAAAAACAAAAAAACTATTGGCCTGCAGATGCTGTTAGCTAACAGCGGTATCTGAGAGCACATGCCCAGCTCGCTTTTGTTTCTACGTCTTCAGAAAAGCATCCTGTAGGCATAATTTTCTTTTTGTAATAAGCTTTTCATTTGTGAGTGAGAGGCTAACAACCCACTTTGTGTTTCAGGCTATGGTTAAGGGCACGCAGCTACAGCTCAAAGGCAGCAAGTGGAGAAAATGAGAATGAGGGGGCATGAAGAGGAGGACTGCCCGTCTTTATTTCGGTTGTAGAGTCACAGACACATCAGAAGAAGGCTCTGACGTTCAAACCAGGAGGCAGGCCACCGGAGCTCCTAGCCACCGGAGCTCCTAGAAGCCCACAGGGGCATAGGAGGCACCACGTGAGAAGGACAGAGGGCAGCGACCTGGCTGCCTCTCAGAGAGAGGTCATGTCGTTGAGAGCGTGGTCCAGTTCCTCGCTGATAGCTTTGTACTTGAGCTTCTGAGCGTATAACTCATCTAGAGGGCGGAGGTCCCCAGGGAGACAGTTCAGAAGAAGTACAGGGGACAGAAGGCAAGGGTCGGAATGGAGTGCCACAGATGAACCACAAGAGGAAGAAAAAAAAACATGAGCAAACAAGCACAGACTAGGAGAAAGTTGTGTTCCATGTGAAACAGATGAAGAAAACCAAAAATCTATGGAGTGATCTCTAAGTGGTTTGAGGTTCTGCAGGGAGATTAGCCACAATGAAGCTTCAAAACAGTGGTAACCAGAAGTGACAGAGCTTCCCCCGACTAGTCCCCACCCCTCAGTTTATTTCGGATTTCCAATGACGTCACCCTGTCCAAAGGTCGTATTTTGGAATGGGGCATTTTCCCTTATATGGGAACCTCACTTCCCCAAAAACACATTGGAACACATGGTCTGAAGAATGTGTCCTTTCTGGGTGGAATGGGCAGTTTGGAAGATTCCATTTGAACCCCGAGATTCTGGAATTTCTGAGGCCGAATGTTAAACATTGGACCTCTTGAAGAAATTCTGGGAGATGTGGGCCCCAGACTTGCAGACTAGAGTCTTTATTGCAGTGCCTACATTTTCTGTATTTGTTTTTTTTTTTTTTTTTTTTAATACTATGATAAGCTTTGAGCTCCCTGGGACAGAGCTTCTGCAAAAATGCAAGGCATGTAAAAAAAAAAAATGCAAGGCATCTATCAGAAATGAGCAAACAGAAGGAAATTGTGAAGATTTTTTTTTTTTGAGACGGAGTCTGGCTCTGTTGCCCAGGCTGGAGAGCTGTGGCGTGATCTTGGCTCACTGCAACCTCTGCCTCCCGGGTTCAAGCGATTCTCCCTGCCTCAGCCTCCCCAGTAGCTGGGATTACAGGCGTGCACCACCACGTGCACCATGTTGGCCAGGTTAGTCTCAAACTCCTGATCTCAAGTGATCCGCCCGCCTTGGCCTCCCAAAGTGCTGGGATTACAGGCTTGAGCCACTGCACCCGGCCTGAGATTTTTTATTTATTATTACTATTTTTTTTAATCAGAGAGAGCCAAACTTGTTTCTCTATACTTGCTCATGGGACTAACTAAGCAGAGATATTTTACCTCCTGAAAGTGGCAATTCAATTAGCCAGGTGTGGTGGCGCACGCCTGTAGTCCCAGCTACCCGGGAGGCTGAGGCAGGAGAATCACTTGAACCTGGGAGGCGGAGGTTGCAGTGAGCCGAGATGGCGCCACTGCACTCCATCCAGCCTGGGAGACAGAGCCAGACTCCGTCTCAAGAAAAAAAAAAAAAAAAAAAAAAAGGCCAGTCAAGCCTGAATGATTTGCATTATCCTATTCCAGTGTTCCAGGACATCCAGATGTGACATCACTAAGTGCTTTACTCTCCTAAGGCAAACAAGGCCCAACCCACCCCCTCCACAAACATTCCCCAACTGTCCATGGATGTGTCCCGGAGGAGGAGGCAGGGCAAGGCAAACATTTAGATGGTAACCTCATACCTTCCAGGTCATCAATTGTCTTTTCCAGTTTTGCAACCGTTCTCTCTGCAAATTCAGCACGGGTCTCAGCCTAGATAAGAAGAAAGGAGTTACTATCATGGCTTCAAGACCAGCCCCAGGAGAAACCAGAGCTTGCTGGGTGCAACCACACTCACCTCTTTCAGTTTGTCAGACAGAAGTTTAATTTCTTCTTCATATTTGTCCTCCTTTTCAGAATACTGTGGGAGAAACCAAAACATTGCTTTAAGAAAAGGAGGCCCAGCTGGGCATGGTGGCTCATGGGAATCCTGGCACTTTGGGAGCCTGAGGCTGGATGATCACAAGGTCAGGAGTTCGAGACCAGCCTGGCCAACATGGTGAAACCCCGTCTCTACTAAAAACACAAAAATTAGCTGGGCGTGGTGGCACGCGCCTGTAGTCCCAGCTACTGGGGAGGCTGAGGCAGAAGACTCGCTCGAACCTGGGAGGTGGAGGTTGCAGTGAGCCAAGATCACGCCACTGCACTCCAACCTAGGTGACAGAGCAAGACTCCATCTCAAAAAAACAAACAGACAAAAAAACCAAAAAAAAAAAAGAAAGAAAGAAAAGGAGGGCTGGGTGTGGTGGCTCTCACCTGTGATTCGTGTTTTGGGGGACCATGGTGGGAGGATTACTTGAGCCCAGGAATTTGAGACCAACCTGGGTCACATAGTGAGACCCCGTCTCTACAAAGAATTTAAAAATTAGCCAGTCATGGTGGTGAGCACCTGTAGTCCCAGCTAATGGGGACGCTGAGGAGGGAAGATGGCTTGAACTCTGGAATTCAAGGCTGCAGAGAGCTCTGATTGGACCACTACACTCTAGCCTGGGTAACAGGGCAGGACCCCATCTCAAAAAAAAAGAAGGAAGAAGCATAAAAAGAAGTAAGCAGGCCAGGCACGGTGGCTCACGCCTGTAATCCCAGCACTCTGGGAGGCCAAGGCGGGTGGATCGCTTGAGGTCAGGAGTTCGAGACCAGCCTGGCCAACATGGCGAAACCCTGTCTTTACTAAAAATACAAAAATTAGCCAGGTATGGTGGTGGGTGCCTGTAATCCCAGCTACTCGGGAGGCTAAGGCATGAGAATTGCTTAAACCCAGGAGGTGGAGGCTGTAGTGAGCCCAGATGGCGCCACTGCACTCCAGCCTGGGCGACAGAGGGAGACTCCATCTCAAAAAGAAAAAAAAAAAAGTAGGTAGAGTAGAGGCAGGCACCTTTCCCCAGCAGAAGAAATATGTGTGAAATGCGGAGGATGTGGGGGAGAGTCCTCTAGGATGGTATTGATCAGAAGGCCTGAACTGATAACTTGAGATAAAAAGTATGGCGAAGAAAGGGGGAGATAACTGGGAATCTGTGTCACTCAAGGCCTCCTCTGTATTTCCAACCCCATTCTCCACCACCTTCCCCAGGGTGACAGGCACTCCCTGATCATAATCTGTGGACTCCTAAGTCCCAGTCCCTGTCCATGAATGCGCTCCTTAGCATGGAATGTTCCCCTCCCCATGATGACCCATCAGAAATTATACTTTTCTTTTCTTTCTTTTTTTTTTTTTTTCAGACAGAATCTTGCTCTGTTGCCCAGGCTGGAGTGCAGTGGTACGATCTCGGTTCACTGTGACTTGCGACTTCTGCCTCCTGGGCTGAAGCAATTCCCCTGACTCAGCCTCCCAAGTAGCTGGGCCTACAGGCGCCCACGACCACGCCCGGCTAATTTTTGTTATTTTTAGTAGAGATGGGGTTTTGCCATCATGGCCAGCCAGGCTGGTCTCGAACTCCTGACCTCAGGTGATCCGCCTGCCTCGGCCTCCCAATAATAACTAACACTTATTATTAGCTGCTTACCATGGGCCAGACATAGTCAATGGCATCACAGCCTGGTATCCGTAATCTCATTTTATAGGGGAGGAAAGGGTCGCAGAAAGGTGAAGTTATTATTTTGCCTAGGGTCACATGGCTATTAAGTGATCAAGTCATGACTGAAGCCTGACTCTGGAGTGCAGTGGGGCAATCTTGGCTCAGTGCAACCTCTGCCCTCCGGGCTCAAGTGATGCTCACACCTCAGCCTCCCGAGTAGCTGGGATCACAAGCATGCGCCACCGTGCCCGGCTAGTTTTTGTATTTTTGGTAGAGACGGGATCTCTCCATGCTGCCCAGGCTGGTCTCGAACTTCTGAGCTCAAGCGATCCTCCCGCCTCGGCTTTCTAAAGTGCTGGGATTACAGGCATGAGCCACCGTGCTGGATCTACAGCTGTTTTAAATGTCGCCTCCTTGGTGACACCGTTCACAATCTACCAAGGTCCCTCTATTGTATTCCCAAAGCACTTTGTGACTTTGTCAATCCCTTCCACTAGACTAGACTCTGAGCTCTTCAAGAGCAGATGCCAGGCAGGGCACAGTGGCTCATGCCTGTAATCCCAGCCCTTTGGGAGGCCAAGGTGGGTGGATCACTTGAGGTCAGGAGTTTGAGACCTGTCTGGCCAACATGGTGAAACCCCGTCTCTACTAAAAATACAAAAATTAGCTGGGCGTGGTGTGTGCGCCTGTATTCCCAGTTACTCAGGGGGCTGAGGCAGGAGAATTGCTTGAGCCTAGGAGGTGGAGGTTGCAGTGAGCCGAGATCGTGCCTCTGCACTCCAGCCTGGGCGACACAGCAAGGCTCCATCACAAAACAAAACAAAACAACAAAAAGCAGCTGCCGTATTAGTGGTGTTACATCTATCCCCCTGGCCCAGGGCAGTCTCTGGCACACACACACTGACTGCATTCATTCCTTACACATCTTAGTATCAGATATATGCCAGGGCTGGCACATATGGGAGACAGAGGCAGGTGGATCACTCGAGGCCAGGAGTTTAAGGTCAGCCTGGGCAACATGGTGAAACACCGTCTCTACTAACAAAAAAAAAAAGAAAGAAAAAAAATCACACACACACACACTACAGGTATATGCCAGGCACAACGCTAGTACTAGGGACACAACTCTGAACAAGACGACATGGTTCCTGTCCTTGCAACTTACAATCTAGCAAGGAAGGCATGAAATTAATGGAGTAACTATAATAAATGTAAGAAATCATAATGCCAACAAAAGTATAGACAGGGCTACACAGCAGAGAAATACCTAACCTAGATGAGAAATCAGAGAAGGCCTCTCAGAAGTGATGTTTAAGCAGAAGCTCAAAGGATGAACAGGAGGCCAGGCTCGGCGGCCCACGCCTGTAATCCCAGCACTTTGGGAGGCCGAGGTGGGAGGATCACTTGAGGCCAGGAGTTCAAGACCAGCCTGGCCAACGTGATGAAACCTCGTCTCTACCAAAAATTAGAAAAATTAGCCAGGCACGGTGGCCCATGCCTGTAATCCCAGCACTTTGGTAGGCTGAGGTGGGAGGATCACTTGAGGCCAGGAGTTTAATATCAGCCTGGGCAACATAGACTGTGCGCTACAAAAAAAAAAAAAATACAGTTTTGGAGTAGTGGCACATGCCTGCAAGTCCTAGCTACTCAGGAAGCTGAGGTGATAGGATTATTTAAGCCCAGGAGTTTGGGGCCTGCAGTGAGCTATGATCACACCACTACACTCCAGCCTGGGCAACAGAGCAAGATCTCATCTCTAGGCCAGGTGCAGTGGGTCATGCCTGTAATCCCAGCACTTTGGGAGGCCGAGGTGGGCAGATCACTTGAGATCAGGAGTTCAAGACCAGCCTGGCCAACATGGTGAAACCTCGTCTCTACCAAAAATTATAAAAATTAGCGTGTAATCGGGAGGCTGAGGTGGGAGAATTGCTTGAACTCGGGGGTCGAAGGCTGCAGTGAGCTGAGATCACGCCACTTCACTCCAGCCTGGATGACAGAGTGAGACCCTGTCTCAAAAAAAAAGAAAGAAAAAAAAAAGGCTAAATAGGGGTTTATCATGCAAAAGGAAAGCCACACCCAGCTGAGTGAATAGCAGGTGGTGGCTGAGGTGGGAGGATCACTTGAACCCGGGAGTTCAAGGCTGCAATGAACTATGATCATGCCACTGAATTCCAGCCTGGGCAACAGAGCAAGACTCTGTCTCAAAAAAAAAAAAAAAAAAAAAAAAAAAAAAAAAAAAAAAAAGTGGGGGGGGTGGAGGTGATGGGAGAACAAAGAATGTCTGTGAAACTGCAAAAGCAGGAGCAAGAATGAGGAAGAGAAGAGGCTGGGGAATTCATTGGGGCTCGGCCATGGAAGTGTGTCCTTTGTTCCTGATGTAGCTGCCACGTAGCGACTGCTTTGGGTGCTGTTTCAAACTAAAAAGCCCAGTTCCACCTCTGATCATTGCTATACCTTTGAGATGGTATTTGTGGAGGAACCAGGGGAATCAGGTGAGAGGGAGGCTCTGTATTTATTTATACGACTATGCTCAGATCTGGCTAAGAAGAGCCTCATGTTCTATCTCTATCCTCCTGAGATGGAGATCAAAGATGGTGCTCAGACCCCATGGAAGAGGACCCGAGAGTGTGCATGAGAAATCCAGCTCTTTCTGTAGGGGAAAAACCCTGGCTGCCAGGCACCAACGCTACTGTTAAATAAAGGTGAGATTCCCCATACCCTGACAGGCTCCTGCATCCCTCGGGAGAAGAAAAGAACAAAGTCCAGCAAGCCACTCTCCAGCTCAAGCCAACCACCAACCAACCTTTTCAGATGCAGCCTCCAGAGATTTCAGATTGTTAGTAACATTCTTGAGTTCTTCTTCCAGGTCACCACATTTTCTGCATAAAGACAAAGGATTTTTGTGTCTTATCTTCCCTTACAGCCGGCAACAATAGCAATTGCCCCTACAATAAATTTTCAAAAGGAGAAACCTACACAGCCCCCCCACGGAGGGGGGTGTGAAGGAATGTGGGGGGAAAATGTTAATGGATTTTTCTGCAGTGCGATACTATGGGCTTATCAAAGCCTTCTCATACCAGGCAGAGGCGAGGCGCGCCTGAGGAGTATTTGGAGGGCTTGGAAAACACTCCTGGTCTTCTGCCAAGGGTAAGGCTGCAAGGACTTGTGAAATCTATGATTGATGAGGCCGACTCCGGAAGGTGTTTAAGAATGGGACGGAGGGCAGGCGGCGGGCAGACTCCTGCAGGGGACACTCCGGGAAGGAAGCCCGGAGTGGATTTGTGAAACCAGATCTCTCTCAGCACTCTAGGATGCTCTGTGGGGCTGAATTCCTCACGCGGCGGGCAGACTCCTGCAGGGGACACTCCGGGAAGGAAGCCCGGAGTGGATTTGTGAAACCAGATCTCTCTCAGCACTCTAGGATGCTCTGTGGGGCTGAATTCCTCACCCGGGGCCAAGAGGACAGGCGTTTTGTTTTTCGGTGCTTGCTTGTGGGATTCTTGTTCAGCTTCTCACCTTCCCCCCAGGAATGTGTCACAGCCAAACACTGACAGGAGCAAAGTATTTACATACTGACTGGGGGAGCCTGCCTTCTGGAGCAGGTCAGTGTTCTGTTAAGATGGCACAGTCCCCTGAGATATCCTCTCTGGGAAAATGGGACTTCTGGGCTTCCTTGTTGCCTCCTGTCTCACTCCTATTTCCTCATATCTTTGCAGAAAGGGTCAACACGTGGGCAGTGCTTCCCATGGCAGTAAGAACAAGTCACCACCTCTCTTTGTCACGGAAGCCAAGAGAAAGGATGAGCCATGAGCCCCCGACGCCCGTCCACTTGAGCAGAGGCTCCGGTCAGAGCCAATTCCCAACACAGCCAGCTCCCTCCCACTCTGCCCCAGGAACTGAGCCAGCCTCGCTCAGTCCTGTTCTGCCACTCACAGTTCAGACACCTCCGCACGCTCCTCTGCCCTCTCCAGCTCACCCTCCAGGATGACCAGCTTACGAGCTACCTGCAGAGACAGAAAAGCCCAGCTGAGCCCGATCCCTACCAGCCGTGTCCTCTCTCAACCACTGCAGACAGCCCCCAGTGATGCCCCACCCAGACCCCTAGACGAGCGGCAACATGGGTTTTTCTGGTGTTTCTTTTTTTTGCGGGGGGACAGAGTCTCCCTCTGTTGCCCAGGCTGGACTGCAGTGGCACAATCTCGGCTCACGGCAACCTCTGCCTCCTGGGTTCAAGCGATTTTCCTACTTCAGCCTTCCAAGTAGCTGGGACTACAGGCGCGTGCCACCACGCCCAGCTAATTTTTGTATTTTCAGTCGAGACGGGGTTTCACCGTATTGGCCAGGCTGGTCTCGAATTCCTGACCTCCTGATCCACCTGCCTCGGCCTCCCAGAGTGCTGGGATTACAGGCATGAGCCACCACACCCGGCCTCTTTTTTATTTTTTTGAGACAGAGTCTCACTCCGTCACCCAGGCTGAAATGCAGTGGCGCAACCTTGACTCACTGCAACCTCTGCCTCCTGGGTTAAAGTGATTCTCCTGTCTCAGCCTCCCAAAAAGCTGGGCTTACAGGCATGCGCCACCACGCCCGGCTAATTTTTGTATTTTTTGTAGAGACGGGGTTTCACCATGTTGGCCAGGCTGGTCATGAACTCATGACCTCAGGTGATCTGCCTGCCTCGGCCTCCCAAAGTGCTGGGATTACTGGCGTGAGCCACCATGCCCAGCCCTTTTTTATGTTTTTGACACAGGGTCTTGTTCTGTCTCCAAGGCTGGAGTGCAGTGGTGCAGTCAGAGCTCACTGCAGCCTTGACTTCCCAGGCTCAAGCGATCCTCCTGCCTCAGCCTCCCAAGTAGCTGGGACTACAGGTGCATGCCACCACACTCAGCTAATTATTATTATTATTTTTAGAAATGGGGTCTCACTATGTTGCCCAGGCTGGTCTCAAACTCCTGGCCTCAGGTGATCCTCCTGCCTCGGTCGAAGTGCGAGGGTTACAGGTACGAGCCACCGCACCTGGCCTTTTGCTGGCGCTTCAACTGAAAGAGCCATCCTGGGGCCTGGAGGAAATCCTGATTCTCTTCCTCAGGCCCGAGGAGCGAGGCAGACAAGAGGAGGGAGGGAAGAGCTGAGCCATCGAGGGAGGCAAAGGAGGGCCTGAGCTTTCATGGTATGAAACTCCATGGCTTGGGACCACAATCCTCTATTTTTGCCCAGCTGTGCCAAAACTCCCTGCTAATGACACAAGTGAGCTGATCATTCGGTTTTCCCATTATGTTAGACAAGCATCCGCGGCACTTTCTGGCATCGTGAAAGATAGTTTCCTAGCCAAGTGGCTGTCTCTGGACAAACATATGTTCACGCAGGAGGACAGCTGACCTAACCGAGAGCTTCCTTTCGTTGGCCCCGGCGTCCTCCCTATCTCAGCAGATGCATTTCCTCCCACTTCCTGCTGCTGCGCCATCTGCCAGCCCCACTCACCTCCTCGTATTTGCGGTCAGCCTCTTCCGCAATGTGCTTGGCCTCTTTGAGCTGCATCTCCTGAATCTCCATCTTCTCCTCATCCTTCATGGCCCGGTTTTCTATCACCTTCATTCCTCTGCAAGGAGCAATCTCATCAGGACGGCCGTTCACTCACACCCCTCCACCCACCTCTCATCTATCTTTTCTTTCAGACGGAGTCTCGCTCTGTCGTCCAGGCTGGAGTGCAGTGGCACGATCTCAGCTCACTGCAACCTCCGCCTCCCGGGTTCAAGCGATTCTCCTGCCTCAGCCTCCTGAGTAGCTGGAGTTACAGGCACCCATCACCATGTTTGGCTAATTTTTGTATTTTTAGTAGAGATGGGGTTTCACCATGTTGGTCAGGATGGTCTCGAAGTCCTGACCTCAAATGATCCGCCCACCTTGGCCTCCCAAAGTGCTGGGATTACAGGCGTGAGCCACTGTGCCCCGCCTATCTTTTTTTATTTTTTTATTTTTTGTGGAGATGGGGTCTCAGTATGTTGCCCAGGCTGGTTGCAAACGCCTGGGCTCAAGTGATCCTACTGCCTTGGCCTTCCAAAGCATTGGGATTACAGGCGTGAGACACCACCCCTAGTCCCATCTCTCATCTAAATGAGTCTCTGAATCTACTGAGCACTGTAACACACTGCAAAGATGGAACTCTGTGCACACATTTCCTTCATCTTGTTTTTTTTGTTTTGTTTTGTTTTTGAGACGGACTCTCCCTCTGTCACCCAGGCTGGAGTGCAGTAGCATGATCTCAGCTCACTGCAGCCTCCATCTCCTGGGTTCAAGCGATTCTCCTGTCTCAACCTCCAGCGTAGCCGGGGCTACAGGCGTGCACCACCATGACCGGCTAACTTTTATATTTTTAGTAGAGAGAGGGTTTCGCCATGTTGGCCAGGCTGGTCTGGAACTCTTGACCTCAAGTGATCTGCCCGCCTTGGCCTCCCAGAGTGCTGGGATTACAGTTGTGAGCCAACGACCGCGCCCAGCCTCCCTTCATCTTTACTGACTACCAGGCACTTAGTTCTAAGTGCCTTCACTTTCACAACTGCCCTAAGGAGCAGGTACATTATCCACATTTTACAAATGAAGAAACTAAGGCATAGAGAGAGGGTAAGTAACTTAAGGTTACAGAGCTGGTAAGTGGTAGAGCTGAGGCTCAGCCCTTGGCAGTCTGACTCCAGAGTCTGTGCCCCCTTTCTTTTTCTTTTGTTTTGAGAGATGGCATCTCACTCTGTTGCCCAGGTTGGAGTGCAGTGGTGCCTGAGAGCTCACGGCAGCCTTGTCCTCTCAGGCTCAAGAGACCCTGTTGCCTCAGCCTTCTGAGTAGCTGGGACTATAGGTGTGCACCACTGCACCCGGCTAAACTAAAAAAATATTTTTGTGGAGGTGGGGGTTTCGCTATATTGCTGAGGTAGGAGGATTGCTTGAGCCCAGGAGTTCAAGGCTGCGGTGAGTCGTGATTCCACCACTGCACTCCAGCCTGGATGACAGAGCAAGACGATGTGTATTTCTTTTTTTTTTTTCTTGAAATAGGTTCTCACTCTGTTGCCCAGGCTGGAGTATAGTGGTGTAATCATAGCTCACTGCAGCCTTGACTTCCTGGGATCAGGTGATTCTCCCACCTCAGCCCCTTGAGTGGCTGGGACTACCAGCATGCACTACCATGCCTGGCTAATTTTCAATATTTTTTTGTAGAGATGGGGTCTCATTATGTTGCCCAGGCTGGTCTCAAACTCCTGGGCTCAAGCGATCCGCCCGCCACCCAAAGGGCTGGGATTACAGGTGTGAGCCACCGCACCCTGCCAAGACCTTGTGTATTTAAAAAACGAAAAGAAGAGGCCAGCCTGGGATAATGTGTCATTGATATATATTATTCCCATCCAGCATAGAGACCATATGCTTCTTGCTGTCCAATAAATATGTCCACATGGGGTGTCACCCATTCTCAGCTAAGTCTCAAAACACCCTCCCCCACCTGTACGAGGTCTCACCCTCAGCATGTGAGCAAGCTTGCTGGGTTATTTATTGCCCCAAAACCCCTTGTAGCACCCAAGAGATCAAAGCGACTTGCCCAAGGCTCCATAGAAAGTGCCAGTGGAAGAAGCTGACTCTAGATCCCCCAGCTTCAAGTATAGAATTCTTTCTACTGAGACACATCAGTCTCTAACAGGGGTGTCAGTCACCAAAGGCCTCTGGGGACATGGTGGAAACAAGAGACTGGCCTTCGCAGCCTCTCTTGGTTTGCCAATATGGGAGTCCTCGACGTCAGCATCCAGCCAAGCTGGTCTGACTGTGAACAGCAGCTAACCCAGGCCACAGGCACAGCCAGCAGCTCTCGTGACTGGGTCCTTCCACTGCCCCGTGGCTGCCCGAGCTGCCACTCTCTCCCTTGATTCAGTGGCTGATGCAGAGTCTGCAGTAGCGTCTGTTCCCTCTGCCCTGGCTGTTCCACTACTTGGGAATAAATTTCCAGCTTAGGCAACATGCGATCTCCAAGATTCCCTAGCTGGTTTCTAATCTCTGGTTAGCGGTCACAACAGCACAATCAGAAATGCGTCTTAAATTAGCTGGGCGTGCCTGTAATCCCAGCACTTTGGGAGGCCGAGGCGGGAAGATCATGAGGTCAGGAGATCGAGATCATCCTGGCTAACACAGTGAAACCCCGTCTGTACTAAAAATACAAAAAAATTAGCCGGGTGTGGTGGCGGGCGCCTGTAGTCCCAGCTACTTGGGAGGCTGAGGCAGGAGAATGGCGTGAACCCGGGAGGTGGAGCTTGCAGTGAGCCGAGATCGCGCCATTGCACTCCAGCCTGGGCAACACAGTGAGACTCTGTCTCAAAAAAAAATTAGCTGGGCGTGATGGCATGCACCTGTAGTCCCAGCTTTACTCTGGAGCTCTGGAGGCTGTGGTGGAAGGATAGCTTGAGCCCAGGAGGTCGAGGCTGCAGTGAGCTGTGATCGCACCACTGCACTCCAGCCTGGGTGACAGAGTAAGACCCTGTCTCAAAAAAAAAAAAAAAAAAAAAGAAATGAATCTTTGGGAGGCATTTATACTGCAAAAGCATGGTGGCTGGCTCAAGTGAGAACTCCGGTGTGAATGAGGGGCAGACGCGATGATCACTGGTCGGGCCCACACCATTGCCACACAAGGAACTCCTTTTCCACCACACAGAGACTGCTGCTTCTGTAAATTACACAATCTACCCTCAGTCTTCCAGAAAGCCTGTGCCAAGGCGTGCCAGAGAATGATCTGGCTCCCGAGGAGAAGACACCCTACTGGTGGCTGGGATGCAGCACAGATACCATGGGGGGGCGAGGAACATGGTCAGTTTCTTTTTTGAGATGGAGTCTCACTGTCGCCCAGGCTGGAGTGCAGTGGTGCGATCTCGGCTCACTGCAACCTCCGCCTCCTGGGTTCAAGCTGGGGGATCTTGCCTTAGCCTCCTGAGTAGTTGGGATTACAGGTGCCCGTCACCACGCCCAGCTAATTTGTGTATTTTTAATAAAGACGGGGTTTCACCATCTTGGCCAGTCTGGTCTCAAACTCCTGACCTCAGGTGATCCACCCGCCTTGGCATCATGAAGTGCTGGAATTACAGGCATGAGCCACGGCACCCGGAACATGGTCAGCTGCAAGTACATTAACCATGCTGGTTTGCAACTGTCCCTGAAATAGCTGTCACCGTCCAAAAGCCTAAAGCCTACCTGACAGCTCTGCTAACAATCACCTATGCATCCCAAGTTTCCTTTCCTCCTTTCCACAGTACTCTGCTTTTTTTTTTTTTGACACAGAATCTTATCTGTCACTGAGGCTGGAGTGCAGTGGTGTGGTCTTGCCTCACTGCAGCTTCAAACTCTTCGGCTCAAGTGATCCTCCCACCTCAGCCTCTTGAGTAGCCAGGAGTACAGGCACGCACCACCACACCCGGCTAATTTTTGTATTTTTTGTAGAGACAGGGTCTCACCAGGTTGCCCCAGTTGGCCTTGAACTCCTGAGCTCAGGTGATTTGCCCGCCTCCGCCTCCCAAAGTGCTGGGAACACAGGCAGGAATCACTGCATCCGGCCTACCCTGAAGTTTGGTGTCTAGAGAACACTGAGAAGAGGCACCGTGGCTTTCAGAGAAAATACGAGAAGCAGCGCTTTGCAAACCGACCACCATGGACAGTCATACTTGCAGTCTCACATCTGCCCGTTCTGTTTGCCTTTCTGTCTGTCGGAAGTTTCTTTTCATGGTTACCATAAGGATAAACACCACTCACTTTATTTTGAGATGGAGTTTCGCTCTTGTTGCCCAGGCTGGAGTGCAATGGCACGATCTCGGCTCACTGCAGCCTCTGCCTCCTGGGTTCAAGTGATTCTCTTGCCTCAGCCTCCTGAGTACAGGTGCCCGCCACCATGCCAGGCTACTTTTTTTTGTACTTTTAGGAAAGACGGGGTTTCACCATGTTGGCGAGGCTGGTCTCGAACTCCCAACCTCAGGTGATCCGTCCACCTTGGCCTCCCAAAGTACTGGGATTACAGGCGTGAGCCACCGCGCCTGGCCACGGATAAACATCTCTACCCACGGAGTGACGGTTTACAAAGTGCTGTCATGCATTTTTTTGTGGACACGTGCATGTCCCTGTGACCTTGTTTACTTTCACACCAGCTCTGCGAGGTCGGCAGCATAATCCCCATTTTCCAAAAGCAAACACGGATGCCACCAGATTCAAAGCGTCCTTACCTCTCACTCTCATCTGCAGCTTTTTCTGCCTCCTCCAGCTTCTGCAGGGCCGTGGCCAGTCGTTCCTGAGCCCTGTCCAACTCCTCCTCAACGAGCTGGATGCGTCGGTTGAGGGCGGCCACATCACCTTCAGCCTGGGGAGGTCGGAGGTGCAGCCATGTTAAGACTTATCAGGCCAGCCACCAGTGGGAGCCTCCCCCATGTCCTGCCCTCTGTTAACCTGATTTTCCCCATCAAAGCCCACCCAGGAGTCCAGGCCATAGGGATTTTTACACTCATACCAAAATTTCAGTATGATCTTCCCGGAAAATGTCCGGGAAAAACATCTACCACTCCATAGCAAAAGACGAGCATCGCCAGGTGTGGTGACTCACGCCTGTAATCCCAGCACTTTGGGGGCCGGGTGCGGTGGCTCACGCCTGTAATCCCAGCACTTTGGGAGGCCGAGGCGTGTGTATCACAAGGTCAAGAGATCGAGACCATCCTGGCCAACATGGTGAAACCCTGTCTCTACTAAAAACAGAAAAATTATTTGAGCGTGGTGGCACGTGCCTGTAGTCCCACATGCTCAGGAGGCTGAGGCAGGAGAATCGCTTGAACCTGGGAGGCAGAGGTTGCCATGAGCTGAGATCGCGCCACTGCACTCCAGCCTGGTGACAGAGCAAGACTCCGTCTCAAAAAAAAAAAAAAAAAAAGGCGAGTGTCCCAGTACAAGATGGGTAGCTGAGTCAACATAAGAGACAAACATACCATGTGCTTTGAGATGAATGTCAGTGCTGGTCTCTCCAGCAACACAACAGACCCAACGTTAGGCTAAGATCTAAGATAGGCTCTGAAAAAGGCACACAGTGTTACCACATAGAGAGTTCTAGGGCTCACTGTGAGATTCCTAGAAAGCAAGGCCATCAGTGACCCGGCTCATTTGTGTCCCGTGAGTTCCGCTCCCATTCACCTGAACGGCAAGATAAATGCAAGACTATGGAGCCCTCAGTTAAATGTTGGCCATGCAATTACCAAGGTGGGATGAGGCGGGGGAGCCTCGTTGGAATTCCATCCTTCAATCAGCCTGGCTGAGAGATGGCAGGACAAAAAGATACGAAAGGGAAAGAAAACTTGGTTGCAGGCATGGAAGACATACCCCAATAGTGTTATTGGCTTTTCAAGGTGTTTTTACCTACAAGGAAGGAAGTACAATGGGAAGCATTAAAGCAGGAACTCCAGGGCCAAAAAGTGCTGGGTTGGAATACCCGCTTTGTCATTTTCTTTTTAATTTTTTTTTTGAGATGGAGTCTCGCGCTGTCACCCAGGCTGGAGTGCAATGGCACGATCTCGGCTTGCTGCAACTTCTGCCTCCCTGGTTCAAGCAATTCTGCCTCAGCCTCCTGAGTAGCTGGGATTACAGACGGGCACCACCATGCCTGGCTAATTTTTTGTATTTTTAGTAGAGACGTGGTTTCGTCTTGTTGGCCAGGCTGGTCTCAAACTCCTGGCCTCATGTGATCCACCCGCCTTAGTCTCCCAAAGTGCTGGGATTACAGGCATGAGCCACTGCGCCTGACCATGCTTTGTCATTTTCACAGCCACGTGGTGTTGGGAGGGTTGCTTCATCATCCTGGCCCTTTCCATCCCAAAGCCTGATTAGTTACAGGACTGCCTTGAGGCTCTAACTCCAGAGGGTGGTGCTGCTTACCCCCAGCAGGTGGGATGTGCCAGAGAAAGGCATCTCTTACTGCCAAGGTTTTATTTTACCACAATTTCATCCTCACACATCGCACCCATTTTACAGGTGAGGAAACCGAGGGGCCCCACTGGGGGAAGTGGTTTTATTCAGTGACTCAGAGTTGGTAAGAAATGAATGGCCTCTTAAGACCCGCCCATGGCTCTTCCTTGTCCGAACCTGTCCCCTAGGTCCTGCCAGGGCTATGAGGCCAGGCGAGTTTTCCGGCGATGCCCGCTCTTTGGAAGGAATATTGAGAATGGGTCAAACGGGCCTCAACTGAGAGGAAAAGGGAAGCCACGCTAGCTTTTTCCTATCAGGACAAATGAAGAATCCCTGAACTGGGGAAAGCTATCGAAATTATTAGGAAGGCCAGGCGCAGTGGCTCAGGTCCGTAATCCTAACACTTTGGGAGGCGGAGGCGGGTGGATCACATGAGGTCAGGTGTTCGAAACCAGCCTGGCCAACATGGTGAAACCGCGTCTCTGCTAAAAATACAAAAAAATTAGTTGGGCGTGGGGGCGGACGCCTGTAATACCAGCTACTTGGGAGGCTGAGGCAGGAAAATGGCTTAAACCCGGGAGGTGGAGGTTGCAGTGAGCCGAGATCGCGCCACTGCACTCCAGCCTGGGTGACAGAGCGAGACTTCGTCTCAAAAAAAAAAACAACAACAAAAAAACAAAACTCATTAGGAAACCACTCCCTCTCCTGCCCTGAGTTCATACTGGGGGAAAAAAAAAAACAGAATGAGGCTAACGTGGCTGAAAAACACAAGTAGAGTCAGGAAGGTTTCTCAGCCTCAGATTCCTAGAAGCAGAAAGAGGGCACTCCCACAGGTGTTTCGTATTGCAGCGTCCTCTGAAACACCAAATGCAGAGAATTGTGAAAACCATCGATGAAACCGTCTTATGAAATGTCACTGAGGCTTTCCCATGAATGGGTGCCTTTCATTCTTTTTAATTGCATACATCTTAACTCCTCCTACCACCTTCAGTAACTGGGCCAGGAACTGATGTTGCAGAAAAACTCTGCAACCAACACCATTATCCAATTCCAGGACATTTTCATAACCCGCCAAAGACAAACAAACAAACACACAAAACACTATGTACCCATTAGCAGTCGAGGAATTGATTTTAAAGATCAAACAGAGGTGCTTGATTCATGAGTTGTCTTTTAAGAAGTGAGTAGCCCTTATGTGGGAAATTCTGAATCCTGGCAAACAACGCTTTTGGCAGATTTTCAACTGTCTGGAGTTAGGAGATACGCGCATATCTGTACATGCATACATATATATGTATTTTTGAAAAACTGCTAGTCACTGCCGAGTCATTTTGGGTTCCACCCCTTCCTGCAATCAAAGCCTTCCACACGCTACAAAGGATTTCCCTTATAAGGTAAAAGAGGCTTGCTAGATACATGTGGCAAAGGAACAGGAAGATGTCAGTTAATCACACAAAAATCTAAACGAAACCAGCTGTCGGGAAACAGGCCCAGAAGTCTACCACACGCCGGCTCCTGGCTTATTCTACCAGAGTGAAAGGGTTTTTTTTTTTTTTTTAACCCACCCCTGGTCTTAGTTCCTTCTGCCCTGGGAGAGGTTTTCTCTCAGACCGAGAGAAGCATCCTTTGCTTTTTCAAGAACTTTTGAACTTTTTCAAGAAGTCTTCATCTCTCCAAAAACATCTGCTCTCCCAACTAGACGGTCCTGCTGCTAAATCTTGGCTCCAGGCTGAGGGCCATTTTGAAGCTGAGTTAATTGTCCTCCAGCGAGATGACTTGGGATGAGATCAGAGCAAGAGCTGTGTCGGTTAAGTGTGAGAAAGAGGCCAGACCGGCTACCGATTGAGGCTTACACCGGGTTTCTAAGGCCTCTCGGGCCAAAGCAGCCCTTACAGGATTAGAGGCTTCAACCAAGGCCCATGCTGCAGCCCCCATCTGGGCTCTTTCCAGACCTGGCAATTCACACCACCAATTCCATCTGGCTGGGTATCTTTTGCCCCTCTAGGGTCCCCACCCTGAGCCTCAGCGCTTAACTTTCAGGGCTTTTGGGCTTCAACCTCTACCCGCACACACCCCCACCCCCACCATACAACTTTCTTGTCTCTCTCTGAGTCTGTGCACACCCATGTCTCTGGTCCCAGCAAACTTATTTATTCTATAAGACCCTGCTCAACCTCCATTTTGGAGCCTTCCCTGTCATGCTCCCATAACTGCACAGAAAACCGGTGGAATGCAAACCTCGCTCCATCAGTAAGTCAGCTCCCCTGCCTCCGTTTGTCTATGAGCTCTTCCCAGGGCAGAGAAAACACAATTGGGGCTGGGTGCGGTGGCTCACGCTTGTAATCCCAGAACTTTGGGAGGCCAAGGTGGGCAGATCACGAGGTCAGGAGTTCGAGACCAGCCTGGCCAGCATGGTGAGACACCGTCTCTACTAAAAATTAAAAAAAAAAATAAAAAAAAAGCTGGGCGTGGTGGCGGGTGCCTGTAATCCCAGCTACTGGGGAGGCTGAAGCAGGAGAATCGCTTGAACTGGGAGGTGGAGGTTGCAGTGAGCTGAGATCGCACCACTGCACTCCAGCCTGGGCGACAGAGTGAGACTGTCTCAAAAACAAAACAACAAAAAAACAAAAAACAACAACACAATTGAGCATTTACAAAGCGCCAGGCTCCACGCCTGAGATTTTACTCCTGGGACCCTCCCTGCTACTCTGGGGGGTCGGGATTCTTATCAGTCCTACTCGCAGATGGGGAAACAGCTCCTAGAGAGCAAATACCAAGTCATGCAGCTGGTGGGTGGCATGATATGGGACCAGAATCCAAATCTGTCCCCAGCCCCTGGCGGTGCCACCATCTGTCCCGAGGGACAGCCAGGAGGATGATGCAGAGGGCATGGTGAAACTCCCTCCTTTTTCAGACCCATTGTCTATCTCGGGCCCTGCGACTCGCGGCGGAGGCGCACAGCAGGCGCTCAAACGATCGTGGGTTCAAGGCCCCGCGCTAGCGTTCCCGGGGCCTTCTGGAGGGAGGCAGGGTCCCGCCGCCCCAGTTCCCGCAGGAATCAGCTGGAGAGAGAAAGGCGGGCGGCTCGGGGCTGAACTTCCGCCACCCCCCATCCCCCGCGCCGCCTGGAGCAGACACGTCGCCGCCGCGCCCCTGGGAACGGTCAGGGAGGTCCAAGCAGAAGCCGGGAAGCCGCGAAAGAGGCGAGAAAGTGCGACCCCCCTCCCCAGATCCCCGGACCCCCGTCGAAATCCCTGTCGGCCGGTCAAACCCCAGACAATGGAAGCTCCAGGTTTCCATCCTTATTCGTCCCCACAAGTCCGGGCGCGGGTTCCCCTCGGCCCGGGACCCCGGCGCCAGCCCCGAGTCGGAGCCTGCACGATACGCCCCCTCCCGCCGCTCCACTTCTCCACCCGGAGGTCGCGCACCCCCTCCGCCCCATCCCCCCATTTCCCGCTCGGCCGGCCCCGCCCGACCCGGAGGCGGCGCCCCCTCCCCTGTCCCAGGCCCAGGAAGGAGGACAGCGGAGGAAGTAGGGGGTCCTCGCTGCGGGCGCAGGGATGTGGGTCCGCGATCGGCGTCCGAGGGCGTAAAAACGCGGCCCGAGGACTGCGCGCGGGCGGGCAGCGCGGGAAGCCGGGAAGAAAGGAGGGCGCGCGGGGGAGGAGGCTGCGGGCGCGGGGCCCGAGGCCGGGGCGCTCACTTTCTCGCGCCGCTCGCGCTCGCCGTCCAGCTCCCGCTGCAGGCCCTGCGCGCGGTCTTCCGCCTCGTCCGCCTGCTGCTGCAGGGCCTGGATCTTGCGTTTCACCGCCTCCAGGGAGTTGAGGCCGGCCATGGCGCGGAGGCGCAGAGGCGCACGGGCAGCGGCGGACGCTCGGCTGGGCTCGGCTCCGGCGAGAGCTGCTCAGCCGCGCCCCGGGCCCCCAAGCCTTTGCCTGCGCGGGGGCCGCCCCCGCCTCTCCCCGCCCCCCGGGCCAGCTGCCGTCGGGGCGGTGAGGTCACCCGGCCGGACCGCCGACGTCAGCACCGCTGGGGGAGGGCCTGACGTCGGCACCGCTGGCCACAGCTGCTGGAAAGTGCCCCTTTTCGGGACTTATTTGGAGAAAGCGCTGGGAGGCGCCGCCTTCTCCTCCTCCTCTTCCTCCTCCCCCTGCGGCTCTCCCCGCCCTCCCGGCCCCGGGGCTCCGGCCTGGCCCCGCCGCGGGCTCCCGCATCCCTGCACACGTACATCGGAGGCTTTCTTCTCCGTGAGCTCCAGCTTCTCCTGCGCGTCCTTCAGGTTTTCAGAATATTTATCCAGCTCGTCCTCTGTCCCTTTTAGCTTCTTCTGGAGGTGCGTCAGCTCCTCCTCCACCTGGGGACGACAGAGCGGGGGACGGGTCAGCCTGGGCGGGGGGTCACGTCCCCGAGGTGCAGGGGTGGTTCCCCCCAATATTCACGAGAGTCCTCCGTCTCTCTCTGGGCATCAGTTTCCTCATCTGTAGAACAGGGGTTACAATAGCATGCACCACGCCATCCATACTACCTGATAGTGGGATTTTCACATCTTTCCCTCGTCCTGAGGACCAGCTGTTTTAGGCTTATTGGGGTCCCCAGTACTCTAGGGAGATCAATGGCAGCTTTTGGGAAACTGAAGACCCCAAATGTTTTCCAGAAATACACACATTCCAGTTCAGAGGTGCAGCCTCACCGTGACCTGGAGTTAAGCAGTCTTATTCTCCACGCCTGGATCCCTCCGCCCATCTCTGTCCCCAGCCTTTCTCCCTCTGGTTCTGACCCCAAGGCGGGGTCAGAGAAACTTTCTAACAATTACGCCTGCCATCGTTCTGCCTAGAACCTGCTATGGCTCCCTATGGCCCAAGGCAGTGGTTCTTAGACTGTCTTACCAAAATACTCGGAAGGGCTGAAGGGCTCAGACCTAGTCCGTCATTTCTGGGCTTTGGGGGCTTGGCTAGAAGAGACTCGCCCCTACAGGATCACTTTCTTTGAAGGCTCAGGTTAAATCTTTAAAATTTTTGCATATAGGCCGTGTTCATTTTAATAAAAATGTCCCCTACTTTCCCTAAATTTTCAGTTTTCTGTTTATCCCAAGAGTCCTATCCTCCCACCACTCCTAGTTTGAGAAGCTCAGGCCTATGGGATATAAACCACAGACCTCATCACCTCTCTATCTTTGTCACCCCCCCGCCACACCGGTCTAGAGTTGGCTCAAGAAGCCTTTCCTGTCACCTCCAGGCTGAAACTCCCTCCCTGGGCCCCTAACTCTGGATTAGGGTGATCATATCCAGCTCATGCCTGGATCTGACTTTTTTTTGAGAGTCTCGCTCTGTCGCCAAGGCTGGAGTGCAGTGGCACGATCTCAGCTCACTGCAACCTCCGCCTCCTGGGTTCAAGTGATTCTCCTGCCTCAACCTCCCTGGTAGCTGGTACTGCAGGTGCACACCACCACGCCTGGCTAATTTTTGTATTTTCAGTCGAGACGGGGTTTTGCAATATTGGCCAGGCTGCTCTCAAACTCCTGACCTCAAGTGATCTTCCCGCCTCGGCCTCCCAAATTGCTGGGATTGCAGGCGTGAGTCACCACACCTGGCTTGGATCTGACTTTTGCTTCAGATGGTTTGACACTGATCTTTTTCCTACTCCCAGGGTGGGCAGGCAGCCCCCACTGAGCCCCGTTTCATTCTCCTGCTTTCTCCCCACAGTAGGAGGCTCAGAGAGGTGGGATGACTTTCCCCAGGTCACACAACACAGGATTTGAGCCCAGGTCTTCTGAATATAAGCCTGTTATTAACTGAATGCTTGCTTCTGCCCCCTCTCCAATTCATATGTTGAAGCCCTCATCTCCATGTGATGGTACTTGGTGATGGGGCCTTTGGAAGATGATGAGGTTTGGATGAGGTCTTGAGGGTTGACCCACGATGATGGGATTAAGGCCCTTATGAGAAGAGACCAGAACTTGGTTATCCTCTTCCAATGTGAGGACACAGCAAGAAAGTGGCCGTCCGCAAGCTAGCTAGAGAGCCCTCACCAGACATTTAATCTGCCAGCATCTTGATCGTGGACATCTAGCCTCCAGACTGTAAACAATAAATGTCTATTATTGAAGCCACCTAGTCTATGGTGTTTTGTTATAACTGCCTGAGCTGACAAAGACAAAGTCCTTGGCCCTGTTCCTCACACTAGGCCAGCTTCCCTTCCTCTCTGACTTGTTTCTCTTCTCTTTTTTCCTGAAAAGGGTATGTTAAAAAAGCTGCTGTGCCCGTGGCTTCTAGACTGAGCTCTGAATCCTATCTGGGTTACATGCTTACCCCTGAGTGGATGTGCAAAATGTACCAGGTGCCCCGTGTGTGTGTGTGTGTGTGTGTGCACTTTTTTTTGCTTTTTTTTTTACATGATCTTGCTGTGTATGTGTGTGCACATTTTTTTTTTTCTTTTTTTTTTACATGATCTTGCTGTGTGTGTGTGTGTGCATTTTTTTTTTTTCCTTTTTTTTTTTTTTGCATGGTCTTGCTGTGCCTCCCAGGTTGGAGTGCAGTGGCGTGATCATAGCTTACTGCAGCCTTGACCTCCTGGGCTCAAGTGATTCTCCCGCCTCAGCCTCCCGAGTAGCTGGGAAGTGTGAACTCCAGGCTTCCCATCTTGCGGCCTGCTGGGTGTCAGCTGGAGGATGGGGTGGAGGCTGGCAGCTGGGGGTTCAGCTGATGTCACTGAGGTGACCTGCAAGGGTCTCTAGCTGAGATGCTACAGAGAACAGGGAGGGCTATCCTGTCTGAAGCCCTCAGGAGCATCCCAAGCTATGGGGAGATGACAGGGCCCAACCCAGGGCGGCCAGCTGATCAGGGCAAGGTCAGAGTCTATAGGGCCTGACCTTGACCTCCAGGTGGGGAGCCTGGAAGCCTGACTCCAAATCCAAGCTCTGCGACCCCCGTCCCCTTTTCTGGCCTCGGTTCCTCCATCTGCAGAACAGAAACCTTGACATGCTGGTCTCTGAGCATTCCGGCAGCTGCTTTTGAACTTCTGCCTTGACTGAGAAAATGAGCCAGTTTCCTTAAAGACGTTTCATAGGTCAACCTTGACCTATAGCGTCCACCTGACTTCCTTCCAGATCTGTGGATCACAGCATTTATTGGGTGCCAACTGTGTGCCCAGCACAGAACTCTCCTAACATATAGGAAGAGTGAGAGCAAATCTGACAGCATTGGACTCATCAGGGTATGAAGATGGTTTGGGTGTTTTGTTTTGTTTTTGTTTTTTTTGAGATAGGATCTCGCTGTGTTATCCAGGCTGGTCTCGAACTCCTGGGCTCAAGGGATCCTCCCACTTCAGCCTCCCGAGTAGCTGGGACAACAGGCATGAGCCACCCCACCTGGCTGGTTTGGATTTTTTTTTGTTTGTTTGGTTTGGGGTTTTGACTACTTTTTTGGGGGAAATGTTTGGGCAGGAACAGGTGAGGATGGGGATAAGGCTGACAGGGGGCCATCTGGCATTTAGAATGTGTTGGGCGTGTTACAATTTGTTTTGATATATTTTTTGAGACAGAGTCTTGCTCTGTTGCCTAGGCTGGAGTGTAGTGGCTGGATCTCGGCTCACTGCAACTTCCACCTTCCGGGCTCAAGTGCTTCTCCTGCCTCAACCTCCCTAGTAGCTGGGATTACAGGCTCACGCCACCAAGCCCGGTTAAGTTTTGTATTTTTTGTAGAGACAGGGTTTTGCCAGGCTGGTCTCGAACTCCTGACCTCAGGTGATCCCTCACCTCAGCCTCCTGAAGTGCTGGGATTACAGATGTGAGCCACTATGCCTGGCCAGGGCATGTTACAAATATTGCCTCAGGGAAGCCCCATACTACAGAAGGGCAAACTGAGTCTCTGAAAGGGGAAGGGACTTGCCTGATGCCACACAGATGGGAGATTTGAATCTTTGTTAGTCTCATTCCAAAGCTGATTTGCTTGACTTCTAGACCATGCTGGACCCACTGCTAAGAATGACTTTCTACTTTTCACTGGGAGGGCTTCTACCGTCCCTCCATGCTCAGTCCCAAGGCTCCCCAACCCTAGTGGCCTGCTCTGCTGCCCTGAGCAGAGCTTTTGCCATGCCTACAGCTCTCCCAGCCTCTGTTCCTCCCTCTGGTCCGGCCCTGACCTCTGAGCTGGAGGTATTCATGGTCTGTCTCCCTCAGCTTGGAGTTTCTTGGGGGTCAGGTCTGGGACTGAGGCCACTATAGGCCCCAGCATTAGAACACTATAGGAAGTGTTTGGGATGAATCGAAGACACAACCCCAAACCCTTCAGTGGTAGGCAGTGAGTATAAAAAATAAATGACAGCTGGGCGCGGTGGTTCACGCCTGTAATCCCAGCACTTTGGGAGGCTGAAGCGGGCGGATCACGAGGTCAGGAGTTTGAGACCAGCGAGACCAACATGATGAAACCC
Source organism: Symphalangus syndactylus (assembly GCF_028878055.3). Taxonomy (NCBI): domain Eukaryota; kingdom Metazoa; phylum Chordata; class Mammalia; order Primates; family Hylobatidae; genus Symphalangus; species Symphalangus syndactylus. Next base: position 42,190,390 of record NC_072435.2, on the reverse strand, counting down.
TGTCTTTACTAAAAATACAAAAATCAGCCGGGCGTGGTGGCGCGTGCCCGTCGTTGTCCCTCTGTGAGCCTCAGTTTCCCTGCCTGTCATAGGATTACCTTAGTCCCTGCAAATGGGGCCTTGGGGCAGGGCTGAGGCAGGATGTGGGGTCAAAGGCCAGTGGTGGAGGATGTTGCTGCCCTGGGAGGGGAGTGGGCAGGAAGCGGCCGGGCTGGGCCTCTTTGTCCTTTTCCCCACACTGGGTAAGCAGAGCCAGAAATCAGTGCTGGGATCAGGCTGGCCCGAGAGCCACTCTCTCTGGCCTCCTGCAGCATCAGGCGCTCTAAGTGCCTCTATTCCCCAGCAGGACTGGCTGTCAGCTCCTGTGGGGCTCTGGCTTCTGCTTCGGAATTCTGGGATCTTGAGTTCCACACCTGAACTTCAGAAGGCCTCGTGTTCCCATTTCACAGATGAGGACACTGAGGGCTCAGAGATGTTCAGGAATGTGTCCTCAGTCATGAAGCTAGGAGAGTCACAAAGACCAGGCCCCGTGGCTCAAGTCTGTGATCCCAGCACTTTGGGGGGTTGAGGTGGAAGGATTACTTGAGCTCAGGAGTTCAAGACTAGCCTGGGCAACATAGTGAGACCCTGTCTCTACTAAAAATAAAATAACTAGCTGGGCGTGGAGGTGTGTGCCTCCACTGGGGAGGCTGAGGTGGGAGGATCCCTTGAGCCTGGGAATTCGAGGCTGCAGTGAGCTGTGATTGCACCACTGCACTCCAGCCTGGGCAACAGAGTGAGACCCTCATCTCTAAAAAATAAAAATACATTGAAAGACTGACATACACAAAGTATGTGCTAGTCTATGGAGGTTTTGCCTCAAAGCTAGTCTGTGGAGACTTGCTTTGAGCCCAAGCCTACTCCAGTGGGCATCTTTGTGGGACAAAAAAGGCATAACCTCCTTGGCCACGCAGCTGGCTGGAGGCTTTGAGAATCCTTCCTTTTTGAACTTGTGGCTGCCCTGGGAGATAGCCACTCACACCTTAGTAAGAATTACTGCTATAAACTTGTTTCTCTCCGAATCTCTGGCTGAGTCCCTCATGGTGAGGGCTAAATGATGGCTAGAAGCTGGCCCAGCACAGGATGAATGTCTGTGTTTGCCAGGGAGGGGCACAGAGAAGGCGGAGGGAGGTTGTGGCAGGGAACACCGGGGTGGGGCTTGTCCTGCACGAATGTGCCACAGACTTTCAGGGCAGCCCCGGGGCATGGGGGGCTGGGGAGTCCCAAAGGGGAAGTAGGGCGGGGCAGGAAATCAACCTACATTTATTGAGTGCTTACTCTGAGCTAGGCTCCCGGCCAAGGGTTCCACCTGTACAGTCACCTCTAATCCTGTCATGGGGTGGCGAGGGAGGCCCTACTGTCACTTCTGTATCTCACTCATGCAGGCGTCCGGGACAGCTATCGACTGAGCCATGACTCAAACATGGCCAGTCTGAGCTCCGAGCTTTCGCCTTTAGCTGCCGGGCTGGCCTGGCTCCTGGCCTGAGTGGGGCTGGGCACTCGGTGCCGTGGTCCTAGGCATCTCCCAGGGCTTATCGGAGACCTGGACACTCCCCAGGGCTTGGCAGTTGACCTCGGGGTGTGGATAAGCATTGTGGGGAACATGGCTCTGTGGGAGGGGACTCCCTTCCTTCTTCCCACCAACTGCTCCTGTCTGCTCTGCCCCAAACCATGGCCACGGCCTTGGAACTCCAATGCATTCTCATTGCCGGGGCTCCCAGAACCCTTGTCTCCAAAGTTCTGGGTCTGTGTGGGCTCTTGGCTGCCAGGAGATGAGAAATGGCCCCCCGTCCTCCATCTACCATGGGCAGCCCCCCTGCCCCAGCCTCCAGGCTTTTAGCAGGGACACCCCCACATACACATTGAGATTCTCAGACTCACTCTCAACTCTACTCCCATCCCAGTCCCCAGATCCCACCCAGTCACCCCTGCAGCAGGTCACAGCCCTGGGACCCCACCACACACACACGCGCGCCCTGCCATTCTCCCGGGCAGCTGCCCATGAGACCGCGGGCTCCTGTCACAGTGGAGGCTTCCTGATCCTACACGTCACCTACACGCACACACAGGTCTGCACAGCCCCCCTCACATCCACACGCACATGCCAGCAGAAACAGTCACTGACACACTCACCCCGACAGAAACACACACTCATCCGCACACACACACACCAATAGAAACACACACTCATCCACACACACCCCCCATAGAAACACACACATACACACGACCCCATAAATCACACACACTCATCCACACACACCAACAGAAACACACACTCATCCACACCAATAGAAACACACATTCATCCACACACCAATAGAAACACACACACACATCAATAGAAACACACACTCATCCACACACACACACCTCAATAGAATCACACACATACACACCCCATAAAAACACACATTCACACCACACACTAACAGAAACACAGTCATCCACATACACACACCAATAGAAACACACACTCATCCACACACACACTTCCCAATAGAAACACACACACAACCGAATAAAAACACACACTCATCCACACACATACACACCAATAGAAACACACTCATCCACACACATACACACCAATAGAAACACACAATCATACACACACCCCATAAGAAACACACACTCATCCATACACATTCACACACACACCAACAGAAACACACTCATACACATAAACACACCAACAGAAACACTCATCTAAACATGCACACACCCCAACAGAAACACAGTCACCAACACACACACAACAGAAACACACATCCAAACGTGCATGGGTGCACACACACACGCCAGCAGAAACCCATCACCCTGATACACAGATGCCAACACAAACATAGCCACATCAACATGTACTTTCAATCACTGTCATGCCAGCATTTGCACAAGCACACACACAGCCAGCCTCTCCCGCTACCCTCACAGACCCTCACCATCTACACACAGACTCACAAACACACCCACACTCTTTCACACCTACTTTCCAACAGCCGCATGCAGTGTCCCACACACTCACAGCTCTCCTAGTACACACTCATTCTCACAGTCACCTTTACCCCTCCGCACTCTTTTCAGCTGGAACATATGCGCATGTACAGATAGACATGTAAAACAGATACATAAAACACATGTGCACACACAGAAAGGCTCAAACACACACAGATACACTCACACACAAACACACAGAACAGCTCACACACACACAAATATGTGTACACACACAGACACACGCAGAAATGCTTAAACACATACAGATACATGCACAGAGAATTGCTCAAACACACAAATATGTGTACACACACAGACACATGCAGAAATGCTTAAACACATAGATACACACACAGGCACACAGACACATGCTCAAACATACACAATACATGTACACACAGACACAAATGCTCAAACATGCAGATACACACACAGACATACACAGAAATGTTCACACACACACAGAGAATTGCTCAAACACACACAAATGGCCGGGTGCAGTGGCTCATGCCTGTAATCCCAGCACTTTGGGAGGCAGACGTGGGTGGATCACTTGAGGTCAGGAGTTCAAGACCAGTCCGGCCAACATGGCGAAATCTGGTCTCTACTAAAAATACAAAATTAACCGGGTGTGATGGTGGGTGCCTGTAATCCCAGCTACTCATGAGGCCGAGGCAGGAGAATCGCTTGAACCCAGGAGGCGGAGGTTGCAGTGATCCCAGATCAGGCCACTGCACTCCAGCCTGGGCCACAGAGCAAGACTCTGTCTCAAACACACATACACACACACACCCCAGAGGCAAACACACACATGTACACACACATACGCTCAAACACATGCAAATACACACACACAGCATGTCCCCAACCGCCCTATCTAGTACACAACCTCCCAGCTCAAACACCTCTACCTCTCTCACGAACGTTCTCACTCTCCCTCCCCCGCCAACTCTCTCTCTGTCAAACTCACTTTGTTCGCACTGGCCCTGCTGGGGATGGGTCCGATCGTCACCCCCCTTCCAGCCCAGGACCCCATCCAAGGAAGGCAATGGTCCCCTCGCTCTTCCTTGGCCAAAGCATCAGACTCCTGTCCTCCCGCAGGTGTCTGCGACCCCCAACTGGGCTCCGGACCCCGGCCTTCCGCACAGAGAGGACGCCCAGCAGCCCGGGGCGGCCCAGCGGAGGGCACCTCACCTGCTTGCACTTGTCCTCAGCGGCTTTCTTATCCGCCTCCGCCTGCTCCGCGCGATCGATGGCATTCTCCTTGTCCAGCTTCAGCATCTGCATTTTCTTCTTGATGGCCTCCATGGCTGGGCGCTGGCGTGGGGGGCGTGGGGTGCGCGGTGGGCTCTGTGGGGGCTGCGGCAGGCAGGGGCTGTGGCTGTGGGGCCGAGTGAGCCTGGCAGGGTGGAGGAGAGGGCCTTATAGCCTCCCAGGGTGCCTCCGCCCTCCTGCCAGGCGAGTCTTGGAGGAGGCCCAAGCCCAGGCTGGCCGGGCCAGTCGCCACTCGCTTGCTCAGGAGGAATTGGCCAGCTCACCGTGCTCCCCGCAGCCCTCGCCTTATTTGGACCTAGGATTTTCTTAAAGGAAGAAAAAAAAAAAAGATCCTAGCTGTTTCCATTTTTAACCTGGTGACACAGGTCCCGCGTGGGCGCGTGGGCATGGCACAGGCCCAGGAGAAGCTGCCCGGGCAGGACCTAGGGTGGGGGCTGCTCTGGGCTGCCTCAGTTTCCCCATCATCGTTGGGAGGAATGAAGAGGGCTGTGGGTGGGCGCGGAGTCCCGGAGCTGCAATGTGGGGAGGCACCTGTCTTTTCTGCCTTGGTCTTGTCTGTGGCCCTCTGAGTACCTGGTCCCCTAAAAATTGGAAAGTACTTGTTAAGTAAAATGAGCAATTCCTCGTTCCCCCGCTCTCCCCACCACCCACACACACACTTTTCTCTGCCTAGGAAACGTCTATTTATCTTTCAAGGCCCAGATCCAATGGCCCCTCCTTCAGGAAGCCGTCCTGGATTCCTAGACAGACTTTTGGACTTCCAGCCTAGCATCAAGCTTTCTCCTCCCCTCTGGGTCCTGCCTCTCTAGTATCAGGGATTAGGCCTCCACCCCATTTCCTGCCACCACCCCCAGGTAGCCTTCCTGGATTTCTCCCACCTCTTTCTGCCATGCCTCTGTCTCTCTTTTGATGACTGTCTCTGTGTCTCTCTCCATCTCTCCATCTCTCCTGCCCCCCTGTGGCTTCTCTGCTTGTAACTCATGACAGGGAGAAGGCCATTTGATCAACTGATCTGGGCCATCTCTGAAACTCTTGGAGCCCAGGGCAGGCTCCTGCTGTCCTCCTTAGATCTCAGGACTTCCTTCCCTCCCTCTTGTGCTGAGAATCAAGCTGTGGCTCCCCAGTTCCCAAAGAACAGGAGACGGCCCTAGCACCTTAGCTCCCCGCTTAAGACTCTGCCCCCAACTGTCTCCACACTGGACCCCTGTACCCCAGTTTTCCCACCCCCAGGCCTTTGTGCCGTCTGTCTCCTTGGCCCTACTATGCCTCCCTTCTCCCCTCTAGCAATCGGGGGCAGGATTTGCTGACTCTAGAAAGCTTTTTCCTTCCTTAGAGAGTAGAGCTAAAAGAATAAAACAAAAAGAATTTTTTTTTGAAGAGAAAGTTTAATTTATTGGCTCATTCATTCAGACACTGAATTCCTGTCACATGCCATGTCCTAGCAGCGCACACTCAGCGCGTGGGAGCTGTTACTATTATTGTTATTATTCAAGCATCATTTATGAGATGTGAACTCTTTGGGGCAGGCCATGGGGCTGGGTCTTGTCTGTGGTCTTCTGAGTACCTGGTCCCTAGAAGACAGGAAAGTGTTTGTTAAATTGAACACATACATACACACACACACACACACACACACACACTTCTCTGCCTAGGAAAGTTCTATTCATCCTTCAAGGCCCAGATGCAATGGCTCCTCCTCTAGGAAGCCTTCCTGGATTCCTAGACAGACTCCTGGACTCCCACCCAGCATCAAGACTGCTGTGTGGGATGAAGTGGAGGTAGGGAGGCCTCCTTGTTTTCTGCCCAAGGCTGTAGAGGAAACAGTATCGTGGGAGAGATGGGTAGTGGTCAGTGCCACTGGGGGCTGTAGGTTCAGGCCAAGAGTGTCCAGCTTCCCTCTGCCCCCTCCCAGCAGCCTCACTGTTCATTAAGCCAGCTTCCTTCTCTTTGTCACGGTGAGAACTTCACCCCTGTTGGTGCAGGGGCTGAAAAGGTAGCAAATAGAACATTCTAGAACGTCTTTCATGCGCTAAAGACATTGACTTCTCCCTGTGTTCTGGAGCTAAGGGAGCCCAGCCCAGACCCCTCCCCAACTCTGTTCTTCATCCTCCTCCCTTATCCCACCCCTCCCCTATGCTACACAGACAATTTCCTCCTGTGACAAAAGCTGACCAGAATAATTGCATCTGGAAGGACGTCAGTCACAATGAAAGGACTCTGGGTGGATAATGAAGAAATGCTGTTCATGGACTAAGCTCAGCAGACGACTCACAGATCCCACTTCGAGCCCTAAGCGGGGGGGACTGTTTTTATTCCCCCCCTTTTTTTTGAGACGGAGTCTTGCTCTGTCGCCCAAGCCGGAGTGCACTGGCATGATCTTGGCTCACTGCAACCTCTGCCTCCCAAGTTCAAGTGATTCTCCTGTCTCAGCCTCCCGAGTAGCTGGGACTACAGGTGCCTGCCACCACGCCTGGCTAAATTTTTGTATTTTTAGCAGAGACGGGGTTTTGCTATGTTGGTCAGGCTGGACTCCAACTCCTGACCTCAAGTGATCCACCCACCTTTGCCTCCCAAAGTGCTGGGATTACAGGCATGAGCCACCGTGCCTGGCCTTTTGTTCCCATTTTTACAGAGGAGGAAGTTGAGGCTGGCCCTGCACGTCAGAGGCCATCCAGCCAGGCGAGGCGGCTGCAACGGAGGCCCCTTTGCCTTTACAATGAACTCCAGGAATGAGCTGTGGTTATGAGCTCCCCCGTGTTACAAATGGGGAAACTGAGGCCCAGAGTGGCTCACCCACAGTCACCCAGCTTGTGAGTGGCCCAGCTGACTCTAGGACCGAGCTGGCAAGAAGTCCTAAGACTCCCCCACCTGCCCTGCTCCGCCACAACCAGGCCTCCATGCCCACCATTTCTCATTTCACTGTCTCAAGCTGAGTCATCAGAGGTCAGTCCTGATGTCCTCTCCACCCCTGCTGTCCCCCGCTGTCCCCAGAGACCCTGGGACCAGCCTCGCCACAGGTGGTGTGGCTAATTCCAGGCCTGACACCACCGACCTCAGAAAAAGATCCCTCCCGCAGGAGATGTCTGCGTGCTCCATGGCCTTGTAGGGAAGACCCTTGTCCCTGGTACGGTTTCTTGTAAAGGGAGCTCCCGGAGGTGGAGTCTGATGTGGAGGAGGGGAGAAGCAGGCTAGGAATGGCGCTAGGACTAGCTGTGTGACCCCATCAGCATCTTTAGTGTGCCCTCTGCAGCCTTGGTAACGGACTTACATCCCCTCTGGGCATGAGCTCCAGGGAACACCCCAGGAGCCCTGGTCAGGGCTGGGAGGGTCATTTGGGGTTCCTGGAGGCTGGGGGCCCTGCCCCAGCTGTTCAGGCTGTGTATTCTGGAGCATGGGGCAGGTGGAGGCTGCCATTTATAGCTTGGGAGTGAGCTTCCCTCCTGCACTACAACTTGTCCAACTGGGGGCTTCTAAGGACGGGATGGGGGAAGGAGAACAGCCCATCAGCATCCCAGCCACCTCCCAGTCACGAGACCCAGAGTCATTTATCAAGCATCTACTACCATGTGCGTGTTTTTGGAACACTGTGGTGGACATGACTCATCCCAGTGGGGTGAGACAACCAATAACTGCAATTGTGGAATTAATTACAATAGGGCAAATGACTGTCTTTTGATACAAAAGTTCAAGGAAGTCACGCAAAATGGCTCACGCCTGTAATCCTAGCACTTTGGGAGGCTGAGGTGGAAGGATCACTTGAGGTCAGGAGTTTGAGGCCAGCCTGGGCAGCACAGCAAGACCCCATCTATACAAAAGATACAAAAACTAGCTGGGCATGGTGGTCTGTGCCTGTCATCCCAGCTACTCAGGAGGCTGAGGGAGGAGAATCACTTGGGCCCTGGAGTTTGAGGCTGTAGTGAGCTTCTCTTTTCTTTCTTTCTTTCTTTCTTCCTTCCTTCCTTCCTTTCTTTCTTTCTTTCTTTCTTTCTTTCTTCTTTCTCTTTCTTTCTTTCTTTCTTTCTTTCTTTCTTTTCTTCTTTCTTTCTTTCTCTTTCTTTCTCTCTCTCTCTCTTTCTTTCTTTCTCTCTCTCTCTCTCTTTCTTTTTCTTTCTCTCTTGAGACAAGGTCTCACTCTGTTGCCCAGGCTGGAGTGCAGTGGCACAATCGTGGCTAACTACAGCCTAGATCCCCCAGCTTCAATTGATCCTCCCACCTCAGCCTTCTGAGTAGCTAGGACTACAGGCATGTGCCACTATGCCTGGATACTTTTTTGTTTTTGTAGAGGTGGGGTCCTGCTATGTTGCACAGGCTGGTCTTGAACTCCTGGGTTCAAGTGATCTTCCTGCCTTGGCCCCCCAAACTGTTGGGATTACAGGCCCCTGTGCCTGGCCTGCCGTGAGCTAATATTGCACCACTGCACTTCAGCCTGGGCACCAGAGACTCCATCTCTTAAAAAATGCAAGGACAAATAGTTTATTTGGGAGGTGACCCGAGGAGATACAAGTAGAGGATTGGAAGTGAAATAGGGAAAAGAAAGTAGCCATTAAGCATGCGTTATGAAACCAGTTACTGGCATGGACAAACAGGGTGCAGTCCCACTGAGGGCCTCTGGAGGCAGCAGAGAGCACACTCTTTGGCGTTGTCCCAGCTGAGGGGCGAACGAGCTAGGGTATTTATCCACCAATTCACTGCTGTTGTTGATTGAAGACTGCTCTTAGGGGCTGTTGATTCTGCTGACCTGCCCTTGTATGGGCCACACACTTCAGCAGCTGGAGGAAGACCGCCTCTCCCCCTAGCAGAGAGATGAAGCTGCTAGAAGTAACCCTTGGTGTGGAGAGAAACAGTAGGAACCCAGTGGATCTGGGCAGGCACCCAGAGTGTGAGCTAAATTTTTTTTTTTTTTTTTTTTTTGAGATGGTCTTGCTCTGTTGCCCAGGCTGGAGTGCAGTGGTGCGATCTCGGCTCACTGCAACCTCCACCTCCCAGGTTCAAGCAATTCTCGTGCCTCAGCCTCCCAAGTAGCTGGGATTACAGGCACGCACCACCACGCCTGGCTACTTTTTGTATTTTTGCAAAACAGGGTTTCACCATGTTGGCCAGGCCAGTCTCGAACTCCTGACCTCAGGTGGTCTGGCCGCCTCGGCCTCCTGGAGTGCTAGGATTACAGGCATGAGCCACCACGCCCAGCCTAAAAATGTTAATGAATGCAAAATGCAGGCACCTGATTAGTCTTGGGTGGAAGTCAGGGAGAAGCTTCCCTGAGGAAGTGGCAATTGAGGGAGGTCTGAACGGTGGTGATGGGGTCTATGCGAAGGTCATAGGAGGAAGGGACTGAGGGCAGGTGAGAGTGTCTGCCGTTGAATGCAGAGGTGAGGATGTGGTGTGGTGTGGTGTGGTGGGTGGTGAGGCTGCAGAGATCAAACAACAGAAGAGAGGATGAGGACTGCCCCCAAACGTGTCTCCTGCAGTTTGAGACATGCAGAGAGACCAAGGCAACAAGTGAGTTTACTGAGTTCTGATAGAAAAGAGCAAAAATGTTCTCAGCTTGTACTCTATGGAGTTTCATTTCCTGGGGTACAATAGAGTAATAAAGATGACAAGGATGACAATAAAAATGACCCTGAAGCTGGGTGCAGTGGCTTACGCCTGTAATCCCAGCACTTTGGGAGGCAAAGGTGGGAGAATTGCTTGAGCCCAGGAGTTCAAGATCATCCTGAGCAGCAGAGCGAGACCCCATCTCTACAAAAAATTTAAAAATTAGCTGGGTGTGGTGGCATGCATCTGTAGTCCCAGTTACTCTAGAGGCTGAGGCAGGAGGATCACTTGAGCCCAGGAGTTTGAGGCTGCAGTGAGCCATGAAGGTACTACTGCATTCCAGCCTGGGCAACAGAGTGAGACCCTATCTCTTAATAAAAAAAGAGTTTCTAGGCCAGGTGCAGTGGCTTACACCTGTAATCCTGGTACTTTGAGAGGCCAAGGGGTTGGATCCCTTGAGGCTAGAAGTTCGAGACCAGACTGGCCAACATGGTGACATCCCGTCCCTACTAAAAATACAAAAAAATTAGCCGGGCATGGTGATGCACACCTGTAATCCTAGATACTCAGGAAGCTGACGAGTATTGCTTGAACCTGGGAGGTGGAGGTTGCAATGAGCTGAGATTGCACTACTGCACTCCTGCCTGGACGACAGAGAAAGATCCTGTTTTTTTTTTTTTTTAAATTATCCAGGAAGGGGCAAACCAGTGGTGGGTCGGGCAGGGAGAAAAGGGCCCTAAGTCCTCCTCAAAGTCTCTGAGCCACACTCCGAGGGAACTGTGTGGGTTAAAGAGCTTGGCCATTAATCCCGTAAAACAGGCATGACCACAAGCTTGGTGGCATCATCAGGATAATTAATAATAATTATAGTTAAACTGACATGTCTTTAATGTGTCCATGCTTTTCTACATGCCTTGCACACATCAACTCACTTAATTTTCACAATAACCTCGTGAGATAACTGCTATTGTCATTTCCATTTTATAAAAGGAGAAATTGAGGCACAGAGAGGTAAAGTAACTTGCTCAAGCCTGCACAGCTAAGAAGTGGTGGTGTTGGGAGTTGAACCAAGAGTGTCTGACTCCAGATTCTACACATTGACCCACAAACTATAACCTGAGCAGCCTCCCCTATTCAACCTCCTACCTGAGTTACCTTCACGGACAGCCACTGCCCATTGGGTGTCAATGGTGTCATTGGAGAACAATTCTCCATGGGTCTCTTGCATTTCTGTACACCCCAGAATCAGGGGCTCAGACAACTTTTATTCCAGCAATCTTTTCAAGGATGTTTGTATAGCAAACAGCTATACAAACTGTGAAGCAGAGGGCAGTTTCATTTGCTGTCCATATAATAAAGATATTGTCTCCCTCTGGTATTAAAATAGACCAGGTTTGTTTGCAGTAGACTATAAAAATCGAGATCTTTAAGCTCAGAGTTCCTCGGCTGTGGAACTAACCCAGTGTGGGCTAGTGCAAACACAAAGTTCATGCTGCCTGCTGTGCCACGAGTAATAAAGTCCTTTGTCTCTGATACTGGAGTCTCGTGTCTTCTGCCAGCATCCATAAAACTGTAGCAGGTTCAATTGTTCACTTGCAAGTAGGATAAGATCGCAAACTCTTCACAGTTCTTGACAACTACTTGTGTCTCTGGGATGACAACTGTCACTGAGGTGTTTCTCTTGGGATCCTAGATTTGGCCTGGTTAGGTCTCACTTTTACTGCTACCTTTCTTTTTTTCTTAAAGAGACAGGGTCTCACTCTGTTGCCCAGGCTGGAGTTCAGTGATGCAATCATAGCTCATTGCAGCCTCCAACTCCTGGCTCAAGTGATCCTCCTGCCTCAGCCTCCCAAGTAGCTAGGACTACAGGTGTGTGCCACCACACCTGGCTAATTTTTATTTCTTTCTCTTTTTTTTTTTAAATCAATTTTTACATTTTTGGTAGAGATGGGATCTTGCTATATTGCCCAGGCTAGTCTTGAACTCCAGGCCCCTCAAGCTGTCCTCCCACCTTGGCCTCCCAAGTGCTGGGATTCCTCCATGCCCAGCTAAATGCAGCTACTTTTTATTTATTTATTTAATTTATTTTTAATTTTTTAATTTTTATTTTTTTTGAGACAGAGTTTTGCTCTTGTCACCCAGGCTGGAGTGCAATGGCACGATCTCAGCTCATTGTAACCTCTGTCTCCTGGGTTCACGTGATTCTCCTGCCTCAGCCTCCTGAGTAGTTGGGATTACAGGGGCCCGCCACCACATTCGGCTAATTTTTGTATTTTTAGTAGAGATGGGGTTTCACCATGTTGGCCAGCCTGGTCTCGAACTCCTGACCTCAAGTGATCCACCCGCCTTGGCCTCCCAAAGTGCTGGGATTACAGGCATGAGCCACTGCGCCTGGTTTGCAGCTACCTTTCAAAGTAGGTGCAGAGTGGGATGGCATACCTTAACTCTTTGCTGCCTGAATAATTTTTGTTTTTTTTTTTTTGAGACAGGGTCTTGCTCTGTTACCCAGGCTGGAGTGCAGTACTGCAATCATGGCTCGCTGCAGCCTTGACCTCCTGAGCTCAAGCAATCCTGCCTCAGCCTCCAGAGTAGCTACAGGCATGGATTACAGGCATGTACCACCATGCCCAGCTAAGTTTTTTGATTTTTAGTAGAGTCGGGGTCTTGCCATGTTGCTCAGGCTGGTCTTGAATTCCTGCGCTCAAGCAATCCTCCCGCCTCAACCTCCCAAAGTGTTGGGATTACAGGCATGAGCCACTGCGCCCAGCCTCATGGATTATTCTTTAAAGCACAAGACTTTCCTATGCATTGGAGGATGTTGAGCCACATTCCTGGCCTCTACCTGTTACATGCCAGTAGTATCCCATCCCCAGTCACCACAGTCAAAACAGTTTCTGGACACGGCCAAATGTCCCCGGGGCTGGGAGCGAGTGAAATCATCCCCCTTGTTGACAATCACTTCTTTGAGGGAGGACCACGATCTTAAGACAGCCTTCAAAGCTGCCTCCTTTGGCTTAGGGGGTCTATTTTATTTTATTTTATTTTATTATTTTATTTTATTTCATTTTTGAGACGGAGTCTCGCTCTGCCGCCCAGGCTGGAGTGCAGTGGCGCGATCTCGGCTCACTGTAAGCTCCGCCTCCCGGGTTCACGCCATTCTCCTGCCTCAGCCTCTCCGAGTAGCTGGGACTACAGGCGCCCGCCACCACGCCCGGCTAATTTTTTGTATTTTTTTAGTAGAGACGGAGTTTCACTGTGGTCTCGATCTCCTGACCTCGAGATTCGCCCCCTCGGCCTCCCAAAGTGCTGGGATTACAAGCGTGAGCCACCGCGCCTGGCCTAGGGGGTCTTTTTTAAAATAAGAAATTCCTCCACACTCCCAAATCACAGTCAACCCTCGGTATCCACAGGGGATAGATTCCAAGACCCCCTGAAAACACAAAAAACCTGGGATGCTCAAGTTTCTTTTTTTGAGACGGAGGCTCGCTCTGTCGCCCAGGCTGGAGTGCAGTGGCATGATCTTGGCTCACTGCAACCTCCGCCTCCTGGGTTCAAGCGATTCTTCTGCCTCAGCCTCCAGGGTAGCTGGGGCTACAGGTGCATGCCACCATACCCAGCTAATTTTTGTATTTTTAGTAGAGACGGGGTTTCACCATATTGGCCAGGCTGGTCTTGAACTCCTGACCTCATGATCTGCCTGCCTCGGCCTCCCAAAGTGCTGGTTCTTTCTTTCTTTCCTTTTCTCTTTTCCCTTTCTTTCTCTCTCCCTTCCTTTCTTTCTTTCTTTCTTTCTTTCTTTCTTTCTTTCTTTCTTTCTTTCTTTCTTTCTTTCTTTCCTTCTTCCTTCCTTCCTTCCTTCCTTCCTTCCTTCCTTCCTTCCTTCCTTCTCTCTCTCTCTCTCTCTTTCTTTCTTTCTTTTTCTTTCTTTCTTTCCTTCTTTTTCTTCCTCCCTCCCTCCCTCCCTCCCTCCCTTCCTTCCTTCCTTCCTTCCTTCCTTCCTTCCTTCCTTCCTTCCATCTCTCTCTCCCTCATTTTTTTTGAGATGCAGTTTTGCTTTTGTTGCCCAGTCTGGAGTGTAGTGGTGCGATCTTGGCTCACCGCAACCTCTGCCTCCCCAGTTCAAGCGATTCTCCTGCCTCAGCTTCCTGAGTAGCTAGGAATACAGACATCTGCCACCACGCCTGGCTAATGTTTTGTGTTTTTAGTAGAGACGGGGTTTCACCATGTTGGCCAGGCTGGTTTCAAACTCCTGACTTTGTGATCCGCCCACATCGGCCTCCCAAAGTGCTGGGATTACAGGCATGAGCTGCTGTGCCCAGCCTCAAGTTTCTTATATAAAATTGTTGGCTGGACGCAGTGGTTCACACCTATAATCTAGCCTGGGTGAAAGAGTGAGACTCTGTCTCAAAAAAAAAAAAAAGATTACCTAGAACACCCAATATAATGTATGTACTATGTAGATAGTTGTTATACTGTATTGGTTTTAAAATTTGTATTATTTTTATTGTTGTATTGTTATTTTTAATTTTTTTTCTGGATATTTTGGATCCATGGTTGGTTGAATCTGAGGATGTGGAACCCTCAGATGTGAAGGACTGACTATATATGGAAATTATCACTGGAATGCCCTCCGTTTGAACATTGGCATATCAAAATTCCTGGAACTCTGAATGAATGAATAAGTGAATGAATGAAAAAAGGAAAAACAATATCATTTACCATGTTCATAGCAGGATTATTCACGATGGCCAAAAGATGGAAGCAGCCCGTGCCCATCGATGGCTGAATGAATGAACAAAATATGGTCTATCCATGTAATGGAATCTTACTCAGCCTTAGAAAGGGAAGAAATTCTGGCTGGGTGTGGTAGCTTATGCCTGTAATCTCAGCATTTTGGGAGGCCGAGGCGAGTAGATCACTTGAGATCAGGAGTTCAAGACCAGCCTGGCCAATATGGTGAACCCCTATCTCTATTAGAAATATGAAAATTAGCTGGCATGGTGGTGCATGCCTGTAATCCCAGTTTCTCGAGAGGCTGAGGCACAAGAATCACTTGAGCCTGGGAGGGGGAGGTTGCAGTGAGCGGAGATCCAGCTACTACACTCCAGCCTGGGCGACAGAGTAAGGCTCTGTCTCAAAACAAACACACAAACAAAAAACAACAAAAAAAGAAGAAATTCTGACACATGTTACAACAGGGCTGCACCTTGGATCATACTGTATGATTCCACTTATATGAAGTAACTAAAGTAGTTAAATTCACAGAAAGAGAAAGTAGAATGGTGCTTGCCAGGGGCTGCAGGAAGGCAGAACGAGGAGTTGTTTAATGGGTAGGGAGTTTCAGTTTTGCAAAATGCAAAGGGTTCTGGAGGTAACTGATGGTGATGGTTGCACAGGAATGTAAATGTGCTTAATGCCACTGACTGAACTGTAAACTTAAAAATGGTTAAATGGTGGCTGGGCGCGGTGGTTCACGCCTGTAATCCCAGCACTTTGGGAGGCCGAGGCAGGTAGATCACGAGGTCAGGAGATCAAGACCATCCTGGCTAACACGGTGAAACCCAGTCTCTACTAAAAATACAAAAAATTAGCCGGTCATGGTGGCAGGCGCCTGTAGTCCCAGCTACTTGGGAGGCTGAGGCGGGAGAATGGCGTGAACCCGGGAGGTGGAGGTTGCAGTGAGCCGAGATCATGCCACTGCACTCCAGCCTGGGCTACAGAGTGTGACTCTGTCTCAAAAAAAAAAAAAAAAAAAGGTTAAGTGGTAAATTTTATGTTATGTGTGGCTTCCCAAAATTAAAAAAGCAACAACAATGAACAACGTTTGTTGAGCACTTACTATGTGCCAGGCAATGAGCAAGTGTTTCAGATGCTTTGTCTCAGGGTTGACAAACTTCTGTCATTCCCACATCACCTCCAACTTTTGTCCATGTCTTAGTTTGGGTTTCCCCAAAAAGTAGACCTCAAAACACGGATTTGTGGGAGGTGGTCCCAGGAAGCATGAGGAGTGAGGAAAGGTGATGGCGAGGGGAGATACATTCATGAGTGGGCAACTTGTGCTTGGTTCCACTCAGGATCTTCTGAGCAGCTGAGTAAGAGACTGCAGAGTCATCCTATGGAAGGATTAGGATATTGTGAGTACGTTGCCCACCAATTCATTCATTTATTTATTTTTTTCTTGAGAAAGAGTCTCGCTCTGTCACCCAGGCTGGAGTGCAGTGGCACAATCTCGGCTCACTGCAATGTCCGCCTCCCGGGTTCAAGTGATTCTCCTGCCTCAGCCTCACAAGTAGCTGAGATTACAGGTGCCCACCACCATGCCCAGCTAATTTTTTGTATTATTAGTAGAAATGGGGTTTCACCATGTTGGCCAGGCTGGCCTCGAACTCATGACCTCAGGTAAACCTCCTACATTGGCCTCCCAAAGTGCTGGGACTACAGGCGTGAGCCTCTGTACCCAGCAGCCACCAATTCTTGACCCTCATTGGTTGATGATTACTGATATAGTTTGGATTTGTGTCTCCACCCAAATCTCATGTTGAATTGTAATCCCCAATGTTGGAGAAGGGCCTTGGTGAGGGGTGATTGGATCATGGGGATGGATTTCCCTGACCTTTGCTGTTCTCATCAAGTGAGCGAGTTCTCACGAGATCTGGTTGTTTAAAAGTGTCTAGCAGCTCCCTTCCCCTCTGGTCCTCCTGCTCCAGCCATGTAACATGTGCCTGCTTCCCCTTCCGCCATGATTGAAAGTATCCTGAGGCCTCCCCAGCCATGCTTCCTCTACAGCCTGTGGAACCATGAGCCAATCGAACCTCTTTTCTTTATAAATTACTAAATTACCCGGTCACCCAGTCTCAGGTAGTTCTTTTTTTTATTTATTATTATTTTTTTGAGGCAGGGTCTCGCGCTGTTGCCCAGGCTGGAATGCTGCAGCAGCGTGATCTTGGCTCACTCCAACCTCCACTTCCCAGGTTCAAGTGATTCTTGTGTCTCAGCCTCCTGAGTAGCTGGGATCACAGGTGTTTGCCACCATGGCCTGGCTAATTTTTTTTCTTTTTTTTTTTTTGAGACAGAGTCTTGTGCCATCACCCAGGCTGGAGTGCAGTGGTGCAATCTCGGCTCACCACAACCTCCACCTCTTGGGTTCAAGTGATTCTCCTGCCTCAGCCTCCCAAGTAACTGGGATTACAGGTGCATGCCACCATGCCTGGTTAATTTTTATATTTTTAGTAGAGACGAGGTTTCACCATGTTGGTTAGGCTGATCTCGAACTACTGACCTCGTGATCTGCCCGCCTTGGCCTCCCAAAGTGCTGGGATTACAGGCATGAGCCCCTGCACCTGGACAGCCTGTCTAATTTTTGTATTTTTAGTAGAGAAGGAATTTCATCATATTGCCCAGGCTGGTCTTGAACTCTTGACTTCAGGTGATCCACCTGCCTCAGCCTCTCAAAGTGCTGGGATTACAGGTATGAGCCACCATACGCTGCTCAAGTAGTTCTTTATAGCAGTGTGAGAACAGACTAATACAGTTACCTTTTGAGCATTCCACTGGCAGTTTTGGTCTTCCTTGTGTGGGGCCAAGAACATTCTGTGTTGGAAGTCTTTGGTGTGCATGAGAACTATCTGCAGGTGAGCTATGGGGTGGGCTGAAAGAATATGGAAGGGGTCAGCAACAGCATCTGCTAAGACTACATCCGTGTACCAATGGTATTATTATTTCCTTGATGTATATTTTTTGAATCATTAAGAAAATCTCAAGTAGCTTCTTTAGCCTCATCCTAAGTGTAGGCTTGAGATACTAGTTGTGTTTTCCTTCATACACATTTAAATAAAACATGATTATCTATTTAACATCTCAAATCATCTTGCTTGCCAATATACAGGCACCACATTATCTCATTTAATCCTCTTAACATCCCTAGGCTGTAGGTAATAGTATCTCTGTTTTACGTATGAGAACACTGAGGGGTGAAATGACTGCTCACGGGTACATGGGAAGGAAATAGCAGAATCATGCTTTGGAGAATACTAACTGTGTACCAATTCTATTCTCCCATCTTTTGTAGCAGACAGAATTGTGACCTCGCAGGGACATCATATTCTCTAGCCTCCCTTGCAGCAAGGCCATGTGGGTGGCTAAGTTCTCACTGATGGAATGTGAATGTAAGTTATATGTGCACCATCTGAGTGAAGCCTCGAAGACAGTAGACTTACCTCCTCCATGCTCTCTTTTTTCCTTGTTTGCAAGCTGGTATATGGACTTACCTAAGACCCAACCTACAGACAGGGCAAATTCCTTAGGGATTAATGGAGAAATAAAATGAAAGAAACTTGGGTCCGTAGATGGTTGCA
Source organism: Symphalangus syndactylus (assembly GCF_028878055.3). Taxonomy (NCBI): domain Eukaryota; kingdom Metazoa; phylum Chordata; class Mammalia; order Primates; family Hylobatidae; genus Symphalangus; species Symphalangus syndactylus. Next base: position 42,172,190 of record NC_072435.2, on the reverse strand, counting down.
TGAAGCAGAGTTGCAGGTTGAACCAAAACTAGAGAGATAAATAAACTTCTGTCTGTTTAAAATATTGCTTTTTGGACTTCTCACTTCTTTTTACTGAAGCTTAGACTTTTGTCCTAATAAACACAGTAATTGGTTCCAGAAGTGGGGTGTAGCCATAAGAATAGATGGCATTTGATTAATGGCTGGGTTGTGAGGACACAGATATTTCAGGCTGGAAAGCTGGGTATCCTCCTTAGGCCAAGGCAAAACATACAATCTTAGAGAACTAGGAAGATAGTTCAAATGGTAATTGAACTTGAATTTCTAGATGAAGTGATTAGAAAGAGGTAGAACACGGTTGTGATTTGGTTGCTTCCTGCTGCTTTTAGCAAAGTGTTATAAGAAAGACGTGGACTTAGTGGTCAAGAACTTGGCCAATATGCAAACAGAGATGGAAGAATCCACAGATAAAAGTCCACAAAGAGTTAGAGAAGTCATCTGACCCTGATATCTCCAACAGTGAGTGGTAAATAGGCTTTTCACTTAAGGTATTTGTTTCAAATGTCCTCAGGCAGCCACCATTATCGTGGTAGAGAGGCTTGGGTAAACTAAGGAATGAAAATATCTGATGTCTTCAGAAGAACTTTTGGTGTGGTTACTGATTGGAAGCAAATAGCTCACTAAATGTTTTAGGGAATTATCTTGAAACCATGAACCCAGCCTGTGTATCAGCCTTAAGGAAATCCCTAATTTGCACCACAGGAATCAGGCTATGGTAACTGCAGAGTTCCCAAGCAGGGAACCCTCCTCAAAACTCACTCTAGATGTGGTCATGGAAGATAAGTGGACAAGGAAGAAAACCCCGGATAGAAAAACCAGTGAACAACAGACAATGGAGTTTCCCGGAGAGATCTACCAGAGTCTCACCAAATGATTTATTCTACTTTACAAGCAGAGAGTTAAAAAAAAAATCCTGCCCAGCAAGATTTGATCATTATTCTGTGCTAGCAACTGGTATAATATTGTGTATTCAATGAGGAGAGGGCCAGAAAAATTGACTTTTAGTTTACAAATTATTGGATCATGAGAGAAACAGTAAGACATGCCTGATGAAGAAGACTGTTTTAGCCAGAGATTTTGGACTCTGAGCTGGATGCATCAATAATATGGGATATTAGATTGCCTTCTTCCAGGAAGGGTATAAAGGTATTCTATGGTGGGAAGAAGCATGTTTTTATATATTTGGTGGCTAGAGGATGGAATGTGGACTGCTAGCTCTCTACAAAAATCCATTCTCCCCTTCTATAATAACAAAATCACAGCCTAGCAACTTGGTTGACCATGTTTTACCAAATGTTTTGCCTTGGCCTAAGGAGGATACTCAGCTTTCCAGCCTGAAATATCTGTGTCCTCACAACCCTGTCATTAAGCAAATGCCATCTATTTTTATGGTGTACCCCACTTCTGGAACCAATTACTGTGTCTGTTAGGACAAACGTCTAAGCTCCAGTTAAAAGAAGTGAGAGGTCCAAAATTCAATATTTTAAAGTTTACTTTTCTCTCTAGTTTCAGTTCAGCATGCAATTCTGCTTCATGCAATTATTTAGGGACCAAAGTTCCAATATCATATTTCTTGGCCTCTCTTGCAGCTAGGGGTAACCCAGTGTGGAATGAGAAAAGTAGGTGGCATTTCCAGACAATAGGCTTGCCTCTTCTGTGCACTGTGATTATTATTATTTTTTGTAATCCAGAGTTCACAGGTTTGCTCTTATAGACAAGAACAATGTTTAGGAAATGGGTGGGAAACAAGATGCAGGAAACTTGGGTCCCTGAGTGACTGAGAGGAGTAGAGCCATGCACTGACCTAGGATTCTGTTATGTGAGAAATAAGCTACTACGTTGCTTCAGCTATGAATCCACTCACTACAGTCTTTTTTTTTTTGAAACAGAGTTTTGCTCTTGTTGCCCAGGCTGGAGTACAATGGCATGATCTCGGCTTGCTGCATCCTCCACCTCCTGGGTTCAAGCGATTCTCCTGCCTCAGCCTCCCAAGTAGCTGGGATTACAGGCATGTGCATGTGCCACTATGCTTGGCTAATTTTGTATATATATATATATATATATATATATATATATATATATATTTTTTTTTTTTTTTTTAGTGGAGATGGGGTTTCACCATGTTGGTCAGGCTGGTCTTGAACTCCTGACCTCAAGTGATCCACCTGCCTTGGCCTCCCAAAGTGCTGGGATTACAGGTGTGAGCCACTGCACCCGGCCTTTTATTCTTTTTATTTTTAGTAAGTCTTATGGGTTGGATTATGTCTCTTCTCCCAATTCATATGTTGAAGTCCTAATCCCCAGTATCTCAGAATGTGATCTTATTTAGAAATAGGATTAAGTATAATAACTAAGATGAAATCATACTGGAGAGTGGTGGGCTCCTAATACAGTATAACTGGTGTCCTTATAAAAAGGTGACATTTAAAGACAGATACACACACAGGGAGAATGCCATGTGAAGATGAATGCAGAGGTCTACAATCCAAGGAACATCAAAGATTGGCAGCAAACCACAAGAAGCTAGGGAACAACATCATACTGAACATGAAAAAAATTGAAGCATTCCCTTTGAGAACTGGAACAAGACAAGGATGTCCACTCTCACCACAACTGTTCAACATAATACTGGAAGTGCTAGCCAGAGCAATTAGGCAAGAGAAAGAAATAAAAGTCATCTAAATAGGAAAAGAAGAAGTCAAACTATCTCTCTTTACTGACAATATGATTCCATACTTAGAAAACCCTAAGGACTCCACCAAAAAGCTATTAGAACTAATAAACAATTTTAGCAAGGTTTCAGGGTACAAAATCAATGTACAAAAATCTGTAGCGTGTCCATACACCAATACATCCAAGCTGAGAGCGAAACCAAAAACACAATCCCATTTATAGTAACCACACAAAAAAGTACCTAGGAATACATCTAACGGAGGAGGTGAAAGATCTTTACAAGGAGAACTGCAAAACACTTCAAAGAAATCATGGATGACACAAACAAATGGAAAAACATTCCATGCTCATGGATTAGAAGAATCAATATCATTCAAATGGCCATACTGCCCAAAGCAACCTACAGATTCAATGCTATTCTTATCAAACTACAAAAAACCATTTTTCACAAAATTGAAAAAACTATATTAAAATTCATATGGAACCAAAACAGCTTGAATAGTCAAAGCAATCCTAAGATAAAAGAACAAAACTGGAGGCATCACATTATCCGACTTCAAACTATACTATAGGGTTACAGTAACCAAAACAACATAGTGCTGGTACAAAAACAGACACACAGACCAATGGAATAGAATAGAGAGCCCAGAAATAAAGCCACACACCTACAACCATCTGATCTTCAACAAAGTTGACAATAACCAGCAATGGGGAAAAGACTTCCTATTCAATAAATGGTGCTGGGATAGCTGGCAAGTCACATGCAGAAGAATGAAACTGGACCCCTCCGTTTCACCATATACAAACATTAACTCAAGATAGATTAAAAATTTAAATGTAAGACCTCAAATCATAAGAATCCAGAAGAAAACCTAGGAAACATGAATTTATGACTAAGTCCTCAAAAGCAGTTGCAATGAGAACAAAAATTGACAAATGAGATCTAATCAAATTAAAGAGTTTCTGCACAGCAAAAGAAACTACCAATAGAGTAAACAGACAACCTACAGAATGGGAGAAAATATTTGCAAACTGTGCATCTGACAAAGGTCTGATATCCAGAATCTACAAGGAACTTAAACAGTTGAACAAGCAAAAAACAAATAACCCCATTAAAAAGTGGGTAAAGGACATTAACAGACACTTCTCAAAAGACATACAAGTGGCTAGCAAACATAGGAAAGAATGATCACCGTCACTAGTCATCAGAGAAATGCAAATCAAAACCACAATGAGATACCATCTCACACCAGTCGGAATGGCTATTCTGAAAAAGTAAAACAAAAAACAAAAATAAAAACCACCAGACATTAAAGAGACTGCAGAGAAAATGGAATGTTTATCCTGTACTGATGAAAATGTAAATTAGTTCAGCCACTGTGGAAAGCAGTTTGGAGATTACTCAAAGAAATTAAACATTGCTACCTGGCCGGGTAATCCTGTAATCCCAGTACTTTGGGAGGCTGAGTTGGGTGGATTGCCTGAGGTCAGGAGTTCGAGACCAGCTGGGCCAACATGGTGAAACCCCGTCTCTACTAAAAATACAAAAATCAGCCAGGCGTGGTGGTGGGTGCTTGCAATCCCAGCTACTTGGGAGGCTGAGGCAGGAGAATCGCTTGAACCCAGGAGGTGGAGGTTGCGGTGAGCCAAGATCACGCCATTGCACTCTAGCCTGGGTGACAAGAGTGAGACTCCATCTCAAAAAAAAAAAAAAAAAACAAAACCCAAAACAGAGCTACCATTTGACCCAGCAGTCCCGTTACTGGGCATATACTCCAGAGAAAACAAAAATCAGTCTATCAAAAAGGCACATTCATGCATGTGTTAATTGCAGCACTATTTACAATGGCAAAAGACATTGTGACACAGAGGTGCAAAGTCAGAGGTCAGGGTGCAATGCGACAGGTTCCTTCCATTGAACTGGACACTATAGTGTCCGATGGTGCACAGCTCTAATGTATGTCATATACAGAAGCTTGTTTTCCAAACCTTACAGCTCAAAATTACATAAAGTTGATAGAATTTTCCCCCAATTTGACAGTCATCCTGAACATTTATTTTTACATTACCAGTAATAAATTGTGAAGTCCAAATAATTTTTCCAACAGGCTGGGTGTGGTGGCTCATGCCTGTAATCCCAGTTCTTTGGGAGGCCAAGGTGGGCTGATTACTTGAGGTCAGGAGTCTGAGACCAGCCTGGCCAACATGGTGAATCCCCATCTCTACTAAAAATACAAAAAAAAATTAGCGGGGCATAGTGGTGTGTGACTGTAGTCCCAGCTACTCAGGAGGCTGAGGCAGGAGAATCACTTGAACACAGGAGGTGAAGGTTGCAGTGAGCCGAGATCACCCCACTGCACTCCAGACTGGGTGAAAGAGCGATACTTCACCTCCCCCCTCCCCTGACAAAAAAAGCCCTGGAGGAGCTTGTTTGCCCCTTCCACCATTTTTTTTTTTTTAGATGGAGTCTCACTCTTTCACCCAGGCTGGAGTGCAGTGGCGCGATCTTGGCTCACTGCAGGCTCCGCCCCCTGGGGTTCACGCCATTCTCCTGCCTCAGCCTCCCGCGTAGCTGGGACTACAGGCGCCCGCCACCTCGCCCGGCTAATTTTTTGTATTTTTAGTAGAGACGGGGTTTCACTGTGTTAGCCAGGATGGTCTCGATCTCCTGACCTCGTGATCCGCCCCCCTCGGCCTCCCAAAGTGCTGGGATTACAGGCGTGAGCCACTGTGCCCGGTCCCCTTCCACCATTTGAAGGCATCATCTATGGGTTCTCACCAGACACTGAATCTGCTGGCACCTTGATCTTGGACTTCCCAGCCTCTAGAACTGTTAGCAGTAAACCTCTGCTGTTTATAAACTATTCCGTCTAAAGTATGTTGTTCTAGCAGCTAAAACAAACTAAGACATTGGTACCAAGAAGTGGAGTGCTATTGTAAGAAATACCCAGGAATGTGGAAGCAGCTTTGGAACTGGGTAATGTGTAGAGGCGGGAAGAGTGTGCAGGTGCATGCTTTGTGAACAAAGCCTTAAAAGTGATTCTGATGAAGTCTTAAAAGAAAAGGAGAGAAAGCCTCAATCTTTTTAAAGTTTACCTAGGTGGCAGTGATGAGAATGTTGTAGCAATATGAATAGCAAAGGCCATTCTGAGGAGGTCCCAGATGGAAATGAGGACCATGTTGTTGAAAACTGGAGGAGGCCAGATGCTGTGGTTCGCGCCTGTAATCCTAGCATTTTGGAAGTCTTAGGCAGGAACATTTGAGCTCCAGAGTTTCAGACCAGCCTGGGCAATATGGAGAAACCTCATCTCTACAAAAAATACAAAAAAATTAGCTGGGTGTGGTGGCATACGCCTGTGGTCCTAGCTACTTGGGAGGCTGAGAAGGGAGGATCGTTTGAGCCTGGGGGTTGAGGCTGCAGTGAACTATGATCATACCACTGCAGTCCAGCCAGGGTGACAGAGTGAGACCTGTCTAAACAATAACAACAACAACCACAAAAAATGGGAGGAAAAGTGGTTATTATTACAAAATGCCAAAAGAATGTGTGGCTGAATGGCATGCATGTCCTTGTGTTTTGTGTAGGGGTTGCACCGTCACATTGTTGAGAGTGGCATCTGAGCAGGCCAACTTCAGCAGCTGGCTGAGGTTGCAGAAGACATGGCTGACCCACTCATACGTGCAGAGTGAGAGGCAGGTCAGTAACACTGAGTGAGTCAGGGAATTCCTGAATGCGAAGGTCCAGGAGGCCACCACCAGGAGGCCACAGAGCTGTGGTGTCACAGACCTGATGGAATTCAGACAGTGACAGATGGCCACACAGTGGTCATTGGCCATTGCAGTCAGCAGCAAGCTGCGGATGCCTAGCAGATGGAGAAGAGCATCTGGGCCAGGCCACCAGCATAAGGAATCCCTTTGCATCCTGACACGACATAAGGGATCTCTTTGCACGCCCAGCACCTTGGGGATGGTGGTGGAGGTGAAGCAAGTGACCACAAAGGCCAGGTTGGCAAGGAAAAAGTGCACGAGCATGGAGCGCCGGGTGTCAGTGGCAATGGCTTGGATGATGAGCAGGTTCTTTTTTTTTTTTTTTTTTTTTATTGAGTCAGAGTCTCTCTCTGTTGCCCAGGCCAGAGTGCATTGGTGTGATCTTGGCTCACTGCAACCTCTGCCTCCTGGGCTCAAGCAATTCGTTGATGAGCAGGTTCTTCAGCCCCGTGACCAGGAATATGCTCAGGAAGGGGATGAGCATGAGTTCCCCCAAGAGGCCCAAGAGCAGAAACTCAGAGACCCAGGCAAGATGTTACCAGATTACCAGACGGAAGCTCTTGACTGTGAGTTGTCCAAGTTCTTGGCGTGTTGAACAAAGCAAAGCAACAAAAGAAGCAACTAAAGACAAACAAGCAACAGAAGAACAGAGTCGTGAAAGCACAGATTTATTGAAGCAAAAGTACATTCCATAGAGTGGAAGTGGGCTCAAGAGCACCCCCAACTGAGGTTTTTATTAAGCTAGAATAATTTGGCAACACCTCAGGTGCCCTTTAGAAGGCCTCTAATTGGTTATACCCTATGAAGGGTGGCCCTGTGACCAATCAGAGGCTGAAGTGGAGACAGCCCAGGACCAATCAGAGGCTGAAGTGGAGACAGCCCAGGACCAATCAGAGGCTGAAGTGGAGACAGCCCAGGACCAATCAGAGGCTGAAGTGGAGGCAGCCCATGACCAATCAGAGGCTGAAGTGGAAAATTCTGTCTTGTTATTATAGGAGGGAGGATGTGGCCTGGATGCTGCCTAACGTTGCCTAGAAGTGGCTGCACCTGCTGTTCTTATGCTTGTGCCTTAACCCGTGGTTATCCTAATTCCCTATTCTGCCTTAGACGTTCATCCCTTCCGTAGCTAACCTGGGTCAACTAGAAAGGAAACGGAGGAGCTGTCCATGGTTCTGGCTGAGGCCAGCCTCTGACCCCATTGCATCCTGATCTCATCCCCTCTTTTGGGTTCGGACATTCAGCAATTCTCCCAACTCTTTCCTGCAATAGAATTTCCTCCTTCCTATTGGCTCAATTATTCCTTTTTTAAAATTTTTATTTGTAGAGACAGGATCTTGCTGTGTCCCCCAGGCTGGAGTGCATTGGTGAGATCATAGCTCACTGCAGTAGCCTTGACCTCCCGGGCTCAAGTGATCCTTCTGCCTCAGGAGGAACTGGGACAACAGATTCATGCCAGCACACCCAGCTAATTTTGAATATTGTTTAGAGATGGGGTCTTGCTGTGTTGCCCAAGCTGGTCTCGAACTCCTGGGCTCAAGCAATCCTCTCGCTTTGGCCTCCCAAAGTGCTGGGATTACAGGTGTGAATCACCACACCTGGCTTGCTCCTTTATTTTTATCAGCAAACACACTGAAGCAACACTGTTTATTTTCCCCCAGCCCATGTGCAGGGTGCCATCTGGGTGGACGGCTCCCAGACACACTGACCCTTTACCTCTACCACCATGTGTCTCTATGCCCGAGGGCTTCATCTGACCACAGGAGCAGGCTCAGCCTGCACATGGGGGTAATGTGGATGTGCTGGGAGTTCCCACTCCTAGGAGTGACCCTTGGCTGTTGAGGGACAGGGCTGGTTGGGCGAGTCCCTGGCTTCCTCACTCCTGAGTGGGGCAGTTCTGGGGTGTTCTATAGTATTATATCTCAGGGATTACTCATTTGAATTGCCCAGCCTGGAGTGCAATGGTGTGATCATAGCTCACTGCAGCCCTGACCTCCTGGGTTCCAGTGATCTTCCTGCCCAGAGGGGAAGGTTTAACCGCACCCTTCCTTCCCATTTCTCTTCTCCAGGTGCTCACTGGGTCTCTGGAGATTATCTCCTGAATATTTATACTCAATTCCTCGACTCAAAATCTGCTTTGGGGAGAATCCAACTCCAGATGTAAGGATTCTATAATTTCTTCCAGCTTTGAAAGAATCCCTTCTTTCTTCCAACTACCTCCTTTTCTCTGCTCCCTGGCTTTCAATGCTCCTCAAAAACATTGTCTGTCCTTGCACGTCAATACTATCTTTTGGCTTTATAAGAAGGAAATATTCCAGTCTTTAAAACTAACAATAATGTACATAGCAATCATTTAGTACCTAGCAATATGTATTAAATGATACCTAAAACATGGCTCCACTTGTCCTTGCCAGTCTCCTCTGTAGTCATTTCCCACTCCCTACTATATCCTGAAACCAGGTTTTCTCGAGCTGCAGGGCCTTTGCCTTTGCAGTTTCCTCTGCTTGGAATGTCCCTATTCCTACAGACGATTTCTCATACCCTGCTCTCCATACTAAGCCCAAGCACCTTCTATGGGACATATTCCTGTCACTATTCCCCACTTCCAGGGCCTTGCTCTGGCCCATCCCTAAACATCCATTCACCCATTCATCTCTCCATCCCTCCTTTCATCCCTTTATCCATCTACCCATCCCTCTGTTCCTTCATTCATCCATCCATCCATTCATCCACCCACTCATTCATCCCTCTATCCCTCCCTTCATCCCTTCATCCATTCATCCACTTACCCATTCATCATCAATCCCCCATCCATTCGTTTATTCATCCATCCTCTGCCCATTCATCCCTCCATCCCTTCATCCATCCACCCATCCATCTCTCCATCTCTCCCTCCATCCATTCATCCATCTACCCATTCATCCATCCATCCCTCCCTTCATTCCTCCATCCATCCATCCACCCATCCACCCCTCCATTCCTCCCTCCCTCCATTCATCCATCTACCCATTCATTCCTTCTTCCCTCCATCCATTTGTTTATTCATCCATCCTCCACCCATTCATCCATCCATTCATCCACCCACCCATCCACCCCTCCTTTACTCCCTCCCTCCATTCATCCATCTACCCATTCATCCATCCCTCCAGCCATTCGTTTATTCATCCATCCTCCACCCATTCATCCCTCCATCCCTTCCTCCATCCACCCATCCATCCCTCCATCCCTCCCTCCATCCATTCATCCATATACCCATTCATCCATCTATCTATCCATCCATCCATCCATCCATCCATCCATCCACTCATTCATCCCTCCATCCCTTCATCCATCCACCCATTCATCCCGGCCTCCTTCCTTCCCTCCTTCCCTTCATTGAACACACAGGCCAGGGATGTCTGTGTCTGGCTCTGTGCTCCAACCCCCAGAGAGGAGCTTCTCAAGAGCAGGGTTTCAGGTTGAGCTTTCTGCTGCCCCGACATGGCTCAGCACAGGGCTGTTGTTGAATGTGCTTGATTTTGTAGGATAACTTTGTGAGCCAGTATTCATATTTTTGCAATGAGGTTGTATGTATTTTGAGTTGCATGGGAAGGCCCTACAAGGACAAGCCTATCATGCTTATGCACCTGTATTCATTCATTCATTCATTCATTCTTTCATTCGTTCATTATTGAACCCTTAGGATGTTCCAGGTGAAGACAAACAGTATCTTGTTCCTTGGGACCAGGGAAGGTTTTCCTGAGGTGGTAACACTGAGCTAAAATATGAAGGATGAATGGGAGGTGAATTGGCTGATGTGGGAAGGGAAGGGTGATGGAGGCCAAAGGGAACAGCATAGGTGAAGGCAGAGGGCTGCGTAGCGCATCCCTGGGTACCTGCACTCGTGGGGGACTTGTTTAATATCAAACATTAAAAGGCACTCACATTGAATGTATTTCTTCCTGTTAAAACAAGAAGAAGCTAGGTGTGGTGGCTAACACCTATAATCCCAGCACTTTGGGAGGCGGAGGCAGGAGGATCACTTGAGCCCAGGAGTTTGAGACCAGCCCTGGCAACATAGTGAGACCCTGACTCTAAAAAAATAAAAAAATTAGTAGGGCGTGGTGGTGTGCACCCTCCCAGCTACTTGGGAGGCTGAAGTGGGAAGATTGTTTGAGTCCAGGAGTTTGAGGCTGCAGTGAGCTGTGATTGCGCCACTGCACTCCAGCCTGGGCAACAGAGCAAGACCCTGTTAAGCATACACAAAAAGTTAAAAAAGTAGAAAGGATCGTTATCTTTTTGCTTTTGAAATTATTGGGGTCCCATTAAACTCATATGCTTCTTGTGCATGTACAGGCATTCTTGTCAACAGAGAACATCTAAGCCACAAATAACTTTCCAACGTGATGACACCGTGGGGTGGGGGGAATTCTGGAGCCAACCGTGAATCCAGGTGGCACTATGTCTAGCTAAGTAGACATTTCCTTCAAGCGTTTGTTGATTTTGATTTTGCAGCCTTGCTTTTACGTTGTCAAATATCAAAGTGTGTGGTTTTACAGTTTTTTTTTTTCCTTCCAGGTCTTGAATGTTTTCGGGGATCTCTGGAAAACCTACAGGCGCGGCCCTGGGAAGCTCTGGGTCCCTAGGAAGGGAGGTGACTCCGCGGCGTCCCAGGAATAATCCTCGAGGGGCTCGCGAGGTACTCGCGCCTCCCAGCGTCTGGATTGAGAAACGCACCCTGTGAGGGTGGAGAACCAGCCCAGCCCCAAAGTGAGGTGGCAGAAAAACGAACTCACGGCCAAGGACTGGCTGAGTTAGGCGGAATTGTCTAAATGTGTTTTGTCTTGCTGGGCTGCCCCCTCTCCTGGTCCTTTGGCTAGGGAGAACAGGATTTTGTTTGGGATTTGTCTTTTGCTTTTTTTGACTATGCCTGTTGGCGTTCGCGGGTTGCCAGCTTCTTCAGGTCAAAGCCTGGGCTGTATGTGGCGAAAAACAAAACACCAAAGAATTGACTTTTGTGTCATTCTTTGGGTCCTGAAATTCCCAGTGTGTCTGCCTTCTCTCCATCATTCAGAGTCTTATATTTTTCTAGTTTGATCCAATTTCCCAATCACTTTTTATTTTGACAAAATTGTAAATTTGATGCATAGAACATGTTTTGACATAGGTGTACAGTGTAAAATATGTAAATCAAGCTAATTTAACACATTCTTGACATACCCGTGACCATACATCCATGCTTATCTCTTTTTCTGTGGTAAGAACACTTAAAATCTGCTCAGCAATTCAGTTTTATATTGAAAAAAAAAAAAAAGAGGTCTCACTATGTCGCCCCGGCTGGTCTCAAACTCCTGGCCTCAAGTGATCCCCCTCGGTCTCCCAGCGTGCTGGGATTACAGATGTGAGCCACCGCGCCCAGCCTACTCAGCATTTTTCAAGAATAAAATACATTGACTAGAGTCACCATGTTGAACAATTCCTCTTGTGCCCTTTGACCAACATCTGTTCAGTCCCTCCTCCCTCCCTCAGCCCCTGGAGCCACCATTCTACTTGGGAGTTCAGCTTTTTAGATTCCACATGTGAAGACAGTAAATATTTGTCTTTCTGTGCCTGGCTTATTTCACTGAACGTCTTCCAGGTTCATCCATGTTGTAAACACAAGCTTTCTTGTTTTTAAAGGCTGAATCATATTCAGAGTCTTAGGTTTTTATGTACGACGTCCGGCCCAGGGTTTTAGTTGCGCTTCGTGGGAGGAATGGGGAAAATTATGTATACTTTGTCCATTTGAATTTGAGAAACGTACATGATTACAGGATCATGTTTTGATCATATGCGTAGAATCACAACTTATGTATTTTGGTCAACAGCTGCTTATTTCCTTTGTTCTACCTTCCTCTCCTCCTCCGAGTCCAGTTCTCTCCATCTTTCAAATTCAGACTCACTCCTTCTCCCACGGATTACTCCAGTTGTCCCCCCTTTTTATCTCTGCTGGTCATGTCTGGATTTGGAATAAACCCTTTCTGTCCACATGGGCCCTGTGTGCCTGCTGACCTGTCTTCTTTCTCTCACTTCTGGCCTCAACATTATCATTCATTCATCAAACACTAAGCATCTCATTTTGGGGGCACCCCTGAACCTGTGATCCCTCAGAGTTGACCGGGCAAGAAGATCTCCTTATGAAGCAGAGACAGCAAGTGGCGGGGGTGGGGGTGGGGGGCCCAGGTGGCACAGGATTAAAATACAAGGGCACCCAACTTCACCAGTCATGAGGAACAAGAAGCCACCGTGAGGCATTTCAAACCCAACACCCAGCATAAATGAAAAAAGTCTGGCAACACCAGCAGTTTTGGAGGCAGGTAGAAACCCTCAATGGTGTGAGAGCACATTGGTGAAATCACTGTGAAGAACATGGAAATACCTGGAAATGTTGAAAACGCCCAGATTCTGAAGCTTAGCCTGTCCCCACTTGGCTTTATACCCTAGTAAGCTCCATGGAACTTAAAATGGGTTTGGTCTGGGGCCAAACCCATTTTCTTCGATGGGTTGACTTAAGATGGGCCCTGGTCTGTGGGTAGATGGTCACGGGGGACTGGGTCAGTGGTGGCTTGGTCACTGGGGGGCCTGATCAGTGGGACCCAGTCTGCAGGCCTTGGTCAGCACAGAACACGATCAGTCCTGCTTAGTCAACAGGACCTGGTGGGTGGGGACCTAGTGAGTGGGGGCCTGACCAGTGGGAGCCTGGTTAGTGAGGACTTAGTCAGTAAGGACAAGGTCAGCTGGCTGCTGGGTGACCTCAGGCAGGGGGTTTGTCCTAGAAGCCTTTCTTCCATTTGTAGGGGAGATGAAATCAACTGCACCCCAGAGAACTACTGGGAGAAGTGCATTGAATATGGCCCTGCTATGCAGATTTAGCACTGGACACACTGAGTCCTCCCCGAGGGAGGGGGTTTCACCCACTGCCCTGCCCTGCCCTGCCTGCATCCCCAGGACCACCCTGCCTGAAGGCAGAGGCTGGGGCGCACCCGTGGATGCTCTGATGCTGACCACAGGCCCTGGGGTGACAGTGAGGAAGATACAGCAGTACCCATGATAGGGGAAGCCAGGGCCGGCCGGCCGGAGAGACACACGCTCACACGCACCCGCACATATCCACCTGCACTCAAGTGCACAGACGCATTGCACACACACGTCGACAGTTCAGGGGGCAGAGGATGCCGTCTCTGGGCCCTGCTGACCCATGCAGGGCCCCGTTGTGATGGGTGCCATGAGTCCACAATGTCACCATTACCCAATGCCCAGGTACCCGCCCGGTTCTGTGTCGTAGAGCAGTTGGAGACACAGTGTGAGTGGGTTCTGCCCAAAGGACGCTTTTCTAGGTGAGAGGCACATCTCTGCGCAGCTGCTTGATCAGACTTAGGAGATCGTGACCTGCTCTTTCCTCCCTGCTGACTTGGGGACAGTCGCTACTGGGTGGGCGGCAGCTGCCCGAGGAGGGTCATCCTCGAGTGCTCACTGGGTGCCCGTTCTGTGCTGACCGGGTAGACGGTCATCCTGTTCATCCTCACGGTGACTCCGTTCCAGGAACATGCCAGGAAGACCCCAGCCCCGCTCCCCAGGACAGACCTGGACTGGCCCAAGGACAGCACCCTCACACCATCCCCACGACCCTCTTCATTCTGGAGGGCCAGGCTGGGCCTGTTGTGCTGAGCAGGACACTGAGTCCTCCCAGACATGGAGCCCACCTTGACAAGACCCACGTCAAAGGCAGGAGTGTGGAGGGCACCTCCTCACCCAGGCCTCCCCCTGGCCATGGCCTCCTGTGCACAGCTGGAAGCCAGGGGTGGCTGCAAAAGGACCCAGCACCTCCCAGTGGGAGGTAGCTGTGGTGGAAACCTGGGTGTGGGCACCGACCCCTTCCATGCTACCCCCCTGTCCCTAGAGTGCCTCATGAATCTATCCGAGTCTGGCCTATAAGGATTGGTTCAGGAGCCGTTCTCCCAGGCCTGGGCCCTGGAGGACGATGAGGTTCTCATGCACTTTCGGGTCTGCATGAGGGAACTGACGAGGAGACACTGGGACCTGCCACCCCTAGGGAGGCTCCAGCATCAGGTCCCCTCCTGAGTCAACCTCTGGGGTAGTTGATAGTAGAGGGGGCCTGGGTCCCTGCAGCCCCATTACCTGGACCTTCCTCCCACACCTCTTCCTCCTTTACACAGAGAAACTTTTACAAATAGACCTGTCGGTTTTCAGGGGATGTGCTGAGTGCACATGTACTGGACATGCTGCTCAAGACAAGCGGGGGTGCCACCTTTTACACTCTCTCTGGTCTGCGCGAGCTCCCTGCCCCGCCTGTGAGCATCGACAGATGCCGGGAGGAGCAGGGTCCCCTTACTCCAGAGCGCCCCTTAGGAGATGCTGTGTCAACAGAAGAATCAGTGTTTCTGGCCCAGAGGATTCGGGGAGAGGACATGGGCAGGAGCTCTGGCCCAGGGCCAGAACCCAGAGTTCAGCCAGGCGTGGGAACGGTCCAGTCCTGGCATGGAGTGGATGGCCCCAGAGAGCGGTGGGGACCCCGTGCCCGGGGCCATCTCACCCACTGTGGAGACAGGCCCCCGTGTGAGGTGGCAAGGGGGCCAGGTGACAGTGAGAGCTTCTTCCCACCCGAGCGCCGAATCAGGGCTGCATCTTAGGCCGCACAGCCCTGGGATGAGGATGTGAGGCATAAGCCAGCCTGAAGCCTGTGTTACCCATCCCAGGGGGGATACCCAGGCAGCTGCACACACCCCTTGCTCTGGGATCTGCAGCCTGCAGGGGTGTCCTCAGTGTCAGGCTAGGGTGAAGGACAGAGGGGCCCCAAGGACTCCAGAGACCCAGGTGTGCAGAACCCGGCCCTGCGAGGGCATCTGATGGGTTTGGTGGAGAAGCTGGGTTCATCCACATTCTCTTCAGCCAAACTTGAGGGAGGGACCCCAGCGCCCAGGGCTCTTCGGCTATTTCTCGGCATTGAGCCTCTCTGCAAGGGGGATGGGCTGACCCTCCCTGGCCCACCCGACCAGCTCCAGCAGCGCATGCAGGCAACTCCTCTGGAATGGGAGCCTGGTCCTCCCCTACTCTGGCCTGGCCAGGCTGTCCCCCAGGCCGAGGCCCAGTGGCATGTAAAGGGGGTTTCTGCAGCGCCCAGGGCAGAAGGTTGCTCACTGGGAACCTCCAGGGCTCAGGGTGTGGCCAGGCTGTCCCCAGCTCAAGACAGACCTTCTTGGCTTAACTGGTGATACCTGTGTCTGAATCCTATGCCAAAGCTTCTGACAGAGCTTGATAGCGTTGGGGGCTTGTGGTTCCTGTGGTATGACCTTGAACAGGGATGCTGAGCTCCTGTCACATCCACATCTGCCCTGGATAGGCTAAATGGCTTCATCAAAGCCCAGACACCAGAAACTACTGTGCCCCATGATAACCAAGAGCCAGGTCCAGAGACATTTCTCTACAAAATGGCACCTGCATCCAACTCCTCTTGGTGGGCAGTGACCAGCCCGGTGTGGAAGGAGTTAGGGCAGCATCCGGCTAACTGCTCCACAGCCCTAGGTGGCTCTTGGGCCTTGGGAAGTCATCTTCAATAAGAATGCTGTTCACTCTAAGACTTCCCCAGAGTGGGGTGAGTGTGGCACCCCTGCAGCCCTAGCCGTCAGTAGCGTGCCTTGCGACCTCTGACTCAACCCGCGGGACAGAGCCCCACTCTCAGGGCACACTTCCCAGGACTAGAGGGGCCTGCCCTCAACCTAAGCCCTGGGAGGGGAGGGGAACTAGAGGTGTCACGTGCCTCCACAGTGGCCAGGATGACCATGCAGGGGACCCATGGCACTGTGGATTCAGTTGCTGTACTACTTGATGGCGGAGAATTTGAAAGTGATCTATGAGAACATGAAGTGCTGAGCCTGTGTAGTGAGCAGGACATCAATGGCTGACTCGCAGGGGCTCATGGCCTCAGCAACCCTGGCCTTATATCTGCAGTGCAAGTGGTCTGCACCCCTGGACTGGCCCAGCACGCCATGGCTGCCCCTGTGCCTTGACCCGCTGTGCCATGGCCGTCATACCACCCAGAGGCTTCCAGGCCCTGCCCAGTGCACTGCCTGGTGCACTGCCCACCTCCTTGAAGCTGCCTCTCAGTGCTTTCCAGCTGCTACTGCAGCTGCAGCAGGTGCCACCGCAGAGTGTCTTCCAGCAGCCAGCGCAGGATTTCCAGGCGGTAGGGGTGCCCTGCAGCTGTGGCCTCAGCAGCTCCTTGGTAGCAACTAGGCCAGCTAGGGCAGTGATGATAACTGGGATGACAAGTGGGATGGCAGCTCCATGATGGTGGATGAGCCAGGTGCACTGGGCAGAGGTGCATACCTGGAGCTCGACGGCTCCCTGGGTCCCCACGTGGGCGGGAGCTCAGTCACTGTGAGCCGCAACCTCAACCACTACTCTGCCTTCATCAAGTCGGGAAGGGAGGCCTTCGTGCTTGGCGAGGCGTTGGGCTCTGTGAAGGACGGGGACAAGCTGTGTGCATGGTGCTGTGGATGCTTGGCCCCATGGCCCCAAGCGGCAGGAAAACCCCTACCCCATGGCCCCAAGTGGCAGGAGAACCCAGTGCACCGCTGGCAACACCACTCAGTAGAACAAGTTCAAGGACATAAAGACCTACCTCTCCCGCAAGCTGGTGCGCGGCGCGACAAGCCCTTGGACCGGTTGGATGCGTGTCTAGTGAAGTTCCCAGTCGTCTCCATGCTCCACCTGCCCAAGAACCGGGCCACGGGCTGCCTCCAGGGGGACTCCATCTCCATGCACAGGAAGAGCCTGATCTGCAGGATGAGCCACACGGCCGGCCGCCTGGTGTTGGTGCAATGCCACGTCCTCCACCACTTCCTGACGTGGCCCAGCAACACTGCGAGGAGGCCTGGAAACAGGGCAAGAGGAAGGGTGAGAAGGGTGGCATGCTGGGGTCAGCTCCTTCCTGACCCTAAGCACTACCCCCACCACAGCCCTCGACCTTCAGGAGGCGGAGAGCAAGATGGTTGGCTGGAGATGCTTGCCCAGGAAGGTGGACAACAGCGCTGCTGCTCAGCCACAGGGCATGGAGCCCACGGCCAGCAGGTGAGGGGCTTCGAGAAGGAGCATCAGCAGGAGGCCAGCCCTTCTGTGGCCTCAGCCAGGCCTTGGAGTGGGCCCAGTAGGCCTCTGGGTGGTCCTGAACCAAACCATCCCCTTCCCCGAGGTGCCTGTGATGCCATTGGCAAGCTCTTCCCAGATTGGCCCAGGCAGGACCTGGACCCCGTCTCGGACCTGTTAGTGCCGGTCCCAGGAGCACTGGGCCAACTTCCCAGACATCCTCCACGTTCAAGAGGAGCTCTTACCAGAGTCACGGGGAGCAGGTGACTCGTGGGAGGAGGGAAGATGGAGGTGCGGGGGCTGATGGCATTCAGGAGCGTGGGACACGAGTTCTTTGGGCGCTCTGGCTGAAAGTCACCATCTCTATCCAATTCCAGTAGAGACTTGAGATCACAGATGCAGCACTGTTTATCGCAACAGATATTTTTTCCAAAAAGCGACCCAGAATTCGGAACCAGGCCTTCACAAAGATGGAGTGTTGAATTGGGGATTTTTTTTTTTTTCCGGTTCAAGGATAATTTCTACAGCAGAATAAAAACTGCTATCAAAGAGCCATGGCCAACTATTCGTGGTGGTACAAGGATGGTTTTGTGCTCAACTGAGGCCAGTTGAATAGAGAATTACATAGGAAATAAAGAGAGAACATGGCGATGGGGTAGAAACAGCACCACGTGTTGTAATTTCGTAGGCATCGGTACTATGGAAGTTCCTTCCTTCCTTCTCTCCTTTCTGCTGTCTGAGCCTCCTCCCAGCATTGGGCATCCCCTGGGCCTGGGCCTGTGCTAGGAGAGACACAAAGGACACCATTGGCTGCAGGCCAGGGACTGGCATGGTCAGGGGAGCCTGGTGAAGTCAGAGTGGCCCCTGAGGATCAGTCCTGGGATGACCAGGTCCAACTGACCAGGCCCCTGCTGACCAGGGCCCCATCACCCGGGCCTTCCATGACCTAGCCCTCACTAAATGGGCCCTGATGACCAGGTCTCCACCGACCTGGTCCCTCATTGACAAATCCCCAATATCCAGGACACACTGACCAACCCTGCTGACCAAATTTTCACTGACCAGGCCCCCGATGACCAGGCTTTATTGATTGGGCTCCCTCTGACTAGAAGCCTGCTGACCAGGATGTCACTGCCCAGGCCCTACTGACAGCCACCCCCTCCACCCCTCCCCCACCTCTGCCAGGCCCCGAGGGATTAGGTCCAATGATCAGGCAGCCACTGGCCAGGGCTGCACTGACCCCTACTGATCAGTCACCTGCTGACCAGGCCCCTGAAGACCAGGTTCACACTCACCAGGCACAAGGCCCCACTGACTAGGCCCCCACTCACCAGGCCCTCACTGACTCACTGATTAGGTCCCCCTGATGAGGCCCTCACTGCCTGGACCCCACTAACTAGGCCTCATCAATGAGACTTTCACTGACCAGACCCTATTACCCACGACCCCAGTGACCAGGCCTCACTATCCAGGACCCACTGATGGCCTAGGCCTCCACTGACCGGGCCCCCACTGACTGGACCCAACTGACCAGGTCCTTAACTGACGAGGTTCTGACTGGCCAGGTCCTTAACTGACGAGGTTCTGACTGGCCAGGTCCTTAACTGACAAGGTTCTGACTGGCCAGGTCCTTAACTGACGAGGTTCTGACTGGCCAGGTCCTTAACTGACAAGGTTCTGACTGGCCAGGTCCTTAACTGACAAGGTTCTGACTGGCCAGGTCCTTAACTGACGAGGTTCTGACTGGCCAGGTCCTTAACTGACGAGGTTCTGACTGGCCAGGTCCTTAACTGACGAGGTTCTGACTGGCCAGGTCCTTAACTGACGAGGTTCTGACTGGCCAGGTCCTTAACTGACGAGGTTCTGACTGGCCAGGTCCTTAACTGACAAGGTTCTGACTGGCCAAGTCCTTAACTGACGAGGTTCTGACTGGCCAGGTCCTTAATGACCAGACCCTTACTGACTAGGCCCCACTACCCAGGACTCCCACTGACTGGGCCCAACTGACAAGGCCCCCACAGACCAGGCCCCCACTAACCATGTCCCTACTGACCATGTCTCTACTGACCAGGCCCCCATTGACTGGGCCCAACTGACAAGGCCCCCACAGACCAGGCCCCCACTGACCAGGTCCCCACTAACCATGTCCCTACTGACCAGGCCCCCAGTGACTGGCCAACTGACAAGGTTCCAACTGACCAGGTCCTTAACTGACAAGGATCTGACTGGCCAGGTTCTCAATGGCCAGACCTTTACTGACCAGGCCCCACTACCCAGGAATCCAGTGACCAGACCCCCAACTGACCAGTTCCCCACTGACCAGGACCCATCTCTCCAGGCCCCCAATGGCCAGGTTTCCCCCACTGACCAGGCTCCCACTGACAAGCACATCTTGACCAGGTCCCCACTGACCAGCCCCCAACTGACGAGGCCCCAACTTACTAGGACACCACTGACCAGACCTCCACTGACGAGACTCAACTGACGAGGCCCCCACTCAGCAGTCCTCCACTGACCAGGCCCCAGCTGACAAGGTTCCAACTGACCAGGTCCTTACTGAACAGACCTTTAATGACCGGACCCCACTAACCAGGATCCCACTGACCAGACTTCCAGTGGCCAGGCCCCACTATCCAGGACCCACTGAGGAGACCTCCACTGACCAGACTTCTAGTGGCCAGGCCTCACTATCCAAGACCCACTGATGAGGTCTCCACTGACCGGGCCCCCACTGACTGGGCCCAACTGACGAGGCCCCCACTGATGAGGTGCCCACTGACTGGGTCCTAACTGACAAGGTTCTGACTGGCCAGGTCCTTAACTGACAAGGTTCTGACTGACCAAGTCCTCAGTGACCAGACCTTTACTGACTGGGCCCCACTACCTAGGACCCCAATGACCCAGACCTTTACCGAATAGGCCTCACTAACCAGGACCCCAGTGACCCAGGCCTTTATTGAATAGGCCCCACTCTCCAGGGCCTCAAAGACCAGGCCCCTACTAACCAGGTCTCTCTGAATAGACCCTTACTGACTAGACCCCACAAATCAGGACCTCAGTGACCAAGCTCCCATTGACCAGCTCCCACTGGCCAGGCCCCAGTTGATGAGGCCCCACTAACCACATCCAACACTGACCAGGTCCCACTGAGCAGGCCCCAGCTCTCCAGGTCCCCAGTGGCCGGGTTTCACTACCTAGGCCCCACTGACCAGGCTCCTTCTAACAAGGGTCCCCTGACCACGTCTCATCGACAAGCCCCCACTGACCAGGTCCCCACTGATGAGGCCCCAACTTACCAGGATCCCACTGACCAAACCTCCACTGACCAGGCCCCACTAGCCAGGCCGCACTGATGAGACTCCCACTGACTGGGCCCAACTGACAAGACCCCCTCAGACCAGGTCCAACTGACCGGGCCCAAAGTGATAAGGTTCCAACTGACCAGGTCCTTAATGACCAGACCTTTAGGGACCAGGCCCCCTTACCCAAGCCCCCACTGACCAGTCATCCAGTGACCAGGCCTCACTATCCAAGACCCACTGATGAGGCTTCCATTGCCAGGTCCCCACTGACTAGGCCTCACTGACACGGCCCCAACTGATGAGGTTCTGGCTGACCAGGCCCTTAATGACCAGACCTTTACTGACCAGACCCCACTACGCAGGACTCCAGTGACCAGGTCCCTACTGAACAAGTCCCACTGACCAGGCCCTGGCTGACCAGGTCCTCCCAGACTGGGCCCCAACTAACAAAATTCCAACTGACCAAGTCCTTACTGAACAGACCTTTACTGACTAGGCCCCACTAACCAGGAGCCCAACGACCAGGCCCCCACTGCCAGGCTTCCACTGACCACGTTTCTATTGAACAGGCCCCAGTCACCACGTTTCCACTGACTAGGTCCCCATAGACCAGACCCCCAATAATCAGATCACACTGACCCAGCTCCTGCTGACCAGGCACCCACTGACCAGGTCCCCACCGATGAGGTGCCAAGTGACTAAGTCCTTAACTCGAGGACCCATGATCACCCTCTGACCAGGCCTCCCACAGACCAGATCCTCACTGAGCAGGCCCCTGCTGACAACACCCCCATTCACTAGGTGTTTTCTGACTACGTCCCCAAGGACTGTGTCCCCATTCACAAGGCCTCCGCTGACCGGGCCCCCACTGACCAGGCCACAGTGTCCAGGTCCCACTGATCAGGCCCCTCAGCCGTGGTGCTCAAAGTCCCCTACCTATGGCCCCCACTCAGCCCACAGACTCTCCCCTCCCCACATCTGCACCCACAGGCCAGGCCCCTGGGGTCTTTTTGGGACAGGGCCCCTCCTCCAGGACATAGGGAGGGACAGCTGGCCTCAGGCTCCAGGCGCCCAGCTTCACACTTGACCCGCACAAGGCCCTGTGGGCTCATCTCAAAGGGGACAGTAAATTGGCACCACCTGGACCTTTTGCTGAGCTGCAGTCCAGGGAATGGAGGGATGTTTGTCACACCAGGCACCCTTTGTGCCAGGCAGGCCTCCCAAGCCCTTCCCGTGGAGTCTGGATCTAGAGACACAGCGCAGATGCGGTGAGGTGACCAGCCCAGGACCCTCGAGGCTGAGCTGAGGAACACATGAGGACTGTCCCCAGATGTGGGCGAAGGATTACCTGGGTGCTGAGGCAAGAGACTGAAGGCACAAACTGTTTCAGTGTAATAAAGAAAATAGTTAGAACAGGAATAGTCATAATACAAATTAGATATAGAGATGACCATGGACAATTATCAATCACTATTATAAACATTATTAATCATTAGCTTTTAATATTAATCTTTGTTGCATTACTAATATAACCTAGGAATAACCGGCGGGTAGAGGGTCAGGTGCTGAAGGGACAATGTGAGAAGTCACCGAGAAGGTAAGAGGTGAGCCCTCTGTCACGCCTGCATAAGGGCCGCTTGAGAGCTCCTTGGTCAAGCGGTAATGCCAGTGTCTGGGAAGGCACCCGTTACTTAGCAGACCACGAAAGGGAGTCTCCTTTCCTCGGAGGAGTCAGGGAACACTGCTCCACCAGCTTCTTGTGGAAGGCGGGATATTATCCAGGCCTGCCCGCAGTTATCCGGAGGCCTGAACCCCTGCCTGTGGTGCTGTGCTCCAATGGTCGCGCTCCTTGTCCACTTTCATGCTCCTCCCGTACTCCTGGTTCCTCTTTGAAGTTCGTGGTAGATAGCAGTAGAAGGAATAGTGAAAGTCTTAAAGTCTTTGAACTTTCTTATAAGTGCATAGAAGAAAACGCTGATGTATGCTGCCTTCTCTCGCTCTGCTTCGGCTACCTAAAAGGGAAGGGCCCCCCGCCCTGTCCTATGATCATGTGACTTGCTTGACCTTGTCAATCACTTGGAAGATTCACCCTCCTTCCCTGCCCTCCTTGTCTTGTATGCAATAAATATCAGCACCCCCAGCCATTTGGGACCATTACCGATCTCCGCGTCTTGTTGGTAGTGGTCCCTTGGGCCCAGCTGTTTTCTCTTCATCTCTTTGTCTTGTGTCTTTATTTCTTACGATCTCTCGTCTCCGCACATGGGGAGAACACCCTCTAAGCCCCATAGGGCTGGACCCTACACCCAGACAGCCAGAAGACTCTGCTAGTTTCTCAGTCCCTCCCTTCCTTCTTTCCTTCCTTCCTTCCTTCCTTCCTTCCTTCCTTCCTTCCTTCTTGCCTTCTTTCCTTCCTTTTTTTTTTTTTTTTGTCCCTCACTGTGTTGCCCAGGCTGGTCTTGCACTCCTGGACTCAAGCGATCCACCTGCCTTGATCTCCCAAAGTGCTGGGATTACAGGCGTGCGCCACCACGCCTGGCCTCAGTATGTCATTTCTTACCAGTTACCTTCCTCCACCAAGAAGCCCCTAGATGCCAAGTCAGTGAGAAGAGGAAGATGGTCAAAGAATCCATGGAAAGAAAGTGACACAGGCTTAGTAAGTGGGGGTGCCACATGCTGGGAGGAGGTGCAGGCAGAAGGAAGAATGGACAGAAGGAAGGAAGGGCTGCTGGAGCCCAGGCACCCAGGGACAGAGGTGACCATGGACCCTCCCAGGAATGCTTTGCAATGGACCATCATGAATGCTCCAGACGTCACCGGAACCCCCGCCCTCTGCTCCTGTCCCAGGCTCCTCTGTGGCCTTTGGGAGTTGGAAGCTGAGAGAGGCCGGGTGGAGCCTGGGTTGTGCTGCCCTCTCCTCCCACCTGCCCCAGGGTGTCCGGGGCTTCCTGCAGAGAGCTCTAGGCTTAAGTGATCCACCCGCCTTAGCCTCCCAAAGTGCTGGGATTACAAGTGTGAGCCACTGCGCTCGGCCTATTTAATCATTTTGACTCACCAATATTTCAAACTGACTTCCTTCTGTATGACCATTTCAGTCAAAAACAGGCAGGTCATAACAACAGAGAAGTGATTGTGTTTTAACCAACGAGGGCGGGGACTTGAGGCCAAGGAGGGGGTCCTTGCTTCTGAGAGGGAGGCCTTCAAAGGGATGAAGGCATTGGTACTGGCAGCCCTGGTCCCCCTACCACCCCCCACTTTGGAGCTTGGAGCCTCCCTGCAGTGTGTGAGACCTCCTTTCCTGAGTTTTTCTTCCTCCTCCCCCTCCCTCTCCCCTCCCCTCCCCCTCCCTCCCCCTTCTTCTTCTTCCTTCTTCCTTCTCCCTCCTTCTTTTTTTTTTTGAGAGGGAGTCTTGCTCTGTCACCCAGGCTGGAGTGCAGTGGCATGATCTCGGCTCACTGCAAAACTCCGCCTCCTGGGTTCAAGCGATTCTCCTCCCTCAACCTCCCAAGTAGCTGGGATTACAGGCGCCCACCAGCACGTCTGGCTAATTTTTGCATTTTTAGTAGAGACAGGGTTTCCCCATGTTGGCCAGGCTGGTCTCGAACTCCTGACCTCAGGTGATCCGCCCGCCTTGGCCTCTCAAAGTGCTGGGATTACAGGCGTGAGCCACCACGCCCGGCTATTTCCTGAGTTTTTCTAACCATGAAATGTAGCTGCCCAGGATGGCAGACGTAGGGACCTAGCCTCCTGGGCCCCCCTTTGCCCAGTTTTCTTCAGTCCTGGTAACTGAAGCAGGTGGTTTTTTTTTTGTTTTTTAAAAATAGAACAATATATTTGGCTACAGTTCCACCTATCTGTAGTCAAGACAAAGCCACGTTAAATCAAGCTCTAAGTCACCTAAGGTACAAAATTAGACAAAATATCAAAATTGTGATCATCTGACCTTACAATTTAACCCATATGAAATTATTATTTTTTTTTTTGAGACAGAGTCTCACTCTGTTGCCCAGGTGGAGTGCAGTGGCACGATCTCAGCTCACTGCAACCTCCACCTCCTGGGTTCAAGTGATTCTCTTGGTTCAGCCTCCCAAGTAGCTGGGATTATAGGCTTGCGCCACCACGCCTGGCTAATTTTTGTATTTTTAGTAGAGACAGGGTTTTGCCATGTTGACCAGGCTGGTCTCGAACTCCTGACCTCAGGTGATCTGCCTGCCTTGGCCTCCCAAAATGCTGGGATTACAGGCGTAAGCCACTGCACCCAGCCTGAAATTACTTTTAAGAGAGTAAATGTGCTGTTGGGCATTATTTCACTTTTCTTTTTAAATAGACAGACCTTTTTAAAATCTTTTTTTTTTTTTTGAGGCAGGGTCTGGCTGTGTTGCCCAGGCCACCGTGCAGTGTTGCCATCTTGGCTCACTGCAGCCCTGACTTCCCAGGCTCAGGCCATTCCCCGACCTCAGCCCCCTAGCTGGAACTATACAGCATGCACCACTAGGTCTGGATAAATTTGTTTTGTATTTTTTGTAGAGACAGGGTTTTGCTATGTCACACAGGTTGATCTCAAACTCCTGGACTCAAGCAATCCGCTGCCTCAGCCTTCCAAAGTGCTGGGATTACAAGTGTGAGCCACCACGCCTGGCCTCTTTAATCATTTTGACTCCCTGACATTTCAAACTGACTTCCTTACTTCTGTATGACCATCGCGGTACCCAGGGATTTCTGAGGCAGCATTAAGTTTGACTTCACAGAAACAGTAGATGATTTAACCTTTCAGTGACAGATTTAGAAACTGTCAATTACCATATGATTTATCTCAGTAACTACAAAAACATTGAAAGTTTGGCATTGCAAGCCAGAATCCCTTCCTGCTCTTTCAATTAAGCAGCTTTTGAATCTCTGCGGCATTTTCCAGCCATTTGTATTTCTCTTACAATAATAATAGATTAAAAATGATTTTTAAGGTATGTCCTTAAAAATCCCCCTTATTACTGGGGGACTTACCAGTAATACTTTTATTTAAAACACAGTATAAACCAATTATTCCTGCCTTCAGTATTTGAAACAGTAGAAATTATTTCAACCAACAGATCCGCCCACACCAGTTTTCATGACATGTAACACTGAAATTTACAGACATCCCTGAGAAGTCTTTAAGTAAACCAGTGAATCCCAATAGAGTCTCAGTTAACAGTGTAGATCCATTAAAAAAAAAAAATCTTCTCCAAAAAAAAAAAAAAAATCAAAACCAAAACTCTCCTAAGAACTGAAGCCGAGTGTGTGTTGTCACTGCCTCTATATTTTTAATCCCGATGGACTGACTCCCTCTTCTCCTCGCTGTAAGACACGTTTGCTGAAATCTTGAAGCTGAGTTTCAAGACACTTGCGTGAAGAGGCGATGCTCTAGCCGCCTCTAAGGGAACAGACATCATTATCAGAGATGAGCGTTGCATCTGCCTCCTCCGCATACGCCAGCATCCATCCTATCATCCACTTGGCTGTGGCAATTGATGGCAGCTGCTTGCTGGGCTGGGCTTAGGAGCAGGCGTGGATCACTTGCACTGCACAGATGGGGCCGGGAGGAGGCTGCAGTGGCCGTGGCTCTGTAGACCCCTTCGTGCCAGCCCCAGATGAGTGCTGTTTGCTGCACAGGCTCAGGATCTCTTGCACCTGCTTCAAGATCTTGCCTGGATTCTCCAATGAGAAACTGGACCCTAGCTCCAGTTTCGCTGAAAGGAAATGTGCAGCGCCACGGTCCCTCATGTGGTCATCCTGGTGCCCCTCCCTTCACAGGGCTCTGGTTGAGGCTGGGCCCCGTTTCCTGGGAAGTGTGCCCTGGGATCAGAGCTCTGTCTCATAGGTTGAGTCAGAGGCCACAGGACATGCCGCTGGCTGGTTGGGGCCGCAGGAGTGCCTTGCTCACTCTTCCCTCTGGTGGCCTCTGAGGGAGCAGGTTTCCCCGTAGAAAGTAGAAAATGAGGTCCAGAGGCACTGGAGCCATCGGCGGCTATGGGGCAGCTGGCCAGGTGCTGGCCAGGTGCTGCCCCGGCTGCCCCCACACCATGCCAGTCACTGCCTGCTGAGAGTCGGATGCAGGTGCCATTGGGCAAAGTGGATGTCTCTGGACTTGCCTCTTGGTTATTATCACAGTGCCCGGCAGGGCCAGGTTTCAGGGCCCCCGGTGGGCTTGCTGGGTCGGTCCCCACCCCATGGTTCTGGGGCCGTCCAGGGCACACATGCAAGGTCCAGAATCCCTATTCAAAGTTAAACCACAGGCCCCTGACGTCCAGGTCCATGGCGGAGCTTGGGCAGGGAGTTCCAGAGGAGGTTCCCGGGACAGCCCATGGTCTGTCCTGAGTTGGGGACAGCCTGGCCACCCCTTGAGCCCCCCGGGGCCCCAAGAGAACAGCCTGCTCCCCTGGGCTCTACAGAAGTCCTCTTGTGCCTCTGGGCCTCGGGCTCAGGGACAGCCTGTGGGGAGCAGGGTGGGGGAGGACCGGGCTCTTTTTCTGGAGGGGCTGCCTGCAAGGCTGCTGGAGCTGGACAGCCTGGGGTGGGCCAGCGCGTCTCCCTTGCAGAGGGGCTTGCTATTGGGGGATGCTCGCAGAGGCCTGGGTGCCGGGGACCCTAGCTCCAGTTTCGCTGAAAGGAAAGCAGACGTGTGGGGTCCTCTTCTCCCCCCAAGCCCATTAGGTCCTCACAGGGCTGGGCCCCCCAGACCTGGGTCTTTGGAGTCCCTGGGGTCCCTGTGTGGCTCCCTGAGTCTGAGGCTGTGGACACTCCTGCAGGTAGCTGATCCTGGAGTGATAGTTTTGTGTGGGCTTGGGCAGGGGAGCTGTCGGGGCACCTCAGGTTGCTCCTAGGACGGCCCTGAGGGTTTGGGCTGGCTCAAGGCTTCCTGCCTCTCTCTCTCACCCCAGGGCTGTGCCAGCTGGGATGCAGACCGTGATTCAAGATTCAGATGGGAGAGAGGACTTTGCTGTCACCCGGCCCCCTTGCCACCTCACTTGGGGGCCTGTCTCCACAGTGGGTGAGATGGATGGCCCCAGGCCATCCACTCCATGCCAGGACTGGACCATTTCCATACCTGGCTGGACTCTTGGTTCTGGCTCTGGGCCAGGGCTCCTGCCCGTGTCCTCTCCTGAAATCCTCCCTGGGCCAGGGATACTGATTCTCTTGTCTCCACAGCTCAAGGCTTGTTGTCCTGATGCTCTTGGAGGGGGTTCAGGGGTAAGGGGCCCCACTGCTCTCTGAGGCTGTGGATGCCACAGGTAGGGCTGTGGGCTTGCAGAGACGGGTCCCCTTCGGGGAGCTTCAAGGGCAAAAGCAGGACACTGTGGAAGGTGGCAGTGGTGGGGCTTGGAAGAGTCTTTCCCCTGGTCCCCCTGCCTGATCTGCAGCATGTCCAGCACACATGTGCTCAGCCCTTGCCCTGAGGACCCACGGGCTTATTTCCAGAAGCTTCTTTTTTTTTTTTTTTTTTGTTTTTTGAGATGGAGTTTCACTCTTGTTGCCCAGGCTGAGGTGCAATGGTGTGATCTCGGCTCACTGCAACCTCCACCTCCCGGGTTCAAGTGATTCTCCTGCCTCAGCCTCCCAAGTAGCTGGGATAACAGGCGCCCACCACCACGCCCGGCTAATTTTTTTTGTATTTTTAGTAGAGACGGGGTTTCACCATATTGGCCAGGCTGGTCTCGAACTCCTGACCTCAAATGATCCACCCACCTTGGCCTCCCAAAGTGTTGGGATTACAGGCGTGAACCACTGCGCCCGGCCTCCAGAAGCTTCTTAGAGGGGGAAAAAAGGTGCAGGAGGAAGGCCCAGGTAGTGCGGCTGTAGGGGCCCAGGCTGACTGCTGCAGAGGGTGACTTGGGAGGGGACCTGGTACTGGGGCCCACCGGGAGGTAGCAGGACCCAGCGCTTCCTCATCGGTAACCCCATGGAGACGTGAAGGTGCCTGAGCCCCATGGCGTCCTCCAGGGCCCAGGCCCGGAAGAACTGGTCCTGGATGAGCTCCCTCAGGCTGGACTGGGCCAGCTTCATGAGACGCTCTAGAAGCAGGACGGGCATCAGGCTAGGAGGAGTCCCTGGGAGAGGTTGGTGTCCACACCCCGTTTCCACCATGGCCCCCTCCCACTGGGCAGTGCTGGGTCCTTTTTGGGCCACCCCTGGGGTCCAGCTGTGCACAGGAGGTCACGGCCAGGGGCAGGCCTGGGTAGGGAGTGGCCCACCACATTCCTGCCTTTCATCCGGGTCATGTCGAGGGTGGACTCTGTGTCTGAGAGGCCTCATGGTGTCCTGCCCCTCAGACTGGAGCAGAGGGTCATGGGGACAGTCTGAGGGTGCTGTCTGTGCTAGCCTCGGGCATGCCAGGACTTGACTCTGTCAACTCTGGAGGTTGTGTGCCTTTGGTACATGCTAGCCCTCCAGAACGTAGCTGCTTGGCAAGCCCAAAGAGAGCCTTTGGGGACAACAGGCATGGGAGGACCTGGCCCTTCTTAGCTGGGGGCTGGTGGCTTGAGCAGGGCTCATTGGGGTTTCAGTGCCCTGTAGCACCAGGGACCCCTCCCCATGGGATGAGATCCCCCACCCCACTCCCCTGTGAGGCTGGACCAGAGGAGGTCCTGTAGTTCCTCATGGGGGAGACTCATTTCAGTGGGGATGTGGCTCCTGGAAGGAGAGGCTCCCCAAGGGCTTGGGGCTTCCCTGGGCTCTCCCAGGTTGAGTCTTGGCCCTGTCTGCCCATGAGGCTGGGCTGAGCCCTGGCCTCTGCTGTGGGATGAACCCTCTGGGGCATTGCCTGGCTTATGTGCCCTGCAGGGACACGCCTGTGCCTCCTGCCAGGTGGGGGTGAGCCAGGTCCTCCTGGGGAGCCAGATCTCTGGGCTGGGGGATCCAGGGAGTGTGGGGCAGGAGGGTCCCTGGGCTGGGGGCTTCCTGCTTACTTCATTGATGAGGCACTGGAGGAGTCAGCGTAAACGTGGAATTATGGGCACGCAGCTCATCTTCGTCCTAATGGGAGCAGCAGAGGTCCTTGGGGCCCCCAGGCCTGCCCCCAAACCTCCCCATTCCAGGCCCCTCTGCAGACCCTTCCCTGAGGGACAGAACACCAGGTGGTGGCTGGGGCACCCCTGACACCTGCCCCCTGCATGGACCCCCGGGACACACTTCCCTTTGCCCTGCTCAGCCCAAGCTCGGCCTGGGTTGAGTGCCTCTGCCTGCTCCAGGGCAGGAAAAGGAAACTCAGCTCTGAAGCTATGGAGAACTACATGGCCCTGGCTGGGACTCAGCCTCTGGCCAGCCCCACCAGGGGCTCGAGCCGCCCCTTTACCCCTGGCCCATGGGACCCAGGCCTCTGGGAAGGAGCCGAGGGGACTGTCCATTCACCAAGTGCCGCAGGATCTTTGGGAATGACGTTCATAACAGGTGCTCCTCGTGGGCTGGCACAATTTGGGCTAAAGAATCCTGAGAAGCCCCTGACCCATCTCGAAATGAGATCCCCTCCCAACATGTGGAGCCGTCAGCTGGAAAGGCTCTGACAGGGTTCAGGTGGAGGGGAAATTGGACCCCTGCCCATTTCTGATGAAGAGGAGGGCTTCTCGGATCCAAACTCATTTCGTGACAAGAGCCACGTCCATCAGGCACTTCAGCAACTTGTTCAAAATGTTTCCTGGGAGGACCGTCCTGGGACACCACCAAGCTCCGGGAGGCTTTGGGGCAAGTCTGGGAGGAAGGCGTCATTACTTGCTCTGTGAAATGGTGGTCAAGCTCAGGTCAGACCAGGAGTCTGGGCCTTGACCTCTTTCCATCCTACTTTGACACCTTTGAGACCCTTCTCCTCCTGCTTGCATGCCCAAGTCAGTAGCGAGCTTGAGTCCTAACTACTGCGTCTTGGTGGGTCGCAAATGCTGAAATTTTTTTTTTTTTTTTTAAGACAGAGTCTTGGTCTGTCACCCAGGCTGGAGTGCAGTAGCATGATCTCAGCTCACTGCAACCTCCGCCTCCTGGGTTCAAGCGATTCTCCTGCCTCAGCCTCCCGAGTAGCTGGGATTACAGCTGCATGCCACCATGCCCGGCTAATTTTTGTATTTTTAGTACAGATGGGGTTTCACCATGTTGGCCAGGCTGGCCTCGAACTCCTGACCTCAGGTAATCCGCCCACCTCAGCCTCTCAAAGTGCTGGGATTACAGGCATTAGCCACTGCATCCGGCCGCAAATGCTGAATTTTAAAGAAGCAATGACACCCCCCACCCGAGACACCTATGCCTGTGAATATGGGAATGTGGCCTGGGAATATCACTGCCTGGGAATACTCACGGGGTTAGATGCAGAATATGCCACCAGGACCTGAAAGAAATCCCGCTGCTTAGGAAAGAGAGAAAAGATCGTTTTGCTTCAGGCAGATGCTGTTTCATTTTGTCTACAAGCCCCTATGACAAATCCAACTCAAGGTTGAGATGATCCGTCGATTAAGCAGTGACCTTTTCAGGGCATCTGATTATTTTGGGAAATTTCTGGGTAAAATCCACTTTCAGTGAAATGCAAATATCTCAGGTGTGCAATCACTCTGGTTGATTATTTTTCTCCCCTTTTTGGCACAAGGTGAAAGCTCAGTCTTTGGGATACGCAGTTCCACGTTTCTGAACCAGTGCGCGGAGTCTCCCACCCACGACTCTAGCACCTCCCAGAGCAGCTCCTTCGTCCTCCAAGTCCCCAAGGTGTCCCCTCTGCAGCTGATCTCTCCCACTCCATCAGCCCCTGGCCATCCTGATCTGTTATCCATCCCTTTGGTTTGGCCTTTTCCAGAATGGCCCACGAGTTGGAATCCTACAGTGGTCGACTGTTAGGCATGGCTTCTTTCCCTCAGTGAAATGCATCTAAGATTCACTCACATTCCTACGGGGGTCAGGGGTTCGCTCCCTTTTCTCACCGAGTGGTCTTTTGTTCGAAGGGTGGATGCCCCCTTCCTCCCCTATTCCCATGTCGCAGGTTCTCTTGGTGGCCTCCGGCTGTGAGCGAGGATGAATCAAGCTGTGAACGTGGCACGCAGGTTTTACGTGGACGTCAGTTTTCAAATCACTGGGGTCAGTCTCTGAGACTCTTCTGGGATGTGTGGCGTGAGTCCACGGAGCCTCATGGGCAGCTGCCCAACAGGCTTCCAAAGTGGCTGTGCCCTGTCCCACCCGGCAGGGGTGAGGGTCCCCAGGGCCCCACATCCTCCCGGCATTTGGTGTTGCCAGTGTTGCTTGGGAAGGCTCCTGAGCCCCCTCATCCTGCCGCCCTCTTGTGGGTCCCTACCCTGGTCCCCAGAGTCACAGGGAGTACTTTCCACCATACCGCATGATTTTGTTTGCTGCTGTTCATCTCCTTGGGAGCTGTCTGGATTCTGGCCCCACGTGTCCCAGCCAGGCGCAGGGCTTGGAGCCCAAGAGGCACTGAGTCCATGGGGCTGCATGCCCCCTGGGCCAGGAGAGCCCTTGGCCACTCTGTCACTCCTCCAGGGTGACCCCTGCCTCTGCTCTGGGGAAGCCCCCATCCCTCTGGATCACCCCATCTTCCCAGGGACCTTCCAATCCCCATATCTGGTGGAAGTTCCCAGGGGACCTCTTGCCCTTCTTCTTCATGACCTGTAGGCCAAGAGGACGAAGCAGCCTCCAAACAGAAGACTCGTTGCCCCACATGGCCGTCATCCACAGTCCACGCTTCTGGAAGGAAGGAAGGAAGGAAGGAAGGAAGGAAGGAAGGAAGGAAGGAAGGCAGGCAGGCAGGCAGGCAGGCAGGCAGGCAGGCTTCCTTCTGCAGAAAGCTCCTTCTTTGGCCTGTTTTCCAACAAGCCAAAGGGTCACCAGGAGGGTCGCTGGAGCTCAGCTCACCTGTGCCCAAGATGTGCATCTGATCTTCCATCTAGAGGCCTGGGCTCCCAACACGGCCTGGCCTGTTTGTCCGGCTCTGGCTGAGTGTAGAAGTGTGGTACCTGGTATTTTCCCAAGTTCTCAGCCTTCACTTTCTCAGCATTCAGCAAGTGTGACCACACCTGGCCCCACATCTGCAGAGGGATTCCCTTGTAGAGCCCAGCAGACAGCTACGGACAGAGGGACGCTCCAGTGAGACATGGGGTGACCCTGGGGAGGATAGGAGCCTGAGGATTCTGGAAATCTCCAGCCTTTGGCCCCTCAGTTCCTTGGGAGACGTGGGATCTACCTAGGACTGGGTCTCCCCTCCCATGATTCAAAGAATGAAGGAGCACTCAGGGTCATGAACTCTGATCTTTTTATTTTTCTTTATTTATTTATTTTGAGACTGAGTCTCACTCTGTCACCAGGATGGAGTGCAGTGGCACGATCTCGGCTCACTGCAACCTCCGCCTCCTGAGTTTAAGCGATTCTCCTGCCTCAGCCTCCTGAGTAGCTGGGATTACAGGAGCCTGCTACCACACCCAGTTCATTTTTGTATTTTTAGTAGAAACGGGGTTTCACCATGTTGGCCAGGCTGGTCTCAAACTCCTGATTTCAGGTGATCCACCGGTCTTGGCCTCCCAAAGTGCTGGGATTACAGGCGTGAGCCACCGCGCCTGGTCATGAACTCTGATCTTGACCTATTCCTTCCTTCGGGTCACCAGGGGGTGTCCCTACCCCTGAGCTAGGGCTGGCCCAGGCCCTGGCATCAGACTCTCTCCTGGCAAGATGAGGTTTGCAGGGAAAAACAGGAAAGCTGGTGTCCCAGTGTGGTGTCCACCCTCTGAGAGGCTGGGGGTGCCAGGACACAGCCGAGGGAGCCCGTCACCCTGACTCTGTAAAAAGTGGTCATGGGACCCTTCCCTCCCCATGTCACCTCCTTGAGCTCCTATATCACCGCCAGTCGAGAAGCACCCGGAGCCATTTTTCTGTGTCTCTCATCCCCTGACGTCTTCTCTGTCAAATAAGATGAAGTTAGTGGAGCTGCCAGGATGCCCCCTGGATGGTGGGTCCTGGGCTCCAGGGCCCTGACAGGATCAAACTGGAAGGAGCCAGGAAAGGGCCGGCCCCGGGGAACAGAGACCCTCTGACTGAATGAGCACAGGTGTCCTGGCCTCATGTCTTGGGACATGCTGTTCTCAGGCCACAGGCACCACGGGTGTTGGTGGGGTCCCAACATTCAGGTGGGGTCTTGGCACAAGTGGGCAGTGACTACTGAGCCACGACTGTGGTTCTCACTTTGGGGTTTGATCAAGCCACCACGGGAACAGAGTCTTGAGGTCAGGTCCCGCAGGAACTGCCACCCCTCCCAGGGACAGCCTGTTGCTCCCACTCATCACTGCCTGGGCCCACAGGCTGCTGACCACCCACTGAGTCCCCCTGTCCCTGGACCAGCCTCTCATGCAGCAGGGTCAGGCTCTTACCTTTACTTCCAGGGCACTGATGGGTGGCAGCTGCGTCTCACTGTAAGGCAACCCAGGCAGAGCTGAAGACCTGTGCTGGGCCAGGAACTGTCCTCCTCCTCCCCTAGTGGGCCCCAGGGAAGAACCAGCCTTGTCCCCCACCCCCGCCCCAGGTCTCAGTCCAGGGACGCACAGGGAAGGGAGGACAGGTGCTTCCCTGCCAACTGGCACCTGTGAGAGGCTGGGGCCTGGGAGAAGAGGGAACTAGGGCCCACCCAACAGGGGCTGCCTGGGGCTTGTGGAGGGCGAGGCTTGGGGTGCACAATGAGGGTGCCCCTCCTGGGCTAGGCAGCATCCTCTGCGGGAGGTCAGAACGTCCAGCCCTGAGGTGGGACGGGTGTGGCTCAGGGTGGGTTGTCTGGCCCCAACAGCATTTCCCGAGGGAGTGACCACATCACTGGCCCGAGGCCTGCCCAGGGCACGGAGGGTGCGCCGGGGCCCTGTCCCACTTGATGCCCCCAAGGGCCCTCGCGGGGCCTGACCTTCCAGCGTACACCTGCCTCTCCCTGCACCCTGGCTGCCGACCCTGCCTGTTCCTTGACTTTGCCCAACCTGCCCGGCCCAGAGACTGGACAGCCTGCCCCTTCTTTGACCCTCATCTGTCAGAACCCTTGAGGGAGGGCCCTGGATCCACCCACACGCCCGCCTTGACGGCTCTCTCACTGGGCTGCTAAGTGATGCTGGGGAGGTGCTAGAGGCGATGAGGGTGAGTGAGGGCCCCGCAGGCAGCCGGGATGGCCCCACAGCCCCGTCTCCAGCCTCAGCTGGCTCTTGGGGCTGTCGTCCATCCATCGGTCCCTGCCCTCCTCTGAGCCACTGTGGCAGCCATGCAATGGGTCCCTGGTTGTTCCCCCACCATCCTGCCTGCCCCGACTCGGCCTTCCTGCACCTCCCTCTGCCTTTGTGCTGACGGATCCAGCGGGGAGCCATGGTCTCCAGAAGCCTTTGCAGAGCCCTGGGGACTGACCGAGGCCCCTCTGCTAAGGTGTCCCAGGTGAGCCGCTGCCCCGGGCCCCACCGTATGTGCTCACCCCACGCCATCACCTCCACTCTAGGCTGGCTCCATTCAGGTGTGTCCCAGAAGTGGCACCTCCCGTGGGATCGTCCCCACCCAACCTCCCCCAGGTTCCTCCCTCTCTCCATTTGTGACCCCTGAGGGGCAGGCTCCAGGCTGAGCTCTCCTTCCCAGGACCCAGGCCCCCTCTCAGCACCAAGGCAGGTTGCCTTCAGCCGCAAGCTCTGCTGCATCCCTGGCTTCACCCTGACATGCCCTGGCTGACACCCTGCCCATCTTCCCTTCTGCCCTCCCAGGGCCACAGCCCTCACAGCCCCCCACACCCCTCTCTGTAGGGTGGCTCAGCTGGGCCCCCTGAGTCCTCAGAGACCTGCTGAACAACTGCCCACAAGCCGGGCCAGGCACCCCCTTGCCCTGTGGCCACAACATGTGGGTCTCACTGGGGCAGGGCCCAGGGTGACAGAGCCAGACCCTCAGGCTGCCCCCTACTCTCATGCTGTCTTTGAGACTGCTCTGCTGAGAGCCTCTCCATCCCCACCTGCTCCCCCAAGATCCCTAGATGAGCCTTGCAGCTCTGGCCTGCCGCCAACCACCTGTAGGGCAGCCAGCTGGAGTTCCTGTGCTGGAAAGGAGGTTGGCCCAAGCTGGGAAGACATGTCCTGCCTCAGAGACGCTTTTCTAAAAACAAAACTCATCCCCTGAGGTGGGTTTGGTGGTGGGCAGGCAGCAGGGACAGAGCACTCACTGCAGAATCCCGAGGCGATTGGTAGCTTTGTAAGCTGTCCACATCCTTGGGCCCCATCAGTGTCCCTGGGACCCAGAGGGGTCCAGAGTGAGGGGGCTGAGGTGAAGGGCTGTGGGGGTGCAAAGGCATGGGCAACCCGCTCCCGCCCTGCTTCCCAAGGGAGCCCAGGACCATCCCACCAGGGCACAGTGGGAGAGGCAAGCCCCTGCCTCCCTTGAGGGAGCAGCCCGACCTGTACCTGCTCACACTGGGCAATGATGCCCCCTGCTCCTGTGCAAGTAGAGTAGCTGCGAATTCCTCCACGTCCGTCCTGTGAGACAACATCGCCCAAAGGCTACGCTGCTCCTGACCACTTCAGAGAACACCTGAACCACTCCTGGGGGCTCTGAGATGCTGCTGGCCGGGTAAGCCCCATGCTACCACGGCTCTGGGTGAAAAAAGGGTCCAGACCCAGTGGCCCCACGCCTGCTGGGGTCTCTGGAGTCTCTGCCCCTGATCAGAGGTGGGCTCCTTCCTAAGGACTTGAGAACAGGGGGAACTGGACACAGAGGCCTGTTGTCCCCAAACGCCCGGAGACAGGCATACACAGGATGAACTGCATCCACCTGCCAAGGGTGAGGGGCCCCTGATGCGCTATCCTGGGCACCTGGAGGCAGACTGGGGTCAGGGACCAGACACCTCCATATGCTCAGCCTCCCAGATCACTCAGGGACCACCAAGAGGCCCACTTTCCTACAGGGAACAAGACACCTCGTGACTGCTCAATTTCACCCCCATCTCCACTCCCTCTGGCCAGAGAAGCCATGTCAAGAATAATACCAGCCAAACGGGAGGGTGCTTTGTTTGGGCCAAAGCAGCGTCTGCGCTCGTGGAGATGTCTCAGGTGGACGGATGGTGGATTCCACAATTCTGAGCTGTCAATACAGGAAGGGGCCTCATGCTTCCGGATCACCAAGAAAGAATGAGAGAACTCTGGGGACTTGGTTCTGGGAACCCCAGAGGAACGCCTCCAGTGAACAGTCAGGGCAAAGAAAGGGCGAGGCCTCTAGGGGACCAGGCAGAGAAAGAGCCACGTGGGGAAGAGCCCCAGGCCCGGCGAACAAGAGGGATGATCATTACCCTCTGGCCAGCCCTCTGGGCCTCCTTCATTTTCCACAACTGCCCAAGGATAGAGGGCTCCCCACCCCACTCTCAGACAAGGGACCCCATATGTCCAGTGGGTTCCACAGTGACCCCCACTGACTGCACCCAAAGTCTGGGTTGATGAGATCTCCCCCTGCGGGGACCCACCTTAGAGCACAGACTTGGACGGAGGAGCACCCTCCACCCCACCCACAGGGGCTCCGTCCTGGGGGCTCTTCTAGGGCGAGGCTCAGCCCCACTGGGGTCAGAAACCCCAGGCAGATGTGCAGTCCAGAACAGGGAGGTCACAGAGGTCAAGGCTTGAGTTCTGAGAGCATGGCCCAGGGCCACGTCTGGGTCTCTGGGCCAGTTACTGCCCCTCTGACCTCAGGTGCCTCACCTGTTCAGTGGGTACATTTGAGGATAGCACCCCGCCACCCCGCCGTGGAGTTGCCATGAGGATGAAGGAGACGACTGTCTACACGGTCAGCACAGAACGGGCACCCAGTGAGTGCTCAGGGACGACCCTCCTCGGGTAGCTGCCACCCACCTGGTTGTGACTGTCCCCAAGTCAGCAGGGGGGAAGAGAGCAGGTCACGCTTTCTTGAGCCTGATCAGGCAGCGGTGCTGAGATGTGCTTCTCACCCAGAAAAGGGTCCTATCTGCACAACCACTTACAGCACCACTGTGTCTCCAACTGCTTCATGACACGGAGGCAGGCTGGCGGCACTTGGCACAGCGACAGCATGGGTTCACAGCTCCTATCACGACGGGGCCCTACCTGGCTCAGCAGGGCCCAGGGTCAGCATCCTCCGCCCCCTGAATGGTCAACATGTATGCGTGCAGTTTGTCTGTGTATGTGAGGATGCATGTGTGTGGGTGAACACATCTCTCCTCCAGCTGGGCCTGGCTGCTCCACTCACGTGTGCACCTGGATCCCTGTCACTGTCACCCCCGGGCCTGTGGCCAGCATCAGAGCACCCATAGGTGCTCCCCAGCCTCTGCCCTTTCCATGCTGGGTGGTCCTGGGGATGCAGATGGGGCAGGGGCATAGGGCAGACGGCAGAGGGCAGAGGGCAGAGGCCAGGCTCCCCCGTTGGGGTGACTTGGGTAGTGTATAAAGTGCCAGGTCTCTGTGGCAGGGCTGGATTCAAGGCACCTTCTCACCTCCTCCTCCCAGAAGCCCACTGGGGTGCTGTGACTCACCCCCCACCCCACGGACGGAGGCAATCAAGGAGGCTTCAAGGACAAACCTGTGGCCTGAGATCACCCAGGATCCCACTGACCAGGGCCCACTGACCAGGCCTTCAACGGTTAAGCTCCCACTGAACAGGTCCTAGCTGACCACCCCCACAATGACCAGGTCCCACTGATCAGATGTGGACTGACCAGGTCCTGCTGACTGGGCCCCACAGACCAGGCCCTGGATCACCAGACACCACTGACAAAGGTCACAATGACAAGGCTGCAGCTGACAAGGCCCTCACGGCCCTCACTGACTAGGCCCCAACTGATGGACCCCACCAAATAGATCTCACTAATCAGATCCCAGCTGAACAGGCCCCAACTATCAGACCCCCACTGACCAGGCCCTAACAAGTGCTGGACCCCTGCTGACCAGGCCCCAAATGCTGAACCCCACTGACCAGGCCCCAAAAGCTGAACCCCACTGACCAGGCCCCAAAAGCTGAACCCCACTGACTGGGCCCCAAATGCTGGACCCCTGCTGACCAGGCCCCAACTATGGGATCCCCACCAACCAGGACCCAACTGCCAGACCCCTGCCAACCAGGCCCCGAATGCTGGACCCCACCGACCAGGTCCCAACCACTGGACCCCCACTGACCCGGCCCTAACAACTGCTGGACTGCACTGACCAAGCCCAAACTGCCAGACCCCACTGACTGGGCCCCAACTCCTGGACTCCTCCTGACTGAGCCTCAACTGCCAGACCCTTGCCAACCAGGCCTCTTCTTATGAGACCCCTGCTGACCAGACCCCCACTGCTGGATCCCCGCTGTCTAGGTCCCAACTGCTGGGCCCCCACTTACCAGGCCCCCACATCCACACCTCACTGACTAGGCCTCACTGATCTGACCCCTGCCGATCAGGCCCCAAATGCCGGGCCCAGATGACCAGGCGTCAACTGCTGGATGCCCACCAACCAGGCCCCAGCTCCTGGACCCCTGTTGACCAGGCCCCAACTGCCAGACCCCAATGACCAGGCCCCAACTGCCAGAGCCCTGCTGACCAGGTTCCAACTGCTGGATCCCCTTTGACCAGGCCCCAACTGTTGGACCCCCGACAACCAGGTCCCAACTGCCGGATTCCGCCAACCAGGCCCCACCTGGCAGACCCCTGCTGACCAGGCCCCAACTGCGAAACCCACGCTGATGAAGGCCCAGCGTCCAGACCTCACTGCCTAGACCGCACTGATCTGATCCTCACTGACCAGGCCCCAACCGCCAGGCCCCACCGACCAGGCCCCAGCTGCTGCATCCCTGCCAAATAGCCCCCAGCTGCCGTATCCCCTCTGACCAGGCCCCAACTGCTGGACCCCCTCCAACCAGGCCCCATCTAAGAAACCCCACTGACCAGGCCCCAACTGCCAGACCCCCATGGACGAGGCTGCAGCTGCCAGATCTCTGCTCACCAGGCCCCAACTGTGGGACCCCTGCTGGCCAGACCCCAACTATGAGACCCCCGCCAACGAGGTCCCAACTGCCAGACCCCCGCCAAACAGGCCCCAACTACTGGACCCTTTCTGGCCAGGCCCCAACCACTGGGACCTGACTAGGTCTCACTGATCAGGTCCCCGCTGACCTTGCCCCAGCTGCAGACCCCTATCGACTGTGGGGGGAGGACTACCCAGGTGCCTGTGGGCAGAGGATTACCCAGGTGCCTGTGGGGGGAGGATTACCCAGGTGCCAAGGCAAGAGACTGAAGACACAAACTGTTTCAGTATAATAAAGAAAATAGAATAAGAATAGTCATAATACAAATTAGATATAGAGCTAATCATGGACAATTATCAATCATTATTATAAACATTGTAAATCATTAGCTTTTAATATTATTCTTTGTTGCATTACTAACATAACCTAGGAATAACCAGCAGGTAGAGGGTCAGGTGCTGAAGGAACATTGTGAGAAGTGACCTAGAAGGCAAGAGGTGAGCCCTCTGTCACGCCTGCATAAGGGCCGATTGAGGGCTCCTTGGTCAAGCGGTAATGCCAGTGTCTGGGAAGGCACCCGTTACTTAGCAGACCACGAAAGGGAGTCTCCTTTCCTCGGAGGAGTCAGGGAACACTCTGCTCCACCAGCTTCTTGTGGAAGGCTGGATATTATCCAGGCCTGCCCGCAGTCATCCGGAGGCCTAAACCCCTCCCTGTGGTGCTGTGCTCCAATGGTCGCGCTCCTTGTCCACTTTCATGCTCCTCCCGTACTCCTGGTTCCTCTTTGAAGTTTGTGGTAGATAGCGGTAGAAGGAATAGTGAAAGTCTTACAGTCTTTGATGTTTCTTATAAGTGCATAGAAGAAAACGCTGATGTATGCTGCCTTCTCTCGCTCTGCTTCGGCTACCTAAGAGGGAAGGGCCCCCGTCCTGTGATCACGTGACTTGCTTCACCTTGTCGATCATTTAGAAGATTCACCCTCTTAACCCTACCCCTCTTGTCTTGTATGCAATAAATATCAGCGCACCCAGCCATTCAGGGCCACTACTGGTCTCCGTGTCTTGATGGTAGTGGTCCCCCGGGCCCAGCTGTTTTCTCTTTATCTCTTTGTCTTGTGTCTTTATTTCTTACGATCTCTCGTCCCCGCACATGGGGAGAACACCTGCTAAGCCCCGTAGGGCTGGACCCTCCAATCAACCAGGTCCCAACTGCTGGACCCCACTGACCAGGCCCCAGGAACTGCCGGCCCCCTGCTGAACAGGCCCCACTGGTCCGATCCCCACTGAGCAGTCCCCTGCTGATCAAACCCCACTGACCAGATTTTCCATGACCTGACCCTCATTGAATGGATCCCATTAAGCCGACCACAGTGACTATGCCCTCACTGACCAACACCCCTGTGAGTAGGCCCCCACCGACTAGGCTTCTGATGACCAGGCCTACACTGCCAGGGCCCCACTGATCAGACCACATGACACGGCCCCACAGACCAGGCCTGCAGTACCACAGCTCCACTGACCAGGCCCCACTGACCCAAACCCACTCACTGGTCCCAACTGGCCAAGAGCTCAATGACAAGGTCACTGCCAACAGTGCTCCTTATAACCAGGCCTCCACTGACCAGGGCCCCACTGAGTAGCCCCAATGGGGAGTCCTTCAGTGGCACCGCATTAACTGACCACACCCCTGACAACCAGGCCTCTGCTGACGTAGTCCCCACAGAACATGTTCCCTTTGACTAGGTCCCAAATAACCAAATCCCATGGACCGGGATCTGCCAACCAGGCCACACTGACATGCTTCCAGTGGCGAGACCTTCACTGACTGAGCAGGACCACACTGCCAGGCCTCAGCTGACTAAACCACAATTACGAGGTTTCCACTGACCAGGTGCTAACCGCCCAACCCCTACTAACGAGGCTCTACTTTTCAGATCCCGCCGACCAGACCCCCAGTGACCAGGCCCCTACGGAACAAAATACCACTCCCTACGCCCCCACTGACTAGGTTTTTTGTTGTTTGTTTGTTTTTGAGATGGAGGCTGGCTCTGTCACCCAGGTTGGAGTAGAGTGGTGCGATCTTGGCTCACTGCAACCTCTGCTTCCCGATTAGGTTCAAGCGATTCTCCTGCCTCAGCCTCCTGAGTAGCTGGGACTACAGGTGCGTGCCACCACGCCTGGCTAATTTTTGTATTTTTAGTACAGACGGGGTTTCACCATGTTGGCCAGACTGGTGTCAAACTCCTGACCTCGGGTGATCTACCCACCTCCGCCTCCCAAAGTGCTGGGATTACAGCCATGAGCCACCATGCCTGGTCCACTGACTAGATTTTTACAGATAAGGCCCATACTGAATAGACCCCAATGACCAATTCCTTACTGAGCAAAACCCCACTGACTTAGGTCCTGCTGAGCGGGCTTCCCCCTCACTGACAAGACTCTGGCTGACCACGTCACCACAGACAAGGCCCACAATGACCATGTCCCATTGACTGGGCTTTTGATGACCAGGCCCCATGGACCACCGAAGTGAATGACCAAGGCAAAGTCTCAAATCATCCAAGTTTATTGAGCCTGTGTGAGGACCCACCAGGGAAAATGTGGGTCACAGAAGCACCTGTGGCTGTTATAGATATATGTGTTCCTGTGATAAATCAAGCAGCTGTCCAACCATTACCTCTCCCTTCCTGCTCTTTCCACCTAATAAATATGAAGGGCTGTAGAAGCTCAGGGCCCTTGCTCACCAGAAGCGAGGAGCCCCCGACCCCTTCTTTCGAACAGATCTTTTTTGTCTTTGTCTTTATTTCTGCATTCGTCCCCTTTCGTTCACTCCCAAACTGACAGGGATACTTCATGTAGTATGATTTTATTGTACTAAATAAGTCAAATATGTCTCTCATGGACTTCATGTGATCTAACATAAAAAAAATGAGGTCACAGAGACTGAATTTAGAAGTTGATTTTGGAAAGTTAGTCAAATATCAAAAGTCTAAGACACTTAATATTACAAAATAGGATCATAGGTGATTGTCTAAAGTCATTCATTTAGCCAAAGTAGTAACTCAAACACTTCAAAAAAAGGCAAAGACCTTTATTTTTTATTTTTGAGAGAGGAGACTTACTTTCCCAAATAATAAGCCCTAATAAAGGACAAGGTATGGGGCTAGTTTCTCAAATCTTATAAACAAGTTTCAATCATCTTGACCATAAGATATAATTTATATAAGCCAGATGCTGGTCTTGCTTCAGTGTGCCTTTAACATTAATGTTAAATTTATAGAGAAACTCCGAACTAATTTCCTCTCAAAATTGGCCCTTACAGTCTTGCATGCTCACCTTTTCCATGATAGTCCCAGGGTCTAGAGGGGTTCGGTAATAATAGTTTTAATTTCTGGCCTTGTGTCTCACGAACACAGTTTATTTTGACTGTAATCTTCTCTAGGGTCCAAAGATGAGGCTTTAACTGCTGTCGGTATTTAAAATTTAGCAGGTCTTGGTGTCCGTTTTGGACCCAGGAGTCAAAGTCCCGTAACTTAAGAGCACAAGGACTTTAAAAGCAATGAAGAAAGTTACATTAATGTAATAATCTTAATTTTTTACAATCTCAGTTTTCTTAGGCATTTCAATAATAACAATAAAATGGAAATCATTTTGATAAGATGAAATATTTGCTTGTTACACCAGTTACCAAAAGGCAAAAAAAAAAAAAAAAAAAAAAGACTTTCTGGCCAGGCGTGGTGGCTCACACCTGTAATCCCAACACTTTGGGAGGCTGAGGCAGGCAGATCACTAGGTCAGGAGATCGAGACTATCCTGGCTGACATGGTGAAACCCCATCTCTACTAAAAATACAAAAAATTAGCTGGGCGAGATGGCGGGCGCCTGTAGTCCCAGCTACTCAAGAGGCTGAGGCAGGAGAATGACGTGAACCCTGGAGGCAGAGCTTGCAGTGAGCTGAGATCTCACCACTGCACTCCAGCCTGGGTGACAGAGCGAGACTCTGTCTCAAAAAAAAAAAAGACCTTCTGCAATGTGATTGCTTTTCTCTATGGGGAGTCCATTAAAATAAGCTGCAAGTCAAATCTAATGAAAATGGTAATGATTTAGACACAGACTGTGTCCTGAGTCATAAGTGAGTTTTTAATTTCATAGACGAATTTAAAGCCAAGAGCACAAGAATGTTATATTAGATGAAAACATTTCCTTTAGACTTTAAGATAAAATATTTCTGGTATCAGGCCACATCAGTTAGAACGTGATGAAAAACAGTTACAGGGGCTGATGAAAAGCTGAAAGAGACGGTTACTATCTCAGAACTTCTTGAAAAGGAGAGAAAGCTGAAAACAGTGAGAGATGCAATAAAAGTTGAACTTTTGGGTTAAAAATTAAAACTTTTTATAATTTTATTAAGAGTAAATCAGTACTGCAAGAAAATTTTC
The DNA here is from genome assembly GCF_028878055.3 of Symphalangus syndactylus. Taxonomy (NCBI): domain Eukaryota; kingdom Metazoa; phylum Chordata; class Mammalia; order Primates; family Hylobatidae; genus Symphalangus; species Symphalangus syndactylus. The sequence continues at coordinate 42,127,880 of NC_072435.2, read as the reverse complement.
TTGTTCTAACCATTCTTTAGGGTTTTTTTTTTTTTTTTTTTTTTTTTTTGAGAAAGGGTCTTTGTTCCTCAGGCTAGAGTACAGGGGTATGATCTTGGCTCACTGAAACTTCCGTCTCCCAGGTTCAAGTGATTCTCTGGCTTCAGCCTCCCGAGTAGCTAGGATTACAGGTGCCCACCACCATGCCCGGCTAATTTTTTTTTTTTAGTAGAGGTGGGTTTTGCCATGTTAGCCAGGCTGGTCTCAAACTCCTGACCTCAGATGATCCGCCTGCCTTGGCCTCCCAAAGTGTTGGGATTAGTGGCGTGAGCCACTGCGCCTGGCCAAGATAATTCTCTTCTGGGCTGCATTTATAGCTTGATAACCCTCATGCCAAATCTTGACATCTTATGATATTTAGCAGAGATAAATATAAAACTGCTTGACCAATAAATCTAAACAATAACTTATGTTGACAATTCTGAAGACATTTCTAATTTTGTTTTACTAATAATTTTAAATCCAGCTTATTTATTAAAGATTTACTTAAGTCACATGAACTGGAAAAGTATTTGGGTTTATTTACTTAATTTATAGGTATTCTTTTATTTTAAAGCCAATTTGGTATCTTGTGGCCACAATAACAAAACACATGTAAATACACATAAACACATCCAAACATGAGTGCATGTGCATGCACACACACACACAGACCCACAAATAAAGATATTATAGACTGGGTGCAGTGGCTCATGCCTGTAATTCCAGCACTTTGGGAGGCTGAGGGAGGCGGATCACCTGAGGTCAGGAGTTTGTGATGAGCCTGGCCAACATGGTGAAACCCCATCTCTACTAAAAATACAAAAAAAAAAAAAAAAATTAGCTGGGCATGGCGGTGGGCGCCTCTAATCCCACCTACTCAGGAGGCTGAGGCAAGGGAATCGCTGGAACGTGGGAGGTGGAGGTTGCAGTGAGCCGAGGTCGCACCATTGCACTCCAGCCTGGGCGAAAGAGTAAGACTCTTTTCTCAAAACAAAACAAAACAAAACAAAAAAACCACAACAACAAAAAAAGATCTTACAGCTTTTACTTCAGAACTCTAGCCATTAATATCAAATAGAAACTTACCACTTCACACACACGTGCACACACACACACACACACAAATGGTTAGATACAGTGGTTTTAATCTCAATGCCAGTAGAAAGTTCCTTTAAACTAGAAAAAATTGTATTTTCTTAAGCAAAAAAGAATCCTCATGTTTTTTATGAAGTTCACCAAAAACACATCTTACTCTCCTACCATTCTAACTCTTAGTAACCCTAATTCCCAGTGAAAACCCTAGGATTGCTTAACATAACATGATTTTAAGATTTTAAATTCCAGAAAATAATTTTGAGACTAAATTTACCAAGTTAATCTTACCAAAGATTACTAAAGTCTTGTGAACTGGAAAGCGTCTGAGCCAGCTTTTACTAGTCTGATAAACACTTACTTTTCTATTCTTTTTTTTTTTTTGAGACAGGGTCTCACTCTGTCACCTAAGCTGGAGGGCAATGTGATCATGGCTTACTGCAGCCTTGACCATCTGAGTTCAAGCCATCTTCCCACTTTTGGCCTCCCAAAATGATGAGATTACAAGTATGAGCCACCATGCTCAGCCAACTTTTCTTTTCTTTTCTTTTTTTTTGTAGAGACAGAGTCTTGCCATGTTGCCCAGGCTCATCTTAAACTCCTGGGCTCAAGCGATCCTTCTGCCTCAGCCTCTCAAAGTGCTGGGATTATGAACAGGAGCCACCAAGTGCAGCCAACTTTTTTTTTCTTGTTTACTTTAAAATTTTTATTATTTATTTATTCTTAACCCAGCCTTGCTCAAATAACCAACTTATTTTATTTTATTTTTATTTTTTTTGAGATGGAGTCTCACTCTGTCACCCAGGCTGGAGTGCAGCGGTGCTTTCTTGGCTCACTGCAACCTCTGCCTCCCGGGGTCAAGTGACTCTCCTTCCTCAGCCTCCCGAGTAGCTGGGATTACAGGCACACACCACCATGCCCAGCTAATTTTTGTATTTTTACAGAGACAGAGTTTCACCCTGTTGGCCAGGATGTTCTCGATCTCTTGACCTCGTGATCCATCCACCTCGGCCTCCCAAGTGCTGGGATTACAGGCATGAGCCACTGCACCCGGCTTGAAACAACCTTTCTTTAAACCAACTAATGAGAGTTCTTTTATATGACTGATAGTGAAATCGTATCTCCACATGACACATATTAACATATAGACATAACAGATCCAAACAGAAGTAGATCTTGTAGTGTATTTCCTGAGTGCCTCAACGAAACAGCCCTGAAATAGAATGGGATTTTCAACTTTCTCCTGAGTTATTTCTCCCATTTTATCATAAAAATCTGGCTTAACCACACACTTTTTCCTACCATGTATTAAACAAATTAGCATATGGTTTCTGTGTTTGAGATCTTGAGATTTTCTCTGATAATCCCACTGGGGTCTAGATCTGGAACCACATCCCCTCCCACATGATAAATGGCATGGCCTGGTGTATTATCAGGGTTCTCTAGAGGGACAGAACTAATAGGATAGATGTATATAGAAAGGGGAATTTAGCCCAGCACGGTGGCTCATGCCTGTAATCCCAGCATTTTGGGAGGCTGAAGCAGGCGTATCACTTGAGGTCAGGAGTTGGAGACCAGCCTGGCCAACATGGTGAAATCCCATCTCTAATAAAAATACAAAACTAAGCTGGGTGTGGTGGTGCATGCCTGTAATCCCAGCTACTTGGGAGACCGAGGCGGGACAATCACTTGAACCTGGGAGGCAGAGGCTGCAGTGAGCTGAGATCGCGCCCCTGCACTCCAGCCTGGGCGACAGAGCGAGACTCCATCTTGAAAACAAAAAAAGCAAAACAGCAAATCTAATCATACAACCATTATAATGTGAAGAACCATGCCTAGGCCAAATCTGTTGGTTTGCTAACTTGAATTGAACGCAAACATATTGCAATAGTAAATGAATTTTTTCTTTTTCAACTTGCCCAATAATTTGAACTTATTCCAATTGCCTGAAAGACATCCTAGTGGCAAGTTCCTTGGGATGCTTGGTGGTGTCCTTATGTTTGGTAAAGATCACTACAAGGGGTTTCAGTTAGCCTAAGTTTAGCAAATGCTTTTTCCCTTTTCCCTTTTACTTCTTTCCTTTTTTTTTTGAGACAGGGTTTCACTCTGTCCCCCAGGCTGGAGTGCAGTGGCATGATCTCAGCTCACTGCAACCTCTGCCTCCCAGGCTCAAGCAATTCTCCTGCCTCAGCCTCCCAAGTAGCTGTGAATACCGGTGTATGCCACCGTACCGGGCTAATTTTTGTATTTTTTGTAGAGACGGGGTCTCACTATGTTGCCCAGGCTGGTCTCGAACTCCTGGGCTCAAGTGATCCACCCGCCTTGGCCTCCCCGAGTGTTGGGATTACAGGTGTGAGCCACCATACCCAGCCCACTTATCCCATTTAATTTCCCACTTTATATAGATCGCAAAATGTTACAAAAGTGGATTATGAGCTTCAAATTGGCAGTTGGATGTTAAGCCTAAATTCCACAGAGAACTAGCATTACCCAGAGAGGGGGGCCAACCAAATAGTGACTGTGTAAGCGAGGAAGGGAAGGGTAAACAGCGTTGCACAAAGGGAGACCTTATGGTCCTTGACTTGCCAGAGAACTTACCTAGTAGTGAAGATACCAAAAAAAAAAAAAAATTCATGTGGCCACTTGTCTATTGCTGTAGGTGGCTGTCTGTCAGCCAGGGGCCTGGGAATTCCCAATTCCTTTGACCAAGAGGGACTTGAGCAAGGCAATTGGTAAGACAGCACACAGGAAAGGACTAGCAACTGGCTGTTAGGAAAATAGTGCTTTTTTTTTTTTTTTTTTTTTTGAGACAGATTCTTGCTCTGTCCCCCAGGCTGGAGTGCAGTGGTGCAATCTTGGCTCACTGCAACCTCTGCCTCCCAGGTTTAAACGATTCTCGTGCCTCAGCCACCCAAACCACGCCTGGCTAAATTTTGTATTTTTAGTAGAGACGAGGTTTCATCATGTTAGCCAGGATGGTCTCGATCTCCTGACCTCGTGATCCACCCGCCTCGGCCTCCCAAAGTGCTGGGATTACAAGCGTGAGCCACCACGCCCAGCCATGCTTGGCTTATTTTTCTTACCACAATGACCTTCAGTTCCATCCATGTTGCTGCAAAGAACAAAATTTCAGCCTTTTTAATAGCTGAATATTATTCCATTGTGTAGCTATGCCACATTTTCTTTACCCATTCATTCACTGATGGGCACTTAGCTTGATTCCATGTTTTGGCTATCGTGAATAGTGTTGCAATTAACATGGGAGTGCAGGCATATTTTCAGTATATTGACTTTCTTTCTTTTGGATATATAGGCAGTAGTGAAATTTCTGGTTTATATGGTAGCTGTAGTTTTAGTTTTTTTGAGGAACCTCCATGCTGTTCTCTGCAGTGGCTGCACTAATTTATATTCCCACCAACAGTGTGTGAGAGTTCCCCTTTCTCCATATCCTCACCAGCATCTATTATTGCCTGTCTTTTTGACAAAAGACATTTTAACTGGGTTTAGATGATATCTCCTTGTGGTTTTAATTTGCATGTCTTATGACGATTAGTGACACGAGCATTTTTTCCATCTACCTGTTGGCCATTTGTATGTCATCTTTTGAGAAATGTCTACTCAGATCTTTTGCCCATTTTTAAATTATATGATTTGTTGTTGTTTTTTTTCTTTACTATTGAGTTGCTTGAACTCCTTATATATTCTAGTTATTAATCTCTTGTTAGATGGATAGTTTGGAAATAATTTCTGCCATTCTATAGCTTGTTCCTTCACTTTGTTAATTGTTTCCTTTACTGTACAGAAGCTTTTTAGTTTGATATAATCCCATTTGTCTATTTTTGCTTTTTTTTTTGCCTGTATTTTTGAGATGTTACACAGAAAATCTTTGCCCAGATCAATATTCTGGAGTATCAAACCAAGATTTTAAGCAAAATTATGCACATGGTTAAAAAAAAGTGTCCAAAAGAGTTTATGGTAAAAATGAACTTCCTTATTAAGCTCCACCCTAGCGTTGACTGTGGTCAATAGTTTTCTGTGTATTCTTCTAGAAAATGGCTATCCTGATGCCCACATTTATATAAACACACATTCCCCTTTTCTGTATAAATAAAAGTATATAAAATACACACAGGTCTGCGCATTAACAATATATCTCTGAGGCCAGGCATAGTTGGCTCCTGCTTGTAATCTCAGCACTTTGGGAGGCTGAGGTGGGCAGATCACTTTAGGCCAGGAGTTTGAGACCAGCCTGGCCAACATGGTGAAACCACGTCTCTAATAAAAATAGAAAAAATTGGCCAGGCGTGTTGGCACATGACTGTAGTCCCAGGTATTCGGGAGGTTGAGGCATGAGAATCGCTTGAACTCAGGAGGCAGAGATTTCAGTGAGTTGAGATCACACCACTGCATTCCAGCCTGGGTAACAGAACGAGACTCTGTCTCAAAAAAAAAAAAAAAAAAAAAGAAAAAAGAAACAAAAACAACCTATATATATATGTGAGATTTAAAAAAATTTTCTCAATTAACAAGTTTTGGGAAATGAGTTTGTTTTTAAATTTGTTTTTTACTTTTGAGAAATTTTATTTATATATATTTATAGAGTGTGATATTATGAGATGTATATATATATATATACAATCTATAGTAATTAAATCAAGGTACTGAACTCACCCACCACCTCATTTACTTATCATATTTGTGGTAAGAACATTTGAATTTTTTTTTTTTTTTTTTTTTTTACCATTTTTAGGTAATACAATACATTGTTAACTAAAGTTACCATGCTGTGTCCAATAGATCTGAACTTATTCCTCTTTAACTGAAACTTGTACCCTTTAACCAACATCTCACCATTTCCTCTCCCTTCCCCTCAGCCCTGGCCTCCAGTAACCACTGTTCTACTCTCTGCTTCTATGAGCTTGACTATTTTAGATCAAGTTTTACTTATTTCAGATAAGTAAGATCATGCGTGTTTGTCTTTCTGTGCCTGTTTTACTTCACTTAGCATAAGGTCCTCCAGGTTCTTCTATGTTGTGGAAAATCATATTTTTTGTGTGTTTCTAAGGCTGAATGATATTCCATTGTGTATATATACCACATGGAAAATGGGTATTAATTTACAAAAACAATGATGAGAACAAGTTCTTCTTGCACCAAATGAGCTATTACAGATAAGACAAGGGTTATCCTTGACAATCCTTCCACCCCACTTAATCCCCTCCCTTTCTTCAAATGGGTCTCTAGAGCCATAGAATTGTCTGTTTATCTCTCTCTCTCCTCTATTTCATATATCAATCATCATCATCTATGATGTATCTTCTATCTATTAATTATCTATGAATCATCAATATTCATAAGCATCTGTATACTTTTTCCCTTTTGCACATACATATCTATACATTTTATAACTTGTTTTTGTCACTCAACAGTGTGTCTTACAGCTATTTTTTTCTGAGTATTTCATATTTTATTCAGCACATTCCTATATTGGACACTTATGTAAAGGTTTCCATAGGCAGTCGGCATGTGTGTACACTGACCTTTGCTTACAAGTGTAGACATCTCTGCAGGACAAATTCTGTGAAGTGGAATTGAAGAATCAAAGACCATTTGCACTGTACAATTTCAATTATGATAGAAAGTCCATTTCTATTAGCTGTTTTGATGGCACAGGCTTTCCAGTAACTTTACCAAAAGTAGTGTTGTACTATTGAATTTTAAATCTTTGTCAATCTTTAAATTTCTACTTTATTTATTTATTTTTTTTTGAGACGGAGTCTTTCTCTGTCCCCCAGGCTGGAGTGCAGTGGCGCGATCTCGGCTCACTGCAAGCTCCGCCTCCTGGGTTCACGCCATTCTCCTGCCTCAGCCTCCCAAGTAGCTGGGACTACAGGCGCCCACCACCACACCCGGCTAATTTTTTGTATTTTTAGTAGAGATGGGGTTTCAGCTCTGCCTCCTGGGTTCACGCCATTCTCCTGCCTCAGCCTCCCAAGTAGCTGGGACTACAGGCGCCTGCCAACACGCCCAGCTAATTTTTTGTATTTTTAGTAGAGACGGGGTTTCACTGTGTTAGCCAGGATGGTCTCGATCTCCTGACCTCGTGATCCGCCCACCTTGGCCTCCCAAAGTGCTGGGATTACAGGCTTGAGCCACTGTGCCCGGCTACATTTCTACTTTTAATGAACATTTTCCTAATTAAGAGTGAGATTGAACATCTCTTGCACATGTTGATAAGTTACTTGTTTTCTTTTTATGGAAGTGGTTTTCTTATTTTTTGCTCTTTTTCTTTGGATTCTGTAAAAATATTTACTTTTGCAAATGTGTGTTAAAATTAATCTTGTTTTCTCTGTTTTGTTACAAAATATTGCTTTTTAACTTTTGGAGGATACTTTTGATGAATTTCTATGAAGTTAAATTCCTCCACTTTTTTTCTTCTACAGCCAGAAAATCTGTCCATTTCTCCAAGAGTTTTAGGGGACTCCCTTTACCAGATGTCACATTTTCGCTTATTCATGTTTCTGTCTCTGAGTTTTCCATTCTGTTTCATGAGTCTATTTTCTTATTTTTGCAATGGTGCCACACTATTTGTATTCATGTGACTTTGTAATTGTTCTTTTAACATTATTTTTTCTTTTTTGGAGACAGAGTCTCCCACTGCTGCCCAGGCTAGAGTGCAGTGGTGCAATCATAGCTCACTGCAGCCTTGAATACCTGGGCTTAAGCAGTCCATCTCAGCCTCCTGAGTAGCTCAGACTATAGGCCTGCACCACCACATCTGGCTAATTTTTAAAAAATTATTTTGTCAAGTTGGGGTCTCACTTTGTTTCCCAAGCTTGTATTAAACTCCTGGTCTCAAGTGGTTCTTCTGCCTTGACCTCCCAAGATGCTATGATTACAAGCATGAGCCACAGTGCCCAGCCTCTAGTAGTTTGTAATATTGGGTGGAATGACTTCCCTGTCTTTAAATTTTATTTTCAGATTGACCTAGCTCTTCGTGACATTTATTTTTCAGAAAAAAATTAGAGTATGTTTATCAACTTCCTCAAAAAATCAGGTAGATTTTTAAACTTGATTTGAATATATTTTATTGGTTGACTTGGATATATGTTGATATGTGGAAAATGGGTTACTTCACATAGCAGTGACACATTCTGCCCTAGTGTGTGGAATGGATATCCATCTAGTCTACCTGTAACAAACTCCATGTGGAACAAATGTTTGAGGATTAGAAAACCAGAAAAAAAATAGAAAGGTTCCAAAGAAAATTTAACCAGGTAGTTTAAAAAGACATATTTAAAAAAATCAAAATGCCAACTGTAAAAAAAAAAAGAAAATGAATTTGCATAAAAGTAAGTATTCTTTGTGGTGAGAGAGCAAACTCATAATCCAAATGAATAAGAAACAAAATACACATTCAATGTTTTGCTTGTATTCATCATTGCACTAGAGATACTAGCAAACGCAATTAGACAAGGAAAAAAGAGAGTATGTAATTCGAAATGTGGGGGTAAATGTATCATTTTGGCAGATGGTGATTCTGATTCTATACTTAAAAGAAACAAGAGAATCCACTAGAAAACTTTTATAAACACTGATGACCCAGTAAGGGAGCTGAATTCTTTTTCTTGACATTTCTTCCTTTTGTGTGGTTATTTAAATTTTTAATACCAATACACTTAACTGGTTCAAAATCTATAAAGTTTACTCACCCCAATGGCCAAAACCACCCAATTTTCACATGCACACAGATCGTCTAAGTTATTATATTTTTATGTATTTTTCCAGAGCTACTTTTAGCATCTTTAAAAAATTCAATAGTAACGTACTATACACTTCATGGACTGCTCTGTATCTTTTCTCTTTTTTTTTTGAGACAGAATCTTACTCTGTTGCCCAGGCTGAAGTGCAGTGGCATGAGCTTGGCTCACTGCAACCTCCACCTCCCAGGTTTAAGCGATTCTCCTGCCTCAGTCTCCTGAGCAGCTGGGACTACAGGTGCAGGCCACCACGCCCAGCTAATTTTTGCATTTTTAGTAGAGATGGGGTTTCACCATATTGGCCAGCCTGGTCTCAAACTCCTGACCTTGTGATCCACTGGCCTTGGCCTCCCAAAGTGCTGGCATTACAGGCTTGAGCCACCATGCCTGGCCCTTTTCTCATTTAAGTGCATATTGCTCTCTTCTTGTATATCTCCTGGGACCTGTGTGAAAATAAGGTTTTCTTAATCTGGAAGTATAAAATAATATTCCCATGGTTTCTCCTACAGCTTTTAAGATTCTTTAAAAAAAATTTTTTTTAAATACTTGATTCATCTGGATTTTATCTTGTTATAAGACATGAGAACCAGGTTAAGTTTATTTTTTTTCCATGCTGTTCCCCACTTATCCCAAGAGCTTTTATTAAATGATCAATAATTTTGCTATTGATATGAGACACCATTTTTAGCATGTACTGTGTTCATTGGGCACACAATTTACATGCATTCATTAGTCTTTCTTGGTAGAAATAACAACCAGCTGGAAAACAGCATGAAAGAAAAGATGCCAATAATAATAGTATAAAATACCTGGATTAAATTTAACAAGAAACATGAAATCTCTATATTCCAAATGAATTCATAAATTTCCCTGAACCCAGATAAAAGGTGACACATTTTTCCATGGCAACAAAAGTATCTAGGAGTGGATTTAACAAAATATGCCTAAGATATCTAAGCAAATTTTAAACCTATTAAAGAACTCAGAATCACTGTCTGCTAAAATGATACATTTACCCCACATTTCAAATTACATATTCTCTTTTTTCCTTGTCTAATTGCATTTGCTAGTATCTCTAGTGCAGTGATGAATATGAGCAAAACATTGAATGTATATTTTGTTTCTTATTCATTTGGGTTATGAGTTTGCTCTCTTGCCACAAAGAATACTTATTTTTATGCAAATTCATTTTCTTTTTTTTTATTTTACAGTTGGCATTTTGATTTTTTAAAAAATATGTCTTTTTAAACTACCTGATTAAATTTTCTTTGGAACTTTTCTATTTTTTTTCTGGTTTTCTAATCCTCAAATATTTGTTCCATGTGGAGTTCATTACAGGGAGAAAAGGTCTCACTTGCAAACAGAGAACAGGAGAGTTGTGTCTTTGCTACCTTGATAATGATTGGGTCTGGGTGTTTCTTTAGGGATGACCTGGCCTAGCTGCCCTTCCTGACCATGTGCATTAAGGACAGCCTGCAGCTGCATCCTCCAGTCCTGGTCATCTCCCGATGCTACACCCAGGACATTGTGCTCCCAGGCGGCTGAGTCATCCCCAAAGGTGCCCATAGCCTCATGGGGAGGAGCCTCCTGGGTAGGAAGAGGGGGCTCTCAGGCAGGGGGGCCTTGTCCTGACTGCTCCGTTCTCTCCTACAGGCATTGTCTGTCTCATCAGTAATTTTGAGACTCACCACAACCCAACTGTGTGGCTGGACCCTGAGGTGCTGCCTCCCCGATACCCCCCCTTTTTAAGGTCCACTTTAGGGGTCCTAGAGGAGGGGGCAGGGTTTTGACCAAGAGAATCTGACATCACCTCCCTCCAAGACACACACAACTGTCTGTCTCTCCAAGGCTGGCATACCTGGGAGACCCCACCCAGCAACCCTTCTTGGTCTCACCTCCAGGTCTATGACCCCTTCCGCTTCGACCCAGAGAATAGCAAGGAGAGGTCACCTCTGGCTTTTATTCCCTTCTCAGCAGGGTCCAAATAAGGGTGGCCTGTGTCTGAGGCAGAGATGGGGTGATGGGTGTGGCAGTTGAAAACCGGGGACGTTGCAGATGGTCCTAGTTCCAGATTTCCTTTCCTTTCCTCCTCTGGAGTTTATGGGCAAAGGTCCATAGAACAGGTTTGGGTAGTTCCAAGAATGGTCTGTGATATGCTCAGAACCCCCACTCCCATCTGCTGGTCTCAGTCGGGGCTGGAGTCTGGGCCAGGCTCCGGGGATATGCAAGCCCATATGGGGGTCCCAGGCACAGTTAGCTCCCTTCTCTGCCCCTCCCTGGCTGCCTTTTTGGAATTCTTAGTTCCCTTCCTTGCAAACGTCCCACTGCTCTGTCTGCCCCTCCCGGTTGGCGTTCTCTGTGACCCACTTCCCCTGCCTTCAGGGAGCCCACTCCCTTTTTATTCTGGGTCGCCTGATGCTACCCAGGCAGCCTGGCCAACAGATGCTTCCTGAGACCACCCCCTCCCTCCCCAACTGTGTGCCAGGCGCTCTCCCAAGAGTGTCACAGGGAGGGCAAATCCTCACCCTTTCACCTACAGATTCCTCCTCCATTCCCAGCACAGCCCACCCTGGCCCATCTTGGGGTGGGGTTGGGGTCAGGACCATCCCTTTTGACCCTTGAGATTCAAAGCCAGACCACTGGATGCAAACACCACCCCGAAGGCATGGGACCTGGATCAGATTGCTTGGGCTCAAGCCTCAGTTCTGTTGTTTGACTTGGGCAAGTTAATTCCCCTCTCTGAGCTTCAGTTTCCCAACCATATAATGGTGACAACACTACCTACCTCAGGCTTGTCCAGAGGACTAAGTGTGAAAACTCAGAGCTGTGTGTGCCTGATTCGGGGTCTGGGGCCTGGGATGGGGCCAGGATGCGGGTCATGGGTGCAGTCAGATTCCCTTCCCCGTCACCAGGAACTGCATTGGTCAGGCGTTTGCAATGGCTGAGATGAAGGTGGTCCTGGCGCTCGCGCTGCTGCGCTTCCGTGTCTGTCCGGACCACATGGAGCCCCACAGGAAGCCGGAGGTCATCATATATGCAGAGGGCGGACTTTGGCTGTGGGTGGAGCCCCTGAGCGTGGACCCACAGTGACCCACAGTGGCTTGGCCTTGGACCCCACCTGACCCACCCACCCACACCTTTGCAGATTCCCATGAATACAACTGTGCTTTTCCCTCTACCTGAGTCTCACCCAGAGCCATCACAGGGTGCTTGGGTACTGTGAGGATTCAGAGGTGGGCTGGGTCAGTGGGAGGCAGGGGATCAGGTGGGCATCTCTGAGAGCAACACCCTGACTGCCTCCCTGGCTGATCACGAGACCTACACTCTGGTAGCAGGTTCTCTTGCAGGCGGACTATGGAGTTTATCAAGTGGGTAATAGGGAGCTATGGGAGGTATTTGAGCAAGAGAAGGACCAGGGTTAAAAAGGCATTTAAGAGAAAGACTGAGGCTCTGAGTAAGGAAGAAGAATCTGTACAGGTAGATCCATTCATCTGGGCTGCTGGTGCCCCCAGGACAGAGGTCCTTGGCCAGCCCAGAACACAGAGAAAGAGGGGTGCATCTTCTGCCCTGGCTGGCGCTTCAGAATTTTTAGTTCCTTTACTTGCCAATGTCCCACTGCTGTGTCTGCCCTTCTAGTTGCTTTCCTCTGTAGCCCCCATTGCCTACCTTCAGGGAGCCCCCTTCCTTTCTCTTCTGGGCTCCCTGATGCTGCCCAGGCAGCCTGGTCAACAGGTGCTACCAGAGCCCCCTCTCACCATTCCCTCCCCCACTGTGTGCCAGGCACTCTCATAAGAGCGTCAGTGGGAGGACGGGTCCCCACCCTTTCATCTCTAGGTTCCTCCTCCATTCCCAGCACAGGTCTCCCTGGCCCATCTTGGGGTGGGGTTGGAGTCAGAGCCATCCCTTTTGACCCCTGAGATTCAAAGCCAGACAATTGGAAGCAGACATCACCCAAAGGCATGGGATCTGGAACTGGACTGCTTGGGCTCAAATCTTAGTTCTGCTGTGTGACTTGGGCAAGTTAATTTCCCTCTCTGAGCTTCAGTGTCCTAACCATATAATGGTGACAACACTACCTATCTCAGGGTTGTCCAGAGGACTAAGTGTAAAGGACTCAGGGCAGTGCCAGGTCACAGTAAATGCTCAACAAATCTGCCCATTATTACTTCCTGTCTCAGAAAGCCTCGCTATTAAAGCATGTTGTCTTTCAAGACAGCTGGTTCCACCATGACTTTTAGGACAGTGTCTTGGAGATCCAAAGCAAAAATTCTAATATTTGTGCTCATTGCATCAGTTTTACCCCTAGAGGGCTGTGCATATAGGAGGCAATGTTTTCCAAGATTGGTAGTGTAAGAGTTAAAGAAAGACGAAAGAAACACAAAAAGCAGCTCAACAGTCAAAGACAGGCTTATTTTGGAGAATAGACCTGATAGGGGCTTCTGGCTGATTTTGATCAGGAGCACTCTCTCTTACAGACTAAGGGTATTTATTGGTTTTAGGGTGAGAGAGCTTATTACAGGCTTGGAATGTTTCTGTGTGGGGGAAAAGTTTATGGCGGGGTTGGAATGTCTGTGTTCAGAGGGGAGGTTGTCTTGGTGCAGACATCTCTCCGGCCGGAGGGGAGGTTATCTCAGGGCTGGCATGTCTCTGGTTGGGGAGGGTTTATCTTAGGGTTGGAATGTTTCTGGTCAGAGATGTCATTTGTGGTTTATGGTCATGCTGACCTTAGCCATTAGGCTGATGCCCTTTGGATTTAGGCAGTTTTGATCTAGGCGAACTTTAAAATGGTGGTGTTTGTTCAAGATGGTGATGGTCCTCCTCTGTCAGTGGGAGCACCTGGAAGGGTAAGGGGTAGGAGAATAGAAGAGCTTCAGTCAATGTCTCACAATAAAATTCAGCTACAGATGCTGATCTCCTTTCATAGCCTAAGAGACTGTGCACCACTGAGCCCTGCTAACTCTTCACGTCTCCTCTCCCGCTCTTCTCCCTTCTTCGTGGCCACCCTGGCCTTGGCCTCCTCATGGGTGATCTTTTCTTGTCTTGGGACCTTTTCACTTGCCGGTCCCTGCACTCAGGATGCTCTTCTCCAATTCTTTCGTGATCGAATCTCATCATCCAGGGCTCGACTGTAAAGTCACCTCCCTGGAGAGTTTCTTTCTTTGCTATGGAAGCACCATGGATCCTGGGAATTTCTATCCTAAATGACATAGGTATTAAAAAGAAATTATTTAGGCAGATAGTGAGGGTAAGAGAGTCCTCGGTAAAGTTTCCCTTTTAATGAAAAGCAGCCCCCAAATCATTTCTTTTCTAACAAAAGCAGCCTGTAAAATTGAGCTGCAGACATAGATAAGCAAGCTGGAAGCTTGCAAGGGTGAATGCTGGCAGCTGTGCCAATACGAAAAGGCTGTCTGAGAGCCAGGCATGTTCAACGTGGTTTGCCAATCACACATATAGTAAGGAGCAGACAACATGCTGCCGGCCAGGTAGAAAATCCATTTGCATAATGAAAGATTAGGGTGGGTGGCTAGCTTCTTTGCGGCACTATGTAACCGTCACTCCTGGTCCAACCAATCTTTGGGCCCTACGTAAATCAGACACCGCCTCCTCAAGCCAGTCTACAAAACCCTGTGCACTTCGCCACGGGACTGGAAGACCCACTTGGGCGCCCCTCTCTCTCTGCAGGAGAGAGAACTATTCTCTTTTCTCTTTCTGTTGCCTATTCATCCTTCATGCTTAGCCTCACTCTATGTGTGTCCATGTCCTTGATTTCCTTGGCATGAGGCAACGAACCTTGGCTATTACCCCAAACAACACCACTTCAGTATTCCTCCATTGAAGTTCTTAGAGGTCTTACCGTTGTTGGAAATGATCCTGTTTATTTGTTGCTCATGTGAAATATTTAGTAACGTTAAAATATCCAGAGTGACATTTGTGAGAAGCTGCAAGGACCTTTGGTGCTCAGCTGGCCCAAAGCATAGAACTGGATAATTTGGTTCAAAGATCCTTTTGACTTTCATTAAGAGTTAGTGCGGCTGGGCGTGGTGGCTCATGCCTGTAATCCCAGCACTTTGGGAGGCCGAGGCGGGTGGACCACCTGAGGTCAGGAGTTCGAGACTAGCCTGGCCAACATGGTGAAATGCTATCTTTACAAAAATACAAAAATTAGCCGGGCGTGGTGGCATGCGCCTGTAATCCCAGCTACTCAGGAGACTGAGGCTGGAGAATTGCTTGAACCCGGAAGGTGGAGGAGGTTGCAGTGAGCTGAGATCACGCCACTGCACTCCAGCCTGGGTGACAGAGCAAGACCCTGTCTGCAAAAATAAATAAATAAATAAGTAAATTAGTAAATAGTGCAAGAGAGAAATTTCACAAGTCTCTGGGAGTAGAATCTTCCTGCAGTGTTATATAAAACTTCACACTGAAAGCTGTTTTGGGAAAAAAAAAATCACGAAGCTATGGTCACAAATATTTGCAACCCTTGAATTTGGTACAGGGAAGTACATTTATTTCTCCCAGGACTTCTCAGTGCATTTGAAATTCTGATGTGGCTGACAATTTCAAAACAAGGTCCAAGTATGGACTATGTTAAATCTAGGGTTGCTAAAGCAAGATGGTCAATATTTACTAAGTGCCTACCATGCATCAGCCATACAATGATGATACAGAAATCGAGGCCCAGGTCTTCCAGCCCATGAGGGGAGAGAGATTTGAATGAAGGGGAGGCTTGCTACTGAATCAGGAGTCATGATTCTAAACAGAGCCCCGCAGAAATTGCAAGCTTAAAGTCAACTAATGGGAGGAAGAGGAAGATGCAGTGTGGTACCCATCAGGAGATTAATAGAAGACCTTCTTCAGAACATCTGGAGTAGGTGGCCCCAGCCCCTAAAAACACATCTACAGAATCTGTGTCTGGGATAAGCCCAGCAATTCCCCTTGTCATCCAAAAGAGCATGAGGATGAATACATAGGAGAAAGGAGTGCTTTATTGGAGCTATCTGTTTGCAAGAAGGGAAAACAAAGTCTCCAGTTTGGACCAAGGTGCTCTCTCTTCAAAGAGGGGAAGGGCAGTTTGGTTTTTATGTCTCACAGGGTTAGTATCATACATGTTCAGCAGATGTAGGGGAAAAGCTATACATATTTGTGAGGGGAGTTGAGTGCGTGTGGATTGGGTAAATGCGTATGTAGCATACATCCTACATTCACTTTGGGGCAGGGATTTAGCATGAAAATCAGGTGGAATTTGGCTCTTTACATCCAAAGGTGAACTATAGATGTAAAGACAGTTTCTGTGCAGCCTCAATTAGCTGCTGAAACTGGCCTAAGCTCTGTAATAGTTCATCAGAAAAGAATGTTTGTAGGTCCTCTGTCCAATCAGGGTTGTAGTGGTCTGAGCTGATAGCTCCTGTTGTTAGAGAATGTTGCTGCAGGAATTTAGAAATTTCTCATGCCAGCCATACCCTGATTCTTCCACTCATAGGTAACTTCATTTTGATATACGAGTTAAAAAGAAATTATTTTTCTTTTTAAAGAAAACCTCGGTCAGGTTTTCCTTTTAATGAAAAGTAGCCCCCAAATCATTTATTTTCTAATAAACAGCAGCCTGTAAAATCAAACGGCAGACATAGATAAGCAAGATGGAAGCTTGCATGGCAGCTGTGCCAACATGAAAAGGCTGCCTGGGCGCTAGACATGTTCAACATGGCTGCTCCATCTTTCCTTTTCTTTGTCAACCACATGTACAGTAAAGAAACAGGCAACATGGCACCGGTCAGGTAGATAACCTATTTGCATAATAAAATATTAGGGTGGGGTGGCCAGCTTCTTCTTGCACTATGTAAATGGTACACCTGGTCCAACCAGTCTTTGGGCCCTATGTAAATCAGACAATGCCTCACCAAGCTAGTCTATAAAACTCCATGCACTTTGCTGGACTGGAAGTCCCAGTTGGGAGCCCCTCTCTCTCTGCAGAAGAGAGAGCTATTCTCTTTTCTCTTTCTTCCACCTATTAAACTTCCACTCTTAAACTCACTTCTTGTGTGTCTGCATTCTCAATTTCCCTGGCATGAGACCATGAACTTTGAGCATTTACCCCAGACAACGACGCTGCTTCACTCTCCGTAATGTTATAGCCTGTCTTAGTTGATACAGGGGCATCTGTTTTGGTGTCTCAGTTCACACTCTCAGAAAGGACAGATGCTGCCTCTCTCTCCTCCTCCTCTCCCTCTCTTCCTCTCTTTATAGGCTTGGGAGTGGTGCATCTCAATGGGTTTTGGAGTCTGGGGGAGAAGTACATCCAATGAGCACTTGCTCCAGATCTCCACAGTGAACAGAGAAAAAAATGCAACAAAGAATAGAACACTAAAAGAAATTCAGGAAAGCCTCAGTCTTCCCAAGTCAAGTCTTCCTAAATTTAGCTATGGGGAAGGAGTCTTGAGGCTGCCTGTAAGCCCCCAACCCATGCCTGTTGATAGGGTCGTGACCTACCCACTTACCAAATGGCCTGATATGGAAGTAACTCTAAAGCCAAAGAGAACAAAAGCAATAGTAATCAACATGGTCCCTCACTCATCAGCAGGGCAATCCATGTTTACCCAGCATTTACCTAAGGGCATTAAAATGTTACTGGATGGGACCTCCATGTTCCAGGCTCTTCATGTCCTGAACAAAGAATTGTGTGAGACGCACACAGATAGCAAAGCATCAAAAGTTTATTAAGCACAGTATTACACTCTTGGAAAGGGGAGAGTGGACTGACCTTTGAAAAATGAGGTCAGCACCAGTTTGGTGTATTTGGGGTTCTTTGATATGTTTTTTTCTCTTCTTTTCTCAAGGCTGCCTAATCTCTAGCCAGTGTCTGCCTTTTGACTGATAAGTGGGTTACTTAGTTACTTTGACCCTTGTGCACTTGCACGTTGCCTCAATACCATAATTTTAAGTACATGCATGATATGCAGTCAATATGCATGAACCTTAAGTAGCTGATGATCATGTGGGGTCATTTTAAGGATACCTTTTCCTCAAATGCACATGCCCATCTCTGAGGAGCTGCCCCTGACAGGTTTCGTCCAGATCTTGCTGGCCATGGGGTCTCTTTACTCACTTATTTCATCTCACCTTTATTTTTGCTGCTCAACTTCTGCTTCTTATCTTGCTTCTTGCTCACCCGCCTCTTTATCCTGCTTCTGCTCCTACTCATTCCACCCTTTATCTAGCCTCCAATTCTCCAATTCCCTCTGCTATTCTCTTGCCTCAAAAGAAGAAGAACCAGATGAAACAGAACTGATCTCCAAGTAACAGACCCAACAGAAGGAAGAAAAGACAGCCCAATAATTTGCTCATTTCTATTTGTCATGGGCTCAGCTAAGCAGGAGAGAGAGCTGAGCTGCCCAGTGTTGAAGGACCCAGTGAAGATAGCAAGCCCACTGTATTAGTCCGTTCTCACACCACTAATGAGGACATAACTGAGACTGGGTAATTTATGGAAGGAAGAGGTTTGATTGACTCACAGTTCAGCATGGCTGGGGAAGCCTCAGGAAACTTACAGTTGTGGAAGGGGAAGCAGACATGTCCTTCTTCATATGGTGGCAGCGAGAAGTGCTGAGAAAAAGTAGGAAAAGCCCCTTATAAAACCATCAGACCTCATGAGAACTTATTCACTATCATGAGAACAGCAGCATGGGAGTAACCACCCCCATGATTCAATTACCTCCCACTGGATCCCTCCCATGGCATGTGAGAATTTTAGGAACTACAATTCAAGATGAGATTTGGGTGGGGACACATCCAAAACATATCACCCACACTAAAGCAACAGTCAAGACTTTCATCACTTACTGTGATAGCACAGGAATGAGGCTCCATCAGAGAAAGCCCCAGCTTCTCTCATTCCATTTTTTCCCACTCACATCACCAAATAGTGATTTGAGGGTAAGGTAGATTCCACAGACGTAGGGGGTCATCTCACTGCTGCACAATACTACAACAAAAGGCTTCTGCAGTTTTATGGAATGGAGGCTAATGGGAGGAAGAGGAGGAAGGGCTAGGTGTGGAAAAGTACTGGGTACTGAGTCATAGTGGGCAAAAGTGTGTCTTCATGTTTCCCCTGTTTTTCTATGACAAGGATGTCTTGGCAGAGGTGCCCAAGGAAGCCCTCTGCTGAAGGTAACTAATAAAGGTGCCTTTGAAAGGAGATACATATAAGACCATGGCTGGTCAAGGGGACTTGAGTCCTTGACTGCAACTCTCCTAGGAGACTGTGATGCATTGATTATGCACTGAGTCTGGTGTGGGGAGGGCAATTTCCCCCATGCGCCCTGCCAGCTAAAGCCTCTGTAATTCTATAATTGCCTAGGGTCAGGCTTGAAAGATCACATGGAGGTGATTTTGTTGTTGCTGTCTGAGACAGAGTCTGGCTCTGTCACCCAGGCTGGAGTGCAGTGGTACGATCTTGGCTCACTGCAACCTCCACCTCCTGGGTTCAAGTGATTCTCCTGTCTTGGCCTCCTGAGTAACTGGGATTACAGGCGCTTGCCACCACACCCGGCTAATTTTTGTATTTTTAGTAGAGATGGGGTTTCACCATGTTGGCCAGGCTGGTCTCAAACTCCTGACCTCAAGTGATCCACCCACTTTGGCCCCCTAAAGTGCCGGGATTACAGGTGTGAGCCACTGTGTCTGCCCTCACATAGGTTTTTAACTAGGAGCTGGACTCCTCACTATTCTCTCCAGAGACTTCTTCACATGACAGTGCACCCAGAGAAGAAAATGGTGCTATTAAAATGAGGGATCATGAAACAGTTCTCATAAATTTCAAGCACAAACACAAAATTAAATGGGAAGATACCTGAACGAACCTATAAATTCTTTGCAGTAGCACTATTCACAATAGCAAATACATGGAATCAAAAAAATGCCCATCAGTGATAGACTGGATAAGGAAAATGTGGCACATATACACCGTGGAATACTATGCAGCCATAAAAGGAACAAGATTATGCCTTTTGCAGGGACATGAATGGAGCTGGAAGCCATCATCCTCAGTAAACTAACACAGGAACAGAAAACCAAACGCAGCATGTTTTCCCTTAGAAGTGGGAGCTGAACAATGGGAAAAACACACAATGGGATCTGTTGGGAGGGTCAGGGGGAGGGAGAGCATTAGGATAAATAGCTAATGCATGTGGGGCTTAATACCTAGGTGATGGGTTGATAAGTGCAGCAAACCAGCATGGCACATATTTACGTGTGTAACAAACCTGCACATCCTGCACATGTATCTTGGAACTTAAAATAAAATAAAATTTAATTAAAAAAATCATTGCAGTTCAAATGAAATGCCAGCTGGATATTTGTGGAACTCAACAAGAAGATTCTGACGTGTATCTGGAAGAGATACATCTATGAACTGGCAATTAAATTTAGTGGGTCTTAGGAGACTAAGTTTTGCAGGTGGAAGGGAAATTCAGTTTTCACAGATGATTTTGTAGCATCTGACTTATTTTTTGTGTGTTTCCACTGCATGTATTAAAACTTCTTCAAAATAGACGTTTTTTGGAGATAGAGTCTTGCTCTGTTACCCAGGCTGGAGTGTGGTGGTGTGATCACGGTTCACTGCAGCCTCGAACTCTGGGGCTCAGGCGATTGTCTTGCCTCAGACTCCCCAGTAGCTGGGACCACAGGTGCGGCACCACGCTTGGATAATGTTTTTAATTTCCTTTAGAGGCAGGGTTTCGCTATGTTGCCCAGGATGGTCTTGAGTTCCTGGGCTCAAGCGATTCTCCCACCTAAGCCTCCCAAAGTGTTGGGATGGCAGGCGTGAACCACTGTGCCTGGACAGTAGACTTCACATTTTAGAGCCGTTTTAGGGTCACAGCAAAATTGAGCAGGGAACACAGAGTTCCTGTATACCCTTACTCCGCCCTCCTAATACACACAAGCCTCTTGAGTATCAACATCCCTTACCAGAGTGGCACATTTGTTAAAATGAATGAACCCGCATTGACACATTATTATCACTCACTGCACATAGTTCACATTAGAGTCCATTCTTGGTGTTGTACATTCTATGGCTTTGGACAGATGTATAATGACATGTGTCTACCATTATAGTATCATACAAAATAGCTTCACTGCCATAAATCTTCTATAATCTCCACCTACTCATCCTTCCCTTCCCTCTATCTCCTGGAAACCACTGATATTTTTTACTGTCTCCATAGGGCTTTCCTTTCCTTTCCTTTTTCCTTTCCTTTCTTTCCTTTCCTTCCTTTCTTTCCTTCCTTTCTTTCTTTTTCTTTCTTTCCCTTCCTTCCTTCCTTCCTTCCTTCCTTCCTTCCTTCCTTCCTTTCTTTCTTTCTCTTTTCTTTCTTTCTCCTTCCTTCCTTCCTTCCTTCCTTCCTTCCTTCCTTCCTTCCTCCCTCCCTCCCTCCCTCCCTCCCTCCCTCCCTCCCTCCCTCTCTCTCTCTCTCTCTCTCTCTCTCTCTCTCTTTCTTTCTTTCTTTCTTTCTTTCTTTCTTTCTTTTTCTTTCTTTCTTCTTTCTTTCCTTCTTTCTTCGGTCTCCCTCTGTCACCCAGGCTGGAGTGCAGTGGCACGATCATGGCTCACTGTAACCTCTGCCTCCTGGGCTCAGGCAATCCTTCCACCTCAGCCTCCTGAGTAGCTGGGACTACAGGCATGTACCGCCATGCCTGGCTAATTTTTGTATATTTTTTTTTTTGTAGAGACAGTTCTCACCGTGTTGCCCAGGCTGGTCCCTTTCGAGAATATCGTATGGATGGAATAACACAAATGTAGCCTTTTCAGATTGGCTTCTTTCACTTTGTAATATGCATTTAAGCTCCTTCATGTCTTTTCATGACTTCGTGGTTCATTTCTATTCATGCCGAATAATATTCCATTGTTTGCACATATCACAGTTTAATTACCCATTCAGCTACTGAAGGACATCTTGATTGCCTCCAAGTTTGGTCAATTATAAATAAAGCTGCTGTGAACATCAGTATGCTGCTATAAACAGTGTGTGGGCATATGTTTTCAACTCCTTTGGGTAAACAGTAAGGGGCACATATCCTGAATTGTATGGCAAGAGTATGTTTAGTTGTGTAAGAAACTGCCAAACTGTCTTCCAAAGTGACTGTGCCATTTTGCATTCTCGGCAGCAATGATCAAAGTTGCTGCTGTTCCACCTTCTCACCAGCATTTGGTGCTGTAAGTTTTCTGAATTTTGACCACTTTAATATGTGTGTGGTGATATTTCATTGTTGTTTTAATTTGCATTTCCCTGATGATATAGGATGTGGAGCATCTTCTCCTAAGCTCACCTGACATCCACATACCTTCTTTGATGAGGTGTCTGTTCAGACCTATTGCCTATTTTTGAATTGGGTTGCCCATTTTCTTATTGTTGAGCTTTAAGTGTTCTTCGTATGTTTTGGGTAACAGTACTTTATTAGACATGTCTTTTGCAAATATTTTTTTCACCGTCTGTGGCTTCTCTTTTTATTCTCTTACCAGTGTCTTTTGCAGAGCAGAATTTTTGTTTTGTTTTGTTTTAGTTGTTTTTTTTTTTTTTTTTGTGGCAGGGTCTCACTCTGTCGCCCAGGCTGGAGTGCAGTGATGCAATCTCTGCTCGCTGCAACCTCCACCTCCCGGGTTCAAGTGATTCTCCTACCTCAGCCTCCCAAGTAGCTGGGATTACAGGTGTGCACCACCATACCTGGATAATTTTTTTGTATCTTTGGTAGAGATGGGGTTTCACCATGTTGGGCAGGCTAGTCTTTAACTCCTGACCTCAGGTGATCTGCCTTCCTCAGCCTCCCAAAGTCCTGGGATTACAGGCATGAGCCACCACACCCAGCCTTCAGAGCAGAAATTTTTGACGTTGATGAAGTCTAGCTTATCATTTTTTCTTTTATAAATTATGCCTTTGGTGTCATATCTAAAAACTTATTGCCAAACCCAAGATCATCTAGATTCTCTGTTATTTCCTAAGAGTTTGATAATCTTATGTTTTACATTTAGATCTATGATCCATTTAAATTTGTAAATTATTTTATATATTTATATATTTATTTATTTTTTATTTTCATTTATTTATTTATTTATTTTTGAGAGATGGTCTCACTCATGTCTCCCAGGCTGGAGTGCGGTGGCACGATCTTGGCTCACCACAGGCTCAACTTCCTGAGCTCAGGTGAGCCTCCTGAGTAGCAGGGACTATAGGCAATCACCACCATGACTGGCTAATTTTTCATATTTTTAGTAGAGACGGGGTTTCGCCAGGTTGCCCAGGCTGGTCTCAAACTCCTGGGCTCAAGTGATCCGCACGCCTTGGCCTCCCAGAGTGATAGGATTTCAGGCTTGAGCCACCTTGCCCAGCCCTATGGTCCATTTTGAATAAACATTTGTGAAGGGTGTAAGATCTCTGTCTAGATTTTCTTTTGTATGTGGATGTCCAGTTGTTCTAGCACCATTTCTTTTTTTTTTGAAAAGGCTATTTTTCTCCATCATGTTGCCTTCTCACCTTTGCCAAACATCAGTTGACTGTATTTATGTTGATCTATTTCTGGGCCCTCTATTCTGTTCTATGGGCCTGTTTCTTTTCTTTCACTGATATGACATTTTCTTGATTACTGTAGCTTTATGGTAAGTCTCGAGGTTGGATAGTGTCAGCCCTCCAACTTTGTTTTAATCTTTCAATATTGTGTTGGCTCTTCTGAGTCTTTTGCCCCTGCACATAAACTGTAGGATCAAGTTGTTAATATTCACAAAATAACCATCTAGGATTTTTTTTTTATTATACTTTAAGTTTTAGGGTACATGTGCACAACGTGCAGGTTAGTTATATATGTATACATGTGCCATGTTGGTGTGCTGCACCCATTAACTCGTCATTTAACATTAGGTGTATCTCCTAATGCTATCCCCTCTCCTCTCCCCTCCCGCCACCCCACAACAGGCCCCGACGTGTGATGTTCCCCTTCCTGTGTCCATGTGTTCTCATTGTTCAGTTCCCACCTATGAGTGAGAACATGCGGTGTTTGGTTTTTTGTCCTTGCTATAGTTTGCCGAGAATGATGGTTTCCAGCTTCATCCATGTACCTACAAAGGACATGAACTCATCGTTTTTTTATGGCTGCATAGTATTCCATGGTGTATATGTGCCACATTTTCTTAATCCAGTCTATCATTGTTGGACATTTGACTTGGTTCCAAGTCTTTGCTATTGTGAATAGTGCCACAATAAACATACGTGTGGATGTGTCTTTATAGCAGCATGATTTATAATCCTTTGGGTATATACCCAGTAATGGGATTGCAGGGTCAAATGGTATTTCTAGTTCTAGATCCCTGAGGAATCGCCACACTGACTTCCACAATGGTTGAACTAGTTTACAGTCCCACCAACAGTGTAAAAGTGTTCCTGTTTCTCCACATCCTCTCCAGCAGCTGTTGTTTCCTGACTTTTTAATGATCGCCATTCTAACCAGTGTGAGATGGTATCTCATTGTGGTTTTGATTTGCATTTCTCTGATGGCCAGTGGTGATGAGCATTTTTTCATGTGTCTGTTGGCTGCATAAATGTCTTCTTTTGAGAAGTGTCTGTTCATATCCTTCACCTACTTGTTGATGGGGTTGATTTTTTCTTCTAAATTTGTTTAAGTTCTTTGCAGATTATGGATATTAGCCCTTTGTCAGATGGGCAGATTGTAAAAATTTTCTCTCATTCTGTAGGTTGCCTGTTCACTCTGATGGTAGTTTCTTTTGCTGTGCAGAAGCTCTTTAGTTTCATTAGATCCCATTTGTCAATTTTGGCTTTTGTTGCCATTGCTTTTGGTGTTTTAGACATGAAGTCCTTGCCCATGCCTATGTCCTGAATGGAATTGCCTAGGTTTTCTTCTAGGGTTTTTATGGCTTTAGGTCTAACATTTATGTCTTTAATCCATCTTGAATTAATTTTTGTATAAGGTGTAAGGAAGGGATCCAGTTTCAGCTTTCTACATATGGCTAGCCAGTTTTCCCAGCACCATTTATTAAATAAGGAATCCTTTCCCCATTTCACAAACCTGTCTGGGATTTTTACTGAGATTGCTTTGAATCTATAGATCAAGTTGGGAAGAACTGACTTCTTGAAAACATTGAGTTTTCCTAATCATGAATGTGGAATATCTCTCTATTCATTTAGTTCTTTGATTTTTTTCATCAGTTTTGTCCTCTTTCTCCTATAGATACTGTACATATTTTGTTAGATTCATACCTCTGTAATTCAATTTTCAGGGTACCAGTGTCAATGGTATTATGGTTTTGATTTCAAATTCCACTTGTTCATTGCTATATAGAAAAGTGATTGACTATTTTATGTATTAACCTTATATCCTGCAAACTTTCTATAAAGACTTATAAATTCCAGGATTTTTTTTGTTGTTGTTGTTGATTCTTTTGACTTTTCTGCATAGACAGTCATGGCTTCTGCAAACAAAGACAGTTTTGTCTCTTCCTTTACAATCCGCGTACTTTATTATTATTATTTTTTGAGTTGGAGTTTTGCTCTTGTTGCCCAGGCTGGAGTGCAATGGTGTGATCTTGGCTCACCGCAACCTCCGCCTCCCGGGTTCAAGTGATTCTTTTGCCTCAGCCTCCCGAGTAGCTGGGATTACAGGTGCATGCCACCATGCCCGGCTAATTTTTGTATTTTTAGTTGAGGCTGGGTTTCATCATGTTGGACAGGCTGGTCTCGAACTCCCGACCTCAGATGATCTGCCTGCCTCAGCCTCCCAAAGCGCTGGGATAACAGGCATGAGCCACCACCCCCAGCCACAATCTGAGTACTTTTAATTTTCTCCTATTATCTTATTGCATTAACTATGACTTCCAGTACAATGTTGAACAGCAATGGTAAGAGAGGACATCTTTGCCTTATTGCTGATCTTGGTGGAAAATCTTCTAGTTTCTCACCATTAAGTATGATGTTAGCTGTAGGGTACTTTTGCATATTCCTTATCAAGTTGAGGAAGCTCCCTTCCAATCCTATTTTACTGAGCATTAAGAAAGCCACGAATTGGTGTTTAATTTATTTTATCAAATGCTTTTTCTGCATCTATTGTTATGATTAGATAATTTTTTCTTTAGACTGTTGATATGATGGTTTACATTAATTGATTATAAATATTCAAACAATCTTATGCCCCTGGGATAAATGCCATTTGGTTGTGGTGTGCAGTTATTTTTATACACTGTTGGATTCAATTTGCTAATATTTTATTGAGATATCTACGTTCATGAGAAATATTGGTCAATATCGTTTCCTTTTATTTCCTTCCTTTCTTCCTCCCTCCTCCCCTCCCTCCCTCCTTCCCTTCCTTCCCTCTTCCCTCCCTCCATTGCTCCCTTACCTCCTTTCTTCCTCCTTTCCTTTTTTTCTTTATTTTCTGGTAATGTTTTTGCCTGCTTTTGTAGTTAGTGTAGTGCTGGTCTCATAGAAACAGTTGAGAAACATTTTCTCTGCTTTCATCTTCCAAAAGAGATAGTAGAAAATTAGCATACTTTCTTTCTTGTATGTTTCATGGAATTTATCAGTGAAATCAATCTGGGCTCGAGGCTTTCTGTTCTGGAAGGTTATTAATTAATTATTGATTCATTTCTCTTTTTTAAATTAGTATTCGCCTATTATATTTGAGCTGTCAGAACAAAATACTAGAGAGAAATGTTTTTGTGACATGGAAACAGATCAATTTTCAATAATTGTAGGCCTATTCAGATTGTCTATCACATGTTTTTTCTTTTCTTTCTTTTTTTTTTTTTTTTGAGACAGGGTCTCGCGCTTTCCCCTAGGCGGGAGTGCAGTGGCACAGTCTCGGCTCACTGCAACCTGCACCTCCTGGGTTCAAGTGATTCCCCTGCCTCAGCCTCCTGAGTACCTGGGATTAAAGGCGCACACCACCGCACCTGGCTAATTTTTGTATTTTCAGTAGAGACGGGGTTTCATCATGTTGGCTAGGCTGGTCTTGAACTCCCGACCTCATGTGATCCACCTGCCTAGGCCCCCCAAAGTGCTGGGATTACAGGCATAAGCCACTGCACCAAACCTAAGAATATTTTTTTTTTAAGAAATATTTTTATTTTTTTACTTTATTTATTTATTTTTGAGACGGAGTCTCGCTCTGTCGCCCAGGCTGGAGTGCAGTGGCGCAATCTCGACTCACTGCAAGCTCCGCCTCCTGGGTTCACGCCATTCTCCTGCCTCAGCCTCTCCGAGTAGCTGGGACTACAGGCGCCCACCACCAAGCCCGGCTAATTTTTTTTGTATTTTTAGTAGAGACGGGGTTTCACCGTGGTCTCGATCTCCTGACCTGGTGATCCGCCCGCCTCAGCCTCCCAAAGTGCTGGGATTACAAGCGTGAGCCACCACGCCCGGCAAGAATATTTTTATGACACGGAAACAGATCAATGTTCAGCAATTGTAGGCCCATTTAGATGGTGTATCACACTTTATTTCTTTATTCTTTTCTTTCTCCTTCCTCAAATATTTTGGATAGCTCAAAGGTGAATGATAGTGTATAAATATGATCCAACATTATGTAGCTGATAAAATTACGAGAAACATAAGATCTATATCAGTTGTTTACATATTTAAATGATAAGCATGTAAAATATTTATGTAATAAGTATAAAGGTCAAAGGACATTATGAAAAATATAGTTAGGTAAGTTGCACAGGTGTTTAAAAAGATTACTTTTTTAAGGTTAGTCAGGCAGAGTGGCATACAGGAAAGAAAACTAATTTTATTTTCTTGTTGTTATTATTTTTTGAGACAGGGCCTCACTCTGTTACTGAACTCCAGGCTGGAGTTCTGTGGCACAATCAGGGCCTCAAACTCCTGGGCTCAAGTGAGCCCCCAACCTCAGCCTCCCGAGTAGCTGGGACTACAGGCATGCACCACCACACCCGGCTAATTCTTAATTCTTGTTTTTTTTTTTGAGATGGAGTCTCACTCTGTAGCCGAGGCTGGAGTGCAGTGGCTTGATCTCAGCTCACTGCCACCTCTGCCTCCTGGGCTCAAGCGTTTGTCTTGCCTCAGCCTCCGGAGTAGCTGGGACTACAGGCATGCACCATCACGCCTGGCTAATTTTTTGTATTTTAGTAGAGATGGGGTTTCACCATGTTGCCCAGGATGGCCTCGAACTCCTGTGCTCAGGTGATCTGCCCCCCTCAGCCTCCCAAAGTGCTGGGGTTACAGACGTGAGCCAGTGCGCCTAGCCTCGGCTAATTCTTTAATTTTTTGTAGCGTCAAAGTCCCACTATGTTGCTCAGGCCATTCTGGAACTCCTAGGCTCAAGCTATCCTCCTACCTTGACCTCCCAAGGTGCTGGATTACAGACGTGAACTACAACCTTCAGCCCAAGAAAAGTAATTATAAACCCAGTGACATTATATTTCAAATGCCAGCAGAACCACTTACCAGCTTTCGAATCTCGAAAAAGGGTTTTAAAGCTCTGAGGGTCCTAGCACTGTAATAATTACAGAAAAAATTCTGATTACAGGGCTCGGAAGTAGAAACCACTCAATAATAGCGATTCTCTCCTCTCTTCTTGTTGAATTAAATTCCTAATTTCTAAATGTAAATGAAAGTAAATAAAAGCATTGGGGAACTACCTTACCCTGTAGTGCTAAAGGAGAAGATTCTCAAGCACAACTGCCTAAGTTGAAATAGCCACAGCTCCATCTAGAAAGAAGATGTGAGATTTTGGATGCTAAATTGACCAGAAACCTAGCATGAACCACATGTGCTGGCAGCAGTCCAGGGAGTGTCCATGACCATGGACAGAAAATCATGGTTGGAGAGGAAGCTTGCTGCTCAATCCGTTTTGTGTCCCTCTGCCTGAGTTCTCTCCCCCACCATTTTATTTGATGACAAGCTATCCAGACAACGTTCTCCCTGGACTGAGCCAGGAAGGAAATGTGTGAGATTTGGTGGAGGCTGTTTTCTTTTAAGAACTAGTGGAGAATATTTGTGTAAAGTTGTGTAAAGTGGAGAGTACTTGTGTAAATCTGGGCAGCCCAGGCTGGGCGCGGTGGCTCATGCCTGTAATCCCAGCACTTTGGGAGGCCGAGGCGGGCAGGTTGCGTGAGCTCAGGAGTTTGAAACCAGCCTGAGCAACACGGTGAAACCCCATCTCTACTAAAAATACAAAACAATTAGCTGGGCATGGTGGTGGGCGCCTGTAGTCCCAGCTACTCGGAAGGCTGAGGCAGGAGAATTGCTTGAACCCGGGAGGCAGAGGTTGCAGTGAGCCAAGATCGTGCCAGCCTGGGCGACAGAGTGAGACTCCAGCTCCAATAAATAAATAAATAAATAAATAAATAAATAAATAAATCTGGGCAGCCCAGAGCAGAGTGAGCTGAAGACAGGTCTGAGGGCGGGTATGGGGCTGGAAGCCTTCACACAACCTCATAATTCTGGGGCCCAACCCTCCACCCAGGCCATGGGAGCAGGTGAGGTAAGAGTTGGGCAGGGTAGACCTTTAATCCACTCTGATAGGCTGGAGTGTGGGCTTATGGTGCTTCTCCTTTGACATGATTAGCCTCCACTCCCAATGTATCTCTGTGCAGAAGGCTCAGCTAGATATATCAGACATTGTAAATCCTCAGCATAAATAATACTTTAACCTAGAATCCAGAGTCCAGGCAGGGAGAGGAGAGGTCAACATATAGATATTTTCTCCCTTATCAGGACAGGACTTAGCATCAGAAAGTTCAGCCCCAGCGGGCCAGAGAGTGAACCAGAAAACCCCCGAGGTCAGGGCGTGTCTGTTGGTGGGTCCTTCTCTGCTCCCAGACCTCCTTTGAATTAATTTCTCCCCAGAATGATGGGATCAAACATTAAATCCCTGGAGTTCAGCGCCTGATGGTGACCCTGACTCTGTTTGTAGTGGTCACTTTCCTTGGCATTGTACTCATAAAAGAGCGGGGGCCGGCCTGGTGTGGTCTGGGGTGATTGGAGTGACCCAAGATCCCCAGTTCCCATCTCGCAAATGAAGGACCCCACAGAGTCAGGGCAGAGATGAAAAAGAAGGGATAGCCAGGGGCTTGGAGTAGCTTGACTGCTGTGGGGATGGCAGGGGATGCAGAGGGGGCTGTGTCCTCCATTTTGTCCCCAGCCTTGGAGTCACCTCGTGTGTTTCATCAGGTGAACTTGGAGCAAGACTCAATGGCGAGTGACCCCTTGACCCCTTACAAACAGCCAGTGGTGAACAAGACAAGAACACCAGGGTCTGCTAGAGGCAGGGTGACGTGGTGGTAAGAACTCAGGCTCTGGGGTCAGGCAGAGCTGATTCAAGTCCTAGTTCTGCATCTTCCAAGATGTACATCCTGGGGTGAGAGCCACTTCCAGCCCCAGTATCATCCTTTTCACCATGAATCTACCTCAGAGGCTGCTGTAAGCAATTACTGAGCTGGCAAAAGGATGTTATTAGCACAACTGGCACATTATCACTTCTAAGAGAAAGGGCACCAGGTGTGTGTAGGATGCAGTGTGGGCTTGGGGAGGGGGTCGAGAGAGTAGCTAGAGAGGATAAAGGGAGGGGAGGAGAATTTCCAGAAATTGAGGAAGCAGCATTTTTTACAAGAGCAGCCCACAGTGGTGGCATCCTCCTGTAGTCCCAGCTACTCAGGAGGCTAAGGTGGGAGGATTGCTTGAGCCTGGGAGATCAAGGCTGCAGTGAGCCACGATTGTACCACTGCACTCCAGCCTGGTGAGAGAGCAAGACCCTGTCTCAAAAATTTTTTTTTTAAAAAGAGTAGCCCACAGGCCCACAGAGCTGAGCCCCATCCCAGACACTGGCTGCATGGCCCTTCTCTCCCTCTGAGATTGTCCTGACCACCCTCCAGACCCCCAGAGTCAGCCACCACCATGTAGCTGAACTCATTGGGGGAGCTTCTGGAGTACTGAATTGGGGGAGACTAGTGGGCCTGCTGTCAGAAGTGAGTAGAGCTGGTCCTGGGAGCAGTGTGCAGTGGGAGCTGGACAAATCCTCTGATCCTTGGGGGCTGAAACAGGAGCTAGAAAAAAGCCAGGTTGAACCACAGATCCTAGAGGGTTTCTGGGTTCTGAGAACTCTGGAGCAGGGTTGGGGGCTGGGTATTGCATATTTGACCTCATCCTCCACCCACTATCCTCTAAGAAGCTGACATAGCTGCAGGAAGAGCTGAGCGGTGAAAGTGAGCACAAGCTGGGGACTCAGTGGACACCTCCCGAGGACTCCTGGCCACCGCTGCCCGTCCCCGATAGCTCTTCTTTTGAATCTCCCAGTGACCCAGGAACAGGCTGATGTGAAGTACAACTCAGACTTCATCCTGCACCAGGTGTTCTGGGAATTGAGAGGAGGGTGCAGGGGTTGTAGAGGCTCCTCCCCCTTCAGCACCAGGGACAGCGACCGCCTTGGGACTCCTTGGCCTCTGTGGCTGCAGGGGCGCCTGCTTGCTCATGTGCATCCTGTAGATTCCTGCAGTTAAGAGTCCAAGGCCTGAGTGCCTTGCAGGGTCCCACAGGGTGGGGGCTTGGGAGAGTCACTGATAGTCAAAAGAGAAAGAAAATCCTCCACACTTGAAATTAAATAAACGTTTAATATATCCTAAGTTGAAAATTATTCACTTCAGAGTTTATCTATGCAAATATGATAAATATGAGTATATATATTTACTCACAATTCACCCTGTCTTAGAGAAAATTTTGCAGACTATACCTGGAGTTGTGCACTTGGTTCTTATCCTTGGTATCATGTCTTACCTCTCTTGACATGCGTGCACATAGCATTTTAAGAAGATGTATGTTAAACAATCCCCCTCCTTATTGATTTTCCAACTGGTTGTATTTGATGCTTACTGCTTTAGAGTGTCTACCTTTACATGTTTTGTTAAGGCAGCATGTGTGTGTGTACAAGCATGCACAGGCTCACACACACTGAGCTCTCTGTGCTGAGGGGCATTCAAGCAGAGATTATTGGCTCTTGGGGGTGCTGAAGCTAGGAGGGGGAGGTTGCAGTGAGTCAAGATCGCACCACAGCACTCCAGCCTGGGCAACAGAGTGAGACCTTTTCTCAAAAAAAATCTTTATTTAAATAAAATTCATATGCCAAAAATTCATCCAGGTAAAGTGTATAATTCAGTGCTTTTTCGTATAGTCACAGAATTGTGCAACCATCACTATTCATTTTAGAATAGTTTCATTATTTGTAAAATAAATGCCATGCCCATTAACAGTCACCCCCCCATTGCCCGCTTCCCCCCAGACTTAGACAACCACGAATCTGCTTTCTCTTTCTGTCTTTATGGATTTGCCTGTTCTGAACATTTTATGTAAATGGAATCATACACTATATGGCCTTTTGTGACTGGCTTCTTTCACTCAGCATCATGTTTTCAAAGTTCATCTATGTTACAGCAATAACATCTATGTTACAATATCAGTACCGCATTCCTTTTTACACCCAAATGATATTCCATTGGATAGATATACCATAATTTGTTTATCCGTCCATCCATTGTTAGACATTTGGGTTGCTTCCACTCTTTAGCTATTATGAATAGTTCTACTATGAACATTGATGTATAACATAAAAGGAAAATAAAATCTCGGGACCTCAATTCACTCTCCCAAAAAGAAAAAATTAAGCTGAAAGCTGAGTCATGTGAGAACCTGCCAGAAAGCTTTAGTAGATATTGGTAAGCTGATTCTAACATTTATATGAAAATGCAAACGACCTAGAATAGAAAAAGTTGATTATATAAAGGAGAACAAAGTTGGAATACTTATACTGTCTGGCTTCAAGACTTCTGTAAGAGTGAAATCAGCAAGATGGTGGGACAGGAGGTCCCCCCAGCTGGATCCCCCTACAACAACAATAATTTCACAGCCATCCATGGAAAAAGTGCCTTTCTGAGTGTCTTGGGATTCAGGTAGGCATGTGTGAAATCCAAAGGGACTCAAGACCAAGAAGGGTTGTTTTGAGAAGGCAGACCCACGCCCAGATGGCAGACCTGCTGATCTGGTCCCAGCTCCCTATTCTGGTAGAGGCCCTATTTCATAAAGGGCTTAGGACCAGAGACAGCAACCACCCAAGGACTCCTTGGCCTCTGGGGCTGCAGGGAGCTCTGGCTCAGGTGCATCCCATACACTCCAGAGCACAGAGTCCAAGAAGTGGGAGCTTTGCAGGGTCCCACAGAGTGGAGACCTGGGAGGATTACTGGTTGTACACACAGAGGAAAAAACAAACCACACGAGTGAAATATATAAACATATGGTTATATGTACATAAAACATTTATTATTATTATTTTTTGGATGGAGTTTCACTCTTGTTGCTCAGGCAGGAGTGCGTGCAATGGTGTGATCTCGGCTCACTACAACCTCCGCCTCCCGGGTTCAAGTGATACTCCTGCCTCATTCTCCCGAGTAGCTGGGATTGCAGGCGCCCGCCACCATGCCCCGATAATTTTTGTATTTCTAGTAATTCTTGTATTTTTAGTAGAGACGGGGTTTCACCATGTTGGCCAGGCTATTCTCGAACTCCTGACCTCAGGTGATCCACCCACCTTGGCCTCTCAAAGTGCTGGGATTACAGGCATGAGCCACTATGCTCAGCCCATAAACTTTAATACTCTAAGCTTAAAAATTATTCATGCTAGAGTTTATTTATACAAATATAGCAGGTAGAAGTGTATGCACTTACGCACTGTTCACCTCATTTCTGTGAAAATCTTGCAGACATTCTGCTGTTCTGTACCTCACTCCCTTAGCCTCATATCTTGCCTCCCTTGACATTTGTGCGCATTGAGGAAGATGCATTTTAAATGATCCCTTTTCTCATTGATTTAGAAGTGGTTGAGTTTGAAGCTCATTTCCGTACAGTATCTACCCTCTAATATTCTGTATTAGAAAGCAGGGGCCCCCAATACCTGGGCAGCAGACTGGTACCGGTCTGTGGCCCGTTAGGGACTGTACCGCACAGCAGGAGATGAGCGGTGGGCGAGCGAGCAAAACCATCGGTATTTACGATTGTTCACCATCACTCACATTACTGCCTGAGCTCCGCCTCCTGTCAGATCAGTGACAGCATTAGATTCTTACAGGAGTGCAAACCCTACTGTGAACTGCGCATGCAGGGGATCTAGATTGCGTGCACCTTACGAAAATCTAATGCCTCATGATCTGTCACTGTCTCCTATCACCCCCACATAGCATCATCTAGTTGCAGGAAAACAAGCACAGGCCTCCCACTGATTCTACATGATGGTGAGTTGTATAATTACCTCGTTGAACCTCATTATATATTACAATGTAATAATAATAGAAATAAAGTGCACAATAAATGTGATGCGCCTGAATCATCCCGGAACCATCTTTGCCTCTCCTCCCCCTGCTGCAGCTTGCGGAAAAATTGTCTTCCGCAAAACTGGTCCCTGGTGCCAAAAAGGTTGGGGAGCACTGCTGTGAAGGCATAGGCTGTGTATGTGTGTGTGTGTGTGTGTGTGTGTGTGTGTGCTGAGGTCTCCATGCTGGGGGACATTTAAGCAGAGACTCTCATGGATGCAGTAGCTGGGCTGTGCAGAGCTCACGTCTTCACTGGATGGGAGTCTGGGCTCCACGGATTGTTCAGCTCCCAGAACCAGGACAGCTGACGTCTCCCCCACAAGAATCCACCTGTGAGTCTGCCTTAACACCTAACAGGTGTTCAAATTTTCTGTTGCTACCTCACCATAGATAACTCTTCTGGATTCAGGCCAAGGCTCCTGTGTCTAGGAGGTTGCTCCCCTAGTCATAATCTACACCCAAAGAGAGCAGGTGGTGAGGACAGGCTGGACCTTTAGGGCCCTTCTCCAGTACAGCACAAGGCCATGTCTCTGCCCCCTGCGCGATCCAGGTCAGACCCTATATCCAGCTTACACAGCAACCGCAGTAACAGCAGGAACAGTGAGTTGCACTTGCTGAGCCTTTAGTCTGCCTTGTGCATTTTGCATGCATTGTCTGTTTTAAGTATTATGACAACCATGTGAGGTGGGTGCTGCTGAAACGCCCATTTACAGACGTGAAGGAGCACGGCCCGGTGGTGAGGGTGGCACAACATGAGGCTGGGTGGGTGGTCTGGGTGTACAGCCCGGCTCCACCAGCTGTGCGAATGTGGGTGGTCACTTCAGTATCTTCCAGGCTTAATGTTTCATTTGTAAAATGAAAAACAACGTGGCTAATTTACGTAAAGGACTTAAAACAGGCTGTGTGGGTTATGTTGGCAAATGGTGGTGGTCACCATTCCTGCTCTAGGCTGCCTGCTCATCCCAGGCACACAGGTGGTCTACAGTGTGCCAAGTCCCTCTAGCCACTCAGGGCACTTTCTTCTGTGTCCCTAGAACCCCGCCTGTTCATCAAACTCTGGCTTTGCTCCCTGAGCCTAACAGGGATGGAACTGCCAGTAGGTGAGGTCTGTCCTTGCAGAGGGAGTGGGGATTTTGGGGGATGCACCCTACCCCACCGAGGCTGTAGGGCCAGGAACCTGAATCCCCTGGCTGATTGAGCTGGCAGTGGTGGTGGAGTAGGGAGGTTTGGGGGCTCCCCAACACCCAGCCAGTGTCAGGAGCACTGTCTCCCCTGCCCACCTGCTTGGCAGCTCTGCTAGGAGCCGCATCCTTCAAGCACCCCCTCACCCAAGTCCACCCGGCAGGGCAATTCTGGACAGGATCCAAGGAGGGCCAGGAGGGGAGCCCTGGGTCTGTTGGGTGGAGCATCCTGGGTGTGGGAGGAGGAGCCAGGTGCTGATCCAAGGGCCTCCAGATATTTCCCCTCTGGGACCACGACATTGCCTGAGATTCTTCCATTATAAATGTCCCTGTATTAATATGGCATTGACCCTAATGAATGGGCGCAGAACAGCATGGCAGAGGAAAAAGGTTTGGGCTTGAGGGTCTCACAAACCTGGCTTCCTGTGAGCTCTGCAACTTGGGCTAGAGTCCTGCCCTCTCTGAGACTCAGTTTGCCCTTTTGTTAGATGGACGCATTCCCTTCTCTGGATGCCATCACTCGGGTCTCTCCAACAATCCCAGGGCTCTGGCTCAGAGAACCGAGGGCAGGTTGGTGTGAAGGCTTTGGGCATGGTGATGCAGGTGAGCATCTGACATGAGCAGGTGCAGTTGACCTAGAGTAGGTGGAACACAGTAGGCATGCTTGACCTAGAGCCCCTGCCACACAGTAGGAGTGCTTTGTGGAGAGTGCCTTGCACACAGTAGGCATTCTTTATGTCAAGAACTTTGCATAGAGTAATTTTACTTTGTGTAGAGCACTCGACACACAGAAAGAACACTTTATATCTAGCATCTGGCACACAGTAGGTGTGCATTTTGTAGAGTACCAGACACATGGAGTCACAGTCTCTGAAGAGTACCCAGCACCCAGAGTAGGCACGCTTTGTGTAGAGCACTTGGGGCACAGTAGGTGCATTTTACATAGATCACCGGGCACGTAGTAAACATGCTCTACATAGAGCATCTGACACACAGTAGGTGTGCTTTATATAGAGCAGCAGGTGCAGAGTAGGTACACTTTACATAAGTTACTCTGCACAAATTTCACTTTATATAGAGGACTGAGAACAAAGAAGCAAGACTTTCTGTGGAGCGCCCAGCACACAGTGGGCACGCTTTACATAGAGCACTTGGCACATAGTATACAACATGCATATAGAGTACCTGGCACATGGTAGGTGGGCTTTACATAGAGTCCAGCACACAGTAAAAGAACTTTGCATATTGTCTTTTGCAAAGAGCAGAGACTGACACCCAGCAGCTAAAGTGCTAGCTGCCAGCCCCTTCCCTTCACTCTCAGTTTTTCAGGCTCCGTCCTCATAATCTTTCATCTGTCCCCGTCTGAGGCCCATTTTCCTGTGATCCCTCCTCTGTCCCCCTCTAAGGCCTCATCTGACATCCCATTTCCCAGATGGGAAGGCTGAGTCCAGAATAAGGACTCCTCTCAGGGTCCCCTGTCTCTGCCCTCCTGTCCCTGGCCCGATCCACTCATGGCCCTCTCAGCCTTACCTCCCATCCCCCCTCTCTGTCCTCCTATGCTGAATCCAGACTCCAAGTATTCTCCTCCAGCGGGGTTCTTTGTTTCTAGAATCTGACCGGGTAATCCCCAGCACAGTTAGATAGTTTGTTCCTGCTCCTGTCTGTCATGTCTCGACCCAGGCCCTGGGTTGTCTGGAGGCAGGACTTGAACTCCTGCCAGACTGTGAAGCCAGAGGCCAGGAGCTTCTGTCTCTGAATCTCCTAAGTCTGCACTGAGAAATGGTGCATGGTGAACTCCTGGACCACATGTAGACAGGAGCTCAGAACATGATCTCGGATAAGGGTTGGCCTGGCCTTGCTCACCTGCCACCTGAACTCTCAAGTTCATGACTTTATCTGCCACACCCTTGCCTTGGAAGGGCAAAGTGGCTGTAAACTTTGGGGCTCAGAGTCACCTTTGACTCTCAAGATCCCCTCCCACTCAGTTGTGAGATGCTGAGACCTGTGGATCCTGTGCCCCTGCTGTGTCATCCTGAGCTGGCTCCTCTGCACCCAGCTGGCCCGACGCCAGGTGTTGTTTGGCTGCCCAGGCTCAGAAGACACACCCAGGCTGTGGAGATTGGCTTGCCCAGCCCAGCCCAGCCTCCCACAGCCTTCCCTAACTCGGGGGGCCAGAGGCAAAGACCTCCTAGCAGAGGGGGAGAGGAGGGTGTGTGGGACAAGCTGCTCCTGACAGAAGGTGCCAGAATGGGGGTGGCAGGGCTGGAGGGTCCTGGCCTGGGATGGTGAGGGGACTGCCCAAGGCTGGGGTGGGTCAAGGCTGCTGGCCTGGGAAACTGGTGATTTCCTGGTAACCGGACCCCTGGCAACCTCCCAGTGATTCAGGCTGGGCCTTTTTGGATTCTAATCAGCCTCTCTCTCTCTTTCCCTTTCTGTGTAACTGGAGGCCACTTGGCTGCTGGTTTTGATTCAGCCTTTCTGGACTTTAGATCTCAGCTCTTGTTTACGCATCTCAGAGCCTTCCCTGATCTGCCTCCAGCACTGCCCATCCTTGCACCTCTCCACTGTCCCTGGAGCTTCCTGGGCCCTTCCCTGGGCCTCAGATCTCACCCTCCATCCCGTCTGCCCTGCAGGATGCCGCAGTTGAGCCTGTCCTGGCTGGGCCTCGGGCCAGTGGCGGCATCCCCATGGCTGCTTCTGCTGCTGGCTGGGGGCTCCTGGCTCCTGGCCCGCGTCCTGGCCTGGACCTACACCTTCTATGACAACTGCCGTCGCCTCCAGTGTTTTCCCCAACCCCCAAAACAGAACTGGTTTTGGGGACACCAGGGCCTGGTAAGTTTGTCAGCAGGACGGGTCTGGGATCTCAGGATGCATGGAGTTCCTGAGGGGCAGGAATGGGGCTCAGGGAGCTGGCTTTTGAGGGTGGCTGGGGTGTGGGAACACAGAGAAGAGAGGGAGGCAGCTCACTCATTCCTCTACCCACTCACTCATTCCTCTACCGACTCACTCACTCATTCCTCTCCTCACTCACTCATTCCTCTACCCACTCACTCATTCCTCTCCTCACTCACTCATTCCTCTCCTCACTCACTCATTCCTCTCCTCACTCTCTCATTCCTCTCCTCACTCACTCATTCCTCTGCTCACTCACTCATTCCTCTGCTCACTCACTCATTCCTCTCCTCACCTCACTCATTCCTCTGCTCACTGACTCACTCCTCTCCTCACTCACTCATTCCTCTGCTCACTCACTCATTCCTCTGCTCACTCACTCATTCCTCTCCTCACTCACTCCTTCCTCTGCTCACTCACTCATTCCTCTGCCCACTCACTCATTCCTCTACCCACTCACTCATTCCTCTCCTCACTCACTCATTCCTCTCCCCACTCACTCATTCCTCTGCCCACTCACTCCTTCCTCTGCTCACTCACTCATTCCTCTACCCACTCACTCATTCCTCTACCCACTCACTCATTCCTCTGCTCACTCACTCATTCCTCTCCTCACTCACTCATTCCTCTCCTCACTCACTCATTCCTCTGCTCACTCACTCATTCCTCTGCTCACTCACTCATTCCTCTCCTCACTCACTCATTCCTCTCCTCACTCACTCATTCCTCTGCCCACTCACTCATTCCTCTGCTCACTCACTCATTCCTCTCCTCACTCACTCATTCCTCTGCTCACTCACTCATTTCTCTCCTCACTCATTCCTCTATCCACTCACTCATTCCTCTGCTCACTCACTCATTCCTCTGCTCACTCACTCATTCATCTCCTCACTCACTCATTCCTCTCCTCACTCACTCATTCCTCTACCCACTCACTCATTCCTCTACCCACTCACTCATTCCTCTGCTCACTCAATCATTCCTCTCCTCACTCACTCATTCCTCTGCTCACTCACTCATTCCTCTATCCACTCACTCATTCCTCTCTGCACTCACTCATTCCTCTGCTCACTCACTCATTCCTCTCCTCACTGACTCACTCCTCTCCTCACTCACTCATTCCTCTCCTCACTCACTCATTCCTCTCCTCACTCACTCATTCCTCTCCTCACTCACTCATTCCTCTGCCCACTCACTCATTCCTCTGCTCACTCACTCATTCCTCTTCTCACTCACTCATTCCTCTCCTCACTCACTAATTCCTCTCCTCACTCACTCATTCCTCTGATGTGCCATCCCAAGTCTTTCTCACCTCCCTGTCCTCCCACTCCAGCCTGCTTGGATCTTTGTCCTGCCTGTCTTCCCTGTGTTACTGCACCTCTGATGGGCTCCTGCACACAGCAAATATCTCCTAGCATTTGCACCTTGTCCACTGCTGGACTTGAGGCCTCCTGAACCCACTGTCCAGGGACTACTCCCTGCCTGGCCCATTTGCTTGTGTCTGCCCATCTCTGTGCTGCTGCTTTCCCACAGGAATTAGCTCTGATCCCCTTTCCATACGCAGGGACACAGCGGGGCCAGAAGAGAAGTGTGGGCAGTCTCCCGCTGCCTCCTTTTCTGGACGCACCTTCCTCCTATCTTGCTCTTCCTCACTAACATGTCCCAGTCGGCCTTGTTACCTGCCTGAATAAAAGTTGGCCACTCTCTTCTCTTTTCAGAAGCTGTCCTTGACTCCGCAGACTTTGACCTCCTACTTAGACCTGCTCTCCCATTTGGGGGATGTGGCCTTGGTCTGTTCACTTGTAAATGGCAAGATTGATGGGTGTGTCCATGGGTGCAGTGGAGGGTGACTAGGACACACCAGCAGAGAGCCTGGCCTGCAGGAGGTGCTTACTGTAGACAGTTTAGAGTCACTCCTCTACGCCTGGGGGCTGCTGAGAATGGAATGTCCCCAGAGTGGGAGGAACAGCAGCCGGTACGGACCGGCCAGGACGTGAAAGGGATGTAGGAACCAGCCTCTGGGATGTGTCCTGAGGCCACACTGCTGTCCACAAACCTCCTTCCATGGGGACTTTTCCATGTGGCTGTCCCCAGGTTGAAACCATTTCCAAGATGAGAAAACACATCCTCTTGAGCAGACAGCTTGCCTTCTCCCTCTGCTTTGGTATTTACTCTTGGATTATTTATTTATTTCTTTATTTATTTTTGAGACAGAGTCTTGCTCTGTTGCCCAGGCTGGAGTGCAGTGGTGCAATCTCAGCTCACCGCAACCTCCGCCTCCCAGGTTCAAGTGATTCTCCTGCCTCAGCCTCCTGAGTACCTGGGACTACAGGTGTGAGCCACCATGCCTGGCTAATTTTTGTGTTTTTAGTAGACACGGGGGTTTCGCTGTGTTGGTTAGGCTGGTCTCGAACACCTGACTTCAGGTGATCCACCCACCATGGCCTCCCAAAGTGCTGGGATTACAGGCGTGAGCCACCACGCCCGGCCATTATCTTTGGATCTTGGAGACAGCCCCAAGAGAGACGGAGCAGGGGTCAGCAGAGATTCTCTGCAGCGGTTCAGAATCCACACACGCTGCTCAGGGCACAGGCTGCACCACATCTGGAGGCTGCGAGGGGAACTTGCTGTGGCTCCTGGTGGAGAGGTGCATTACTCAGGGCTGTTTTTAGAAACTGAATTGGCAGGATATCTTCCTGCTTATATCTCATGCATGCATGAGACGGAGAGACAGAGAGAGAGAAAGAGAGAGCATGAGCGAGAGAGAGCTTATTATGGGAATTGGAAAATGTGATGATGGAGAACAAGAAGTCCCGTGATATAGCATCTGCAAGCCAGAAACCAGGGACACTGGTGTTGTAAATTCAGTCTGAGTCCCAAAAGGCCTGAGAACCTGGAGTTCTCATGTCCAAGGACAGGAGCAGATGGATGAGCCAGCTCCAGAAGACAGCGCAAATCTACCCTTTCCTCTGCCTCTTTGTTGTATCTGCACCATCAAAGGATTGGATGACACCCACCCCCACTGGGGAGGTGGATCATCCTTCCTCAGTTTACCTATTCAAACGAGAATCTCTTCTGGAAGTACACCGATGGACACATCCAGAAATAATGTTTTACCAGCATGTTTTATCTGGGCATCTCTTGGCTCAGTCACATGGAATTCATGGTTAATTCAGGACACCTAGAATTAACCATCACAAGAGCTGACTGCCTTTGCCTTGCTTTCAGGTCACTCCCACGGAAGAGGGCATGAAGACACTCACCCAGCTAGTGGCCACATATCCCCAGGGCCTTAAGTTGTGGCTGGGTCCTACCTTCCCCCTCGTCATTTTATGCCACCCTGACATCATCCGGCCTGTCACCAGTGCCTCAGGTACCCGTGCAGAGCTTGTGGTGGTGGGGCTGGGAAACATCGAAGGCCTTCTAGCCTCTCCCCTCCCTAAGCTTCTGCGTGGCCCCTGCAGGACCCAGGTTCCTCTTCCTGCTTCTCTCTCAGCCATGTTCCTCTTTCCTTTATGTATTCATGAACCCCCATCTCAGCGTCTCCTCCCTCCACTGCCATCTCTCTCTGCCTTTGTGTTCTGGGCACCACTGGGACCCCAAGAAACCTCAATTTGGGGCCCTGTCCTCGAGGAAGCCCCATGCTTGAGGAAATGGATCTGGACAGAGACATCTCAAACTTCGTGGAGTCAGGAATTGGCAAGAAGGAGATGGGTGTGACAACTGGGAAAACAAGGTCTTTCCTGGGGGCATATTGGAAGGCTTCCTGGAGGAGGAGTTGCTGGAAAAATGAGTAAAAAGATTTTAAAGCAAGGGGAAGGGTGATGCAGTGGACATCATTAGTATCCAAGTCCCCCTGCCAGGCCTGGCATCAGCCTTGCCTGTCCCTAAGCCTACAGCACTAGGGAGATTTGAGGCTGGTGGAGAATCTGGGCTGCTATTTATGTGATGTTAAAGTCTGGTGAGTTTATTCCTTTTATCTCATCCTGTCACTCATCCACCCTATTCATGGCTCTCCTGCTCCAGGCCCCAGGAATCTCCAGTAGGAGATCCCACCCCAGTCTGGGGCCCTTTCTTTACCTCTGCTCACCCTGTGCTTGAATAGGCCAGGCTAAGCAGGGGCAGGGGAAGCATCCCACAGAAACTATGGCTGTAACCTCAGGATGCTGAGTGACTCTGGGCAGGTCCTCAGCTCTCTCTGGCTGCTGAAGTCTCTTTCAGTTGTGAGTGATGGAAACTCAAACCCATGTGGTCTAAGCAAATAAAGAGAATCAATGTGCTGTAAGTCTGGGAAGAGTGGTCTTCAGGTATAGTTGGATCCAGGTGTCAATTAATCCACATCACTGGGAATCTGTCTCCTTCTCTCGATTTTACCATTCTCTGTCACTTTGCCTTTTCATACGGTGTCAACAATGAGTCTCAGAAGCCCAGCTCCAATCAGAAAGCCCACCTTTGTCCCAAGGGTCCCATAGATAGCCTATGTTTTCTACATTATATTTGATTGTATCTGGTATATGCTTCCACCTGGGATCATACAGAGAAGTCATCATGTGTGGGGCTCAGCTGTGGCTGAGGACATTTGGGGCATGTCAGAGTCTTTTTGGTTCTTGTCTAAGATATAGTGTGAGATTGTCTCTTTATTCTACTTCAAATGTCTTGGCCATGTTTGGTGCTTATCCAAGGTGTAGGACCCAGGGTCTCTTTGAGAACTGTCTGAGATATTATTTGAGTCTTAGTAGAGTTAGATCTTAGGGTAGATTTGAATTATGCCTGAGGAATAGGCTTGGTTACACCCGGGCCATATTTAGGACATTAGTGACATCATATTTAAATGCTATCTGGGACCTGTTATTGGGGTACGCAGAGGTCATATCAGACCATCTCAGGCCCATGGCAGAGCATGTTGTGTCGTTTAGGGTTTGTCATATGTGTTTTGGCCATGTCAGGGAATGTTAACAAAGGTCAGGGCAATATTCCAGGTCCCAGATCCATTTCAGAAGACAGCAGAGAGTGCTGGGGGTAGACAGAGTGCCCTAGGTCTCTGTGAAGGCATTCTGTAGAGTGTTGAGCGATGCTCAGGTGTTGCAGAACATGTTGGACCATGTAGGAGCTATGTCACCGTGTACTGGGGCATGCTGTGTTATTGCTCTACTCTGTCGCTGCAGCCTGGTCTGGTCTCTCCTTCCTCCACCATCCTCCCTTCTTCCTCTACCTTTGGCCTTCTTCCTGCTATGCTGGGTGGGAAGAGTGGAAGTGCACACCCCTGGCTGGGAGCATTCCTCCATACCCAAAGTCCTTCTCTTACCCCTCTCCATGGCGCCTGATGGTCCTCAATCATGTCAGCTGCTGTCGCACCCAAGGA
Organism: Symphalangus syndactylus; assembly: GCF_028878055.3. NCBI lineage: Eukaryota > Metazoa > Chordata > Mammalia > Primates > Hylobatidae > Symphalangus > Symphalangus syndactylus. The sequence continues at coordinate 42,084,206 of NC_072435.2, read as the reverse complement.
TATGCTTTTCTATGGCTTCCTGAAGCCCTGGCTGGGTGAGTAATTCAGATGAATGGGGTTGGGGATATCCTTTAGGGATAAGGGAGGGTGCTGCCCTTGACCACTGTTCTTGGTTGCCCTGCCAGGGGATGGGCTCCTGCTGAGTGGTGGTGACAAGTGGAGCCGCCACCGTCGAATGTTAACGCCTGCCTTCCATTTCAACATCCTGAAGCCTTATATGAAGATTTTCAACAAGAGTGTGAACATCATGCACGTGAGTCCCTTGAACTCTGGGTCCCAGCTGGAGCCTTGGGGCAGAGGGATCACAGGCATATCTGGTCTGGAATTTTGGTTGTGCTTTGGGGCCAGTGCTCTTCCTCTCTGAGCCTTTGTTTCCTTATCTGTAAAATGGGAATAATAATCTCTACTTAAAAGGTGGTAATGGATTCATGTCCCCAGCACATAGTAGGTCTCAGAAGGTGTGAGTTTCCATGTTTCTCTCACAGAAATCCTTCAAACTCAAGAGAGTAAAGATGAAGATTGCATAGTAGCAATTGCTGAGTACAAACTGCCTCAAAACTCATTGGTTTAGAGCAATAAGGGTTTATGATACTTAACAAGTGTGTGAGACAGTTGGCTGGTTCTTCTGCATGTGAATGGGATCACTCTTGGTACATGAACAGCTGTGGGTCATGTGGGCAGCTTTGCTGATCCTGGCTCAGTTTAGTCACATGTTTGTTTGGGGCTTTACTAGCTTTAGGCTGACCTGGGATGGCTTCAGCTAGGACACCTGGACTTTTCTCCATGTGTTTCTCTGCCTCCAGGAGGCACCCTGCTGTTCACATGGCACAGGCTGGATTCTGAGAGACTGCCAGGAGACTGCAATGTCTCTGGACATTTTCTCTGCAATGTTTCGAAGTTCAACCAGGCTTAGGTCAGCACAGACTCAAAGGATCATAAAACAGTCTCCATCTCTTAATAGAAGTTGCTGGAAATCACAGTGCAAAGGGAGAAGTGAAGAATTGGGAGTTGGGATTTTGTGAATTGCTTAGGATGTTTTTCTTAATTGCAAGCTGATAAGCTAGCTTTGTTAATACTTCATGGATTCTGCAAGGAGATACGAAAGTCCTGGGTCAGAGACAAATGGCGATTTATTACTCATGGCATAGCAAGCAGCATGTTCTTGGTTTGCATAATTTCTCCAAACCACCCAAATCCCATGGGGTGCCACAGAGAGGTTTCAGTAGTTGCCTGCTCATGCAGTACATTGCATGGAAGGAAAGGAGCACTAGGCTTAGGGAATCTGCTTTCTTTCTTTTCTTTTTTTTTTTTTTTTCTGGAGTCTCGCTCTGTTGCTCAGGCTGGGGTGCAGTGGCGTGATCTCCTCTCACTGCAAGCTCCACCTCCTGGGTTCACGTCATTGTCCTGCCTCAGCCTCCTGAGTAGCTGGGACTATAGGCGCCCATCACCATGCCCGTCTAATTTTTTGTATTTTTAGTAGAGACAGGGTTTCACCATGTTAGCCAGGATGGTCTTGATCTCCTGACCTTGTGATCCACTCGCCTTGGCCTCCCAAAGTGTTGGAATTACAGGCGTGAGCCACCGTGCCTGGCCGGGAATCTGCTTTTTTAGCAAGCAGAAGCAAGCCTGATATGTGTCCAGGAGCAGTCATTGCCTTATCTCTCAATGTTGTTCTCTGCAAACACAATTCTGAGAAATGGCCCAAACAATTACAGGGTGTGTGTGTGTACATATATGTATATATATATGCACACACACATACACACACGTTTGCTTTAAGTTCTGGGATACATGTGCAGAACGTGCTGTTTGTTACGTAGGTATAAATGTGCCATGGTGGTTTGCTGCACCCACCAACCCGTCATCCAGGTTTTAAGCCCCACATGCACTAGGTATTTGTCCTTATGCTTTCCCTCCCCTTGTCCCCAAACCCCTGACAGGACCCAGTGTGTAATGTTCCCCTCCCACAATAGGGATATTTTTGAAACGAATTTATAACAATGGAGATGAGTAAAACCAACATTTACTGAGCACTCACCATATCCCAGAAACAGTACCATTTGCCAACTCCATGATACGTATTTTGTAATTTAATTTTAATAACCCCGTGAGGTTTTGGTTGGTTTTGCCCTATTGCAGACTATGAAACCGAGGTCCAGAGAGATTAGGGAGCTTGCCAAAGTTCAACCAGACAGTAAGTGAGCTAGGAGTGGTGGAGCAGTGATTCTGTCCTGGTTTATCTGGCCCCAAAGCATGTTGTCCTAACTGTTACTGAAGATTTGATAGATGGCACCTACGGGAGTGCAGGAGGTTGACCAAGAGCACACAGACCATAGGAAGCTGAACTGGGACTTGAACGCAGGTCTCTCGACTCCTAGCCATGAGTCTTTATCTCCTAATAGTAACAGTTTCCGCTTCTATCCCAGGCTGGTCCTTCCTGGGGATGGGTACCTAGGGCAGAGGACCAGGAGGATGATTGCGGGGAGTCCATCTTGATGTTTGGGTCTGGGAAGGTGCTCCCAGGAGGCAGTTCCCAGCTTTGGCTCTGTTTTTTCTCTGGCCAGGACAAGTGGCAGCGCCTGGCCTCAGAGGGCAACACCAGACTGGACATGTTTGAACACATCAGCCTCATGACCTTGGACAGTCTGCAGAAATGCGTCTTCAGCTTTGAAAGCAATTGTCAGGAGTGAGTCCTTTCCTAGGACCTGAGAACTTGGGCCTCGAACCCAAGGGAGAAGGTTGGAAAAGGATGGCTGACCGGGGTTACCAGAAGTGCCTTTCTGAAGGCACTTTCTGTGTGTCATAGCTGGGCTTTGAAGGATGGGGAAGGGGAGAGAGATAGTGGACATGAGGTTGTGGAAGTAGACAGGGGATAGATTTCAGGACATTGAAAATCAGGAAAAGTGGCATCAACTTTATCAGGAAGTTCCCAGGAATCTTTTGAAGGGGGCTGGGCAGATGACAGATGTAGTCGCAGCTGAGCTCTGTGGAGGTCTGCCTGTCATGTAGACACTACATGGAGCAGACTTTGAATGCAAGTCGGTTATGGTGGGGGCTGGGTCAGAAAGAGCTGGAAGACAGTGAGGTCTGAGTTTTGTGAACAGTTTTTGGAAGGAAGAGTCCAGGCTGGATACTGGGTGGGAGAGACAGGAGAGAAGCATGGTGTCCAAGCTATGCTCTGGGTACCTGGGTGCATGGAGGCAGCTCTCAGAGATGGGATGCCTCAGAGAAGAGAATTTGGAGAGTCAAGTCTCCTGGCTGTTTCTGGATACTCAATTTCCTGGTGGGCAGTAGCTTCTAGCTGCTGGTGAGAGGTGCTCCTGGGACTTTGCATATGTTAAGTTGTTACCTCCTGCATGCAGGAAGCCCAGTGAATATATTGCCGCCATCTTGGAGCTCAGTGCCTTTGTAGAAAAGAGAAACCAGCAGATCCTCTTGCACATGGACTTCCTGTATTATCTCACTCCTGATGGGCAGCGCTTCCGCAGGGCCTGCCACCTGGTGCACGACTTCACAGATGCCGTCATTCAGGAGCGGCGCCGCACCCTCCCCACTCAGGGTATTGATGATTTCCTCAAGAACAAGGCAAAGTCCAAGACTTTAGACTTCATTGATGTGCTTCTGCTGAGCAAGGTAGGCTTCTCTGGGATGTGAATTCAAGTAATAGAGTGGAGATTTATGCCTCTGTCAAATGAAAGAACTTGGACTTGATCCAAAGGGCACTGGGAGCCATGGAACATGCTTGAAAAAGACAGGTCAGAGACAGGTTTGAGAGATGACTCTGTGGAATTCGGCTGGCAGGGGACTGCTAAGTTTGAAACAGTGAGGAGCCTGAGATTTTACTCTACTTACATGTTAGCAAGTTAGGCTGACACATGCATATCTATATGTCTATGTCTGTATCTATGATGACAGATGCACCAAACCCCTGGATCACAGCAGCCTATTCATCATTCACAGCAATAGCAGCAACCAGAGTAGGACTGTAGAGCTGGCTCTCCATTCCCATATTCCTTCTAGGGTAACACAATGTTTTTACCTGTAAATACACCAGAATGCACTGCAGAGAGGGGCTCCACAGTATACATCTTGGGGCTTATATAGGATAGCTAGCACATCTGCCCCTTCTTCCTTCTAGGGCGAGAGTGGGAATGAGAGAGAGAGAGAGAGAGAGAAAGAGGATGTTTGCTTTGTTCTGGAATAAAAACTACTCCTTTCCAGTGAGATCGCCATGCCTGTAGGTTTATAGGTTTATAACCCAGATGCCTTCTGGAAAGATAAGAAGGACTCTCTGAGTTTATCACTCTAGAATGTGAGCAAATACATTCAGAGTAATACTTCATTTCTTTCTTTCTTCCTTTTTTTTGAGACAGAGTTTCACTCTTGTTGCCCAGGCTGGAGTGCAATGGTATGATCTTGGCTCACCGCAACCTCTGCATCCCGGGTTCAAGCGATTCTCCTGCCTCAGCCTCCTGAATAGCTGGGATTACAGGCGCGCAACATCATGCCAAGCTAATTTTTTTTTTTTTTTTTTTTTAGTAGGGACGGGGTTTCTCCATGTTGGTCAGGCTGGTTGCGAACTCCCGACCTCAGGTGACCCACCTGCCTCGGCCTTCCAAAGTGTTGGGATTACAGGTGTGAGCCATTACGCCCAGCCAATACGTAATTTCTTTCTTTCTTTTTTTTTTTTTTTTGAGACGGAGTCTCTGTCTTTCACCCAGGCTGGAGTGCAGTGGCGCGATCTCGGCTCACTGCAGGCTCCACCCCCCGGGGTTCACGCCATTCTTCTGCCTCAGTCTCCCGCGTAGCTGGGACTACAGGCGCCTGCCAACACGCCCGGCTAATTTTTTGTATTTTTAGTAGAGACGAGGTTTCACCGTGTTAGCCAGGATGGTCTCGATCTCCTGACCTCGTGATCCGCCAGCCTCGGCCTCGCAGTGTTGGGATTACAGGCGTGAGCCACCGCGCCCGGCCGCCAATACGTAATTTCTAACCTCCAAGCGATATTGCCATTGAAATATGCTGTAACCCAGGTTGCCAGTAATGCTTTACTCCAAAAGTCCTCATTATTCAGAAACAAGAAAATATCCATAGGTCATTGACTCTTCCCAGCAGGGCCAAATAGGAGGCAAAGAAGCCAGCGGAGAAGCCTGTGGGTGGTGGGCTCTGATGGTGGTGACCAAGAGATATCTAGGAGTGCATGATGGGCTTGGGTTTCTGGAAGGAGGATGGATCTTCAGAAATTGTCTTAGGTTTGACTCAAGAGCCTTCAGAACTGGTGTGATTTGGGGCGGGGATATTGTCTTGCCTTCTCTCCAGGATGAAGATGGGAAGGAATTGTCTGATGAGGACATAAGAGCAGAAGCTGACACCTTCATGTTTGAGGGTGAGGGTCTCAGTGTGGGAATACAGTGGGAACAGGGGCCTCTCCATCCCAGGGACATAGTGGGTGGACCCTGGATCACTTCATTCTGCCCAACCTCCCCCTCCCTACATTCTCCTGAGGGCCTCAAAGTTTGGGTGCTCTCCAACCTCTGGTGCTGAAGCAGCCCAGAAACCCAGTTTTGCTTGGCTGCCCCTCAGGCCATGACACTACAGCCAGTGGTCTCTCCTGGGTCCTGTACCACCTTGCAAAGCACCCAGAATACCAGGAACGGTGCCGACAAGAAGTGCAAGAGCTTCTGAAGGACCGTGAGCCTATAGAGATTGAATGGTGAGTGCAGGTGCTAGCCTGTTCCTGATCTTTTCTCATTGGTTCTGCTCCTCAGGTGGGCGGAGGGAAGGAGTTTTTTTTGTCAATTCTTCCATTATCGCTTAGCGGGAATCGGTGCAAATCTCAGAGGCGGGGCTTAATACACAGCCTGGCCAGCAGGGGATGGTTTGCAGGTTTTTGGGACCTGGGCTGCTGGGAGAATTGGTGACAGCATGTGAAGGCAGATGATGCTACTTAGCATGTGTTCAGCAAGTGAATTTCTCCTCCACTTCCTCTTTTCACTGAATTATCATGTTTTTTCAAACATCTTCACTTTCTGAATGTTTGCTCTTCCGTATCCTAATTTCAATCCTGTTGTACAGTCCAGGGATTTATAAGGGAGACCTGAGGGTAAAAGTCATTCACTCCCATCCAGAACACCTGCATTGTTCATCCATCCAGTCTTCATTCAGCAAACGCTCCCACACTGCATTCCTATCCCCAGTTTTGTATCTAGCACCTTTCGGTGCTCTGGAGACACTTGGAAGGATCCAGCCCTGTGATCTGTTTTCCAGGTGCTCCCAGCCTGGTTGGGGAACAGTCCCAGTACAGGAAACTCCCAGCCCACATGGGCAGGGATGAGGTTGAGAACAAGAGAAGCATGACTGGGGGGTACAGAAAGTGTCTCACCTGGGCATGGTGGCTGGCACCTGTAATCCCAGCCACTCAGGAGGCTGAGGTAGAAGGATCACTTGAGGCCAGTACTTCAAGATAAGCCTGGACAACATAGTGAGAATTTTTCTCTAAAAGACACGAATAGATGAAAATAAAAGTGAGGTGCCTCAGTTGAGATCCTTAATAATGATAAGTAGATATTTGGATGCAGTAGGGCTCTAGGTCAAGAAGAGATCCTAGGCAAAGGTCGTGGGAGGAGAGAGGGAGGGAGAGAGAGAGAGAGACCAAGAGCAAGAGAAACAGAGAGAGAGAAGAGAAAGAAAAGAGGGAAAGAGAGAAGTGGCTTGTGTGCAGGGGGAGGGAGAAGGTCATAAAAAGAGAATGGAGAGAGAAGGAAAGCGAGAGAGAAAGAAAGAGAGAGGGAAGACAGAAAGAAACAAGAGAGATGAATAGAGAGGGAGAAACTGAGTCATGATGAGGTGATGAACCTGGAGATGGCAGCAGAGCCTGGGTGTGGAATACATGGAAAAAAGTCAAGAACTTCAATTTTAACTCAAGGGTAATGGGAAGGGACAGGTAGCAGAACAATCTTTTTAGGGCTAGTGTAGGGGGCATACTGGAGAGGACCAGTTGTAGAAGGAAGTCCCAGGGAAGGACATTCTGAGGTCTGAGCCAGGCCAGGAGCTGGGAATGGAGAGGAGACATTAAGCTGGACAGGCCTTTTGAAGGTAGCGCCCTTACACCCAAGCCTTTGCTCAGCACAGAGTCCTGTAAGGTGGAGAAACATTTTTATGCTTTTAAAACCAAGATTTCAAGCAAAATTACACATTGTTAAAAACAGTGTCCAAAAATTTTGATAAAAAATAAGCTTCCTTCTTAAGCCTCACACTCCTCACTCTGGCAGTTTCCATCATCACTGCTTTTCTGTGTGTCCCTCTAGAAAACGGCTACCCTGATGCCCACTGTATATGAACACACACTCTCTTTTTCTATATGAGTAGGAGTACATAAAATAGACACAGGTCTGCACACTAACAATGTATCTTTAAGATCTTCTGTTTTTCTCAAAATATGAGTTTTGGAAAATGAGTTTTTCAATTTGTCTTTATTTTTAATTGACAAAGTTTGATTATATATATTTTTGGGGTACACTGTGATGTTATGATGTACACAATGCAGAATGATTAAATCAACCTGATGGTCATATCCTTTACCTCATATACTTATTATTTTAGCAGTGAGAACATTTGAAATTTTCTCTTTTAGCCGTTTTGGAAAACATAATATATTATTATTAACTGTAGTCACCATGCATATAATAGATCTCAAAACTTATTCTTTCTGTCTAATGGAAACTTGTACCCTTTGACCAACATCTTCCTGTTCCTTCTTCCTCCCTCCTCTGGCAACCACCATTTTCTTCTGTTTCTGTGATTTCTACGTTACCTATTTTAGCTCTCACAGATAATTGAGATCACTTGCTATTTGTCTTCTTGTGCCTGGCTTATTTCACTCAGCATAATGTCCTCCAGAATCATCCATATTGTCACCAACGACAGGATTCTTTTCATTTTAAAGGCTGAATACCATTCTATTTTGCATTTATACATGGAAAATGAGTGTTGACTTACAGAAACAATGATGAGAACAGATTCTTCTTGGACTCAATGAGACATTACAGATAAGACAGAGTTTAACCTTGACATTCCCTTGACCCCACCTAATATCCTCCCTTTCCCTAAAGGGGTCTCCTGAGACATCAATTTGTCATCTAACTGTCTGCTTATCTATCAATCAATCAATCAATCATCTATCTATACATCTGTCCATCCATTCATCCATCCATCTATCCATCCATCCATCCATCCATCCGTCCACCCATCCTTTATCTTATCTATTCATCCTTCTTGTCTATCTATCTATCTGTCCATCGATCTATCTCTATCATCTATTTCCATATATATGCTATGTATTTTATTGATATAAATAGGAGTCAATGAAATATATACATATTTATATATTTTAATACATATTAAATTTATTAATATATTTATTTAATTTAATAATCAGGAGTCAATGAAATGTATATATTTATATACATAGAAATATATATTTCCATATATATACTATATACTTATATATACTATGTATATATATACTCTATATATAGAGTAGTATATACATACACACTATACTATATATATTCCTAATTATTAAATAATAATATGTTATTAATATGTTTATTTAATTTAATAATTAGGAGTCAATGAAATGTATATATTTCCTTATACATAGAAATATATATTTCGTATGTATATATACACTATGTATTTTGCCCTTTGCTATTTACATATATGCATTTTGTGGCTTATTTTTGCCACTCAACAGTGTTTTTTTTTTTAAACAACAGCTGTATTTTTTTTTTAGTATGGCATAACATTCCATATTTTATTTGTTTCACACCTTTGTTGAAAGCACTTGTGTGTCTTTCCAATTATTGTAGATATGGCCAATTTGCCTTCCAGAATCTCTGTACTGATTTAGCTTCCAGCCTGCATTGTGTGACACAGCTAGTGACCTATTGCCTCCTTTTTTGTAGTTGCATTGTATTCTATGGTACTAGTGTTCTGTTGTGTGGATGTTTATCTAAACCTCTTTCCGTCAATGTATATTTAGCTTGTTTCAGACTTTTGCTAAATTAAACCTGTTGCAGTCAGCATGTGTGTATAGTGACCATTGCTTATTTGTGTGAATATCTCTGCAGGACAAATTCCCAAAAGTGCAATTGCAGAATCAAAGGCCGTTTTACTCTACAATTTTAATAATAATAAAAAATCTATTCCTATTAGCTGAGTTTGATGGCAGCTTTCCCATAACTTCGCCAAGAGTATTACATTATTATTTTTTTTTTCAACTTTTATTTTAAGTTTCGAGCTATGCAGGTTGATTACATAGGTAAACGTGTGCCATGGTGGTTTGCTGCACCTATCAACCCATAGCCTTGGTATTAAGCCCAGCATCCATTAGCTATTCTTCCTGATGCTCTCACTTCCCCAACCCCTCCCTGTGACAGGCCTCAGAGTGTGTTGTTCCCCACCATGTGTCCATGCGTTTTCTTTGTTCAGCTCCCATTTGTAAGTGAGGACATGTGGTGCTTGGTTTTCTGTTCCTGCATTAGTTTGCTGAGAATAACGGCTTCCAGCACCATCCATGTTCCTGCAAAGGACATGATCTTGTTCATTTTTATGGCTGCATAGTATTCCATGGTGTATATGAACCACATTTTCTTTATCTGGATTATCATTGATGGGCATTTGGGTTGATTCCATGTCTTCACTATTCTGAATAGTGCTGCAATGAATATATGCATGCATGTATCTTTATAACAGAATGATTTATATTCATTTGGATCTATACCCAGTAATGGGATTTCTGAGTCAAATGGTATTTCTGCCCCTAGATCTTTGAGGACTCGCCACACTAAATTTTTGTCAGTCTGCATGTTTCTTCTTTTAGTGAACGTTTCCTTAAATAAGAGTGGGATAGAACATCTCTTGCCATTTTTTTTTCTTTTTATGGAAGAGATCATCTTACATTGCTGTTTTCCTTTGGGTTATTTTCCCATATTTACTTATGAGACAATGTATTCAAATAAATCTTTTTTTCTGTCTTTTGTTGCCTTTTGACTTCTTGGGGACACTTTTGGTTAGTTGATATGAAGCCAATTTTTTCCACATTTTCTTTTGTAGCTGCACTATCCATCCATTTCCCAGGGTTTTGTGGGGCTTCCTTTACCAGATGTGGGTTTTCACTTATTCACATATCTGTCTCCGAGTTCCTTATTCGGAACTCGGTCTGTTCTTCTGTTCTTGCAGCTTTGCCATGCTACATTTATTACTGTAACTCAGTAATAGGTCTTAATATCTGATAGAGTGACTTTCTCTTCTGTTTTTATTTCAATAATTTGGGGGTGGGGTACAGCTGGTTTTTGGTTACATGGGTGAGTGCACCTGTCTCCTAAGCAGTGTACACTGCACCCAATATGTAACCTTTTATCCCTTGCCTCCCTCCCAACCTCCCTCCCTGAGTCCCCAAAGTCCATTATATCACTCTGTATATTTTTGCATCCTCATAGCATAGCTTCCACTTATAAGTGAGACTATATGATTTTTTTTTTTTTTGAGACAGAGTCTTGCTCTGTCGCCCAGGCTGGAGTGCAGTGGCATGATCTCAGCTCACTGCAAGCTCCACCTCCCGAGTTCACCCCATTCTCCTGCCTCAGCCTCCCAAGTAGCTGGGACTACAGGCACCCGCCACCACGCCTGGCTAATTTTTTGTATTTTTTAGTAGAGATGGGGTTTCACTGTGTTAGCCAGGTGAAAGGAGGGTCAGGATGGTCTTGATCTCCTGACCTTGTGATCCACCTGCCTCGGCCTGATATTTGGTTTTTTATTCTTGAGTTACTTCACTTAGAATGATGGTCTCCAGCTCCATCCAAGTTGTTGCAAAAGACATTATTTCATTCCTTTTAATGGCTGAGTAGTATTCTATGTGTATATATGCCACATTTTCTTTATCCACTCTTTTGTCAGTGGGCACTTAGATTGGTTCCATATCCCTGCAATTGTGAATTGTGCTACTATAAGCATGCATGTGCATGTGTCTTTTTCATATAATGACTTCTTTTCCTTTGGATAGATACCTGGTAGTGAGATTGTTAGATGGAATAGTAGATCTACGTTTAGTTCTCTAAGGAATCTCCTTACTGCTTTCCACAGGGGTTGTACTAATTTACATTTGCGGCAGCAATGTAAAAGTGTTCCCTTTTCACCATATCCACACCAAAATCTATTGTTTTTTGACTTTTTAATTATGGTTATTCTTGCAGAAGTAGGGGGTATCTCATTGTGGTTTTAATTTGTATTTCCCTGATGATTAGTGATGAGCATTTTTAAATATGTTTGTTCACTGTTTGTACATTTTCTTTTGAGAAATGCCTATTCATGTCTTTGCCTACTTTTTGATGGGGTTATTTGGTTTTTTGCTTGCTGATTTGTTTGAGTTCCTTGTAGATTCTTGATACTAGTCCCTTGTCAGATGCATAATTTGCAAATATTTTCTTCCACTATGTGGGTTGCCTGTTTACTCTGCTGATTGTTTCTTTTGTTGTGCAGAAGCTTTTTAGTTTAATTAGGACCGATTTCTTTATTTTTGTTTTTGTTGCATTTGCTTTTGAGGTCTAAGTCATGCATTCTTTGCCTAAGCCGACTTCCTCTTCTCTAATATTTTATTTTCAGATTGACCTAGCCCTTCATGATTTTTTTCTTCCCAAAAAAGTTTAGAGTAAGTTCATCAGGTTCATAAAAATTAGATAGATTATCATTTGCACTGAATATATTCTCTTGTTTGACGTGAATATATGATTGATATGTGTGAAAGCAGGTAACATCATAATATTGACACATAGTAAAATGGTTATTAATGTATTCAAATAATATTTAAGCTTTTAATAGAGCTTAAAATATTTGCTTAGATATCATATGCATGTTTTGTTAAATCAATCCTTACATATTTTGTTGCTATGGTGAAATGTATCTTTTATTCAGATAGAGGGAAATGTATAAATTCATTTGAAATACAGAGACTTTATGTCTCTTGTTAAAATTTAATTCAGATATTTTATATTATTATCATTATTATTAATATCTTATCTTTTATCTTTTTCCAGATGCTTGTTATTTTCCTGGAAAAAAATCAACTCAATCTGGTTGCCATGCCTTATAATGAGACAATGTTTAGATTACTCAAGTATATACCTTTGTTTTAAAGGCTGTTAAAAGCTCTAGAAGAAACCATGGGAGAATTATTTTATAGCTTCAGAGTAGGGATAACCCTATTTTGATACAAGTCCCAGGAGCTACACAAGAAAAGGCTGACATACTGTTAAATGAGAAAAGATATGGAATATGTGTATAGTATATGATGTACTCATATTTTTAAGATACTAAAAATTAGCTTTAGAAAGATACATAAAAATAATAATAGCTTAGGCAACCTGTGAGGAGAAGAAGCAGGTGACTTTGGGCCATAGGGGTAGAGGATGTTTTATAGAGCCACTTAAGTGTACAATGTATTAAAATTTTAAACAGCCACAGAAAAAGAAGAAAGATTAAGCAAACAATTCAGCTCCCTTACTGGGTCTTAAATGTTTTTAAATTTTTTCCAGTGAAGTGTTCTGTTTTTCTAAGTATAAAATCACCATCTGCCACCACCACATTTCAAATTGCATTCCTCTCTTTTTTTTTCCCTTGTCTAATTGCATTTGCTACTATCTCTAATACAGTGATGAATAAGAGCAAAACACTGGATCTGGGTATTTTGTTTCTTATTCACTTGCATTTTGTGTTTGCTTCCTTGCCATAAAGGATATTTACTTTTATGCCAATATGTTAACCTTTTTAATAGCTGGCTTCAGAGTGTTGTGTTTTCCTCAGAATAATCTTTAAAAAATCGGCACCATTTTTTTTTCTGGTACTTTTCTAATTCTCTGCTTTTCTACTTTTTTTCTGCTTTTTAAATTCTCCAGTATTTCATCCATGTGGAATTTATTTTGTGATAGGGAGAAAAAGTCTCACTTGGAAACAGAGAAGCTGGAGAATTGTGTCTTTGTTCCCTTGATAATGATTGAGTCTGGGGTGTTTTCTTAGGGATGACTTGGCCCAGCTGCCCTTCCTGACCATGTGCATTAAGGAGAGCCTGCGGTTGCATCCGCCAGTCCCTGTCATCTCCCGATGTTGCACCCAGGACATTGTGCTCCCAGAAGGCCGGGTCATCCCCAAAGGTGCTCACAGCCTCAGAGGGAGGAGCCTCCTGGGTAGCAAGAAGGGTCTCTCAGGCAGGGGGGCCTTGTCCTGACTGCCCTCTTCTCTCCCACAGGCATTGTCTGCCTCATCAGTATTATCGGGATCCATTACAACCCAACTGTGTGGCCAGACCCTGAGGTACTGCCTCCCTCACCCCACCCTTTTTGGAGTCCATTCCAAGTTTCCTAGAGGAGGTGACAGGGTTTTGGCCAGGAAAAAATCCAACATCACCTCCCCTCAATGGAGACACATCTGCCAAAATGTCTCTCCAAGGATGGTGGTCTTGGAGACAACTGGGAGACCCCACCCAGCAAGCCTTCTTGGTCTCATCTGCAGGTCTACGACCCTTTCCGTTTCGACCAAGAGAACATCAAGGAGAGGTCACCTCTGGCTTTTATTCCCTTCTCGGCAGGGCCCAGGTAAGGGTGGCCTGTGCCTGAGGCAGAGATGGCATGATGGGTGCAGGGGTCCAAAAAGGGGGAAGTTACAGATGGTCGATGGTTCCAGCTCTCCTTCCCTCCCTTCCTCAGGAGTTCATGGGCAACTGTTCACAGGATGAGGTTGGGAAGGTCCTAGAGGGGTCTGCGGTGTGCACAGAGTCCCCTCCTTCATCTGTTGATCTCAACTGGGGGTAGGAGCCTGGGCCAGGTTTGGGGGACATGCAAGCACACATGGGAGTCCTATGGACACTTAGCCCCTCTTTCTGCCCCTCAAGCCGATCTGGGTGCGAGTCGGGGTCCCAGGCCAGGTTCTAAGCATGATGGGGCCGGGATGGGGGTCATGGGCACAGTCAGATTCCCTCACTTTCGCCCCCAGAAACTGCATCGGGCAGGCGTTCGCCATGGCTGAGATGAAGGTGGTCCTGGCGCTCACGCTGCTGCGCTTCCGCGTCCTGCCGACCCACACTGAACCCCGCAGGAAGCCGGAGCTGATATTGCGCGCAGAGGGTGGACTTTGGCTGCGGGTGGAGCCCCTGGGTGCGAACTCACAGTGACTGTCCGACCCACCCACCCACCTTTGTAGAGACCCAGGAATAAAACTATGCTGACACTTCCGCTTGAGCCTCGTTGACAGCCAGCATGGGGCTCCTGGGGACTGGTGGGATCTGAGAAAGGGAGGTGAGTGGGTGGAGGCAGTGTGGTGTCTCCGAACCCAAAACCCTGACGGCCTCTCTGGCCGAGCACAGGGTACCTAGGCCCTTAGTGGCTTCTCCCAGAGCCCAAGTAAAAAGTTTGTCCTGTGGGGAGTAGGGAGCCCTGGGAGGTGTTTGAGCAGGAGAGGGAACAGGATTAAGAATGGGTTTAAGGAGCAAGACTGAGACTGATTCAGCGAGAAGCAACCATAAGGGTAAATCCCTTCATCTGTCCCGGGAATGTCCTCCCAAGACTGGAGTCCTCAGCTCAGAACAAAGGGAAAGGGGTGCAGCTTCCACTCTGGCAGGCTCTCAGAAATTTTTAGTTCCTTTTTCCACCAACATCCCACCCCTGTTTCTCCCCCTCCCAGTGCGTTCCCTCTGTGACTCTCTTCCCTTACCTTCAGAAGCATAGGATCTGGAGCCAGACTGCTTGGGCTCAAGTCCTGGCTCTGCTGTGTGACTTGAGCAAGTTAATTCCTCTCTCTGTGCCTCGGTTCCCTCAACCATATAATGGAGACAACAGCATTACCTACATCAGGGTTTTCCTGAGGTCTCAATATAAGGGACTCAGAACTGTGCCTGGCACACAATGAATGCTAAATATGCGGGGCTATTATTACTTACTCTCTCAGAAAGTCTGGCTGTTAAAGAATGTTGTCTTTCAAGATCGTTATTTCTACTATGACTTTAAAGGCTGTGTTTTGGAACTCAAAGGCAAAAATTCTAATATCTGTGCTCCTTGAACAATCTCTTCTCCTAGAGGGCTGTGCATATAAGACATATATATACATATATATATATATATTTTTTTTTTTTTTTTCCTGAGGGTGATGAAGGCACCTGACTGTGTGAGGTGGTAGGAGAATGAGAGAAACCTCAGTCAGTGTCTCAAAATAAAATCTTGCTACAAACATTGATCTCTTTTCATAGCCTAAGGGATGTTGCATCACTAAACCCTGTTGACTTCTCTAATCTCTTCTCTAGCTGATCTCCCTCCCTTGCTACACTCGGTTACTCTGGCCTTGATTCTGATCTCCAAATACATTATATTTTTTTATTTGGGACCATTGTATTGCCTTTGCACCTTTATCAAAGATAAGTTGCCTATATTTATTGGGATCTATTTTTTGGGCTTTTAATATTCTGTTCCATTGACTTATTTGTCTTTTCTTTTACCAATACCACAACATCTTGGTTACTGTAGCTTCACAGTAAGTCTTAAACTTCGATATTGTCAGTCCTCCGACTATGTTCTACTCCTTCAATATTGTGTTGGTTATTCTGAGTCTTTTGTCTCTCCATATAAATTTTAGAATTAGATTGCTGATATCCATTAAAAAACTTTCTGGAGGGCCCCAGGGAGCGCGGGGCGCCGCCGCTGCTGCTGCTGCTCCTCGGCTGGGTTCTGTCTACCAGGCCCGCGGCCCCGCGGCGTCATGGGCCCCCTCCCCTCACCTCAGCGGGCACCAGCCGCGGGAACCCCCGGGCCTCCTCGCCCCCGAGCCTGAGCGACCCCTGGGTTCTCCGGCGCCCCCTCCCTCCCTCCCTCTATTTTTTTTTCCTGCTCTCGCTGACCCTACCGCTTCTGTTGTCCGTTATGGCAAGAGAGCCACTATCCCCGCTCCGGGTCGAGGCGCCGGGTCGCCCAGAAATGCGGACCCCACCGGCGATCGAGGCCACCCCTGAGGGCACCCCGCAGCCGGCAGGCGGCAGACCCCGCTTCCTCAACGGCTGTGTGCCCATCTCGCATCAGGTGGCCGGGCACATGTATGGGAAGGACAAAATGGGTATACTGCAACATCCAGATGGCACAGTTTTGAAACAGTTACAACCACCTCCAAGGGGCCCAAGAGAGCTGGAATTCTATAATACGGTTTATGCTGCTGACTGTACCGAGGGTGTTCTTCTAGAGCTACGAAAATATTTGCCAAAATATTATGGCATCTGGCCATCTCCCACTGCCCCAAACGATTTATACCTAAAACTGGAAGATGTGACCCATAAACTTAATAAGCCCTGTATAAAGGATGTAAAGATAGGGCAAAAAAGCTATGATCCTTTTTGCCTCATCTGAGAAGATTCAGCAACAGGTCAGCAAGGACCCATTAATGGAAGAGATTGGGTTCTTGGTGCTTGGCCTGAGGGTTTATCTCGTTCATTCCCATAGCTGTGAGACACTAACCAACATTATGGAAGAAGCTTAACAGAAGAAGCTATAAAGGATGGAGTCTCCGGATTTTTTCATAATGGGTACTGCTTAAGAAAAGACGCTGTTGCTGCCATTATTCAGAAGACAGAAAATTCTGCAGTGGTTTGAAAACCAGAACCAGCTTAACTTTTACGCAAGTTCATTACTGTTTGTTTAGGAAGGTTCATCTCAGCCAATCACCACAAAACTGAATGACAGAAATTTGGCAGAAAAGTTTTTGTCCAAAGGACAACTGTCAGACACAGAAGTACTAGAGTGCAATAACAACTTTCATGTATTAAGTTCCACAGTGAATGGGAAAATAGAGGTTTCAGTAGGCAAAAGCTTGTCCAAGATGTATGCTTGTCACAGGAAAATGTATACAAAAAAGCATCACTGTCAGACTTCATTGAAAGTTGAAAATCTGGAGCAAGACAATGGGTAGAAAAGCAGTCACAGGAACATTTAAATGGAAATGTACTTTCCCAACTGGAAAAAGTTTTCTACCATCTTCCCACTGGTTGCCAAGAGACTGCTGAAATGTGCATGATAGATTTTGCTCATATGTTCCTTAGCAACACAGTAGATGAGGGACATGTTTATGGGCTAAAGCATTTAATTTCTGTACTTCGAAGTATTTTAGACAATTGAATCATCTGTTGCAGTCTTTTTTTTTTTTTTTTTTTGAGACGGAGTCTCTGTTGCCCAGGCTGGAGGGCAGTGGTGCCATCTCGGCTCCCTGCAAGCTCTGCCTCCCGGGTTCACGCCATTCTCCTGCCTCAGCCTCCCGAGTAGCTGGGACTACAGGCGCCTGCCACCGCGCCCGGCCAATTTTTTGTATTTTTTAGTAGAGACGGGGTTTCACCGTGTTAGCCAGGATGGTCTCGATCTCCTGACCTCGTGATCTGCCCGCCTCCACCTCCCAAAGTGCTGGGATTACAGGCGTGAGCCACTGCACCCAGCCTGTTGCAGTCTTTTTAAGAGGTGGGCCAATTATAATGAAGAGGAGCAGGCAATATCTCTGCACCTTTAATGCTATGCAAAAAATAGGTATTGTGAGTTGACATTTTATTTGTCTTTATACTTTTGGAAGAAAGGTTAACTTTCTTATAATCTTACTCAGGAAAGCTATATGTTCATTAGAAAAGTATGAAGAATAAAGAAACTTAGGAATGTTAAGCAGGGAATGTAGTGGTACATGGCTTAAACATCTTTTTTGGCTCAAGCAAAATGCAAACAATTATTCAGTCATTAAGAGTTGAGTTAGCTTTCTGTAACCAATTCGTGAAATCTCTGTCCACCCAATCTTGACAATGAGCCATATCTAAAATAATACATTATTAGAACACCTACCAAAATCTCGAAAGCACAGGTTGATGTACTTAGTCTTGCTATGTATGAAGTTATTAAAACTGGAGAAAATTCTACTTCAGAAATAAGTACTGTTTAGGTTTTGTATTAAAAATTCAGACCAGCATATCAAAGCGTGCTTCTTAGTGAAATGATTTAGAATTGTTGCATTCCAAAAGCAGGTTTTCTCTTTAATTTTTACAACTCTCTCTCTCTCTCTCTCAAAATATTATACTTCATGAAAAAGACAATTGACATGGATGACAACAACAACAGTCTTGAAATTAAGAGAACATTCATTGTTCTTACCAGGGTTAGGAGAAGAGAGAGGTTATTTTCAAGGAACAAAATATTTTGCTTTACAATCTTTCACTTATGAGAAAATTGGAATATAAATGTATTACATTGTGAAAAGTATCATAAACCATATACCTTTTTATCTAAATGCAGTTTCAAAAAAGTAAATAATTGGTTTTATTTCTCCTCTAAATAACTTGAATTTTTTTCTTTAAAAATTTATGTATTTATATGTCCCCATTTAGTTAAGTGGTAGTGTAAATGTATATTGTTAAAAGTGGTTTCTCAGAATTATAGTAAGCAATGAAAGACAGTATCTAATTAGGTTGTTATCAAAAATACTATGTGTGAATAAGTCCATCATATAGGGTTGGTGTGTATCTAAATTCATACTTATATTTCACTGTTATTCAAAAGAGTTTTATATTTGTTTAACAGTGAAATTATAATTTAATTTCATGGGGACAGGGCGGTGCTATAGTTCCTGGAAAAATTAGATTTGTATTATCTTTATTTCACACCCACCACCTTAGAAAAATCAACTAGTTGTTTGTCATTGAAAACATTTAAAACTTTGAGTCTTCAAATACATTTGATGTTAATGCTGTCATTACTTGCACTTCGATTCACTAGTAACATTTCTAGGTAGTGACCAGTTTTGTCATTTTTCTGGAAAATATTTTGGAGTTGTAAATTGTTTCTCCTCTTTTTCTTCTAGAGTTACAAATTGAATTTTTAAATGCAAGCACCTTTGTTGTGGTGTGGAGAGAAGTGTCACAATTTTATGTTTATTTTATCTTCTCAACCTTCTCTCAGGGTACTTTGCAAATACCTGAGTCTAAACAGAAGTATCAAATACATGCTCTATGAACTCTATCCTTAGTAAATCTATTAAACCTGAATAACTTAAAAGATCATGTGTGTTTTGTAATAGCAAAATTTGATTTTAATTTTTTGTTTGGAATTGGTGTATTTATCATAGGGACTTCCAATTTTTCTTCACTTTTCAAATGGATATTGGCTATAGTTTTATGTTTTGATGGGAATGAATTTCAAGTCAATTAATAATCAGAAAATTTTTAGTTTTACTTTTTCTTTTACAATATGGACTTTTGTTATTATTTGGATAGTGGTTCAATAAATCTTAAGCTCAGATAATTAAACACTATTTTGAATCCTAACAAGATACTGAGCATTTTTTCGTATGGGATGATATCAGCCTAGGTACAATGAATTTAATAAACTTAAGTATTATCAGATATTTTGCACATTTTAGATCAATAAAATCTGAATTAACTGTTCAAGATTTTTTATATGTATTTGGAAATATAATTTTGTAAAATCAATGTCTTACCTTTTTATTACAATAGATCATGTTTTGTATTCAATAAAACAAGAAGCACTTTTATCTGTTGTTTTTCAGGGAAGGGATTAACATTTAATTCTGTTTGTTTACATTTGTTTTCATTGTTATCCAATACTCATTTTATGTTGCTTTATAAGTAAGCTTAGGTATAACAGAATAAGTATCTGTTTATCTAATCTACATGAGACTGCTTTAGTCTCTCTCAGTCACTTAATATTATGCTGAAATTTACCACTGTAGGGATGAATGATCACTATCCACCAAGCGTATTTGAACATGTAAATACTTAAGAAATAAGCATAATATTGATATAGTTTGGGTTAATAGGGTTCTCATAGTTTTTTCCCTCTATGAAACGTAAGTAATGATTTTAGTGTATTTCTTATGGAATACACTCATTTATAAAGGACTTTAAGAAATTGTGGATGCAAATAATATCTTTCTCTAATAAAAATTTAAATGGTAAAAAAAACCCCAAAACCTTTCTGATATTTTCATTGTGATTTCACTGAATCTATAGATTTAGTTGGGAAGAACTGACATCCTGACAATATTGAGTTTTTTGTCTTACAAGAAATGCTCAAGGGAGTCCTGCATCTGGAAGTGAAAAGAGGATGATTACCATCATGACAACATGCAAAAGTATAAAATCCACTGGCAAAGCAGATACACTTAAGAGAAAAGAATCAAACCTTATTACTATAGAAAACTACCAAAACCACAATCATAAACAATAAGAGAGGAAGAGAGGAATAAAAGATATACAAAACAACTAGCAAACAATGAATAAAATGACAGAAGAAGGTTCTTACCTATAATAACTTTGAATGTAAATAGATTAAATCCCCCATTTAAAAAATATAGGCTGGCTGAATGGATTTTTTAAATGACCCAACTATGTGCTTCCCATAAGAAACTCACTTTACCTATCAAGAAACATATAGACTGAAAGTGAAGGGATGGAAAAAGACATTCTACCCAACTGGAAACCAAAAGCAAATAGGAGTAGCTATGTTTATATCAGATAAAAATAAAACAGACAAGGGATAAATTCAGCCAGAGCATATAACAATAGTAAATATATATGCACCCAACACTGGAGCACCTAGATACAGAAAACAATTATTATTAGATCTAAAGGGAGAGATAGACTTCCATACAATAATAGTTGTGGACTTCCATAACCCAGTCTCAATACTGGAGAGATCATCTAGACAGGAAGTCAACAAAGATACATTGTATTTAAATTTCACTTTAGACCAAATAGACTTAACAGACATTGACAGAACAGTTTGTGCAACAGCTGCAGAATACACATTTTTTTCATTAGCACATGGAAAAATCTCCTGGAGAGACCACACATTGGGCTACAAAGCAAGTCTCAACAAATTTAAAAGTACTGATATCATATCAAGTATACTTTCTGATGGCAAGGAAATAAAGCTAGAAATCAATAACAGAAATAACTTTCAAAACTGTACAAATACATGAAAATTAACAACATGCTCTTGAACAACCAATGGACTAATAAAAAATTAGGAAGTACATTTAAAATTTCTTGAATCAAATGAAAGTATAAACACAATGTATCAAAAGCTATGGGATACAGCAACAGCAGTATTAAGAAGGAAGTTTATAGCAATAAACACCTACATCGAAAAAAGTAGAAATATTTCAAATAAACAATCTAATGATGTACCTCAAGGAACTAGAAAAGCAAAAGCAAACCAAACTCAAAATTAGTAGAAAAAATGAACTAATGAAGATCAGAGCAAAAATAAATGAAATTGAAAGTAAAAATAAAATACAAAAGATCAATAAAACAAAGAGTTTTGTTCTTAAAAAGTAAAACTAACAAATGTTTAGCTAAACAAAGTAAGAAAAAAGAAAAACTCAAATAAATGAAATCAGAAATGAAACAGGAGACATGACAAGTGATATCACAGAAATACGAAGAATCATTAGAGTCTATTACAATCAACCATAAGCCAACAAATTGGAAAACCTAGTAAAAATGTATAATTTCTCAGGCACATACAACCTATCAAGATTGAACCAAAAAGAAATAGAAAGTCTAAACAGACTAATTACAAGTAATGAAATATAACCAGTAATAAAAACTCTCTCATCAAAGAAAAGCCCAGGACCTCATGGCTTCAATGCTGAATTCTACCAAACATTAAAAAAAATACTTAATACCCATTCTTTTCAAACTATTCCAAAAATCAAAGAAGAGGGAGTTCTTCTTAATTTATTCTACGAAGCCAGCATTACCCTTATACCAAAACCAGAATGGGACACAAGAAGAAATGAAAACAGCAGACCAATATCGCTGATGAATAGAAGTGCAATAATTCTCAATGACATACTAGCAAATCAAATCCACCAGCACACTACAAAGATAATTTACTATGATCAATTGAGATTTATCCCAGGGATGCAAGGATGTTTTGACATATTCAAATAAAAAAATGACATCACATCATATTTATTGAAGAGCAACAGAGTGAACAGCAAAAATGATATGATCATCTCAATAAATGCAGGAAAAGCATTTGACAAAATTCAACATTTCTTCATAATAAAAAACACTAAACAAAGTAGGTATACAACAAGCATACATAACAAAATAAATATATAGAACAAGTATACATAACAAAATAAAGGATAGGCATGACAAATCCACAGCCACCGTCATACAAAATGGGGAAACACTGAAAGCTTTTCCTCTAAGAACTGGAACAAAACAAGTGTGCCCACCTTCACCACTTTTATTCAGCATAGTGCTGGAAGTCTTGGCCAGAGAAATCAGGCAAGAGAAAGAAATAAAGGGCAAGGATGTCAAATTTTCCCTGTTTGAAGATGACATAATATGTGCATAGAAAACCCTAAAAGCTCCACCAAAACTCTCTTAGAACTGGTAAACAAATTCAATAAAGCAGCAGGATTCAAAATCAACATACAGAAATCACTAGTGTTCCCATACACAAATGACAAGCTAGCAGAAAAAGAAAAAGAAAGAAAGCAATGCCAATTACAATAGGTGCATATATATATATATAATATTTAGGAATAAATTTAACCAAGTAGTTGAAAGATCTCTGCAAGAAATGCTATAAAACACTGATGAAAGAAATGGGAAAGGTCCTTCAAAAATGGAACATCATCCCATGTTCATGGATTGGAAGAAATAATATTGCGAAAATGACCCTACTACTAAAAGCAATATAGAGATAGAATGCAATTCCTATGAGAATACCAATGAGATTCTTCACAAAAATACAAAAAATTCTAAAATTCATGTGGTATCACAGAAGACCCCAAGTAGCCAAAGCTGTCCTGAGAAAAAAGAACTTTGATGGAGATATTACACTGCCAACTTCAAATTATACAATGCTATAGCCAAAACCATATAGTACTGGTATAAAAAGAGATGCATAGACCAATGGAACAGAACAGAGAACCCAGAACTAAATCCATGAATTTAGAGCCAACTAATTTTTGACAAAAGTGCAAAGACCATTCATTAGAAAAAAACAGTCTCTTCAATAAATGGTGCTGAAAAACTGGATCTTCATATTTAGAAGAATGAAACTAGACCCCTCTCATCCTATTCAAAAATCACATCAAGATAGATGTATTAGTTTGGGTTCTCTAGAGGGACAGAATTAGTAGGATAGATGTATGAACCCCACTCCTGGTACCAAAATCTGTATTAGTCAGGGTTCTCTAGAGAGACAGAACTAATAGGATAGATGTATGAACCCCAATCCTGGTGCCAAAATCTGTATTAGTCAGTGGTCTTTAGATCGACAGACTAGTAGGATAGATGTACATATAAAGGGGGGTTTATTAAGGAATATTGACTCACACAATCTCAAGGTGAGGTCCCACGGTAGGCTGTCTGCAAGCTGAAGAGCAAGGAAACTAGTCCAAGTCTCAAAGATGAAGAACTTGGAGTTTGATGTTCAAGGGCAGAAAGCAACCAGCGAGGGAGAAAGATGTAGGCTGGGATGATAAGCCAGTCTAATCTCTTGACGTTTTTCTGCCTGCTTTTTTTCCAGCTGCACTGGCAGCTGATTAGATTGTGCCCACCGAGATTGAGGGTGGGTCTGCCTTTCCCAGTCCACTGACTCAAATGTTAGTCTCCTTTGACAACACCCTCACAGACACACCCAGGAACAAAACTTTGCATCCTTCAATCCAATCAAGCTGACATTCAAAATTAACCTTCACAATAGATTAAAGACTTAAATGCAAGACATGACACTTTGAACTAGTAGAAGAAAACATTTGGGAGACACCTCAGGACATTGGTCTAGGCAAGGATTTTTTTTGGTAAGACCTCAAAAGCACAGGCAACAAAAGCAAATAGACAAACAGGGTTGTACGAAACCAAAAAGCTTCTGCACAGCAAAGAAACAAATCAACAAAGTGAAGAGACAACCTACAGAATGAGAAAAAATATTTGCAAATTATCCATCTGACAAGGGATTAGTAGTTAGAATACATAAGGAACTTAAACAACTGAATAGCAAAAAAAAAAAAAACCTCAAAATAATCCTTTTAAAAAATAGGCAAACTATCTGAATAGACATTTCTCAAAAGAGGAGATACAAATGGCAAACACATACATTAAAAAATGGTCAACATCACTAATCATCTGGGAAATGCAAGTCAAAACCATGATAAGATGTCATCTCACCCCTGTTAACGTGTAATTATTTTTATACATTGTTAGATTTGATTTGATATTTTCTTGAGGATTTTGCATCTAGGTTTGTGAGCAATATTAATCTGTATAGTTTTTTGTTTCTTTGTTTCTTCTTTTCTTTTCTTCTTTCTCTTTTCATTTCTTGTAATGTCTTTGTATTTGGCATTAGGTATAATGCTGGCCTCATAAAATGAGTTAGGGAATATTTCCTCTGCTTCTGTCTTTCAAAAGACATAGAAGAAAATTGGTATAATTTCTTCCTTAAATGTTTAGTAGATGCAACCGCCTACAGCATTATGCTGCCCTGGGCTGCGACAGCGTGGGCACCGCCTTGGTCAACCTGGAGCCCTCGGATGTGCCGCAGGACGTGTACAGTGGTGTGGCCGTGCAGGTGGAGGTGTTCTGTAGGCAGGACGCCCAGCGGGGCACGCGGGTGGCACAGGTGCTAGAAGGCTTCATCACCCACAAGGTGGTGAAGCAGACGGTGATGACCGTGGTGTACGGGGTCACCCGCTACTGCGGGCGCCTGCAGATTGAGAAGCGCCTCTGGGAGCTGAACGACTTTCCCCAGGAGTTCGTTTGGGAGGCCTCCCACTAACTCGTAAGCCAGGTCTTCAGGAGTCTACAGGAGACGTTCTCGGGGACCGGGCCATCCATCACTGGCTGACGGAGAGCGCCCTCCTTATCTCCCACGCGGGCTCCGTAGTAGAGTGGGTCACACCCCTGGGCGTCCCCATCATCCAGCTGTATCACCTGGAGTCCAAGGTCAAGCAATTAGGAGGTGGAATTCAGAGCATCACTTACACCTACAACGGAGACATCAGCCGGAAGACCAACACACGTAACCAGAAGAACGGCTTCCGCCCAACTTCATCCACTCGCTGGACTCCTCACACATGATGCTCGCCGCCCTGCACTGCTGCAGGAAGGGCCTGACCTTCGTCTCTGTGCACGACTGTTACTGGACCCACGCAGCTGATGTCTCATCTCCGTCATGAACCAGGTGTGCCGGGAGCAGTTTGCCCGCTTGCGCAGCGACCCCATCCTGCAGGACCTGTCCAGGTTCCTGGTCAGGCGGTTCTGCTCTGAGCCCCAGAAGATCTTGGAGGCCAGCCAGCTGCAGGAGACACTGCAGGCGGTGCCCAAGCCACGGGCCTTCGACCTGGAGCTGGCGAAGCGTTCCACCTACTTCTTCAGCTGACACCCGGGGGGCCTTGCGCCAGTGTGTAAATAAAGCTCTTTTGCCACCTCCCCCACAAAAAAATGTTTAGTAGAATTAATCAGTGAACCGGCTGGGCGTGGTGGCTCACGCCTGTAATCCCAGCACTTTGGGAGGCTGAGGCGGGTGGATCACCAGGTCAGGAGATCGAGACCACGGTGAAACCCCGTCTCTACTAAAAATATAAAAAATTAGCCAGGCGCGGTGGCGGGTGCCTGTAGTCCCAGCTACTTGGGAGGCTGAGGCAGAATGGCGTGAACCCGGGAAGCGGAGCTTGTAGTGAGCCGAGATCGCGCCACTGCACTCCAGCCCGGGCGACAGAGCGAGACTCCGTCTCAAAAAAAAAGAATTAATCAGTGAACCAATTGGGGTCTTGGTTTTCTGTTTTGGAAGGTTATTAATTATTGTTTCAATTGATTTAATAGATATAGGCCTATTCAGATTATCTATTAGTGCTTACCTTTTATTCTTTTCTTTCCCCTTCTCGTATCTTTTGGATGGATGAAAGGTAAATGATGGTATATACATGTGATTCAAAATTATGTAGCTGATAAAAATTATAACATTGATAGAGAAGTATAGGGCCTATATGCATTATTTAAATACCTATATAATAATCATAAAACATGTTTATGCCATAAGTGGTGGTGCTCTTGGTGCCCATGGTGGTGGTGGTGGTGATGGGGAATTATTTGCCCTGTGACCTCCCTTGGATTAATTTCTCCCCAGGACAATGGGAAAAATCACTTAATCTTGGAGTTTTGGTTTTTTTTTGCTTGAGAGTGACTCTGATCCTGTTTCTGATGCTCATGTTCTTCAGCATCGTACTGAGTAAGTCACTGGCCTTGTAGCATCTGGAGCAATTGGAGTGACCCAAGATCCCCAGTTCCCATGTCACAAATGAGGATCCCACATATCTGGGACAGGGATGGAACATTATTTCTGGGTGTGTCTATCTAATCTATTCATCCTATCCATCTAATTTCTCTATCTATATATATATCTGCCTACCCATCCATCCATCAATCCATCTTAGCTGTACGTTCATCCATTCCATCTGTTTATCCTATTATCTATGTATCTATCTATCATCTATTAATAGCTATCTATCCATCTGTCTAATATATCCATTATCTATATCTACTTTACCTATCTACCTAATCTATCCATCCTGTCTACTCTATCTATCTATGTATCTACCCATCCATCTGGACCCTGAGCTGATTGCTCTACACCCAGCTGGCCTGACGCCAGGTGTTGGTTGGCTGCCCAGGCTTGGGAGACACATCCAGGCTGCAGGGATTGGTTGGCCCCGCCCAATGCAGCCAGCCCTCCCATAGCCTTTCCTATATCAAGGGCCAGGGTCAAAGGCTTCCCAGCAGACGGGGAGAGGAGGTTGTGTGGGACAGACTGCTCCTGACAGAAGGTGCCAGGATGGGGGTGGCAGGCCTGGGGGGGTCCTGGCCTGGGATGGAGAGCGGCACTGCCCAAGGCCCAAGCAGCTCCCGGGTGCTGGCCTGGAGGTTGGGTGGTTTCCCGGTAACTGAAACCAACCCCCTGGCAACATCCCAGTGATTCAGGCTGGGCCTTTCTGGACTTTAATCAGTCTCTCTCTCTCTTTCCCATTCTAAGTGCTTACTAGGGAACTGGAGGCCACTTGGCTGCTGGTTTTGGCTGGGCCTTTCTGGACTTTACCTCTCAACCCCTTTTTACCCATCCCTGAGCCCTCCCTGCTCCACCTCCAGCACTGCCCGTCCCTGCCTCTCCACTGTCCCTGGAGCTCCCTGGGCCCTTCCCTGGGCCTCAGGATCTCACCGTCCATCCCGTCTGCCCTGCAGGATGTTCCAGCTGAGCCTTTCCTGGCTAGGCCTCGGGCCAGGGGCAGCATCCCCATGGCTGCTCCTCCTGCTGGTCGGGGCCTCCTGGCTTCTGGCCCGTGTCCTGGCCTGGACCTACACCTTCTATGACAACTGCCACCGCCTGCGGTGTTTCCCACAACCCCCGAGACGGAACTGGTTTTGGGGACACCAGGGCATGGTGAGTGTCAGCAGGATGGGTCTAGGTCTCAAAGTGGATGGACTTCCTGAGGGGTACGAGGCTCAGGTAGTGGGGGTGAAGGGGTGGGCTGGGATCTGGGGTGGCAGAGAAGCAGGGGAGGCATCTTACTCATTCCTCTGCTTATTCACTCATTTCTGTGCTGTGCCAACCCAAGCCCTTCTCACCTCGTTGTCCTCCCACTCCTGGCCTGTGTTGAATCCTTTTCCTGCCTGTCTTCCCACATTAATGCACCTCTGCGGGGCTCCTGGGCAGAGGGTTGGTGGCACAGAGAGGTGAGTCCCTGGCATTCCCACATTCTCCATTGCTGGACTCGAGGCCTCCTGTGCCCACTGTCCAGGGTCCCCTCCTTGCCTGGACTATTTCCTGTTATGAGGGTACAGCTGGGCCAGAGGAGAGGCATGGGCCATCTCCCACTTCCACCACACCTGAAGGCACCTTCCTCTTATCTTCCTCTTCTTCTTTTCTCCCTCTTATCAGTGAGACCTGTTGCCAAACCCAGATAAAAGTTGGCCACTCACTTCACCTTTCAGAAGCTTTCCTTGGCCTTTCTCCTCCCCGAGACTTTGCCCTCTGACTTAGACCTGCTCTGCTCTTTGGGGGATGTGGTCTTAGTCTGCTCATTTGCAAATGGCAGGATTGATGGATGTGTCCACAGGTGAAGTGGAAGGGTGCACAGGACGCACTAGCACAGAGCCTGGTACAGAAGCTGCTCCTAGGTGGGAGCCATTGTCCTGATGGACAGTTAGAGTCACCTCTGCTCCACTAGTGGCTGCTGAAAAGGGAGGGTCTCCCATGTGCAGAACCTTCTCCATGGGAGGAACTGGAGCCTCTGTGGATCAGCCAGGACATGAAGGCTTGTGGGGACCAGCCTTAGGGACATGTCCTGAGGTGATACTGCTCCCCACAAATCTCCCCTGTGAGGACCTCCCCATATGGCTGCCTCTGGTCTGAAATGACTCCCAGAACAAGAAAATCTTTCCTCTCAAGATAACTGGGCCTCTGTGAGCGGACAGTGTGTCTTCTCCCTCTGCCCTGGGATGCACCCTTGGGACTTGGAGATGGACCCAAGAGAGATAGAGTAGGAGGAATGTGGATAGATAGATAGATAGATAGATAGATAGATAGATAGATAGATAGCTAATAGGTTAGATAGATAGATGCACAGATAGGATGGATGGATGGATGGATGGATGGATGGATGGATGGATGGACAGGTACGTAGGTAGATAGATAATTGGATAGGTGGATGCATGGACACATGGATGCACAGATAGCATGGATGGATGGATGGATGGATGGATGGATGGATGGATGGATGGATGGATGGATGGATAGGTAGGTAGATAGACAGATAATAGGATAGATGGATGCATGGACACATGGATGCACAGATAGGATGGATGGATGGATGGATGATGGATGGATGGGTAGAGTAGATAGGATGGATAGATTATGTAGATAGATAGAGTAGATATATATGATGGATAGATTAGACAGATGGGTAGATGGCTATTAATAGATGATAAGCAGACAGATAATAGGATGAATATACGGATGGATGAAAGTACAGATAAAATGGATTGATGGATAGATGGGTAGGCAGATAGATATATAGATAGAAAAACTAGATAGATAGGATGAATAGATTAGACACACCCAGAAATAATGTTTGACCAACTACCTGGGCATCCCTTAGCCCAGCCAAGTGGACACCTAGAATTAACCATCACAGAAGGTAACGACCCCTGCCTTGCTTGCAGGTCAACCCCACAGAGGAGGGCATGAGAGTTGTGACTCAGCTGGTGGCCACCTACCCTCAGGGCTTTAAGGTCTGGATGGGCCCCATCTCGCCCATCCTCAGTTTGTGCCACCCCGACATCATCCGGTCTGTCATCAATGCCTCAGGTACCATCTGGAACACCTGGTGGTGGGTGCTGCAGGACATTTGAGGCCTGCACTTCCTCTATCCCCAAGCTCCTGTGTGGGCCTTGCAGTACTCTGGCCTCTCCTTTCCTTCTCTCTCAGCTATCTTCATCTTTCTTTCATGTGTTCATCAATTCCCATCTCAGTGTCTCCTCTCTCCATTGCCATCTACCCCCTGTTCTGGTGTTCTGGGCTGCCCTGGAGCCCTAAGAGACCTCAACCCAAGGCCCTGTCCTGGAGAAAACCCCAACTTTAAGGAGATAGACCTGGATAGAGATATCCCCAACTTCATGGGATCAGGAAAGGGCCAGAGGGAGAAGGATCACAGCCCAGGGAAGAACAAGGTCTCTGCTGGGGCAGGCTGGAAGGCTTCCTAGAGGAGGAGTTACTGGAGCTGTGTCTGGAACAATGAGTAGGAATGTTTGAAAGGAGAGTGCAGGGTGATGCAATTGGACACCGTTAGTATTCAAGGCCCCTTGCCAGGCCTAGCATCGCCTTGCCTGTCCCAAAGCCTAGAACAATGAGGAGGACTTGTGGCTTGTGGGGGATCTGGGCTGCTATTGCCATGATGTCCGCCTCTGGTGGGTCAATTCCTTTTACCCCATCCTATAGCTTGTCTGCCCTAAGTTCATTGCTCTCCTGCTGCAGGTCCCGGGGATCTCCAAGAGGAGACTCCACCCCAGCTTGGGACCCCTTCCTTGACCCCTGTGCTTCCTATCATTGGACAGGCCAGGCTGAGCAGCGGGAATGGGCAGCATCCTACAGAGACCATGGCTCTGACTTCAAAATGCTGAGTAACTCTGGGCTGGTTCCCAGCTGTCTCTGGTTATTGAAGTCTCTTCCAGTTGTGAGTAGTGGAAACCCAACCTGGTGTGGTCTAAGCAAAGAAAGAGAATCTATTGACTTTAAAGTTCAGGGAGGGTGGCCTTCAGGCATGGCTGGATCCAGGTCTCACACAATGTCACTGGGAATCTGTCTTTCTCTCTTGGCTTCAGCTTTCTCCACATTGCTTTTCCTTTCAAGGTGACCTTTTCCTCATGACGTCAACAATGAGTCCCAGAAGCTCAATTCTCATGGGAAAGCCCACCTTTCCCCTAGAGTTCCCAGAAATGGCCCATGATTTACTTCTCCTGGCCTGGATCACAGGACCAGTTTTTCACCCAATTCCTGTGTCTCTGATTGCCCAGTCTTGGCAGGCCTGGGTCTTCCAGAGCTACTGTTTTGGGGGCACAAAGAAGTTTGTTGGTTGAGGATTCAGGCCATGGGTGCAGAGAGACCTAGTCTTAGGTCTGAGGCTTGCCATGATCTGGGACTGTGGGCAAGTGACTTTATTGTTCAGAGCCTCAGGCTCTTCATCTGGAAAATGGGATGAATGAGAGCCCAGGGAACATGGTGTGTGGATCCACATGGGGAAAGGCCTTTTCCATCTGTGTAACTGAAGGACTGGACAGTCCTGCATGGAAGATGTGAGGAGGCAGGGGGTGCTCAGCACTGAGAGGGAGATGAGATGCTGCTTGAAATTCTCAGGGAGAGGGCTTCGACCTCTTCCCTGCAGATCCTTCTCTCTCACAGCCTAGGAGAGCACGAATTGGGTCCTGTGTGGTTTTCTCCAGATTCACAGCTTGGAGGAAGGTCTTCTATACACACAAAGCCTGGCGTGCACCTTTGGGGATATGTGCTGCTGGTGGGTGGGGCCCTGACAGACAGTCATCCACATCTTCCTCCCCACCTGCATCAAGCCTGTGCTCTTTGCTCCAGGTAGACATTGCACTGGCCAAGCTTTGCCCACAGCTGGGGTCTCTGTCCTGCCTCCAGCTGATCACGTGACCCATGTGCAGACAGGAGGGGCTGTGGTGGAGATGCCACTGCCTCCATCGCCCCTGGACTTCCACCTGTCTGACCTCTGTTCCTGTTTGCTCATGTCTGGGGTGTGTCTCTATGATGGCTGTTATATGGCCAGGTCTGCCTTGTATATTTACACCTGGGTCCTGGTTACTCCTGAAATATGTTATACCTGGTTACATCTGGTATATAATTCCAACTGGAGTCATGTAGAGCTGGTCATGTGTGGGGCTTATCTGTGGCCAAGGACATTTGGGGCATGTGAGGGCCTGTTTGATTCTTGTCTCAGGTGCTGTTTGACATTGCCGTTTTCCCCTGCTGGTCCAAACATCTGGGCGTTGTGTGAGGTCTGGGACCCAGGGTCCCTATGTGAACTGTCTGAAACATTATTTGAGTCTTGTCTGAGGCATGTGTTATAGTATGTTTGGGTCATACCTGAGGAACAGTCTGGGTCACGTGTTGGCTATGTCTGGGACATTAAAGCTACCATATTTATATTCAACCCAGAGCCTGTATGTGGAACACAATTTTAAGATCATGTTAGACCATCTCATATGCATGTTAGAGCATACTGTCTCATGTTAGGAATTGTCATGTATTTTGTGGCCATGTCAGGACATGTGAACACATGTCAGGGTCATGTCTCTTGTCCAGGTCCATGTCAGAAGATGCCATATCAGAAGATGTCAGAGAGTGCTGGGACAGACAGGGTGTCCTAGGTCCTCGTGAAGGCATTCCATAGAATGCTGAGCTGTGCTCAGGGGTTGCAGAACATGTTGGATCATGTAGGAGGCGTGTCAAGGCATGCTGGAGCCCTGACATAGCTCCTACATGCCATGTTAGGCAGTGTCATTGCTGTACTGTGCTGCCGTAGCCTGGTCTGGTCTTCTCTCCCCTCTCCATCCTCCCTTCTTCCTCTGCCCTTGGCCCTCTTCCTGCTATGTGGGGCTCAGAGTGGGAGAAGTGCAAACCTCTTGCTGGGAGCCTCCCCCCACCCCCAAAGTCCCTCCTTCACCTGCCTCCATGGCCCCTGATTGTCCTCATTTATGTCAGCTGCCATTGCACCAAAGGCCAAGGTCTTCTACAGCTTCCTGAAGCCCTGGCTGGGTGAGTATCTGAAGGTGAACAGGGTTTGGAACAACCTGGGGGGCCAGGGGAGGGAGATGCCCTCGCCCATGGCCCTTGGCTGCCCTGCTAGGGGATGGGCTCCTGCTGAGTGCTGGTGACAAGTGGAGCCGCCATCGTCGGATGCTGACACCTGCCTTCCATTTCAACATCCTGAAGCCCTATATGAAGATTTTCAATGACAGTGTGAACATCATGCATGTGAGTTATTTGAAGCCAAGGTCGCAGCTGCAGCCTTGGGGTGAAAGGACCACAGACAGGTCTGATCTGGAATTTTGGCTTTGCTGGGTGCCATTGGGCCATTGCTCTTTCTCGCTGAGCCTTGGTTTCCTCATCTGTAAAATGGGGATAATAATCCCTACTTAAAAGATGGTCAAAGTGATGTAATGGAGTCATGTCTCTGGTGCATAGCAGGTGCCCAGAAGGTGTCTGTTTCTATGTTTCCATTACTGAAGCCCTGTAAACGCAAGAGGGTCATGACAACAATTGCATAGTAGCTGTTGCTGATAAGAAACCACCTGAAAACTCATTGGTTTAAACCAATAAATGTTTATGATTGCTAATAAGTCTGTAGGACAGTTGGCGGGTTCTTCTGTATGTGGAAGGGATCACTCATGGTACATGAGCAGCTGGGGGTCAGGTAGGCAGCCTTGCAGGTGTTGACTGAATTCTGTCACATGTTTGGGTTTTGGCTGGGACATGTTTGGGTTCTCTCACGTGTCTAGGTTTGGCCTCAGCTGGGACCCCTGGATGTTCTTCCCTATGATTGTCTCCTTCCAGAAGGCACCCCATGGTTCACAATGCAGGCAGGGTTCCAAGGAGTAAGACAAGGCTTAGCTTCATTAGTTATTAACTCATCATTTTCACCACATTGTATTTTGACATCGAAAGCCAAAAGTCCAACACAGAATCAAAGGCAGGGGGATAAAATAGGCTCTGTCTATTAATGGGAGCTGCTGAAAAATCACATTGCAAAGGGTGTGGATATGGCAGGAAGGGAAGAATTGTGGCAAAGCTTTTGCAAAGTATCTAGGATTTTTTTTTAACTTGCAAATTGATAAGTTAGCTTGTTACTGTTTCATAAATTCTTCCAGAAGGACAAGAGACTCCTGGGTCAGAGACAAAGGATAGTTTACTACTCATGACACAGACGGCAGCCTGTGTTTCTTGTTAGATTGCCTTTTTTTCCTCCAAGCTTCCCAAATCCCATGGGCTGACACAGGTGGGCTTCTATAAATGCCTGCTGACATCATATATTGCATTACAGAAAAGGAGCCTTAAGCTTAGGGAATCTGCTTTTATAGCAAGCAAAAGCAACATGTCTAGGGAGAGTCTTTACCTTATCCCTCAAAGTTACTCTTCGCAAACACAACTCTGAGAAATTTTTCATGTTAAGAACATCAGTGTCTTGCATTCATGACATGCCCAGAAAGAATGCTCAGGACTCAACGAAGGACTACCTCCCCCAAAACAGGGATATTTTTGAAATCAATTTATAACAATGCAGATGGGGAAATCCAACATTTATTAAGCACGTACCATACGCCAGAAACAATGCCATGTGCCCATTCCATGATAAGAGTATGTATTGTCTAATTTGATTTTAACAACTCTGCAAAGGAGAGATTATGTATTTCTGCCCCATGGTAGATGATGAAACTGCAGGTCTGAGAGATTAGGGAACTAACCCAAGTTCACCCAGCTAATAGGTGAGCATGGCGAGGTGGAGCAGAGTTTCCAATGTGAATTATATGGCTCC
Organism: Symphalangus syndactylus; assembly: GCF_028878055.3. Lineage (NCBI taxonomy): Eukaryota > Metazoa > Chordata > Mammalia > Primates > Hylobatidae > Symphalangus > Symphalangus syndactylus. The sequence continues at coordinate 42,050,000 of NC_072435.2, read as the reverse complement.
AAAGCACATCATCTTAACTGTTCCTGAAGATTTGACAGGCAGGATATAGGGGAGGGTAATGAGTTGACTAATGGCACACAGAGCACAGGGGACAGAGTTGGAACTTGAACCTAGGTCTCCTAACTCCCAATCTTGGGTCTTCATCTCTTAATAGTAACAGCTTTTGTTTGCATCATAACCTGGTCCTCCCTGGGGAGGGGTCCCTGGGGAGAAGATGAAGAGGGTTATTCTGGGCAGCCCATCTTGGCAGTTGGGGTTAGAGAGGTGCTCAAGGGAGCAAGGAGCCTGCCCCAGCTCTGTCCCCTTCTCTGGCTAGGCCAAGTGGCAGCTCCTGGCCTCAGAGGGTAGTGCCTGTTTGGATATGTTTGAGCATATCAGCCTCATGACCTTGGACAGTCTGCAGAAATGCGTCTTCAGCTTTGACAGCCATTGCCAGGAGTAAGTTCCTGCCCAGGATCTGGGATCTTGGGCTGTGGACCCAAATTGGGTAGGTGGGGGAAGGAGGACTGAGTAGGGAAATCAGACAAACCTTCCTGGAGGAGTTTTGTTATACCTGATCATTGAAGGACTGGTATGAACTTTATCTTGAGGTTTCCAGGGAGCCACTGAAGGGGTTTGAACTGGTGGGTGTGGTCAGAGCTGAGCTCTGTGGGGGACTGACTGTAATGTAGCACTAAATGGAGTTAACACTGATGCAAAGTGGCTAGGGTGGAAGCTAGACAATGGACCAGTTGCAGGAGGATAAAGTCTGAGCTTTGTGGGCAGTTTCAAGGAGAAGGGTCAGGACTATACACTGGGAAGGAAAGAGAGAGTAGGAGAATAATGTGCAAGCTATGCTCTGGGTGCCAAGCAGCATGGAGGCATCTCACAGAGATGGGATGCAGGGAGAGAAGAGAGCTTGGAGAATCAATCTCATGCTTATCCCCACCCTGTATCTGAGGGGCCATCTGTTCCTGGATACTCTGTTTACTGATAGGATGTAGATCCTGGCTGCTGGTGGGAGGTGGTCCTGTGGCTTAAGGTATATTAAATCGTTGCCTCCCTTTCTGCCCTTATCCTTCAGGAAGCCCAGTGAATATATTGCCGCCATCTTGGAGCTCAGTGCCCTTGTATCAAAAAGACACCATGAGATCCTCCTGCATATTGACTTCCTGTATTATCTCACCCCTGATGGGCAGCGTTTCCGCAGGGCCTGCCGCCTGGTGCACGACTTCACAGATGCCGTCATCCAGGAGCGGCGCCGCACCCTCCCTAGCCAGGGTGTTGATGACTTCCTCCAAGCCAAGGCCAAATCCAAGACTTTGGACTTCATTGATGTGCTCCTGCTGAGCAAGGTGGGCCTCTCTGGGATCTGAATTCAAGAAGCAGAAGGGAGCTTCATGTGAAATGTCAGATGAAAGAATTTGAACTTGATCCAGAGGGCACTAGGGAGCCATGGAAGGTGATTGAGGAAGGGAGGGACAGGTCAGAGATAGGTTTTATAGATGACTGTGGAGTGCACCTAGCAGGGAGCTGCTAGGCTTGAAACTGACAAGTGTGAGTTTGCTCTATTTGCAAGCTAATAAGTTAATTGTCCACATTTAACTTCATACATCTACATCTATATCTATGTCTGGTCTATGTTTATGCTTTTGCCTATGTATTTCTATATCTTTGTCTCTGTTTGAGTTTGTGTCTCTGTCTATGACTGTGACTATGTGTATGTCTTTGTCTTTGTCATTGGCCATATCTGCATGTCTTTGTATCTGTGTCTTCATCTTTGTCTATGTCTACGCCTTTGTCCTGTCTTTTCTATGTCTATGTTTATGTCTTTGTCTCTGTCTATATTTTCATCCATGTCTATGTGTATGTGTATATCTGTGTCTGCGTCTATGCCTTTGTCTTTTTTCCGTGTTTGTGTCTTTGTCTCAGTGTATGTCTATGTCCATGTTTTTTGTCTGTGTCTATGACTATGTCTTCGTCTATGGCTATGTCTATGTCAACGCTATGTCTATATCTTCGTCTGTGCCTGTGCTTGTGTCTGTTTTTGTCCGTGTCTATGTTTATGTCTATGAGTAGTTGTGTCTGAGTGTGTGTCTATGTCTATGTTTATTTGTATTTGTGTGTCTGTGTTTCCAAGTCTGTGACTTCATCTATGTGTGTGCGTCTGTGTCTATGTTTATGTGTGTTTGTATTTGTGTGCCTGTGTTTCTAAGTCTGTGACTTTGTCTATGTGTGTGCGTGTCTGTGTCTATGTTTGCTTATGTGTATTTGTGTGTCTGTGTTTCTAAGTCTGTCACTTCATCTATGTGTGTTTGTGTCTGTGTCTATGTCTATGTTTATGTGTATTTGTGTGTCTGTGTTTCTAAGTCTGTGATTTTGTCTGTGTGTGTGTGTGCCTGTGTCTACATCTGTGTCTATGTCTATGTTTATTTGTATTTGTGTTTCTAAGTCTGTGACTTTGTCTATGTGTGTGTGTCTGTGTCGATATCTGTGTTATGTCTATGTTTATGTGTATTTGTGTGTCTGTGTCAGTTTCTAAGTCTATAACTTTGTCTATGTGTGTCTATGTCTGTGTCTGTGTCTATGTCTTTGTCTATGTGTATGTCTATTGTGACAGATGCATTAAACCTCTGAATCAGAGCAGTGCATGTCTTGCTCACAGCAATACTATCAGCCAGAGTGGGATTGTGGCACTGGCTCTTCATCCTCAAGTCAAATTTCTCCAAGGGCAATGTTTTCACTTGTATGTGCAGCAGAGTTTGCACCCTAAGAGAGGGGCCCTACATTATGAGTCTTGGCACATTTTCTATTTCTTCCCAAGAAAGAGAATGAGAGAGAGAGACAGAGAGAGACAGAGAGAGACAGAGAGAGAGAGAGAGAGACTGAGTGAGAATGCTAGCTTTGTGAGAGAGGGTGTGCTTTGTGCTGGAGCATAAACAAATCCTCTTCAGTGAGATGCCATAGTCCGTAGGCTTACAACCCAAATGTCTCCAGGGGGATAAGATTCTCTAGATTTATCACGCTAGAATGTGGGCAAATATCTTTGAAGCAATACTTAATCTCTAATTTCCAAGGGAAATTGCCATTTAATTCTCCTGTAACTCAGGTTGCCAGTAACTTCTTCTCAGAAACTTTTCATTAAAATGTTCATGGGTCATTGAGTCTTCCCAATAGGAACCCAAGAGGAGGCAAGGAAGCCAGAGAGGAAGGCCATGACGTGGGGGCTCTGGCCATGGTGACCAAGAGGGGTCTAGGAGTGCAAGATGGACTTGGATTTCTGGAAAAAGGATGAATCTTCAGAGATTGTCTCAGATTAGACTCAAGAGCCCTTAGAACTAGTGTGACTTTTTATGGGGGTGGGGGTTGGGGGGGTTATTGCCCTTCTCTCCAGGATGAAGACGGGAAGAAGTTATCTGATGAGGACATAAGAGCAGAAGCTGACACCTTTATGTTTGAGGGTGAGGGCCCCAGTATGGGGCTAGAGAGGGGACCGGGATCTCTCCCTTCCAGGCACAGGGTGGGTGGACCCCCACAACCTTCCCATCCCCCTTCCCCCATCCTCCCGGAGGCCCTCAATGCATGGGTGCTGTCTACCTTCGGGTGCTGAAGCAGCCCAGAGACCCAAGCCTGCCTTGCTGCCCCCCAGGCCATGACACCACGGCCAGTGGTCTCTCCTGGGTCCTGTATCACCTTGCAAAGCACCCGGAATACCAGGAGCACTGCCGGAAGGAGGTGCAAGAGCTTCTGAAGGACCGTGAGCCTAAAGAGATTGAATGGTGAGTGCAGGTGCTGGTGGCCTCTTCCTGAGACCCTGCTCCCCAGGTGGGGAGGGGAGGAAAAGCAGCTTTTGTTTATTCTGCCACTATTGCTTAGTGAAAATAGGAGCAGAGGACCACAGGCAGGACTTAATACCCAGCCCGACTGTCTGGGGAAAGGTTACAGGCCCTTAGGACAGAAAGACCTGGGCTTCTGAGAGAATTGGTGATGATATGTGAGGACAGATAACGCCACTTAGCACGTGTTCAGCAAATAAACTTCCCCTCCACTCTCTTCCTTTTCTCCCAGAAATATCGTTTTTTTCGAACACCTTCACTTCTTGAATGTTTACTCTTCTGTTCCCTAATTCCTACTCTCCAGTCCAGTCCAGGGATTTACAAGGGAGACCTGGGGGTAAAATTCATCCATTCTTGTCCAGAACACTTGCACCGTTCATCCACCCCGTCCTCAGTCAGCAAACACTCCCGCACTGCATTCCCACCCCCACATCTGTGCACACCATCTTTCTGTGCTCTGGAGACCTGGGAAGGACCCAACCAGGGATCTATTTTCCAGGTGCTCCCAGCCTGGTGGCGGAACTGTCCCTGGGCAGGACAGTCCCAGCCCATGTGGGCAGGGACGGGGTTTACAGTAAGAGAAGCAGAACTAGGGGGTATAGAAAGTGTCTCAGTTGAGAGCCTAAATAATGACCAGTAGATAATTGGGTACAGTTGGGGAGCAGTGCTGTAGGTCAAGAAGACTGCCTGGGGTCTTCAGGGGAGGAAGAGAGAGAGGAGAGAGAGGGAGAGAGAGAGAGGGAGAGAGAGAGTGAGCACAGAGTCAGGACAGAAAGGACGAGAAGGGGAGAGAGAGGGAGAGACTGAGTTGTGGTGAGATGATAAAACTGGAGATGGTAGCAGGGGCTGGCTGTGGAAGCCTTGGGGAAAATGTTAATGGCTTCAGTTTTAGCCCAAGGGCAATAGGGAGCCATGGGAAGTGTTTGAGCAGGGGAGGGACAGGTCACATCTGGGTACCAGGAAGATCTTTCTAGGGCTAGTGTGGAGGGCGTACTGGAGAGGACCAGCTATAGAATGAGGGCACAGTGGGGACATTCTGAGACCAGAGCCAGGCCAGGGGCTGGAGGAAGGAGAGGAAGCATTGGAGTGGGCGGGTGTCTTGGATTCAGTGTCCTCTCGTCCACACCTTTGCCCAGCACAGCAGTCCAGTGAGGAGGAGAAATATTTTTCTGCTTTTAAAACCAATAATTTTTCTGCATTTTTAACAAACAATTTTTTATTGCTGCATAAATAGATGCACATAGATTTGAAATACATGTGATAATCTAATACATTCATATAAGTGGTAAAGATCAAATCAGTGTACTTGGGATATTTGTCGCCTGAAATATTTGTCTTTTCTTTATGCTAGAAACATAACTAACATAAGCTAACTATTTAGCAATTCACAGTACATATCGTAAACTATAGTGAACCCACTGATCTATCAAGTGCTAGGTTTTATTTCTTGTATCAAACCTCTTATTTATGACCATTAATCAACTTCTCCTCACCCCTCCCTCTCTTCTACCAATCTACCTTCTATTTTCATGAGATCCACTTTTTCAGCTCCCACATGTGAGTGAGAACATGAGATATTTGTCTTTCTGTTTTTGGCTTATTTACTTAACACAATGACCTCCAGTTCCATCCATGTTGCCGCAAATGACAAAATTCGGGTCTTTTTAATGGTGCATAGTATTCCATTGTGTATACATGCCACAATTCATTCCTTCCTTCCTTCCTTCCTTCCTTCCTTCCTTCCTTCCTCCCTTCCTTCCTTCCTTCCTCCCTTCCTCCCTCCCTCCCTCTCTCTCTTTCTTCTTTTCTTTTCTCTTTCTTTCTTTCTTTCTTTCTTTCTTTCTTTCTTTCTTTCTTTCTTTCTTTTTTCTTTCTTTCTTTCTTTCTTCTTTCTTTTTCTTTCTTTCTTTCTTTCTCTTTCATTCTTTCTCTTTCTCTCTCTCTTTCTCTTTCTTTCCTTCCTTCCTTCCTTCCCCTTCCTTCCTTCCTTCCTTCCTTCCTTCCTTCCTTCCCCTTCCTTCCTTCCTTCCTTCCTTCCTTCCTTCCTTCCTTCTCTCTCTCTCTCTCTCTCTCTCTCTTTCCTTCTTTCTTTCTTTCTTTCTTTCTTTCTTTCTTTCTTTCTTTCTTTCTTTCTTTCTTTCTTTCTTTCTTTCTTCTTTCTTTCTTTCTTTCAACAGAGTCTTGTTCTGTCGCCCAGGCTGGAGTGCAGTGGCACGATCTTGGCTCACTGCAACCTCTGCCTCCCAGGTTCAAGCTATTCTTCTGCCTCAGCCTCCCAAGTAGCTGGGACTACAGGTGCACACCACCATACCTGGCTAATTTTTGTATTTTTAATAGGGCTGGGGTTTCACCATATTGGCCAGGCTGGTCTCGAACTCCTGACCTCATGATCTGCCTGCCTCGGCCTCCCAAAGTGCTGGGATTACAGGCATGAGCCACCGCACCAGGCTGCTGCATTTTCTTTATCCATTCAGTTGATGGGCACTTAGGTTGATTCCATATTTTGGCTGTTGTGAATAGTGCTGCAATAAATATGGAAGTACAGATATCTCTTCCACAGATTTATTTTCTTTCTTTGGGATAGAAATTTCTTCTCTTTCTTTTCAGTAGTGGAATTTCTGGGTTATATGTTAGTTCTAGTTTTAGTTTCTTGAGGAACCTCTGTGCTGTTCTCTGCAGTGGCTGCACTAATTCATATTCCCGCCAACAGTGTGTGAGAGTTCCCCTTTCTCCACATCCTCACCAGCATCTATCGTTGCCTGTCTTTTTGATAAAAGCCATTTTAACTGGGATGAGATGATACCTCATTGTGGTTTTGATTGGCATTTCTCTGATGATTAGCGACATTGAGCATTTTTCCATCTACCTGTTGGCCATTTGTATGTCTTATTTTAAGAAATGTCTATTCAGATCTTTTGACCATTTTTAAATAAAATAATTTGAGTTCTTTTTCCCCTATTGAGTTGTTTGAGCTCCTTATATAATATATTCTGGTTATTAATCGCTTGTCAGATAGGTAATTTGCAAATATTTTCTGCTATTCTGTGAGTTGATTCTTCACTTTGTTGACTGTTTCCTTTGCTATGCAGAAGCTTTTTACCTTGATGTAATCTCATTTGTCCGTTGCCTGTGCTTTTGAGGTCTTACACAGAAAATCTTTGCCCAGACCCACGTCCTGGAGTATAAAACCCAGATTTCAAGCAAAATTATGGATGTGGTTAAAAGAAAGGGTCCAAAAAATTTTATGATAAAAATGAGCTTCCTTATTAAGCTCCACCTTAGCAGTGACTATGGTCAACAGTTTTCTGTGTATTCTTCCAGAAAATGGCTATCCCAATGCCCACATTTATAGGAATTCATGCTGTGATTTTTATTTATATGAACACATACTGTGTTTTTCTTTGTAAATAAAACTATACAAAATAGACGCAGTTCTGGACATTATCTCTGAGATCTTCCATTTTTCTTAAAATATGAGTTTTCAAAAATGAGTTTGTTTTTAAATTGTTCTTCAATTGATAAATTTTAATTATATATATTAGAGGTACAATGTGATGTTATGATGTATGTATACAACCTGAAATTATTAAATCAAGGTAATGAACAAATCCATCACTTCATGTATTTATCATTTTTATGTTGAAAACATTTGAAATTTACTCTTTTAGCAATTTCAATTAATACACTGTTCACTAAATCACCATGGTGTGCAGTAGATCTCAAAAACTATTCCTCTTGTCTAACCGAAGCTTCTATCCTTTGACCAACATCTCATCCTTCTCTATCCCTCCCTCAGCCCTGGCCTCTGGTAACCATCATTCTGCTTCTATTTCTTTTCTTTTCTTTTTTTCTTTTTTTTTTGAGATGGAGTCTCGCTCTGTCACCCAGGCTGGAGTGCAGTGGCGCGATCTCAACTCACTGTGACCTCTGCCTCCCAGGTTCAAGCGTTTCTCCTGCCTCAGCCTCCTGAGTACCTGGGATTACAGGCTCCCGCCACCACGCCTGGCTAATTTTTTTGTATTTTTATTAGAGACGGGGTTTCACCGTATTGGCCAGGCTGGTCTTGAACTCCTGACCTTGTGATCTGCTGCCCTTGGCCTCCCAAAGTGCTGGGATTACAGGCGTGAGCCACTGCACCCAGCCTCCACTCCTATTTCTATGAGCTTGACTATTTTAGTTCCCAAGATAAGTAAGATCATGTGTGTTTGTGTTTCTGAGCCTGGCTTACTTCACTTAGCGTAAGTTCCTCCAGGTTCTTTCATGCTGTGGCAAATAAGATAAGTCTTCTTTCTTTCTTTCTTTTTTTTTTTTTTTTAAGGCTGAATGGTATTCCATTGTATATACACACCACATGGAAAATGAGCATTAAATTACAAAACCAATGATAAGAACAGATTCTTCTTGCTCCAAATGATATATTACAGATAAGACTAGCATTTTCCTTGACAATCCTGCCACCCCACCTAATCCTTTCTCATTCTCCAAAGGTGTCTCCAGAACCATAGATTTGCTATCTATCTATCTGTCTATCTATCTATCTATCTATCATCTATCTATCTATCATCATCTATCTATGTATCTATATACCTACTATCTATATATCATCTGTGTATCTCTGTTTCTATCATCTATGTATGTATCTATTCTCTATGTCTCTATATCTGTTATCTATTATCTATCATCTATCAATCATCTGTCTCTGAATCATTAATTTCATAAATATATATTCATATACTTTTTGCCCTTTTTATGTGCACATATGTATATATTTGTAACTTTTTTTCACTCGACAGTGTGTCTTAATGCTATTTTTTTCTGAGTGCTAAATATTTTATTCCCTATTTATTCAGCTCATTCCTGTGTTGAATGCACATAAACATTTTCAGTTATAGTAGATATTCCCAATTTGCCTTCCAGAGTGTCTGTACTGATTTACCTTCCAGCCTGCAGAATGTGATGAGACTAGTGACCCCTATTTCCTCCCTTTGTGTAGCTGTATAGTATTCCATTGTGTGGCTGTTTATCTAAACATCTTCCCATCAACGTGTATGTGGCTTGTTTCCAACCTTTTGCTAAAAGTGGACATGAGGCAGTCAGCATGTGTGCACAGTGACCATTCCTTGCATGTATAAGCATCTCTGCAGGACAAATTCCCTGAAGTGCAATTGCTGAATCAAAGAACATTTGCATTGTACAATTTTAATTATCATTGCAAATCCTTTCCTATTAGCAGAGTTTGATGGCACAAGTTTTCCCATAACTTTACCAATACTACTAATGTATTATTAAATTTTAAAATCTATGCCAATCTTCATATTTCTTCTTTTGATGGACATTGTTTTAAATAAGAGTGAGGTTGAACAACTCTTGCACGTGTTGATGTTTGTTTCTTTTTATGGAAGTGGTTCCTTTATTTATTTTTTTTTTCTTTGGATTCTTTAAAAATATTTACTTTTAAGTATGTGTATTAAAATTGATTTTTTTTTTTTTTGAGACGGAGTCTCTGTCGCCCAGGCTGGAGTGCAGTCGTGTGATCTCAGCTCACTGCAACCTCCACCTCCCAGGTTCAAGCCATTCTCCTGCCTCAGCCTCCCGACTAGCTGGGACTACAGGTGCCCGCCACCATAACCCACTAAGTTTTTGTATTTTTAGTAGAGGACGGGGTTTCACCGTGTTAGCTAGGATGGTCTCGATCTCCTGACGTTGTGATCCACCCACCTTAGACTCCCAAAGTGCTGGGATTACAGGCGTGAGCCACCGCCCTGGCCAAAATTGATTTTTTTTTTCTCTTGGGTTGCAAAATATTGCCTTTTAACTTTTGGAGGGTACTTTTGATTATTATCCTTTATCTGCAAAAACTACCATCTTGAGCATATTCAACTTCTGTGAAGTTAAATTGGTCCACTTTTTTCTTTCACAACTGGAAATTCCATCAGTTTCCCAGGATTTTGGTTTGGGCAGGGGCTGTCTTAATCAAATGTGAAGTTTTCACTTATTCTCATGTCTTTTCCTGAGCTCTCCCTCCTGTTCCATGGGTCTGTTTTCTCGTTTTTGCCACAGTGCCACACTATTTTTATTCTTGCGACTTTGTAACAATTCTTTTTAAAAGTTTACTTCGTTACAGGGAGAAAAGGTCTCACTTGCAAACAGAGAAGCTGGAGAGTTGTGTCTTTGCTCCCTTGACAAGGATTGGGGCTGGGGTGTTTCCTTAGGGACGACCTGGCCCAGCTGCCCTTCCTGACCATGTGCATTAAGGAGAGCCTGCGGCTGCATCCCCCAGTCCCGGTCATCTCCCGCCGTGTCACCCAGGACATTGTGCTCCCAGATGGCCGGGTCATCCCCAAAGGTGCTTACAGTCTCACGGGGATGAGCCTCCTGGGTAGGAAGAGGGGCCCCTCAGTGAACGAGGCCTTCTCCTCACTGCTCCCTTCTCTCCCACAGGCATTATCTGCCTCATCAGTGTTTTCGGAACCCATCACAACCCAGCTGTGTGGCCGGACCCTGAGGTGCGGGGCCCTCCTCCCTCCCTCTGTTTTTGTCCATTCCAAGGCTCCTAGAGGAGGGGGCAGGGTTTTGATCAGGAGAATCCAACATCACCTCCTCCAAGACACACACAACTGTCTGTCTCTCCAAGGCTGGTGGACCTGGGAGACCCCACCCAACAACAACCCTTCTTGGTCTCACCTCCAGGTCTATGACCCCTTTCGCTTTGACCCAGAGAACATCAAGGAGAGGTCACCTCTGGCTTTTATTCCCTTCTCAGCAGGGCCCAGGTAAGGGCGGCCTGTGTCTGAGGTGGAGACGGGTTGATGGGTGCAGGGGTCTGGGCAGACAGTGGGGAAAAGGGGGACATTGTAGATGGTCCGAGTTCCAGCTCTCCTTCCCTCACCTCCTCTGGAGTTTATGGGAAAAGGTCCATAGAGTATGGTTGGGTTGGTCTTAGAAGGGTCTGTGGTGTGCTCAGAGCCCCCTCCTACCCCACCTTGGTCTAGGCTGGGGGTTGGAGCTGGGCTAGGCTCGCAGGATATGCAAGCCCGCATGGGGATCCAGGCACGGATACCCCATTCTCTATTCCTCAAACTGCTCTAGGTGGGGTTGGGTGTCCCAGGCCAGGTTCCCAGCTTGATGAGGCCAGGATGGGGTTCTTGGTTGCAGTCAGAGTTCCCACCTCCCTCCCCTAGGAACTGCATCGGGCAGACGTTCGCGATGGCTGAGATGAAGGTGGTCCTGGCGCTCACGCTGCTGCGCTTCCGCGTCCTGCCTGACCACACCGAGCCCCGCAGGAAGCCGGAGCTGGTCCTGCGCGCAGAGGGCGGACTTTGGCTACGGGTGGAGCCCTTGAACTGAGTTCTGCAGAGACCCACTCTGACCCCACTAAAATGACCCTTAATTCATCAAAAGTGAAGCCTAGAATTACCCTAAGACCCTATTCCACAGTCCTGTATTCCATCCTAGATATCTACTCAAAATAATTGAGACAGGTGTTCAAACAAAAAGACGCTTGTGCATGAATGTTCATGGCAGCCCTATTCACAGTAGCCAAATGATGAAAACAACCCCAAGGTATATATTACCAGACGAAAGGATAAACAAAATGTGGTCCATCCATACAATGGAATATTACACAGCCATAAAAAGGAATGAAGCAGTGATCCCTACTACACTGTGGATGAACCTTGAATACATGACACTGAAGGAAAGACATCAGAAGCAAAAGGTCACATAGTGTACGGTCCTTTTATATGAAATTTCCAGAACAGGCCAATCTGAAGAGATGCATAGCGAATTGGTGGCTTTCAGCAGCTGTGGGGAGGTGGGACTGAGGAGCGACTGCTAATCAGGATGGGGTTTCCTGACTGCTAATCAGGATGGTGAAAATGTTCCAGACCTAGATAGTGACGAAGGTAGCACGACACTGTGAGTGCACTAAATGCTATTGAATTGGACACTTTGAAATGGTGAATTTTGTGGTATGTGAATTCTACCTCAATCAAAAAAATTTGCTATTTTATCTCACATACATTTTTTTTGTCCAGGTTGTTCATATAATAATATGCTGTGAGCATCTTTCCATGATATTAAATCATCTTAGGAAACATTATTTTGTGTTCTTCAAAATGTGTGTGTTAAGTGTTCAAATCAGTCTTAATTTTAAAAAAGACATGTTAGAAAATAAAACTGTTTTGTCTCACTTTGTAAGAATTAGCTTCATACACATTGACTATTAGTAACAAATTGAGTTATTCTTCATCAAGTAACTTTTGGGGTAGAGATCTCATTTTCACAGCAATAGATGCACAAATATTCATGTAAGATACAGGTGTGTTTAGACACCTTTCATAGAACAGTTATGGTCTGGACTGAATGTTTTGGTCGTATTAACAGAAGTAGATCACTGAGAAGGGAGAAGGTGACTTTTCAGCTCCTCCAGGTAAATGCTGATTTCATCCTCACATCGATCTTACAGATTGTAGATGAACTCACTTGCTCGAGGTCACTGAGTGAAGGGTGGAGTCGGGAGTGAATCTGAGCAGTTTGGCATCAGAGGTCATGCCTTATCGTATCAAGGACATGATTTTCAAAGCGAGTCTCAGCCCTAGGCATATCAGATCACCTGGGAACCCCTACAGACTCTAGACTGAGTAGATGAGACTCTTTGACAGGTGGTGCCTACATTTGCTTTGTTTTGTTTTTTGTTTCTTTCTTTTTTTTTTTTTAATTCATTTTGTCTTTTTGAGACAGAGTCTCCCTCAGTCTCTCAGGCTGGAGTGCAGTGGCACAATCATAGCTCACTGCAACCTCAAACTCCTGGCCAAAGTGTTGGCATTAAAGGTGTGAGCCATTCCTCCCGGTCCCAGTTTTTTTTTTTTTTTGAGATGGAGTCTCACTATGTCGCCCAGGCTGGAGTGCAGTGACGCCATCTTAGCTCACTGAAACCTCTGCCTTCCAGGTTCCAGCAATTCTCCTGCCTCAGCCTCCCAAGTAGCTGAAATTACAGGTACGCTTTACCACACCCAGCTAATTTTTTGTAGTTTCAGTAGAGACTTGGTTTCACCATGTTGGCCAGGCTGGTCTTGAACTCCTGACCTCAGATGATCCACCTGCCCCGGCCTCCCAAAGTGCTGGGGCTACAGGCGTGAGCCACTGCATCCAGTCCCAAGTTTTTAAATATAATATTGTTGACCAGAAGTACATTCACTCATGTAAAAAGTAAAATACCCAGTGAGAAGTAATGGTGCTACATATGCCCTTCATCTGCCCAGTTTCTTCATGTGTATAAAGGTAAATACTTTCACACCTAGTGCATCCTTTCATAGTATATTTAGCCAAACAATATATGTAATTAGTCACCCTAATTACATATTAGTATGCCTACATTCCAATGAGTGTGCTTACTTGCCACTCCTGTATTTTCATGGCTCATCTTAAAATCACATTAAATTTTCAGAATTTGTTCTCTTTGGTGCATAGTTCAGTTTGTTTTTTGAGACAGAGTCTCACTCTGTCACCCAGGCTGGAGTACAGTGGTGCGATCTTGGCTCACTGCAACCTCCACCTCCTGGGTTCAAGCAGTTCTCCTGCCTCAGCCTCCCGAGTAACTGGAATTACAGGTGCACACCACCACACCCGGCTAATTTTTCTATTTTTAATAGAGACGGGATTTCGCCATGTTGGCCAGGCTGGTCTCAAACTCCTGACCTCAGGTGATCTGCCCGCCTCAGCCTCCCAAAGTGCTGTGATTACAGGCGTGAGATAGTTCAGAGTTTTGACAAATGGCTAGAGTCATGTAACCACCACTGCCACAGCCACCCTTGGTGGTAAAAAACCTCCTTCCACTCCTGACCCCTGAAAACCACTGCTGTTTTCTGTCTTCCTATAGATTTGCTTTCTTCCTATTGTTGTGTGAATGGGGTTATACCATAGGGAGCCTAGGAGTCTCGCTGCTTTCGCTTAGTATAAAGCATCTGAGAGTCTCCCATGTCGTCTGTATCGAGACCTTGTTTCCTCTTATTGCTGGGTAGAATTTCTGGACATGGACAGGACACTCTTTGTTCATTGGCTGAAGGACAAGTGGATTGTTTCTGGTTTTTGGATATTATGAATAAAACTGTTATGGATATTCATACACAGGTTCTTGGGGGAAACTAAGTTCCCATTGCTGTAAGAATGGGATGGCTAGGTCATATTATCAGTGTACGTTTACCATGATGAGAAACTATCAAACTGTTTCCAAAAGGTCTGTGTCATTTTTAATTCCTATCAGGAATGTATTGAAGTGGCATCATTGTCTGGGGTAAATACCCAACGTTCATCATCTCACATCAAGGAAATCAAGGACACAGACACACAAGTAGCAAGTTTAAGAGTTGAGGTTTAGGCTGGGCACAGTGGCTCACTCCTGTAATCCAGCACTTTGGGAGGCTGGAGCAGGTGGATTACCTGAGGTCAGGAGTTCGAGACCAGCCTGACCAACATGGTGAAACCCTGTCTCTACTAAAAATACAAAAAATTAGCTGGGTGTGGTGGCGCACACCTGTAGTCCCAGCTACTCGGGAGGCTGAGGCAAGAGAATTGCTTGAACCTGGGAGGCAGAGGTTGCAGTGAGCTGAGATTGCACCGTTGCACTCTAGCCAGCCTGGGCAATAAGAGGAAAACTCCATCTAAAAAAAAAAAAAAAAGAGTAGAGGTTTAATAGGCGAGAGAAAAGAGAAAAGCTCTCTCTTCTGCAGAGAAAGAGGGGCTCCTGAATGGGTCTTCTGGTTTTGTGGTGAAATGCACAGGGTTTTATAGACAAGCTTGAGGAGGCAGTGCCTGATTTACATAGGGCATGAAAGATTGGTCAGACCAGGTGTGCTGTTTGCATAGCATGGGAGGAAGCTGGTCATCCCACCCGAATCTTTTATTATGCAGATAGGGGTCTCTACCTGGCCGGTGCTTTTTCTACCTGTTGCCTGCTTTTTCACTACACACATGGCGACAAAGAAAAGGGAAGAGGGAACCTCCATGTTGAATACACCTGGCTTCCAGGTATCCCTTTTCTATTGGCACAGCTGCCAGCATTTACCCATGCAAACTTCCAGCTTGCTTATCTATGCTTGCAGCTTGATTTTTCAGGCTGCTTTTTGTTAGAAAAGAAATGACTTGGGGGCTGCTTTTTATGAAAAGGAAACCTTACTGATAACTCTCTTACCCTCACTATCTGCCAAAATAATTTCTTTCTAGCTCCTGTATTGGTATGAGAATTCTAGTTCCTCCAAATATTCACTGGCACTTGATGGTGTCAGTTTTTTTTTCCAGTCTTCCTTGTGGATATGCTGTGGAGTATGTCACAGAGATTTTAATCTGCATTTCTCCATCTTTTCTTGTGCCTTCTGGGCCACTCCTGTATTTTCTTTGCTAAAGTGTCTGTTCTAATCTTTTGTCCATTAATTTTCCTTGGGTTGTTTGCTTTCTTATTTTTGGATTTTGAGAGTTCTTTATAGATTACATTTTGCAGACAAGTCTTTTGTCAGATGTGTGATTTGCAAGTATTTTCCCTAGTCTGTGGCTGGCCTTTTCATTATCTGAAGTTTTTTTTTTCTTCTTTTTTTCTTTTTGAGACAGAGTCTCAGTCACCCCAGCTGGAGTGCAGTGGCATCATCTTGGCTCACTGCAATCTCCGCCTCCTGGGTTCAAGCAATTCTCCTGTCTCAGCCTTGGGACTACAGGCGCCCACCACCGCATCCAGCTACTTTTTGTATTTTTAGTATGGAGGGGGTTTCACCTTGTTGACCAGGCTGGTCTCAAACTCCTGACTTCAGGTGATCCACCTGTTATAAGTAAAGTTTTGGTGCTGCAAAAGAAATAGCACTCCAATGTAAAATTTTCTTTTTAATTATCAGCAAGGAAAGGTACTTCCGTAGACGTGTGCACCGTTACAGATGGAGCAATGGTGAGCTTACACTTGGACAAGGGAGGGGAAGGGGTTCTTATCCCTGATGCACGTGGCTCCTGCTGCTGTGTCATTCCCCTATTGGCTAGGGTTAGACCACACAGGCTAAACTAATTCCAATTGGCTAATTTAAAGAGAGTGGCGGGATGAGTGGTTTGGTGGGAAAAATGGTTATGACAGAGCAGGTAATCGGAATGAGTCAGGGTGGAGCAGGTAATCCGAAAAGGTTGCTTTATGAGGAAGTTAAATTTAAAAGTAGAAGGCAAAGAATTGAACATCATGAAATATTGATTCTTGAAAAGAAATTTAGAACTCATATCTAACACACCCGCCTCAGTCTCCCACAGTGCTGGGATTATAGGTGTGAGCCCAGCCCTGAAGTTTCTTTTATAGAGTGAAAGGTTTTAATGTTTATGAAGTACCCTTTATCAATTTTGGTTTTTATGGATTACTTTTACACCATTATATATAAGAACTCTTTGCCTAATCCCTGTGTCCCAGGGGTTGAAATATTTCTGTATCCCTGGGATATACGGGTTAGGCAAACAGGTTTTTTGTTTTTTGGTTTTTTTGGTTGTTTTTTTGTTTTGTTTTTTTGGACAGATTCTTGCTCTGTCGCCCAGGCTGGAGTGCAGTGGTGCGATCTTGGCTCACTGCCACTTCCGCCTCCCAGGTTCAAGCAATTCCCATGCATCAGCCTCCAGAGTAGCTGGGATTACAGAGGCATGCCAACATGCCCGGCTAATTTTTGTATTTTTAGTAGAGATAGGGTTTCACCATCTTGGCCAGGCTGGTCTTGAACTCCTGGGCTCAAGTGATCCGCCAGCCTCGGCTTCCCAAAGTGCTGGGATTACAGGTGTGAGCCACCGTGCCTGGCCAAAGAGTTCTTATATGTAACAGTGAAATATGTGGGATGTAGAAATATAATTGAGTTTTGTTTATTGACTGTGTATCCTGCACTCTACTTGATCATTCTTGTTGGAATACATTTAATGCTATATTTCCTCAATCTTAAAACAGTTGTTCTCTTAGCTTCACTTTCATACTAGCTGATGTTTGTTATTTTCCCATGTTTAGATTCCAGCCATCCTAGGGGCTGTGAAGAGGCATCAAATTGTGGTTTTGATTTGCTTCTCTCTAATGACCAATAATGTTGAGTATCTTTTCCTGTGCTTCCCAGTGTTTAAAACAGCACTTTTAGGCTGAATGCGGTGGCTCACACCTGTAATCCCAGCACTTTGGGAAGCCAAGGTGGGTGGATCACTTGAGGCCATGAGTTTGAGACCAGCCTGGCCAACATGGCCAGGTGTAGCCACTGTGGAAAGCAGTTTGGAGATTTCTCAAAGAACTTAAAACAGAGCTACCATTTGACCCAGCAATCCCATTAGTGGGTATCTACCCAAAAGAAAATATGTTGTTCTACTAGATAGACACATGCACTTGTATGTTTATTGCAGCACTATTCACAATAGCAAAGACGTGGAATCAGCCTAGGTGCCCATCAACAGTGGATTGGATTTTTTTTTTTTTTTTTGAGATGGAGTCTCGCTCTGTTGCCCAGGCTGGAGTGCAATGGTGCGATGTTGGTTCACTGCAACCTCTGCCTCCTGGGTTCAAGCGATTCTCCTGCCTCAGCCTCCTGAGTGGCTGGGACTACAGGTGTGTGCCACCTGTTTAAATGTGGTACATATACATCATGGAATACTATGCAGCCATGAAAAAGAGTGAAATCATGTCCTTTGCGGCAACATAGATGGAGCTGGAAACCATTATCCTAAGCGAATTAATGAAGGAACAGAAAACCAAATACCGCATCTTCTCACCTATAAGTGGGACCTAAACACTGGGTACACATGGACATAAAGATGGGAACAGTAGACCCTGGGGACTACTAAAGCAGGGAAGGAGAGAGGCGGGCATAGCTCAAAAAACTACCTGTTGAGTACTATTCTCACTCCCTGGGTGATGGCATCCATACCCCAAACCTGCACTTGTACCTCCTGAATCTAAAACAAAGGTCAAAACAATAAAAAAAATTGAGACCCATGAAAGAGTACGATGAACTGGTATGCCCTTCAACTAGATTCACACTTTGCTAACACTCTGCCACGTTTGTATTATTGAGGTATCTGTCTATCTATCTGTCTATCTATCATCTATCTATCTATCTATCTATCTATCTATCTATCTATCTATCTACCTACCTACCTACCTACCTACCTATGTATCTATTTCATACTCTTCATTGCTGATTCTTTTGTGTGTGTGTGTGTGTGTGTGACAGAGTCTTGCTCTGTTGCCCAGGCTAGAGTGCAATGGCGTGATCTCGGCTCACTGCAATCTCTGTCTCCCGGGTCCAAGCAATTCTCCTGCCTCGGCCTCCCGAGTAGCTGGGATTACAGGCGCCCACCATCACACGCAGCTAATTTTTGTATTTTTAGTAGAGACGGGGTTTCACCATGTTGGCCAGGATGGTCTCGATCTCCTGACCTTGTGATCTGCCCGCCTTGGCCTCCCAAAGTGCTGGGATAACAGGCATGAGCCAACGCACCCGGCCCATTGCTGATTCTTTTAAGAGTAAATTGCGGGAACTGCTTTTGAACACTTTTTTTTTTTCTTTTAAGATAGGGTCTCCTTCTGTCACCCAGGCTAGAGTGCAGTTGTGCAATTCTAACTCACTGCAACCTTGAACTCCTGGCCCCAAGTGATCCTCCTGCCTCAGCATCCCAAGTTGCTAGGACTACAGGTATGTGTCACCACACTCGGCCTGAACAATTTTTTTTGACTTATGATTAGACACTGTTTATGTAGCATTTCATGTCTTGTTCATTTGTTTGTCGTTCAACATTATAAAATGTGGAAGGTTCCTCCAAGTGCTCGTATGTAGTTTTAGTGAGCTCATTTTCGTTGATGTATGCTTCTCCATTGTTTGGATATAACACCGTTTATTCCTCATTGTACCCAAGTGGGTATTTGGCTTATTCTTAATTTTGTCTATTACAAAAAATTGTGATGAACATTCTTATACATGCTTCCTGGTGCAAATAAGCACACAATCCTGTTAGATATACACCTAAGAGTGGGTCTGCAAGGGTGTGTGTGTCCTCAACTCAACAGTACAGAGCTGAACTGCTTCCAGAACAATTGCTCCAATTTATACTCACACCAGCAGTATATGAATGCCCTGGTTGCTCCATATCTTCACCAATACTTGGTGAGTCTTCTTAATTTTCCCCAACGTGATATGCATGGAATAATATCTCCTGGTCATCTCATTTGCATTTTTGTGACTACTAATGAGTGTGAGCACATTTTTCCTGTTTCAAAAATTGTTAGGATTACCTAGAAGCATGGGGAACTCTTATGACCTATACTATTATGGCCATAATAGTGTAAAACATACCTGCATGTGGCAAAGGATTGTAAAACAATAGGCAAAATAGGTGGTGTGTTAGTTCCCTGGGGTTCTGTAACAAAGTACCATGAACTGAGCAGGTTAAACAACAGGAAATGGTTGTCTCCTGGTCCTGGAGACCAGAAATTCTAGATCAAGGGACCGGCAGGGTTAGTTTCTTCTGAGGCCGAGGGAGAATGTGTCCCATGCTTCTCTCTTAGCTTCTGGTGGTTTTCTGGCCATTTTTGGAGTTTGTTGGCTTTTGGAAGCATCACCCCATCTCTGCTTTCATGTCCATGTGGTGTTCTTACTACGTGTATCTGTGTTTGTCTCTAGATTTCCCTTTGTAAAATAAGGACGGCTGGGCGCGGTGGCTCACACTTGTAATCCCAGCACTTTAGGAGGCCAAGGCAGGCAGATCACTTGTGGCCAGGAGTTTGAGACCAGCCTGGCCAACATGGTGAAACCCCGTCTCCACTGAAAATACAAAAATTAGACTGGAGTAGTGGCGCATGCCTGTAACCCCAGCTACTCTAGAGGCTGAGGCAGGAGAATTGCTTGGACCCAGGAGGTGGAGCCTGCAGTGAGCTGAGATCACACCACTGCACCCCAGCCTCGGCGACAGAGTGGAAAAAAAAGAGGACAACTGTTATATTGGATTAGGGGTTCATCCTATTTCAGCATGATCTCATCTTAATTTAACTAATTACATCTGCAATGACTCTATTTCCCAATAAGCTCACATTTTGAGATACCAGGAGTCAGGAGTTCAACATATGATTTTTTGGGTTTTTTTGAGATGAAGTCTTGCTCTGTCGCCCAGGCTGGAGTACAGTGGGGGCAATCTCAGCTCATTGCAACCTCTGCCTCCCAGGTTCAAGTGATTCTTGTGCCTCAGTCTCCTAAGTAGCTGGGATTACAGGCGTACCACCACACCCAGCTAATTTTTATATTTTTGGTAGAGACAGAGTTTTACCTTGTTGGCCAGGCTGGTCTCAAACTCCTGACCACAAGTGATCCACTCGCCTCGGCCTCCCAAAGTGCTGGGATTATAGGTGTGAGCCACTGCTCCCGGCCTCAACGTATGAATTTTTGAGGGGACACGATTTGACTTATAGCAACTGGCTAGGTAATTTTTCTTTCCCTTCTTTCAAACATATAGTATAGATATTTGAAACAGCAGAGAATAACAGAGGAAAAAAGTTTTGGTATTAGAAAGGGCTGATTCAAATCCTAACTGTGCCTCTTGTTAGTTTGTGATTTAAGCTCTGAGCCTGCAGCCTATCCTGTGTTGAACCGCTGTATCTTAGACAGTTTGTGAGAAGATGAAATAAGATGTGTAAATGGCATATCATGGTGTTTGACACATAAAGTCAGTCAATATATGTCAGTTCCTCCTTTCTTATTTGTTTCATTGTATTCATTTTTTAAAACCTTTTTTTTTTGAGACGGAGTCTCGCTCTGTCGCCCAGGCTGTAGTGCAGTGGTGCGATCTCAGCACACTGCAACCTCCACCTCCCGGGTTCAAGTGATTCTCCTGCCTCAGCCTCCCGAGTAGCTGGGACTACAGGGACCCACCCTCACGCCCAGCCAATTTTTGTATTTTTAGTAGAGACGGGGTTTCACCATGTTGGCCAGACTGGTCTTGAACTCCTGACCTCAGGTGATCTGCCTGTCTTGGCCTCCCAAAGTGCTGGGATTACAAGTAGGAGCCACTGCACCCGGCCTGTATTCATTTTAAAAAATTTTTATTTTACGTTCAGGGGTACATGTGCGGGTTTGTTATACAGGTAAACCTGTGTCATGGGAGGTTGTTGTACAGATTATTTTTGTCACCCAGGTATTAGGCCTAGTACTCATTAGTTATTTTTCCTGATCCGCTCTCTCCTCCCACTCTCCACCCTCCAATAGGCCCCAGTGTGTGTTGTTCCCCTCTATGTGTCCATGTGTTCAAATCATTTAGCTCCCATATATAAGTGAGAACATGTGGTATTTGGTTTTCTGTTCCTATGTTAGTTTGCTTAGGATAATGGACCCCAGCTCCATCCATGTTCCTACAAAGGACATGATCTTGTTCTTTTTCATGGCTGCATAGTATTCCACGGTGTATCTGTACCACATTTTCTTTATCCAGTCTATCATTGATGGGCATTTAGGTTGATTCCATCTCTTTGCTATTGGGAATAGTGCTATGATAAATATTCTCATGTGTCTTTATGATAGAATGATTTATATTCCTTTGGATAAATACTCAATAATCAGGTTGCTGGGTCAAATGGTAGTTCTGTTTTTAGCTCTTTGAGGAATCGCCACACTGCTTTTTACCATGGTTGAACTAATTTCCACCCCCCACCAACAGTGTATAAGCATTCCGTTTTCTCTGCAACCCCCTGCCCCCGGCATCTGTTATTTTTTGGCTTTGTAGTAATAGCCATTCTGACTGATGTGAGATGGAATCTCATTATGGTTTTGATTTGCATTTCTCTAATGATCGGTGATGTAAAGATTTTTTTTTCATATGCTTATTGGCCACGTGTATGTCTTAAAACTACAAGTAGCTACCTAGCTGGGGAGATGAATGAAAGCTGTTGGGAAATGTCATTGTCCTCGGTGTCCAAGAAAAGAGTCACACAAATCATTTCCTAGGTTGAAATGTCCACCATTTCATCATGAGAAGCCGAGAGCACTTTTCACGCTAAGCTGTGAGTAGCAGAAAGTGGCAGTGGGGGTGTCAGTACAGGGATCTGAGATTCTGTTCTCTGTTGCTTTGTGTTTCGATCACCTTGGACAGAAATCAGCTTTGCAGAGGAGACTTGGTGCCCACTGCCTCCTGAGCTCAGAGACCCAGGTCCCCTTTCCCGCTGTGTTAACAGATGACCAGATATCTCAGGATCTCGGGCCACACTCTAAGCCAGGAAGGAGGAGCAGTGTAAGAGGGTTGAGGGGGAGCGTTTCCTTCCAAGGGCAGAGTAGGAGCATCTCAGAGCAGAGTGAGCTGCGGTCATGATTGAAGGCAGGAATGCTAGCAGCAAGGACCCCAAAGAATTATCAGCATTGGGGCCCAAACTTCCCCCCAGGCTGGGGGAAACTGGTGAGTCAAGAAGCTGAGACCAGAAACCCTTTTATGTGCAATTCAGAGCTTGGTGGGCCAGGCGCGGTGGCTCACGCTTATAATCCCAGCACTTTGGGAGGCTGAGGTGGGCGAATCACAAGGTCAGGAGTTCGAGACCAGCCTGGCCAAAATGGCGAAACCCCGTCTCTACTAAAAAATACAAAAAAATTAGCTGGGCGTGGTGGCGGGCGCCTGTAATCCCAGCTACTTGGGAGGCTGAGGCATGAGAATCTTTTGAACCCTGGAGGCGGAGGTTGCAGTGAGCTGAGATCGTGCCACTGCACTCTAGGCCGGGTGACAGTGCGAGACTCCATCTCAAAAAAAAAAAAAAAAAAAAGAGCTGGGTGCTGGGTTGCCCCTGCACTCTAACCATAGGCAGAGAAAGAGAGGGCATAGGGTTCCCATCTTTCTGAGGCTTCCTCCTCATTACTACACATCCCAGAGGGACAGGCTTCTTTTCCTAGTCTTTTCTGAGTCCTCAACATCCGGTGGGTTCAGCAGGGGGCCCAGAAGAGCACGGGGGATTCAGTGATTTCCCTGCAGCCCGAGAGGAGACTCGGGCATCTAAGGAAAAGAGAGTGGGTATCCCTGAAGGGAGGGGAAGCTGACCTGGTTTCCACCCAGGGCAACGGGCACAGAAGCCCCATGACAAGACCTGGAAATGCCGGGCGCAGTGGCTCACGCCTGTAATCCCAGCACTTTGGGAGGCTGAGACGGGTGGGTCACGAGGTCAGGAGATTGAGACCATCCTGGCTAACACGGTGAAACCCCGTCTCTACTAAAAATACAAAAAAACTTAGCTGGGAGTGGGGGTGGGCACCTGTAGTCCCAGCTACTGGGGAGGCTGAGGCAGGAGAATGGCGTGAACCCAGGAGGCGGAGGTTGCAGTGAGCCAAGATCGCGCCACTGCACTCCAGCCTGGGCAACAAAGCCAGACTCCATCTAAAATAATAATAATAATAATAAAATAAAAAATAAAAAATAAAAAAAGACCTGGAAGTATCTCTGCCTGGTGGTGTCTCTGATCCTGCTTCTCCTGGTTGTTCTCCTCAGTGTGCTTCTGTCCAAAGGTAAGGCGACTGAATCAGGCGGGACCGGGTGGCTCCCGGGACAGCAGCCGTGCGGGCTCCCAGCCTGTAGGATGGGTCGGGTTCGGAAACCCTGGGACAGGGGTGGAGCTGGAGGGGCTGCTGGTCGTGTCCCTGGGGATGACCTTGGTGACACAGGAGGGAGCTGACCTCCTCACCAGCCTCAGAGGGAGGCATGCGGGGGTCTGTGGACTGAAGGAACAGAATCATTAGTGAGCAGGTTTGAGTCATTGATCAGTACCTCCCCCAAGCCCAGCCCTGATCTGGGATTAGAACCTCCAGGCTGCCCTGCATTCCCTAAACAGTCCAGACACACTGGAATGAAACTCCCTCCTTACTGCTCCCTATCTGGTTGCTTTTAGGCAAGAAACTTTATGTCCCTGGGCCTGGGTTTTCTCATCTGCAAAATGAGTGGAACATTTCAGAGCTCCAAAGCGCCTTGCCCTGGGGCTAGAAGAAAGTCTTGGACTCTGGGAGTTCGGGAAACAGAGAGAAACCCCAGGGAGGTTCTTTGAGTGAGGGGAGCGTCTAGAACATGCTGCTGGCGTCTCTCCCCAGTCTTGAGGATGACGAAGGATGTGCGGGATGAAAAAGGTGAGTGGGCGTCCAAGGAGATGCCCCGCCCCCCGACCCTTAATCACATCCCCCCACCCGCAACTCTGCCAAGACCTTTACCAGCGGCTTCTCTTTGGGTCTCTTAGTGACACAGGGGTTGGCAGACGCCGGACAGGACCGGGACTTCATTCGGGGTGAAATGCTCAGGCAAATAAAGGTTGTCCAGGCACGCAATGGTGAGGAGTGGGGAAGGGGAGGTGGGAGAAGGGCGGGGACTCTGCTCCCTTCGGCACTGGTGATGGGGACTTCCTGCAGAAGGGATCTCGGAAAGGCAGCCCAATGCCCGGGGGATTCTTGGGTCTTTTTAGTGCTAGCAGAACATGGAGAAAGTTGAGGTGACATGGTCAGACCAAGGGATAGTGAAGGGATACCAGAAAAGTAAGGCTTTGAGGACAGTGAGACCTGCTCTGCAGGTGTGGCTGTGTGCGACCGCGGGGACAGCCCTTTTAACCGCTCTCAGCCTCAGTTCCCTCAGCTGCAGAATCGGGGGGAAATGAGCAGTGTCATTCTCAAGAGTCATTGTCAGGATTCAGAGCCTCCTCTTTTCTTTTAACCTCCCCTCCCTTCCCCCTTCCCCACCCCTTCTTCTCCCCACCCCTTCTTCTTCCCCTCCCCCTCCCCCCTCGCTCCCCCTCCCTCCTCCTCCCTTCCCCCGCCCCCTCCCCTTCCCTCCCCTCCTCTTCCCCTGGACTATGTTGCCCAGCCTTGTCTCACATTCCTGGGCTCAAGCGATCCTCCCACTTTGGCCTCCCAAAGTGCTGGGATTACAGGTGTCTGCTGTAAATCTACGTCTGACTGGAGGAGCCTCCACTTTAAATCACCACATCAGTGTGCTGCAAAATATGGTGGGTCCTCTGCAGCCTGTCAGATGAATGCAGGGAGTTTGCTAAAATGCAGATGCCTGCGTTCCAAACAATCCTATTAGATCACGTTCCGTTGTAGGTGGTACCTTTTTGTGCGCTACATATTTTAAGTGGAACTCTTTTCCTTCCCAAAACTAAAAAAAATTAAGTTGATATCAAAAAATTAATAAAAATTTAAAAAATATTTGACATTAATGCAAGTTTAATTTAAATTTAAATGAACATTTAATTAAATGAAATGTTTAATAAAATTTCAATGGATAATTGTATAGATCCATGGGGTATAATGTGAGGCTTTGATAAATGTACACATTGTGGGCCAGGTGCAGTGACTCACACCTGTAATCCCAGCACTTTGGGAGGACAAGGAAGGCAGGTAGATCACTTGAGGCCAGGAGTTTGAGACCAGCCATGAGTTCGAGACCTGGGCATCATGGTGAGACCCTGTCTCTACTAAAAATACAAAAATTAGCCAGGCGTGGTGGCATATGCCTGTAATTCCAGCTACTCGGGAGGCTGAGGCAGGAGGATCACTTGAACCTGGGAGGCGGAGGCTGCAGCAAGCTGAGATTGTGCCACTGCACTCCAGCCTTGGTGACAGAGTGAGACTCTGTCAGAAAAGAAAGAAAGAAAAGTGGCAGTTTTTTCTTGGCTGTCTCTCTCCTGCCACCATGCGAAGAAGGTCCTTGCTTCCTATTTGCCTTCTGTCGTGTTTGTAAGTTTCCTGAGGCCTCCCCAGCCATGCAAAACTGAGTCAGTTAAACCTCTTTTCTTTATGCATTACCCAGTCTCTGGTAGTTGTTTATAGCCATGTGAAAATGAACTAATCCAAGTCCATTCAGCCTCACCACTATCCCAGCCACTCTCCACCTCCCTCTCTGGCATCTCCCACTGGTCCACCCTCCTGTCTGGTTTCCCAGTGTGATTGTTCTAAGGCGTCGCTGAATCCCCTTCACAGTCTGGCCACTTCCCTTTCTCCACACTCCTCACACTTCCATACCTTTGCTCGTGCGGTTCTCCTCTGCTCGGGGTGCTCTCCCTGCCCTTGGCTCCCTGTGGGGCGTCTCCTCTTGCTTCACTGGGCCCATCTCAACTGGCACCATCTCCTTGGGTCTTTCCAAGTCTGACACCCTTTTCCCTCTTAGAGCCTTTGTTATTGTTGTTTTTGAGACAGGGTCTTGCTCTGTAGCCCAAGCTGGAGTGTAGTGGTGCGATCTCGGCTCACTGCACCCTCAATTTCCTGGGCTCAAGGAATCCTCCCAACCCAGCCTCCCAAGTAGCTGGGATTACAGGCACATGTCACCATACCCTGCTAGTTTTTTAATTGTTTTGTAGAGACAGAGTCTCCCAGGCTGGTCTTGAATTCCTGGGCTCGAGCGATCCTTCTGGCCTTGGCCTGCCAAAGTGCTGGGATTACAGGCATGAGCCACCGTGCCGGCTCCTCTTAGAGGCTTTTATTAACTTTGTGCTTACTATTCATATGAGATAGATGCCGTGGTTCTCTATCCCATTGAGAAAGAGCATCCTTCAATCTCTTAGTGGGACCTCTATCCCATTAAAAAAGATAGACTGCAGCATAATAGACATCAGAGACTCTGGAAAGTGCTAGGAGGTTGAAGAATGAGAAGATACTTAATGGATACAATGTATGTTATTCAGGTGCTGATTACACTAAAAGCCTAGCCTTCACCATTGTGCAAAATATCTATGTTATAAAATTGTACTGGTGGCCTTTAAATTTATACCATTTTTTTTTTGTGGTCCCAGCTACTCAGGGAGTTGGTGGTTGCAGTGAGCTGAGATTGCGCCACTGTACTCCAGCCTGAGTGACAGAGTGACACTTCATCTCCAGAGAAAAAAAAAAAGAAAAAAGCATCCTTCAAGTTCTTTGTGGGATTTCTATCCCATTAAGAAAAAAAATCCTTCAACCTCTTAATTATAAACTACCCCCTTTCAGTTAATTCCAAAATCTAAGTAAGTTTCTTTTACATTTGCAAGCCTGGGTTCCTGAGGCCAAGATCCACAGGAGATGCAAGCATCAGATATAGAATTAGACACTACATTAGAATTTATATGTTACAATTATATTAAGTAAAATATGTGAGTCAGGCTGGGCACAGCAGCTCATGTCCATAATCCCAGCACTTTGGGAGGCCTAGGACGGTGGACTGCCTCAGGCCAGGAGTTCAAGACAAGCCCGGCCAACATGGTGAAACCCTGTCCCTACTATAAATACAAAAATTAGCCAGGCATGGTGGCACATGCCTGTAATCCCAGCTACTTGAGAGGCTGAGATAAGAGGATCACTTGAACCCAGAGGTAGAGGTTGCAGTGAACTGAGATTGTGCCATTGCACTCCAGCCTGGGCAACAAACACTTTGTCTCAAAAAAAAAAAAAAAAAAAAAAGAGTGAGTTCATCGAGAGAAACACATCATAGTGCAGATGGTTCTTAGTGAAGATTATTAAGGCAGTAAAAGACCAAAGTCTGTGAGGCAATGTTGGATCAACATGAAGAACTGGCTAAGGGATGTGATCCTCCCAGTCCTGTTGCTGCATTCAGGCCCAGTTCAAACCCATCAGAATACTTGCTCAATAAATATTTATTGAAAGAATAAAAAAAGAATTAGGCGTGATTGTTCCTTGAACCTGGCTCAAACTCACATATTTACAGGAATATCACTCACAGCCGAACAGTCACGGCATAACAAGGTCACGATCCGTAGGAACACTTGTTCCCCAACAAATATCATTTGGGATTAGCCACGGTCAGTGGCTCATGCCTGTAATCCCAGGACTTTGAAAAGCTGAGGCGGGCAGGTTGCTTGAGCCCAGGAGTTCAAGACCAGCCTGGGCAACATGGTGAAACCCCATCTCTACAAATAAAATAAAATATAATATAAAATAAAATACTAAAGTTATCCAGGCATGGTGGCACTCACCTGTACTTCCAGCTACTCAGGAGGCAGAGGCAGGAGGGTTGCTTGAGCCCAGGACTTTGAGGCTGCAGTGAGCCGTGATTGTACCACATAACGCTGCACCCCAGCCTGGGTGACAGAGTAGACCCTATCCCCCAAAAAAAAAGAGGAATTAGGTCAAATAGGAACCTGGTCTGGTTCTTGCTCTCACTGCCCTGAACCTTAGGACTACATGGGAACTGAACCTGGAACTGCATGGGAATGAGAGAGATGCCTGCATCCTTGCTGCAGAGAAGAGAAACACAATGTTTGATTTTTCTTCCAGGGTCATGGAGACAAGCTATCAGAAACTAAGAGCAGTTTCTTGCTCCTGGTTCAGAAACAGCTTCAGATCAGGGTTATGAGCTGAAGGTGTGTCTCCCCGAAAATTCATGTGTTGAAGCCCTAACCCCTCATGTGATAATACTTGGAGATGGGGCCTTTGGAATGCAATTAGGTTAAGATTAAGCCAGGAAAGTAGGGTCCCCCAGTAGGGTTAGTGTCCTTATAAGAAGAGAAATCAAGACCAGGTTGGGCGCGGCAGCTCACACCTGTAATCCCAGCTCTTTGGGAGGCTGAGGCCAAGAGTTTGAGACCAGCCTGGCCAATATGGTGAAACCCCGTCTCTACTAAAAATACAAAAAATTAGCCAGGCGTAGTGGCAGGCGCCTGTAATCCCAGCTACTCTGGAGGCTGAGGCAGGAGAATTGCTTGAACCCAGGAGGCGGAGGCTGCAGTGAGCTGAGATCACACCATTGCACTCCAGCCTGGGCAACAGGCTCTGTCTCAAAAATAAATAAAATAAAATAAAATAAAATAAAATAAAATAAAATAAAATAAAATAAAAAAATAAAAAGGCAACAATGGGGTCTGAGCTTCATGGGGATGCAGCCACACCCTAGAAAGTCATTTAATTACAGTCCACCCTGATTGTGATATAATATCCATTTATTTGTTTACTCTGATGCTAAATTTGACCCAATATTTACAATCACAGATACATTTTCTTGAAATTATTATTTTATATGTCTGATGCATTAACTCATATTTTAATACATTTTCTCCCCACGAGAACATAACAAACACCAAGAGGGCAGAAGATCTCATTTTGCTTGTTCTCTTGTTTGAGCTACAGGCAGACAAGATTTGGTTCCTACAGCCTGGAACACAAAAAGTGTTTAATAAATCCTTAATACAGGCATGAATAGATGAGTTTTAAAGGCATGGGGGTGAGGTAAGTAAAGGAATGAGCTGGCTCCATCAATTGTACCCAGATCCCTACAAGACTCTACTGGGTGACACGATCATACTATCTAGCACATACTGAGGATTTATGAAATGCCAATACATTTACAAGCATCATGCTGTGGGGCAGGTGCTATTATTATTGGCCTCCCCATTTGCAGACAGAGGTTCAGAGAGGTCAATTCACTTCACTAAGGTCACACAACCAGGAAATAGGTAGGCCAGGATTCGAGCCAAGTTTATCTGATGTGAGCCAGGGTCCTGAGGCATGAAGCCACTTAGACTATTATACAAGTCACCCTCTGCCTGTTAATCTGTGTTTAAGAACCCAAAGAGAAATCAACAATTCACACTGCCAGTGGATCTCTGCTGAAACAAAGAAAACAACAGCCGGGCGCGGTGGCTCATGCCTGTAATCCCAGCATTTTGGAAGGCCGAGGTGGGAGGATCACTTGAGTTCAGGAGTTCAAGACCAGCCTGGCCAACATGACAAAACACCATCTCTACTAAAAATACAGAAATTAGCTGGGTGTGGTAGCGGGTGCCTGTAATCGCAGCTACTCAGGAGGCTGAGACAGAAGAATCACTTGAACCCTGGAGGCGGTGGTTGCAGTGAACTGAGATTGTGCCACTGCATTCCAACCTGGGCGACAGAGCGAGACTCCATCTCAAAACAAACAAACAAACAAACAAACAAAAGAAACAAACTCCCAGGGAATTCAGTTGAAGTGATGTCATGGGGTCCACATACCAAGCAATTAGTAGAATCCATCTGAACCCGCCACCTCCAGCCCTCCTCTAAAACTCCCTGTACTCATCGGTCAAAGCCCCTGGACACCCTTCCTGGAGGACGCATCAGATATGTACTTGGCTAGAGCCTTGAGTGGCACCAAACAGCCCAATGGAACACCTGCCGGCATGATCTACCAAACTCTCCTGTCATAACAATCCCTGGGAAGCCAATTCTAAGTTTCATCAGTGAACAAGCCATGGGATTTTTCAATGACCCTTGAGGGCTCATTAAAAGTTGACACACAATTCTTATCTATACTTCATTTGTGCAAATGAAGGAGTCCCTCAGGATCAACCACAGAGCTGCAGGCAGACGAGGTTTGATCCATAGCTCGGGGCTAAGATGAAGACAGAAACACAGGCTCACTCCAGTCCGGAGGAATGGTCCCCAGGTAGCATCCCCCTTAGCCTCTAAACTTAGATGTTTAATTAGCAGCAAGAGACATAGGTAGGAATTAGAAGCAGTCCTTCAGCTGGGCGCAGTGGCTCATGCCTGTAATCCCAGCACATTGGGAGGCCGAGGCAGGTGGATCACCTGAAGTCAGGAGTTCAAGACCAGCCTGGCCAATATGGTGAAACCCCATCTCTACTAAAAATACAAAAATTAGTTGGGTGTGGTGGCAGGCGCCTGTAATCCCACCTACTCAGGAGGCTGAGGTAGGAGAATCACTTGCACCTGGGAGGCAGAGGCTGCAGTGAGCCAAGATCGTGCCACTGCACTCCAGCCTGGGCAAGACAGAGCAAGATTCTGTCAAAAAAAAAAAAAAAAAAGAATGGCCCTTTCTTCCCCCAAGACACAAGAATCCCAGAGCTCCACACAGTTAAATGCTACAGAAAGCACCATGGTATCTTGGCCCTCAGAAGCAAAGCATGGAAAACACTTGGTGCCAACTGTGGCCCCCGTGAACTTCCCATGCTGCCAGAGTAGATGGAGGGGAAGGTCTCCAGAGCTCTGAGAGGGGCCAAGGCTTCTACTTCTATTGTAATGCTAACTGCATTATGTAATATAAGTTACTTAACAGACATATCCCTTGTTCCTTCCACTAGACTGGCCGCCTGAGAAGGTAGGACCACTTTGGACTCACTCATCATTATGTCCCACCACCCAGCATCTAATAGGTGCTCAATAAATACTTGCTGAGAAAACAAGCAAATGACTCTCTCATTCCAATGCTATGAAGAGTTTGTGAGTTGCAAAATCCTTTTGAAATGTGAATGGCTATTACTGAGTTAATTTGAAATTCATTTTCCGGGTGTGATTGATCTCCTTTGAACCCACTGTTCCTTCTGTGTTTATCACAGACAGACAGTATTGCCCATGTAGATGAGTGTCATCTTGGGGCTGTTGGGACCCTTTGAAATCAGACTCCTGATTGTCTTTTTTGGCTCCATGAGCCACTCTCCACTCCTTGCTGCTCAAGGGCCCTGTCATATTGTTTTCTCTTCTTCTTCTTTCTTCTTCCTCCTCCTCCTTCTCCTCCTTCTTCTTCTTCCTCTTCCTCTTCCTTCTTCTTCTCCTTCTTCTCCTCCTCCTCCTCCTCCTCCTCCTCCTCCTCCTCCTTCTTCTTCTTCTTCTTCTTCTTCTTCTTCTTCTTCTTCTTCTTCTTCTTCTTCTTCTTCTTCTTCTTCTTCTTCTTCTTCTTCTTCTTTCTTCTTCTTCTGCTTCCTCTTCTTCCTCCTCCTCCTCCTCCTCCTCCTCCTTCTTCTTCTTCTTCTCCTTCTCCTCCTCCTCCTCCTCCTCCTTCTCCTTCTCCTTCTTCTTCTTTTTGAGATGCAGTCTTGCTCTATTGCCTAGGTTGGAGTGCAGTGGCATGATCTCAGATCACTGCAACCTCCGCCTCTTGGGTTCAAGCGATTATCCTGCCTCAGCCTCCTGAGTAGCTGGGATTACAGGCACACATCACCACGCCGGGCTAATTTTCCTACTTTCAGTGGAGATGGAGTTTCACCATGTTGGCCAGGCTGGTCTCGAACTCCTGGCCTCAAGTGTTCCACCCACCTCAGCCTCCCAAAGTGCTGGGATTACAGGTGTGAGCAACCGCGCCCGGCCCATATTGGCTTTCTTGTCCTTCTCCTTCTCCTCCTTCTTCCTTCCTCTTCTTCTTCCTCTTCTTCTCCTTCTGCTTCTCCTTCTGCTTCTCCTTTTCCTTCTCTTTCTCTTTCTTCTTCTTCTGTAGATGGGCTCTCACTCTGTTGCCCAGGCTGGAGTGCAGTGGCACAATCTCAGCTCACTGCAACCTCCGCTTCCTGGGTTCAAGTGATTCTCCTGCCTCAGCCTCCTGAGTAGCTGGGATTACAGGTGTGCACCACCATGCCTGGCTAATTTTTGTATTTTTAGTGGAGATGGGGGTTTTGTCATGTTGCCCAGGTTGATCTCGAACTCCTGGCCTCAAGTGATCGCCTGCCTGGGCCTCCCAAAGTGGTGGGATTACAGGTGTGAGCCACTGCCCTTGGCCCATATGCATATTTTCTTTGTCAATTAAAAAATGAGTATCTGCCAGATTTCCTGTGTTTGGGATCAGATAAATGTATTTGGGATCAGATCGAATAAATGAGGAAAACCGTATCATAGTCCCTGACTCAAGGGCAGGGTGCAGTGAAGGGAAGTAGATGGAGAAGATGTTTCTTGAGGGAGGGCAAACAGCCCAGTGGAACACCTGCCGGCACTATCTACCAAACTCTGCTGTCATAACAATCCCTGGGAAGCCAGTTCTAAGTTTCATCAGTGAACAAGCCATGGGATTTTTCAATGACCCTTGAGGGCTCATTAAAAGTTGACACACAATTCTTATCTACACTTCATTTGTGCAAATGAAGGAGTCCCTCAGGATCAACCACAGAGCCGCAGGCAGACGAGGTTTGATCCATAGCTCGGGGCTAAGATGAAGACAGAAACACAGGCTCACTCCAGTCCAGAGGAATGGTCCCCAGGTAGTATCCCCTTTAGCCTCTAAACTTAGATGTTTAATTAGCAGCAAGAGACATAGGTAGGAATTAGACATAGGTAGACAGGTAGACATCGGTAGGAACCTCTTTGCAGCTGTGAGCACAGGTTCTGGTGCAAAGGGAGGGCTGATGCACGTTTGGGGAATGTATCTTCTGGAACTCATAGTTTTTGGTCATCTCTGGGTGAAGCCCAGTGGAGAGATTCAGAAATGCAAGGGTCCTGCCTGGGAGAAAAGCTGAGTCGAGCCACAAGGCTGAGGTCCAAAGGGACTTTTTGCTTATTTGCCACACACTGCTGGGTACATAGTAGGTGCTCAACAAATATTTGTGGGACGAATGAAGGAATAATGTGCACAGTTCAAGAGAAAAATTAAATGGGGAAAGACGAAGGGGCGTTCACCCCAACCAAGCACCTACTCTGGGCCAGAATCCTCACGTATAGTGTGTCTCTTACTGGAATAATCCAGGCCCACTTTACAAAATGGAAAATGAGGTCCAGAGAGGCCCAGCTGCTGGTCCAGGGTCATAGCGCCCCCACCAGGTAGGGCCACAAGATGCTGCTGAACTGCGACCTTAGTGTCCCCACCCCATCCCCTATCTCACAACTCACCTTGTTTCCTGTGAACCCAGCCCCATGTCTCATTTCTCTGGGCACCCAGAAGCAGCAACAAAATACTTTTCTCTGGCCAGGCACGGTGTCTCACGCCTGTAATCCCAGCACTTTGGGAGGCCTAGGTGGGTGGATCACTTGAGGTCAGGAGTTCAATACCAGCCTGTCCAATATGGTGAAACCCCATCTCTACTAAAAATACAAAAATTAGCTGGGCGTGGTGGCGGGCGCCTGTAATCTCAGCTACTCCGGAGGCTGAGGCATGAGAATCACTTGAACTTGGGAGGCAGAGGTTGCAGTGAGCCGAGATAACACCACTGCACTCCAGCCTGGGTGACAGAGCAAGCCTATGTCTCAAAAAAAAAAAAAAGAAAGAAAGAAAGAAAGAAAGAAAGAAAAATGATGGCAGCATCCAGGGAGTAAAAAAACACATCAAGTAATAGAATGTATAAATTAGTTATACTTGTTTTGGCAGGGTGCGGTGGCTCACACCTGTAATCCCAGCACTTTGGGAGGCTGAGGCAGTAGGATCCCTGAGGTCAGGAGTTTGAGACTAGACTGGCCAAAATGGCCAAACCCTATCGCTACTAAAAATACAGAAGTTAGCTGGGCGTGGTGACGCATGCCTGTAGTCTCAGCTACTGAGGAGGCTGAGGCCGGAGAATCGCTTGAACCTGGGAGGTGGAGGTTGCAGTGAACTGAGATGGTGCCACTGCACTCCAGCCTGGGCGACAGAGCAAGACTCTGTCTCAAAAAAAAAAAAAAGCCACCAGCCAAAACCCACTAAAACCAAGATGGTGACCAAAGTGACCTCTGGTTGGCCTCACTGCTCATTATGCATTAATTATAATGCATTAGCATGCTAAAAGACACTCCCACCAGCACCATGACAGATTACAAATGCCATGGCAATGTCAGGAAGATACCCTATATGGTCTAAAAAGGGGAGGAACACTTATTCTGGGAATTGCCCACCCATTTCCCCAGAAAACTCATGAATAATCCACCCCTTGGTTAGCAGATAATCAAGAAATGACCATAAAAATAGCCAACTAGCAGCTCTCGGGCTGCTCTGCTTGTGGAGTAGCCATTGTTTCATCCTTTTGCTTTCTTTTTTTTTTTTTTTTGAGACAGAGTGTTGCTCTGTCTCCAGGCTGGAGTGCGGTGGCACGATCTTGGCTCACTGAAACCTCTACCTCCCGGGTTCAAGTGACCTCCAGCCTCAGCCTCCCGAGTAGCTGGGATTACAGGCGTGCACCACCATGCCCAGCTAATTTTTGTATTTTTAGTAGAGATGGGGTTTCACCATGTTGGCCAGGCTGGTCTCGATCTCTTGACCTCGTGATCTGCCCGTCTCTGCCTCCCAAAGTGCTGGGATTTACAGGCGTGAGCCACTGGGCCTGGCCCATCCTTTTGCTTCCTTAATAAACTTGCTTTCACTTTATGGACTTGCCCTGAATTCCTTCTTGCACGAGGTTCAAGAACCCTCTCCTGGGGTTTGGATGGAGACACCTTTCCAGTAACAACAGTTTTTGAATTTGACAGTTTATTCAGGTCTGAATCTTAAACTGAGTCTGTGGGAGGCATGTGAACCAGAGCAACTGCATCTTGAACAGGAGCTGGGTAAAATGAGGCTGAGACCTACTGGGCTGCATTCCCAGGTGGTTAAGGCATTCTAAGTCACTGGATGAGATAGGACGTTGGCACAAGATACAGGTCATAAACAGCTTGCTGATAAAACAGGTTGCAGTAAAGAAGCTGGCCAAAACCCACCAAAACCAAGATGGCGACGAGAATGACCTCTGGTGGTCCTCACTGCTACACTCCCACCAGCGCAATGACAGTTTACAAATGCCATGGCAGCATCAGGAAGTTACCATATATGGTCTAAAAAGGGGAGGCATGAATAATCTACCCCTTGCTTAGCATATCATCAAGAAATAACCATAAAAATGGGCAACCAGCAGCCCTTGGGACTGCTCTGTCTATGGAATAGCCATTCTTTTATTCCTCTACCTTTTTTTTTTTTTTTGAGAGACGGAGTCTCACTCTGTCGCCCAGACTGGAGTGCAGTGGCGCTATCTCGGCTCACTGCAACTTCATCCCCCTGGATTCAAGCGATTCTCCTGCCTCAGCTTCCCAAGTAGCTAGGATTACAGGCGTGCACCCCTATGCCCAGCTAATTTTTGTAGTTTTAGTAGAGACAGAGTTTCATTAGATGTTGGTCAGGCTGGTCTTGAACTCCTGACCTCAGGTGATCTGTCCGCCTCGGCCTCCCTAAGTGCTGGGATTACAGGCATGAGCCACCGCACTCAGCCCTTATTCTTCTACTTTTTTAATAAACTTGCTTTCAGCTTAGGGACTCACCCTGAATTTTTTCTTGTGCAAGATCCAAGAACCCTCTCCTGGGGTCTGGATCAGGACCCCTCTCCTGTAACAACTCCTTGTGAGAATTTTCTGTTGGTGAAAACCAAGGCACTGAAGGAGGGAAGCATTTCCACACTGTGAGAATGGGGCAAGAGAACATGGTAGGCTGACCGAGTTAAATCCTTAGGTTTCCCTGCCTCGTCACCCCTGGTCTGGTCCACCCTGGGTCTCCCCACTTTAGCAGAACCTGGCTCTCAAGCTTGGGAATACGTTTAACCTCCTGAAGGCGATTTTCCTTTTGAACTGTGGGTGTGGCACCCTGCTTATCTGAACAAGCTCATTTTTTGCCTTTTTGTGTTTTGATTCCTTTATAGAATATTGCTGTCATATAATTCTGTTTTTTTCATGCATTTAATAATTGTTCTTGCTGCTGTGTCTTTATCTTCTTGTATGAAAAAGAGTAGATTGAATGATAAGGTATGAGAAAGCCTTACCCTTGTTGCCAACAGCCTCATCCCAAAGGTCCTCCCTCCTGTTCCAGTCTTGCCTGGCCTGGCCTCCCCACCTGCTCTGATGCCAGGGGATCCTTGGCTCCACTGGGCCCCCAAAATCACTGAGCTAAAGGGAAAATTCAAGCTGGGAACTGCTCAGGACAAATCTGCCTTCCATTCTATTCAAAGTCATCCCTCCAGCTCACTGAAATAGATGCATATTCTGATTGCCTTCTTTGGAAAGGCCTATTGGAAACTCAAGAGAAGGCAACCTCTTGTCTCTCTGTGACCTGGAAGCCCCCTCCCTGCTTCGAATTGTCCCCATCTTTCTGGACAGAACCAAGTACTTCTTATATATATTGATCGATGTCTCATGTCTCCCTAAAATGTATACAACCAAGCTGTTCCCCGACCACCTTGGGCACATGTCAGAAATTCCTGAGGCTGTGTCAGGGGCACGCTTCCTTCAGTTTGGCAAATAAATCTCCTAAAATGATTGAGCCTTGTCTGGGCATTTTTCTTGATTGACAGCACTGTGTGGAATTTCCCATAGTCCAGAAGGAAAAAAGAGGAAGGGCCCAGTGAGTACTGATGAATGCCAGTGTCCACTTGACAAAAGCAGAAGCAAGTTTTGTTTAAATGCAAATGTCACCCCACCCCCACCTCTGATCCCCCGAGGTCCTTGTTTGAAATGCTTGTTCTTGGGCGCTGTAAAGAACAGCACTTGAACATGAATTTAATTTCTTCAGCAAGGCCAGTTTCTTACTTCCTGCAGAAAAGGTACACTTGCTAGCAGTTTTGCCACGAGAGTACACTGAACAAAAGAGACAAGGTCATTTATAACTTGACTCGTCTACCCTACTGCTGTGTCCAGTTTCCATTAGCTAGAACAAGACCTCACACTCTGTATTTATCCCGATTAGCTAGCAACTTAGAACTTTTCAAAAAAGGCAAAAGCAGAAGAAAACAAAAGAAAGAAGTAACTTGTAGAATGCTAAGAAAAGAAAAACACCTTCAAATAAAGAACAAGCTACGACCTAATACTTGGTTAGACTAGTATAAGCATGCCAAAGCAAATATTTAAGCTAAAATGTAAAAGCTAGGAACATAAAGTACAATGATTTATTACAGCTAGCAAATATTTAAGAATGTTAGTACAAGTCTTTAAATAAATTTTGCTTCTAAAAGAAATTATTGTTTGTAAAAGTAAAGTAGAGGTTCTTCTTCAAAAACTTTCCTTCCCATACAATTAGGAATAAGTAGTAACTTCTCTTAAAAGCAAAATTTATTCAAAGACCTGTGTTAACATTCTAAATATCTGCTAGCCATAATAAAGAAATCAATATACTTTATGCTCTTAGCTCCCACAATTTAGCCTAAATATTTGCCCTGGCATGCTTATACTGGTCCAAGCAAGCATTAAGTCATAGCCTGTTCCTCTTCCTTATTTGAAGGTGTTTTCACCTTTCTCAGCATTCCACAGGTTACTTCCTCTTTCCTTTGCTCTCCTCCACCTTTGCTTCTTTTAAAATGTTCTAAGTTGCTAGCCAATCGGGACAAATAGAGAATGTGAAGTCCCGTTCCAGCCAATGGAAACTGTACACAGCAGTAGGGTGGACGTCTCAGGTTATAAATGACCCTGTGTCCTTTGCTCCGTGTACGCTCATGGCAAAACTGCTAGCGAGTGTACCCTTTCTGCAGGAAGTAAAAATGGCCTTGCTAAATAAATTAATGTTCAAGTGCTATTTCTTTACGGCACCAAAAAACAAGCATTTCAAACACTATTTATTCTTAATTAGATGAAGAAGGAAGTCTTTGAAGAAGAACCTGTGCTTTTCTTTTTACATCCTGACACGAGGAAGACACAAGCCCAGTGGCTAGGAACCGCCCATTTGGGCTCCACGTAGCCAAGTGTCTTCTCCGGTCTCCTGTCATTCTAACCCCAGGGGGCGGGACCTGAAGCGGTATCCAATCAGGGGCACTAGGGGCCGTACTAACTGTCCAATCAGGAGCGTAGCCGTAGCCAGGGGAGTGGCGGGCTGTGGGAGCTTTAGTTTCTGGCGGTTTCTTTGTTTTTCAGGGTTTGGGGTCTTTGCTGCTCGCGCAGCCCCCCTGGTAATCCCCGTTGCCGCCCCTCTGTGACGTGAGCAGGCCCAGGGGAGGACGCCGGGACACCTGGAAGCCGGAAATGCTGAGTGTGCGGGGCCGGACGTCCCGAGACCTGAGGAGGGGCTGGTGGAACCAGCCGGATCTGGCTGTGGCGGGACCTGGACCTGTCCGCGGCGACTCCGGGGTCTGGGACCCGAGTTCCCCTGGACCAGCCCGGCCCTCGGTCCCCTTGGCCGCAGGGTGGGGCTGGGCCGGTAGCTGGGACTCCAGGAGTCCTGTCCCGTCCCTGCGCAGTAACTGTCGCCCCAGAGCCCTCTCTGGGCAGCTCCGCGTCTCCCCAGATTGTGCGGGGGCCACGGGAGGATCATGCGGGGATCCCGCCTCCGGCCTGGGGTTCCTGTGGGAGGAGCCATGGCCTGTGGGCTCCCCAGTCCTGCCTTTCCCCCCGCAGGCGGCCCCCGCTTCTCCCTGAGTCTTCCAAAAGGTGTGCGAAGGCGGGTCTCCACGACCGGGTCCCCCAGCCTCGCTCCCCCTTGGGGCTGGCGGTAAATCTTGTAATGAACATTTCCCTCCCCGCATTCTCTAACGACAGCGTCTCCACTGCAATCCACATGGTTCTCAACTGTTAGTCCCTTTGTTGTACGTTTCAAACCGACGTGGCATTTAACTGATCATTGTTCCACAGAGCAGTGGCTGACTCTTTTAGGAAGATTTCTTTTCTGTCACCTTTTCACATATAAGGAAAGGAAAGGAAAGCCACATGAAACGCCTCTGTTTAAAAAAGCCTTTGTGCCGCTCCTTTATCTTAGACACCTCATCAGACTGCCTTTGGGTTGAGGTTTCTGTCACGCGTGTCCGTATAGAAGACACCTAATCAGACTTTGTGTTAGCAACAAGGCTGTTAATTCACTTGGGTGCAAGTGGGCTGAGTCCGAAAAGAGAGTCAGTGAAGGGGCAGCTTTACAGGGCTTGGGTAGGCGTGGAAAGTTACAGTTAAAGGTGGTTATCCTCAGCAGAGGAGGGGGTCACAAGGTGCATGGTGGAGAGATGATGGGACTCATTGTCCAGGAGAAGAATGTCACAGGGTTGATTGATCAGTTGGGACAGGGCAGGAACAAGTCATAATGGTGGAATGTCGTAAGGTGGGTTCATTAGTTAAGGCAGGAACTGGCTGTTTCACTTCTTTGTGGTTTTTCGGCTGCTCCAGACTTCTTGGCTCCTGCAGGCCACCTGGACGGATATGTGCAGGTCACAGGGGTTACAATGGCTGAGCTTCAGCTCAGAGGCCTGACATTTTTGTCTTTTTATTTATAAAATATGAAGTTATAGGAAAAGATTTTAAAAAAAGTGTAAGTTCCTTCGGGGATTACTGGGGTAGGGCCGATGTTTCTCCGGACTGCTTCAAGTGTGACCAGGGACTGCGTGAACACCTTGAAGAAAATTGTATAATGAGTCCAGTAAGTTTCGGGTCTAAGGTGCATTTTTGTGTAGCTAACAAGGTGCCAGTTAGCATATTTTTGAGCTTGGAACTGCCCTAATAAAATAAGTTCTCTAAAAACAGTAATCAGGCATATTAGCTTTAATGTAGGTGGCAATGAGTTTTTAGGCCAAGGAAGGAATAATGGTTTATGTACCAAAGCCTTTTGTCCCCATTTTCCGTCATACGAATAGTATTTCCTGTTGTTAAGCCGATGATATATTACCATTTTCCCATAGGTGTGAGTGGCGGTCTGAATGGAGAAGTGCAATAGTTCTGATTGCAGATCCTATGCAGGAGAGATAATAAGGAAAATAATCTTTGTTTCCTGGATTAAGCTGAGGCTGGCAAAGAGTGAAATGTCCCAAGCCCTCTAACAACCAGTGACATACTTTGTGTTGTCCTGGATGCTGGTCTGGTTGCCAAATATGTGGAACTGGCCCCGTATGCGTGTACTGTTGTCCATTTCTATAAGAGTAGGCTTGAGGACACCATGGACAAGGATCTGATGGTTGCCAGCCTAAGCGTTTTAGACTTTTGTCCCAGAGATTTTTTGTTTTGGGTGTGGAAAAAATTTTAGAGGATAGGGTCTCAGGATATAATCCTTTTTATAGACGGCAGGTCCTAAGAGATTAGGGTCCAGAGGAATGGATGAAGCCTGCTTGGAAGCATGCTGGGATGGCCGTTTGGAAGGAGTGTTGCATGGAAGCATGGCCTTGACTGGGTGCTGCCAGGAGCTTAAGGGTTGTAGGTTGTTTGTCTGATTGGCTTTCGGACTAATCTTGTGGCTTCCAGGAGGAAGAGGAGAGATCAGGCTGGCTGTCTGATGGGCACAGCTTTATTCCAGAAAGGTGAACCCAACAGAGAGGGTCCTGCAGATGGACAGCAGTTGGTGTGCTATAGATGACCGGGTAGGGTCTGGTCCATTAAGGCTGTAGAGTTTAAGGGGTCAGACTTTTGACAAGGACTGATCGTCCAGCTAGGGTGTCTTCATATGGCTGGGAATCTGTAGTAGGCAAGAGAAGATTAGCAGCTTGGCTAATTTCCTGTCTAGCCTGCTGGAGGACTAGAAGATAGTTGCCTAGGGGACTGGTGTCTGGAACAACATCGGGGCTGAGTAAGAAGGTGAGTCCATATAAAAGTTAAAATGGACTGTACCCTGTGGCATCTCAAGGACCGGCCGTAATTCTGAGGAGGGCAAGTGGTAAAAGTACTGTCCAGTCCTTTTTCAGTTGGAGGCTGAGCTTGGTGAGGTGTGTTTTTAAAAGACCATTCATCCGTTCTACATTTCCAGAGGATTGAGGATGGTAGGGGGTATGAAGGTTCCACTGAATACCAAGAGCCTGAGAAACTGTGGAAGTAGCGATGCCAAATCAGGGAATTATATCTGTCAGAAGGGAAGAAATGACTGTAGTAGCTTTTTCAGAGCTAGTGGGAAAGGCCTCGACCCATCTGGTGAAGGTATCGGCCCAAACCAGGAGATACTTAAATTTACAGACACGTGGCATATGAATAAAGTCAATTTGCCAATCTTGTGTCGGAGGAAATCCATGAGCCTGATGCGTAGGAAAAGGAGGAGGCCTGAGAAAACCTCAGGGGTTGGTGGCATGGCAGACAGAGCATTGAGAGGTAATGGTTTTAAGGATGGATTTCCATGATGGGAAGGAAATGAGGGGCTGTAGGAGGCCAGCCAGAGGCTTATATCCTACATGGAAATGGTCATGAAGGGAAGAGAGAGTAAACTGGGCTTGTGAGGCAGGAAGAACGAATTTTCCATGATCTAAGAACCACTTGCCCTGAGTTGGAAAACACTGGTAGAGCAGGTTTGTTAGAAGAGGAGTAGGTGGGGGTGATAGAGGAGAAAGAAAAGTACTGGCCTTTTGGGGTGAGGGCTGGAATATTTGCAGGTGTGGAGGCATTTGCTATTTCTTTTGCTGTCCTGTTGGCATAGGCATTTCCTTTAGCAATAAGATCAGTTGGTTTCTGGTGTCTTTTACAATGAATGACCCCAGCTTTGGCCAGCAAGAGAGCAGCCTTAAGGAGGGCCTTTATTAGAGAGGTATTGATAATGGAAGAGCTTTGTGTGGTGAGAAAACCTTTTTCAGTCCAAATGGTAGCATGGTTGTGGAGGATGTGGAAAGCATATTTGGAGTCAATATAAATTTTAATGTGCATTCCTTTGGCGACAGAGAGTGCACAAGTTAAAGCAATCAGTTTGGCTTGTTGGGAAGTAGTGGAGGGAGGGATGAAGTGCAGCAGCCTCAATAATAGAGATATGGGACACGACAGCATAACCAGCTTTAGCTGGCGAGATTTGACTGGGTTTAGAGGAACTGCCATGAATAAACCAAGTGTGTTCTGGGTTTGGGATTGGAAAAATAGAAATATGAGGAAAGGGGGAAGATGCTATGTGTATTTGGGAGATACAGTCACATGGCTCAGGACTTGTGTTGGGTGCTAAGTGAGAAGCTGGGTTAAAGTTGGGCCCATGGGCAATAGTTACTGTTGGGGTTTCAATAAAGTGTGAATAGAGCTGGAGATGTCAAGGGGCAGACAATAAGTGTGAAAGGAGCGAGAAGGATATTAATGCTTGAAGGTTGTGAGAACTGTAGAGGGTAAGTGGAGCATAGCTTGTGATTTCGAGGGACTCTAGAAGTGTTAAAGTGGCGGCTGCCACCACATGTAGACATGAGGGCCAGACTAGAACTGTGAGGTCAAGTTGTTTGGATAGAAAGGCTGTAGGTCATGGGCCTGGCTCCTGTGTGAGAACTGCAGCAGGCTGGGACAAGTCACGGAGTGCTAGTGTGGGAGTTGTTTCTAGGGCCTTTTTGAGAGAATGAAAGGAAGAATGGGGAAATGACTTAGGGTCTATGGGATCAGCTGAATTACCTTTGGTGAACTTGTAAAGTGGTTTGGTTAGAATGGCAAAACCTGGTACCCAGAGTCGGAAGTATCCAACAACGCCTAAGAAGGAAAGGAGTTATTGTTTGGTGGTAGGGATTGGGGTCTGGGAGATTAACTGAACACAGTCTGCAGGAAGAGTGCGTGTATGTTGTTGGAGGACTATGTCGAGATATGGAACACTAGGGGAGGAAATTTGAGCTTTAGAAGGGGATACTCGGTACCCCTTTGAGTAGAGATGTTGAAGAAGTAGCATAGTGTCCTTCTGGGAAGATTGGTAAGAAGGGCTGCAAAGAAGAAGGTCTTCAACATATTGAATAAGCTGGGAGGCAGACGGGCAGAAAGAAAGTAAGTCATGAGAGAGGGCCTGACCAACGTAGTGTGGGCCGTCCCTGAAACCTTGGGGTAGGACAGTCCAGGTGAGTTGCTAGGACTGGTGGGTGTCAGGGTCAGTCCAAGTAAAGGCGAAAAGAGGTTGGGAGGAGGGATGCAAGGGGATGGTAAGGAAGGCACCTTTGAGGTGGATAACAGAATAAAGAGTTGTGGAAGGGGGTATCAAGGAGAGGAGAGTATAGGGTTTGGCACAACAGGATGGATGGGATGGACAACCTGATTTATGAGGCGAAGGTCTTGAACTAGCCTCTAGGACTTGTCCGGTTTCTGGATGGGTAGGATAGGGGAGTTGTAAGGAGAATTTGTAGGCTTCAAAAGGCCATATTGTAACAGGCGAGTGATAACAGGCTTCAGTTCCCTTTAACGCCTGCTGTGGGATGGGATACTGTCATTGAGCAAGGTAAGCGTGATTAGGTTTTAATGGAATGGTAAGGAGTGCATAGTCGGTTGCCAAAGAAGGAGTAGAGGTATCCTACACTTGTGGATTAAGGTGGGGAGTTACAAGGGGAGGATGCGAAAGAGGCCTTGAATTGGGGAAAAGGACAGCAATGGGGTGTGGCTGTAGCCCAGGAATAGTCAGGGAAGCAGATAATTTGGTTAAAATGTCTCAGCCTAATAAAGGAACTGGGCAGGTGGGGATAAGTAAAAAGGAGTGAATAAAAGAATGTTGTCCAAGTTGGCACCAGAGTCTGGGAGGTTTAAGGGGTTTAGAAGCTTGGCCATCAATACCCACAACAGTTATGGGGGCAAAGGAAACAGGCCCTTGAAAAGAAGGTAATGTGGAATGGGTAGCTCCCATATCGATTAAAAAGGGGATGGACTTACCCTCCACTGTAAGAGTTACCCAAAGCTCGGCATCTGTGATGGTCCAGGGGACTTCTGAGGCGATTGGGCAGCATCAGTTTTCAGCCACTAAGCCGAGGAGATCTGGGAAGGAGTCAGCCAGAGAGCTTTGAGCCAGAGCTCCAGGGGCCCTAGAAGTGGCTGCGATATTAGCTGGACAGTCCGATTTCCAGTGGGGTCCCGCACAGGTGGGACAGGCTTAGGAGGAATCCCGGGCTGCAGGCATTCCTTGGCCCAGTGGCCAGTTTTGTGGCACTTGAAGCAAGGTCCATGAGATGGTTTTAAAGGAGTGCCTAGAGGCTGTGGTTTGGTTGTTCTGAAGTTTTTGTGTGCCAAAGGCATGGCTGGGGTTTGTCTTACGCAGAGGCAAGCGATTGCAGCTCTGAAATACGTTGCTGCTTGGCTGCCTCTTCTCTATTGTTGAACACCTTGAAGGCGAGATTGATTAATTTCTGTTGTGGGGTTTGAGGGCCAGATTCCAATTTTTGAAGCTTTTTTTGTAAAAATGTCAGGAGCTGACTGAGTGATAAAATGCACATTGAGAATAAGATGGCCTTCTGGCCCTTCAGGGTCTAGGGCTGTAAAGTGTCTAAGGGTAGCCACCAAACGGGCGATGAACTGGGCTGGATTTTTGTCTTTACCTTGGGTGGCTTCTTTAAGCTTGTCATAATTAACAGCTTTGTATGCTGCCTTTTTCAGTCCTT
Organism: Symphalangus syndactylus; assembly: GCF_028878055.3. NCBI lineage: Eukaryota > Metazoa > Chordata > Mammalia > Primates > Hylobatidae > Symphalangus > Symphalangus syndactylus. The sequence goes on along the minus strand of NC_072435.2, from coordinate 42,005,348 downwards.
CAGCTAGGCAAGAGACCATGTAATCTCACCTAGCTATACCTGGGGAGCCTGTCTGGTATTCCCATCAGGGATCCTCTCAGGGAACTGCCCTGATGCCTTCTTGGAGGTCTGGCTCATGATGTCGGTGGGTGTTAGTGTGAGATTGGGCTAGGGTATAAACTCTTTCCTGCTCATCTGGGGAGAGGGTAGAGGTCAGGATGACATTTATTTAGGTCACTGCAGGTTAATTGTAGGACTGAGTCAAATATTGGAATTCCTGTATATATTTAGTGGGGTCTGATGATAAAGAGCCCAGACACTGACTGATTTGGGAAAGGTCTGATAGAGAAAAAGGTACATGAACCTTTACTATGTCCTCAGCTCCAGCCACCTCTCTAGGAGGAAATTGTTGGGCAGGTGGGGGAGAGCTCGTCATGGAATGAAACTGTAAGCCGGACCAAGTTTGAGGAGGGGAGGTGATAGAAGAATTATAAGATGGGGGAGAGGAGGCTGAGGAAGAATTGGGACTTGATTCAGCCTGCCGAGGAGTGGCCTGGGGAGGGGGAGAGAGGTCAGAGAAGAAAAGGGGGATTCAGAGGACTCTGAGGTTGGGATAGAGACTGAAGGAACGGACAGGAGAGAAAGAAGAAAAATTTGGGATGAGTTGCATTGGGAGCAGAGGCTTGGGAGGGAGCAAAGTGTAAAAAATGCCTGGACGTAGGGCACCTCAGACCATTTGCCCGTTTTTCAACAAAAATTATCTAGGTCTTGTAGGATGGAGAAATCAAAAGTGCCGTTTTCTGGCCATTTGGAACCATTGTCAAGTTTATATTGGGACCAAGCAGTATTGCAGAGGAAAATAAGACGTTTTAGTTTTAGATCAGGTGTTAGTTTAAGAGAAGTTTTTAAGTACACAGGCTAAGAGGGAAGAGGGAGGAATGGAGGGCAGAAGGTTGCCAAAGTGAAGGAGGTAAGTTTAAAGAGAAAAGTAGAGATACGGAGAAGGGCGGGGATGATTAGCCAAAGCAGGCGTCCCCACAATTGACTTGCCACCATGGGAATGTGGGTGAATGACCAAGGCAGGCATCCCCACGGTGATCAGACACCAGTGGAATGTGGGTGAATAATTAGGCAGGCGTCCCCGCAGTAACTAGACACCAAGGGAAGTGGGGTTTTGGGTCCACGGATAAAATGTGTCTCCTTTGTTTCTACTAGAGAAGAAAAAGACTGGACAGGGAGATTGGAGGGTAGTGAGAGAGGCTGGAGAAAAGAGTGAAGAGACCACTTACCAGATTTGAAATTGGTGAGATGTTCCTTGGGCTGGTCTGAGGACCCGAGGTCGTAGGTGGATCTCCTCACAGAGTGAGGGCCAGGACAGGGGACCAGTCTCGCGAAAGAGTCCCCCGTCCCAGATTTTGGCACCAAATGTCACGCATGTCCGTATAGAAGACCACCTAAACAGGCTTTGTGTGAGCAACAAGGCTGTTAATTTACTTGGGTGCAAGTGGGCTAAGTCCGAAAAGAGAGTCAGCGAAGGGAGATAGGAGAGGGGCAGCTTTATAGGGTTGGGGTAGGCCTGGAAAGTTACAGTTAAAGGTGGTTATCTGTTGTCAGCAGAGGAGGGGGTCACAAGGTGCATGGTAGAGAGATGATGGGACTTATTGTCCAGGAGACTGTCACAGGGTCGATTGATCAGTTGGGGCAGGGCAGGAACAAATCATAATGGTGGAATGTCGTAGGTGGGTTAATTAAGGCAAGAATTGGCTGTTTCACTTCTTTGTTGTTTTTTGGCTACTCCAGACTTTTTGGCTCCTGCAGGCCATCTGGACATATATGTGCAGGTCACAGGGGTTACAATGGCTGAGCTTTGGCTCAGAAGCCTGACAGTTCCCTTTTGGAAACGTTACAGGGTGCTGTGACCTCAGCCCACCCTCTTATCTTTTCCTGGTCCTGGGTTTCAGAACTGCCTGGGGCTGATCTAAGATGCCCACAAGCTGCCGGGTCTCTTGGAGGGTCATGAATATCAGCTCCTGGGTCATCTCTTCCCAGAGGACAGCCTGAGATGTGCCTGTGGGGCCTCTCAGGGGAGCTGCTGGGCGCACCCCCTCCCCCTACCTCCCGGGAGGGAGGAGTCTCGTGGTATCTCCCTCTGTCATCTAAAAGGAAACCCCTTAGGACATTTAGCTTTTCTCACCCCAAGCCCAGTTTTCACTTCTTGGAAATACCTCTCTGGTCAGCCACTCAGATGCTGCTATTGAAGGGAAAAGACTGGAATGATCCCTGTCCTTTGAATCCTCTTAGCCTAGTGAAGGGAGGAAACTATGGCTAAGGACAGGAAAACCACCCTCACTGAGATGGTGCAAAAAGCTGAAATGCACACAATGCAGTGTCTTCTGGGAGGGTGGTCACTGAGTATACATGTGAGCAGCATAGGGTTTGGGGCATGTCCGAGGTTATGTAGGATGACCTGACCTGACACTTGAGTCAGACTTGTCTTTATTCCAGTTTGCCCTAGCCCTCCCTGGGTTTGTCACCTTGAAAATTTTTTTTTTCACTTACTTACTTACTTATAATTGAGTCAGGGTCTCGCTACATTGCCCAGGCTGACCTCAAACTCCTGGGCTCAAGCGATCTTCCTGCCTCAAACTCCCAAGGTGCTGGGATTACAGGTGTCAGCCACTGTGCCCAGCCTGAATCCGTTTAATGTCAAATGGATTTTATTAGTAGAGTTTGATAGATAAGATAGAATATATCCAAGGAGGCAAGAAAGAGGTGTATTTCAGAAAAAAAAAAGGAAATGTCTAGCCTTATATTTCACCCATTTAAGTTTTTTTTTTTTTTTTTTTTTTTGAGACGGAGTCTTGATCTGTTGCCCAGCCTGGAGTACAGTGGTGCCATCTCGACTCAGTGCAACCTCCGCCTCCTGGGTTCAAGTGATTCTCCCGCCTCGGCCTCCCGAGTAGCTGGGATTACAGGCTCCTGCCACCACACCTGACTAATTTTTGTATTTTTAGTAGAGATGGTGTTTCACCATGTTTGCCAGGCTGGTCTTGAACTTCTGACCTCAAATGATCCACCCACTGGCCTCCCAAAGTGCTCAGATTACAGGCATGAGCCACTCATCATTCGATAAAGTTTTTAATTTACATTTTGTCTTGCCCAGATGGCGTGTGATACGTTTCTCAGATTTGTTCTTTTCTTTTGGGTGATTTCAAATGGAATTCCAGGGCTTAGCCTTGAGAAGGCTACTGGGGCTGAGAATCTCAGCAAACTAAGGAAAATCACTCTTCCATTATGGCTGCAGCGAAATGAATACATTTCCACAATAAAGTGTCATAGTTAAATTGGTAAATTATAAAGATGCATTAAAACATCCATTCTTCTCCTTTCCGGAGTGAGAACTTGTGACGGTGAATAACTCTTCTCTTTCCTGGTACCTGGACTTCGGAGATGAATACAAAATCCTGTGGGTCAGGACTTGGCAACACCAAGAAGCATTCAAATATAATGATTTATTCAACTGTGTATTGTCATGGAGATAATAATTAAATGACACATCTTTATTGTCTGAAAGGGATAGATACTTGTGCTTCTCTTGTTGAGCTACATAAAATACAAGTGCCTTATAATTTGTCTTCCCTGCCTATCTATATAAACACTGAGTTTGAGGGATTTTGTTGGTTTCTTCAAACTCTGAGTATTTTCTCCTTTAAAAGTAAGTGAATAATGTTGACTCGAGAGCCGAAACCCTCACACGGTGACTTCATGTTAAGGCGACTCTTGAAAAAGCATCTCAGCTGGGCGTGGTGGCTCGCGCCTGTAATCCCAGCTCTTTGGGAGGCTGAGGCGGGTGGATCACTTGAAGTCAGGAGTTCAAGACCAGCCTGAGTAACATGGCAAAACTCCATCTCTACTAAAAATACAAAAGTTAGCTGGGCGTGGTGGCAGAAACCTGTAATCCCAGCTACTCAGGAGGCTGAAGCAGGAGAATTGCTTGAATCCCAGGGTGGGCAGAGGTTGGAGTGAGCTGAGATCGCATCACTGCCTCCAGCCTGGGCGATAGAGCAAGACTCAGTCTCAAAAAAAAAAAAAAAAAAAAAAAGAAAAAGAAAAACATCTCAAAGTTTAGGAATGATTCTTTCACAGGGAGGAGCAAACAAGATTAAAGAGAAGGTGATGGTGTTGATGGTGGTGGTTGGCAGGGAGATGACAGAGACCAGAAGAAAGCTTTATCCTAAGGTCTGCCTCTTCTTCGGAGGGAAATAAAGAAGGCCTTGTATTCTGGCTAAGGGTGGGTTAAACATTTGCCTTAGGTTTAAAAAAAGTTAAAACAAATTTAAAGATCTACTTAGCTTTTATTCGCAATTCCTGAATTGAAGAAGCATCCCATTTTATAAAATAGAATAAGAACTCCTGCTTTGTATAATGGAATAGGTGATTCTTGTAAGAGGAACAACAAAACAGAACAATTTAAAAAATCATTAGGTTACTTTTATTGTAAGCATCCTTATTATATATTATGCCAGCTCAGGTTGGCTGGGTTTTGTTTTTTTGTTTTTTGTTTGTTTGTTTGTTTGTTTTTGTTTTTTTTAATTGGTTGTTGTGACTCTCCTGCTCTCAGGAAAAACTGGTGCATTTGAGGATTTGCCTGCTTCCTTAAAGGTTCAGTTTGATTATGTAGTATTAGCCTGAGTGACTCCATTTTGGTTTGTTCTGGTCTGTTGGGGCCTAGTGCAGGAGCTCAGTCCAAAACAGTGGCCTCTCATAAGTTTTGTTTAACACTTTCTTCTAAGAGTTGTTTGGTTTGAGCTGGTCCCTTTAAGTCTTTAGTCCATTTTTATTTCATTTTTCTATGTTATATAAATTACGGGTCCAACTTTATTTTTTCACATGTGGCTATCCAGTTTTCCCAGCAACATTTTTTAAAATAGAGCAGGGCTTTTCCGTTGCATTATCTAGACATTCTTGTCAAAAATCACTTTACCACATATATGTAGGTATCTTTCTTGGCTCCTGTATCTGTTCTAGTGATGTATATCTCTGTCTTTATGCCAGTACCACACTGCTTTGATTCCTGTACCTTGGAGTATTTATTTGAGGATTGTTGCATCAATAATCATAAGGGATATTTGTTTGCAAATCAAATATTGTATCATTGTCTTTATTGTCAGCACAATTTCGGGGCCTCAAGGAATAAACTAGGATATGTTCCTACCTCCTAAAGTTTTTGGAAGAGTTTGAGGATTGGTGTTAATCTTCCTGAAGTGTTTGGTCTGTTTCATAGCTGAAACTATATGGTGCTGGGCTTTCGTGAGTTGAGGGGTTTTGATTACTGCATCAATCTCCTTATTAGTTGTAGTTCTGCTCCAATTTTTTCTTTCTTTCTTTCTTTCTTGTTTTTTTTTTTTTTTTTTTGGCAGAGTCTCTGTCGCCCAGGCTGGAGTGCAGTGGTGCGATCTTGGCTTACTGCAAGCTCTGCCTCCCGGGTTCACGCCATTCTCCTGCCTCAGCCTCCCGAGTAGCTGGGACTACAGGTGCCCACCACCATGCCCAGCTAATTTTTTTGTATTTTTAGTAGAGACGGGGTTTCACCGTGTTAGCCAGGATGGTCTCGATGTCCTGACCTCGTGATCTGCCTGCCTCAGCCTCCCAAAGTGCTGGGATTGCAGGCATGAGCCACCACACCTGGCCCAATTTTTTCTTTCTTTATGACTTTGTCATGTGTTGTGTGTTTCTAGAAAATATGCAAACTTCATCAAGTTATTCAGCTTGTATGTGTGCCCGTAGTGACTTCATAAATGAGGTGTAAGGCATGCAGCTGTCTCACTTGTTTTCTGCTGTTGTAATACAGGAGCCCTCTTGAAGTGGCGGTAAGGTGTGGGGTGTGGGGAAGCATTCCATTGACCTATAGTTTGGCCTCATATTTTGGATTCCTGGGTTTCTGGGTTGTAGCTTTCTTAAGTACTTCTCATCCTCACCCTTCCCTAGTTGTGGCAGGGACATTGAAGTGGGTGGAATTGGGTGTTTCTCTTGCTTCACGAGGTCAGCTCCGCCAGCATCCCAGTTGGTAGGCTTTGGGAAATAGTTTCTTTTGAAGGCAGGAGATGTTAAGAAGAATAGCATTCTCTGGGCATATTTCAAAATGGCTAATCTTTCACATCTTCTGCCAAAAGCAGGAAGCAGTTTTTCCCTCATCTTCACTGGGACAACTGGTAGGATTTTTGGAGGTGCATGTCACTAATTAGTGGGGATCCTTTAGGTCTGGCCTCCTGGCGTTTTACTCTCAAATTTGTCCACACTATCTCCAGGAATTCATCAATTAAAATTTAGGTTTTCCTACCCCTTTACTGCTTCCAAAGAGGTTTTTGCTTATGGGTTTCAGTTTCAGGAAATTATATGACTCACTTATCAGTTGGGTTCATGGTCTCCCATCCAAATTTCATATCCCATATGTTATCAAAGATTGAACTTTGTGAACAAACATTTCTAAGGATATGGAGTTTCAGGACTCCTAATGTTAACTCTCTTCTACACACTAGGTGGTAGGACTTTTATGACAAGTGCTACAGACCCACTGTGTGAAGAGAAATTATGGTGACCCAAGCAGTACATCCTACTCCCTAGACCCGCCAAGGAGAGCTGTATTCCTGTTTCATGGTTGCTTTACCAAATAACTCAATTCTAGCATCGGAATTGCTATGTGAGAGGAAGTAAGTACACACAGAGTAGGAGGTGTGATAACCAAGTCATAGAAGAAATGTTTGGGGAACACGGAATCATGTGAACTTCTTATGTGGTAATTACAGATACCCAGGGCCGTCTGTCTCACCATCCTCTTCTACACATGTGGATGCTTCAGGACTCCGGCCTTTGAGGATGTGGCTGTCAACCTCACCCTAGAGGAGTGGGCTTTGCTGGGTCCTTCCCAGACGAAACTCTACAGAGATGTGATGCGGGAAACCATCAGGATGCTGGCCTCTGTAGTTAAGGGTGACAACATTTCTTTTCTTAGTCATTTAGAGAACAAGTCTTTCTTACTCATCAATGCTGTTCAATTATTTGGAATGTAGAAAGGAAATACTTTGATAGATAAATAAGCAAAAAAATTAGCTGGTGTGCTGGTGTACACTTGTAGCCCCCCCTAACTTGGGAGGCTGAGGTGGGAGGATTGCTTGAGCCTGGGAGGTAGAGGTGGCAGTGAGCCAAGATTGTGCCATTGCACTCCAGTGTACCATGGTCACTGTGTACCATGAACCTAGAATTCAATAATTTTAAAATAATTTTGTAATAATTCATAATGATTTTTCTCTATCTGCATTTTAGGAAAGAAATGGGAAGATGAGAACATTGAAGATCTGTACCAAAATCCTGGGAGAAATTTAAGGTAATTTTCAAGAGAAAGCAGTGTCCGTCAAGAGAGTTGTAGACTGTCAGGAAATTTTAAAAACAAGCCCAGTTTCAATTTGTTTATTCTTAGAAAACTTCCTCCATAAATATATACTTAAATGAGACATATATATATTTGCAAAAATAGTTAACATGGAAACACTATTATGAAACCACATGTAGGCTAGGTGCAGTGGCTCACACCTATAATCCCAGCACTTTGGGAGGCCAAGAAGGGTGGATTGCTTGAGGTCAGGAGTTTGAGACCAGCCTGGGCAACATAAGGAGATCTGTTCTCTACCAAAAAAAAAAAAAAAATTACCTGGGTGTGCCAGCACACACACCTGTAGTCCTGTAGTCCCCCTTACTTGGGAGGCTGAGGTGGGAGGATTGCTTGAGCCTGGGAGGTAGAGGTTGCAGTGAGCCAAGATTGTGCCATTGCACTCTAGCCTGGGTGACAGAGCTAGACCCTGTCTTAAAAAAAAGAAGAAACCCCATGTTAATATCTCCATTTTCATAGCAGCTGTAGTTGGGCGCTCTTGCAGACTGTTCAATCCATTCATGGCCAAACAATGGAAAAGGTTAGAAATCCTACCGACGCTTCCACTGATGATGTTAAAAACATAAATCTAGGAAGCTGAGGCAGATGGATCACTTGAGGTCAGGAGTTTGAGACCAGCCTGGCCAACATGGTGAAACCCCGAATCTACTAAAAATACAAAAATTAGCCACGTGTGGTGGTGGGTGCCTGTAATCCCAGCTATTTAGGAGGCTGAGGCAGGAGAATCGCTTGAACCTGGGAGGCGGAGGTTGCAGTGAGCCAAGATCGCACCACTGCACTCCAGCCTGGCAAATGAGTGAGTGAGACCCTGTCTCCAGAAAACTCCACATAAATCCAATACCCATCAATAACAAATACATTATTTATAAAAAATACTTAATAATGTACTTATTTTGTACAGAAATCATATGGTAGAGAGACCCTGTGAAAATAAAGAAGGTAGTCAATGTGGAGAAGTCTTCAGCCAGATTCCAGGTCATAATCTGAATAAGAAAACACCTCCTGGAGTAAAGCCACCTGAAAACCATGTGTGTGGAGAGGTCAGCGTAGGCTGTTCATCCACTGAAAGGCACATCAGAGATCCCCTTGGATGCAAACCCTGTGAATATCCAGAATGTAGACAGAAGGCATATACGTGTAAGCCATGTGGGAATGCCTTTCATTTTCACCACTCCTTTCAAACACATGAAAGGCCTCTCAGTGGAGAAAACTTCTATGAATGTTAGGAATTTCAGAAAACATTCACTTCCCCCCAAAACCTTCAAAGACGTGAAAATGCACAGTGGAGATGGACCTTACAAATGCAAGGTGGGTGGGAAATCCTTTGACTCTCCCAGTTCATTTTGAATACATGGAAGATCTCATTCTGGAGAGAAACCCAATGCGTGTAGGCACTGTGGGAGCGCCTACAATCATTTCAGTTTTGTGTGTGTGTGTGGGAGGTGGGGGCAAGGTCTCACTCTTGTCATCCAGGCTGGAGTGCAGTGGCACAATCTCAGCTCACTGCAGCCTCTGCCTCCCAGGTTCAAGTGATTCTCCTTCCTCAGCCTCCCATATAGCTGGAATTACAAGTGTGTGTCACCACGGCTGGCTATTTTTTGTATTTATGGTAGAGACGGTGTTTCACCATGTTGGCCAGGCTGGTCTCGAACTCCTGGCCTCAAGTGATCCGCCTGCCTTGGCCTCCCAAAGTGCTGGGTTTATGGATGTGAGCCACCACACTCAGCTGGGATTCTTCTTAGCAAGAGCTGAAAGACTAGGGTAAAAGGACTCAGGGCCCCAACAAGCCTGTCTTGAAGCTCTTGTTGATGGTAGGAGCACTCGGTGGCCAAAGCTACCCATACATCACAAACATCTGGATAGAAGTAAGAGGTCTCCCTCCCATGCTTTGTCACTGAGTGCACACCAAGTTTCTTGGGTTATATATTTGGCATTTCTGTAATTCCATAGACATAATCGTCAATGGTTTTCCCCAAGTGATATCTCCTTGGGGGCATCCTAATCCTTGAGCACTGGCATACCGTTTCAGTGCCAGTCTTGTGGCCATTTCTAGGCCTAAGTTTTCCAGTTTAAGTCCCCTCTCTGAGCCTTCTTGCTGGAAAATGTCTTTGTGAATCCACATCCACCCATGCTTTCAAAGAGTCAACAGAGATCCCAAGCGGCTGTGATGTGAGATGGTGGAGGAAGCAGTGGCAGAACCCAGGTCATGAGTGTGAGTGACCTCAGTTACTCCAATCCCCGCAGCTACATAACAGCTCAGCCACCCACAGACACGGTCACAATAGTCTCACAACTGAAGAAGATGCCAAGGTTATATTTCTTCTTCAGCAATTGTTTTGTTGTGTCCCATAAGACAGGGGTTCCCCAACCCCCAGCTGGTACCGGTCTGTGGCCTGTTAGATCTGGGCCACACAGCAGGAGAGTGGCGGAAGGGGTGGAGTGGGGTGAGCGTTACCACTTGAGCTCCACCTCCTGTCAGATGGATCAATGGTGGCACGCTGGCATTAGATTCCTATAGGAGCGTGAACCCTATTGTGAACTGTGCACATGAGGAATCTGGGTTGGGTGCTCCTTATGAGAATCTCATTCCTGATATCTATTACTGTCTCCCATCACCCTCAGATGGGACAGTCCAGTTGCAGGAAAACAAGCTCAGGGCTCCCACTGATTCTACATGATGGTGAGTTGTATAATTACCTCATTATATATTACAATGAAATAATAATAGAAATAAAGTGCACAATAAATGTCATGTGCCTGAATCATCCTGAAACCATCCCCCAATCCCAGCCCGTGGAAAAATTGTCTTCCATGAAACTGGTCCCTGGTGCCAAAAAGGTTGAAGCCTGCTGATGTGCAGTATATGGAGTATTTCCACAGTACACGTGCAATAGTCATAAACTCAAAAGCACAGACAATGGTAAAATATATATGAAATAATTGAGAAGTGATACATTTTAAGCAGTTATTACAGTTTTAAGCTTCTAGAGTTCATTACTTTCTCACCTGCTTAATCTTTAAGAAAATTATTTGTCTCTAAGAACTTCTGAGACTTTCAGATAGAAGAATCAATCTCTTTATAATCTGTATTTACAGAAGACCTGTCATTAATTGGTAGGTGCTGAAAATAATGCTAAGAATCATAAATGAACCTTTCAATCATGACAGAAGTGAAAAGACAGAGCTCAGTCCTAGATTCCCTTAATTTATTTCATTGTAATTTCATACAATTTACTTTTAATCAGAGCTGTGTTCAACAACCAGGTTGCAAAAATTTTCAGACGCTAACAACTGGCTCTTCTGAGTTGGTTGAAGCTGTTCAGTCATCACCTCCCCCCATCCTCCCTGAGGTGGCTGAACATGTCGCTCATAGGATTTATTTATTTATCTTTAATTTGTAAATAATTGTTGGTAGAGATGGGGGGGGGGTCTCATTATGTTTCCCAGACTGGTCTCAAACTCCTGGCCTCAAGTGATCCTCCTGCCTCAGCCTCCCAAAGTGCTGGGATTACAAGGATTTAAACCCTCTGGTGACTAGCCAGACATCAAGAGGAAGCCACAGCTCATTCGACCACCCTCCAAGCCTCCTTAAGCTGTCCTCAGCCACCTCTCCACACCCTCTTCTATCTTTGTCCCCTCCTTGCCTCATGTCCCTGGCTTACTAGACTTCATTCAGGCTCGTTCCACCATATCCCTCTGAAGCCATCTTCAAGGCTCTGTTCTGTCTACTTGTAGCACCTTTTCTCTGATCTTCTGACTGGTTGGAGTTACTAATCCTTATAACTTCCGCCACCAACTTTGATGGACTTTTCCTGGTCCTGCCACCCCTCCGTGCTGGCTCAGCATCGATCACACCGTGACATAATTTTTTTTTTTTTCGAGAGGAAGTCTCACTCTGTCACCCAGGCTAGAGTGCAGTGGCACGATCTCGACTCACTGCAACCTCCGCCTCCTGGGTTCAAGCGATTCTCCTGCCCCAGCCTCCCGGGTAGCTGGGACTACAGGCACCTGCCACCATGCCCAGCTAATTTTTGTATTTTTAGTAGAAACGTGGTTTCACCATGTTGGCCAGGCTGGTCTTGAACTGCTGACCTCATGATCCACCCACCTTGGCCTCCCAAAGTGCTGGGATTACAGGCGTGAGCCACACTGTGCCCGGCCACCGTGACATAATTTTAACTTTAATATTTGTGTCTTTCCTGCCACTGTGTACTCCATAGGAGAAGGTTTCCAGCTTCATTTATCTTTGTATCTTGGTGCCAGGCACACAGTTGTCGCTCCATAAATGTTTGCATATTACTTCCTGGGAGGTTGAGCTGCAGTGAGCCATAATCGCACCACTGCACTCCAGCCTGGGCAACAGAGCTAGACCCTGTCTCAAAAAATAAAAATAAATAAAAATTAAAACAAACAAATACATGTGCGTGTGTTGGTTTTAAAAAATTATTTTAAAGGACATTTAGTTGGGCAAATGACCCAGTTGGAGAAGAATGAAGGTGACGGGGCATATCAAGGCAGCCTCTTCAGTCCCTGGGGGCAATGGCAGGGCTGCTGTCCTGTCAATTTCAACAGCCAGGGGCCCAAACCCCAAATCTGTAGAGCACTAGACTCTGCTCAAGCTCTTGACAAGCTCAGGGAATTAATTCACCCCTGGCAGGCGGGGAGAGAGGGAAAGTGAGGATACAGATTCCCTGAGGTTGCCTCCTCTCTGGCAGGGTCCCGGGGGTCCCAGCATCCCTGTAGCGGAGACAGAGACAGTAGGACCACAGCAAGGGAAGCCAGTAGGCAGGGAGTCAGGGAGGGATAAATAGTCGTGTTCGGGCTCAGTCAAGCCCCCAGCTCAGCTGGTGTGGCTGCTTGGTGCAGCCCACACCTGGTCAGCTCCCACCTGTGGAGAAACTCCAAACTAGAGCCTCCTACTGGGATGAAGCAGAAGCAGACGCCTGGAATCCCAGGTGAGTCACCTCCCCTGTCATCCACCTGACCAGGAGAGACCTGGGGAACCAGCACCTGCCAGGGACTCGAAAAAACCACCTGTTTTTATGACTTCTTTAGGGACTATAGGTGCATGCCACCATGCCTGGCTAATTTTGTATTTTTAGTAGAGACGGGGGTTTCACCATGCTGGACAGGCTGGTCTTGAACTCCTGATCTTGTGATCCGCTCATCTCGGGTTCCCAAAGTACTGGGATTACAGGCATGAGCCACTGTGCCCAGCCAGGACTTGCCTTCTTTAGAGCTCCTGCTGCCTTATGAGGTAGGTCCCTTGGACAGGGGAGGTAACAGGTCAGAGAGAAGACAGTCAATGCTCAATGTGACCCAAGGTGACGGTTTGATTTTAACCTCTCTTCTCAGTCTGTCCAGGCAAGAAGTCTATGGAAAAAGGATTGGGAAGAGGCAGAGAAAAGAGAGAAAGAGGATTCAGGGTTCAGAGGCTCCAGCCAGCATCCCAGGGTGTAAAGATTCAGGGTGGGCCGGGTGCTCATGCCTGCAATCCCAGCACTTTGGGAGGCCAAGGTGGGAGGATCACTTGAGACCAAGAGTTTGAGGCCAGCCTGAGCAGCATAGTGAGACCCTGTCCGTACAAAACACAAAAATTGGCCAGGTGTGGCAGGCACCTGTAGTCTTAGCTACTCCGGAGATTGAGGTGGGAGGACTGCTTGAGCCCAGGGAGTTAAGGCTGCAATGAGCTGTGATTGTGCCTCTGCACTCCAGCCTGGGTGACAGAGGGATACCCTGTCACAGACACACACACACACACCAGGGAGGCATCAATGGGAGCAAGTGGTGAGGGGATGGTTAGGAGCTGGGGATGAGAAGATGGAGAGAAAAGAGAGGGAAGTGGTGGCTTAAGTGGAAGAGAGGGGAGGCCAGACAGCTTCACTAAGAAGAGAGAGCCAGGATGGGTGAGAGGTAAGGCCAGACGGGATCTCAGAGACAAGACAGGCCTGGCCCGTGGAGTGATTCTGTCACCCAGGAGACTTGTGACAATGCATAAGGACATTTCTGATTGTCGTGACTGGGGAATGCTGCTGGTATCTGGTGGGTGGACACCAAGAATGCTGCTCAGTCTCCTGCAGTGCACAGGACACACCCCTGAGAGAGAATGATTTGGCCCTGGCGTCCCTAATGCTGAAGGCAGGAAACCCTGCTCTAGGGATGTCTGTGGGCAGGACTTGTCCACAGCCACGCTTAGCCCTAGAGTCTCTGAGTGGAGAACTGGCCCCACCAGGTGTTCCTGTCAGTGCTAGACAGTGGGCTTGCTCTTTCTCTCTCTCTCTCTTTCTCTGTCTCTCTTTCTCCTCACCTCTTTCCTCTCTTTCCCCCTGTCCTTTCTCCCTACCTCTCTTTCCTCTCTCTTTCTCTTCCCGCCTCCCTCTCCTCTCTCTCCACTTCTCTCTCTCTCCCCACCCTTCTCTCTGTCTCTCTCTCTCTTTCCCTAACCCTCTCTCTCCCCACCTCCCACACTCTGTGTCTCTCTCCCCACTTCTCTCTCCCCACCTCTCTCTATGTCTTTCTCCCCATCTTTCTCTCTCTCTCTCTCCCCACCTCCCACTCTCTCTCTCCCCCCATCTCTTTCTCTCTCTGTGTGCTCTTTCCTCTCATCTCTCTCTCTCTGTGTCTCTCTCTCCACCTCTCTGTCTCTCTGTGTCTCTCTCCCCACCTCTCTCTCTCTCTTTCTCTCCCCACCTCTCTCTCTCTCTGTTTCTCCCTCGCCACCTCTCTCTCTCTGTCTCTCTCTCCCCCTGCCTCTCCCTGTCTCTCTCTCTCTCCCCATCTCTCTCTTTCTCTTCCTACCTTTCTCTCTCTCTGTTTTACCTACAGAGGAACCCACTGGGTGTTCTGCTGGTGAATGATTGCCCAGAAGCTCTAAATCCTCCTCGCTGCTATCCTAGTCCCACATCCACCATGGGTTTTGTTTTGTTTTACTTTTAAAAATTAATAGACTTTAAGAGCAGTTTTAAATTTACAGAACATTGAGCAGATAAATACTGCAGAGAATCCCCGTATACCCTCTCTCTGCCTGCGCACAATTTCCCCTATAATTAGCAACTGGGATTTTTTTTTTTACCATAAATCTGTTACAACTGATGAACCAGTGCTGACACATTGTCATTGACTGAAATCCACAGTTACGTTAGAGTTCACTCTTGGGGCTGTACATTCTCTGGGTTTTGGCAAATGCACAATGTCCTGTGTCCACCATGACAGTATCACACAACATCGTTACACTGTCTTAAAAACCCTCTATGCCCCACCCATTCATCCCTCCCTCTTACCCACTGGTCCCCTGGAAGCCACTGATCTTTGCTTTCTCCATAGTTTTGATTTTTCCAGAAGGACTGGACTACGCTTTTAGCTGCATTCTGCACCCCATCATTCCAGAGGGTGTTACATGCAGCCCTCAGCCACCTCCTGCAGACGTGATGGGCTCCTGTCCTCTCAAGGTCTCTCCCTTCCTTCCTTCCTTCCTTCCTCCCTCCCTCCCTCATTTCTTCCTTCCTCACTCTCCTTCTTTCCTCCCTCACTCTCCTTCCTTCCTTTGTTCCTTCCTTCCTCCTTCCCTCCCTCCCTCCTTCCTTCCTCACTCTCCTTCTTTCCTTCCTTCCTTCCTTTTTTCCTTCTTTCCTTCCTCCCTCCTTCCCTCTCTTTCTTTCTTTCCTTTTCTTTCTTTCTTTTTTCTTTTCTTCCTTCCTTCCTTTCTTTTTTCTTTCTTTCTTTTTCTCTTCCTCCTCCTCCTCCTCCTTCTCCTCCTCCTCCTCCTTCTTCTTTTCTCTCTCTCTCTTTCTCTGTCTCCCCCCAACCTTGCTCACTCACTCGCTGTGGATTCTTGTGATCTTAATTGATAAGAACAAGAGTGTACAGATGGTCAGTCATGGGGAAGCAGCATCTCCTAGTGGCCTTTGAAACAGCCATCAGCAACTGGTGAGTATAACAAGAGGTTACGAAAATACAGGCTTTGAGAACAATCAGACCTAAGCTCAGACCCTGGGCCCCCACTTCAGACTCAAGGCACCTAAGGCAAGTGATGTGTCGTGGGTTTCAGTTTCTCTGTCTGTAAAATAGGGATCGGAGCAGGTGACTTCTAATGTAGGGGTAAATATTCAGTAAGAATAGCATGAGTGATGTGAGTGCAGTGCCTGGTCTATAGGACACATCCAGTAAAGGGCAGCTGTTCTCATCAGTGTTGTTGAGTACACAGCATTGGTGCTGTAGACACAACAGTCCCTGGCTTCAGGGACTCACAATCAGGTTCCAGGGATAGACACAGCACCAATGTGACATATCATGGCAAACATCATAACAAAGTCATGAGCAAGGAGCTTTAAAGTTTCTTGCAGGAGGCACAGAGTGAGAATTGAACCAATGCCTGCTGTTACCATTGACTGGGAATCATTATTTTGAAAGCACCCAGGAATGGGTGGCTTAATATGCCTTGGGAAGAAATATCCAGGAGGGCTGCATGGAAGAGGTGACATCTAAGCTGAGTCTTAACAACAAATAGGGGTTTGCCAGGTGAAGAAGTGGAGGAATGGGGATCCCAGCAGAGGGAGGGTACGAATGAGTTGCGGCTGCACTCTCTGGATCAGGGGTTCTCAACTGGGGGTGGCTTTGAGCCCCATGGGGACATGAGTGTTTTCTGGAGACATTTTTTGGTTGTCATGACTGAGCAGGAGCTGCTGGCATTCAGTTGACAGAGACCAGGGATGCCACTAAACATGTTATGAGACACGGAACAGCTCCCCACAGAAAGAATGACCTAACCCTAAATGTCAACAGTCCCAAAGTTGAGAAACCCTGCCTTAGGCACTAGGGAGCCACAGAAGGTTTGTGAGCACCATCCCAGGGCACCAATCTCGCCCGTTTGGCCTCTTCTTGGAGGTTCTTGTTTCCAAGTCATTTACTCCTCTAAGATCTCAGAGTGGCGGGACATGGTGGTGCTGTGGGGGCTGCTATTCTGCAGAGCTAAGGGCAAGTACTGACCCAGAAGGGGGGCAAAACGAGAGTGATTCCAGGAAGAGACACCAAGAAACTCTGGAGACCAACAATGTTTGGAGAATGCAGCCTCCGCTCACCAAAGGAGCTGGTTCTTCCTTCATCTCTCATTATAAACCTGCCAGGGCTTGATTGAGGACCTGAGCCCACTTAAGCGGAAGTGAACTACCGTTTCTGAAATGATATTTTTATTGTGATAATGTACATATAACCTGAAATTTACCTATTTATTTCTTTTCTTTCTTTCCTTTCCTTTTCTTTTTTATTTTTTGAGGAAGCCCACTGCATTTGCCTTTTATTACTGGATTTCCACATAACCACTTTAAAGTATACAATTCAGTGGCATCAAGTACATTTATGATGTTGCACTAACACCACCTTTGCCTAGTTCCAGACAAAGGTAATAATTTTTTATTAGCCCAAAAGGAAACAGTGTATCTATTAGCAGTCACTCCCCATTCTCCCCTCACCCCAGCCCCTGAAAACCACTGATAGGTTCCAAATGCTACAAGCGTTTTCATCGCAGCATTGTTCACAAAGGCCAACAGGTGGGGCACAACCCTCATGTCCATGAAGAGATGACACATATTCATAAAATGGAAAATCGTTCAGCCATAAACAGGAATAAAGCTCAGATGCATGCTGTGGTGTTTTAATACTGTTACAATTGCATGCTACAATGCAAATGAACCGTAAAACATTATATTCAGTGAAAGAAATGAGACACAAAAGGCCCCATCTCATATTCCATTTATGTAAAATGTTCAGAACAGACACATCCGTAGAAACAGAAAGCAGAGTGGTAGTTTACTCTTTTATAAACTTTACACTGCCTATTTTATTTTTAAAGACAGAGTCTTGCTCTGTCAACCAGGCTGGAGTGCAGTGGTGTGATCCTGGCTCACTGCCACCTCCATCTCCCAGGTTCAAGCGATTCTCCTAACTCAGCCTCTTGAGTAGCTGAACCACAGGCCTGTGCCACCATGCCTGGCTAATTTTTGTATTTTTAGTAGAGGCAGGGTTTCACCATGTTGCCCAGGCTGGTCTCGAACTCCTGATCTCAAGTGATCTGCCCACCTTGGCCTCCCAAAATGCTGGGATTATAGGTGGGAACCACTGTACCTGGTCACACATTGCCAAATTTTTTATAAAAGAGATTAGCTAAGCATGGTGGTGCATGCCTGTAGTCCCAGCTATTTGAGGGGGCTGAGGAGGGAAGATAGCTTCAGCCCAGGATCTGAAGGCTGCAGTGAACTATGATAATTGTGCCACTGCACTCCAGCCTGGGTGACAGAGCCAGACCCTGTCTTTTGAAAAAAAAGATTACATATATTTAATTGGTTCATAAAGACACATAGAAATCTCATGAAATTAAAGTTACTTACTGAGCAAAGACCATGTACAGTCACTCATTTACTGTATTAATTATATGCAGCATCTACTGCATGCTAGGTCATTTACTTCCCACAACAACCCTTTGAGGTAGGGAGGGGAAGATGGTGGTACAGAGAGAGAAAGGAATCTGCTCAACTTTACAAAATATTGGCCTGGTGCAATGGCTCACTTCTGTAATCCCAGCACTTTGGGAACCCCAGGCAGGGGGATGACTTGAGGCATGGAGTTCCAGACCAACCTGGGCAACATAGCAAGAGGCCATCTCTTTAATAAAAAATAAAACATTAGCTGGGTGAGGCAGTGTGTGTCTGTAGTCCCAGCTACTGAGGAGGCTGAGGTAGGAAGATTGCTTGAATCCAGGAGTTTGAGGTTGCAGTGAACTATGATTGCACCACTGCACTCCAGTCTGGGCAACAGAATGAGACTCTGTCTCTACAAAAATAAATAAATAAATAAATATAAAAATAAAAAATCATTACACAACAGTCAGAGGAGGGATTTGAACTGAGGCCTGCTGATTCCCACACCCCTCTTTCTGTCTGATGGCTACATTTCATTGCCTCAGAACATAGAGGCATACCTCATGGGAGCTGGAAAACAACCAAAACATGATTTCTGGCTCCTTTCTTAGAGCAACACAGTCTCCTACCTCTGCTTTCCTACATGGATAACCCCAGAGGAAGTCTGGTTGGTTCAGATTTAGAGATGCTCTCTGTTCCAAGGAGTTGTAGCCATGAGTGGGAACGTCTCGTGATACCTGGAGCTGGAGGATGAACATGATTTATCAGAAGGGAGTAGGAGGGTAGAGAAGGAATGAATGGAAGTTCCAGCAAAGGAATATGTTTTTCTTCTTCTTTTTATTTTTATTTTTTGAGACAGAGTCTCGCTCTGTCACCAGGGTGGAGTCTAGTGGCGCCATCTCGGCTCACTGCAACCTCCGATTCCCAGGTTCAAGGGATTCTCCTGTCTCAGCCTCCCAAGTAGCTGGGACTACAGGTGCGTGCCACCATGTCCGACTAATTTTTGTATTTTTAGTAGAGATGGGGTTTCACCATTTTGGCCAGGCTGGTCTCCATCTCTTGACCTCGTGATCCGCTTGCCTCAGCCTCCCAAAGTGCTGGGATTATAGGCGTGAGCCACAGCGCCCGGCCATTTTCTTCTTTTTTTAAGAGATAGAGTCTAGCTCTGTCACCCAGGCTGGAGTACAATGGTGCCATCATAGCTTGCTGCAACCTCGAACTCCTGGGCTCAAGCCATCCTCCCCCCTCAGCCTCCAAAGTGCTGGGATTACAGGTGTGAACCACCACGCCAGCCTGGAGCACTTTCATTTGGGAGGGGGGCTGGGCAACATAGAGAAATAGTGAAGGGTGTAGGTTTCAGAGCCAGCCCAGCTATGGGTTCAAGTCTCTGATCTACCGTTTCAACAGCTTGGCCTTGAGCAAGCCCTAGACTTCAATATTCTCAATGACTATGGTCAATACCAAAAGGGGGTTGAAAAAATAGTACCGTTCTCACTAGGTTGATGAGAGTATTAAATTATAGGAGGCACAGAGTGGGAACAGAACCAAACCATTTATCAAGAGCAGTCCCTTGGGCAAATCCAGGTATGGGGAAGGCTGAGAACTTTTCTTCATGCAGTAACTGACATGTCCCTGTCACATCTCACCCCAGGCACAGCCTCCATGCAGAGAGCCAATCACTCCACAGTGACCCAATTCATCCTTGCCGGCTTCTCTGCCTTCCCCCACCTCCAGCTGATGCTCTTCCTGCTGTTCCTACTGATGTACCTGTTCACGCTGCTGGGCAACCTGCTCATCATGGCCGCCATCTGGAGCGAGCGCAGCCTCCACACGCCCATGTACCTCTTCCTGTGCACCCTCTCTGTCTCCGAGATCCTCTACACCGTGGCCATCATCCCGCGCATGCTGGCCGACCTGCTGTCCACCCAGCGCTCCATCGCCTTCCTGGCCTGTGCCAGTCAGATGTTCTTCTCCTTCAGCTTCGGCTTCACCCACTCCTTCCTGCTCACCGTCATGGGCTATGACCGCTACGTGGCCATCTGCCACCCACTGCGCTACAACGTGCTCATGAGCCCGCGGGGCTGCACCTGCCTGGTGGGCTGCTCTTGGGCTGGTGGCTCAGTCATGGGGATGGTGGTGACCTCGGCCATTTTCCACCTCACCTTCTGTGGACCCAATGAGATCCACCATTTTGCTTGCCATGTGCCACCTCTGTTGAAGTTGGCCTGTGGAGACGATGTGCTGGTGGTGGCCAAAGGAGTGGGCTTGGTGTGTATCACGGCCCTGCTGGGCTGTTTTCTCCTCATCCTCCTCTCCTATGCCTTCATCGTGGCCACCATCTTGAAGATCCCTTCTGCTGAAGGTCAGAACAAGGCCTTCTCCACCTGTGCCTCTCACCTCACTGTGGTGGTCGTGCACTATGGCTTTGCCTCTGTCATTTACCTGAAGCCCAAAGGTCCCCAGTCTCTGGAAGGAGACACCTTGATGGGCATCACCTACACGGTCCTCACACCCTTCCTCAGCCCCATCATCTTCAGCCTCAGGAACAAGGAGCTGAAGGTCGCCATGAAGAAGACCTTCTTCAGTAAATTCTACCCAGAAAAAAATGTAATGATCTAGGAGAAATTCACTGGGCACAACTAAATTGGATTACTGAAGGCTATTGTTAAAAACTGCATTCCGTGGTGGCTCATGCCTGTAATCCCAGCACTTTGGGAGGCCGAGGCAGGCAGATCACCTGAGGTCAGGAGTTTGAGACCAGCATGGCTAACATGGCGAAACCCCATCTCTACTAAAAATACAAAAATTAGCCAGGCATGTTGGCACATGCCTGTAACCCTAGCTACTTGGGAGGCTGAGGCATAAGAATTGCTTGAACCCGGTAGGTGGAGGTTGCAGTGAGCTGAGATCACGCCACTGCACTCCAGCCTGGGCGACAGAGTGAGACTGTCTCAAAGAAGAAAGAAATAAAAATTAAAAAGAAAATTACATTCCAGCCAAGCACTGTGGCTCACACTTATAATTCCAGCACCTTGGGATGCCAGGGCAGGAGGATTGCTTGAGGCCAGGAGTTCAAGACCAGCCTTGACAACATAGCAAGACCACATATCTACAAAAACTTAGAAAAAAATAGCTTGGCATGGTGGTACATGCTTGTAGTCCCAGCTACCTGGGAGACTGAACTGAGATTACTGCCTAAGTCCAGAAGTTTGAGGTTACAGTGAACTATGCCTGTGCCACTGCAATCTAGCATGGGTGACAGAGTGAGACCCTATCCCTTCCCCTTAAAAAGAAAGACAATCCATGAACATATAGTAACCTCTATTTGTCATGCTTTAAGGTTTACAAGGGACCTTGTAGACGACATACAATTATAAACACAAAGGTTAATCAGCATCAGGGATGTATTTGGAGTGGAAGTGTGTGTGAGATACTAACACAGAGAAAACCAGGTTTGATTATTTCTATCTGTTGCAAGATACTGTGTTAGTTAGCACCAAACCTCAATCTAGACTCCTCTTGCCAAAAGCCAGGGTCATCTAATACCCCCAATAATGCAAACCAGCAATGCAAAGAGAGATGGAAGATTTCATGCCCCGCTCTTTATTAGTGCAGCATCAGGTAGCTACAACTCAGATTTTGTAAGGCTACTCCAGATTATAGCAGAGGAGAGAAAAGTACCCTAAATTTCAGCATTGCACAGATCTATGCAATAGAAGTTAGAAATAGCAATAAACAGATTCTCTGAAAACATCAAGGAAACCTTAGCATTTCAAGTATGAGTCCTGAATAGTTGTGGAGAGCCTGAGATGTCTTCGTGGTTGGATCAAGGAAAAAAGTCACACTGTGAGATACTGAATGCTGTGTTAGAAGGCGACATGGCTCATGGGCCAGCCGGGAGCTCTCTGTCGAATCTGGACATTGAGTGCAGAGCCCAGGATGAGAGTTTATCTCATGGCCGGGCGCAGTGGCTCATGCCTGTAATCCCAGCACTTTGGGAGGCCAAGGTGGGTGGATCCCCTGAGGTCAGGAGTTCGAGAGCAGCCTGGACAAATGGCTGAAACCCCGCCTCCACTAAAAATATAAAAATTCGCCGGGTGTGGTGGCGGGTGTCTGTAATCCCAGCTACACAGGAGCCTGAGACAGGAGAATTGCTTGAACCCTGGAGGCAGAGGTTGCAGTGAGCTGAGATCACACCACTGCACTCCAGCCTGGATGACAGACCGAGACTCCGTCTCAAAAAAAAAAAAGAAAGAAAGAAAGAAGGAAAGTTTATCTCATGGTCTCTCAGGCATCATGCTCACCCACTTCCCACTGGGCAGGGATTTAAGATTGACCCTACTGTATAGGATTTATATATTTATTGACAATAGGTCTTCCTGTGTTTGAGCTATGCATAATTTTTTTCTAAAGTGTGAATTATCTATCATTTAAGCAGTCAAAACATCCCACAGTCAAAACATCCCACATTAGCGTGAAGAGTGAGGATGTGGGAAACGATTTCAATCAAAACTTGGAAACTCAGAGAAGCTCCCTTTGCAGAATACGTGCTACAGTTCATGTATCTTGTTACCCACCAGGCACGTTGTATCATTAGCGCCTCACAAGGTGGGAGTGAAAGCAGATATAATCACAGTCCGTCTGTTTGATAGAGGGGGAAACTGAGGCACAAAAGATGCATGGCTCATCAGAGACCAACCAACTTGGAAGAGCCAAGCTTCAATGTCAATCTTTTCTGATTCCAAGTCTTCTCCATTCAACACTTCAAGCATTGCCTTTTTACAGTGGGATCCTAATTTCTGGACGACTGGTCCTTCTTCAAATGAAACATCTCAGCATCCTTAGAGTCTTTTATGGCACAGGAAGACAGTTGCAACCCTCTGCAAACCCTGAAGCATGCATCCTTAGAACACAGATGGAATATTTCTACAAATTCAACAGTCCTTCATGATTTTAAAATAAGTTTTAGTCTTGTAGAAATTCTTGAGTAACTTCTATGCACTGAGCTAAGATGCTCTCCTCTCCTGACAACAGAGCCATCTGGGCAGGAACATAAGTCAGGTCTTTTTTCTTTTCTTTTCTTTCGTTTTCCCTTCCTTCACCTTCCCTTCTCCTTTGCCTCTCCTTCTCTTCTGTTTCCCTTCTCCTTCCCTCCCCCTTCCCCTTCCCTTCCCCTTCCCCTTCCCTCCCCCTTCCTTTCCCTTCTCCTTCTCTCCCCGTTCCCTTCCCTTCCCTTCCCTTCCTTTCTTTTCGCCTCGCCTCTCCCTGCCCCGCCTCTCCCCGCTGGCCCCACCTCGCCCCTCGCCTCACCTCTCCTGTCCTGTCCTGTCTTTTCTTCTTTTCTTTTCTTTTCTTTTTTCTTTTCTGTCTTCTTTTCTTTTCTTTATAAAAGACCCCACTGGCCTCTGATCCTGCTGGTATCCAAATGGATAGAGACCCTGGAAGGAGGCTGGATATCCACTATGAGTTGGGCACTGGATGTCTTATGCTAACTTATTGTGATCCTTTAAGCTGCCAGCTGCATGTGGTCATGAGGTTTGATCATCTCGTACGTTATCACATCCAGCATCAGCATGGTACTTGGACCATATTCTTAACAAATATTCCTAAAGTGGACTAATTTAATCCTACAACATTGAACAATCCAGAATGTTGACTTATGTATTTGCTGTGAGAAAGAAACCTTATTGCCCCCCAGGGCAGTGGGAAAGTGTGTGTGGGGATTCGTGTTTGAATGAGAAGGACCTAGGTTGAAATCCTGCCTCCTAATTTCCACCAATTCGATTGACATCTTATAGACATTCCACGTCAGTGTAAACAAAAGGCTGTTTAGAGCAGTGACATTTATGATCGAAAAAGCACTTTGGGAGGCTGAGGCAGGTGGATCACTTGAGGTCAGGAGTTTGAGACCAGCCTGGCCAACATGGTGAAACCTTGTCTCTACTAAAAATACAAAAATTAGCCCGGTGTGGTGGTGTGCGCCTATAATCCCAGTTACTCAGGAGGCTGAGGCCTGAGAATTGGTTGAGCCTAGGAGGTGTACATTGTATTATATCTCCTCTGCTAAGAACCTTCCAATGGCTCCCTGTCTCACTCACAGGGAAATCCGAAGTTTTTACAGTGCCAACAAAGCCCTACACACCTGGGCCCTGCTGCTGCTTCTCTGACCTCACCTCCCTTTTCTCCTTCCCTCAGTCACTCTGCTCTAGCCTCCCCACTGTCCCCCAAACACACCAAATATGCTCCTACCTCAGGACCTTTGCACATGCTGTGTCCACTATCAGGAATTCCCTTCTCCCCACAATATGTCCACATGGCTTCTCTCTCACTGCCTAAAGCTTTCTGCTTGAATATCAGAAAATTATTAGATACACCCATTAATAAAGGAGAGGCTTGGTGGGTTTTTTGTTGTCATTTGTTTTTGTTTTGTTTCGTTTTGTTTGAGACAGGGTGTTGCTCTGTTGCCCAGGCTGGAGTGCAGTGGTGCAATCGTGGCTCACTGCAACCTCAACCTCCTGAGCTCAAGCAATTCTCCCACCTCAGCCTCCTGAGTATCTAGGACCACAGGCATGTGCCACCACTGCTGGCTAATTTCTGGAATTTTTTGTAGACACAGGGTTTCACCATGTTGCCAAGGTTGGTCTTGAAATCCCCAGCTCAAGCAATCTGCCTGCCTTGGTCTCCAAAAGTGCTGGGATTATAGGCATGAGCCACCACACCCAACCAATAAAGGACAGACGTGAGCCACCGTACCTGGGCTAAGATTAGTTTAATAATTATTTGTGGCCTTCTTTGTCTCCAGACCTGTGCTAGTTTTGGGGGTATAGAGAAGCCTTTGTTTCTGTTCCCAGCCTTTGAGGCATTTGCATGTTACCTGGTGCAGTGATACACAGAGAAATATCAGGGCTGTGACCAAGATACAGATTGTATTAGTCAGGGCCCTTCATAGAAACAGAACTAATAAGATATAGACAGATAGATAGATGATAAATAGGTAATGAATAGGTAGATAGATAAGGTAGATGGATAGATATATATATTATAAGGGCCAGGTGCAGTGGCTCACGCCTGTAATCCCACACTTTGGGAGGCCAAAGCGGGTGGATCACTTGAGGTCAGGAGTTTCAGACCAGTCTGGCCAACATTGCGAAACCCCATCTCCACTTAAAATACAAAAATTAGCGGGGCGTGGTGGCGGGTGCCTGTAATCTCAGCTGCTCAGGAGGCTGAGGCAGGAGAATCACTTGAACCAGGGAGACGGAGGTTGCAGTGAGCCAAGAGTGTGCCACTGCACTGCAGCCTGGGTGACAGAGTGAGACTCCATCTCAAAAAAAAAAATTATATATATATATATGGTATTGGCTCACATCATTATGGAGGCTGAAAAGTCTCATGATATGCCATGTGCAAGGTGGGAACCAGGAAAGACGGTGTTGACTCAGCCAATAGTTTGAAGGCCTGAGAGCTGAAAATGAATGGTGTAGAGTCCAACCTGGGTCTGAAGGCCTGAGAACCAGGAGCAGTAAGAGCAAGGAGAAGATCGTCAGGCAAAGGGAATGTGAGTCCAACCTCCTCTGCTGTTTTATTCTATTCGGACCCTCCACAGGTTAGAGGATGCCCTCTCACACTGGGAAGGCCCACCTGTTTTACTCAGTTCACCAATCCAAATGTTCGTCTCTTCCAGAAACACCTTCACAAACATACCCAGAAATAATATCCAATCTGATCTCCGAGCATCCCCTGACCCAGTCAAGTTGACACATAAAACAAACCATCCCATGAGCAAAGTTCTAAGGGAGCCAAGAGGGGTAAGACACAGCTGGGGCTCTATTAGCCCGGTCTCTGCATTCCCATGCTTCTCTGCCAATGGTGATTTTGCTCTCCTTCCCAGGGGACATTTGGAAATTTCTAGAGACAATTTTTGGTCTTTGAAACGAGGCAGAGGGTACGTATGTTACAGCATCTAGTAGGTCAAAGTCGGTGATGCTGCTCAACATCCTACAATGCACAGAACAGTCCCCACCACTGTCCCCAAATATCAGCAGGGCCCAGAATGACAAACCCTGCTGTATTCACTCAAAAGGCATTTATTGATCGCCTACTGTGTACCAGGCATTTTTCTAGGCACCACTGGGAAGACAGTGTTGAAACAATTAGATAAGATATCCGGATCTCAGCATCTGCCCTAGAAAGAGGAAGACATAGATATTAAACAAATAATCACACCAATTAATATATATGGGACATTGTGATAAAAGCTCTGAGGGACCTAAGTGAGTTGTTATGAGGACTTGTAATAGGGGGGTGACCGAATGTGGGGAAGTCAGGAAAGAGCTTTCTGAGGAGGTGACCCTCAGGAAGACCCAAGGGAGTGTGGGAGCAGGTGGGGGAAGGGTATCACAGGTAAAAGCAAGAGTAGCTGCAAGGGGCCAGGTGCGGTGGCTCACGCCTGTAATCCCAGCACTTTGGGAGGCTGAGGTGGGCAGGTCACTTGAGGCCAGGAGTTTGAGACCAGCCTGGGCAACATGGCAAAACCCTGTCTATACTAAAAACACACAAAAAATTTAGCTGGGCGTGGTGGCACGCCTGTAATTCCAGGGAGTCTGACCCAGGAGAATTGTTTGAACCTGGGAAGAGAAAGTTGCAGTGAGCTGAGATCATGCCACTGCACTCCAGCGTGGGTGACAGAGTGAGATCTTATTTCTCTCTCTCTCTCAAAAAAAAAAAAGACATTCAATGAACATATAGTAATCTCTATTTGTCATACTTTTAAGGTTTACCTTGTAGACAACATACAATGATATACATAATGTTTAATCAGCATCAGAGATGTATCTGGAGTGGAATTGTGTGTGAGATGCTAACACAGAGAAAACACAGACCTGGATGTGTTTTCACTGACCTTTTGGCACTTAATCCTATTCTAAATTAATGATGGCTTCCACTTTTTAGTCTTTCGAGGGAAAAAATGCAAGAAAACTGATTATTTCTACCTGCTGCAAGATACTTTGTCAGTTAGCACCAAACCTGGAATCTAGACTCCTCTTGCCAAAAGCCAGTGCAAACCAGCAATGCAAAGAGGAATGGA
The DNA here is from genome assembly GCF_028878055.3 of Symphalangus syndactylus. Lineage (NCBI taxonomy): Eukaryota > Metazoa > Chordata > Mammalia > Primates > Hylobatidae > Symphalangus > Symphalangus syndactylus. The sequence continues at coordinate 41,978,422 of NC_072435.2, read as the reverse complement.
AGATTTCATGCCCCAATCTCTCAAGAAAAAAAAAAAAAAAAAGAGTAGATGCAAGGTTCCCAGGGACCGGGCGTGCTTGGTTTACTGCCGGGACAGCAGGGATCCCATTGGGCTATAGAGTCAAAGGATGAATTTGGGGCTGAAGTATAGACCTGGCCACGCAGCCCTGATGATCACACTAGAGTCTGTACTGTATCCTAAGAGAAATGGAAGGTTTAAGTAAAGGGATGATTTTTCAGAATTTCCCTTTAGAAAGATCCTTCTGGCTGGATGTGGTGGCTCACGCCTGTAATCCCAGCACTTCGGGAGGCCGAGGTGGTAGTATCACCTGAAGTCAGGAGTTCGAGACCAGTCTGGCTAACATGGCGAAAACCCGTCTCTACTAAAAATACAAAAAATAGTTGGGTGTGGTGGCAGGTGCCTACAATCCCAGCTACTTGGGAGGCTGAGGTACGAGAATCGCTTGAACCCGGGAGGCGGAGGTTGCAGTGAGCCGAGATCGTGCCACTGCACTCCAGTCTGGGAGACAGAGCGAGATTCCATCTCAAAAAAAAAAAAGCTCCTTCTAGCTGCTGGGCAGACAGACTAGAGGATTTTGGGGGTGAAACAAGAGGGGCAACCTCCATGAGGAGGGGATTGAATTTTTATCCACATGCAAGGAGGTTAGGCCAACACCGGGGAAGAAAAGAACAAAAGAAGTGAAGGACACAGATCACGTCTTTCAAGCTGGCCTTGGTCTCTAGCAATTAGGACCACAACACTGGGCTCCAAGGAACTCAGGGAGCAGGTCCCTGAAGCCTGGGATCTCCCGTCCCTCCCTGTGCTCCTGCCCCTTATTCACCTCTCTGGGCTCTGGTCCTGCCTTGGGGATACCAAGCACAGAGGGGACCATTATCAAGGCTTGGCAAACAGCGAGGAATGCAGGAGGTGTGAGACTTCAGAAAGTGAAGGCTGATTAATGGCGGGAGATGAGGACAGGGTCCCGGGGGAGGGGGCTGGCCAAAGCTAGCAGACAGAGGGGGGCTGTTTCCACCCTTGGGGCATGGGGAGTTGTCACTCCCAGACCTCCTGTGTTTTCACTGAACTTTTGGCACTTAATCCTATTTTAAATTAATGATGGCTTCTAGTTTTTAGTCTTTTGAGGGAAAAATGCAAGCAGTTTGTTTTTCCTTTGTGGGGAGATAAGGCAGTCACTTTGACCACCCAATGTAAGGGGCCACCAAAAAATTCAGCAATCAAGATAAATTATATTTATGCATTTTTTTTTTTTTAGATGGAGTGTTACTCTGTCACCCAGGCTGGAGTGCAGTGGCGTGATCTTGACTCACTGCAACATCTGTTTCCCTAGTTAAAGCAATTCTCCTGCCTCAGCCTCCTGAGTAGCTGGGACCACACACGCGCACCACGGCCAGCTAATTTTTGTATTTTTAGTAGAGACAGGGTTTCACCATGTTGGCCAGGCTGGTCTCGAACTCCTGACCTCAAATGATCCGCCTGCCTTGGCTTCCCAAAGTGCTGGGATTACAGGAGTGAGCCACCACACCCGGCCTAATGCAATATTTTAAAAAACCAAAATGAATGCCAAAAAAATCCACGGTGAAAAAAATGTCAACATTTTAAATAATGTTTAAAGGAGGTGAGGTGTCTCCCTCACCTCACCCTGACCTGGCCCTTGGGGTCTAGAATATGCCATGTATAAAAACAACACTAAGCCCAACTTCTCTGGTTGTTTTAAATTTACACAATGGCTACTACTAAATAAAGTGAAGGAGTAATCACAAAGCTTATTTTAATTTCAGAATGCATGGACATTGGTCAACCAAACTACAGCAAGCTGGCTTGCTTTCCTCATCACCACGGGGAACCACAATGACACATCTTGGATATAACCCAGAAGCCACCTTTCCTGCACTCTTTCAAACTCACACAGTCTGATTTTTACCTGTTTCCCAGCCTATTCCAAGGTATCTTCAGAACCATGATCAGCTAGAAAGCACTAGCTACATCCCAGGACATGTGGGGTATAAACAGGGTATAAACATTCTCTTTTCCACGACAACTTGAGGTGATGGGGGTGGAAGTTTAACATTTGGGATCCCTTTACATTTTATAGGAGAGGCAAAGAATGCCTCCCCACCGCCCCCGATATTAGTAGTTAAGTACCCTGGAACAACTTCTTCTTTCTTGTTTTTTTTTTTTTTTTTGAGACAGAGTCTCACTCTGTCACCCAGGCTGGAGTGCCGTGGCGCAATCTCAGCTCACTGCAACCTCCGCCTCCTGGATTCAAGCAATTCTCCTGCCTCAGCCTCCTGAGTAGCTGGGATTACAGGCGTGTGCCACCATGCCCGGGGAATTTTTTGTATTTTTAGTAGAGATGGGTTTTCACTATGTTGGTCAGGCTGGTCTCAAACTCCTGACCTCGTGATCCACCCACCTCAGCCTCCCAAAGTGCTGGGATTATAGGCATGAGCCACCATACCCAGCCAGAACTTCTAATATACCTCAGGAACCCGGATTTAGAAGGGTAGTTTTTTTTCTGCAAAGCGTTTTTTTTTTGTTGTTGTTGTTGTTTTTTTTTTTTTTTTTGAGACAAGGTCTCACTCTGTCACTCAGGCTGGAGGGCAGTGGCACAATTACTGCTCACTGCAGCCTCAACCTCCTGGGCTCAAGCGATCCTCCCACCTCAGCCTCTTGAGTAGCTGGTACTACAGGCACATGCAGCCATGTCTAGCTAAGTTTTTAATTTTTTTTGTAGAGATAAGGTTTCACTTTGTTGCCCAGGCTGGTCTTGAACTCCTGGGCTCCAGTGATCCTCCTGCCACGGCCTCCCCAAAATTTTGGAATTACAGGTGTGAGGCACTGTGCCTGGCCCAATTTAATATTTGAATGTGACACTCTCTTTCATATTAACATGTCTGCTAAAAAAATTAAACACAGAAATACTACAGCCAGTTTGGCCAAACTCATAAGGTGTATCCCTAATTCTCTGACACTGGGAGATTCCTCCTAAACCCATAAAGACAGCATATTTCTAGTTCTGGGCTCATTCCATTGGTGCTAGCTAGAATGTGTCTCTTGTTTTCAATCCAGCTCTTCCTCCCTTTCTGGAACAGACTGACTTCCCCTCTTCACAGGCCCTGAGAAATGTGTACTTCTTATCACCGGCTCTAATTTAAAGAATAGGTTCAATTCTAGCTTTTCCATGTCAGTGACAAGATCTTTGGCTAATTAATCTCTTTATAACTTAGCTGCCTCATCTTCAAAACAGAACTTGGCCGGTGTCATGGCTCATGCCTGTAATCCCAGCATTTGGGGAGGCCGAGATGGCAGGATTGCTTGAGGCCAGGAGTTCAAGACTAGCCTGGGCAACATCGTGAGATCCTGTCTCTACAAAAAAGACAAAATTACCCTTGTGGTGGCATGCGTCTGCAGTGCTAGCTTCTCTGGAGGCTGAGGTGGGAGAATCGCTTGAGCCCAGAAGTTGACGCTGCACTTAGCCATGATTGGACTACTGCACTCCAGCCTGGGCAGCAGAGCAAGACCGTATATAAAACCAACCAACCAACCAACAAACGAAATGGAGTTAGTAATCCTATCTTCCCTGTGAAGTCAAATAACTCACGTGTGTTAAGCACCTAAAGCCTATCATTAGTCATCGGGGAAATGCAAATCAAAACCGCAAAAAGAAACCACTAGGATGTCTACAATAAAAAAGTCAGGGTCGGGCACGGTGGCTCACACCTGTAATCCCAGCACTTTGGGAGGCTGAGGTGGGCATAACGCCTGGGTCAGGAGTTCGAGACCAGCCTGGCCAACATGGTGAAACCCTGTCTCTACTAAAAATAAAAAAATTAGCCAGGCGTGGTGGTGTGTGACTGTAATCCCAGCTACTCAGGAGGCTGAGGCAGGAGAATCGCTTGAACCCAGGAGGTGGAGTTCGCAGTGACCCAAGATCGTGCCACTGCACTCCAGCCTGGGCGACAGAATGAGACTCAGTCAAAAAAACAAAAACAAAAACAAAAGAACAAGGAGGGATAAAGAGAGTGACAGAGACAGAGAGGCATAGAAACAGAAAGAGGCAGAGAGAAGGGAAAGAGGGAAGGAGGCAGAGAAGAAGGAAGGGGGAGGGAGGGAGGAAGGATGGAAGGAAGGCAAGGAGGAAGGGAGGGAGGAAGGAAGGGAGAGAAGGAGGGAGGAAGGGAGGAAGGGAAGGGAGGGAGGGAGGGAGGGAAGGAGGGAGGGAAGAAAGGAAAAGAAATAAAGGAGGAAGACTGAAGTGTTCCCATTCGCTACATCTCTTAAGAGAAAGCCAGCCATTTCAGCAGTTCTGTGGAAAGAGTTTGGTGAAGCAAGTCTTCTTCATGGCGACCTTCAGCTCCTTGTTCCTAAGGCTGAAGATAACGGGGCTGAGGAAGGGCGTGAGGACTGTGTAGGTGATGCCCATCAAGGTGTCTCCTTCCAGAGACTGGGGACCTTTGGGCTTCAGGTAAATGACAGAGGCAAAGCCATAGTGCACGACCACCACAGTGAGGTGAGAGGCACAGGTGGAGAAGGCCTTGTTCCGACCTTCAGCAGAAGGGATCTTCAAGATGGTGGCCACGATGAAGGCATAGGAGAGGAGGATGAGGAGAAAACAGCCCAGCAGGGCCGTGATACACACCAAGCCCACTCCTTTGGCCACCACCAGCACATCGTCTCCACAGGCCAACTTCAACAGAGGTGGCACGTGGCAGAAGAAATGGTGGACCTCATTGGGTCCACAGAAGGTGAGGTGGAAAATGGCCGAGGTCACCACCATCCCCATGACCGAGCCACCAGCCCAGGAGCAGCCCACCAGGCAGGTGCAGCCCCGCGGGCTCATGAGCACGTTGTAGCGCAGTGGGTGGCAGATGGCCACGTAGCGGTCATAGCCCATGACGGTGAGCAGGAAGGAGTGGGTGAAGCCGAAGCTGAAGGAGAAGAACATCTGACTGGCACAGGCCAGGAAGGCGATGGAGCGCTGGGTGGACAGCAGGTCGGCCAGCATGCGCGGGATGATGGCCACGGTGTAGAGGATCTCGGAGACAGAGAGGGTGCACAGGAAGAGGTACATGGGCGTGTGGAGGCTGAGCTCGCTCCAGACGGCAGCCATGATGAGCAGGTTGCCCAGCAGCGTGAACAGGTACATCAGCAGGAACAGCAGGAAGAGCATCAGCTGGAGGTGGGGGAAGGCAGAGAAGCCAACGAGGATGAATTCAGACATGGAGGTGTGGTTTAGCCCCTGCATGGCGGCCGCCCCTAGTTGGGGAAGAGAGGAAAGAAGACCCAGTGGTTAGGAGCAAGGGGGTGTCTAGTGACTCCTGCCTGGGAGGACATCTGAGAGCACCTCCTTCGTCTGTCCAAGCCATGGTTACTCCGTGTGCAAAAATATGTTATTTATTTTTAGTTTTAGTTTTTGAGATGGGGTCTCGCTCTGTCACCCAGGCTGGAGTGCAGTGGTGTGATCTCAGCTCACTGCAACCTCTGCTTCCTGGGTTCAAGTGATTCTCCTGCCTCAGCCTCCAGAGTAGCTGGGATTACAGGCATGTGCTACCATGCCAGCTGATTTTTGTATTTTTAGTAGAGATGGGTTTCAGCATGTTGGCCAGGCTGGTCTCGAACTCCTGACCTCAGGTGATCCACCTGCCTCGGCCTTCCAAAGTGTTGGGATTACAGTCGTGAGCCACCACGCCTGGCCAAAAATATGTTAATAATAAGTGCTGAAGTTTAGCCTGGGAATGATGGCTCATACCTGTCATCTCAGCACTTTGGGAGGCGGAGGCAGAGGGGGTCACCTGAGGCCAGGAGTTTGAGACCACCCTGAGTAACATAGTGAAACTTCATCTCTACAAAATAAAAACTAAAAAAAAAAAAATTAGCCAGGCATGGTGGTGCATGCCTGTGGTCCCAGCTACGTCAGAGGCTGAGGCAGAAGGATCACTTGAGCCCAGGAGCTTGAGACCAGCCCAGGCAAAATAGCAAGACCCCCATGTCTATGAAGTATAAAAAAATGTGCCACACATGGTGGTGCATGTCTGTGGTCCTGGCTAGTTGAGAGGCTGAGGTGGGAGGATCGATTGAGCCTGGGAGGTCGAGGCTGCAGTGAGCTATGACTGAGCCACTGCACTTCAGCCTGGGTGATAGAGCGAGATGCTATCTCATAAAACAAAACAAAAACAAACTGTGTTAAGGTTTAAATAAGATCATGCATCTTACTTGCTTTGCACAAGTCTTGGCCCATAGTAAGAACCTCACAAATAGTAATACTGATAAAAATAATAATAATTATTCCTATTTTTAAATCCCAGTGGTCTCTATTCAGCCACATCTGGGTTGGATCCCCACTTCAGAGCTAGGGGACCGTGGGTTGGTCGCTTGATTGTTGTGAGCCTTAGTTTTCTCATCCCTAAAAAAAATTGATAATAATCCCAAATTGACACAGTTGTTATGAGGATTTAATAAGATTATGCTCATAATGTACCTGCCACAGGGGCTGGAATAAACACTTCAGAATTTAAGGCTGAGGGCCAGGTGCGGTAGCTCACTCCTGTAATCCCAGCACTTTGGGAGGCCTAGGCGGGCAGATCACTTGAGGTCAGGAGTTCAAAACCAGCCTGGCCAACATGGTGAAACCCCATCTCTACTAAAAATACAAAAATTACCTGGGCGTGGTGACATGCGTCTGTAATCCCAGCTCCTTGAGAGGCTGAGGTGGGAGAATTGCTTGAGCCCAGGAGGCAGAGGTTGCAGCGACCTGAGATCACACCACTGCACTCCAGCCTGGGTGACAGAGTGAGACCCTGTCTCAAAAATAAACAAACAAACAAAGAATTTAAGATTGAGGACAGACATGGATGGTCAGACTCAAGTTCTCTTAAATTGTAGCAAGTGCCAATATAAGAAAGACCCAGGTTTTCTGAGCATTCTGAAATAAAATTGGAAATTATTATGATGAGGACCCTTAAAACTACCTATATATTTAGAACATGAATATCAGGTTGAGTTACGTGACATTGCCACAGTAACATATCACATAATAATCTTTGGAATAAAAGGAAAATTTAAAAGTGCAAAGGACAAACAAAAATGATAATGAAAAATAGAAATAACAACTAAATGAAATGAATTGTGCCCTAGAACATAAAGAGGGAATTAGCTGACAAACTGGCAAAATTCCAGTAAGATCTGCAGCACTGGTGGGTGAATATGGCTAATTGTAACTTACTGCATATTTTCAAAAAAGCTAAAAGAGAGGATTTTTTTTTTTCTTTTGAGACCGAGTCTCACTCTGTCACCTAGGCTGGAGAATTTAATAATAATTCATGCACCTGTAATCCCAGCAGTTTGGGAGGCCGAGACGGGAGGATCACTAGGTCAGGAGGTCAAGACCATCCTGGCTAACATGTTGAAAACCCATCTCTACTAAAAATACAAAAAAATTAGCTGGGCGTGGTGGCGGGCGCCTGTAGTCCCAGCTACTTGGGAGGCTGAGGCAGGAGAATGGTGTGAACCCAGGAGGCAGAGCTTGCAGTGAGCTGAGATGGCGCCACAGCCCTCCAGCCTGGGCCACAGAACGAGACTCCGTCTCAAAAAAAAAAAAACAAAAAAGAATTCATGCAAATAAAGGGATACACTTTGAACAAAATGGAACAGCTGTCTGTGGTGGGGGTCGGGAAGTGAAGTAGAAGCGAGACATGATGATAAATGCAAGTAAATAAAATGAGATCGCCCCTGCTGTGCATATCAATGATGATCAAATAAGAATGGTAAAATATCACTGACTAGTTGCGGAGTACATCTGCAGTTTAAGTCCAACAAAAATGTGTGTGTGTGTGTGTGTGTGTGTGTAGGTGTGTGTATATATATGGTATCTATATAATTATATAGATATCTTTGATTAACTGAAGCCTAGTGTTTTTAAATTCTATTTGTATTTACTTATTTTTGTTTGTTTTGAGATGGAGTTTTGCTCTCGTTGCCCAGGCTGGAGTGCGGTGGCATGATCTCAGCTCACTGCAACCTCCGCCTCCTGAGTTCAAGTGATTCTCCTGCCTCAGCCTCCTGAGTAGCTGGGATTACAGGTGCCTGCCACCACGCCCAGCTAATTTTTGTATTTTTAGTAGAGACAAGGTTTTGCCATGTTTGCCAGGCTGATCTCGAACTCCTGTCCTCAAGTGATCTGCCTGCTTCGGCCACCTGAAGTGTTGGGATTACAGGCGTGAGTCACCACCCCTGGCCTCTATTTGTAATTTTGTATCTTTTAGCCAATTTCTCCCTGTCTCTCCCTTCTGCCTACCCTTCCCAGCCTCTAGTATCCTCTGTCCTACTTTTTACTTCTATGAGAAAGCTACTGTTTTGATAGCAGGTTTTCGAATATTTACCTCGGACCTGGTTCACCCCAATATTACACTTCCTCCTAGCCTTACCTAGAAGATTGTCACTAACTATCTCTCAGAGCCAAGGTCAGCCCAATGCTTGGAGGACTCAGGATACCACCTGGAAAATGGACAATTTGGCTCAAGTTAGGAACGATCATTCCACACAGAAAAGTAGCATGTGTGGGCTAGAGGGGACCCAGCCAGCCAAGCCAATAACTGCAGCACAGCCTCAACTCCCTCCTCTTCTTCATCCCTCCTCTTCCTCATCTGCCATCTCTGAGCCTAATTCCCTGCCCCTCTATCGCAGGGACACAACCCCAGCCCTGGCCTCGCGCCCTCTCTCTCAGCCCACGGTGCTTACCAATCTCCCCTCCTCTGCCCCATCCCTCTTCTGACAGCCAGAGACAATTCTCTAAGACATACCCAGGCCGTGGAGTCACGCAGACCCATGGTTCAAATCCCAGGTTCTCACTGTATGCTGGGATAACCAGAGACCTGCCCTGGGGGTTCCCTGGGTGATGGGGTGCCAAGTGCTTAGCACACAGTTCTCAAGGCTGCCAGCTGACGTTGTTGTGATCATCTTTGTCATCATTGCTGTTTGCTGTCTGCTGAGCTGGTTGCCACTCATCCTTGCCTGCCAGGTGACTCACATTGGCACTGTGACAGTCCGGGGCTTCAACCTCATTCCAGATGAATCTTCTTCTGTCACTGCAAATGCCTCCGACCCTCCAGCACTCCCTCCCTCGTGCAGCTCCCCTCTTCCTCTCTCCTGGCTACCAACAGGCTCCAAGGTCCCTGCTCCTAAATGCACAAATGTTACTAAAAATTACAGAAAGGGGTCATGCCCAGTGGCTCACATCTATAATCCCAGCACTTTTGGAGGCTGAGGCAGGAGGATCGCTTGAGGCCAGGAGTTTGAGACGAGCCTGGGCAACATAGTGAGATCCCATCTCTATATAAAAAAATTGTTTTTAAATTAGCCAGGTGTGATGATGTGCACCTGTAGTTCCAGCTACTCAGGAGGCTGAGGTGAGAGGATTGCTTGAGTACAGGAATTCGAGGCTGCAGTGAGCCATGTTCATGCCACTACATTCTAGCCTGGGTGACAGAGTGAGACACCCTGTCTCAAGAAAAAGAAAAAAAAGAAAAGAAAAATACAGAAAGGGCTCTCTCAGCTCCCTGTCTCCCTCTGGCACATTCTGTCCCACTCTTTCCCAGAAGAGCACCTTAGCAGAAATCTCCAAGGGGGCTCTCCAACTCCCCTGCACAAGTCTAGACCTAGGGAAGGAGAAAGGCCAGGGCCCTTCTCCCAGCTGAGGGCTCCCAGGCAGAATCCCAGACTGATGCACACACAGAACTCCAGAATGGTGCACACACAGAACCCCAGGCTGGTGCACACACAGAACCCCAGGCTGGTGCAAATGCAGAATCCCAGGCTGGCACACACGCAGGCTCCCAGACCCTGCTCCAGTGCCCTCTCTCCTCAAAGGAGACACAATTCAACTCATCCAGCTCTTTCTGCTTATGCACTTTATCATACAACTGAACACACAGATGCAAAGGCAGACAGATGTGAGCAATGCCACAAAGTCGCACTGGCTCTGAAATGCACACTGGCAGTGACACCCCCAGCCAGAACCAGAGACACCACCACTCATTCTGCACACACCTATGGAGCCCTTGCCAAATGCCTGGTGCTTATCTGGGGCTGGAATAAACTGCAGACACACAGCCATTCCATGTGCGAGGGCACTGTGTGTGTTGAATCGTGTCCCTCCAAAACTCATGTTCACTCAGAACCTCAGAATGTGACCTTTGGACACAGGGAGGGGAACAACACACACTGGGCCCTGTTGGGGTAGGGCAGGGGCGGGGAGAGCATCAGAAAAATAACTAATGCATGCTGGGCTTAATACCTAGATGATGGGTTGACAGGTGCAGCAAAGCACCAAGGCACACACTTGCCTGTGTAACAAACCTGCACATCCTGTGCATGTACCCTGAAACTAAACTAAACTAAAAGAATGTGACCCTAGATGGCAATAGAGTCTTTTGCAGATATCAAGGTAAGGATCTAAAAATGAGACCGGCTGGGTGTGGTGGCTCACACCTGTAATCCCAGCACTGTGGGAGACCAGGGTGGGTGAGGGGTGGGGGATCGCTTGAATCCAGGAGTTCGAGACCAGCCTGAGCAACATGGCAAAACCCCATCTCTACAAAAAGTAGCTGGGCATGGTGGTGTGTGCCTGTGGTAATAGCTGCTTGGAAGGCCAAGTGGGAGGATCAATTGAGCCTGGGAGGCTGAGGCTGCAGTGAGCTGTGATCGTGCCACTGCACTCCAGCCTGGGTGACAGAGTGAGATCCTGTCCAAAAAATAATAACAATAAAAATAAAAATGAGATTATTCTGAATTAGGTTGTTTCCTAAATCCAATGACTGGTGCCCTTCAAAGATGAGGGGAGGACACACAGAGGAAAAGGTCGCGTGAAGACAGAGGCAGAGATTGGAGCAATGCAGCTACAAATCAATCAATGCCTGGAGCACCCAGAAGCCAGAAGAGGCAAGGCATCTTCTCCCTTAGAATCTTCAGAGGGAGAGTAGCTTTGTAGACATCTTGCTTTAAGATGTCTAGCCTCCAGAACCTTGCAAGAATGCATTTATCTTGTTTTAAGCCACAAGGTTTGCAGCACTTTGAAATGGCAGCTACAATAATCTCATACAAGCACACACAACTGCACACACACACACACACACACACACACAGTGAAGGCAGGAGTACACATGGGTGATGCCTAAGTACACCCACGTGCATGGTGACACACTCAGTGTCGCCCTCCTGGCTCAGAACCACCCTCCTCCACAACTTAGTATAGAGACCACTCCCCACCCAAGCGTGGACCCTGGTGGCTACGACTGCGGTGGAAAGGGGGCTGCTCTGGGCAGTAGGTGGACTTGGAGTGAGGACAGGCTGACCCAGCCTGCAGTCAGGTGGCTGAGGCTATAGAACCCCTACTCCATATCATCCCATGCTCCCTCTCGTTTCTTTTCCCAAACCTGTGCCTCCCTCTGTTCCAATTTTCCATGCTTCTCTTGCCTTCTCCCTTCCACCTCCCAGTACTCTTGCCACTTCATCCTGGAAAGCAGGTTTGGAAATAGAAGACTCCACTTACCTTCATCAGAGACCTTTAGGGACGCCTTGCAGCCAGGCCTGTAATGGCCCTTGGCACAGTGCACCCAGGGTGAGAGCTTCATCCCTGCAGGCATCTTCCCCAGTGGCAGGTTCCCAGAGGTGTCTTAAGGAGCCTGCCTGGGATGCAAGATGCAGGGTAATCGAAGTCCAAGGAGGGAGGCAGGGGACCTTGGGATTGCCCTCTCCATTCCTGCCTCCCTCCTTCCTTTGCTGCTTCCCTCTCTCCTTCCTTCTCTTACTTCCTTCCTCTCTTCTTCCCTTCTTCCATCTTTCCTCCCTCCCTCCTGCCTGGGACCCCTTCCACCACTACTCACTCTCACCTGTCTCAGTCCTGTTCTCATTTGAGGTTTCAGTTTTTACATCACCTCCTCGCTAAAGATCTCACCATCAACCCCCGACACCACCACCACCACCCCCTGCGGCTAGCGAGGCTGGGCTGGGCTGCCCCAATTCCAAGCGTTTTGGAAAAATGAGACTGGATTCTGGGTGATGTTTCCCAGGATGGTGTCTCTTCTCAATGGATATCAGGAAAGGGATCTGGAGAGATACAGAGGTGTGATTCTCAGAAGAAGCGAAGCATCCTCTATGGTTGCCTCTGGAAGCACAAAGCCCACAGAGGGCAGGGAACAAGGCCAACGTCACACTACAGGCGCCTGCAGCAAGCCCAGATGGAGTGGAGGGGCCAAGAGCTCCAGCTCTGCCTCTTCCTCCCCATAAACTTGACAGGGTGCATCATGACCCAGGTATCAACACCTTCAGAATCTCCCAGTTCCCCATAGCTCCAGAAACAGTCCAACAAAGACTTCAGATACTGGAATTATCAGGCAAGGACTATGAAACAATATTGCTTACTAAGTTTAAATAATGAAATGTAATTTTGGAAATATCTTCAAGGAATAAAGCATTGTAAAGAGCAGCAGGGTTGATTTGAAAAAAAATGAAATATAATTTTTTAGAACCAAAACTACAATATTAATATCCCAGCAGAAGTTTAATGCACGTCAGACACAATTGAAGAGAGAATTAGTGAGTTGGGGGCCGGGTGGCTCATGTCTGTAATCCCAGCACTCTAGGAGGCTGAGGCAGGTGGATCACTTGAGGTCAGGAGTTCAAGACCAGCCTGGCCAACATGGTGAAACCCTGTCTCTACTCAAAATACAAAAATTAGTCAGATGTACATTCTAGATATTAGCCCTTTGTCAGATGAGTAGGTTGCAAAAATTTTCTCCCATTCTGTAGGTTGCCTGTTCACTCTGATGGTAGTTTCTTTTGCTGTGCAGAAGCTCTTTAGTTTAATTAGATCCCATTTGTCAATTTTGGCTTTTGTTGCCATTGCTTTTGGTGTTTTAGACATGAAGTCCTCGCCCATGCCTACGTCCTGAATGGTATTGCCTAGGCTTTCTTCTAGGGTTTTTATGGATTTAGGTCTAACATTTAAGTCTTTAATCCATCTTGAATTAATTTTTGTATAAGGTGTAAGGAAGGGATCCAGTTTCGGCTTTCTACATATGGCTAGCCAGTTTTCCCAGCACCATTTATTAAATAGGGAATCCTTTCCCCATTGCTTGTTTTTGTCAGGTTTGTCAAAGATCAGATAGTTGTAGATATGTGGCATTATTTCTGAGGGCTCTGTTTTGTTCCATTGGTCTATATCTCTGTTTTGGTACATATCTCTGTTTTGGTACCAGTACCATGCTGTTTTGGTTACTGTAGCCTTGTAGTATAGTTTGAAGTCAGGTAGTGTGATGCCTCTGGCTTTGTTCTTTTGGCTTAGGATTGACTTGGTGATGTGGGCTCTTTTTTGGTTCCGTATGAACTTTAAAGTACTTTTTCCAATTCTGTGAAGAAAGTCATTGGTAGCTTGATGGGGATGGCATTGAATCTATAAATTACCTTGGGCATTATAGTCATTTTCATGATACTGATTCTTCCTACCCATGAGCATGGAATGTTCTTCCATTTGTTTGTATCCTCTTTTATTTCATTGAGCAGTGGTTTGTAGTTCTCCTTGAAGATGTCCTTCACATCCCTTGTGAGTTGGATTCCTAGGTATTTTATTCTCTTTGAAGCAATTGTGAATGGGAGTTCACTCATGATTTGGCTCCCTGTTTGTCTGTTATTGGTGTACAAGAATGCTTGTGATTTTTGTACATTGATTTTGTATCCTGAGACTTTGCTGAAGTTGCTTATCAGCTTAAGGAGATTTTGGGCTGAGACAATGGGGTTTTCTAGATATACAATCATGTCATCTGCAAACAGGGACAATTTGACTTCCTCTTTTCCTAATTGAATACCCTTTATTTCCTTCTCCTGCCTAATTGCCCTGGCCAGAACTTCCAACACTATGTTGAATAGGAGTGGTGAGAGAGGGCATCCCTGTCTTGTGCCAGTTTTCAAAGAGAATGCTTCCAGTTTTTGCCCATTCAGTATGATATTGGCTGTGGGTTTGTCATAGATAGCTCTTATTATTTTGAGATACGTCCCATCAATACCTAATTTATTGAGTTTTTAGCATGAAGGGTTGTTGAATTTTGTCAAAGGCCTTTTCTGCATCTATTGAGATAATCATGTGGTTTTTGTCTTTGGTTCTGTTTATATGCTGGATTACATTTATTGATTTGTGTATGTTGAACCAGCTTTGCATCCCAGGGATGAAGCCCACTTCTATCTATGGACAGGTGGAGATCATCACGTGGATGTGTCTGGGCACTTATGCACATGGTTCTTCTTAAATGAACAGGCAAAAAAGATTTTATTTTCCCCTAGTGTAAGAAAAAGAAAGAATAACCTGATAGTCATAAATGCCACCAAGCATTGAGCTTTTTCTATGTATCGGCACTATGTCCAGTGTTTTATAAATACTATTCTTTTAATTAGAAGAAATGTACAAAGGAAAATAAACTACTCGCCTCAGAGAAGCTGGTTCTTATGTAAAGTTCCTCACTGTCTTTGGGAGAGGTATACTCTAAGTTTCTGTGTGGATATTAATATGTTGAGTTGAGTGAAGGATGTCAGAATGCAAAAGTGGAGAGAGACCAAGAAGGAGAGAGAGAGAGAGATACAGAGACAGAGACAGAAGAGAGACAGAGACAGAGAGACGGAGAGAGAGAATGCAGGTGTCAAGTAAAATGGGAGTTCTTTAAATTTTTTTATCTGTACAGGAAATGTAATAACTAAGAATTTGGAGCAAAATCTGGCAAAGAGAGAAAGAGAAAAAAGGAGGTTGGTAATAGGGCTTAATATATCTTAATAATAGGGCTGTAATACGTCCTGATAAGATAGCCACATCTCTCCTCCAAGCGTTTTTGACACAGTTGCTCCGCAATCTCAATGGGTCATTCTAGGATATGTACTTCCTTGCCTCCAATGGATGCATCAATTTTCTTGTTTCCTGGTTCTAGCCATTGGTTCCACCAGCTGATGAATCAATATTATTTTTACAGTGTGACTGCTCTTTTAGTGCTACTCATAGTGCCCTCACCTGTTCTTCCTGCTGGTGCTGGGATGTGAAGGTCAACACTAAAAGAGATTTCATTCTAGAAAAGCAGAGATCATGGCCTTGCAAGGTCAAAAGGTGACATGGTTGGAAGAAGTTTTATCCTATGTTTATGCTATAAAATTCCATACAAAAACAAACTATCCTTTGCCTTATCCTGCATACTCTGGACAAGACTTGCATGTATGCTTATCATCAATGAGGCACCATAGCAACCAGTGAGAGACCCTCTAGAAATATGGTCACAGATGATGAAGTGACATAGTTGATGATGGAAATGGCATTAAATGTGTCCTATGAAAGTGCTACAGAAGCAGAACTTTCTATACAAATAAACCAAAAATTTTTCCAAGAGCCAAGGTGTTGTGAGTGTTAGCCACTTTGTTACCTTTTTCTTCTACTTTCTTTTGATTAGTGTTGGTATGGTATATTTTTCTCCATCCATTTACTTTTCACTTTATATATGCCTTTATGTTTACAGTGGTTTTCTTGTTTAAAAATAAACACATATCTGAGTCTTATTTTTTTGACCCACTCTGACAATCTCTGTATTTTAATTGATGTATTTTAATTAATAATTAACTAAATCATTTCTTACTATCTGTTATGCTAGCAACCGATAGGTCTTATTCATTCATTCCTACTATTTTTAGTACCCATTAACCATCCCCACTCCCCCCACCCCCGGAAGCCCCAACTACCCTTAACAGCCTCTGGTAACCATTTTTCTACTTTCTATCTTCGTAAGTTCAATTGTTTTAATTCTTAGCTTCCACAAATAAGTGAGAACACGCAAAGTTTGTCTTTCTGTGTCTGGCTTATTTTACGTAACATATTGTCCTCAAGTTCCATCCATGTGGTTACAAATGACAGAATCTCTTTCTTTTTATCGCTTTATATCCATCATGTATATGTACCACATTTTCTTTATCCATTCAACTGTTGACGAACACTTTGATTGCTTCCAAATCTTGGCTATTGTGAATAGTGCTGGAATAAACATAGAATGGCAGGTATCTCTTTGATATACTGATTTCTTTTCTTTGGGGTATATACCCAGCAGTGGGATTGTTGGGTGGTGGGTGGTATTGTAGCTGTATTTTTCGTTTTTTGAGGAACCAAACTGTTCTCCATAGTGGTGGTACTAACTTACATCCCCAGCAACAGTGTACAAGGGTTCCCTTTTCTCCTCATCCTCACCAGCATTTGTTATTTCGTATCTTTCGGATAGAAGCCATTTTTACTGGGGTGAGATGATTTCTTATTGTAGTTTTGATTTCCATTTCTCTGCTAAATCAATGATGTTCAGGATCTTTTAATATGCCTGTTTGCTTTTTCTGTCTTCTTCTGAGCAATGTCTATTCATATCTTTTGCCACTTTAAAAAATATATTTTGTTTGTGTGTATATAGTAGGTGTATACATTTATGGGGCACTTTAGATGTTTGATACAGGAATGCAATAAATAATAATATCATGCAAAATGGGGTATCCACCCCCTCAAGCATGTATCCTTTGTGTTAAAAACAATCCTGCTATACTTTTAGTTATTTTTAAATGTACAATTAAATTATTATTGAATATAGTCACCCTGTTGTGCTATCAAATACTAAATTGTATTCATTCTATTTTTTGTACTCATTAACCATCCCCACTGCTCCCCCAGCCACCCATCACTACCCTTCCCAGCCTCTGGCAACTTCATGAGTTCAACTGTTTCGATTTTTGGATCCCACAAATATTTGAGAACATGTTATGTTTGTCTTTCTGTGCCTGGCTTACCAAAACCTACGGGATACAGTGAGGGCAGCAATAAGAGGAAAGTTTATAGCTCTCACTGTATCCCATAGGTTTTAGTATATTGAGGTTCCATTATCATTCACTTAATGAAATTTTTCAATTTCCTTCTCAATTTTTTGTGGACCAACTGGTCATTCTGGAGCATTTTGTTTAATTCCCATGTGTTTGCATAGTTTCCAAATTTTCTCTTATTATTGCCTTCTAGTTTTAGGCCACTGTGATCAGAGAAGATGCTTGATATTATTTCAGTTTTTTTGAATGTTTTCAGACTTGCTTTGTGATCAAACATCTGGTGTATCCTTGAGAATGAGCCATATGCTGAGGAAAAGAATGTATATTCTGCAGCCATTGGAGGAAATTTCCTGTAAATATCAATTAGGTCTAAGAGATGACAATCTTCTTGTCTCTTTTATAGTTTTTGTCTTGACATCTACATTGTATGATACAAATTTAGCTACTCCTGTGCTTTTTAAACTTGTATAGGCATGGTGTGTCTTTTTCTATCCCATCATTTTTGGACTATGTATATTGTTACAGGTGAAGTGTGCTTCTTGAAGGCAACAAATCGCTGGGTCTTTTTTTTTAATCCATGGAGCAACTCTATGTCTTTTGATTGAAGAGTTTAGTTTATTTATATTCCATATTATGATTGATAAATAAGGACTGCTTGGAAATGCTTTATTTCTCCTTCATCTTCGAAGAACATTTTCACTGAATTTACTATCCTAGGATAAAAGATTTTTCCTTCAGCACTTTAAATATGTCATGTCACTCTCTCCTGGTCTATAAAGTTTCCACTGATAAGTCCACTGCCAGATGTATTGGAGCTCTATTTTATGTTGTTTCTTTTCTCTTGCTGCTTTTAGGATTCTTTCTTTATCCTTAACCTTTTAGAGTTTGATTATTAAATGCCTTGTGGTAGTCTACTTTGGGTTAAATGTGCTGGGTGTTCCATAACCTTCTTGTACTTGGATATTGATATCTTCCTTTAGGTCTGGGAAGTTCTCTGTTATTATCCCTTTGAATAAACATTCCACACCAATCTCTTCCTCTCTACCTTCTCTTTAAGACCAACAATTCTTAGATTTGCCCTTTTGAGGCTATTTTCTAGATCCTGTAGGCATGCTTCATTAAAAAAATTTTTTCTTTTGTCTCCTCTGACTGTGAATTTTCAAATAGCATTTCTTCAAGCTCACTAATTTTTTTGTCTTTGATCAATTCTTCTATTAAAAGACTTGTGTATTCTTCAGTGTGTCAATTGCATTTTTCAATGCCATAATTTCTCCTTGATTCTTTTAAATTATTTCAGTCTCTTTGTTAAATTTATCTAATAGAAATCTGAATTCTTTCTCGGTGTTATTTTGAATTTCTTTGAGTTTTCTGAAAACAGCTATTTTGAATTCTCTGCTGAAAGGTCACATATCTCTGCATCTCCAGCATTGGTCTCTGGTGACTTATTTAGTTCTTTGGTGAGGTCATGTTTTCCTGGATGGTCTTGATGCTTCTGGATATTCATCTGTGTCCAGTCATTGGAGAGTTAGGTGTTTATTGTAATCTTCTCAGTCTGGGTTTGTTTGTACCCATCTTTCTTAGGAAAGCTTCCAGGTATTCAGACTTAGGTGGTGTAAAATATGCTGTACCTGCATTAGGGGGCACCCCAAGCCCAATAACAATGTGGTTCTTGCAAACTCATAAAGGTACCGCCTTGATGGTCTTGGATGACATTTAAGAGAATTCTCTGGATTACCAGGCAGAGACACTTATTTCTTCCCCCTCACTTTCTCAGAAACAAATATAGTTGCTCTCACTCTGTTCTAAGCCTCCAGGAGTTGGGGGTGTACTGACACATGCACCTCTGTGGCCTGCACTGACACAAGCACCTCTGTGGCCATCAGCACTGGAACTGTGCTGGGTTAGACCTTAAACCAGCAGAGCACTGGATCCCACACAAAACCTCCTATGACCACTACCTGGCTACTGCCTAAGTTCACTCAAGGCCCAGGGGCTCCATAGTCAGCAGGTGGTGAAGCCAGCTGGACTTGTGTCCTTCCCTTCAGGGCAGCGACTTGCCCCATGCCCTGCATGGGTCCAGGGTTGCCAGCGACTGGTACTAGTATTGGGTGCCAGGGACTGGAATCAAAACTTTAGAAATCTACCTGGTGTTGCATTTATTGTGGCTGAGCTGGCACTCAACCCACTAGATGCAGTCCTTCCTACTCTTCCCCACCATTTACACAGGCAGAGAAGCCTCACCCTGTGGCCTTCACTGCAGGCCCATGGAGAATACTGGCAGGCTACTGCTGATGTTCCCTTAAGGCCCAGTGGCTCCTTGCTCAGCTTATGGTGAATGCTGCCTGGCCTGGGACTTACCTCGGCCCTGAGCCTCTGGGTACCCACATTCTTTTGTGTCTTCTTTAAAGGAAGTTCTCTGGTGCCTGAGATTGCCAAGATGTTCAGTGACTCCAGGAAGTGCAGTGCAGTTCCAGACTAAGTCTCAGTGGGTCCTGCCACAGGAAATATTAATAGTTCCCTAAAAACTTCCAAAGTCCCCTTTGGTGCCTGGAAGCTGGCAGGGCCAGGCCTGGGCCCTAGTTCTCCCCTTTGAGGCCATCTTGATCTTCAGCCCTAAATGCGGGGTTGACCAGAGGCTCTAAGTTGTTCTGAGACTTCCGCCTATGTCCTCTTGTAATGACATTTTTTTTTCATGATTCCACCTGGATTTGGCTGCTCAATGATGCAATACAAGCTATTTTTAGGGTACATTCATCTTGGATCCAGCAGAAATTAAGGACTCTGGGTTACAGATAGATCAACACAAACCCATGGGCCTGAGGTGTGTGTGGACCTGTCTCCAATCCTGCATAGTCATCTTCAGATGCCATCTCTGGTCTCCAGCATCCAAAGGCAGTAGGTATGACGGTGGGAGCCATTTCCCCTGTGCACCCTCAGCTGCTAACCCCTGGTGTAACCACCTACAGGTTATTGTCAGGTTTTGAGCCACATGCTCAGCCATGGCTCAAGGATGGCCATGCCTCTTCTCCAAATGTTTTGGCACCATTGATCTGTAATACCAATGGGATTTTCCAGCTGATGTCCTGTTTAGAGCCCTGGGTTTGGTCTCTAGCTCCATCACTAACATGCCATTGACCTCAGGGAAATATGACTCTGTCTTGGTCTATTCTGGCTGCTATCACAAAGTACCATAGACCTGGTGGCTTATAAACAACATAATTTATTTCCCATAGTTCTGGAAGCTGGGAAGTCCAAGGTCAGCACTCTGACAGAGTTAGTGCCTGGTGAGGGCCCACTTCCTGGTTATAGATGGCTGTCTTATTGCTGTGTCATCACATGGTGAGACTAGGGAGCCAGCTCTGGGGTCTCCTTTATATGCACACAAATCTCATTCATGAAGGCTCAACCCTCATGCCCTTATCACTTCCCTGTGGCTCCACCTTCTGAAATCATTACATTGAGTGTAAAGATTTCAACATATAGATTTTGGAGGTACACAAATATTCAGTTGATAGTAGAGCCAAATCTCTGAACTTAAGCTTTCTCATGTACAAACTGGGAGTAATAATAGCACTTCTCTACCAGGGAGACTTGGTATAGAATGTGCCACCTGCTATGTGAGCAGAACATCTGCATATAGGAGTGTTATTAGAGGACACTGGACACCAGGCTTGAGAGTTTGGACTCTGGGCAATAGAAAAGGCTCTGTTATTGAACTTCATACATGAGGCGCATATTGAACTGCTCCTGTATACCCACCACTGTCCAAGACTCTGGGGACACAGAGATATATCATATCCAGTACTGGACACATGACCCAGCAACCACAGTGCAAGGTGAAGGGCTGTGATTGAGACAACTGCTGGGCATTATGGAAAAATGCGTAGAGAGGAATGTTTTCTCTGGGTTTTAAAAGATCAGTAGGAATTCTCTTGGCTGAAAGAGAAAATGGCATTCCAGGCATGGGGACTGAACTTACTAAATGTTTGGAGTACAAAAATGCATGATTGGGTATGTCCATGTGCAAGGAATGTTTTCTCTGGGTCTTAAAAGATCAGGAGGAATTCTCCTGGCTGAGAGAGAAAATAGCATACCAGGCACGGGGACTGAACTTACTAAATGTATGGAATACAAAAATGCGTGATTGGATATGTCCACATGTACAAGGCAGTGGGAAAGGGAGATAAGCCATGACTGAGGGCTGCATTTTCGAGTTTGGATTGGATCCTGCAGGGGACAAAGACATAGCTTTTCACTGTTTTGGAGAAGGGCCTTAAAGGTCCAGCCTGTTCTCTCCATCTGCTCTGTTTGGCTGTAGACATGACTAGTTGAGCACGCATCTGTGCCAAATACTGTCTCCTTGTCATCTCATTAACTGCTTACAGTAGCCTCTGAGGTAGGTTCGTTGTGAAAATGATGAAACGGAAGCTTGATGAGGTTGTGGCTATCACCCGAGGATGTACAACTTGTAAGGGGCAGAGTCAGGATTTGAACCAGCTCTGCCTGAACCTAGAGCCTGACTTCTTACCACCATGCAATCCTGCCTCCAGCAGACCCCAGTGTTCTGAACCTGTTCACAACTGGCTGTAAAGGGCCGCTCACTACTGATTCTTGCACCAACTTCAGCTAATGAAACACACAAGGTCCATCCAAGGCTGAGGATACAGTTGTGCTGAGGCACAGCTCCCTCTGCAACCCCTCCCATCCCCACAGCACTCAAGGTACCCCAACCTCTTGGCTATC
This sequence comes from Symphalangus syndactylus, assembly GCF_028878055.3. NCBI lineage: Eukaryota > Metazoa > Chordata > Mammalia > Primates > Hylobatidae > Symphalangus > Symphalangus syndactylus. The sequence continues at coordinate 41,956,786 of NC_072435.2, read as the reverse complement.
TCTCCCTTTCCATCTCTGCCCTAGCTGTGTGGGCTCCTTTATTTTTGAGATGGGAACCAGGGATCCTGGGTCACTCCAACCAGCAAAGGTGCTACCAAGCCACTGACTTTCCCTTTGTCAATACAACACCAAGTAAAATGACAACCAGAAACAAGATCCAGGCTCTGTCAGGTGAAAAAGTCCAGGAATTAAATGTTTGTTCCCATCATCCTGGGAAGAAATTAATTCAAGGGAGCTCAGAGGGCAGAGAATTCTCCTCCACCCCCATTATGGATATACCCTCACCCGTGGGGATTTCTGATTTACTTTTCGGCCCATTAAGCATGAATTTTTTGATACTGCATTCCTTTCTGATAAGGGAGAAGCTCCTCCTCCTGCCTGGACTGTGTATTCTAGGTTAAACTATGATTTATATTAAGGATTTACAATACCTGACACATGTAGCTGAGCCTTCTGCACAGAGATATACTGGAAGTGGAGGCTAATTGGGTCAAAGGAAAGAGCCTTAAACATACACTACAGCCTATCAGGGTGAATTAAAGGTCTGCATTGCCCAACTCTTGTCTCACCTACTTCCACAATCTAGGTGAAGGTTTGGACCGTAGAACGAGGAACTTGTGTGGATCCTTCTAGCCCCATAGATGCCCTCAGACCACTCTACAGGTCACTCTGCCCTGACCTGCCCCAGCTTTGCACACATATTCTCCAGTCTTTGAAAGGAAACTGCCCCCTTCAAAGCTTACAAGTGTCTCCTCCTGGCTCAGCACTGGGATCAAGCTCTCTAGATAGCTTGTTATCAAATAAAATGGTAGGGAAGAAAACCCAGGCAGCTGAGCATAGAAGGGGATGAGCAACAAGCTTCCTCTCCAAACATGATTTTCAGTCCAAGGTCATGAGCCCTCCCTGGTCTGCTTACATTTACCTTATAGTAGATTTCTGGTCAGCACAACAGCATGCAAAGCCTCAGCAGCCTCTTTCTGATGGAGCTGTGGTGGTTCCTGCTTAGGCAATTGTGCTCAAGAATCTTCTCCTCCAGGACTACTGGGCAAGGTCCAGTGCAAAGGAGTTCCCCAACACTTTTATTACTTTCATTTGAATTTTTAAATTAAACATTTGATTCACCACAAAGAGACAAGAGAAACGTAATTGTGGGGTTAGATTCCACTTCTAAATTTTGTAATTGCAATTTCTGATGTAATTATTACAGCACTCGGGCTACCAGAGTAGCCAAATCTTGTTCTCAAGATTCCAAAGCTAGTAAGTGATCCGGCTGGAATTTGAAAGATATTGTCACTGAGTTTAAAATTAGTTTTCTTTGCTGTATGCCTCTCTGCCTGACTAACCTTAAAAATAATCTCTGTTGGTAGGAATGTAAATAAGTTCAGCCATTGTGGAAGACAGTGTGGTGATTCCTCAAAGATCTGGAACCTGCAATACTGTTTGACCCAGCAATCTCATTACTAGGTATATACCCAAAGGAATATAAATCATTCTATTACAAAGATATATGCACGCATATATTTATTTCGGCACCATTCACAATAGCAAAGACATGGAATCAACAAAAATGCCCATCAATAATAGACTGGATAAAGAAAATGTGGTACAAATACACCATAAAATACTATGCAGCCATAAAAAGGAATCAGATCATGCTTTTTGCAGGGACATGGATGGAGCTGGAAGCCATTATCCTCAGCAAACTAATGCAGGAACAGAAAACCAAACACTGCATGTTCTCACTTACAAGTGGGAGCGGAACAATGGGAACACATGGACACAGGGAGAGGAACAACACACACTGGGTCCTGCCAGGGGGTGGGGTAGGGGGAAATTAGGAAAGATAGCTAATGCATGTGCGGCTTAATACCTTGGTAAGGGGTTGATAGGTGCAGCAAACCACCATGGCACACGTTTACCTATGTAACAAACCTGCACATCCTGCACATGTACCCCAGAACTTAAAATAAAAATTAAAATAATAATTATTTTTTAATTTCTTTTTTTATTATTATTATACTTTAAGTTTTAGGGTACATGTGCACAATGTGCAGGTTTGTTACATATGTATACATGTGCCATGTTGGTGTGCTGCACCCATTAACTCGTCATTTAGCATTAGGTATATCTCCTAATGCTAACCCTCCCCCCTCCCCCCACCCCACAACAGTACCCGGAATTATCTCTTTAAAATATCTGTGATATTCACCAAACTACATTTTTGTAATGTCATTCAATACTTATTGCGTAAATATTTTACATGATTATTCTGTAAGTATGTAAAATAGCACATATAGACCTTACGTTTCTCCATAAACTTTATAATTGTATCAGCTACATGTTTAATCGCATTTATATATTATCATTCACCTTTGATCTACCCAAAACTATGAGGAGAAAGGAAAGAATGAAAGGAAAGTGCTAATAGACAATCTGAATAAGCCTATATCTATTAAAGCAATTGAATCAATAGCTAATAACCTTTCAAAACAGGAAGCCTCAGCTCCAGATTGGTTCACTGATGATTTCCATCAAATATTTAAGGAAGAAATTTTTACCAGTGTTCTACTTTGTCTTTTGAAAGATAGAAGCAGTGGGAATATTTTTTAACTCATTTTATGAGGCCATCATCACCCTAATACCAAATCCAGACAAAGACATTACAAGCAAAAATAAAATAAAATAAAGAAAAATAGGAAGAAAGAGGAAAAACTACATACATTAAAATCTATCATGGACATACACGCAAAATTCCCAGCAAAATATTAGCAAATTGAATGCAACAATGTATAAAAATAATTATACACTATAGTCAAATGGGATTCATCACAGGTATGCATGGCTGGTTCAATACTTGAAAATAAAATGATGTAAACCATCACAACAACAAGCTAAAGAAGAAAAATCACGATTACATCAATAGATGCAAAAAAGCATGTGACAAAATCTCATGCCCATTCATAATTAAAAATTCTCAGTAAGATAAAAGTGGAGCGAATGCCTTCAACTTGGTAAAGAATATCTTCAAAAAACCTACAGATAACATCACACTTAATGATGAGGAATGACAAGCTTTCCCACTAAGCTTAGAAACCAGACTAGAATGTCCTCTCTCATCACTACTTTTCAATATTGCATTGGAAGGACTAAATGCAATAAGACAAGAGAAAGAAATAAAAAATACTCGGATTGGGCAGAAAGAGACCATCTTCGTTTGCAGATAGCATAATGGTCTATGCAAAAAATTCAAAAGAAACAACAAAAACCCTCCTGGAACTAATAAGCCATTATAGCAAGCTTGAAGAATACAAAGTTAATATATAAAAGTCAAACACTATGTAGCAGCAATAAAAGTGAAGCTGGAAATTAAAAACACAATACCATTGACATTAGTATCCCCATAAAATTCTTATGTATAAATTTAAAAACAGTACAAAATTTATATGAGGAAACTGTAAAATTCTAATGAAAGAAATCAAAGAATTGAATTAATGTAGACATATTCCATGTTCCTGGGTAGAAAAACTCAATATCTATTTTTTACATCATTTTTTCTCTTTTTTATTGATACATAATAATTGTACATATTTATGGGTTACTTGTGATATTGTGATATCAACATACAAAATGTAATGGTCGAATCTGGGTAATGCGATATCCATCACCTCAAACATCTATTATTTCTTTGTGTTGGGAATATGTCATATATTCTCTTCTAGCTATTTTGAAATATACAACAAATTACTGTTAACCATAGTCACCCTACTGCACTATTGAAGACAGAAATGATTTCTTCTATCTAACTGCATTTTTGCACCCATTAACCAATCGATCTTTGTTCAACTCCAACATTTCCAAGCCTCTGGTAACCATTACTCTACTATCTATCTCCTGAGATCAACTTTTTTAGTTCCCACATATGAGTGAGAACATGTCATAGTTGCTTTTCTGTGCTTGGCTTATTTCACTTTACATAATTATGTGCATTTCCATCCATTTTGCTGCAAAGGAGAGGATTCTATTCTTTGTAATGGCTGTAGACTATTCTACTGTGTGTTTGTACATTTTCTTTTTCGCTTCATCTGTTGATGGACACTCAGATGGATTCCAATCCTGGCTATTGTGAACAGTTTTGCTATAAATGCAGGGGGGGGGGTGGCAATATCTCTTTGATATATCAATTTCCATTCATTCGAATATATACCCAGCAGTGGGATTGTGGAATCACATGATACATGTATTTTTATGTTTTTTTTTGTGGAACCTCCATATTGTTCTCCATAGTGAACATAATTTACACTCACACTAGCAGTATAGGAGTGTTCCCTTCTTTCTGCATCCTTGACAGCATCTGCTATTTTTTGTATTTTTATATATATTTATATATGTGTGTGTGTGTGTGTGTGTGTGTATTTCAAATGCTTTTGGGGTAAAAGTGGATTTTGGTTACAAGGATGAATTCTATAGTGGTGAAGTCTGAGATTTTAGTGCACCCATCACCTGAGTAGCATACATTGCACCCAATATGTAGTTTTCTTCCCTCACCCCCTCCCACCATTGCCCTCTTTTGAGTCCCCAATCCCCATTATAGCACTCTGTATGCCTTTGCATATCTATAGTTTAGCTCTCACTTATAAGCAAGATCATACAGTATTGGGTTTTCCATTCCTCAGTTACTTCAATTAGAATAATGGCCTCCAGCTCCATCCAAGTTGCTGCAAAAGACATTATTTCATTCTTTGTTATGGCTGAGTAGTATTCCATGGTGTATATATACCACATTTCCTTTATCCACTCATCAATTGATGGGCACTTAGGTTGGTTCCGTATCTTTGCAATTGTGAATTGTGCTGCAATAAACATACATGTGCAGGTGTCTTTTTCATATAATGACTTATTTTCCTTTGGGTGGACACCCAGTAGTGGGATTGCTGGATCAAATAGTAGATCTACCTTTAGTTTTTTGAGATAGCTCCATACTGTTTTCCATAGAGATTGTAATTTACATTCCCCCCAGCAGTGTATGAACATTCACTTTTCAACACATCCACGCCGATATCTATTGTTTTCTGAATTTTAAATTATGGCTATTCTGGCTGGGGTAGGATGGTATTTTATTGTGGTTTTAATTTGCATTTCCCTGCTGATTAATGGTATTGAATATTTTTTCATGTGTTTGTTGGCATTTGTATATCTTCTTTTCAGAAATGTCTATTCACGTAATTTGTCCACATTTTGATGGGATTATTTTTTTTCTTCCTGATTTGTGTTCCTTGTAGATTCTGGATATTAGTCCTTTGTCAAATGCATAGTTTGCAAATATATTATCTCCCATTCTGTGAGTTTTTTGTTTACCTTGCTGATTGTTTCTTTGGCTGTGCAGCAGCTTTTTAGTTTAATTAGGACCTATATTTATTTTTGATTTCGTTGCATTTGCTTTTGGGGTTGTAGTCATAAATTCTTTGCCTAGGCCAATGTCCAAAAGTGTTTTTCCTAGGTTTTCTTCTAGAATTTTTATGGTTTCAGGTCTTATATTTGTCTTTGATCCATCTTTAGTTGATTGTTTTAGATGGTTAAAGAAAGGGATCCAGTTTCATTCTTCTATATGTGGCTATCCAGTTTTCCCAGGAAGACGAGTTATTGAATTGGGTATTCTTTCCCCAATTTATGTTTTTGTATGCTTTGTCAAAAGTCAGTTTGTTGTAAGTATTTGACTTTATTTCTGGAGTCTCTATTTTGTTCCCTTGGTCTATGTATCTATCTTTATAACAGTGCTATGCTGTTTTGATTACTATAGCCTTGTAATATAATATAAAGTCAGGTAATGTGGTGCCTCAGATTTATTCCTTTTGCTCAGGAGTACTTTGGCTATTTGGGCTCTTTTTTGCTTCTATATGAATTTTAGGATTGCTTTTTCTAGTTCTGTGAAAAATAATGATGGTATTTTGGTGGACATTGCATTGAATCTGTAGATTGCTTTGGGCAGTATAGTCATTTTCACAATATTGATTCTTCCAATCCATGAGCATGGGATGTATTTCCATATGATTTCTTATAGCAGTGTTTTGTAGTTCTCCTTGTAGAGATTTTTCACCTCCTTGATCAGGTATATTTCTAGGCATTTTATTTTTTGTAGCTATTATGAAAGGGATTAAGTTCTTGATTTGATCCTCAGCTTGGTTGTTGCTAGTGTATAGCAGCGCTGCTGATTTGTGTACATTGATGTTGTAACCTGAGATTTTACTAAATTCATTTACCAAATCTAGGAGTCTTTTGGTGGAGTCTTTAGTGTTTTCTAGGTATGCGATCATATCATCAGTAAACAGTGATAGTTTGACCTCCTGTTTTCTAATTTGGATGACTTTTATTTCTTTCTCTTTCCTGATTGCTGTAGCTGGGACTTCCAGTATTACATTGAATGGAAATGGTGAAAGTAGGCATCCTTGTCTTGTTTCAGTTCTTAGAGGGAATGCTTTCAAGTTTTTCCCATTCCATATGATGTTGGCTGTGGTTTTGTCATGTAAGACTTTTATTATTTTGAGGTATATTTATACTGTGCTTAGTTTGTTGAGAATTTTTTTTAATCATAAAACAATGCTGGATTTTATAGAATGCTTTTTCTGTGTCTATGGAGATGATCATATGGTTTTTGCTTTTAATTCTGTTCGTGTGATTAATCACATTTATTGACTTGCACAGGTTGAACCATCCCTGCATCCCTGGGATGAAACCCACCTAACAATCATATATAATCCTTCTGATATGCTGTTGGATTTGGTTAGCTAGTATTTTGTTGAGGATCTTTGCATCTATGTTCATCAAGGATATTGGTCTGTCATTTTCGTACGTTGTTATGTCCTTTCCTGGTTTTGTTATAAGAGTGATACTGAATTCATGAAATGAGTTAGTTAGAGAATATGCCCTCTTTCTCAATCTGTTGGACTAGTTTCAGTAGGATTAGTACCAGTTATTTTTTGAATGTCTGGTAGAATTTGACTGTGAATTCATCTGGCCCTGGGCTTTTTTGTTGTTGCCAATTTATTTATTTATTACTGATTCAATCTCACTACTTCTTATTGGTCTGTTAAGGGCTTCTATTTCTTCCTATTTTAAGCTAGGAGAGTTTATGTTTCCAAGAATTTACCCATTTCCTCTAACTTTTCTAGTTTTTATGCATAGAGGTGTTTATAGTGGTTTTGAATAATCATATTTCTGTGGTGTCAGTTGTAATGCCTCCATTTTCACTTCTAATCAAGCTAATTTGAATATTCTCTATTCTTTTGTTGGCTAATCTAGCTAATGATCTATCAATTTTATTTATCTTTTTAAAGAACCAACTTTATATTTCACTAATCTTTTATATTTTTAAACTCAACTTCATTTGGTTCTGCCTTGCTCTTTGTTATGTCTTTCTTGTTGCTAGCTTTGGGTTTGGTTTGTTCTTGTTCCTCTAGTTACTTGAGGTATGACATTAGGTTGTCAAATTGTGATCTTTCAGACTTTTTGATGTAGGTATTTAGTGCTATAACCTTTGCTCTTAGCAATAGATACTTGCTTTTGCTGTATCCCAGAGGTTTTGATAACTTGTTTCACTATTATCACTCATTTCAAAGAATTTTTTAAATTTCCATCTTCATTTTATTGTTAACCCCAAAGTCATTCACGAGCAGATTGTTAAATTTTCATGTATTTGTATAGTTTTGAGGGCTCCTTGTGGAGTTGATATCTAGTTGTATTTCACCGTAGTCTGAGAAGATACTTGATATGACTTTGATTTTAAAAAGTTTATTGTGGACTATTATATGGTCTATCTTGGAGAATGTTCCATGTGCTGATGAGAAGAACATACATTCTGCAGTTCTTTCACACAATATTCTGTAAATATCTGTTAAGTCTTTTGCTATGGAGTGCAGTTTAAGTTCGGTGTTTCTTTTTTGACTTTCTGCCTCAACAATCTGTCAGTGGAGTGTTGAAGTGTCCCACTATTATTGTGTTGCAGTTTATCTCTTTTCTTAGATCTAGTAGTAATAGTTTTATGAATATGGGAGATCAAGAGTTAGGTGCATATATATTTAGGGTTGTAATATCTCCTGCTTGAAGATAAATCTTGTTGAATTATCCCTTTTTCATTATATAATGTCCTTCTTTGTCTTTTTTTTGGCTGTTATTGATTTAAAGTCTGTTTTATCTGATATAAGGATAACTACTCCTGCTCATTTTTTGTTTCTATTGTTGTGGAATATATTTTTCCACCACTTTACCTTGGGTCTATAAGAATACTTACATGTTGGGTGAGTCTCTTAAAGGCAGGAGATATTTGGTTTGTGATTTTTTTTATCCATTTTGACAGTCTATATATTTTATTTGGAGTATTTATACCATTTACATTCAACATAAATATTCAGATGTGAGGTACTGTTCCAGTCATCAGATTGTTACCTAGATACTTTATTTTCTTCATTATGTTATCGTTTTATAGGCCTTGTGAGTTTTATGTTTTCAAGAGGTTCTATTCTGGTGCATATTAACCTTTTATTTCAAGACTTAGAAATCCTTTTAGCAATTAGTAATTAGCAATCATTGGTGGTGAGGATAGAAGGATCCCGGTGGTTTCATTCAAACTTTTTTTTGGTTTAGTTTATCTCTGTGTTTGTTGTGCATAAATGTAGTTTAGCAAAACAGGTTTTAGCTGGTGTAGGACTGGTCTGTTAGGACAAATTCCCTTAGCATGTCTTGTCTGAAAAAGATGGTATTTCTCCTTCCGTTTTTACTTAGTTTTGTTGGATACAAAATTCCTGGCTGACAGTTTTTCTGTACAACGTAGCTAATGGTAGGACCCTAATTCCTTCTGGCTCATGAAGTCCCTGCTGATAAGTCTTCTGTTAGTCTGATAGGTTTTCCTTTATAGGTACCTGATGCTTTTCCTCACTGCTCTTGGCGTTCTTCCTATCACGTTGTCTTTAGATATCCTAATGACTACGTGCCTTGGTCATATCCTTTTTGCAAATAATTCCCCAGGAGTTCTTTGAGCTTACTATATTTAAATGTCTAAATCTCTACCAAGACCAGGAAAATTTTCCTCAGTTGTTCCCTAAACTAAGTTTTCCAAACTTTTTGTTTATCTTCTTCCTCAGGAACATCAGTGATACTTATATTTGGCCATAATACATAATCTTGTATTTCTTGGATACACTTTCCATTTCTTTTCTTTTTAAAAAAAAAGAAAGAAAAAAGTTAGTTCTTTTTTCTTTATTTTTGTCTAATTGGTTTAACTCAAAGCCTTGTCTTTGAGCTCTGAAATTCTTTCTTCTACTTGGTCAAGCCTACTTTCAAAACATTCCCCTGCATTTTGTAAGTCTCTACATGTGTCTTTCATTTCTAGAATTTCTGATTGATTTTTCTTTAAAATAGCTATTTCTTTAGAAAATTTTTTATTTATATCCTGAATTAATTTTTAAATTTATTTATGTTGGTTTTCACTTCTCTCGTATCTCCTTCAGTAACTTAATAATTAATCTTTTGAATTCTTTATCTGGTATTTCAAAGATTTCTTCTTTGTTTGGATCTATTGCTGGAGAGCTAATGGATGTTATAGAACCCTGTTTTGTCATATTGCCAGAATTATTTTTCTGATTTCCTCACATTATATGTTTGAGGAAACTGAAGTGCATAGAGAGGAATTAACTTGCTCAAGTCACACAGCAAAGATGAGACTTCAGCCCAACAGTCTGGCTCCAGATCCCCTACCTTTGGGATGGTGTTTTGTTTCCAATCATCTGTCTTTGAATTTCAAGGGTCAAACAGGATGTTCCTGACTGCACCCCACCCCAAGATGGGTCAGTGATGGGAATGAAGGAGGAATCTAGAGGTGAAAGGGTGAAGACATGCCCAACCCCTGACACTTGTGAGAGTGCCTGGCACATAGCAGAAGAGACTAGGGGGAGGATTCAGATAGTAGCTGATGGACGGGCTGCCTGGGCAGAGTCAGAGGGCTCAAAAGAGGAATAAATGGAGCTGTCTGAAGTTAGGGAAAGGGGTCACAAAAGCTGTCAACTGGAAGGGGGAGACATAGGGTGGGACGTTAGCAAGAAAGGAAACAGAATTCCTGAGAGCCTGCCAGGGTAGAAGCTGCACCCTTCTATCCTTGTGTTCTGAACTGGCCAGGGACCTCGGTCTTGGGACACTCCCAGACCAAAAGAAAGGATCTGCCCCTATGGTTGCTTCTCAGTTAGCCTCAGTCGTATCTCTTAAATCCGTTCTTAATCCTAGTCCCTCTCTTGCTCAAAAACCTCCCACGGCTCCATATTGTCCACAGGATAAAGTCCATACTTGGGCTCTGAGAGACCCTGCTATAAACATGGAGTCCCTATGCTCAGCCAAAGAGGCAGTAAGGTTCTTGGTTTCAGGGAAAACACCCCGCCTAACCCACCCAGGTTAGGCCCCTTCCCTGAAGCCTCCCAGTCCCCAAGAGCCCCCTGCAGGCTGTCAGTGAGGCCCAGGCAGAGGTGACAGCACCGTTTTATTCATGAGAATTTGCAAAAAAAAAAAAAAAGGTGGATGGGCCAGAGAGTCACTGCTAGCCAACATTCAGGGGCTCCACCCGCAGCCAAAGCCCGCCTTCGGCGCGCATGATCAGTTCCGGCTTCCTGCGGGGCTCAGTGTGGTCTGGCAGGAACCGGAAGTGCAGCAGCATCAACGCCAGGACCACCTTCATCTCCGCCATGGCGAAAGCCTGCCCGATGCAGTTCCTGCAGGCGAGAGTGGGGACTGTGACTGCGCCCAAGACCCGCATTTGGGTCCCATCAACCCAGGAACCTAGCCCGGGACCCCCAACAGCACCCAGCTCAGCCTGAGAGAGAGAGAGAAGGACTCAGCATCCCTGGGACCCCCATGTGGGCTTGCATGTCCCGGAGACTGGGCCTGACTCCAGCTCCCAGCTCACACCAGCAGATGGAGAAGGGGATTTTGAACACTCCGCGGACCCCTCTAGGACCTACTCATCCCCATTCTATGGACGTTTTCCCATAAACTGTGAAGGGATGGAGGGAAGGAGAGCTGGAACTGGGACCATCTGCAACGTCCCCCTTTTTTAACTCCCGCACCCATCACCCCATCCCTACCTCAGACACAGGGTGCTCTTACCTGGGCCCTGCGGAGAAGGGAATAAAAGCCAGAGGTGACCTTTGCTTGCTGTTCTCTGGGTCAAAGCGGAAGGGGTCATAGACCTGCAGGTGAGACAAAGAAGATTTGCTCATGGGATTTCCTATGTCCAGCAGCTTTGGAGAGACAGTTGTGTGTGTGTTGGGGCGAGGTGATGCTGGATTTTCCTCATCAAAACCCTGCCCCCTCCACTAGGAACCTTGGAATTCACACTCATACACAAAAAAGTAGAGGATGGGGGTGGTGGTGGTGAATGGGGAAGGCAGTACCTCAGGATCCGGCCACACAGTTGGGTTGTGATGGACCCCTATAATAGTGATGACGCAGATAATGCCTGTGGGAGAGAAAGGGGCAGTCAGGACAAGGACCCCCTGAGGGAACCATCTTCCTACCCAGGAGGCTCCTCCCCCTGAGGCTGTGGGCACCTTTGGGGATGACTCGGCCATCTGGGAGAACAATGTCCTGGGTGCAGCGTCGGGAGATGAAGGGAGCTGGGGGATGTAATCTCAGGCTCTCCTTCACGCACATGGTCAGGAAGGGCAGCTGGGCCAGGTCGTCCCTAAGGAAACACCCCAGCCCCAATCATTATCAAGGGAGCAAAGACACAACTCTCCACCTTTTCTATTTGCAAGTGAGACCTTTTCTCCCTATCACAAAATAAACTCCACAGGGATCAAACATTTGAGAATTTTAAAAAGCAGAAAAAAATTAGAGAAGCAGAGAATTAGAAAAGTACCAGAGAAAATTTAGCCAAGTAGATAAAAATAAATACTCTGAGGAAAACACCCAGAAACAAGCGGTAAAAAGTTAACAAACTCGCATAAAAATAAATATTGTCTGTGGCAAGAAAGCAAACTCAAATGCAAATGAATAACAAACAAAATACCCAGATCCAATGTTTTGCTCTTATTTAGCATGGCACTAGAGACACCAGCAAGTGCAATTAGGCAAGGGAAAAAAGGAGAGTCATGCAATGTGAAATGTGGTAGTAAATGCATCATTTTGGCAGATAGTGATTTTATACTTAGAAAACACTAGAGGCCCCACTGGAAAATGTTTATAAACATTTAAGATCCAGCAAAGGAGCTGAATTCTCTGCTTAATCTTTCTTCTTTTACAGTGGCTATTTAAAATTTTAATACCGTCCACAATTATCTGGTTCAGAATTTGAAAACTATAAAACATAATTCATTCCTATGGCCCAATGCCATTTACTTCTCCCCACACGTTGCCAGGTTATTATTTTTTTAATGTACACTTTCTGGGCTGACTTTAAGCATCTTAAAAAATTATATAGGAGCACACCATCTACTGTGGACACTATTCTGTACCTTTTTTTGGGGGCGGGGGGAAATGGAGTCTCTGTTCCCCAGGCTGGAGTGCAGTGGCGCAATCTTGTCTCACTGCAACCTCCACCTCCCAGGTTCAAGTGATTCTCTTGCCTCAGCCTCCCAAGTAGCTGGGACTACAGGCATTCACCACCACAGCCAGCTAATTTTTTTTTTTTATTTTTAGTAGAGACGGGGTTTCCCCATGTTGACAAGGCTGGTCTTGAACTCCTGATCTCAAGTGATCTGCCCACCTTGGCCTCACAAAGTACTGGGATTACAGGCATGAACCACTGCGCCTGGCGTGTATCTTTTCTCATTTAACAGTTTATCACTTTTTCATAGCCCCTGGGACTTACGTCAAAATAAGGTTATCCCTACTCTGGAGCTATGAAATAATTTTCTCATGGTTCCTTCTAGAGCCTTTAGGAGTCTTTTAGAAAAAAAATGATTAATGTGAACATTATCTTGTCATAAGACATGAAAACCAGGTTCAGTTGTCTTTTTTTCCAGGAGGCTTTCCAGTTGTCCCAAGAGCTTTTACTTAATTATCTATATTTTTTCTCGATACACAACACCACCTTTAGCATATACTATGTTCATTGGGCATAGAATTTATATGCTAAATCATTAGTTTTGCCATGTAGAAATAACCATCAAATGAAAAGATGATACAAGAAAAGATACTAGTCATAATAATATAAAATACCTGGATTAACCTTAAAAAGAAACATGAAATCTCTGTATTTCATTATAAGTTTCCCTCAATCCAAATAAAAAATACACTTTATCACATAACAAATGTTTGCAAGGGTTGATTTAACAAGAAAAAAAAGCCACTCTGCCAGATATTAAAACCTATTAGAAAGTCAGAGTATTGGGAGGCCGAGGTGGGTGGATCACTTGAGGTCAAGAATTTGAGACCAGCCTGACCAACATGGTGAAACGTCATCTCTACCTAAAATACAAGAATTAGCCAGGCATGGTGGAGGGTGCCTGCAGTCCTGGTTACTCGGGAGGCTGAGGCAGGAGAATCGCTTGAACCAGGGAGGCAGGAGGTTTCAGTAAGCCGAGATCACACCACTGCATTCCAGCCAGGGCGACAAAGCTAGACCCCATCTCAAAAAAAGAAAAAAGAAAAGAAAAGTCACAATAATAAAAATAGTCTGGTAATGCCATAAAAAGGGATGCATTCAAAAGACTAAAAAGGTCAGAGACAGACATGTGAATAAGTGAAAACTTCCCATCTGCTAAAGGAAGCCCCACAAAACTCTGGGAAATAGATGGGTAGTGTGGTTCAAAAGAAAATATGGACAAATGTAACTTCATAAAAATTAACCAAAAGCACCCGCCAAAAAAGTCAAAAGGCAATCTTTTGCAACAAAATACAGAAAAAAAAACATTAATTGTGATACACATTCTTATAAGTAAATAAGAAAAAAGAACCCAAAGAAAAACAGCAGAAAATATCAGATGACCACTCCCATAGAAAGAAAATAAATGGCTTATCAACTTGGGCAAAGGATGTTCTTTCTCACTCTTATTTAAGAAAATGCTCATTAAAAGATGAAATATGAAGATGGACAAAAATTTTAAATTTAATAATACAATAATACTATTGGCAAATTTGTGGGAAAGCTAGTGCCATCAAACTCAGCTAATATGGAAATGGATTTGCCATCATTATTACAATTGTAGAATGCAAATGGTCTTTGATTCAACAATTGCACGTTTGGGAATTTGTCCTGCAGCGATGCTTATACATATGAGCAATGCTCACTGTACACACATGCCGATTGCACAGGTTTAATTTAGCAAAAGGATGAAACAAGCCAAATATATATGGATGGGGAGATGCTTAGATAAACATCCACACAGTGGAATACTATACAGCTACACAAAAGGAGAATATAAGGATCACTATTCCTGTCACACAATGCAGACCAGAAGCTAAATCAGTACAGAGACTCTGGAAGGCAAATTGGCCATATCTACAATGATTGGAAATGTTTACACAAGTGTCTTCAAGAAAGGGATGGGCCAAATAAAACATGGAATGCTATTCAGCACTCAGAAAAAATAGCTATCAGACACAGTATTGAGTGGAAAAAACATGTTCCCAAATGTCCATATATGTAAATACCATCGGACAAAAAATATACAGAATATAAAAGGAGATCGATGATAGAAAGATATGTAGATAGATGTAAACAGACAGATAGATGACAAATGAGTGTCTCTACAGGCCCCCTTGGAGAAAGGGGGATATTAGGTGGGGTAGCAGGAGTGTCAAGGATAACCCTTGTCTATCTGTAATGTCCCATTGAGTGCAAGAAGAACCTGTTCTCATCATTGCTTTTGTAATTCAAAACTCATTTTCCATGTGGTGTATATATACAAAATGGAAGGCTAGTCAGCCTTAAAACAGAAGAAAATTCTTTCATTTGTGGCAGCCTGGAAGAACCTGGAGGATATTATGCTAAGTGAAATGAGCCAGGCACAAAGAGACAAACAGCACGCGACCTTAATTACCTGTGAGATCTGAAATAATTAACACAGAAATCATAGAAACCAAGAAGAGAATGGTGGTTACCAGAATAGGGAGGAAGAAAGAATGGAAAGACATTGGTCAAAGGGTACAATTTTCCGTTAGGAGGAATAAGTTTTGAGATCTATTACATGCATGGTGACTGCAGTTAATAATAATAAATTTCTCAAAATTGCTAAAAGAGCAAATTTCAAATATTCTCACCACAAAAATGATGAGTATATGAGATGACGGGTATGTTTATTAAATTGACTTAATCATTCCACATTGCATACATATATCATAATATCACATTGCACCCCATAAATATATATAATTAAAATTTGTCAATTAAAAATAAAACAAACTAATTTTTCAAAACTCATATTTTGAGAAAAAGAAAAGAAAAGCTCCCAAAGATATATTGTTAATGTGCAGATCTGTCTCTTCTTTATTTCCTTTTATTTCAATAGCATTTGGGATACAAGTGGTTTGGTCACATGCATGATTTCTACTGTGGTGAATTCTGAGGTTTTAGTGCACCCATCACCCATGCAGGGTATACTGTCCCCAATATGTAGTCTTTTCTCCCTTACCCGGCTCCCAACCTTGCTCTGCGAGTCTCCAAAGCTCATTATATCACTCTCTATGTATTTGTGTCCTCATAGCTTAGCTCCCACTTATAGGTGAAAATATATGGTATTTGGTTTTCTATTCTTGAGTTACTTCACTTAGAATAATGGCCTCCAGCCCCATCCAAGTTGTGGCAAAAGACATTATTTCATTCCTTTTTATGACTGAGTAGTATTCCATTGTGTATATATGCCACACTTTCTTTATCCACACATTGGTCAATGGGCACTTAGGTTGGTTCCGTATCTTTACAATTGTGAATTGTGCTACTATAAAAATGCATGTGCGTGTGTCTTTTTCATATAATCACTTTTCCTTTGGGTGGATACCTAGTAGTGAGATTGCTGGATGGAATGGTAGATTTACTTTTAGTTCTCTAAGGAATATCCTTATCGTTTTCCACAGAGGTTATGTTAACTTTCATAGCAGTGTATGAGCATTCACTTTTCACCACATCCACAACATACATCTATTGTTTTTTGACTTTTTAATTATGGCCATTCTTGTAGAAACAAGGTGGTATCTCATTGTGGTTTTAATCTGCATATCTGTGATGATTAGTGATGTTGAGCATTTTTTCATATGTTTCGTGGCTGTTTGTGTATCTTCTTTTGAGAATTATCTGTTCATGCCCTTTGCCCACTTTTTGATGGAACTAATTTTTTTTTTTCCTTGCTGAGTTGTTTGAGTTCCTTGTAGATTCTGGATACTAGCCCTTTGTCAGATGCATAGCTTGCAAATATTTTCCCCCACTCTGTAGGTTGTCTGTTAACTCTGCTATCATTATTATTATTATTATTATTTTGTTGTGCAGAAGCTTTTTAGTTTAATTAAGTTCCACTGATTTATTTTTGATTTTGCTGCATCTGCTTTTGTGGTCTTGGTCACGAATTCTTTGCCTAGGCCAATGTCCAAAAGAGTTTTTCCAAGGTTATCTTATAGAATTGTTATGGTTTCGGTCTTAGACTTAAGCCTTTGATTTTTGTACAAGGTGAGAGATGGGGATGCAGTTTCATTTTTCTACATGTGGCTATCCAGTTTTCCCAGCACCATTTATTGAATAGGGTGTCTTTCCCTGATTTATGTTTTTGTATGCTTTGTCAAAGATCAGTTGGCTGTAAGCATTTGGCTTTATTTCTGGGTCCTCCTTTCTGTTCCATTCATCTAAATGCCTACTTTTATACTAGTACCATGCTGTTTTGGTAATTGTAGCCTTGTAATGTAATTTAAAGTCTGGTAATGTGATGCCTCCAAATTTTTTCTTTTTGCTTGGTATTGCTTTGACTACACAGGCTCTGTTTTTGTTCCATATGAATTTTAGAATTGCTTTTCCCAGTTCTGTGAAAAACGATGAAGGTATTTTCATAGGCATTGCGTTAAATCTGTAGATTGCTTTGCACTATGATCATTTTCACAATATTGATTCTTCCAATCCGTGAACATGAGATGTGTTTTCATTGGTTTGTGTCATCTATGGTTTTGTCCAGCACTGTTTTGTAGTTCTCCTTGTAGAGAGCTTTAACCTCCTTGGTTAAGTATATTCCTAGGTATTTTTTTTTTTGCAACTGTTTTTTTGTTTGTTTGTTTTGCCCTGTGAGAGTCAGAGGGCGGTTCTCAGGTCACTGGAGTAATGTTCCAGAGGTGAGTATAACTGCCTCTGCCTCACAGAAGGGTTTGACAAGGGAGTGGAGAGTGGCACTAGGTGGATGGCACTAAGCCTCATCTAGCTCCCATGCAGTTGGCACTAGGTGGGTCTCACACCTGCAGTATCCCACTCATAGCGCTGGATTTAGATCCAGGCAGTCTGTGCACAGAACTCAGACCTGCCCCAGGCCATAAGCTTTTCCCACAGAAATAGCAATGCTTTCAGGCCATGCACTTTTTTGTCCCTGTCCAAGGCCAGGCACCCCACTTCTGAACTCCTGTCTGCAGCACACTTCCTGCTTGCCTCCCGGGTTCTGGTCAAGGGAGTTCATTCCCACTCGAGGTTATATCAAGAAATTCATTTGGGCATTTTGTTCAACCTGTGACCTCATCTGAGCTAGTTGTCTGACTTCTCCAAGGTCCCCTGTGAGATACAATAAGGAATGGCTTCCCTCAGTCCATGCTGGAGATTGGGAATGCCTGCAAGGGACTTCCTGCTGCTGCTTCTACTTTTATATTTCTTACCACTCCCTAAATCAGTTCAAGCCATGGATAGAGTTAAGGTCTTCCCCTGTGGTCTGGATTTTCAGATTCCCCAGTGAAGATGTGTACCCTGGAGGCAGTCTCTCCCCCTCTCACACTCTGGGAATTCACAGTTTTTCACCTGTCTTACAGAGTAGGATGCAGCCTGTAGCTTCTTTTGAAGGGTCTGTGGATTCTTCTGGTTTTCCTGTTAAGTCCCTGTGTTGTTTCTTGGGAAAAGAAAGTTCACATTGTGAATCTCTACACACTATTCTGTCCTTCCACAAGGGACAGGCACACTGACATTGCCTCCAACCCACCATCTTGGGAAAAAATACTGTGTCTATTTTATACACTCTTACTTGTATAGAAGAAGTCTGTGTTCATATAAAGTAGGCATTAGGATAGCCATTTTCTGGAGGGACACACACAAAACTACTAGGGTAAGAGTTAAGAAGGAAGCTTTTTTTTTTTTTTTTTTTGAGACAGAGTCTCGCTCTGTTGCCCAGGCTGGAGTGCAATGGCGCGATCTCAGCTCACTGCCAGCTCCACCTCCCGGGTTCACGCCATTCTCCTGCCTCAGCCTCCTGAGTAGCTGGGACTACAGGCACCCGCCACCATGCCCGGCTAATTTTTTGTATTTTTAGTAGAGACGGGGTTTCACCATGTTAGCCAGGATGGTCTCGATCTCCTGACCTCGTGATCCACCCGCCTCGGCCTCCCAAAGTGCTGGGATTACAGGCGTGAGGAAAGCTCATTTTTATAAATGTTTTAGACACTTTTTTGTTTACAAAGTGCACAATATTACTTGATATCTTGGTTTTTAAAAGCATAAAAAGTGTTGCCACCTTTTAGGACTGTTTTGCTGAGCAAAGGCTTGGACGGGAGGACACGGCCTCCAAAACACATGTCCAGTCCATTGCCTCCTCTCCATCCCCAGCCCCTGGCCTGGCTCAGGTGCCAGAATGTCCTCACTGGGACTTCATTCTACAACTGGTCCTCTCTCCACAGTAGCTCTGAAAAGATCTTTCTGGTGCCCAGATATGACCTGTCCCTCCCCTGCTCAACCACTTGTTATGGCTCCCCATTGCCTTTGGGTTAAAATAGAAGCCATTACCATTTTCCCTTATTTTCCACAGCCAGACCCTGCTTTCACTTCCATAGTTATTGTCTCATCACAACTCACTTCCTTTCTCTCTCATTCTCTCTCTGTCTCCTTCTCTCTTCCCTCCTCTCTTTATCTTGTGCTCCCTCACTTTTCCTCACTCTCCCTTCTTCCTCCCTTTATAACCATCTCCTTCCCCGACACACAAACCTCTCTTTCACTTTTCTCCCTCTCTCCTGCTCCCTCTTTTTGCATTTTTGCCCAGGCTCTCTTTTTGACCTAGGGCACTACTGCATCCAAACACCTACTGATCACCATTCAGGGTTTCAGTTGAGGCACTTTATTATTTTGGTTTTTTACTTTTTTAGAAATGGGTTCTTTCTGTATTGTCCAGGTTGACCTTAAACCTGACCTCAAGTGATTCTCCCATTTCAGCCTCCTTGGTACACGGTATCACGAGCAACAGCCACCAGATCTGGCTTGAAACACTTTCTATAACACTTTCTGTACTCCCAGCCATGCTTCTCTTGCTCTCAACTCCATCCTTGCCCATGTGGACTGGTAATGTCTTGTGGTGGGACTGTTTCCACTAGGCTAGAAGTACCTGGAAAACACATCCATAGGCAGGGTTCTTTCCAGGTCTCCAGAGCACAGAAAGGTTCTGAGAACAGAACTGGCATTGAAAGGCATGTGGAAGTTTGCTGAATGAAGACTGAATGGATGAATGATGCAGGTGTTCCAGACAAAAGATAGATGACTTTTACCCCTAGTTCTCCCTTAGGACTCCCTGGACTGGACTGGAGGGTAGGAATTAGGGACCAGAAGAGCAAACGTTCAGGAAGTAAAGATGTTTGAAAAAAATGATAATTCACAGAAGACAAGAAAGGAGTGAAGGGAAAATTCATTGAACATGTCTAGGTGTCATCATCTGCCTTCATATATTTTCCCTAGTTCTCTCAGCAGGCTAGGACTCTGTGTCCCAAAAGTCTGAAAACTTTCCCCTGCTAGCCAGGCTGGATACCAAGTTCGGCCACTGTGCTCTACTCCTAGTACTACTAAGCAATAATGGAAGAATCGACAAAAACAACTTCCCCCTCCCCACCTGAGCAAACATTCAAGAAGTGAGGATGTTCGAAAAAACTGATATTTCTGGGAGAACAGAAAGAGAGTGGAGGGGAAGTTCATTTGCTGAACATGTGCAAAGTAGCATTATCTGTCCTCACATATTGTCACCAATTCTCTTAGCAGCCCGGGTCTTTCGGTCCTAAAGGCCTGCAACCTTTCCCCTGACAGCCAGGCTTGGTATCAAGCCCTGCCTGTGGTCCTCTGCTTTTGTACCCACTAAGCAATAGTGGAAGAATCAACAAAACAATTCTTCCACCCCTCCTCACTTGGGGAGCAGAACAAATGATGGGCTCAGGAACAGGCCAGAAGAACCTGCACTCACCATTCAATCTCTTTAGGATCACGGTCCTTCAGAAGCTCTTGCACCTCCTGTCGGCAGCGCTCCTGGTATTCTGGGTGCCTCGCAAGGTTGTACAGGACCCAGGAGAGACCACTGGCCGTGGTGTCATGGCCTGAGGAGCAGCCAGGTAAGCTTGGCTTCGGCACCAGAGGGTGGACAGCGCCCAGATATTGAGGTCCTCAGAAGGATGGAGGGAGGGGGAAGATGGGCAGAATGGAGTGATCCAGGGTCCACCCACCCGGATCCTGAGATGGAGGGACCTCTGTCCCCACTGTAATCCCACACTGGGACCCTCACCTCCAAACATGAAAGTGTCAGCCTCTGCTCTTATATCCTCATCTGACAACGTCTTCCCATCTTCATCCTGAAGAGAAAGCAAGACACACACACACACACACACACACAGACACACACACACACACACACACACAAATTATACTATCTCTGAGACTCTGGAGTCTAACCTGAGATAATCTCTGAAGCTCTGATCTTCCAGAAACTCAAATGCACTCTGCACGTCTAGATCTCTCTTGTTCACCATCACCAGAGCCCCAACTCCAAGGGCTTCCCCCAGATCCTTTGCCTCCTCTTTGGACCCTGGTGGCAGGAATCAATGGTTCTCAAATATTTTCATTTTTCTGCATAATACAGACTTTCAGAGAAAAAGATACTGGCAACCTGGGGTACAGGATGTTTGAATGGCAATTTGCCTTGGAGGTTAGAAATTATGTATTGCTCCAAAAATATTTGCTCACATTCTAGAGTGGTAAACTCAGAGAATCTTATCTTCCCAGAAGATATTTGGGTTATAAACTATAGAAATTGCCATCTCACTGGAGAGGAGTAGTTTATACTCCAGAACAAAGTGTTCTCTCTCTCTCTCTCTCTCTCTCTCTGTCTCTTTCACCCTGTAATAAAGAAGAAGCATATAAGCTAGCTGTCCTATATAAGCTATAAGACTCATAATGTGGGGGCCCCTCTCCTATGGTGCAAATTCTTGTGCATTTACAGTTAAAAACATTGTGTTGCCCTAGGAATGGGGAGCCAGCACTACCATCTACTCCACCTGCTGTTATTGCTGTAAATAATTAATGGGCTGCTGTGATCCAGGGGTTTGGTGCATCTTTTATCATAGATACAGACATAGACAAAGACATAGACATATAGATACACATAAAAATGTGAAAGACCAACACACTAACTTGTAAGTTGAATAAAATCTCATGCTCTTCACAGTTTCAGAATTAGCAGTGCCCTGATGGCTGCATTCAGCAGAGTCCTCTCTAAAACCTATCTGTGACTTTCCCTTTCTCAAGCATCTTCCATGGCTCCCAGTGCCATTTTTATCAAGTCCAGCTTATTTCATCTGACGTTTGACGTCAAGCTCCATTCTATCACTTTAATTCAGATTGTAGAGAAACCCACCTTGCTCAGCAGAAGCACATCAATGAAATCCAAAGTCTTGGACTTGGCTTTGTCCTTGAGGAAATCATCAATACCCTGAGTGGGAAGGGTACGGCGCCGCTCCCGGATGACAGCGTCTGTGAAGTCGTGCACCATGCGGCAGGCCCTGTGGAAGCGCCGCCCGTCGTGGGTGAGGTAATACAGAAAGTCCATGTGCTGGAGGATATGCTGGCTTCTTTTCTCTACAAGGGCACTGAGCTCCAAGATGGTGGCAATATATTCACTGGGCCTCCTGCAGGGCAAGGGCAGAAAGGGAGGCAACAATTGAACACATGCAAAGCCCCAGGAACACCTCCTACCAGCAGCCAGGAGCTACCTCCCATCAGAAAACTGAGTATCTAGAAATAGATGGTCCTAGAGATACATGGTGGGTATCAGTCATGAGACTGACTCTCTAGACTGTCTTCTCTCCCTGCATCCTATCTCTGAGAGAGCTGTCTCCATGCACCTAGGCACCTAGAGTATAGCTTGGACACCATGTTTCTCTCCTCTGTCTCCCATCCAGTATGCAGTACTGATCATCTTCCTTACCAAAACTGTCCACACAACTCAGACTTCATCCTCTTCCAGTTCAGCCGTGCTCCAGCCCCCAGCATAACCAAACTCTCTCTCTCTCTCTCTCTCTCCCTTTCTCTTTCACCCTGTAAGAAAGAAGGAGCAGCCGGGCACAGTGGCTCACGCCTGTAATCCCAACACTTTCTGAGGCCAAAGAGGGCAGATCACCTGAGGTCAGGAATTTCGAGACCAGCCTGGACAACATGGCGAACCACCTCTCTACTACAAATACAGAAATCAGATGGACGTGGTGGCGGACTATCAGTTTCCCACACAGCTCAGCTCTTACCACATCCATCATCAGCTGAAACTACAAAAGCTCTCTGGAAATCTCTTAATAAACTTCATACCACTTTTCCTGATTTTCAGTGCCCTTAATATCTAGCCTCTACTTCCACAACCTCATTTCTACTGTCTCTTGCACGTGCTTGGCTCATCCTAACCTTCTTGCTTTTACACACATATTTCTACCTACCTGGAAAGTCAGCACTTTCTCCTCTTCCTCGACCTTCAAAGCACAGCTATGATATAAATCCTCCTGAAAGGTACTTCTGGTTACTTTGCTCATTCTTCCCTCCCGAACTTACTCCCTTTGGTCCTTGGATTCACATCCCAGGCCCTGGGAAGGAACTCACTCCTGACAATGGCTGTCAAAGCTGAAGATGCATTTCTGCAGACTGTCCAAGGTCATGAGGCTGATGTGCTCAAACATGTCCAGACGACTGCTGCCCTCTGAGGCCAGGTGCTGCCACTTGTCCTGGCCAGAGAAATGAAGACAGCTAGAGCTGGGCCCTACCTCCTTTGTGCCCCTCCCCAGTCCCAAACATCAGGATGGACTCCCCTACAACCAGCCTCCTGGTCGTCTGCCCCAGGAACCTATTGCCAGCAAAGACCAGACTTGGATGGGAGCAGAAACTGTTAGTATTAGGAGACAAAGACCCGTGGCTGGGAGTCGGGACCAGCATTCAAGTCTCAGCTCTGTCTCCTGTGCTCTGTGTGCCCTTGGTCAACCTATTGCCCTCCTCTAGGTCCCACCTGTCAAAACTTCAATAATGGTCAAGGTGATCTGCCTTGGGGCCAGATAAACCAGGATAGAATCTCTGCTCCACCACTCCTAGCTTACTTCCTGGCTGGTTGAACTCCGTCCAGCTCCCTAATCTCTCTGGCCCTCAGTTCGTCATCTGCAATAGGACAAAAATAACCATAACCTCACAGGGTTACTAGAATTAAATTAGACAACTTGTATCCTGGCATTGGGACATGACATTTTTTCAGGCATATGATGAGTAAATGTTTGCTTTATTCATCTCCATTGTAATAAATTCATTTCAAAAATATCCCTGTGTTGGAAGAGGCACTTCTTCATCAGCCCTGTGCATCCTTGCTGTTGCCACCAATGCAAGACTGTGATGTTCTTACCTGAGCCATTTCTCAGAGTTGTGTTTGCAGATAACAACCTGGAGAGATAAGGCAATGACTCCCCCTGGACCAATATCAGGCTTGTATCTGCCACTATTAAAGCAGATTCCCTAAGCCTAATGCCCATTGTCTGTCATGCAGCGTACTGCATGAGCAGGCTAATGCAGAGGCCCACCAGTGTCACTCCCATGGAATTTAGGTTGACTCAGAAAAAAAAAAAAATTTAGGTTGGATACAAACCAACAAGAAGTACATGTTGCTTATTGTGCCATGAGTAATCAACTACCCTTTGTCTCTGACCCAGGAGTCTGTTAGAATGCATGAGACAGTAACAAGCTAACTTATCAGCTTGCATATTTAAAAAAAAATCCTAGACACTTCACAAAATCCTGACCCCCCAATTCCTCACTTCTCCCTGTATTCATACCCTTTCCACAGTAATTTTTCAGCAACTCCCATTAAGAGATGCATTCTATTTTACACCCCTTTGAGTCTGTACTGGACTTTTGACTTTCGACTCTCTTTGGCCAATACAATGTGGTGAGATGATGATGTAATAACTCTAACAGACTCAAACCTGGTTGAACTTTGAAGCATTGCAAAGACAATGTCCACAGACATTGCAGCCCCCTCTCAGTTTCTCGGAACCCAGTCTCTGCCATGTGAACAACAGGGTGTCTTCTGGAGGCAGAGAATCACATGGGGGAAAGTCCAGGTGTCACAGCTGAGGCCATCCCAGATCAGTCTGAAGGTACTGAAGCCCCAAACGTGTGAATGAACTGAGCCAGGATCAGCAAAGCTGCCCACCTGACCCACAGCTGCTCATGTGCCAAGAGTGATCCCTTCCACATCCAGAAGAAGTGGCCAGCTGTCTCACAGACTCGTCAGCAATCATAAATGCTTATTGCTCTAAGCCAATGAGTTCTGAAGTGGTTTGTAATCAGCAATGACTACTACGCAATCTTCATTTTTACTCTCTTGAGTTTACAGGGATTCTTGTGAGAAAAACACAGAAACTGACGCCTTCTGAGAACCTACTATGTGCCAAGTAAATGACCTTTTAAGTAGGGATTATCATCCCCATTTTACAGATGAGGAAACCAAGGCTCAGAGAGGAAGAGCAGTGGCCCAATGCCACCCAGAAGAGCCAAAATTCCAGACCAGATCTGCCCATGGTCCCTCCACCCCAAGACTCCAGCTGGGACCCAGAGTTCAAGGGACTCACAAGCATGATGTTCGCACTCTTGTTGAAGATCGTTATATAGGGCTTCAGGATGTTGAAATGGAAGGCGGGCGTCAGCATCCGACGGTGGCGGCTCCACTTGTCACCGCCACTCAGCACTACCCCTTCTCCTAGTAGGGCAGCCAAGGACAGTGGGCAAGAGCAGCACTTCCACCACCCTCCCGCAAGGTTGTCCCCAACCCCTTTCACCTGCAGGTTCTCACCCAGCCAGGGCTTCAGGAACCTGATGGAGAGATCATCCTTGGGCGCAATGGCAGCTGACATGAATGAGGACCATCGGGGGCCATGTAGAGGGCGAGAGAGGAACTTCAGGTATAAGGCAAGGCTCCCTTCCAGCACGTTCCCCACTCCATACCCAGCATAGCAGCAAGGGGGCCAAGGGCAAAGGACGAAGGGAGGTTAGAGGAAGAAGGACCAGCCCAGGCTGCAACAGCACAGTAAATCTACGACACAACCTAACAGGTCATAGCACACCCCAGCACACCATGACATGGCTCCTATATATCCCAACATGTTCTGCAACAACTGAGCACAGCTCCACACTCTACAAAATACCTTTAAAGGATCTCGGACACCCTGTCTGCCACAGCACTCTCTGTCATCTCTTGACACGGACCTGAGATAATCTGACATGACCTCTGTGTACCCCACAGACAAGCCCCAGATAGGGTTTAAATGTGATTTCTTAAATGTCCCGGACATGTCCCAGGTGTAACCAAGAGTTTTCTTCAAGCTTGATTGGAATGGATTCCGAAACCTGGCTCAGGAAGATTAAAATAATAACTCTGACAATTCCAAAGAGAACCTAGCTCCCAGACCTTGGACAAGCTACAAACATGGCCAAGAGATGACAAGAAGGAGAAAAGGCAATTTC
Organism: Symphalangus syndactylus; assembly: GCF_028878055.3. Taxonomy (NCBI): domain Eukaryota; kingdom Metazoa; phylum Chordata; class Mammalia; order Primates; family Hylobatidae; genus Symphalangus; species Symphalangus syndactylus. Next base: position 41,930,847 of record NC_072435.2, on the reverse strand, counting down.
AAATCACATGTCAGAGAAGAACCAGAAAGTCTCTGACATGCCCCAGGTGTCCTTGGTCACAGCTGAGCCACACACGTGATGACTTCTCCATATGATCCCAGGTTAAACAGAAAAGATATAACCAGGTATAGTATTGAAACTATAGGCTATTTACGGGACCCCTTGTGGAAAGGTGAGCTTTCTGTCAAGAACTGAGCTGCTAGGACCCATGGTTGACAGCATGAGAGAAAGGCTGTCTTAAAAGAAAAAGTGATGCAGAGAAATGGTGAAATTAAGAAAAGGAGACAGATTCCTGATGATGTTCATTGACACCTGGATTCAGCCATGCCTGAAGACCACCCTCTCTGGACTTTACACTCCTTTGATTCTCTTTATTTGCTTAAAGTACACGAAGTTGAGTTTCCACCACTCACAACTGAAAGAGACCTCAGCAGCCAGAGAGCTGGTGACCTGCACAGAGTCACTAAGGATTTTGGGGTCAGAGCCATAGTTTCTGTGGGATGCTGCCACTTCCCTAGCTCAGCCTGGTGTGTCCAAGGATGAGAAGAGCAGAGAGCAAGGGGAGATCAAGCAGCTGGTGTGTGTTCTCCTATGGGAGAATCCTGAAGCCTGTAGGAGGACAGCAGGAAACTTAGGGTGGATGAGTGATAGGATGAGGTAGGAGGAACTGACCCATCATAGGTGGATGCCACATAAATAGCAGCCCAGATTCTCCACCAGCCACAAATCCTCCTTCCACTCTGGATTGAGGGATGGGCAAGGCTGGTGCCAGGACTGGCTGGGCCCCCAAATACCAATGATGCCCACTGCATCATCCTGCCCCACACTTAAAAAATCCTACTTATTGGTCCAGACTCAGCTCCAACAACTCTTCCTCCAGGAAACCTTCCAGCCTGCCCCAGCAGACACCCAGTTCTCTGTGTTGTATACCCATCTCTCTCTTGCCCATTCCTGACCCCATGAAGCTGGAAATGTCTCTGTCTAGACCCATGTCCTCAAGCATGGGTGTTCCTTCAAGAAAGGGCCCTGAGTTGAGGACTCTTGGAGCCCCAGTGGTGCCCAGAACACCAAGGCAGGGAGCAGATGGCAATGGAGAGAGAAGACATTGATATGGAAGTCTCAGTGAGGGGCACGAGTACTCAAGGAGGGGCCTGGGTACTGCAGAGACCACACAGAAGGTTGGCCTGGCACCCACCACCACAAGCTCTGCATGGGTACCTGAGGCATTGATGATAGACCGAATGGTGTCAGGGTGGCATAGAACGATGAAGGGGATGATGGGACCCAGCCATATCGTAAAGCCCTGGGAATAGGTGGCAACCATCTGGGTCGAGTTCTTCAAGCCCTCCTCTGTAGGAGTCATCTGAAAGCAAGTCAAGGGCCATCACCTCCTGTGATGGTTAATTCTAGGTGTCCACTGGACTGGGCTAAGGGATGCCCAGATAGCCAGTCAAACATTATTGCTGTGTGTGTCTGTGAGGGTGTTTGAGAAGAGATTAGCATTTAAAGGTAAACAGATTGGAAATAGTAGGTGCAGAGGAATGAGTGAGCGAAGAGAGGAAAGAGCGAGTGAGGAGAGGAAGGAGTGAGGAGAGGAATGAGTGAGTGAGGAGATGAATGAGTGAGTGAGCAGAGGAATGAGTGAGTGAGGAGAGGAATGAATGCGTGGGTAGAGGAACGAGTGAGGAGAGGAACAAGTGAGTGGGTAGATGAACGAGTGAGTGAGGAGAGGAATGAGTGAGTGAGGAGAGGAATGAATGAGTGAGGAGAGGAATGAGTGAGTGAGGAGAGGAATGAGTGAATGAGGACAGGAATGAGTGAGTGAGGAGAGGAATGAGTGAGTGAGGAGAGGAATGAGTGAGTGGGTATTGGAATGAGTGAGTGAGGAGAAGAATGAGTGAATGGGCACAGGAATGAGTGAGTGAGGGGAGGAATGAGTGAGTGAGGAGAGGAATGAGAGAATGAGGACAGGAATGACTGAATAAGAAGAGGAATGAGTGAGTGAGGAGAGGAATGAGTGAGTGGGTATTGGAATGAGTGAGTGAGGAGAAGAATGAGTGAGTGAGGAGAAGAATGAGTGAATGGGCACAGGAATGAGTGAGTGAGGGGAGGAATGAGTGAGTGAGGAGAGGAATGAGTGAGCCGTCTCCCTTGCTTCTCTGAGTTCGCAGACCCCAGCCACCATCAATACACAGCTCCCTGAACCCCTACTGGAAGTCCCACTCCTCTGGAAGTCCATCCACCCTGAGACACCAGAACCCATCCAATCCATTGAGGGCATGAACAGGACAAAAGGCAGAGGAAAGGAAGAACTTGCTCTCTATTCTGCAGCTGGGACATCCGTCTTCTCCTGCCCTCAGAACTCCAGGTACTCAGGCCTTTCTGGACTCAGGCTGAATTTTCACCACCAGTGTCCCTGGTTTCTGGCTTGCAGATGGTATATCATGGGACTTCTTGACCTCCATCATCACATTATCCAATTCCCATAATAAATTCTTATCTCTCTGTCTCTTTCTGTCTCCATACATACATGCATTAGAGGTAAGAAGAAACACCCTATCTGTTTCTAAGGAGATTCTGTTTCTAGGGAGAAACCTGACTAATGCACCTCCCTAGAAGGAGCCAGAGCAAGTTCCCCCGCAGCCACCGGATGTGGTGCAGCCTCTGCAGTGAGCAGCGTGCCTGGATTCTGAACAGCTGCAGGTGGTTTCTGCTGACCTCTGCTCCTTCTCTCTTGGGGCTGTCCCCAAGATCCAAGGGTAAATACCAAAGCAGAGAGAGAAAACAGGTCTGCTCAAGAGGATGTGTTTTCTCATCCTGGATTGATTTCAATCTGGGGATTGCTACATGGGAGGGTCCCCATGGGAGGAGGTTTGTGGGCAGCAGTGTGGCCTCAGGACATATCCCTAGGGCTGGTTCCCATATCCTTTTGTGTCCTGGTTGGTCCACATGGGCATTGGTTCCTCCCACAGACAAAGGATCTGCATGCTGAGGGCCCTGCATTCTCAGCAGCCCCCACGGGAGCAGAGGTGACTCTAATGTCCATCAGGATGGCAGCTCCCACCTAGGAGAGCCTCACTTACGCCAGGCTCTGTGCTAGTGCCTCCTGTGCACCTGTGGACACGCCGATCAATCCTGCCTTTTGTAAGTGAGCAGACAGAGGCCACGTCTCCCAAAAGGGAGGGCTGGTCCAAGTCAGAGGGCAAGGTTTGGGAGTGTCAAAGACGGCTTCTGAAAGGGGAAGGGAGTGGCCAAATTATATCCAGGTTGGGCTACAGGGCTCATTGGGACATCTTAGTGGGGAAAAGCACGTCGCCCCTGGAAGGGGAGGGTGTGGGAGACTGCCTGCACTTCTCTTCTGGTCCAGCTGTGTCCTTCCATGGGGAAGGAAGTCACAGCTAATTCCTGTGGGAAAGCAGCAGCCCAGAGACGGGCAGATACAAGCAAATGGGCCAGGCAGGGAGCAGCTCCTCTATAGTGGGCTCAGGAGGCCTCAAGTCCAACAGTGGAGAAGGTGGGAATGCCAGGAGAGCCCTGCTCTGTGCACCCCACACCCATACAGGAGCCTCTGGGAGGCGCACTATGGTACGGAAGACAAGCAGGAAAAGAATCCAAGCAGGCTGAGGTGGGAGGACAGGGAGGTGAGAAAGGGTGGCATGGAACTGCAGAGGAATGAATGAATGAGGAAAGGAATGAGTCTGTGGGTAGAGGAATCAGTGAATGAGGAGAAGAATGAGTGAGTGAGGAGAGGAATGAGTGAGTGAGCAGAGGAATGAGTGGGTGGAGAGAGCAAAAAGTGATTGGATAGAGGAATAAGTGAATGGGTAGAGGAACGAGTGAGTGGATAGAGAAATGAGTGAGTGGGTAGAGGAATGAGTGAGTGAGGAGAGGAATGAGTGAGTGGATAGAGGAGTGAGTGAGTGGATAGAGGAATGAGTGAGTGAGGAGAGGAATGAGTGAGTGAGGAGAGGAATGAGTGAGTGAGGAGAGGAATGAGTGAGTGAGGAGAGGAATGAGTGAGTGGATAGAGGAGTGAGTGAGTGGATAGAGGAATGAGTGAGTGTGGAGAGGAATGAGTGAGTGAGCAGAGGAATGAGTGAGTGAGCAGAGGAATGAGTGAGCCATCTCCCTTGCTTCTCTGGGGTCGCAGTCCCCAGCCACCGTCAATACCCAGCTCACTGAGCCCCATTCCTGCTCCTCTGGAAGTCCATCCACCCTGAGACCCAGACACATTTTGCTGTCACACTCACCAGGCCCAGATGACCCCAAAACCAGTGCCGTTTTGGGGGCTGCGGGAAACACTGGAGCCTGCGGCAGTTGTTATAGAAGGCATAAGTCCAAGCCAGGACGCGGGCGAGTAGCCAGGAGCCCACAACCAGCAGCAGGAGTAGCCATGGGGACGTTGCCACCGGTCTGAGGCCCGGCCAGGGCAGGCTCAGCAGTGACATCCTGTAGGGCAGACAGGATGGAGGGTGAGGTCCTGAGGCCCAGGGAAGAGCTCCGGGGACAATGGATAGGGGCAAAGTCAGGAACTGCTGAGGGCAGGGCAGGGAGGGCTCAGGGGTGAGTAAACAAGGGCTGAGATCTAAAGTCCAGAAAGTCCCAACGAAAACCAACAATCGGCCGGGCGCGGTGGCTCACGCTTGTAATCCCAGCACTTTGGGAAGCCGAGGCGGGCGGATCACGAGGTCAGGAGATCGAGACCACGGTGAAACCCCGTCTCTACTAAAAATACAAAAAATTAGCCGGGCGTGGTGGCGGGTGCCTGTAGTCCCAGCTACTCGGAGAGGCTGAGGCAGGAGAATGGCGTGAACCCGGGAGGCGGAGCTTGCAGTGAGCCGAGATTGCGCCACTGCACTCCAGCCTGGGCGACAGAGCAAGACTCCATCTCAAAAAAAAAAAAAAAAAAAAACGAAAACCAACAATCAAGTGGCCTCCAGTGACCTGGTAACCACACAGAAAGGGAAAGAGATGGGCCGATTAGAGTCCAGAAGGGCCCAGCCTGAATCCTTGGGAGTTTGTGAGGAGTCCAGTTACCAGGAAACCCCCAGTTTCCCATGCCAGCATCTTGGAGCCACCCCAGCCTTAGGCAGTCCCCTCTTCATCCCAGGCCAGGACCTTCCAGCCCTGCTACCCCCAGCCTGGTACCTTCTGTCGGGAGCAGCTTGTCCCACGCAACCTCCTCTCCTCTTTTGTTGGGAGATCTTTGGCCCTGGCCCCTGATCTAGGCAAGGCCGTAGGAGGCGGAGCTGAGCTGGGCTGGGCTGAGGCAGCCAATCCCCACAGCCTGGGTGTGTCTTCCGTGCCTGGGCAGCCAGCCAAAACCTGGGGTTGGGCCAGCTGGGTGTAGCTCAGGGTACCCCAGCAGAAGCAGTGAATTCTCAGGTCTCAGTGCCTTCTTGACAGTTTGCAGGGGAAGTTGGGGGGTGGTTAGAGGGGACTCTGAGGCCCAAGTTTACCTCCACCCTGCCCTTCCAAGACAAGGGCGTTCAGATAAAAGCATATACTTATCATGAGAGTTTGCAGCCAGCTGAGCTGGGCCAGGCCAACCCTTGTCCCAGATCATCTGGGCTCCTCTCCAAACATGGGCGGGGAGGATGTCAGGCACCACATCTTGGTGCAGACTTAGGAGATTCAGAGACAGAAGCCTCTCATCTCTGGCTTCACAGCCTGGCAAGAGTTCAAGTCCTGCCTCCTGGCAGCCCAGGGCCTGAGCTGAGACCTGACTGCTGGAAGCAGGAAGAAAAAATCCAGCCCCAACCCTGCTGAGGATTATCCGCCTCAGATTCTGGGGATAAAGAGCCCAGCTGGAGGAGCAAACCTAGAGGCTGGGCTCCGCTTAGGAGGACAGAGCGGAGGCAGGGGGTCCAGGCAGGGGAGGGCAGAGTGAGGGGATCCTGATGGAGTCCTTGTTCTGCCCTGTCCTTTCTCTGACTGTGGGCAGTGTGGCCATCCTGGGCTCAGGCTTCCCATCTGGGAAATGGGATGTCAGATGAGGCCTTAGAGGGTGATAGAGGAAGGCTCCTAAGAAGAGGGAGCTCCAAGAGGGTATGGAGAAATAGGAACACTTTTACACTGTTGGTGGGACTGTAAACTAGTTCAACCATTGTGGAAGTCAGTGTGGCGATTCCTCAGGGATCTCGAACTAGAAATACCATTTGACCCAGCCATCCCATTACTGGGTATATACCCAAAGGACTATAAATCATGCTGCTATAAAGACACATGCACACGTATGTTTATTGCGGCACTATTCACAATAGCGAAGAGTTGGAACCAACCCAAATGTCCAACAACGATAGACTGGATTAAGAAAATGTGGTACATATACACCATGGAATACTATGCAGCCATAAAAAATGATGAGTTCGTGTCCTTTGTAGGGACATGGATGAAACTGGAAAACATCGTTCTCAGTAAACTATCGCAAGGACAAAAAAACAAACACCGCATGTTCTCACTCATAGGTGGGAATTGAACAATGAGAACTCATGGACACAGGAAGGGGAACATCACACTCCGGGGACTGTTGTGGGGTGGGGGGAGGGGGGAGGGACAGCATTGGGAGATATACCTAATGCTAAATGACGAGTTAATGGGTGCAGGAAATCAACATGGCACATGGATACATATGTAACAAACCTGCACATTGTGCACATGTACCCTAAAACCTAAAGCATAATAAAAAAAAAAAAAAGAAAAAAGAAAAAAAAAAAAAAGAAATGACCCTAGTAGAATATCCATAGGGGTTAAGAGATGAAATTTATTTCTTGGCTTAGCATTTTGGAAGAAATCACTTGGCATTTTTCATTGGCAAGATAAAAAGAAGCTCTGATTTCTGTTCTCCAGAAGATGTACTTGGCTTCTTCCTTTCTCTTTATTTACCCCCATGGCTCTCATTTTGCCTCAGAATGTGAAAGAATAGGCTTACTACTTTGCATTTAGATAATTTGGTGAGTTCACTGTACTCTCATCTCTGGGCTATTAAATAGTTCAAAAATAAATATTGCATCACTTATGGAAAAAAAAAAAAAAAGAAGAGGGAGCTCCAAAAAGAGGGACTGAAGGGAAGGGGATGGCAACTAACACTTGAGCTGCTGTGTGCCTGTCTCTACTCTGTGCGAAACACTGTATGGAAAGCACTACTGTGTGCACCTGCTGTGTGTGCCAGTCTCACTATATAAAGTGAACCTACTGTGTATCAGGTACTCTACATAAATTCTGTCTACTATGTGCCAGGTGTGCCACATAAAGTTCACCTACTGTGTGCAGCATGCTCTGCATAATGTAAGCTTACTTTGTACAGAGCACTTCATATAAAGCGTGCCTACTCTGTGCCACATGCCGTATATAAAACATACCTACTGTGTGTCACGTGCTCCACATTGAGCATGCCTACTATGTACCTGGTGACCCACAGAAAGCGCACCTACTCTGCATCAAGTAATCTACATAAATCTTGTCTACTGTGTGCTGGCTACTCTACATATAGTGCACCTACTGTGTGCCAGGTGCTCCACATAAAGAGTGTCTACTGTATGCTGGGCACCCTTCACAAAACCTGTATCTTGAGTCCCTGGCCCTTTATATAAACCATGCCTTCTGTGTGCCAGGTGCTCAAATAAAGCACACCTACTGTGTGCCAGATGTTCCACATAAAATGCTTCTCCTGTGTATTGGGTCCCCTACATGAAGTAAAACTCCTCTGTGCAACATACTTGACATAAAGCACACACACTGTGTGCCAAGTACACTATATAAAGTGTGCCTTACTGTGTGCCAGATATGCTACATAAAGAGCACCTACTGTGTGACAGATATGCCGCATAAGGTGTACCTACTATGTGCTAGGTACTCCACATAAAGTACACCTACTGTCTCTCAGGTGCTCTCTACCTAACAGGCACCTACTATGTGCCAGGTGCGCTACGTAACGTGCACCTACTATGTGCCAGGTGCTCTACATAACATGCACCTGACTGTATCATATGCTCACCTGCATCCCAATGCCCAAAGCTGTCCCACCACCCTCCCATCAGCTCTCTAGATGAGAGCCCTGGGCATCGTTGGAAAGACCTGAGTGATGGCATCCAGAGGAGGGAAGGTGTCCATTTAGTATAAAAGCAAACTGCGGCTGGGAGAGGGCATGCCTCTAGTCCAAGTTGCAGAGCTCATAGGAACTCAAGCCTATGAGACCCTCAAGTCCAAATCCATCCCCTCTGCCATGCTGCTTCCTCCCCCATTCATTAGCTTCGATGCCATATTAACATAGGGACATTTATAATGAAAGAATCTCAGGCAATGTGGTAGCCCCAAAGGGGAAATATCTTGAGGCCCTTGGATCAGCACCTGGCTCCTTCTCCCACACGCATGATTCTCCGCCCAACAAATCCAGGGTTCTCCTCCTGGCCCTCCCTAGATCCTGTCCAGAATTGCCCTGTGGGGTGGACTCAGGTGAGGGGGGCTTGAAGGAGGAGGCTCCTAGCAGAGCTGCTGAGCAGGATGGTGGGGAAGGCAGTACTCCTGACACTGGCTGGGTGTTGGGGAGCCCCTAGACCACCCCCACCCCATTACCCCTGCCAGCTCAATCAGCCAGTGGATTCAGGCACCTGGCCCTACAGCCTCAGTCTGGGAGGATGCATCCCCCAAAATCCCCACTCCCTTTGCAAGGACAGACCTCACCTGCTGGCGGTTCCATCCCTGTTAGGCTCAGGGAGCAAAGCCAGAGGTTGATGAACAGGCAGGGTCCTAGGGACACAGAAGAAAGTGCCCCCAGTGGCTAGAGGGGCTCAGCTCACTGTGGATCTCCTGTGTGCCTGGGATGGGCAGGCAGCCTAGAACAGGAATGGCGGCCATAGACGTTTCCATCATGAGTCATGGAGCCTGTTTTAAGTTTTTTAAGTATATTAACTGTATTGTTTTTCCATTTTACAAATGAGAAATAGAGTCTGGAAAATATTTAAGTGACTACCCACAGTCACGGAGCTGGTGGATCTGGGCTGTGCACCCAGACCACCCACCCAGCCTCACATTGTGCCCCCCTCACCACCAGGCTGTGCTCCTTCATGTCCGTAAATGGGCATTTCAGCAGCAGCACCTCACAAGGTTGTTGCAATCTAAAACAGACGATGCATGCAAAATGACATTTCAAGGATAAAAAGAAGGGAGTAAAGGGGAAGTTCATCTACTAAACATGTGTTAAGTGGCATCATCTCCCCTCACACATTGTCACAAATTCTCTCAGCAGAGTAGATCTTTTCTACAGCCTGCAACTTTTCCCCTGATAGCCAGACTGGGTGTTAAGCCCTGCCTGTCATCCTCTGCTCCTACTCCCATTAAGCAATAGTGGCAGAATAGACAAAAACAACTCCTCCTCCCATCCCCACCTGGGGAGCAGAGCTATCAGCATTGCCAACGTGAGTCATGGAGCTCAGGACAGCCACCAGCACCTGCACTCACCATTCAATCTCTTTAGGCTCAGAGACCTTCAGAAACTCTTGCATCTCCTGCCCGCAGCGCTCTTAGTATTCCGGGTGCATTGCAAGGTTGTACCAGACCCAGGAGAGACCACTGGTCGTGGTGTCATAGCCTGAGGGGCAGCCAGGCAGTCTTGGGTCTCTGGGCTGCTTCAGCACCAGAGGGTGGACAGCACCCATGCATTGAGGGCCTCAGAGAGGATGGGGGAAGGGGGACGGGAAGGGTGAAGCCATCCAGGGTCCACCCACCACGTCCCTGGGATGAGAGATCTCGGTCCTCACTGTAGTCCTCACTGGGACCCTCTCCCTCAAACATGAAGGTGTCAGCCTCCACTCTTATGTCCTCATCAGACAACTCCTTCCCATCTTCATCCTGGAGAGAAGGCAAGACACACTTGAAATCCACACCAGCTCTGAGGACTCCTCAGTCTAACATGAAATAAACTCTGAAGATCCATCCTCCTTCCAGAAACCCAAGACCAGCTTGCACTCCTAGATATCTCTTGGTCACCATCACCAGAGCCCGCACCATACAATCTTCCTCACTGGCTTCCTTGCTTCCTCTTTTGTCTCTGGTGGGAAGAATCAATGACACATGAATATTTTCATGTTTCTACATGTTGAGAACTTTCTGGGAAAAAGTTACTGGCAAACGAGCTTACAGGATAATTAAATAACAATTTGCCTTGGAAATTAGAGATTAAGTATTGCTCCAAAGATGTATACTCACATTCCAGTGTGGTAAATGCAGACAACCTTACTAATTTCCCCTGAAGACATTTGTGTTGTAAGTCTACAGACTGTTACATCTCACTGAAGAGAATTGTTTTATGCTTCAGAATAAAGCACTCTCTCTTGCGCTCTCTCTCTCTCTCTCTCTGTGTGTGTAGAGAAAATAAATAGAAAATGTGCCAAAACTTGTAATGTGGAGCCCCTCTCCTAGGGCACAAACTCTGTTCCACATACAGATAAAAACATTGAATTGCTCTTGGAGAAATGTGATTTGGGAATGAAAGCCAGTGCTACAATCCTACTCTGGCTGCTAGTGTTGCTGTGAGCAATAAATGGGCTGCTGTGATCCAGGTGTTTAATGCACCTGTTACAATAGACATCTGTCACAATAGAAAAAGTCGTGGACAGAGAAAGACAGAGACATAAACATAGAGAAAGATATAGATATAGACATAGACACAGACACAAATATAGACAAAGATATAGACATAGACAAAGGTGTAGACATAGGCAAAGGCATAAACATAGAGAAAGATATAGATGTAGACATAAAGGAACAGAAATAGACAAAGACGCTGGGAGCCGTGGCTCACACCTGTAATCCCTGCACTTTGGGAGGCCAAGGCAGGCAGATCACAAGGTCAGGAGATCCAGAGCATCCTGGCCAACATGGTGAAACCCCATCTCTACTAAAAATACAAAAATTAGCTGAGTGTGGTGGCAGTTACCCGTAGTCCCAGCTACTCAGGAGGCTGAAGCAGAATCACTTGAACCCGGGAGGCAGAAGTTGCAGTGAGCCGAGATCATGCCATTGCATGCACTCCAGCCTGACAACACAGCAAGAATCTTTCTCAAAAAAAAAAAAAAGAAAAAGAAAAAGAATAGACAAAGACACAGACATAGACAAAGATGAAGACATTGACAGAGACCAAGAATTAGACAAAGACAGACACAGACATAGAGAAAGATACAGACATGAGCATAGACAAAGACATAAACATGACATAGACATAGGCACAGACATAGACAAAGACAGACATTGACAAAGATATAGGTGTAGATAAATACATAGACAGACATAGACAAAGAGAAAGAGATAGACATAGACATACACATAGACAAAGAGACACAGAAATATACATAGACATAGATAAAGACACAGGCACAGAAAAAGACAAAGACATAGATACACAGATATGGACATGAACAAAGACACAAACATAGATCTAGATAAAGACGTTGACACAGAAAAGACACTAAACATAGACATAAAGACTGAGACGAATACATATACATAAAGACATAAACAGACATACACAAAGACATAAACATAGACATTGACAAAGACATAGACATTGACAAAGACATAGACAAAGAAAAGACACAGACATAGACATAGAAAAGACACAAAGACATAGATATAGACACAACGAAAGAAAAAGAAGCAGATACAAAGACAGTCACTAGCAATGACAAAGACACAGACATAGTCATAGACACAAATTCAGGCATGGACAATGACCTAGACATAGATATAGATATAGATATAGATATAGATATAGATATAGATATAGATATAGATATAGATATAGATATAGATATATTAATACATATGTAGACTAGCTTATTAACGCATAAATAGGGTAAAATCTTATACTTGTCAGTTTCACATCTAGCAGTCCCCTGCTAGGTGCATTCCACAGAGTCATCTCTAAAACCTATCTCTGACCTGTCCCTCCCTTCCTCAGGCACCTGCCATGACTCCCCAGTGCCCTCTGGATCAAGTCCAAGTTCTTTGAGTTGACATTTGACATTGAGCTCCCTTCTGTTTCTTGAATTCAAATCTCAGAGAAGCCCACCTTGCTAATCAGGAGCACATCAATGAAGTCCAAGGTCTTGGACTTCGCTTTGGCTTGAAGGAAGTCATCAACACCCTGGCTAGTGAGGGTGTGGTGCTGCTCCTGGATGACGGTGTCTGTGAAGTCATGCCCCAGGCGGCAGGCCCTGTGGAAGTGCCGCCCATCTTGGGTGAGGTAATACAGGAAGTCCATGTGCAGGAGGATCTGCGGGTTTCTTTTTGCCACAAGGGAACTGAGCTCCAAGACGGAGGCAATATATTCACTGGGCTTCCTGAAGGATAAGGGCAGAAAGGGAGGCAACAACTTAATATGTCTGAAACCCCAGAAGCACCTCCCACCAGCAGCCAGGAGCTACCTCCTATCAGGAAACAGAGTATCCAGAAACAGATGACCCCACACATATGGAGTGGGGGTCAGCCATGAGATTGATTCTCCAAGCCCTTATCTCCCTGCATCCCATCTCTGTGAGATGCCTCCATGCCCCTAGGCACCCAGAGCATAACTTGAACATCATGCTTTTATTCTCTCTCCCCTGCCCCCCGTATATAATCCTGCCCCTTCTCCTTCCTGAAACTGTTCAAAAAAATCAGACCTCATCCTCTTCCAACTGGTCCAAAGTCCCTACCCTACCCTAGACTCCTTGCATCCAACATCAACTCCATTTAGTGTCCACACTACAGTCAGTCCCTCACAGAGCTCAGCTCTGACCATGCCCATTAGCTCAAACCCCTTCAATATCTCCCTGGAAACCTCATGATAATGTTTGTACCAGTCATTCAAAGACTGTGACACAACTCCTCCACATAGGCACTTCTGCTTGCTCTCATCAGTTCTGTCACCCCCAGCCTACTCCTTTGGGTCCATGGCTCAAATTCCCAGGCACTGGGCAGACTCACTCCTGATTGGCTGTCAAAGCTGAAGACACATTTCTGCAGACTATCCAAGGTCATGAGGTTCATGTGCTCAAACATGTCCAGACAGGCATTATGCTCCAAGGCCAGGAGGCGCCAGTTGGCCTAGCCAGAGATGGGCTTGTCCCTGGCTTCCTTGAGCCCCTCCCCAAACCCAACCACCAAGGCACACTATTCCAGCCTCTTTGTTTTCTCCCCAAGTATCCCTCCCCAGGGGTAACCAAATTGCAGTGAGAGTAAAAGTTGTTAATATTAAGAGATGGAGATGCAAGACTGGGAGTCAGGAGACCTGGGTTCAAGTTCCAGCTCTGAATGTCCTTGGTGAACTCCTTACCCTTCCCTACATCCTACCTGTCAAATCTTGAAGAACAGTCGAGATGATGTGCCTTTGTGCCACATAAACAAGGTTAGAAATCCTGTTCCACTACTCCAAGCTCACTTATTAGCTGGGTGAACTTGAGCAAGCTCCCTAATCTCTCAGATCCACAGCTTCATCCTCTACAGTGGGGCAAATATATCTCCTTCAAAGAATAGTGAACATCAAATCCGTCAATATACACTCGTACCATGGGATGGGCACATGGCATTGTTTATGGCATATAGTGAGTGTTCAATAAATGTTGGCTTTCCTTATCTGCCTTGTTATAAATTGATTACAAAAATATCTCTATGTTGGGACAGGAAGTCCTCCATGAGCCCTGAGTATCCCTTTTGGATATGCTAAAAATGCAAAACACTGAATTCTTAACTTCAGCCATTTCTGAGAGTTGTGTGTGCAGAGCACAGTGTTCAAGAATAAGGTAATTACTCCCTTTGGACCTGTATCAGGCTTACTTTGCTTGCTATTAAGGCAGATTCCCTAAGCCTAATGCTCCTTCCCTGTAATGCAACATTCTACCTGAGCAGGCATTTATAAAAGCCCAACAATGTCACCCGAAGGGATTTGGGTATCCCCAAACAATGAAATATGACAGGAAACACATACTCCTTGCTGTGCCATGAGTAATAAACCACCCTTTGTCTCTGACCCAGGAGTCTCCTGTCTTCTGGCAGAATCCATGAAATAGTAACAAGCTAACTTACCAATTTGCAAGTTTAATCAAACCCCAGAGACTTCACAAAACCCTCGCCACAATTCTTCACTTCCCCCTTTTCCACACGCTTTGCAATGTGATTTTTTAGCGAATTTCCTTAAGAGACAGAACCTATTTTACTCCTCCTCTCCTTTTCTGATTGTGTGCTGGGATTTTGGCTTTCAATGATGAAATGCAATGTGGTGAAAATGATGAGGTAATAACTAATGAAGCTAAGCCTCGTGTCAATCCTTGGAAACCTGCCTGCCTGCATTGAGAGCCATGGGGTGCCTTCTGGAAGGAGAGAATCACACGGAGGAACATCCAGGGATCCCAGCTGAGGCCATCTGTATCAGTCTGAAGCCAGCCACAGCCCAAACATTGAGAGAACTCAGCCAATACCTGCAAAGCTGCCTACCTGACTCCAGGTTGCTCATGTACCATGACTGATCCCTTCCACATAGAGAAGTACCTGCCAACTGTCCCATAGGCTTATTAACATTCATAAACCTTTATTGTTTTAAACCAATGAGTTTTCAAGTTTTTACTTATCAGCAACAGCTACTATGCAATTGTTGTCAGGACCCTCTTGATTTTATAGGGCTTGGGTGACAGAATCATAGAAACAGACACCTTCTGGGCACCTACTATGCACCAGGGACATGACTCCATTACATCACCTTGACCACCTTTTAAGTAGGGATTATTATACCCATTTTACAGATTAAAAAAAAAAAACTAGGGATCAGAGAGGAAGAACAATGGCCCAATGCCACCCAGCAGAGCCAAAATTCCAGACCAGATCTGTCTGTGGTCCCTCCACCCCAAGGCTGCAGCTGGGACCTTGGCTTCAAATAACTCACGTGCAAGATGTTCACACTCTCATTGAAAATCTTCATATAGGGCTTCAGGATGTTGAAATGGTAGGCGGGCATCAGCATCCCACGGTGGCAGCTCCACTTGTCACCACCACTCAGCAGGAGCCCGTCCCTTAACAGGGCAGCCAGGAGCCATGGGCAAGGGCATCTCCCTCCCCAGATCCCCCAACTTTTTTCCCAACCCTGTTCACCTGCAGATACTCATCCAGCCAGGGCTTCAGGAAGCTGTCGAAGACCTTGTCCTTTGGTGCAATGGTGGCTGACATGAATGGGGACAATCAGGGGCCATGGAGGCAGGTAAGGGAGGGACTTTGGGGTTCGAGGAAGGCTCCCAGCTAGAGGTTTGCACTTCTCCCCTCCGAGCCCCACATAGCAGGAAGGGGGCCAAAGAGAGAGGAAGAAGAGAGGATGGGGGAGGAGAGAGGAGACTAGACCAGGCTATAGCAGCACAGTGCAGCAATGACAGCCTAACATGGCACAGCATGCTACAGTATGACCTGACATGGCCCCAACATAGTCTAACATGTTCTGCAAAACCTGAGCATAGCTCAACACTACAAAATGCCTCCACAGGGACCTAGCATACTTCGTCTTTCCTGGCACTTTCTACCATCTCCTGACATAAAGCTGGAACATATGACATAGCCCCAATATATCTTAACATGTCCTGACATTCAACATCACTGATCATATAAAAATGCAGATCAAAACCACAATGAAACGCCACCTAACACCAGTCAGAATGCCTCACATATGCGCCCATATGCACGCACACACATGTGCTGTTACGACGCTGCACACAGTCACACAAACACATACAGTCACATACCCACACACTCTGTCTTCTCTTGCTCTCACATATACATACAATGAAACTAATAAAGTCTCTGTAGGGCCAGTTATCCCCAAACTGTCCAGCGAAGAGTGCCTCCTTCACACTTATTCAGAAGAGGATGGAGGTCTCATAGCAGCCAGTAACAAGACCAGGCCTGAGTGTGTTTTGAGAATTACATACACAGGTGTAGAAGAGTCCTGTGGGTTTATGTCTTATTCATAAACCCTCACTCCCCTGAGAGGATTCTCAAAGCCTGTTTGGAGTGGGAGAGGAGACATTTGACACCCATGTGTGGATCCCTCTTTGAAGGAGTTTGCTGCATAGTGGGGCAAAGAAATGGAGCATCAAGTGGTGTGAAAATGAGGCTAAGAGGGGAAGTGTTTTAAGACTGAGGAAATAACAGCATTATTGTATTCTAATAAGAATGATCCAATATACAGACAATATACAAAAATCAACCATATTCCTATATCCCAGGGTCAGCAAACCATGGTCTATGGATCATATATGGCCTGTGTACTGTATATGTATGGCCTATGAGCCAAGAATGGTTTTTATATTTTAAAAGGTGGTACAAGGAGAAGAAGGAGAAAGAGAAGAAGAAACCAGATAGGGCATGCAAGCCCTAAAACATTGACTATGTGGCCTTTTACAAAAACAGATACAAACTTCTATCATGTATTAACAATAAACAACTGGAGAACACATCTTTTAAAGCACCATTTTATTAGCATTGTACACCAGAAAGAATTAAATTCTCAGCTGTACATTTAACAAAATATGTGCAGGATTATCATGGTGAAAACTATAAAACAATGATAAAAGAAATTCAAGGAAACAAATAAATACAGGGGTATACTATATTCATGAATTGGAAGAATCAATATCATTATTAAGTCTCCTCAGATTGATCTATAGATTCACAGAAATCCCAGTTCAAATCCTATCAGGACTATTTGTAGAAATAGACACACTGATTATAAAATTTACATAAAAACACAAAGGAAGAAGAATAGCCAAAAATTATTGGGGAAAAAAATGTAGTTGAAGGATTCCCATTACTCCTTTAAAGGCATACCATAATGCAACAGCGACCAGGGCGGTGTAGTATTGGGCCACCATGAAATAGAATAGAAAATCCAGAAATATGTCCACCCACATTTAAACAATTGAGTTTTCTACAAACCTGCAAGGCAAGTTAAAGCAAAAAGGATTTTCTTTTCTTTTCATTCCTTTTTTCTTTTTTCTTTCTTTTTTTCTTTCTTTCTTTTTTTTTTTTTGAGACAGAGTCTAGCTCTTTCACCCAGGCTGGAGTGCAGTGGCACAATCTTGGCTCACTGAAACCTCTGCCTCCTGGGTTCAAGCGATTCTCCTGCCTCAGCCATCTGAGTAGCTGTGAATACAGGCACACACCACCATGCCTGGCTAATTTTTGTATTTTTAGTAAAGACGTGGTTTCACCATATTGGCCAGGCTGGTCTCTAACTCCTGACCTCATGATCTGCCCACCTTGACCTCCTAAAGTGCTGGGATTACAGGTGTGAGCTACTGCACCCTGCCAAGGATATTCCTTTCAAAAAAAATTGTATGGAACAATTGGATATCCATATACAAGAAAACAGTCAAACCACAGTTCACACCCCATACAAAATTTAACTAAATAGAGATTATGGAATTACATGTAAACTCTGAAACTATAAAACTTTCAAAAGAAAATGTAGGAGAAAATCTCCTTGACCTCCAGTTAAGCAAAGAATTCCTATATATGGCAGTGTAAACATAATTCACAAAAAAATATTGATAAGGCTTACCTCATAAAAATTTAAAACATTTGCTCTATGAAAGAAACTTCAGAGTCTAGGAATAAGACTTGTAAATCACACAACTGACAAAGGACTTGTACGTAGAGCTCCCAAAATCCAACAATAACAAGGCAAACAACCGAAGGAAAATTTAATGAGCAGATGATTGAACAGACACTTCACCAAAGAAAATATAGGAGTGTCAAATAGGCACAGGAAGGCACGAGTGGTTCAACGCCATTAGTCACGGGGAAGTGCGAATTAAAATCTCAGGGATAGGCCACAGCGTACCCATAAGGAAGGCCGACACAAAAACTGACACTACCAAGGACTGCCAATCATTTGGAGGACCTAGAATTCTCATACATGACTTATGGAAATTAAACACGATGCAGACGCTTTGGAAACAGTTTGGTAGTTTTGTTTTGTTTTGTTTTGTTTTGTTTGAGACCGAGTCTCGCTATGTCCCCCTCCCCCAGGCTGGAGTGCAGTGGCACCACCTCAGCTCACTGCAACCTCCGCCTATGGGTTTCAAGTGATTCTCCTGCATCAGCCTTCCGGGTAGCTGGGATTACAGGCCCGCGCCACCATGACCAGCTAACTTTTGTGTTTTAGTAGAGAGGGGAGCCTAAGTTCTCATTGCTGTTAGAATGAGATGGCTGGATCATATTCTAAGTGTACATATAACATGATAACAAACTATCAAACTGGGCCGGGCCTGTAATCCCAGCACTTTGGGAGGCCGAGGCGGGTGGATCACCTGAGGTTAGGAGTTCAACACCAGCCTGTCCAACATGGCAAAACCCCGCCTCTATTAAAAACACAATTAGCTGGATGTGGTGGTGGGTGCCTGTAATCCCAGCTACTTGGGAGGCTGAGGCAGGACAATCACTTGAACCCAGGAGGCAGAGGTTGCAATGAACCGAGATCATGCCACTGCACTCCAGCCTGGGGAACAGAGCAAGACTCTGTCTCAAAAAAAAAAAAAAAAATTAGGCACCCCTGTCAAAGTCTCGTCTACTCACTCTGGAGTGGTCCCCAGGTGATCTGATGTGCATAGGGCAGAGACTTACTTTGAAAATCACTTCTGTGTTAGGAAAAGTCATGACCTCTGATGCCAAACGAACCAGATTTATCCCCACTCTGCCACTCACAGAGTGACCTTGAGCAAGAGAGTTAATGTCCAGTCCATAAAATTGGTGTGAGAATGAAAACCACTTTTACCTGGGAAAGCTAAAATGTCACCTTCTCCCTTCTCAGTGGTCTACTTGTTAATAAGACCAAAACAGTCAGTGTCTGTGGAGTTTGCAGGGCATACCTGTTCTAGAAAAGTGTCTAACCACACCTGTATCTTACAGGAATATCTGTGCATCTATTACTATAAAAATAAAATCTCTACTCCAAAAGTCATTTGATGAAGAATAACTCGATTTGTAACTGATAATGATACCTCAAGCCATTAAAGTGCGTGAAGAGAAATCTTACAAACTGAGACAAAACCCTTTTAAATTATTTTCTAAAATTACATCTTTTTAAAAATTTAAGACTGATTTGAATACTTAACATGCACATTTTGAAGAACACAAAATAATGCTTCCTAAGATGATTTAATGTCATGGAAAGATGCTCACAGCATACTCCTTTGTGAAGAATCCAGATGGAAAAACTATATATGAGCTGTAATAGCATGTTTAGGTAGAATTCACATAGAAATCACCATCTCACCCATTCTAAAGTGTCCAATTCAACAGCATTTAGTGCACTCACAGTGTCGTGCTACCTTCGTCACTATCTAGATCCAGAACATTTTCACCACCCCAGGAGGAAACCCCATCCTGATTAGCAGTCGCTCCTCAGTCCCACCTCCCCACAGCTGCTGAAAGCCACCAATCCACTATGCATCTCTTCAGATTGGCCTGTTCTGGAAATTTCATATAAAAGGACCGTACACTATGTGACCTTTTGCATCTGACGTCTTTCATTCAGTATCATGTATTCAAGGTTCATCCAAAGTGTAGTAGGGATGACTGCTTCATTCCTTTTTATGGCTGTGTAATATTCCATTGTATGGATGGACCACATTTTGTTAATTCTTTCATCTGTTAAGATATACCTTGGGGTTGTTTTCGTCGTTTGGCTACTGTGAATAGGGCTGCCATGAACATTCATGCACAAGCGTCTTTTTGTTTGAACACTTGTCTCAATTATTTTGAGTAGATATCTAGGATGGAATACAGGACTGTGGAATAGGGTCTTAGGGTAATCACTTTTGATGAATCAGGGGTCATTTTAGTGGGGTCAGAGTGGGTCTCTGCAGAACTCAGCTCAGGGGCTCCACCCGTAGCCAAAGTCCGCCCTCTGCGCGCAGGACCAGCTCCGGCTTCCTGCGGGGCTCGGTGTGGTCAGGCAGGACGCGGAAGCGCAGCAGCGTGAGCGCCAGGACCACCTTCATCTCGGCCATCGCGAATGCCTGCCCGATGCAATTCCTCGGGGAGAGGGATGGAAACTCTGACTGCACCCAGGAGCCCCATCCTGGCCCCATCAAGCTGGAAACCTGGCCTGGGACACCCAACCCTGCCCAGGTCAGTTTGAGAAACAGAGAAGGGAGTATCCGTGCCCGAATCCCCATGTGGTCTTGCGTATACTGCGAGCCTAGCCCAGATCCAGCCCCCAGCCTAGACCAAGGTGGTGGGGAAGGGAGCTCTGAGCACACTAGGGATCCTTCTAGGACCAACCCAACCCTACTCTATGGACCTTTTCCCATAAACACCAGAGGAGGTGAGGGAAGGAGAGCTGGAACTCGGACCGTCTACAATGTCCCCATTTTCCCCACTGTCATGCCCAGACCCCTGCACCCATCTCCCCGTCCCCGCCTCAGACACAGGCCGCCCTTACCTGGGCCCTGCTGAGAAGGGAATAAAAGCCAGAGGTGACCTCTCCTTGATGTTCTTTGGGTCAAAGCGAAAGGGGTCGTAGACCTGTAGGTGAGACCAAGAAGGGTTGTTGGGTGGGGTCTCCCAGTCTGCCAGCCTTGGAGAGACAGTGGTGTGTGTCTTGGAGGGAGGTGATGTTGGATTCTCCTGATCAAAACCCTGCCCCCTCCTCTAGGAGCCTTGGAACGGACAAAAACAGAGAGGGGTGCCCACACCTCAGGGTCCGGCCACACAGCTGGGTTGTGATGGGTTCCAAAAATACTGATGAGGCAGATAACGCCTGTGGGAGAGAAGGGGGCAGTCAGGACAAGGCTCCCTGCCTGAGGGGCCCCTCTTCCTACCCAGGAGCTCTTCCCCCTGAGGCTGTGAGCACCTTTGGGGATGACCCTGCCATCTGGGAGCACAATGTCTTGGGTGCAGCAGCGAGAGACGGCAGGAACTGGAGGATGCAACCGCAGGCTCTCCTTAATGCACATGGTCAGGAAGGGCAGCTGGGCCAGGTCGTCCCTAAGGAAACACCCCAGCCCCAATCCTTGTCAAGGGAGCAAAGACACAACTCTCCAGCTTCTCTCTGTTTGCAAGTGAGACCTTTTCTCCTTGTAACGAAATAAACTTTTTAAAAGAATTGTTACAAAGTCGCAGGAATAAAAATAGTGTGACACTGTTGCAGAAACAAGAAAATAGACCCATGGAACAGCATAAAGAGCTCAGAAAAAGACATGAGAATAAGTGAAAACTTCACATTTGTTAAAGGGGCCCCCACCCACCCCAAACAAAATCCTAGGAAATGGATGGATTTTACAGTTGTGAAAGAAAAATGTGGACCAACTTAATGTCATAAAAATTAATCAAAAGTACCGTCCAAAAGTTAAAAGGCAATGTTTTGCAACACTGGGCAGAAAAAAATCAATCTTAATACACAGTCTTAAAAGTAAATACTTTTAAAGAGTCCAAAGAAAAAGAGGAAAAATAATAAGAAAACCAGTTCCATAAAAAGAAAGCAAGTAATATCAACACATGCAAGAGATGTTCAGCTTCACTCTTATTTTTTTTTAAATGTCCATCAAAAGAAGAAATATGAAGATTGGCCAAGATTTAAAATTCAACAATACAATAGTACTATTGGTAAAGTTATGGGAAAGTTTGTGCCATAAAATTCAGCTAATAGTAAAGGATTTGCAATCATATTGTACGGTGGCTCATGCCTGTAATCCCAGCACTTTGGGAGACCGAGGCAGGCAGATCACCTGAGGTTAGGAGTTCGAGACCAATCTGGCCAACATGGTGAAACCCCATCTCTACAAAAAAATTACCCAGGCATGGTGGCGGGCACCTGTAATCCCAGCTACTCGGGAGGCTGAGGCAGAATTGCTTGAACCTGGGAGATGGAGATTGCAGTGAGCTGAGATCACACCATTGCACTCCAGCCTGGGCAAAAACAGTGAAACTGTCTCAAAAAAAATAATTATTATACAGTGCAAATGGTCTTTGATTCAGCAATTGCACTTCAGAGAATTTGTCCTGCAGAGATGCTTATACATGTAAAGAATGGTCACTGTGCACACGTGCTGACTGCATCATGTCCAGTTTAGCAAAAGTTTGGAGATAAGCCAAATATACATTAATGGGAAAATGTTTAGATAAACAGCCACACAATGGATACTATACAGCTACACAAAAGAAGGAAATAGAGATCACTAGTCTCATCACATACTGCAGGCTAGAAGGTAAATCAGTACAGACACTCTGGAAGGCAAATTGGAAATATCTACTGTAATTGAAAATGTTTAATGTCGTCTTCAACATAGAAATGAGCTGAATAAAATATGGAATAAAATATACAGCACTCAGAAAAAGATAGCATTAAGGCACCCTGTTGAGTGAAAAAAAGTGACAAATATATATATATGTACATGTAAAACAGCAAGAAGTATATGGATACATATTTATAAAACTGAATGATTCATAGATAGATGATGGAGAGATAGATCACTGATAGATAGATAGATACATACATAGATAGATAGATACATAGATAGATAGATACATAGATAGATGATATAGATAGATACATAGATAATAGGTAGATAAATAGATAGATAATAGATGATAGATACAGAGATACATAGATGATAGACAGATGATAGATAATAGAAATAGATGATAGATGATAGATAGACAGATGATAGATAGATGATAGATAGATAGATAGATAGATAGATAGATAGATAGATAGAAGATAGATAACAAATCTATGGCTCTAGAGACACCTTTGGAGAATGAGAAAGGGTTAGGTCAGGTGGCAGGATTGTCAAGGAAACCTCTAGTCTTATCTGTAATGTCTCATTTGGTGCAAGAAGAACTCTTTTTTATCATTCATTTTGTAATTTAATGCTGTTTTTCCATGCGGTGTGTATATACACACAATGGAATCCCATTTAGCCTTTAAAAAAGAAAAAATTATCTCATTTGCCACATCATGGAAGAAGCTGGAGGAACTGATGCTACGTGAAGTAAGCCAGGTGCAGAAAAGACAAACGCACATGATCTTACTTATCTTGGGACCTAAAATAGTTGAGCTCATAGAAATGGGAATAGAATGGTGGTTACCAGAGGCCAGGGCTGGGGGAGGGACAGAGAAGGGTGAAATGTTGGTCAAAGAGTAGAAGCTTCGGATAGACAACAGGAATAAGTTTTTGAGATCTGCTGCCCAGCCCGGTGCCGTTAGTGAACAATGTATTTTATTAGTTGAAATTGCTAAGAAAGTAAACTTCAAATGTTCTCAACACAAAAATGATAAACACATGAAGTGATGGATTTGTTCATTACCTTGATTTAATAATTCAGGTTGTATACATATATCATAACATCGTATTGTGCCTCTAAACATATATAATTAAAACTTGTCAATTAAAGACAAAGAACAAATTTAAAAACAAACTCATTTTCCAAAATGTATATTTTGAGAAAAGTAAAAGATCTCAGAGATAATAAGCAGACTTGTGTCTATTTTATGGACTTTCATTTACAAAGAAAAGCACAGTATGTGTTCATATAAATAAAAGTCACAGTGTGAGTTCATATAAATGTGGGCATCGGGACAGCCATTTTCTAGAAGAATACACAGAAAACTGTTGACTGTAGTCACCGCTAAGGTGGAGCTTAATAAGGTACTTCATTTTTGTCATAAAGTCTTTGGACCATTTTTTTAAACTACACGCATAATTTTGCTTGAAATCTTGGTTTTATACTCCGGGACATGGGTCTGGGCAAAGACTTTCTATGTAAGACCTCAAAAGCACATGCAATAGAGAAATGAGATTATATCAAGCGGAAAAGCTTCTGCACAGCAGAGGAAACAATCAACAAAGCAAAGAATCAACCCGCAGAATGGCAAAAAATACTCGCAAACTACTCATCTGACAAGCGATTAATAACCAGAATATATAAGCAGCTCAAACAACTCAGTAGGAAAAGTAACCAAATATCTGATTTTAAAATGGGCAAAAGATCTGAATAGACATTTCTTAAAATAAAACATACAAATGGCCAACAGGTAGATGCAAAAATGCTCAATGTCACTAACCGTCAGAGAAATGCAAATCAAAACCACAATGAGATATCATCTCATCCCAGTTAAAATGGCTTTTATCAAAAAGACAGGCAACAATAGATGCTGGTGAGGATATGGAGAAAGGGGAACTCTCACACACTGTTGGTGGGAATATAAATTAGTACAGCCACTGCAGAGAACAGCACAGAGGTTCCTCAAGAAACTAAAACTAGAACTAACATATAACCCAGAAATTCCACTACTGAAAAGAAAGAGAAGAAATTTCTATCCCAAAGAAAGAAAATAAATCTGTGGAAGAGATATCTGTACTTCCGCATTTATTGCAGCACTATTCGCAACAGCCAAAATATGGAATCAACCTAAGTGTCTATCAATAGATGAATGGATAAAGAAAATGTAGTGTGTATACACAATGGAATACTATTCAGCCACTTAAAAGACTGAAATTTTGTCATTTGTGGCAACATGGATGGAACTGGAGGTCATTGTGGTAAGTAAATAAGCCAAAAACAGGAAGACAAATATCGCATGTTCTCACTCACGTGTGGGAGCTGAAAAAGTGGATCTCATGAAAAAAGAAGATAGATTGGCAGAGGGGAGGGAAGGATAAGGAGAAGTTGATTAATGGGTACAAATGTGAGGTTTGATAGGAGAAATAAAACCTAGCACTTGATAGATCAGTGGGTTCACTGTAGTTTACAATGTGTACTATACATTAGAAAGTAGTTTGCTTGTGTTAGTTATGTTTCTAGCATAAAGAAAAGACAAATATTTCAGGCGATGGATATCCCAAGTACACTGATTTGATCTTTATCAATTATATGAATGTGTTAGATTTTCACATGTATTTCAAAACTATGTGCATCTATTATGCATCAATAAAAATGTGTTTTAAAAAATAAAATTGCAAAAATACTCTTTATTTTAAAAGCATAAAAATGTTTCTTCCCCTCCCAGGACTGCTGTGCTGGGCAAAGGCGTGGATGGGAGGACACTGAATCCAAGACACCCATCCACTCCAATGCTTCCTCTCCTTCCTCCAGCCCCTGGCCTGGCTTGGGCCTCAGAATGTCCCCACTGTGCCCTCATTCTATAGCTGGTTCTCTCCAGTACACCCTCCACACTAACCCTAGAAAGATCTTCCTGGTACCCAGATGTGACCTGTCCCTCCCCTGCTCAAACACTTCCCATGGCTCCCTATTGCCCTTGGGCTAAAACTGAAGCCATTAACATTTTCCCCAAGGCTTCCACAGCCAGCCCCTGCTACCATCTCCAGTTTTATCATCTCACCACAACTCAGTCTCTCCCTGTCTCTGCCCTTCTCCTTTCTGTCCTGACTCTGCGCTC
Organism: Symphalangus syndactylus; assembly: GCF_028878055.3. NCBI lineage: Eukaryota > Metazoa > Chordata > Mammalia > Primates > Hylobatidae > Symphalangus > Symphalangus syndactylus. The sequence continues at coordinate 41,905,427 of NC_072435.2, read as the reverse complement.
TCTCTCTCTCTCTCTCTCCCTCTCTCTCCTCTCTCTCTTCCTCCCCCGAAGACCCCAGGCAGTCTTCTTGACCTACAGCACTGCTGCCCAACTGTAACCAATTATCTACTGATCATTATTCAGGCTTTCAACTGAGACACTTTCTATATCCCCCTAGTCCTGCTTCCCTTACTGTAAACCCCATCCCTGCCCACGTGGGCTGGGACTGTCCTGCCCAGGGACAGTTCCGCCACCAGGCTGGGAGCACCTGGAAAATAGATCCCTGGTTGGGTCCTTCCCAGGTCTCCAGAGCACAGAAAGATGCTATGCACAGATTTGGGGGTGGGAATGCAGTGTGAGAGCATTTGCTGACTGAGGACTGGATGGACGAATGATGCAGGTGTTCTGGACAAGAATGGATGCATTTTACCCCCAGGTCTCCCTTATAAATCCCTGGACCGGACAGTAGGGTAGGAGTTAGGGAACAGAAGGGCAAACATTCAAGAAGTGAAGACGTTCAAAAAAATGATATTTCTGGGAGAAAAGGAAGAGACTGGAGGGGAAGTTCATTTGCTGAACACGTGCTAAGTGGCGTTATCTGTCCTCACATATCATCACCAATTTTTTCAGAAGCCCAGGTCTTTCTGTCCTAAGGGCCTATAACCTTTCCCCAGACAGTCAGGATGGGTACTAAGTCCTGCCTGTGATCCTCTGCTCCTATTCCCACTAAGCAATAGTGGCAGAATCAACAAAAACAACCCCTTCTCCCTTCCCCACCTGGAGAACAGAGCCAATGAAAGAGGCTCAGGAACAGGGCAGCAGCACCTGTACTCACCATTCAATCTCTTTAGGCTCACGGTCCTTCAGAAGCTCTTGCACCTCCTGCTGGCAGCGCTCCTGGTATTCCGGGTGCTTTGCAAGGTGGTACAGGACCCAGGAGAGACCACTGGCCGTGGTGTCATGGCCTGGGGGGCAGCGAGGCAGGCTTGGGTCTCTGGGCTGCTTCAGCACCCGAAGGTAGACAGCACCCATGCATTGAAGGCCTCGGGGAGGATGGGGGAAGGGGGATGGGAAGTGTGAGGGGTCCACCCACCCTGTTCCTGGAATGGAGATATCCAAGTCCCCACTCTAGCCCCACACTGGGACCCTCACCCTCAAACATAAAGGTGTCAGCTTCTGCTCTTATGTCCTCATCAGATAACTTCTTCCCATCTTCATCCTGGAGAGAAGGCAATAACTCCCCCATCCCCACCCCCATAAAAAGTCACAGTACCTCTGAGGGCTCTTGAGTCTAATCTGAGACAATCTCTGAAGATTCATCCTCTTTCCAGAAACCCAAGCCCATCTTGCAACTCCTAGACCCTTCTTGGTCACCATGGCCAGAGCCCCGACCCCATGGGCTTCCTCCCTGGCTTCCTTGCCTTTTCTTTGGTCCCTAATGGGAAGACTCAATGACCCATGAATGCTTTCATGTTTCTGCCTGATGAAAACTTTCTGAGAAAAAATTACTGGCAACCTGGGTTACAGGATAATTAAATGGCAATTTGTCTTGGAAATTAGAGATTAAGCATTGCTTCAAAGATATTTGCCCACACTCTACAGTGGTAAATAAATCTTATCTCCCTGAAGACATTTGAGTTGTAAGTCTATGGAATATGGCATCCAGAACAAAGAACATAATCTCTCACAAAGCTGGTGCCCTCTCTCTTTCTTTCTCTCCCTCTCTCTCTATAGAAAATATGCTGAGACTCATAATATAGGGTGCCTTTCCTAGGGTACAAACTCTGCTGCACATACAGGTGAAAACATTGCATTGCCCTTGGAAGAATTTGACTTGGGGATGGAGTTAGTGCCACAATCCTACCCTGGCTGATAGTATTGCTGTAAGCAAGACATGAGCTGCTCTGATCCAGAGATTTAATGCCTCTGTCACAATAGACATACATATAGACAAAGACATAGACACACAGACATAGACACAGACACACATAGAAAAAGTCATAGACTTAGACACAAACACAGACACACAAATACACATAAACATGGACATAGACATAGACACATACACAAATACTCATAGACATAAACATGGACAGACAAAAACAGACACAGGCACAGGCACAGTCAAAGACAAAAATACGGCCGGGTGCGGTGGCTCACACCTGTAATCCCAGCACTTTGGGAGGCTGAGATGGGCAGATCACGAGGTCAGGAGTTTGAGACTAAAAATAGTGAAGCTCCGTCTGTACTAAAAATACAAAAAATTAGCCAGGTGCCTCTAATCCCAGCTACTTGGGAGGCTGAGCCAGGAGAATCATTTGAACCCGGGAGGTGGAGGTTGCAGTAAGCCGAGATCGCACCACTGCACTCCAGCCTGGGTGACAGAGCGAGACTCCATCTCAAAAAAAAAAAAAAAGACAAAGATACAGACATAGCATTGACATAGACATAATCATAGACACAGACAAAAAAAACGTGGACATAGACATACACTGAGACAGACACAAACACAGAAAAAAGACAAAGACATGGACATAGACACATAGACATAGACAAGGACAAAAATATAGATATAGAAAAAGACATAAACACAGACATAGAAAAGACATGACAAGGTGGGGCACAGTGGCTCACGCCTGTAATCCCAGTACTTTGGGAGGCCGAGGTGGATGGATCCTGAGGTCAGGAGTTCGAGACCAGCCTGGCCAACATGGTGAAACCTCGTCTGTACCAAAAATGCAAAAGTTAGCCAGGCATGGTGGTGTGCCCCTGTAGTCCTAGCTACTCGGGAGGCTGAGGCAGGAGAATCACTTGAACACGGGAGGCAGGGGTTGCAGTGAGCCAAAATCATGCCATTGCACTGCAGCCTGGGTGATAGAGTGAGACTCCATCAAAAAAAGAAAAGAGAGAGAGAAAGAAAGAAAGAAAGAAAGAAAGAAAGAAAGAAAGAAAGAAAGAAAGAAAGAAGGAAAGAGAAAGAAAGAAAGAGAAAGAAAGAAAGAAAGGAAGAGAGAGAGAGAAAGAAAGAAAGATAGAAAGAAAGAAAGAAAGAAAGAAAGAAAGAAAGAAAGAAAGAAAGAAAGAAAGAAAGAAAGAAAGAAAGAAAGCAGGCAGGGAGGGAGGGGACAAAGGCATAAACATAGACAAAGATGAAGACACAGATGCAGACAAAGACATACAGATATGGCCAAAGACAAAGACATAGATGTAGTTATAGTCATAGACAGAGACACAAACTCAGAGACAAAGATACAGAAAGACATAAGCAAAAACATAAACATAGACCCAGACATAGGCATAGATGTAGATATATAGATTAAAAGGTGGCCAATTAACTTATTAACTTATAAATAGAGTAAATCTCAGACTCATCACAATTTCATTTAGCAGTCCCCTGCCAGGTGCTAGTCCACAGAATTATCTCCAAAACCTATCTCTGACCTGTCCCTCCCTTCCTCAGTCACCTTCCATGGCTCCCCAGTGCCCTCTGGATCAAGTTCAAATTCTTTCATCTGACATTTCACATGAAGCTCCCTTCTGCTTCTTGAATTCAGATCCCAGAGAGGCCCACCTTGCTCAGCAAGAGCACATCAATGAAGTCCAAAGTCTTGGATTTGGCCTTGGCTTGAAGGAAGTCATCAACACCCTGGCTAGGGAGGGTGCGGCGCCGCTCCTGGATGACGGCATCTGTGAAGTCGTGCACCAGGCGGCAGGCCCTGCGGAAACGCTGCCCATCATGGGTGAGATAATACAGGAAGTCTATGTACAGGAGAATCTGCTGGTGTCTTTTTGCCACAAGGGCACTGAGCTCCAAGATGGCGGCAATATATTCACTGGGCTTCCTGCAGGATAAGGGCAAAAAGGGAGGCAACAATTTAATACACCTGAAGCCCCAGGATCACCTCCCACCAGCAGCCAGGATCTACCTCCTATCAATAAACGGGGTATCCAGGAACAGATGGCCCCTCAGATGCAGGGTGGGGATCAGCATGAAATCGACTCTCCAGGCTCTCTTATCTCTCCCTGCATCCCATCTCTGTGAGATGCCTCCATGCAGCTAGGCACCCAGAAGATATTTTGCACATTATGCTCCTATTCTCTCTGTCCCTCCCAGTATAGAGTCTTGCCCCTTCTCCTTCCTGAAGCTGTCCACAAAGCTCAGACTTTATCCTCCTCCAACTGGTCTATGGTCCAGCTTCCACCCTAGCTTCTTTGCATCAGTGTTAACTCCATTTAGTGCTACATTACAGTCAGTCCCTGACAGAGACCCGCTTTGACCTCACCCACTAGTTCAAACCCGTCAAAAAACACATGAAGAAATGCTCCTCATCACTGGCCATCAGAGAAATGCAAATCAAAACCACAGTGAGATACCATCTCACACCAGTTAGAATGGCCATCATTAAAAAATCAGGAAACAACAGGTGCTGGAGAGGATGTGGAGAAATAGGAACACTTTTACACTGTTGGTGGGACTGTAAACTAGTTCAACCATTGTGGAAGTCAGTGTGGCGATTCCTCAGGGATCTCGAACTAGAAATACCATTTGACCCAGCCATCCCATTACTGGGTATATACCCAAAGGACTATAAATCATGCTGCTATAAAGACACATGCACACGTATGTTTATTGCGGCACTATTCACAATAGCAAAGAGTTGGAACCAACCCAAATGTCCAACAACGATAGACTGGATTAAGAAAATGTGGCACATATACACCATGGAATACTATGCAGCCATAAAAAATGATGAGTTCGTGTCCTTTGTAGGGACATGGATGAAACTGGAAAACATCATTCTCAGTAAACTATCGCAAGGACAAAAAACCAAACACCGCATGTTCTCACTCATAGGTGGGAATTGAACAATGAGAACTCATGGACACAGGAAGGGGAACATCACGCTCCGGGGACTGTTGTGGGGTGGGGGGAGGGGGGAGGGACAGCATTAGGAGATACACCTAATGCTAAATGACGAATTAATGGGTGCAGGAAATCAACATGGCACATGGATAGATATGTAACAAACCTGCACGTTGTGCACATGTACCCTAAAACCCTAAAGTATAATAAAAAAAAAATAAAAAAAAAAAATAAATAAAATGTCAGTTTAGGACTTCAGAGGACTAAACTTACTTTCAGTTACAGCACAGAATCTATTATGAGAATTCTTTTAGTTTTAATTGGACCACAGGTGCACAAAATTGGATTAATCATAATCCTTTGTTGGTGATACATCCTCATTCTTGGTCCAGACCTGGCCCACTTTTATTTTCTAAGTTATTTTTAATAATTAATCTACCACCTAAAACAAAAAACATCCACAGTAACCTACCGGTGGGTTCTTGTATTACATCCTGTTCTTGTGCCTCTTTTTTTTTTATTATTATACTTTGGGTTCTAGGGTACATGTGCACAACGTGCAGGTTTGGTGCATGTGTATACATGTGCCATGTTGGCACTAAAGAAGCCATTATCCTCAACCACATGCTGATCATTCCTTGCTTCTCTCCTCACCACATCCTTTTAAAAACTTCATAAATCATAAGACAGCAAGACTGGTAGGATACACACCAAAATGTTAAGGATGATTAGATCTCAGTGATGAAATTCTGGTTTCTTCCCTGTTTTATTTTTTGTTTTTGAAATTTAATAAAATAAAGATGTAAACTTGGTCCTCCATGCATGTGGGTTCTGCAGCCATGGGTTCAGTCAACTGCAGATTGAAAATATTTGGAAAAAATAAATGGCTGTATCCGTAAAAAAAAAAAAAAAAAAAAAAAAAAAAAAAAAAAAAAAAAAAAAAAACCCTTTTAATGAGTCCCTAGAAACCTCAGGATAAAATTCATACCAGTCCTTCAATGATCAGGTATAACAAAACTCCTCCAAGAAGGTTTGTCTGATTTCCCTGCTCAGTCCTCCCCCCCCCCCACCTACCAACTTTGTGTCCACGGCCCGAGATCCCAGACCCTGGGCAAGAACTTACTCCTGGCAATGGCTGTCAAAGCTGAAGACACATTTCTGCAGACTGTCCAAGGTCATGAGGCTGATGTGCTCAAACATGTCCAGACGGGCACTACCCTCTGAGGCCAGGAGCTGCCACTTGGCCTAGCCAAAGAAGGGGACAGAGCTGGGGTAGGTCCCTTGCTCCCTTGAGCAGCTCTCCAACCCCAACAATCAATATGCACTCCCCAGAATAAGCCTCTTCATCTTCTCCCCAGGGACCCTTTACCCGGGAGCACCAGGTTATGGTGCAAGCAAAAGCTGTTACTATTAAGAGATGAAGACCCAAGATTGGGAGTCAGGAGACCTAGGTTCAAGTTCCAGCCCTGTTCTCTGTGCTCTGTGTGCCATTAGTCAACTCATTACCCTCCCCTATATCCCACCTGTCAGATATTCAGGAACAGTTAAGATGATGTGCTTTGGAGCCATATAATTCATGTTGGAAACTCTGCTCCACCATGCCAAGCTCACTCATTAGCTGGGTGAACTTGGGTTAGCTCCCTAATCTCTCAGACCTGCAGTTTCATCATCTACCATGGGGCAGAAATACATAATCTCTCCTTTGCAGAGTTGTTAAAATCAAATTAGACAATATATACTCGTATCATGGAGTGGGCACATGGCATTGTTTCTGGCATATTGTGAGTTCTCAATAAATGTTGGGTTTCCTCATCTGCAGTTGTAAATTGATTATAAAAATATTCTAGGTTTGTAGAGGTAGTCCTCCATGAGTCCTGAGCACCCTTTCTGGGCATGTCACAAATGCAAGATGCTGATGTTCTTAACTTGAAAAATTTCTCAGAGTTGTGTTTGCAGAAAATAACTTTGAGGATAAGGGACACACCCTGGATATGCTGCTTCTGCTTGCTATAAAAACAGATTCCTAAGCCTAACGCCTCTTCCCTGTAATGCAATATATGATGTCAGTGGCATTTATAGAAGCCCACCTGTGTCAGCCCATGGGATTTGAGAGGCTTGGAGAAGAAATGCAATCTAACAAGCAACACATAATGCTCTTTGTGTCATGAATAGTAAAACTATCCTTTGTCTCTGACCCAGGAGTTTCTTGTTCTTCCAGAATAATTTATGAAACAGTAACTAGCTTAACATCAATTTTAAAGTTAAAAAATTCTGAACACTTCACAAAACCTTTGCCCTAATTCTTCCCTTCTCCCCATATCCACATCCTTTGCAATGTGCTATTTCAGCAACTCCCAATAATAGACAGAGCCTATTTTACCCCCCGCCATTGATTCTGTGTTGGACTATTGGCTTTTGATGTCAAAATACAATGTGGTAAAAATGATGAGGTGATAACTAACGAAGCTAAGTCTTATCTTATTCCCTGGATCCCTGTCTGTATTGTAAACCACGGGACACCTTCTGGAGAGAGAGAATCAGATGAAGGAACATCCAGGGGTCTGAGCTGAGGCCATCTGTATCAGTCTGAAGCCAGACAAAACCCAAACATGTAACAGAACTCAGCCAACACCCACAAGGCTGCCTACCTGACCCCAGACTGCTCATGTACCATGAGTGATCCCTTCCATCCACATCCAGACAAACCCACCAACTGTCCCACAGACTTATCAGGATTCATAAACCTTTATTGGTTTAAACCAGTGAGTTTTCAGGTGGTTTCTTATCAGCAACAGCTACTATGCAATTGTCGTCATGACCCTCTTGAGTTTACAGGGTTCGGGTGACGCAAACATAGAAACAGACACCTTCTGGGCACCAACTATGTGCCAGAAACATGACTCCACTACATCACCTTGACCTTCTTTTAAGTAGGGATCATTATCCCCATTTTACAGGGGAGGAAACCAAAGCTCAGAGAGGAAGAGCAATGGCCAAATGGCACCCAGCAGAGCCAAAATTCCAGACTAGGTCTGCCTGTGGTTCCCCCCAACCAAAGGGTGCAGCTGGGACCTTGGCTTCAAATAACTCACATGCATGATGTTCACACTCTCATTGAAAATCTTCATATAGGGCTTCAGGATGTTGAAATGGAAGGCAGGTGTCAGCATCCGACGATGGCGGCTCCACTTGTCACCAGCACTCAGCAGGAGCCCATCCCCTAGCAGGGCAGCCAAGGGCCATGGGCGAGGGCATCTCCCTCCCCTGGTCCCCCAACTTTTTTCCCAACCCTGTTCACCTGCAGATACTCACCCAGCCAGGGCTTCAGGAAGCTGTAGAAGACCTTGTCCTTTGGTACAACGGCAGCTGACATAAATGAGGACAATCAGGGGCCATGGAGGCAGGTGAAGGAGGGACTTTGGGGGTGGGGGGAGGCTCCCAGCAAGAGGTTTGCACTTCTCCCCTCCAAGCCCCACATAGCAAGAAGAGGGTCAAGGGCAGAGGAAGAAGGCAGGATGGGGGAGGGGAGGGAAGACCAGACCAGGCTACGGCAGCACAGTACAGCAATGACACTGCCTAACATGGCATGTAGGAGCTATGTCAGGGCTCCAGCATGCCTTGACACGCCTCCTACATGATCCAACATGTTCTACAAACCCTGAACACAGCTTAGCACTCTACAGAATGCCTTCACAAGGACCTAGGACACCCTGTCTGTCCCAGCACTCTCTGACATCTTCTGACATGGCATCTTCTGACATGGACCTGGACATGAGACATGACCCTGACACGTGTTCACATGTCCTGACATGGCCACAAAATACATGACAATTCCTAACATGAGACAGTGTGCTCTAACATGCACATGAGATGGTCTAACATGACCTTAAAAGCGTGTTCCACATACAGGCTCCAGGTTGAATATAAATATGGTAACTTTAACGTCCCAGACATAGCCAACACGTGACCCAGACTGTTCCTCAGGTATGACCCAAACATACTATAACACATGCCTCAGACAAGACTCAAATAATGTCTCAGACAGTTCACATAGGGACCCTGGGTCCCAGACCTCACACAACCCCCAAATATGGCCCAGATGTGACCAGCAGAAGAAAACGGCAATGTCATACAGCACCTGAGACAAGAAACAAACAGGCCCTCACATGCCCCAAATGTGCTTGGCCACAGATGAACCCCACACATGACCAGCTCTACATGACCTCAGTTGGAATGATATACCAGATGTAACCAGGTATAACATATTTCATGTGTAACCAGGACACAGGTGTAAATATACACATGACAAGACGTAGCCGTACAGCCGACTTGACCATATAACAGCCATCACAGAGACACTTCCCAGACATGAGCAAATAGGAACAGAGGTCAGACAGATGGAAGTCCAGGGGTGATGGAGGCAGTGGCATCTCCACCACAGCCCCTCCTGTCTGCACATGGACACGTGACCCGCTGGAGGCAGCACAGAGACCCCAGCTGTGGGCAAGGCGTGGCCAGTGCAGTGTCTACCTGGAGCAAAGAGCACAGGCTTGATGTAGGTGGGGTGGAAGATGCGGACGATTGCGTGCCAGGGCCCCACCCACCAGCAGCACATATCACCGAAGGTGCATGCCAGGCTTTGTGTGTATAGAAGACCTTCCTCCGAGCTGTGAATCTGGAGAGAAAGACACAGGACCCAATTCATGCTCTCCTAGGCTGTGAGAGAGAAGGATCTGCAGGGAAGAGGTGGAGGCCCTCTCCCTGAGAATTTCAAGCAGCATCTCCTCCTCCTCTCAGTGCTGAGCCCCCCTGGGCTTCCTCCTCACATCCCCATGCAGGACTCTCCAGTCCTTCATTTACACAGACAGAAAAGGCCTTTCCCCATGTGGATCCACACACCATGTTCCCTGGGCTCTCATTCATCCCATTTTCCAGATGAAGAGCCTGAGGCTCTAAATGATAAAGTAATTTGCCCATAGTCCCAGACCATGGCAAGCCTGAGGCCTGAGACTGGGTCTATCTGCACCCATGGCCTGAGTCATTAACCATCAAACTTCTTTGTGCCCCAAAAACAGTAGCTCTGGAAGGCCCAGGCCTGCCAAGACTAGGCAATCAGAAACACAGGGATTGGGTGAAAAATTGGTCCGGTGATCCAGGCCAGGAGAAGTAAATCATGGGCCTTTTCTGGGAACTCTGGGGGAAATGGGGGCTTTCCCATGAGAATTGAGCTTCTGGGACTCATTGTTGACGTCATGAGGGAAAGGCTATCTTGAAAGCAAAAGTAGCGTGGAGAAAGCTGAAGCCAAGAGAAGAAGACAGACTCCCAGTGACATTGTGTGAGACCTGGATCCAGCCATGCCTGAAGGCCATCCTCCCTGGACTTTAAAATCAATAGATTTTCTTTCTTTGCTTAGACCACACCAGGTTGGATTTCCACCACTCACAACTGAAAAAGACCTCAATAACCAGAGACAGCTGGGAACCAGCCCAGAATCACTCAGCATTTTGAGGTCAGAGCCATGGTCTCTGTAGGATGCTGCCTGTTCCCCTGCTCAGCCTGGCCTGTCCAAGAAGGGAAGCACAGGGGTCAAGGAGAGGGCCCCAAGCTGTGGTGGAGTCTCCTTTTGAAGATTCCCAGGGCCTAGAGCAGGAGAGCAATGAACTTAGGGCAAACTACAGGATGGGGTAAAAGGACTTGACCCACACCAGAGATGGACATCACGGAAATAACAGTCCAGATCCTCCACCAGCCACAAATCCTCCTCATTGTTCTAGGCTTTGTGACAGGCAAGGTGACACTAGACCTGGCAAGGGGCCTTGAACACTAACGATGCCCAGCTGCATCACCCTGCACTCTCCTTTCAAACATTCCTACTCATTGTTCCAGACACGGCTCCAGTAACTCTTCCTCCAGGAAGGCTTCCAGCCTGCCCCAACAGAGAACTTGCTCTTCTCTGGGCTGTCATCCATCTCCCTCTGGCCCTTTCTTGACCCCATGAAGTTGGGGATGTCTCTGTCCACATCCACCTCCTTAAGCTTGGGGGTTCCTCCAGGACAGGGCCTTGGGTTGAGGTCTCTTGGGGCCCTTGGGCAGCCCAGAACACCAGGACAGGGGGTCAGATGGCAATGGAGAGAGGAGATGCTGAGATGGGAATTGGTGAATACATGAAAGAAAGATGAAGATGGCTGAGAGAGAAGGAAAGGAGAGACCAGAGTACTGCAGGGACCACACAGGAGCTTGGGGATAGAGGGACTTAGAGGCCTCAAATGCACGACAGAACCCACCACCGGGTGTTCCAGGTGGTACCTGAGGTGTTGATGACAGACCAGATGATGTTGGGGTGGCAAAAACGGATGACGGGGAAGATGGGGCCCATCCAGACCTTAAAGCCCTGGGGGTAGGTGGCCACCAGCTGAGTCAGGACCCTCATGCCCTGCTCCGTGGGGGTAACCTGCAAGCGAGGCAGGGGCCGTCACCTCCTGTCATGGTTAATTCTAGGTGTCCACTTGACTGGGCTAAAGGATGCCCAGATAGCTGATCATCTGTCTGTGAGGGTGTTTCCAGAAGAGACTGGCATTCAATTTGGTAAACTGAGGAAGGAAGAATCACCCTCCCCAGTGTGGGCAGAGCTCATTCAATCTGTTGAGAGCCCAGGTAGCACAAAAAAGCAGAGGAAAGGCTAATTTGCTCTGTTCTGGGGCTGGCACATCCATCTTCTCCTGCCCTTGGACACCAGAACTCCATCTTCTCAGGCCTTTGGACTCTGAGTTACACAACCAGTGTCTGTTTCTCCAGCCTGCAGACCACAGACCATGAAGCATCTCAGCCTCCATAATCCTGTGAGCCAATTCCCATAATAAACTCCCTCTTCTATCTATCTGTCTGTCTGTCTGCCTGTCTGCCTGTCTATCTATCTATCTATCTATCTATCTATCTATCTATCTATCTATCATCTACCTGTCTACCTATCCATCTATTTACCTACATATATATCTACATATCCACCTATCTATCTACGTATCTATGTATGTATGTATGTATCTATCTAATCTATCTATCTACCTATATTTCTATGTATCTATCCATCTATCTAATCCATCCATTCTATCTTATATATCTATCTATATATCCATTCATCCATCCTATCTGTGCATCCATTCATCCATCTAGCCTATTATCTATCTACCTACCTGTCTATTTATCTATCTATCTAATCTATTCATCCTATCTAACTTTTCTATCTATATACCTATCTGCCCATCAAACCATCCATCCATCCATCCATCCATCCATCCATCCATCCATCCATCCATCCATCTTATCTGTACATTCATCCACTCATCCATGTATCCTATTATCTATCAATCATCTAGCTATTTATCTATCCATCTATCTAATCTATCCATCCTACATATCTACTCTACCTATCTATCCAGCTAATCTATCCATCCTATCTACTACTCTATGTAGGTATTATCCACCCATCCATCCATCCATCCTATCCATGCATCCATCTGTCCATCCATCCATCTATCCTGTTATCTATCTATCTATCTATCTATCTATCTATCTATCTATCTACCCACCCACTTATCCAGCCAGCCAGCCATCTATTCACCCTATCTGTGCACCTATCCATCCATCTATCCTATTACCTATCTATTGTCTACATTCCTCCTGCTCTATCTCTCTTGGGGCCACCTCCAAGTCCCAAGAGTGCATCCCAAGGCAGAAGGAAAAGACACACTGTCCACTCACAGAGGCCCACTTAGCTTGAGAGGAAAGATTTCCTTGCTCTGGGAGTCATTTCAGCCCAGAGGCGGGCATATGAGGAGGTCCTCACAGGAGAGATTTGTGGGGAGCAATATGGCCTCAGGACATGTCCCTAAAGCTGGTCCCCACATCCCTTCATGCCCTGGCTGTTTCCTCCACCAGCCACACAGGTTCCAGTTCCTCCCATGGAGAAGGTTCTGCACACAGGGGACCTTCCCTTCTCAGCAGCCACTAGGGGAGCAGGGGTGACTCTAACTGTCCATCATGACAGTGGCTCCCACCTGGGAGAAGCTTCTGCACCAGGCTCTGTGCTAGTGCGTCCTGTGCACCCTCCCACTTCACCTGTGGACACATCCATCAATCCTGCCATTTGCAATGAGCAGATTGAGACCACGGTCCCCAAAGGGGAGAGCAGGTCTAAGTCAGAGGGCAAAGTCTCGGGGAGGAGAAAGGTCAGGGAAGGCTTCTGAAAGGGGAAGTGAGTGGCCAACTTTTAAGTGGGTTTAGCAACAGGACCCCATTGGGACATCTTACTGGGGAGGAACAAGATAAGAGGAAGGTGCCTCCGGATGTGGTGGAGGTGAGAGACAGCCCACATCTCTCCTCTGGCCTACCTGTACCCTCATAACAGGAAATAGGCCAGGTAGGGAGAGGACCCTGGACAGTGGGTGCAGGAGGCCTCGAGTCCAGCAATGGAGAATGTGGGAACGCCAGGGACTCACGTTTCTGTGCACCCAACCCCCTGCCCAAGAGCCCCGCAGAGGTGCATTAATGTGGAAAGACAGGCAGGAAAAGAATTCAACACAGGCCAAGAGTGGGAGAACAGGGAGGTGAGAAGGGCTTGGGTTGGCACCTCACAGAAATGAATAAGCAGAGGAATGAGTAAGACGCCTCCCCTGCTTCTCTGCCACCCCAGACCCCAGCCTACCCCCTCTCACCTGAGCCTCATTCTTACCCCTCAGGAAGTCCATCCACCCTGAGACCCCAGACCCATCCTGCTGCCACACTCACCAGGCCCAGGTGACCCAAGAACCAATTCCGTTTCGGGGGCTGCGGGAAACACCGGAGGCGGCGGCAGTTGTCACAGAAGGTGTAGGTCCAGGCCAGGACGTGGGCCAGGAGCCAGGAGGCCCCGACCAGCAGCAGGAGCAGCCACGGGGATGCTGCCACTGGCCCAAGGCCCAGTGAGGACAGGCTCAGCTGTGGCATCCTGCAGGGCAGACGGGATGGTGAGTGAGGTCTTAAGGCCCAGGGAAGGGCCCAGGGAGCTCCAGGGACAGTGGAGACAGGCAGGGACGGGCAGTGCTGGAGATAGAACAGTAAGAGTATACAGGGATGGATAAGCAGGGGCTGACAGGTAAAGTTCAGAAAGGCCCAGCCAAAACCAGCAGCCAAATAGCCTCCAGTTAGCTGGTAAGCACTTAGATTGGGAAAGAGAGAGAAACTGATTAAAGTCCAGAAAGGCCCAGCCTGAATCATTGGAAGGTTGCCAGGGGCTTGGTTTCAGTTAGAAAACCACTCATCCTCCAAGCCAGCAACCAGGAGCTGCCTGGGCCTTGGGCAGCAATGGAGAATGTGGGAAGGCCAGGGCTCACCTCTGTGTGCACCCAACCCCTTGCCCAGTGCCCATCTCCATCACAGGCTAGGATGCCCCCGGCCCACCACCCCCACCCTGGCACCTTCTGTCAGGAGCACCTTGTCCCACACAACCTCCTCTCCCCTTCTTCTGGGAGGTTTTTGCTCCTGGCCCCTGTTGCAGGGAAGGCTGTGGGAGGCTGGGCTGGGCTGGGCATGGCCAGCCAATCCCCACAGCCTGGGTGCCCCTCCCATGTCTGGGCAGCCTGCCAAAACCTGGGTGTGGGGGACCAACTCGATGCAGAGGAACCAGCTCAGGGTGACACAGCACGGGCACTGGATCCTCAGGTCTCAGCACCTCCCACATAAGGTGGAGAGTAAGCAGAGAGGGGTCAGATAGAGTTTCTACTGTGTGACACCTGCTCTTAAAGAGCGCCTCCTGAGTGTGTGGCAGATAAAAGCATGAACTTGAGGGTTCAGGTGTCAAGTGAGCCAGGTCAGGCCAAGCCTTGTTCCAGATCATCTCCTGTGCTCCTCTCTAAGCCTGGGCCAGTAGGACACCGGGCACCACTTCTGGGTGCTGAATCAGGCAACCTGGAAGAGACAAGCCTCTATCCCCCTGCTGCTGGATGGATTTCAAGTCCTGCCTCCAGGCAGCCCAGGGCCCTATTGGAGACCTGGCTGCTAGGAGCGGGAACAAAGAATCCAGCCACGCTGAGGATTACCCGGGTCAGATTCTGGAGATTAAGAGCCCAGCTGGAAAAGCAAATCTAGAGGCTGGACTCAGTATAAGAGGACAGAGCGGGGACGTGGAGGGTAAGGATGAGAAGGAACAGATGGGGTTCAGGCAGGGGAAGGGCAGAGCCAGGGAACCCTGAATGGAGTCCTCATTCTGCCTCATCCTTGCTCTGACTTTGGTCAGTACTGCACCTCCTGGGCTCAGTCTTGCCATCTGGGAAGTGGGATGTTGGATGAGGGCCTTAGAAGGGGATAATGAGGGCTCCTAAGAGGAGGGAGCCCCAAAAAGGAGTGAAGGGAAAGGGTGGCAACTAGCACTTGAGCTGCTGTGTGCCAGTCTCTACTCTGCACAAAGGCTGCATGGAAAGTACTTCTACTGTGTGCCAATCCTCTAAATGAAGGGCAGCTACTGTGTGCCAGGTGCTAAATCCTGTCTACTCTGTGCCAAGTGCTCTCCATAAAGTGTGCCTACTGTGTGCCTGGTGCTCTACATTAACCCTGTATACTCAGTGCCTGATATTCCTCATAGAGTGCCTACTGTGTGCCACCTGCTCTACATAATGAGTGCCTATTGAGTGACACCCCCTGTATATGAAGAGTGCCCACTGAGCACCAGGTGCTGTCTACATAACGCATGCCTACTGAGTGCCAAGTGCTCTACATAAAGAGTGCCTACTGATACCACCTGCTCTATATGGAGACTTCCTACTGAGTGTTTCCTGATCTACGTAAAGAGGGTCTATTGAGTGCTGCCTGCTCGAGTGTTACCTGTGCTTCATAAAGTGTACCTACTGTGGGCTGCCTTCTGTAAAGGGTGCCTACTGAGTGCTGCTTGCTCTACATAGAGTTCCTACTCTTGCCTGCGCTACATAAAAAGTGCCTACTCAGTACCACCTGCAATACATAAAGAGTGCCTACTGGCCAGGCACAGGAGCTCACGCCTGTAATCCCAGCACTTTGGGAGGCCAAGACAGGCAGATCATCTGAGGTCGGGAGTTCAAGACCAGCCTGGCCAACATGGTGAAACCCCATCTGTATTAAAAATACAAAAATTAGCCGGGCGTGGTGGC
Organism: Symphalangus syndactylus; assembly: GCF_028878055.3. Classification (NCBI taxonomy): domain Eukaryota; kingdom Metazoa; phylum Chordata; class Mammalia; order Primates; family Hylobatidae; genus Symphalangus; species Symphalangus syndactylus. Next base: position 41,889,427 of record NC_072435.2, on the reverse strand, counting down.
GGGCACCTATAATCCCAGCTACTCGGGAGGCTGAGGCAGGAGAATCTCATGAACCCGGGAGGCAGAGGTTGCAGTGAGCTATCGTACCACTGCACTCCAGCCTGGGCAACAGAGTGAGACTCTGTCTCACAAAAAAATAAAAGAGAGAGAGAGCCCATTGAATGCCACTTGCTCTAGATAAAGAGTGCCTATAGATGCCACCTGCTCTATATAAAGAGTGTTTACTGAGTATCATCTGCTCCTGATAAAGAGTGCTTACTCACTGCTGCCTGCTCTACATAAAGAGTGCCTACTGCTGCCACCTGCTCTTCATAGTGTGCCCACTCTGTGACTCATGGTCTACATAGAGTTTCTACTGTGTGACGCCTGCTCTTAAACAGTGCCTACTGGGCCAGGCGCAGTGGCTCACGCCTGCAATCCCAGCACTTTGGGAGGCCGAGGCGGGCAGATCACAAGGTCAGCAGTTCGAGACCAGCCTGACCAACATGGTGAAACCCGGGAGGTGGAGCTTGCAGTGAGCCGAGATTGCGCCACTGCACTCTAGCCTGGGCGACAGAGGGAGACTCCGTCTTAAAAAAAAAAAGAAACCCCGTCTCAACTAAAATTACAAAAAATTAGCTGGGCATGGTGGTGTGTGCCTGCAATCCCAGCTACTCAGGAGGCTGAGGCAGGAGAATCGCTTCAACCCAGGAGGCGGAGGTTGCAGTGAGCTGAGATCATGCCACTGCACTTCAGCCTAGGAGACAGAGTGATACTCATCACCAAAAAAAAAAAAAAAAAAAAAAAAAAAAGGAGTGCCTACTGAGTAAATTTTTTTTGTTTCTTTGTTTTTTTTTTTTGAGATGGAGTCTCACTCTTGTTGCCCAGGCTGGAGTGCAATGGCGCGATAGCTCACTGCAACCTCTGCCTCCTGGGTTCAAGTGATTCTAAAGCCTCAGCCTCCCAAGTAGCTGGGACTACAGGGTCATGCCACCACGCCCGGCTAATTTTTGTATTTTTAGTAGAGACAGGGTTTCGCCACGCTGGCCAGGCTGATCTTGAACTCTTGACCTCAGGTGATCTGCCTGCCTCGGCCTCCCAAAGTGCTGGGATTACAGGAGTGACCCACTGTGCCTGGCCAAAAGAGTCTTAAATTGCCTACACTAACACTTCCCCATCTCCTAGAAGTGGCCTCATGGCTTGAGAGAGAATCTGTGTGCTTGAGTGGAGGGGAGACAGCACAGTGATTATGGGACTTTGCGTTGAAACTCAGCGCTGCTCTGTCACAGCAGAAAGCAACATGGGGTAGAATTTAGCCAGTGCCGACAGAGGAAGCATTTAGGCCAGCCCTAGTCAGAAGGGAATTGTCCATCCCGGTGGTCAGAACCTGAGTTCCAGCTAGTACCACCATTGCAGGCTAAAGTGCTCCAGGGTCCTAAATAAACTTGAAAGGCTATCACCTATGTTTGTTAAAGGCCCAAGGGCTCTACAATCAGTACGTGGTAAATCCAGCTACAAGGACTGCAGTTCTGGGGCAAGTCCTGGTGCTGCGCTGGGCTCAGAGCCAGTGAATTTGGGGTGCACACAACCTAGTAAGGCACCAGCCAGGGCAGCCAAGGGAGTCTTGGCAAGCATCATCCCTCCCACAACTCCAGGCAGCACAGCTTGCTGCTCCAGGAGAGACTTCTTCCTTCTGCTTGAGGAGAGGCAGCTTGGATACCAGCTCAGCCACAGCAGAATAGGGTACCAGACAGCAACCTGAGGCTCCCATTCCACGCTCTAGCTCCCAGACAACATTTCTAAACACACCCTTGGACAAAGGAAACATGCTGCCTTGAAGGGAAGGACCCAGTTCTGGCAGGATTTACCACCTACGGATTAAAGGGGACATAGGCCCTGAATAATCATCAGTGGTAGCTGGGTTGTACTTGTTGCAGGCCTTGGGTGAGACTCAGTGCCATACGGGCTTCAGGTGTGACCCAGCACATTCCCAGCCACAGTGGCCACGGGGAGAAGCTCCTTCTGCTTGAGGAAAGGAGAGGTAAGAGTAAAGGGGACCTTGTCTTGCAGCTTGGGTACCAGCTTAGCCACAGTGGGATGGAGAACCTGGAGTCCCTGATTCCAGGCCACAGCTCCTGGACAGTATCTCTGGACCCACCAGAGATGTGGGGAACTCACTGCACTGAAGGGAAGGTCACAAAGCCTGGCTAGATTTACCACATGCTGATTATACAGCCCTTGGGCCTTGAGTCAACACAGGTGGTAGCCAAGCAGTGGTCGCTGTGTGCCTTGGGCAAGACCCAGTGCTGCGGTGGCCTCGGGTCTGACTCAGCACAGTCCCAGTGGTAGATGCCACAGGGGTGTTTGTGTCAACCCTCCTCCAGCTCCAGACAGATCAGCACAGAGAGAGAGAGACTTGTTTGTTTGGGGAAAAGTAAGGGAAGAGAAGAGTCTGTGCCTGGGAATCCAGGGAATTTTCCCAGATCTTACCCAAGACAACCAAGGCAGTACCTCTACTAATCTGCAAGAGTCCCAGCATTACTGGGATTGGGGTGCTCCCTGTGTAGATACAGCTGTGGTTACCAAAGACTTAGATTGCTGCACTCAATTCCCTTTGAATATTTGGAAAGCTTTCCCAAGAAGGACAGGTACGAACAAGCCCAGACCACAAAGACTACAGTAAATGCCTAACTCTTCAATGCCCAGACATCGACAAACATTCGCAAGCATCAAGACCATCCAGGAAAACATTACTTCACCACATGAGCTAAATACAACACCGGTGATCAATTCCAGAGTGACAAAGATATGTGACCTTTCAGGCAGATAATTCAAAATGACTGTTTTGAGAATGCTTGGTAAAATTCAAGATAACACAAGGAATTCAGAATCCTATCAGGTAAATTTAACAAAGAGATGGAAATAATTAAGAAGAACCAAGATTGAAATAACTTGAAAGAACCAAAGAAATCCTGGAGCTGAAAAATCCATTTGACATACTGAAGAATGCATCAGAGTCCCTCAACAGCAGAACTGATCAAGCAAAAGAAAGAATTGGTGAACTTGAAGAAAGACTATTTGAAAATTCACAGAGAAGATAAAAGAAAGAAGAATTTTAAAATGAAGTATGCCTACAGGATCTAGAAAATAGCCTCAAAAGGGCAAATTTAACAATTCTTGCCCTTAAAGAGGAGGTGGAGAGAGATCAGGAAAATAACAGAACTTCCCAAACCTAGAGAAAGATATCAACGTTCAAGTACAAGAAGGTTACAGAACACCAGGCAGATTTAATCCAAATAAGACTACCTCCTCAAAATATTTAATAGTTAGGCTGGGCAGGATGGCTCATGCCTGTAATCTCGGCACTTTGGGTTGCCGGGGCAAGTGGATTGCTTGAGCCCAGGAGTTTGAGACCAGCCTGGGCAACATGGCAAAACCCTGTATCTACCATATATATGTATATTAGCCAGGCATGGTGGTATGCATCTGTAGTCCCAGCTACTTGGGAGACTGAGGTTGAAGGACGGCTTAAGCCCAGGGGGCAGAGGTTGCAGTGAGCTGAGATCATGCCTCTGCACTATAGCCTGAGTAACAGAGCCAGATCCTGTCAAAAAAAAAAAAAAAAAAAAAAAAGATTTATAATTAAACTCCCAAAGGCCAAGGATAAAGGATCCTAAAAGCAACAAGAGAAAAAAAACAAGTAACATAAAAAGGAGCTCCAATATGTCTGGCAGAAGACTTCTTGGTGGAAACCTCATATGCTGAGAGAGTGGCATGACATACTTAAAGTGCCGAAGGGAAGAACTTTTATCCTAGAATAGTATATCCAGCAAAAATATTCTTCAAACATGAAGGAGAAATAAAGATTTTCCCAGACACACAAAACCTAAGGGATCTGCAGACCTGTCTTAAAAGAAATGCTAAAGGGAGTTCCTCAATCTGAAAGAAGAGGACGTTAACGAGCAGTAAGAAATCATCTGAAGGTACAAAACTCACTGTAAGTACATAGACAAACACAATACTATAACACTGTGACTGTGGTATGTCAACTACCCATATATTGAGTAGAAAGACAAAAAATAGTTATTATCTATTGCTCTGAAAATGAAATCTTTACCCCAAAAGTTATTTGATGAAGTTACTCAATTTGTAACCAATGATACCTCAAACTGTCAACTTGTATGAAGACAATTCTTGCAAAGTGAGACAAAGCACTTTTATATCATTTTGTAACATCATGCCATTTTTAAGAAATAGAGTGGTTTGAGTACATAACTCAAATATTTTTTAAAACCACAAAATAATGTTTCATAAAATGATTTGATGTCATGGAAAGATGTTAACAGCATATTGTGTGAGGTGCCCAAATTAATAAAAATTTGAGATAAAATAGCATTTTTTGTTTGGGTAAAATTCACACAAAATTCACCATTTTAAAGTGTACAATTTAGTAGCATTTAGAATATTCACAGTGTTGTGGAAACTTCATCACTCTCTAGGTCCAGAACATCTTCACCACCCAACAGGAAATCCTGACCCCGTTAGCACTTCCTATTCCCACTTCCCCAGAGCTCCTAACACCACCAATCTCCTTTCTGTCTGTATAGATTTGCCTATTCTGGACATTTTTATTTTTTTTGAGACAGAGTCTCACTCTGTTGCCCAGACTGGAGTGCAGTGGCGTGATGGCATGATCTCAGCTCACCACAACCTCCGCTTCCTGGGTTCAAGTGATTCTCCTGCCTCAGGCTCCCAAGTAACTTGGATTACAGGCATATCCCATGATGCCTAGCTGATTTTTCTTGTATTTTTAGTAGCTACGGGGTTTCACCATGTTGGTTGGGCTGTTCTTGAACTCCTGACCTCAAGTGATCTGCCTGCCTGGGCCTCTCAAACTGCTGGGATTACAGGCATGAGCCACCGCACCCAGATGGACATTTCTTATAAATAAATCACACACTATGTGATCTTTTGTGTCTGACTTCTTTCACACACTATAATGTATTCAAGGTTCATCCAAGTGGTAGTATGTATCAGTACTTCATTCCTTTTAATGGTTGAGTAATATTTCATTGTACGAATAGATGACATTTTCTTCATTCATCCATCTGTTAATGGATATTTGAGTTCTTTCTACCTTTTGGCAATTGTGAATAGGGCTACTATAAGCATGAATGTACAAGCTTTTTTGTTTGAACGACTGTTTTCCATTCTTTTGAGTACGAACCTAGGAGCTTAATATGATATCGTGGAATTGGGTCATATAATAATTCTATGTTTTGCTTTTTCATGAATCTCCAGACTGTTTTCCACAGCAGCTGCACCATTTTACAGTCACACCAGGAATGGATGAGGGCTCCGATTACTCCACATCCTCTCCAACACTTGTTATATTCCCTTTTTTAGATGCTAGCCATCCTGTAGGTGTTGAGGTGACATCACATTGTGCTTTTGGTTTGCATAATGGGAATAATGTTTAGCATCTTTTCATGTGCTCATTTGGCAGAAAAATAGCATTTGTAAACAAAATTACTTGGAAATGCGATACGATACAGCTATATAGATGTAAATAAACATTTTCATATGTAAAAAGATCACATATGAATTAAAAACTGGAAGCATATGCAGGAAAATATAAACAGTGATTATTGTGACATTTTGAAATTATGGATGATTTTTATTTCTTGCAATTTCTTCTATAAGCATGCATTATTTATGAAACTTAAACTTGAAAGGGAAGGAAAAACAAATTGACTTTCAGCTTAGAATATATTAAATAGTTCTTTATTTCGTTTTGCAATGTTCCATTCTTATTTTGCAGCCAAAAATCCTTCCAGGTTCCCAATCTGTTGGCCCCTGAAAGGCGCTCAGTCCTTGGACTCTGTGCCCCGCGGGAGCCCCTACAGTCAGACAGGGGGAAGTCCCGGTGCAGTCGCTGTCCCTGGTGCTGAAAGGGGCGGGGCGGGGGCGGGCCCACCCCCCACCCCCACCCCAGCCCACACCCTTTACCTTCCTCTCACTACTGAAAACCTTCATGACCCGAACTTTTTAGACAAGAATAAATTCCGGGTCGTGCCTCTCTGGAAAAAATAATTTTTTCCGTTCTAAGCTTTGGGCCAACCTTTCACCAAAGTCCACTGTAGATTCTCGGATGTAATAACGGATATTTTGAGCACACAAAATACTCGAATGAATTTTCCTCAAGAGAAGGTTGCCATGCATCCCAAATCTTAAAGCAACCTCTTGTGATTTTTTAAAATGTCAAAACTTCAAATGTGACGCAAAAAGAAGAGAAAGAGAGGCAATTAACCCTCATGGACCACTAATACCCAACAGATGTGGCTCAGGGATGTTGTAGATACCAGCTTGTTCAGTCTTCACAGCAGCCCAATGAGGTGAATACTATTAAGTGGTAAACAAAACCAGGGCTACAGAGATAAACGAGTTTTCCCCTAGCCAATCAGCTAGTGAATAGCAGACTGGGATTCTGACATTTATAATACAACTTCAAGGTGGTGTTTAGCACAATTCCAAGGGGATATGGATTATCTTAGCCCATTCTGGCTGTAACGTAACTCACACTAGGTAGTTTATAAACAACAGGTATTTATCGCTCACAATTTTGGAGGCTGGAAAGTCCAAGATCAAGGTGCCTGCAGGTTCAGTGTCAGCTGAGGGCCTGTTCCTCATAGATGGCACCTTGCATGTGTCTTTACATGGTGGAAGGGGCAAACAGGCTCCCTCAGGTCTCTGTTATAAGAGGTAATCTCACTGACGAAGTCAGAGCGCTCACAACTTAATCACCTCCCAAAGGCCTCCCCTCTTAATACCACCACATGCAGACTAGGCTTCAATGTATGGATTTGGGGGCTACATAAACATTCAGGTCACAGCATGGATCTAGGGTCATAGACCCTGACTGCTTCTAGCCATCTGCCCCATCTGCCCTAAATAGCAGTCCCTGTCCTCATGGGCCAAGATGGAGCTCCAGATGCCACATCAATCTTGCAAGCAATTTGTTAAAAAGTCAAAAAATAGCAGATGTTGCCACGGCTATGGAGAAAAAGGAACATTTATACACTGTTGGTGGAAATATAAATTAGTTCAGCCACTAAACTAATGGAGTGTAGAGAGCAGTTAGGATATTTCTCAAAGAACTGAGAGTTGAACTACCATTTGACCTAGCAATCCCATGACTGGGTATACACCCAAAGGAAAATAAATCATTCTGCCAAAAAGACACATGCATCCACATGTTTATCGCAGCTCTAATCACAATAGCGAAGATGCTGAATCAACACAGGCGCCCATCAGTGGTGGAATGGATAAAGAAAATGTGTAGAAATACACCATGAAATACTATGCAGTCATTAAAAGTACAAAATCATGTCCTTTGCAGCAACATAGATGCAGCTGGGGGCCATTATCCTAAGCAAACTAATGCAGGAACAGAAAACAAAATATTGCATGTTCTCACTTATAAGTGGGAGCTATGCATTGGATACACATGGTAATAAAGATGGGAACAACAGACCCTGGGGACTACTAGACAGGGGAAGCAGGGAGGGGTAAAAGCTGAAAAACTACCTATTAGATACTATGCTCACTACGTGGGTGATGGAGTCATTCATACTCCAAACCTCAGCATGTTGCAATATACCTTTGTAATAAATTTGCACGTTAGCCCCTGATTCTAAAATAAAAATTGAAACTCAAGAATTTTTATTCTCACACCTGCAATTCCAGCACTTTGGGAGGCTGAGGTGGGCTGATCACTTGAGGCCAAGAGTTTGACGGGCGCGGTGGCTCACGCTTGTAATCCCAGCACTTTGGGAGGCCGAGGCGGGCGGATCACGAGGTCAGGAGATCGAGACCACGGTGAAACCCCGTCTCTACTAAAAAATACAAAAAATAATTAGCCGGGCGCGGTGGCGGGCGCCTGTAGTCCCAGCTACTCGGAGGCTGAGGCAGGAGAATGGCGTGAACCCGGGAGGCGGAGCTTGCAGTGAGCCGAGATTGCGCCACTGCACTCCAGCCCGGGCGACAGAGCGAGACTCTGTCTCAAAAAAAAAAAAAAAAAAAAAAAAAAAAAAAAAAAAAAAAAAAGAGTTTGAGATCAGCCTGGCCAACATAGCAAAACGCCGTCTGTACTAAAAATACAATTAGCCGGGTGTGGTGGTAGGCGCCTGTTATCCTATCTACTCGGGCGACTGAGTCAGGAGAATCACTTGAACCCAGGAGGTGGAGGTTGCAGTGAGCCACTGCACTCTGGCCTGGGCGACAAGTGAGACCCTGTCTCAAAAAAAAAAAAAAAAAAAAAAAAAAAATCTTGCAAGCAGCAGGAAGGAAGAGGGGAGGACTGAGCAGAGAGACTATCGCAGCTTTCTCTTAAGAAAGGTTACCAGAATTACCACATAATCTTTGGCTTCTCCACATGGGACAGCCACAGTCACTTAACCAATTGAGCTTCAAGAAAGGTTTTCAAATGTGATCTGTATTTCAGGCTGCTATGCACCTAGCTAAAAAACAGGGATTCTAAATTGGCAAAAATTTATATCAGAATACACAATTATTTGGGGGGGGGGAGTCTTTACTTAGGCTCTGGGAGATGCCGCCCTCAGCACGGGGATCCTGTGCTCACCCAGAGAGGCAGGCAGTATCTTGGGCACAGAGACATCTCCCCGCCTCTTCCCAGCCAGGCCCTAGATCCCTGCAGTCCTCTAGCGCCCCCTACTGGCTCTCCGCGGGACTCAGACACAGGAGCCAGCACAGATTTATTCCCGGGAATCTGAAAAGGTAGTTGGTGCAAAGGTAGGTGATGCAAAGGTAGGTGGGTGGGTCACTGCAGGACTCAGTCCAGGGGCTCTACTAGCAGCCAAAGTCCATCCTCCGCACGCAAAACAATCTCCGACTTCCTACGTGGCTCCCTGTGGTCGGGCAGGATGCGGAAGCGCAGCAGCGTGAGCGCCAAGACCACCTTCATCTCTGCCATCGCGAACGTCTGCCCGATGCAGTTCCTGGGGGCCAGGGTGGAGGGTCTGACTGCACCCAGGACCCAGATCCCGGTCCCACTGCGCCAGGAACCAGGCCGGGAACCCCCAACCCCACCCAGATCACCTTGGGCAGACAGGGGGGAAGCTGTGTCTGGGACCCCCATGTGGGCTTGCATATTCCCAGAGCCTAACCCAGACCCCAGCCCCAACTGAAACCAGACGGGGCAGGAGGCTCTGTGCACACCGTTTTTCCTAGGATCTTCTTTAAAACCCCTATCACAGAAACACGTGGTCCTACAAGTCAGGCATCTGACAAGCCAGCCATCTGTGCCACCCTCAGCCCATGCCCACCTCAGACACCCCCTGGCCTCACCTGGGCCCCGCAGAGAAAGGAATAAAAGCCATAGGTGACCTCTTCTGGGCGTTTTCTGGGTCGAAGCGGAAGGGGTCATAGACCTGGGGTGGAGGCAAGTTAAGGCTGCTGATGGGGCCTCTCAGGACACCCAGCCACCCCCACATAAGACAGATGTGGGTGGAGTAGAGAGGGAGTATCTGGTTTTCTGGGACAAGACCCCTCCCCCGACCAGGCCCCGGGGATGGAGAAACAGGAAGGGGCAGCACCTCAGGGTCTGGCCAGACTGAGGGGTTGTGATGGATTGCGAAGATGTTGATGCTACAGACATTCCCTGTTGTGCAGGAGAGGACAGTAAGGACAAGGTCCGAGCTGCCTGCTGGGACCACCGCCCTGCCCAGGACCCTCCTCCCCTGCCATGGAGGGCACCTTTGGGGATGACCCGGCTGTCTGGGAGCACCACGTCCTGGGTGCAGCCGCGGGAGAATGTAGGGACTGGGGGATGCAACCGAAGGCTCTCCTTCAGGCACATGGTCAGGAAAGGCAACTGGGCCAGGTCGTCCATGAGGAAACACCCAACAATTGTCCAGGGAGCAAACACGGCCCTCCTGCTGCCCCTGGAGACCCTCTCACCACCTCCCTCTGACCCTCAGTCCTATAACAAAATTAATTCCAGAAGCAACAAAGATGTAAGCATTAGAAAACCAAAGCCACAAAACTACTAGAAGAAAAGTTGACCTGGTGTTTTGGAGGTATTTCTGAGCAAAACAATATTCAGAAGGTGTCTCTTAAAAGTGCTCATTCCAGCGGGGCGCAGTGGCTCACTCCTGTAATCCCAGCACTTTGGAAGCCTGAGACAGGAGGATCGCTTGAGGTCAGGAGTTCAACACCAGCCTGACCAACATGGTGAAATCCCATCTCTACTAAAAATACAAAAATCAGCCACGCATGGTGGCAGGCACCTGTAGTCCCAGCTACTCAGGAGGCTGAGGCAGGAGAATCCCTTGAACCTGAGAGGCAGAGGTTGCAGTGAGCCGAGATCACGCCACTGCACTCCAGTTTGGGAGGCAGAGTGACTCCATCTCACAAACAAAAGTGTTCATTTGTTTGTGTGAAAAAGTATTTAAAATTATATAAAGAGGTAACAAAAGCAGGAAAAAAACATCTCTACAAAGGGCTTATAAAGTTATTTGAATAAATAATCTCCACTCCACACTGTAGGGTGGGATGACCATATGTTGTAAAGGTGTCAATTATTTCTAAACTAATCAATATACTTCATGCAATTAATAAAAAATCTAGCTGGATTCTTTTTGGAACTTTGAAATGTTATTCTAATTGAAAGAATTTTAAAGCTCATCAAGAGCTAGGTCAATTTTTTTTTTTTTTTTTTTTTTGAGATGGATTCTCACTCTGTCACCCAGGCTGGAGTGCAGTGGCCTGATCTCAGCTCACTGCAACCTCCACTTCCTGGGTTCAAGCGATTCTTGTGCCTCAGCCTCCCAAGTAGCTGGAATACAGGTGTGCACCACCACACCAAACTAATTTTTGTATTTTTAGTACAGATGGGGTTTCACCATGTTGGCCAGGCTGGTCTCAAACTCCTGATCTCAAGTGATCTGCCTGCCTCAGCCTCCCAAAGTGCTGGGATTACAGGCATAAGCCACCATGACCTGTCCAAGCTAGGTCAATTTTTAAATAAAAGATTGAAGAAGGGGAACCCAAGCTTCCAGATATTAAGAAATATTGCAAATGCATACTAATAAAAATAAAATAATTTTGTAAAAAAAACTGTGGGACTGCTGCAAGAACAGAAAAACAGATCCATAGAACAGAGTAGAGAGCTCAGAATCAGGCCTGTGAATAGGGCGAAACTTAACATCTGCTAAAGGAAGGTCCACACGCCCCTGGAGAATGGATAGTGTGGTGGAAGTTGTTCAGACCACTGGAAATGTGGGAACAGAGAGAAACAGGTTCTTGTCTACTGCATATACAAGGTGGAGTCTTTTCCTTTATGAGAAAGGTAAAATTATAACGTTAAAAGATGATAACATAGGAGAAATTTTTGTGACTTAGGAGCAGGAATTCTTAAAATCCCAAAAGCTTAAACAAGATAAAATATAAGGGATAAATATGCATGCAAATTAAGGATTTCTGTGCAATAAAAGATACAGTGGACCCAATTAACATTCCAATGAGAGACAAGAGATTCACAGAAGATGCCGAAGATATAGATAGATAGATGATAGATATAGATAGATAGATGATAGATAGATAGATAGATAGATAGATAGATAGATAGATAGATAGATGATAGATAGATAGATTGATATCCAGAACAACAATATCTTCAATATGTCAGGAATTCCTGCAAATCTACAAGAGAATGAACAGGTGACCCAAGTGAAAAGTAGACAAAGGATTTGATCTAAGAATTCATGGATGCTCAAACATGAGAAATGTAAGAGGAGATGCTCAAAGTCACTGGCTATCATAGAAATGGAAGCTAGCTGTCAATGAGACACCACTTCACATCTATTCGAGGCTAGAATGGCCAAAGGTAGGTGTTGCCAAGGGTTGGCTGAGGTGTGGGTAGAGGGGTCACATGCACTGATAGTTGGGTGCACAGAAGCTGCCAATGTGGAAGGCAACCTCCAGGATATGGCCAAGGAAAGATGTGTGTTTTACAGCCCAGCAAGCTGGTTCCCAACTGTAGATCCCAGAGAAATTATCAGACGTGCAGATAAAGAGATATGCGCAAAGATGGTCATTGCACTGGAGAGATAGAAGCAGTCCAGGTGTCCACTACAGAACTGAAGAGAAAAGGACTAGATCATAGCTAAAAGCAGGAGAATAAATATACTTAGAACCACGGTGCTGCAAATCATAGTGCTACATTTATATAGCACAAATCATAGCATGCAACCATGGTGCTGCAAACGTAGCACAAATCATAGTGCTGTATTTCTGAAAAGGTAAGAACCAGCACAACATCTGTGAAATAAAAACATATATAGAATTTTAAAATGTATCCACCCCAACAACAAATTTTACAAATAAAAGTATCCATCATTTTGTAATCATACTGATGGAGAGCTGGAAGTAGAGATTTGAGATAAATGGGAAGAAATACGTATTGTGTAGAAAAATGGTGAGAATTTGCCATGAACTGAGGAGCAACGTTAACTCAAACATTAGCACCTAAGGTCCAAAAAATTTATTAATTAAAATTTTCAAAAGTATTTGTCAAACTAACTAACCTGATCACAGAGTTCAAATGGAAAAAAACAGGAACTCGAGGGAAAAAAAACTGTAAACACAAAGTAATGAGACAGAACAAACTCTACCAAATATTAAAGTGTTTTTAAAAGTAGACTTCATGCTGCTCATGTAGGACTACATAATAAATGGAACAAAATGAAGGCAACAAATAAAACCATATATATACATATATGCCTAAGATAGGTAGACATATATATATATGGTTTTATTTGTTGCCTTAAAATATATATATATATAGTGTATGCACTATATATAGTATGTGTGTGTAGATATATATATATATAGTTTCTTGTGAATTTGTTGCTATTTAGAATCATGACACAAGGACAAAATATTCATTAAACTTGATTGGGACAATTAGACATTTGGAGAAAAAATAGATTCCAACATAGATTTCAAAGGGAAACATTTCTAAATGTGAAAAATATTGATAAAATGTTAAATAAATAAACTTTTAAAAATATATAAGTCTATTAAAATTAGGCAAACAAGAGTTTTGCATTTTACTATTAGAGTATAAAAGGGTTTTTTAAATAATTTTTTAAGAAACACAAACAGGAATTATAAAAGAAAAAATTAATTAATAAATTTGGTGACAAATAAATGAACCAAAAATAAAAATAAAGTCCAAGACAATGCGAGGAAACATTTTGCATAACAGAAAAAAGAAATAACTTTCTTAATATGTAAAGAGCTTTTATAAATAAATAAGAAAACTAGTATGACCCAAAGTAGAAAAAACAAATTATGCAAAAACTGACTTCACAGAAAAAGAGATATGGATGGCTCATCAGCAGGTGACAACAGTGCTCAAGTTTACCCATATTTAAAGTTAGGTTCATTAAAATAACAAAATATTATATTGCACCTATCAGATTGGCAAATGTTTTAGTTTTGTAATAGGCACTTCTGGGGAGGTTATGAGGAAATTTGGCATTCTCAAAATCTGTGTGTAGGAGTAGATTTCCCAAGAGCTATTGAATTGTAAAACTCAAATGGTCTTTGGCTCAGCAACTGCACTTCTAGGAATCTGTTCTTCAAAGATGACATGTCAGCAATGATCATGGTACACCAATATTCAACACGTCATGTCTTTTATACCAAAAGGCTGAAAAGTATACAAACATGTGTTGATAAGAGAATGCTTTGATAAATCATAATATTAGATTGGTCCAAAAGTCATTGCGGTTTTTGCCATTAATTCTCCAAGCAGCCCTGTGGGGCAGCAATTCCCCACACCCTCAGATTACAAAGGAGAAAAGTTGTTCAGAAAAGGGAATTGATTTTACTAATGTTGCATAGCAAGTTAGTGGGGAAATAAATATGGACTCCCAGACCATTCTGTCCCCAAAGCATGCAATGTTACCCTTGCTAGCCCCCGTTAGGTAGAGTAGTAGAGCCGTTTCTGGGCTCTACTCCTATTTCCACTAGGCAATAATGGCAGAATCATCAAAAAGATCCTCCCCTTTTCCCCCATCTGGGGAGAAGAACCAACGAGAAGGACTCAGAAACAGCCGCCAGCACCTGCACTCACCATCCAATCTCTTTAGGCTCACTGTCCTTCAGAAGCTCTTGCACCTCCTGCCGGCAGCGTTCTTGGTATTCTGGGTGCCTTGCGAGGTTGTACAAGACCCAGGAGAGGCCACTGGCCGTGGTGTCACGGCCTGAGGGTCAGCCAGGCAGATTTGAATCTCTGGGCTGCTTCAGCACCCAGAGGGTGGACAGCGCCCACACTTTGAGGCTCTCAGGAAGGTTGAGGGGAGGGGGAGGTTGGGCTGAATAAAGTGATTCAGGGCCGGCCCTCCACTTCCCTGGAGTGGAGAGACCCCTGTCCCCACTGTAGTCCCAGACTGGGACACTCACCTGCAAACATGAAAGTGTTAGCTTCTGCTCTTATGTCCTCATCTGACAACTCTTTCCCATTTTTATCCTGGAGACAAGAACCCCAATCACACTAGTTCTGGGGTCACTGGAGTCTAAACTGAAACAGTCTCTGAAGACCCATTATCCCAGAAGGATCCCTCCCTTGTCACCTCCAGATCTACCCCCACAGGCTTCCTCCCGGCCTCCTGTTTGTTCTTCCCAGGCAGCTTTCTATGCAGCTTTCTATGCAATCACCTCTAAAACTTATCTAACTTTTCCCTCCCTTCCTCAAGCACCTTCCATGGCTCCTTAGTGCCCTCTGGATCAAGTCCAGTCCTTCAATCTGACATTTGACCTGAAGCTCCATTTTACCTCTTGAATTCAGATCCCAGAGAAGCCCACCTCGCTCAGCAGGAGCACATCAATGAAGTCCAAAGTCTTGGACTTGGCTTTGGCTTGGAGGAAGTCATCAACACCCTGGCTAGTGAGGGTGCGGCGCCGCTCCTGGATGACGGCATCTGTGAAGTCATGCACCAGTCGGCAGGCCCTGTGGAAGCGCCGTCCATAGGGAGTGAGGAAGTATAGGAAGTCCTTGTACCGGAAGAACTGGCTATTCCGTTTCACTACAAGGGCACTGAGCTCCATGATCGTGGCAATATATTCACTGGGCTTCCTGCAGGGCCAGTCCAGAGAGAGGAAGCAGCTCCTTACACACATGAAAGCCTGGCAGCACCTTCCAGCCAGAATCCCAGGACCACGTTCCATGCAGAAAGGGGTGCCCTGCAAGCACACTTCACTCTCTGCCTCCCACTCTCTGTGAACTGCCTCCTGCCCCAGGTCCCCAGGGCACAGCTTGGCCATCATGGGCATCTCCTCTCTCTCTCTTACAAAACACCTGCTCTTGCCTATTATTATTCAGTTTCTCCCAAATCTGCCCCATTTTCTCCACCAAACTCAGACCTCCTCTCCCTGGCATCCTTGCATGCTGCGTCTACATGACAGTCAATCTTCCATAGAGTCCCACAGAGTCCAGTGTCCAAGCTCAGCACTGACCATGAGTCTCATCTGCTCAAACACCTCCATGGCTCCCTAGGAACCTTGGATAAAATTCATCTTCCTTTGTCTGACTTTTCAAGATCCTTAAGATCTAGTTACTGCCAACCCCTCCACCTTCATTTCCAAGTGTCTCCCAACTGCCTGTTGCACATGCTCTGCTCATCTTAGCCTCCTTGCCTTGACCCAAACAGTTCCACTTGTTTGGAGGAAACTTCTCTCTCTGTCTCTCTCTCTTTCTCTCCTTCTTGGTCCTTCAATGCCTACTTCTCATCACCTCTCCAGGAAGGCTCTTCTTGTCTCCCTGGGCTTTTCTCTCCCCACACCCACGCCCCTACTCCATCCCATGTTCCCAGGCCCTGGGCAAGAACTCACTCCTGACAAGCGCTGTCAAAGCTGAAGATGCATTTCTGCAGACTGTCCAGGGTCATAAGGCTGATGTGCTCAAACACGTCCAGACGGGTGCTGCCCTCCATGGCCAGGCGTTGCCACTTGTCCTGGCCAGAGAAGGGAACAGGGCTGGGGCCAGGCCTTGGCTCCTCTGAGTCCCCCTGCAACCCCAACCACCAGAATGGACTCCCCCAGAGGCAGGCTCCTGGTTTTCTGTCCCAGACGCCCATCCCCAGGGAGGACTAGGCTTGGGTGAGAGTGGAAGCTGTTACTATTAAGAGATGAAGATCTCATGACTGGGTTCAAGCCCCAGCTGTGATTCTTAAGCTGTGTGTACCCTTGGTCAACTCACAGCCCTCATCTAGGTCTCACCTGTCAAATCCTCAATAGCAATCAAGATGACCTGCTTTGATGCCAGTGAGCCAGGCTAGAACACCTTTTCCCCCACTCTTAGACTCACTGACAAGCTGGGTGAACTTGGGAAATCCCCCTAACATCTCTGGCCTTCAGTTTCACCATTTGTCATGGCATGGGGGAGAGGGTGGAAAATATCCTCTACCTCACAGGGCTGTGTAAATTAAATGAGACCACATATACCATGGAATAGGCATATTACATCATTTCTGTCATATGGTAAGTTCTCAAAAAATATTATCTTGATTCATCTTCATTGTTATAAATTAATTACAAAAAGTCCCTGTGATCCCCCTGAACATTTTTTTCTGAGCATGCCAAGAATGCAAAACTCTGAAGTTTTGTTGTTGCTCTTGTTTGTTTGTTTTGTTTGTTTGTTAGCTTTTGAGATGGAGTCTCGTTCTGTTGCCCAGGCTGGAGTGCAGTGGCACGATCTTGGCTCACGGCAACCTCCGCTTGCCGGGTTCAAGCAATTCTCCTGTCTCAGCCTCCTGAGTAGCTGGGGTTACAGGCACACGCCACCACACCCTGCTAATTTTTGTATTTTTAGTAGAGACAGTGTTTCGCCATGTTGGCCAGGCTGGTCTCGAACTTCTGACCTCAAGTGATCCCAATGTGCTGGGATTACAGGCATGAGCCACTACACCCGGTCAACCCTGAGGTTCTTAATCTGGGCTATTTCTCAGTATTGTGTTTGCAGAGAACAGCCTTGGGGTATAAGGTAATGGCTCCTCTGGGACACACGTTAGTTAGGCTTATTCTGCTTGCTCTGAAAGCTGATTCTCTAAGCCTAATGCTCCTCCCCATCATGCAAATATACTATATGGCAGGCATCTACAGAAGCCCACCTTATCACCCCAGGGAATTTGGGTGGCTTAGAGAAAGGATCCAAACCAACAAGATGCACATGCCACTTGCTGAGACATGAGTAATAAACTTTTGTCTTTGACCCAGAAGTCTCGTGTCTTCTGGCAGAATCCATGCAAAAGTAACAAGCTAATTTATTAGCTCACAGGAGAAAAAAAAAAATCCTAGTCATTTTACAAAACGCTTGGCTCCATTTCTTCTCTTCTCCCTGCATCCACATCTTTTGCAATGTGATTTTTTAGCAACTTCCATTAAGAGATGGAGCCTATTTTGCCCCACATTGATTCATGGTGGACATTTTACTTTTTTTGGCCAATAGAATGTGGTGAAAATGATAAGGCCATAACTAGTGAGAAGTTGGCTGGGTGCAGCAGGTCATGCCTGTAATTCCAGCACTTTGTGAGGCCGAGGAGGGCGGATCACTTGAGGTCAGGAGTTCAAGACCAGCCTGCCCAACATGGTGAAACCCTGTCTCTACTAAAGATACAAAAAATTAGCTGGGCATGGTGGTGGGCGCCTGTAATTCCATCTGCCCGCGAGGCTGAGGCAGGAGAATTGCTTGAGGCGGGGGTTGCAGAGAGCCAAGATCACACCACTGCACTCCAGCCTGAGAGACAAAGCGAGACTTCATCTCAAGAATAAAATAAATAATAACAACTAGTGAGAAGCATTGCATCCTCCTCTCACTGCCTTGGAATCCTGTCTCTGCCATGTGAGCAATCCTGGGGTGTCGTCTAGAGGCAGAGAATCACATGAAGAAAAGTCCAGGTGTCCCAGCTGAGGCCATCCTAAATCAGCCAGAAGCCAGCAAAGCTCCAAACATGTGAGAGAACTGAGC
The DNA here is from genome assembly GCF_028878055.3 of Symphalangus syndactylus. Classification (NCBI taxonomy): domain Eukaryota; kingdom Metazoa; phylum Chordata; class Mammalia; order Primates; family Hylobatidae; genus Symphalangus; species Symphalangus syndactylus. The sequence continues at coordinate 41,871,396 of NC_072435.2, read as the reverse complement.
TGGCACAAGCAAAGCTGCCTACCTGACCCACAGCTGCTCTTATACCATGAGGGATCCCATCCACATGCAGAAGGGTTGGCCAACATTCCCACAGATTTGTTAGCAAATATAAACCCTTATTGCTCTAAACCAATTAGTTTTGAAGTGATCTGTACTCAGCAATGACTACTATGCAAGTGTCATCATTCTTTTCTTGAGTTTACAGGGATTCTGTGGGAAAAATGTGGAAATTGACTCCTTTTGACCACCTACTAAGTGTCAGAGACATGAGTCCATCACATGCTCCTACCACCTTTTAGTGAGGATTATTAACCTCATGGGGAAATCAAGGCACAGAGAGGAAGAGCAATGGCCCCAAACCCACCCAGGAGAGCCAACATTCGAGACCCAATTGTATGTGATCCCCCCACCCTAAGGCTGCAGCTGGGACCCTGAGTTCAAGGCACTCACATGCATGATGTTCGCACTCTTGCTGAAAATCTTTATGTAGGGCTTCAGGATGTTGAAACGGAAGGCAGGCATCAGCATGCGACGGTGGTGTCTCCACTTGTCACCAACACTTGACAAGAGCCCATCCCCTAGTAGGGCAGCCAAAGGCTGTGGGCAAGGGCAGAACCTTCCCCTGACCACACAAGTTGGTCCCCATCCCGTCCACCTACAGTTACTTACCCAGCCAGGACTTCAGGGTCTTGTAGAAGATTATGTCCTTGTCTGTAATGGCATCTGAATGAATGGGGACCATCAGCGTCCATGGAGAGGAATAGAGGAGGGACTTTGGGTATGGAGGGTGGCTCCCAGCCAGAGATTTGGACTTCTTTTCTCCAAGCCCAGCATAGCAGGAAGGAGGCCATGGGCAGAAGAAGAAAGGAGGGTGGGGGGCATAAAGGGGGCCGGACTAGGCTGCAACAACACTATAGAGCAATGATACACCCTAACGTGGTACAGCACACCCAGCATGCCTTGACGTGGCTCCTGCACAATCCAACATGTTCTGCAACACCCAAGCATAAGTCAACACTCTACAAAACACATTTACAGAATAAGAGTTAAAGACAGAATTCTGATGATATTAGGTGAGACCTGAATCCAGTTGTGCCTGAAGGCCATCCTCCCTGGACTTTGCAGTCAATAGGTTCTCTTTAATGGCTTAGACTGTGTGGGGTTGAGTTTCTACCACTCACAATGGAAAGACACCTCAGCACCCAGAGAGAGCCGTGGACCTGACCAGAGTCACTCAGCATTTTGGGGCCTGAGCCATGGTCTCCGTTGGGTGATACCCCTTCTGCTGCTCTCCCTGGCCTGTTCAAAGATGGGAAGGGCAGAGGGCAAGGGTAGGGCTCCAGACTGGGGTGGGGTCTCTCCCTGGGGCCTGGAGCAGGAGGGCAATGAGCATATGGTGGAAGTGCCATAGGCTGGGGTTAGAAGGAATCGACCCACAAGAGGTGAATGTCGTGGAAATAGCAGCCCAGATCTTCCCACAACCACAACTCCTTCTCACTGCTCTGGGCCTGCAGAAGGACAAGGCTGATGCCAGGCCTTGCCTGGAGTCTTGAATACTAACATTGCCCACTGCATCACCCTGCCTCTGCTTAAAAAAAAATTATCACTCATCGTTCCAGACCCAGCTCCTGCTACTCCTCCTCCAGGAAGCCTTCCAGCCTGCCCCAGTAGAAACCTTGTTCTCCCCTGATCTGTCACAGCCTATCTCCTCCTGGCCCATTCTTAACCCCATGAAGTTGGGGATGCCTCTGTACCCATCCATCTCTTCAAGTTTGGGGATTCCTCCAGGACAAGGCCTTAGATTAAGGCTTCTCGGGGCCCCAGTGGTTCCCAGAACAACACGGAGGTGGGGAAGATGGCAGCAGAGAGAAGAGACACTGAGGTTGGGGTTGGTGACTACAGGAAGGAAAGAGGAAGGTGGCTGAGAGAGAAGCAGGAAGGAAGGGGCTGAGTACTACAAGAGCTGCACAGAAGCTTTGGGGATGAGATCTAGAAGCCATCCCATGTTCTCCTGTGCCCACCACCACAAGCTCTGCAGGAGTACCTGAAGTATTGATGACAGATCGGACGGTGTCGGGGTGGCACAAGTTGATGATGGGAAAGATGGGGCCCAACCACCTCACAAAGCCCTGGGGGTAGGTGGCCACCAGCTGGGTCAGGACCCTCAAGCCCTCCTCTGTGGGGGTGACCTGCAAGCAAGGCAAGGGCCATCACCTCCTGTGATGGTTAATTTTAGGTGTCCACTTGACTGGGTTAAGGGATGCCCAGATATCCAGTCAAACATTATTTCTGGGTATGTCTGTGAGAGTGTTTCAAGAGAGACTAGCATTTGAAGGAAAACTGAGGAAGAAGGATCTCCCCTTCCCAGTCTGGGTGGGCATCATCCAATTTGTTGAGGGTCCAGGTAGAATGTTAAAGTGGAGGAAGGGTGAATTTGTTTTCTCCTCTGCAGCTGAGACATCCATCTTCCCCTGCCCTTGGACATTAGAACTCCAGGTTCCCAGGGCTTTGGACCCAGACGGAATTGTACCACCAGTGTCCCTGATTCTCCAGCTTGCAGAAGGCATAGAGTGGGACTTCTCAGCCTCCATAGACATGAGTCAATTCCTATAATAAATGCCCTCTTCTGTCTCTCCATAGATTAGATAGATCATAGACAGACAGACGGGCGGATAGATAGATAGATAGATAGATAGATAGATAGATAGATAGATGTAGATATTGATATCATATTAATTCCATTACTCTGGAGAAATAAATACATTTCCCAGGAGGAGCCACAGCAGGTCCCACTGCAGGCTTTAGAGGTGGCACAGCCTCTGCAATGAACAGCATGTCCAGATTCTGCACACATAGGGGTAATCTCCACTCCCTCCTGCTCCCTTCTCTTGGGGGCAGTATCTAAGTTCCAAGGCTACATCCCAGGGAACAGGGAGAAGACACACTGTCTGTTCACAGAGAAGCCCACCTTGAATAAAGAGGATGGATTTTCTCATCCTGGGAGTGGCTCCAGCCCATAGACAGTCATGTGGGGTGGGCTCCATAAGGGTGGTGTGTGGGCAGCAATGTGGCCTCAGGACATGTCCCCAGGACTGGTCCCCACATCCTTTTATGTCCTGGCTGGGCCTCACGGGCTCCAGGTCCTCCCATGGAGAAGGGTCTGCACACTGTGGAACTTCCTTTCTCAGCAGCCCCCAGGGGAGAAGAGGTGAATCTAACTGTCTGTCAGGAAGAACAGCAGCTCTCACCAGGGAGCAGCTTCTGCACAGCAAGCTCAGAGCTAGTCCTTCCTGTGCTCCCTCACCCTGCACCTGTGGACACACCCATCAATCCTGCCACTTGCCAATGAACAGACTGATGCCAAATCGCCCAAAGGAGACAGCAGGTCTAAGTGAAAGGGCAGGGTCTGAAGGGTCACAGATAACTTTAAAGAGGAAGTCACTGGCCAATTTTTATCCAGGTTGGGCAACACAACCCATTGGGACAGCTTAGTGGGGATAAAGAAGATGCCCCTGCAAGGGTAGGGTGGAGATGGGACACATCTCTCTTCTGGCCCAGCTATGTCACGATGTGAGGGTAGGGGGTGTATAGCTACTTCCTATGGGAAAACTGCAGCCCAGAGATGGGCGGACACAAGCAAATGAGCCAGGCAGAAAGTGGGTTCTAGACAGCGAGCTCAAGAGGCTTCCAGTACAGCAGTGGATAAAGTGGAAATAATGGTGAATCCCTGCTGTGTAACCCTGACACTCCCACAGGAACCCATCAGAGGTTCACTAGTGTACTGAAAACAGTCAGGAAAAGAATTCAAAACAGGCTAGGGGTGACTTCCCCTAGACAAGGAGATGAGAAAGGCTTGGCATGGCAAGGCAGAGGAATGAGTGAGTGAGCAGAGGAATGAGCAAGTGAAGAGAGGAATGAGCGAGTGAGGAGAGGAATGAGCGAGTGAGGAGAGGAATGAGCGAGTGAGGAGAGGAGTGAGCGAGTGAGGAGAGGAATGAGCGAGTGAGGAGAGGAATGAGCGAGTGAGGAGAGGAATGAGCGAGTGAGGAGAGGAATGAGCGAGTGAGGAGAGGAATGAGTGAGTGAGGAGAGGAGTGAGCGAGTGAGGAGAGGAATGAGCGAGTGAGGAGAGGAATGAGCGAGTGAGGAGAGGAATGAGCGAGTGCGGAGAGGAATGAGTGAGTGAGGAGAGGAATGAGTGAGTGAGGAGAGGAATGAGTGAGTGAGGAGAGGAATGAGCGAGTGAGGAGAGGAATGAGCGAGTGAGGAGAGGAATGAGCGAGTGCGGAGAGGAATGAGTGAGTGAGGAGAGGAATGAGCAAGTGAGGAGAGGAATGAGTGAGTGAGGAGAGGAATGAGCGAGTGAGGAGAGGAATGAGCGAGTGAGGAGAGGAATGAGTGAGTGCGGAGAGGAATGAGTGAGTGAGGACAGGAATGAGTGAGTGCGGAGAGGAATGAGCGAGTGGGTAGAGGAATGAGCGAGTGAGGAGAGGAATGAGCGAGTGAGGAGAGGAATGAGTGAGTGAGGAGAGGAATGAGCGAGTGAGGAGAGGAATGAGTGAGTGAGGACAGGAATGAGTGAGTGCGGAGAGGAATGAGTGAGTGAGGACAGGAATGAGTGAGTGCGGAGAGGAATGAGTGAGTGGGTAGAGGAATGAGCGAGTGAGGAGAGGAGTGAGTGAGTGAGGAGAGGAATGAGCAAGTGAGGAGAGGAATGAGTGAGTGAGGAGAGGAATGAGTGCGTTTCTCTGCCATCCCAGACCTCAGCCCACCCCCTCAGCCTGAGCCCCATTTCCACCCTTCCACCCTGAGACACTAGATCCATCCCTCCTGCCACTCACCAGGCCCAGGTGACCCAAGAACCAGTTCTGTTTCGGGGGCTGCGGGAAACACCGGAGGTGGCGGCAGTTGTCATAGAAGGCGTAGGTCCAGGCCAGGATGCGGACCAGGAGCCAGGAGGCCCCGACCAGCAGCAGAAGCAGCCATGGGGATGCTGCCACTGGCCCGAGGCCCAGCCAGGACAGGCTCAGCAGCAACATCCTGCAGGGCAGACGGGATGGAGGGTGAGGTCCTGAGGCCTAGGAAAGGGGCTGGGGAGCTCCAGGACCAATGATGGGTAAACATGGTTAAGAGCATGGAGGGAGATTCAGGGAATCTCAGGGGAAGAGGCCAAGGGAGAGGGGAGAGGAGAAGTGACACCAAATTAGAGATCAAGGAGACTAGAGACCAGACAGCTTCATCTAGAACCACCAGCCAACGTGACCTCTGGTTACCTGCAAGCACCCATCACCAGGGCCAGCTCCCTGGAGCCACCCCAGTCTTGGGCAGTGCCCCTTCCTATCCAGCCCTGCCACCCCCAGCCTGGCACCTTCTGTCAGGAGAAGCTTGTCCCGCACAACCTCCTCTCCCCCTTTGCTAGGAGGTTTTTGCTCCTGGCCCCAGATCTAGGAAACACTGCAGGAGGCTGGGCTGGGCTGGGCTGGGCTGGCCAATCCTCACAGCCTGGATGCCTCCTTTGTGCCAGGGCAGCCAACCAAACCCCGGGGACTGGTGGAGACCATAACTGTAGAAAAACCAATTCAGGGTGACCCAGCATGGCCACTCAGTCCTCAGCACCTCTCATGTAAGGCAGAGGGTAAGTTGGAGGGCAGCCAATGGTGATCTGAGCCCCAAAATTTGCAGCCACCCTGCCTTTCCAAGACCAGGGGAATGTAGGTAAAGGAATGAAGTGTTCAAGTGCCAGGTGAGCTGGGTGAGGCCAAGCCTTCTCCCAAAACATCCCCCGAGTTGGGCCAGGAGAATGCTGTGCACCATTTCTCAGTGCAGATTTAGGAGATTCAGAGACAGAAGACTGTTGCCCTCCACTGCCAGCCTGGCAGGAATTCAAGTCCTGCCTCCCAGCAGCCCAGGACCTAGGCTGAGACCTGACGGACAGGAGCAGGAACAAAGAATGCAGCGCCACTGGGGATTACCCAGGGTCAGATTCTGGAGATAAGGAGACCAGCTGGAAAAGCAACCTAGATGCTGGGCTCAGCATAGGAGGACAGAGGGGGCCCGTGAAGGGTAAGGGCGAGGGAAGCTGTGAGCAGACGAGGTCCAGATAGGGGAAGGCAGAGCCAGGGGACCCTGAGTGGAGTCCTTCTTCTGCTCTGTCCTTGCTTTGATGATAGGCAGTACTGCCCCTCCTGGGCTCAGGCTTTTTTTTTTTTTCTTGAGAGGGAGTCTCGCCCTGTCACCCAGGCTGGAGTGTATTGGCGCGACGGGATGGAGGGTGAGCTCGGCTCACTGCAACCTCTGCTTCCTGGGTTCAAGCGATTCTCCCGCCTCAGCCTCCCGAGTAGCTGGGATTACAGGTGCCCACCACCACGCCCAGCTAATTTTTTGTATCTTTAGTAGAGACAGGGTTTCACCATGTTGGCCGGGCTGATCTCGAACTCCTGACCTCGTGATCTGCACGCCTTGGCCTCCCAAATTGCTGTGAGCTCAGATTTTGCATTTGGGAGATGGGATGTGGAATGAGGGGCTGTAGAGGGGGACAGAGGAGCAGTCTTCAGAGGAAAGAGCCTCAAAAAGAGGAGCTGAAGGGAAGGAGCTGGCAACACGCACTTTAAGTGTAAGGCTCAGTTACTCAAATTGTGGTCCAGGGACCTGCGCCATGAGCATTACCTGAGAGCTGGCAGGAAATGCAGAATCCCATGCCCCAACCCAGAAATACTAACTCAAGATTGCATCTTAATAGAACCCCAGGAAATCCCTATACAATCCTTCCAGTTTAAGCAGACTTGTTTTAAGATTCCTGGCTCCAGGCTTTGCAGGGATGCTGGGAGTTAACCCCTTAACCTTTCTGATTCTCAGGGCTTCTTTCGGTTATAAAATAAAAAGAAAAATCTATGCCTCTCAGGACTGTTCATGCAACTATATGTTTCTTGAGCACCTACTACGTGCCAGGCACTGTTCCAGGCACTGGGGATGCAACAGTGAGTGCTCGGCTGTCAAAGGTGTCACATCACATAAAGAGACAGGCAATGATCCAACAAATCAGACAATCCAATAAATCAGAGAATCAGGGAGGGCTTCCAAGAGGAGGTGACCTTTTAGCAGAGACATGAATGAAGAGGGAGATCCTCCAAGGGCAGCCATGGGATGGGGCACCCAGGCTGTGCAAAAATGCACATGAGTTCTTGTTCCTTTGAAGTTCATGCTGAGATCACCAACACGTGGGACCACACAATTCATCCTTGGGAAGGCCAAGGTGGGAAGCGAAATCTGGCCCAATATTGAAGCCATGAGCAGATGTTGAACTTTCATGAGCCATGAGTAAGGACTCACACCCCAGCAGGACTCTGCAGCTTGGGAGAAGGCAAGGTGCATCACTGAGGTCCTGATTCCTGGACCAGGTAGCAGAACAGGAAATTGAGGCCGAGGGAAGGAGGGATAGTCCAGAGGGAGCTCTCTACTCTGGGAGTTTTGTGCCTGAGAAAGCTGGAGTCTCCCCAAGATTTCTCATCCAACCAGGAATATCTCAGGGGCCAAATCACACAGCCTGGCTTATGGAATGTTCCCTAGTGAGTATTGGAGGGAGGGGAGTCACTCATGGGAAAACAGAAGCTGGCGCTTCTCTGCAGGGGCCCTTCCACCCCTACCCAGAGTGGGGCAGTGGGAAAGTGCACCAGACCACAGAGTGACCAGCCTCAGTCACCACTCATCAATTCCTAAGCCTAAGTCTTCACATCTGACAAATGTGTCTCCTAAAGCATCACAAAGCATTGCCAGCATTCTATCAGACACAGGCAGAGAGAGCAGAGAATAAGCTCCAAATTAAAGATGTGAGTAATGGTCCCATCAATATAAAAAACGTACGAGTGTATGTGTATGTGTCTGTATGTACACGTGTATGCACATCGAAAAAAATCCAGAAGAATGCACATACCACGATGGAATTGGAGAAATTACCATTGGAGTAAAGACTTTTTAACTTTCTACATGTCTCTGTTGCTTCGTTTTTCAAGCTGGGCTGCTATAAATGTAATAATTAAAACAAATTTTTTTAAATAAATAAGGGTTTGGTACAGTGGGGACACAGTTGATCCACAACATAGGTGAGTAGTTCTGTTTTGTTTTGTTTTGTTTTGTTTTGCTTTGTTTTTTGAGACAGAGTCTCACTTTGTCACCCAGGCTGGAGGGCAATGGCGCAATCCTCTGCCCCACCAGGTTCAAGCGATTATCCTACCTCAGCCTCCCGAGTAGCTGACATTACAGGCATGAGCCACCACACCCAGCTAATTTTTGTATTTTTAGTAGAGACGGGGTTTCACCATATTGGCCAAGCTGGTCCTGAACTCCTAACCTCAAGTGATCCGCCCACCTCGGCCTCCCAAAGTGCTGGGATTACAGGCGTGAGCCACTGCGCCTAGCCAATAGGTGAGTTGTTCTTACTGTGTCACCATGAAGACCCAGCTCCCAGGAATCGGCCTACGGTCTCCCTAGAACAAGCATACGGGCTGCCTGCTGGCTGGATTTTCAGCTTCCCTGTCCTTGAATGTTCAGGAAGGAACACATTCTGGCTTCAGCAGAACTGAGTTCAAGTCCAGGCTCTGCCACTCACTAGCTGTGTAACCCTCTGAGTCTCATAACCTCCTCGGTAAAATGGAGAGGTCAAGTTCTAACTTTTAGGTAATTAGTTTCTCAACAACAAACTTCACATGAACACTTAAATGGTAGCAGGTATGGTGCTAGGACCTGGGATACAGGTTGAACAAGACGGACGCGGTCTCTGCTGATAACATGTCACATTTGGCAGGCTTCCCAATTAGCCCTCAGGAAAGATCTCCTGATGCATGGGTTACGTCCTGTTCCTGAGTAAAGAATCCTGTGAGTTCCTCAAATCTTATCTTTAATTACTCAGATCTTATAAGTTCCTCCAACTGTTGATGTTCTGATTTTCCACTGATGTGGAAAAGCACAATCCTTTGTTTCTAAACCATGAAGTTTTGCTGATATATTTATAAATCTAAATCATAAAGTTTTTCTTTTTTTTTTTTTTTTTTTTTGAGACAAGGTCTTACTCTGTCACCCAGGCTGGAGTGCAGTGGCGCAATCTCAGCTTACTGCAACCTCCGTCTCCTAGGTTCAAGCAACCCTTCTACCTCAGCCTTTCGAGAAGTTGGGATCACAGGCATGTGCCACTATGCCCAGCTAATTTTTGTATTTTTAGTAGAGACAGGGTTTCACCATGTTGGCCAGGCTGGTCACGAACTCCTGACCTGAGGTGATCCACCTCCCTCGGCTTCCCAAAATGCTGAGATTACAGACGTGAGCCACTGCACCCAGCCATGAAAAGTTATTTTTAAGTCTTTATATTTACAAGTGCTGAGATAAGTGGTCCTGCCTAACCCACTATGGTTATAAGCAACAATAGCTGAAATGGAGATCTTTTTGAAATGCCTAAAGTGATTTATTTGTGCGGGCAATTAAAAAAGATGCTAGTCTTGGCCAGGCATGGTGGCTCACGCCTGTAATCCCAGAACTTTGGGAGGCCGAGGCGGGCGGATCACGAGGTCAGGAGATCGAGACCATCCTGGCTAACACAGTGAAACCCTGTCTCTACTAAAAATACAAAAAAAAATTAGCCAGGCGTGGTGGCGGGCGCCCATAGTCCCAGCTGCTCGGGAGGCTGAGGCAGGAGAATGGCGTGAACCCAGGAGGCGGAGCTTGCAGTGAGCCGAGGCAGCGCCACTGCACTCCAGCCTGGGCGACAGAGCGAGACTCCCCTCAGGAAAAAAAAAAAAAAAAGATGCTAGTCTTAGAACCAGAAAAATTAAATGAGAGACTTTCAATAGGACTTAGAAGCTTCTAAACCTCCAATTGTTCCCCCTCCTCTTATACCCTGTGCTATTGTGGCAGGAGAGTTCTCCCTGACAACCACACAACCAGGCCTACATGACAGTCACACAGACAGGCCTACATAGCACTTCTGTTACACAAACAGATTTCCACAGAGCTGCCTTAAAAATTGAGCAAATAGTCCAAACTAGGGAAATAGGTGCCCGGACATCAAAGCTAGAAATGAACATATGGTCAGTAGGAGCCTTGCACAGGCTTCTCCCTAACCTGGAACAAGTCAAAGTAATAGAGACAGTCTTACATTCCTAGTGCAAGGACCCATCTAGGGTAACAGAATCTGAGACAACTCAAGGTAACAGAGGCAGCTGTTTGAATAGATTCATTGGAGAGTCTAAGGTAGCTCTCTGGGTCAACCTGTAAAGGAGATTAAGATAGAAATAATCACTCCAGGCCAGGCACAGTGACTCACACCTGTAATCCCAGCATTTTGGGAGGCTGAGGCAGGCAGATCACCAGAGGTCAGGAGTTCAAAACCAGCCTGGCCAACATGGTGAAACCCCCATCTCTACTAAAAATACAAAATTAGCCAAGCATGGTGGCGCACGCTTGTAATCCCAGCTACCCAGGAGGCTGAGGCAGGAGAATCACTGGAATCCAGGAGGCAGAGGTTGCAGTGAGCCGAGATTGTGCCACTGCACTCATGCCTGGGCGACAGAGTGAGACTCCGTCTCAAAAAAAAAAAAAAAAAAAAAAACAGAAAAGAAAGAAAGAAAAGGAAAAATAAATAGTCACTCCAGTACCAAAGTAGACAGGCCTTGACGGTACTAGGACCCTTTTAATCAGACTTAGCCAGCATTTTTTGCCTCTGACCTTCTAGTTGAAAGAAAATTAGTTACCAGTAGACTTAGGCGAATGATATACAGCACATAGGCACGTAACCCCAACCTATGTAAGCACTAAGAAAATTGTAACGGAAAGAGTAAAGGCAGACCCAGAGCACGCCAAACGCAGTCAAGAGATCTTTACTAGCAGAGTCAGGTCAGGTCGCGCAGAGACAGAGTGCTGTTGGGATGGGATATTTATATCCCTTAGGGCTACGTAGGTATGGATGATTAGGTCTGGGGGGCGGGCCTGGGGATGAGCGGGGGGAGCAGGAGATGTCATTTTCTTATTGGGTCTTTCTTGGCGGGTTTAACATTGCGTCAAGTGTGGAGAGGGAGGAAGAACCTGGAACTGTCGCCATCTTGTGGTACCTTACGTGTCTGCGCCACCCAACAGTAACACTTTGAGTTGATCTGTTTGAATTATCTCTGGCCTTCTCCCTGTGTCTGGTTACAGTAATAAATTCCTTTCTTTCCTAGTTTGTCTGCTTCTCATTATCGGGCCTCAAGAAAACGCAGCCAGACCCAGCTTGGTTCCGGAAACAATATGAGTTCATCCCTTTTTCCTTGTTCACTCAGCTCCCATATATCTCTTAGAGATTTTTAGGAGTTCACAATGCACACATTTCCTTCCCTCAAAAGGGGAAAATATATATAAATGTAAAACGAAAAGAGCAAATGGAACAACTACAAAAAGAAAATGAAACTTAAGATTAAACAGTACAGATCCAATAATTTTTTTCTAAACTGGGAGATTAACAAACGAAATAAAATTATCAAACATTAATATATGCCAGGTTTTTTTGGGACTACAGCTGGCTATGTATCATGGCTGGTTCTTCTGTACATTTTAAATTGATGGACAGATTACGTTAAAACAATTCAGGGCCGGGTGAGGTGGCTGAAGCCTGTAATCCTAGGACTTTGGGAGGAAGAGGCGGGCGGATCACTTGAGGTCAGGAGTTTGAAACCAGCCTGGCCAACATGGCGAAACTCCATCTCTAATAAAAATACACAAACTAGCTGAGTGTGGTGGCACGCACCTGTAATCCCAGCTACTTGAGAAGCTGAGGCAGGAGAATCACTTGAACCCAGGAGGCAGAGGTTGCAGTGAGCCGAGATCGTGCCACTGCACTCCAGCCTGGGTGACAGAGCAAGACTCCTTCTGAAAAAAAAGAAAAAGAAAAAAAAAAGGGAATTCAGAGCTCAGATGGTCAACTTATAACTTTAGAGTTAGCACACAGAGCCTTCTAACTTCTCTGTTTTTTTCTGCCCACTTTAAATCTGCTAACATTTTTACTGGTGTTGAGATAAAGCTCACTGTTTATGGTATTGCTAATGCAAAATTACTTAGAGATTTTCTGTTGTTTTTTTTTAACAATTCAGCCAGTTCCAACTAAAATATAAACATTAAAATTTTAACCTTAAGCTTATTTAGAACTAAAGAAAAAAGGGGCAGAAGATGTTTTTAAAATCAAACTGCCATAAGAATTGCCCTTCCTTCCTTCCTTCCTTCCTTCCTTCCTTCCTTCCTTCCTTCCTTCCTTCCCTCCCTCCCTCCTTCCTTCCTTTTTCTTTTCTTCCCTCTGCTGCCCATGCTGGAGTACAGTCCCCTCACTGCAGACTCCCTGCCTCTGGCTCACGGGATTCTCCTGCCTCGGCCTGAGGGCTGCCTGGGATTGCGGGCGCGCGCCACCACCCATCCCTGGTTTTTGTCCTTTGGCTGGAGGCGCGGTTTCGCCATGTTGGCCAGGCTGGTCTCCAGCTCGTGACCTCAAGTGCTGCCCGCCTCGGCCTCCCGAGGCTGGGACTGCAGACGGAGTCTCGCTCCCTCGGTGCTCGGTGTTGCCCGGGCTGGAGTGCGGTGGCGTGGTCTTGGCTCGCTGCAGCGTCCGCCTCCCAGCCGCCTGCCTCGGCCTCCCAGGGTGCTGGGATTGCAGCCTCTGCCCGGCCGCCGCCCCGTCAGGGAGGTGGGGAGTGTCTCTGCCTGGCGCTCATTGTCTGGGATGTGAAGAGCGCCTTTGCCCGGCCGCCCCGTCTGGGAGGTGAGGAGCGCCTCTGCCGGCCACCCCGTCTGGGAAGAAGTGAGGAGCGTCTCTGCCCAGCCACCTCGTCTGGGAAGAAGTGAGGAGCGCCTCTGCCAGGCCACCCCATCTGGGATGTGAGGAGCACCTCTGCCTGGCCGCCTTGTCTGGGAAGAAGTGAGGAGCGCCTCTGCCTGGCCACCCCGTCTGGGAAGAAGTGAGGAGCATCTCTGCCCGGCCGCCCCGTCTGGGAAGAAGTGAGGAGCTCCTCTGCCAGGCCACCCCATCTGGGATGTGAGGAGCGCCTCTGCCCGGCCGCCCCGTCTGGGATGTGAGGAGCGCCTCTGCCCGGCCGCCCCGTCTGGGAAGTGAGGAGAGCCTCTGCCCATCCACCCCGTCTGGGAAGTGAGGAGTGCCTCTGCCCGGCCGCCCCATCTGGGAAGTGAGGACCGCCTCTGCCCGGCTGCCCCGTCTGGAAAGTGAGGAGCGCCTCTGCCCATCCACCCCGTCTGGGAAGTGAGGACCGCCTCGGCCCGCCGCCCCGTCTGGGAAGTGAGGAGCGCCTCTGCCCGGCCGCCCCATCTGGGAAGTGAGGAGCGCCTCTGCCCGGCCGCCCCGTCTGGGAAGTGAAGACCGCCTCTGCCCGGCTGCCCTGTCTGGGAAGAAGTGAGGAGCGACTCTGCCCGGCCCCCCCGTCTGGGAAGTGAGGACCGCCTCTGCCTGGCCGCCCCGTCTGGGAAGAAGTGAGGAGCGACTCTGCCCAGCCCCCCCATCTGGGAAGTGAGGAGCGCCTCTGCCCGGCCGCCCCATCTGGGAAGTGAGGAGCGCCTCTGCCCGGCCGCCCCATCTGGGAAGTGAGGAGCACCTCTGCCCAGCCGCCACCCCGTCTAGGAAGTGAGGAGCATCTCTGCCCGGCCGCCCCGTCTGGGATGTAGGGAGCACCTCTGCCTGGCCGCCCCGTCTGGGAGGTCTACCACGGAGGCCAGATGCAGTGTGGGGGCTGGACGTGCTGGCTCATGCCTGTAGTCCCAGCACTCTGGGAGGCCGAGGCGGGTTGATCACTTGAGGCTAGGAGTTCGAGACCAGCCTGGCCAACATGGCGAAACATATGAAAAATACAACAGACAAACCAACCAACCAACCCAGTGACAACAAAACAGGTCTACCCTGGAGTCATACTCTAATTTTTTCTATTTTCCTCCCTTTCTGATCCTTTATCCCACTTTCTTTTTCTTCCTCTTCCTGCTCCCTCTTCTTTGTCAAATAGAGGATTGAGTTATTATCATTGATCCATACAAAGTCCCTCTCTCATTTTATTTTCTTTAATTCCCACCCCCCATTTCTATTCCCCATCTTCCCATGTGCAACCTTCCTAATATGTTTGATATGCATCTTTTTGTTTGTATGTATTTTTAGAAAATGTTTATTGTTTTGTGTGCAAAAAAAGTAATAAAAAAAAGAAAAAGAAAGAATTGCTTTACCCAAAATTTTGATCCACAGCCTTCATTAAGTTATCTGTTGAGACAAATAAAGTTTAAGCCATGTAAACAAATTCCAATTTTGTCAGATGTAATATGGATCTGTCTTTTATAAACTAGTAAGTTTACCCTACTCTCTCATGACTAAAATTCTAAAATAAAAACTATGAAGTCTTTATGTGTGTGTATATGTTTGTTTAGATGTGTTTAAATATATGTACATATATTGTTATATGTTGTATCTATATGCTACAAAACTGACTTATAAATAGATGAGTGCTCATAAATTACTAAACCCAAGTATGTTCCAAGTTTGTATGACTTAAAGAAGTCTTTAATAAATAAGTTGGTGTTCAAATTATTGATGAGATAAATATTTAAATGTCTTTAAAATTGTCAACGTATACTTTTGCCTGAGTTTGCTGGTCAGAAAGTTTTGTATTTCTCTCCACTAGATATTTTAAGGTGCCTGGGTTTGACACAAAGGTAATAAGACTATAAATCTAGTCAAAACCAAAGGATCTTTGTGTAATTTTAATAAATAAGATATTTAATATTGTTAGCTTAATAAAAACAGCTAAATCTTCTGAGTTGTTGACAAAATACCCATATTTTAATTTAAGTTTCTCACTTGGGTGAACACCTGATAATCACAGGCTATAAAAATGTTTAACATAACCATACATAACTTTCAATAATGACTAACTTTGTCTAATATCTAAGTTCTCATAAATAGTCTAGTCAACCTATTAAAAATAAATTGGGTAAGCATAAATGAGATAAATGCTTATTAAAAACTTTTTGTGTAATTCAAAATCTTAAAAGTTATGTTAAATTAAATAATAGATACTCATTAAACATCTGGGTCATTTCTAATTAAGAAAAAATTATGTCCAAGCTGAGAGCCAGATCAAGAATGCAACCCCATTCACAATATCCACAAAAGAATAAAATAACTAAGAATACTGTTTTTTTGTTTTTGTTTTTGAGACAGAGTCTCGCTCTGTCACCCAGGTTGGACTGCAGTGGCACGATCTTGGTTTACTGCAAGCTCCACCTCCCAGGTTCAAGCCATTCTCCTGCCTCAGCCTCCCAAGTAGCTGGGACTATAGGCGCCCGCCACCACACCCAGCTAATTTTTTGTATTTTTAGTAAAGACAGGGTTGCACCGTGTTAGCCAGGATGATCTCGATTTCCTGACCTCGTGATCCACCTGCCTTGGCCTCCTAAAGTGCTGGGATTATAGGCATGAGCCACCACGCCTGGCCCAATAACTAAGAATACTGTTAACCAAGGAGGTGAAAGACCTCTACAACTAGAGTTACAAAACACTGCTAAAGGGAAAACCAAGTTACAGAAGATAGACAATCTGCTTGCAGAAATTTGAAAAGCTATATACTCTTTTTAGAGCAAACCATATGAGTAGTAAAAATACAGTGGAATTTATAGAAACGATACACATCAAATATGAGATATGAGTTACATGGAGGGCATACAATAGTGGAAGGAACTCAAGACATCTCAATTGTATTGGTAATGTTTTATGTCTTGAACTGGGTGCCGCATTATCAGGATGTTTGCTTTAATATGCTGTATAACTGTGTGTAGGTCTGACATATTTAATAAAATTATTTGAACAAATAATTGATGCTTTGGAGAGCAGGGCATATGAAAACCTGATTAAAGTCATTAAGGATCAGATGAAGAACAGAAAATACAGCACATCCAATGTAAGTCCACAAAAGTCTCAGCATGGAAAGTTTAATGCCACTTGCAGTGTCCTAATTAGCTTTTTTTTTAAGTTCTCAATAAAGTAACAACCAAGCTGTGTTAAGAAAAGAAAAAAAGAAATCAGAAATGACACAAGCAAATGGAAAAACATTCCATGTTCATGAATATGAAGAATCAATATTGTTAAAATGGCCATACTACTCAAAGCAATTTACAAATTCAACGCTATTCCTATCAAACTACCAATGACACTGTTCACAGAATTAGAAAAAACTACTTTAAAATTCATATGGAACCAAAAAATAACCTGAGCAGCCAAGGCAATCCTAAGCAAAAAGAACAAAGCTGGATTCATCACATTACCCAACTTCAAACTATACTACAAGGCTACAGTAATCAAAACAGCATGGTACTGATACAAATACAAACATATAGACCAATGGAACAGAATAGAGAGCCAAGAAACAAGGTCGCACACCTACAACCATCTGATCTTTGACAAAGCTGACAAAACAAGCAATGGAAAAAGGACTCTCTATTCAATAAGTGGTGTTGAGATAACTGGCTAGCCATATGCAGAAGATTGAAACTGGACCCCTTCCTTATACCATATACAAAAATTAACCCAAGATGGATTAAAGACTTAACTGTAAAACCAAAAACTATAAAAACTCTGAAAGATAACCTAGGATATGCCATTCTGGAAATAGGACTGGCAAAGATTTCATGATGAAGACACCAAAAGCAATTGTAACAAATCAAAAACAAAAATCAACAAATGAGACCTAATTAAACTAAAGAGCTTCTGCACAGCAAAATAAACCATCAACAAAGTAAACAGACAACCTACAGAATGGGAGGAAATATTTGCAAACTATGCATCTGATAAAGGTCTAATACCTAGAATCTATAAGGAACTTAAATTTACAAGGAAAAAAACAAGCAACCTCATTAAAAAGTAGGCAAAAGATATGAACAGACAGTTTTCAAAAGAAGACATACACGTAGCCAAAAAGCATACAACAAAATGCTCAACATCACTCGTCATTAGAGAAATGCAAATCAAAACCACAATGAGATACCATCTCACACCAGTCGGAATGACTATGATTAAAAAGTAAAAATTATATATATAGTAATAACATGCTGGAGAGGTTATGGAGAAAAGGAAATGCTTATACACAGCTTGTGGGGATGTAAATTAGTTCAGCCATTGTGGGAAGCAGTTTGACAATTTCTCAAAGACTTAAAACAGAATTACCATTTGACCCAGCAATCCCATTATTGGGTATATACCCAAAGGAATAGAAATTGTTCTACCATAGAGATACATGCACATGTATGTTCATTGCAGCACTAGTCACAATAGCAAATACATGGAATCAACCTAAATGTCCATGAACTGGATCAAGAACATGTCTTACATATACACCATGGGGTTTCACCAAGTTGGCCATAAAAAAAGAATGAGACCATGTCCTTTGCAACAACAAGGATGGAGCTGGAGGCCATTATCCTAAGCAAACTAACACAGGAACAGAAAAGCAAATACTGTGTGTTCTCACTTATAAATAAGAGCTAAACATTGAGGACATATAAACACAAAGAAGGGAAAAACGACACCGAGGCCTACTTGAGGGTGGAGGGTGGGAAGTAAGGTGAGGATCAAAAACTACCAATTGGGTACTATGCGTATTACCTTAGTGATCAAATAATCTGTACACCAAACTCCTGCAACGTGCAATTTACCTGTGTAACAAACCTGCACATGTACGCCTGAACCTAAAATAAAAGTTAAAAAAATAAAAAATTATTACAAAACCATGTTTCTAAACATTATAAAGTAGCTCACCTCTTTAACATACTAATTTGTGACAGACAACTCAAGATCTTACTTTCTAAGTTTCCACTAAAATTTAAGGTTACTAAAAATAAAAATTCAGGCCAGGCACAGTGGCTCACACCTGTAATTCCAGCACTTTGGGAGGCCAAGGTGGGTGGATCCTCTGAGGTAGGGAGTTCCAGACTAGCCTGGCCAACTTGGTGAAACCCCATCTCTACTAAAAATACAAAAAAAAAAAAAAATTAGCCTGATGTGGTAGTACATGCCTGTAATCTCAGCTACTAGGGAGGCTGAGGCAGGAGAATCACTTGAACCCGGGAGGCAGAGGTTGCAGTGAGCCAAGATCGTGCCACTGCACTGCAGCCGGGGTGACAGTGCAAAATTCTGTCTCAAAAAAAAAAAAACACAATCACACTACAAGAGGTTTGTCTTTACATTTTGGTCATTGGCCTTAAAAACAAAAAGTTTACATGTTATTGAAATAATTTCTGTGTTATCTTTATCAGATTTTTAATTACTTACAAAGACTAAGCTGCAAAAGAGTTAGGACAGGCCTGGTGGCTCACGCCTACAATCCTAGCACCCTGGGAGGCCGAGGCGGGTGGATTGCTTGAGCTCAAGAGTTCAAGATTAGCCTGGGCAACATAGGGAAACCCTGTCTCTCCAAAACAAAAAAAAAAAAGCTTGGTGTGGGGACGTAAATCTGTAGTCCCAGCTACTCGGGAAGCTGAAGCAATAGAATAGATTGAGCCCAGGAGGTCAAGGCTGCAGTGAGCTGTGGTCGCACCACTGCACTCCAGCCTGGGTGACAGAACAAAACCCTGTCTCAAAAATAAATTAATTAATTAAATAAAATAAAAGAGTTAAGATTTTCACATCCATATAATTTTCTCTATTGCTTGTAAAGTCTTTTGATTATCACTCTGGTTAAATAAATATTATTTTACAAAGACCTGTGATTTTAATTTTCTTTTTTTTTTTTTTTTTTTTTTGGTGTTTTTGACACAGGGTCTTGCTCTGTTGCCCAGGCTGGAGTTCAGTGGCACAGTCTTGGCTCCCTGCAACCTCAACCTCCTGGGCTCAAGCAATCCTCCCACCTCAGCCTCCTGAGTAGCTGGGACTACTGGTGTGCACTACCACACCCGGCTAATTTTTGTATTTTTTGTAAAGATGGTGTTTCACCATGTTGCCCAGGCTGGTCTCAAACTCCTCAGCTCAAGCGACCCACCCACCTTGGCCTCCTAAAGTGCTGGGATGGCAGATGTGAGCCCCCATGCCTGGCCTATGATTCTAATTTGACAAGGTGTTCAGATTTTTTATATCTTTTACAGGTTTCTCCAAGATGAAAATCCTAAAATAAGTCTTTATAGATTAAATAATTAGATTTATTTGAAAAATTATATTAAAAATGTTGTCAAATAATAAATAATACTAGATCTTTCAGTCATGTTTATAAATATGTTATTAATATAAATGTTCCAAAAATTATTTAAATTTATAAATATCGAATATATTTGCAGTCATAATTTTAATTATGTTAATCCTTTCTAAAATTAGATTTCTATAAATGTTATAAATATAAATATCCTAAAGATTATGCAAAATTTACAGAAGTCTGATGATTCTGATGTGATGCTGCTGCCAGTGATATTTCTGGTCATTATCTTTTTTTTTTTTTTTTGGAGAAGGAGTCTCACTCACTCTGTCGCCCAGGCTGGAGTGCAGTGGCGAAATCTCAGCTCACTGCAACCTCCACCTTCCAGGTTCAAGCAATTCTCCTACCTCAACCTCCCAAGTAGCTGGGATTACAGGTCCCCGCCATCATGCCCAGCTAATTTTTGTATTTTTAATAGAGATAGGGTTTCACCATGTTGCCCAGGCTGGTCTCAAACTCCTGACCTCAGGTGATCCATCCGCCTCAGCCTCCCAAAATGCTGGGATTACAGGCGTGAGCCACCGTGCCTGGCCCAAAAACATTTGCAACCAACTCTAGTACAAAATTACTTTTTTTTTTTTTTTTGAGAGAGTCTCATTCTGTCTCCCAGGCTGGAGTACAGTGGCATGATCACTGCAACCTCCACCTCCGAGGTTCTAGTGATTCTCCTGCCTCAGCCTGCCTAGTAGCTGGGACTACAGGTGCGCATCACCACGCCCGGCTAATTTTTATATTTTTAGTAGAGATGGGGTTTCACCATGTTGGCCAGGCTGGTCTGGAACTCCTGGCCTGAATTGATCCATCCGCCTCGGCCTCCCAAAGTGCTGGGATTACAGGCATGAGTCACTGCACCCAGTCTAAAATTACTTTTCTTATAAAAGACTCTACAACACAGATTTCTAATAATTTAATGATCTGTAGACTAAATAAAAACGTCGAAAACTCCAATAAAAACTTATGCATAAAGATTATTAACCCAACATCAAACACAACAAAAATTATGAGACTGAATTGACAAAAGACTAAAATGATTTATATGACTTTCTATTTAACACATTGCTAATTATTTTTATATTGTTTTCTAAAATCAAAAAAAACTTTTTTCTTTTAAACTATGTATGTCTTACAACAAATGGGTAAAACACAATTTTATAAACAAAATTAAAACATTTATCTTTCTCTCTACCTAAATTCTCTAGAATTTTAAAACTATTCATCAACAGCTAAGACCAAAATAATGGTTTCTCAGCAACTAGATGTGACTCGCAATTCAAAAGAAAACACAGAGCCTCAAGTCGTGACCTGCCCCATGTCGCTAACAATTTCACCTGCCTGCAATAACAAAATTATTTATCTCCTCAGCCTGGAAAGACATGACTTCTTGAAAATGAGCCTTCCCAGTGGCGAAAGATAAATAATCCCTATTACTCTAACCTGAACAGAGATTGGTCATCACTGCTTCCTTGAAAAGATTCTCTATCCAAAGAACTAATAATCTATAAGTCACCTTTGGCAGGCTTCCAGAGTAAGATCTTATGATTTGTGGTTTACCTCCTGTCCCTGAATGAAAAATAATGAGTGGCAGAACCAGCCGTCCTGCACACCTGCCCGTGGTGCTGATAAAATTTGGCCCTATAGTCAAGCCAAGTGCTTACTCAGTACCACAATAAAGGTCATGAATCATAGCCAGCCTCAAATTTTATCCTGAGTTCCTCAAACTGTTGACATGCTTAATATGTAACCTACTGACATTGAAAAAGACACAAATTTTTTTCTAAATCATAAAGTTGTACAGATTGTTTTACATATATTAATGTTTTAGCCTATATGTTGTCATTTGTAGCCAATAATTATAATCTCTATATTATACCCTGCAATGAAAAAGACAACTCCAGCTAGGCACAGTGGCTCACGCCTATAATCCCAGCATTTTGGGAGGCTGAGGTGGGAGGGTTGCTTGAGCCCAGGAGTTCGAGACCAGCCTGAGAAACAAAAGGAGATCCTGTCTCTACAAAAAAATAATTAACCAGGCTTGGTGGTGCACACCTGTGGTCCTAGCTACTTGGGAGGCTGAGGCAAGAGGATCGCTTGAGCCCAGGAGGTTGAGGCTTCAGTGAGCTGTGATTGTACCATTGCACTCCAGCCTGGGTGACAGAGTGAGACCCTGTCTCAAAAAAAGAAAGAAAGAAAGAGAGAAAGAGAGAGAGAAAGAGAGAAAGACAGAAAGAGAGAAAGAAAGAAAGAAAGAGAGAGAGAGAAAGAAAGAAAGAGAGAGAGAGAGGAAGGAAGGAAGGAAGGAAGGAAGGAAGGAAGGAAGGAAGGAAGGAAGGAAGGAAAAGAAAAACATACAACTCCTGCTTGAGTTCCCCTCCCTTCTCCTAAACCTTCTCACAAAAACATTCCAATTTATAAAAGACTTTAAAGCATGATCAATTTCGTTACTGTGTCTTCCCCAATCAGTCCTCATATTTGACTTCCAATAAGCCTTTATGGAATTATTTCTGCCTCAAAGCCTTAATTTCAGTCAGCACTGCCAACCTGGTGTTCCCGTCTGATGGAGGAAGCCAACAGATCATAAGACCAAATCCAATGGTGACGGTGATGAAAGAAATTACAAGGGTGAGATGAGATAGAAATGGACCAAATGGGGCAGTTCTGGACACGGTGATCAGGCAGGGGGCCCCTGGGAGGTGACCTTTGAGCAGAAACCTGAGTGACGTGGAAGAGTCACCTGCAGATAAGAACCAGCCCATGAAATCATGCCAGGTGTGTAAAGATCCAGCACCGGGAGAAGTAAATGAGTGGCCAAAAAAGTTTGTCCATTCTTGCATCCTTCTTTAGTTGTACCAAGATAAACAGAAACTTCAGCAATTTCCCTTGGGGTGCATGGGGTAAACAGGAACCAGTTGTCCTGCAAACTTGCCCGTGGTGCTGATAAAATTTGGCCCGATAGTCAAGTCAAAGTGCTTCCTGAGTGCCATTTACCACAATAAAGGTCATGAATCATAGCCAGCCTCCCAAGGCATGTCCAGAGCTAGACTGACTGGCTGGGGCTGCCAGCACCTTGCCAGAGGCAACAGGAGATCAGATGAGCTGGAGAAAAACAGCCCCAGGAAGTTTCAGAAAAGTCCAGATGACCCATAAGAGTTGGCATCAACCCCTCATGGGTGGGATCTATTGGGTGGTGCTGGTCCTGAACAGCTGACCCCAGCACCCTCACCAGTGACCCATCCTTATTGTATTAGTCTGTTTTCATGCTGCTAATAAAGACACAGGGTAATTTAATAAGGAAAAAGGTTTAATTGACTCACAGTTCCACAGGGCTGGGGAGGCCTCAGGAAACGTACAATCATGGTGGAAGGGGAAGCAAACATGTCGTTCTTCACGTGGCAGCAGCAAGGAGAAGTGCCAAGCAAAAGGGGGAAAAGCCCCTTATAAAACCATCAGATCTTGTGAGAACTTACTCACTATCATGAGAACAGCATGAGAGTAACCACCCCCATGATTAATTACCTCCCGGGTACCTTCCACAACACATACGGATTGTGGAAACTACAATTCAAGAGGAGATTTGGGTGGGGACACAGCCCAACCATATCACCTATACACTTTATAAAATTAATCATGGAAGAAGGGAGGAGGAAAAAAAATAAACCAAGTTTGCAGCACATTCAGCATTAATCATTACGTCAGCTTGTTCTCTGACTGCTTCCTCATAGCTGTTTGCTGCTTCTTGCCTTAGAATCACATAGACCTTATCACAAAATTATAGACCTCTTTAACTGCCCTAGAGACAGCGTCTCAAGCATTGTGAAATGTGAATTCTCCATTTGAGATATTCTTTCAGGTTTTGTATATCAAGGAAACTACTGACATCAGTTATTCTGCAGGACCCCAAGAGGGGCTCACTCACCAAAGAAGGCAGTTTCCACATCTTGATGATTTCATCTTCCTTTCTTCAACCAATCAGTGACCCCCATTTTCTAATCCTTCATCCTCCATGGAGTCCTTAAAAACTCCAGCCCAGAACTCCTGGGGCGGATGTATTTGAGAGTTCCTTCCATCTCCCAGCTCAGCCACCCTGTGATCATTAAACTTTTTCTCTGCTGCAAACACTTCTGTCTCGGTGTATTTTCTGTTATTGCACAGCAGGCATATGAACCTGGTGGTCCTGTAGCACCAGCCCCCAGCCCTAGATGGAGAGACTCAGGACATGAACAACAGAGACCCTCCCTGTGACAGGGAAAAGAGGAGAGTACAGGGAGAGACAGAATATTGTTCCTCATTCAAGTGTCTGCCTAGTCAGTGAACAAGGGGGCCACTCAAGACAGAGAAGCTGAGTGGATCTCAGTCTGTGGGATCGGGGGGACCAGCACTGACCCATTGTCAGGAATGAACCACAACAAGAGGCTTTGGACACCTGCCTGCAGCCTCTCCAGTCATATAAGCAGATGGCAGTTTGGTCAATGGGAGCATCCACTGATGATCAGAGGGGACAGCGGAATGAGGTCTGTCCTCTGCCCTCCTCTTTCAGCCACAGATCTTGGTTCCAGGAGCAGCTGTTTCCTGGCACCACCAGCCTGGGAGTGGTGACAGCTCTCGGTGGATGCTAACCCCCAGGGTGCTGCACCATCCCTCATGGTTCCCCTTGGCCCTGCCCACACCTTTGCAAACAGCTCCTCCTTAAGCCCCCTCCTTTAGCCCCTGTGGGTTCCCTGCCAGGACCCAAGTGCTACATTTCCCAAAAAGATGGGACCTCTCAACACACCAGTTATGTGGGTGCTGAAGTTTACATAAGCACATCATAAGCATTCTCCCAACTGTTGGAATGGGAGCAGGGGGTTGAAGGGAGAATTCTTGTTCTCAATGCTTACACTTAGCAATTGTTTCCTTTTATTATATGAGGTTGTACAGCATGTTTAATTATAATTACTAATATATATAATTACAAATTATATTTTAAAAGAAATTGTTGGTTGGGTATGGTGGCTCACGCCTGTAATCCCAGCACTTTGGGAGGCCAAGGTGGGTGGATCACCTGAGGTCAGCAGTTCGAGACCAGCCTGGCCAACATGGTGAAACCCCATCTCTACTAAAAATACAAAAATTCACCAGGGGTGGTGGAGCATGCCTGTAATCACCGCTACTTGGGAGGCAGAGGAAGGAGAACCGCTTGAACACAGGAAGCGGAGGATGCAGTAAGCCGAGATTGCACCACTGCACTCCAGCCTAGGTGACAGAGCGAGACACTGTCTCAAAAACCAAAACAAAAAAGAAATCGCTTAGCATCGTGCCTGACATGTAGTAGAACTCCATCTATATGACTTGTGAGAAGCCAGAGAGTGTCGTGGTGAAGAACAGGGACTCCAGGTGCAGGCTGGTTGGTTCAACTCTCAACCAGCTGTGTGAATTTGGGCCAGTCTCTTTACTTCTCTGTGTCTCAGTTTTCTTGCCTGAAAACTGGGAGTCATAGCAAGGTTGTTGTAAAAATTAAGTGAGTTTGAAAGAGTAAAGTGCTTACAACATTCCCTGGCACATAATCAACCACAAGCCGGTGCATGCCATTATTACTTAAAGACAGGACAAGGACACAGACAGCAACTATGAGCCTTGGTTCCCTCTGGCACATGCAGCAGAGCGCTTGATGGCTTTGAACTTCCTGTGTTGTTTCTGCTGGCCTTTGGTAGGGTGGAGTCCCTCCGGAGAGGAGCAAGCACCGAGCTTGGGATTAGATGACCCATGATCAAACCTGGACCTGCCGCTAATCAGCTGCGTGACTTTGGGCCAGTGACTTGTCTTCTCTGAATCTCATGTTCCTCTTCAGTACAAAGGACACAATGATAAGCCTATCGAGATGGGAGAAGCCAGCAGACATGCATGTCTTAGTTCAGGTTTCCTGGAAGCAGACCCTCATGAAAGGATTCAAGTGCAAATAATTTATTTAGAGGTGACCAAATTTCAACTGCCAGTTGTTTGTTTGGGAGGTAAGTCCAGGAAACACCAGTAGGACAGCTGAAAACTGAGACAGGAAAGGAAATGTAGCAATTAAAAGGAACTTATTTAAAACAGTTTCCACCATGGGCAGCCAAGGCTCAGCCCTGCATGGCACCTCTGGGAGACAGCATAGAACATGCACCTCAGAGTCATCCCACTCGGGGAAAAGGAGCTGGGGCATTTACCCACCAATACTCACCACCCATTTTTGAGGGCTGCTTCCAAGGGCATGAGAAAGTGCTGCCTGCACTGCAAGGGTCAGACATGGGATCAAGGGCATGAAAATGTGCTGCCTGCACTGCAAGGGCCAGATGTAAGGTTAAGGGCATGAGAATGTGTTGCCTGCATTGCAAGGGTCAGATGTGGGGTCAAGGGCATGAGAATGTGCTGCCTGCACTGCAAGGGTCAGGCCTGGGGTCAAGGACAGTGGCTCCAGTCATGAATAGGAACACAGCCTGGTATAGACAGCTACAGTGGCTCAGTGACAACAACATACACGCACTCACACATGCACACCACACCCAGACACTCAGTCGCCAACACAGGGTGTAATACAGACATATATGCATACACGATCACAGCCACCCATGCACACGATTACATACACTCACAAACACACTTGCACATGCTGTGAATGCAGTCCCACAGATACACACAGTCACACACACACCTACAATCACACACCCACACACATCCTTTTTCTCTCTCTCTCTCTCTCTCTCTCTCTGTCACACACACGCAAACAAACACAGAGACAAACTAATAATCCAGACACCTTGGAGTCTGTTCTCCCCAAACTGTCCAGTGGCGCCTCCTTCACATTCAAGAGAGGAAGGAGGCCCCACAGCAACCGATGACAAGACCAGGCCTGAGCAGGCCTGTGTATGTTTTGTTGTTGTTGTTGTTTTTATTTATTTTTATTATTTTTTTTTTAGATGGAGTTTCACTCTGTTGCCAGCCTGGAGTGCAGTAACAGGATCTCGGCTCACTGCAGCCTCCGCCACCCAGGTTCAAGCGATTCTCCTGCTTCAGCCTCCCAAGTAGCTGGGACTACAGGCGCACGCCACCATGCCTGGTTAATTTTTGTATTTTTTAGTAGAGACGGGGTTTCACCATGTTGGATGGGCTGGTCTCGAACTCCTGACCTCGTGATCCACCCACCTCGGCCTCCCAAAGTCCTGGGATTACAGGTGTGAGCCACTGCACACAGCCCTGAGAATGTTTTTAGAATTATACACACAGGTGTAGCAGAATCCTAGAGGCCCATTGGCCCTCTGCCTCCCCACTCACTCTCTCGTTCATAAACGATCACTCCTCTTAGAGGAAGCTGAAAGCCTACGTGGAGTGGGAAAAGAAACCTTTGACTGGCCGGGCGCGGTGGCTCACGCCTGTAATCCCAGCACTCTGGGAGGCCAAGGCAGGTGGATAATGAGGTCAGGAGATCGAGACTATCCTGGCTAACACGGTGAAACCCCATCTCTACAAAAAATAGTAGTCCCAGCTGCTCCGGAGGCTGAGGCAGGAGAATGGCGTGAACCCAGGAGGCGGAGCTTGCAGTGAGCCGAGATCGTGCCACTGCACTCCAGCCTCGGTGACAGAGCAAGACTCCGTCTCAAAAAAAAAAAAAAGAAACCCTTGACTCTGCAAGGATAAGTCACTCTTTGAAGGAGTTTGCTGCAACTCCATGGATAGAACTAAAGGCGGAGGGTGAATTTGCTCTCTGTTCTGGAGCTGGGACATCCATCTTCTCCTACCCTTGGACATGAGAATTCCAGGTTTTCAGGCCTTTGGACTCAGATGCAACTACCCCACCAGGCATCCCTAGTTCTCCAGCTTACAGAGAGCATCTTGTAGAACTTCTCAGCCTCCCTAATCACAAGAGGCGATTCCCATAATAAATTCCCTATTCACTCTACCTCCCTTTCTAGATAGATGGATAGATATGAACATAGATAGCGATATATTCTATCGATTCTGATTCTAAGGAGAACCCTGACTAAGATCGCAGTTCTGCCTGCAGCCTCTGGATGTGGTGCAGCCTCTGGATGTGGTGCAGCCTCAGCAGTAAACAGTGTCTCGATTCTGCATGGATAAAGGGAAGCTCTGCTTCCTCCTCTTCCTTCTATATCAGGGACATCTCCAAGCCCCAAGGGTGCATTCCAGGGCAGAGGGAGAAGACACACTGCCAACAGAGAGGTCTGTTTTGGCTTGAGAGAAAACGTATTCTTTTCCTGAGAGTGGTTCCAGCCCAGGGAGAGTCATACGGAGTGGGCTCCACAAGGGCAGTTTGTGGGCAGCAGTGTGGCCTCGGGACATGTGCTAGGGCTGGTCCCCAAATCCTTTCATGTTCTGGCTGGTCCACCCGGGCTTCAGTTCCTCTCATGGAAAAGGGTCTGCACATAGGAACCTTCCCTTCTCAGCAGCCCGCAGACCCTAACTGTCCATCAGGATGGTGGCTCCCACCTGGGAGCAGCTTCTGCACCAGGCTCTGTACTAGTGTGTCCTGTGCACCATCCCACTGCCCTTGTGAACAGGCCCATCAATCTTGCCATTTACAAATGAATACACCGAGGCCGCATCCCCCAAAGGTAAGAGCAGGTCTAAGTCAGAGGGCAGGGTATGGTGGAGAGAAACGGACAAGAGTCGACTTCTGAAAGGGGAAGTGAGTGGCCACCTTTTATCCGGGTTGGGCAACATGGCCCATTGGGACATCTTAGTGAAAGGGAGCAAGAGGAAGGTGGCTCCAGAAGGGGAGGAGTTGAGTTGCGTAAGTGCAAGTCAGAAGGTGGCAGTAATGAAAGACATTAGCAGAATGAGAGGAACTGGAATGTGACCGTGGGGTCTGTTCTGAAAACAGAGATCAATCAAGAGGCCGAATCAAATCCAAATTCCATCTGCTCCCTCCAGTCAGCTCAAAGTCCAGGATTTCTGGGTGATGTGCAGTTCTTTTTTTAATTTTTTTTTTTTTTTGAGACGGAGTCTCGCTCTGTTGCCCAGGCTGGAGTGCAGTGGCATAATCTCAGCTCACTGTAATCTCCACCTCCCAGGTTCAAGCAATTCTACTGCCTTAGCCTCCCAAGTAGCTGGAACTACAGGCACGCGCCACCACGCCCAGCAAATTTTTGCATTTTTAGTAGAGATGGGGTTTCGCTGTGTTGGTCGGGCTGGTCTCCAACTCCTGATCTGAAGTGATCCACCCACCTCGGCCTCCCAAAGTGCTGGGATTACAGGCATGAGCCACTGCACCCGGCCTTGATGTGCAGTACTCTGCTTCACATTTTGATGTGGGCTTGTGTGGTGTGGAAATCTATAAATTTAATAGCAATTATCAGTTCTAATGCATCCCAGAGTGGAGCAATCACTGGATCATGACAATTTAACATTCCGCTTTACACTTGTTGCTTCCATTAACAGCAAACTAAGTTATTTGGATTAAAATTCCAGCATTTTTAAAAAGCTGGATGCATCTGGGTGCGGTGGCTCACGCCTGCTACGTAGCCCCAGCACTTTGGGAGGCCGGGGTGGGCGGGTCACTTCAGGTCAGGAGTTCGAGACCAGCCTGGCCAACATGGTGAAACCCCGTCTCTACTAAAAATACAAAAATTAGCCAGGCATGGTGGCAGGAGCCTGGAATCCCAGCTACTCAGGAGGCTAAGGCAGGAGAATCACTTGAATCCGGGAGGTGGAGGTTGCAGTGAGCCGAGATCATGCCACTGCACTCCAGCCTGGGCAATGGAGTGAGACTCCGTCTCAAAAAAAGAAAAAAAAAGGTAGATGCTTCTTCAATTCTTCATATAAATAAGTGACATGAAAAGACAGTGAAACAATAGCGAAGACATGGAATCAACCCAAATGCCCATCAGTGATAGACTGGTTAAAGGAAATGTGGTACACATACACCACGGAGTATTATGCAGCCATAAAAAGGAACAAGACCAGGTCCTTTGCAGGGACATGGATGGAGCTGGAAGCCATTATCCTCAGCAAACTAACACAGGAACAGAAAACCAAACATCGCATGTTCTCACTCATAAGTGAGAGCTGAACAATGAGAACACGTGGACACAGGGAGGGGTACAACACACACTGGGGCCTGTGGTGGGGGCAGGAGGAGGGAGAGCATCAGGACAAACAGCTAATGGATGTCGGGCTGAATACCTAGGTGATGGGTAGGTATCACCATGCAGCAAATCACATTGCTGCAGTCACATTGCAGCAAATCACCATGGCACACATTTACCTATGTAAAAAACCTGCACGTCCTGCCCATGTATCCCAGAACTTAAAATAAAATAATTTTTTAAAAAAAGAAAAGAGGGTGAAAATCACAAAAACACGATTCAAATAATAACAGAAACCTAGAGATAAAATGAACATAAATTATACCTTCTCTCTGAAGGCATTTCTCAAATCAGGAAAATTTGAAACTCTTTTAACGGTTTTGTGATTGCAGGAAAAAAACAAACTCTAAGCCTAGGTGTGATACAAGGAGGGAAAATGGTAAAAATCCCCCCCTTGCATATGTGGAGACCTCAAAGGGCTACATCTCTCAGAGTGAGAAAAAAATAAAGCAAAACAGCCTGCAAGTGCGATTTCAGCTTAAATTTAAACCGCCTGGGTGACCTTGGTCATCACAAGCCTAGAGGGTCATTGAACATAAACCTCGACCAGCAGTCCTCCAAAAGCTGCTCCCTAGAGAAAGCTGCCTTCTTCTGGCTGGGCACAGTGGCTCACGCCTGTTAATCCCAGCACTTTCAGAGGCCAAGGCAGGCGGATCACTTGAGGTCAGGAGTTCGAGGCCAGCCTGGCCAACATGGTGAAACCCCGTCTCTACTAAAAATACAAAAAATTAGCCGGGCGTGGTGGCGGGCGCCTGTAGTCCCAGCTACTCGGGAGGCTGAGGCAGGAGAATGGCCTGAACCCAGGAGGCGGAACTTGCAGTGAGCCGAGATCGCGCCACTGCACTCCAGCGAGGGTGACAGAGTGAGACTCCATCTCAAAAAAAAAAAAAAAATTAGCCGGGGGTGGCTGCAGTCACCTGTAGTCCCAGCTACTTGGGAGGCTGAGGCAGGAGAATCGCTTGAACCCAGGAGCGGAGGTTGCAGTGAACCGACATCGTGCCACTGTACCAGCCTGGGTGACAGAGCAAGACTCTCTCAGAAAAAAAAAAAAAGAGAGAGAGAGTGAGAGAGAACGCTGCCTTCTTTAAATCCTACGAATATTATTTCAAATATGCAAATATGGCAGCCAATACCAGGCAAAGATAACCGAAACACTGACCCCATGACAAAAATGACAGTCATTGTAATAGATACAGGTACTTTCAATGATCAGACACACTGTAAAACAACCAGGCTTATTGTTTAATAAGTGCAGTCATTTAAGAACAATGAAAACAGTGAAGAACCCTGAGGTGAGAGGAAAAAAAACAACTGGATGTATTAGGAGATGAGAATTGAGATCGAGGGGCGGGGATGTAGTGCCGCTCTGGTTTTCCTCAGTGACTCAGAGCCTCAAGCCTGCCCCATAGGTGCCTCCTCAACCCTGGTCCCTCTCCTGCTCAAACACCCGCCATGGCTCCCTATTGCCCACAGGATACAGTCCCGACCTGCGCTCTGGGACAACCCGCCCTCAGCACCGAGCCACTGTGCTCACCCAGAGAGGCTGTCAGGGTCTTGACTCAGAGACACTCCGCCTCCTCCCGCCAGGCCCTGGATCCCTGCGGTTCTCCGACGCCCCCTGCTGGCTGGCTGTGGGACTCAGGCACAGATTGATTCCCGGGAATCTGCAAAGGTGCCTGAGGAGGGCGCGGGTAGCTCTGAGACCTGACAGTGGTGGGTCACTGCAGGTCCGCGCTCAGGGTCTCCACCCATAGCCAAAGTCCATCCTCTGCGCGCACGATCAGCTCCAACTTCCTGCGGGGCTCCGCGTGGTCCGGCAGGATGCGGAAGGGCAGCAGCGTGAGCGCCAGGACCACCTTCATCTCAGCCATGGCGAACGTCTGGCCGATGCAGTTCCTGAGGGAGGGGGTGGGGACTCTGAATGTGCCCAGGACCCCCATCCCGGCCCCATCGCGCCGGGAACCTGGTCTGGGACTCCCAACCCCACCCAGATCCGATTGAGGGGCAGAGAGAGGGACTCTGTGCCTGGGACCCCCATGTGGGCTTGCATATCCCCCAAGCCTGGCTTAGACTCCAGCCCCCAGACCAACAGACGTAGGAGTGGGGAAGTCTGAGAACACACACCCCCTTTTCCTGGGATCTTATTCAAACCCTCGACTCCCTGAAAAACGCGGCCCCACAAGTCAGACCTCGCCTCCACCTGTGGCACCCTCACCCCATGCCCACCTCAGAAGTCCCTTAGCCTCAGCTGGGCCCTGCCGAGAAGGGAATAAAAGCCAGAGGTGATGTCTTCTGGAGATTTTCTGGGTCGAAGCGAAAGGGGTCATAGACCTGGTGGGTGGGCAAGTTAGGGCTGTTGGGTGGAGGTCTCTCAGGACACCCAGCCACCCTCATATAAGACCCAGCCACCCTCATATAAGATGTGAAACCGGGCACAGTGACTCACGCCTGTAATCCCAGCACTTTGGGAGGCTGAGGGGTGAAACTCCTGAGGTTGGGAGTTCGAGATCAGCCTAACCAACATGGAGAAACCCCGTCTCTGCTAAAAATACAAAATTAGCTGGGCGTGGTGGTGGGTGCCTGTAATCCCAGCTACTCAGGAGGCTGAGGCAGAAGAATCGCTTGAACCCCGGAGGCAGAGGTTGCAGTGAGCCGAGATCGCTCCATTGCACTCCAGCCTGGGCAACAAGAGCAAAACTTCATCTCAAAAAACAAAACAAAACAAAAAAGTACAGATGTGGGTGGAGTAGAGAGGAAGTATCTGTTTCCCTGGGACAAGACCCCTCCCCTGACCAGGCCCCGGGGATGGAGAAGGGGGAAGGGGTAGCACCTCAGGGTCTGGCCAGACTGAAGGGTTGTGATGGATCCCAAAGATGCTGACGGTGCAAGTGTTCCCTGTTGGGGAGGAGGTGCAGTCAGGACAAGGACTCCACCACACGATGGGACCTCCGCCCTGCCCAAAGCCCTCCCTGCCTGCCCAACTGTGGGCACCTTTGGGGATGACCCGGCCATCCGGGAGCACCACGTCCTGGGGGCAGCAGCGGTGGATCCTGGAGACTGGGGAATGCAGCCGCAGGCTCTCCTTCAGGCACATGGTCAGGAAGGGCAACTGGGCCAGGTCATCCCTAAGGTAACACCCAACAATTATCCAGGGAGCAAACACAGCCCTCCTGCCGCCCAGAGAGACCCTCGCACCAACTTGTAACAGCCCAATGGATTCACCTTGCCCGCTGCCTAGAAAAAGCTGATTTATCAAGACAGGGGGTCTTTTCAGGAAAGGGCTATTATCAATTTGGTTTCAGACTCAAACCATGAACTGAATTCCTTCCCAAAGTTAGTTCAGCCTATGCGCAGGAATGAACAAGGACGGCTTAAAGGTTACAAGCAAGATGGAGTCGATTAGGTCTGATCTCTTTCACTGTCATTATGTCCTCAGTTATAATTTTCGCAAAGGCAATTCCAACCTTCTTCTGACCCTAAATCCAATAACAAAATGAATTCCAGAAGAATCAAAGATTTAAGCATGAGAAAACCAAAGTCGCAAAAGTATTAGAAAACTTGATATGGTATTTTTAGAAGCATTTCTAAGCAAAACACAACACATAGAGGGTCTCCTTAAAAGTGTTAACCTATTTGCATTAAAAAATGTTTAAAAATATATAATGAGGCCAGGTGCTGTGGCTTATGCCTGTAATTCTAGCACTTTGGAAGGCTGAAGCGGGTTGATTACTTGAGGTCAAGAGTTCTAGACCACCCTGGCCAGCATAACAAAACTCCATCTCTATTAACAATACAAAAATTAGCTGGGTGTGGTGGCATGCACCTGTAATGCCAGCTACTCAAGAGGCTGAGGCACAAGAATCACTTGAATCTGGGAGGCGGAGATTGCAGTGAGCGGAGATCATGCCACTGCACTCCAGCCTGGGTGACAGAGCAAGACCCTGTCTCAAATTAATAATAGAATATACTAACAAAGATGAGGGGAAAATCTCTATAAAGATTATAAAATTGTTTCAATAAAATCCCCTCCACACTCTAGAATGAGGTGACTTAATATTATAAAGGTCTCATTTCTTTCTAAATTAATCAACATATTCAAAGCAATTCAATAAAAAATCTAGCATTTTATTTTGTAGGAACTTAACCAGCTTATTCTAATTGGAAGAATTAAAGTTCATCAAAAGCTAGGTCAATTTAAGAATAAAAGATCCACCAGGCATGGTGGTGCATGCCTGTGGTCCCATCTACTCAGGAGGCTGAGATGTGAGGATCCCTTGCGCCCAGGAGTTCAAGGCTGCAGTGAGCTACGATCATGCCAATGCACTCCAGCCTGGGCTATAAAGTGAGATCACATCTCTTAAAAAAAAGTTAGGATAAAATTAAAATAAAAGATCAAAGAAGATAAGTCCAATCTACCAGATATTATGATCTATTACAAAGGTATAGCATAAAAATGAAATAAAATATTTTCTAAAAGATAAAGCGGCCGGGGTGGTGGCTCAAGCTTGTAATCCCAGCACTTTGGGAGACTGCCACTGGCGAGCCACGAGGTCAGGAGTTAAGATCAGCCTGGCCAACATAGTGAAACCCCGTCTCTACTAAAAATACAAAAACATAGCTGAGTGTGGTGGCAGGCGCCTGTAATCCTAGCTACTCGGGAGGCTGAGGCAGGAGAATCACTTGAATTGGGAAGGCGGAGGTTGCAGCGAGCTGAGATCGCGCCACTGCTCACCAACCCAGCTGAGACTCCGTCAAAAAAAAAAAAAAAGGCGATAAATGTGCTGGGCAAGGTGGCTCACATCTGTAATCCAAACACAGTGGAAAGCCAAAGCGGGCAGATTGCTTGAGCCCAGGAGTTCACAACGAGCCTGGGCAACATAGTGAGACCTTGTCTCTACTAAAAATCCAAAAAATTAGCCGGGTGTGGTGGCATGCGCCTTTACTCCTGGCTACTCGGGAGGCTGAGGTGGGAAGACCCCTTGATCTTGGGAGGTGGAGGTTGCAGTGAGCCATGATCACACCACTGCACTCCAGCTTGGGAACAGAGCAAAACCAAGAAAGAAAGCAAGAAAGCAAGAGAGAGAGAGAGAGAGAGAGAGAAAGGAAGGAAGGAAGGAAGGAAGGAAGGAAGGAAGGAAGGAAGGAAGGAAAGAAGGAAGGAAGGAAGGAAGGAAGGAAGGAAGGAAGGAAGGAAGGAAGGAAAGAAAGAAGGAAGGAAGGAAGAAGGGAGGGAGGGAGGGAGGGAGGGAGGGAGGGAGGAAGGGAGGAAGGAAGGAAGGAAGGAAGGAAGGAAGGAAGGAAGGAAGGAAAGAAGGAAGGAAGAAGGGAGGGAGGGAGGGAAGGAGGGAGGGAGGGAGGAAGGAAGGAAGGAAGGGAGAGAGAGAAAGAGAGAAGGAGGGAGGGAAGAAAGGAGGGAGAGAAGGAAGGAAGGAAGGAAGGAAAGAAAGAAAGAAAGAAAGAAAGAAAGAAAGAAAGAAAGAAAGAAAGAGAAAGAAAGGAAGGAAGGAAGAAGAAAAGAAAGACAGAGAGAAATGGAGGGAAAGAGGGAAAAGGAAAGAAAGGAAAAGAAAAGAAACAAAAAGAAAAGACCGTGGTACTGCTACAAGAACAGGAAAACGAACCAGAGGAAGAGAGAAGAGAGCTTGCAGTCAGGCACAGGAATAGGTGAAAATTTAACAACTTCTGGTAAAGAGGGGCCCACACACCTCTGGGCAATTGATAGATAATTTGGAGGAAGATGTTCAAACAATTGGAAATTTGGGAACAAAAAAACAGATCCTTGTCCACTTCATATACAGGATGGAATATCTTCCTATATGAGATGAATAAAGCTATAAAGTTAAAAGAAGATAACAGAAGAGACACTTTTGTGACTTAGGGGTGGGAATTCTTAAAACCTCGAAAGGACAAAGTAGAAGATCAAAAAGAAAAAGGATAAATATGCACGAAAATTAAGGATTTATGTGTAACACAGGATACCATGGACCAAATGAACATTCAGGTGACAGATTCAAAGGTTTCTACAATATCTAGAATACAAGAAATTCCTGCAAAATAACAAGAGAAAGAACAGGTGACCCAAGAGAAAAGTAGACAAAGAATATGATCTAAGAAATCATGGAAGTCCTGAGGTCTATAGGAGATTTAACCCATTTATGCCTGAGGTTTCAATTTTTTGAATTTTGAAAATGAGACCTTGGCAATGACCTGGAGCAGTAGAGTATGAATAACTCCCACATGCTTAGCATTCCAATAATGGAACACTAGGCATAAGTGGGGCAATAAGAAGAGGTGCTCAGGCCGGGTGCAGTGTCTTACACCTGTAATTCCAGCACTTTGGGAGGCCGAGGCAGGCAGATCACCTGAGATCAGGAGTTCGAGACCAGCCTGGCCAACATGGTGCAACTCTGTCTCTACTAAAAATACAAAAAAATTAGCCGGGCATGGTGGTGGGCACCTGTAATCCCAACTACTCGGGAGGCTGAAGCAGGAGAATAGTTTGAACTCAGGAGGCAGAGGTTGCAGTGAGCCAAGACTGCACCACTGCACTTCAGCCTGGGTGACAAAGGGAGGTTCCATCTCAAAAAAAAAAAAAAAAAAGAAAGAAAAGAAAAAAAGAAAAACTTGTAAAAGCAAAGTAATAAAATAGGATCACCTTTATCAAATATGAAAGTGTTTTTTAAAGTATAATGATGAAGACATCTTGATGCTTATGTATGACTATATAATTAACTGGGCCAGGCATGGTAGCTCACGCCTGGAACCCCAGCATTTTGGGAAGCTGAGGTGGGCAGATCATTTGAGATCAGGAATTTGAGGCCAGCCTGGCCAACATGGTGAAACCTTGTCTCTATTAAAACTACAAAAATTAGCCGGGTGTGGTGATGTGCACCTGTAGTCCCAGTTACTCGGGACTACAGGAGAATCGCTTGAACCCAGGAGGTGGAGGTTACAACGAGCTAAGATCATGCCACTGCACTCCAGCCTGGGCGACAGAGCAAGATTCTGTCTCAAAAAAAAAAAAAATAAATAAATAAATAAATAAATAAATAAAATTAAGTGGAACAGAATAGAGCCCAAGAAACAGACCCAAATATATAAATAAATTTCACTTATTGTGAATCTGCTATTATTTAAAATCGTAAGACAAATACAAAATATTCATTAAATTTTGTTGGGGCAACTAGCCATTTGGAGGAAAATGAATACATTCCTACAACAATTCTTATACTAACATAGATTTCATAGAGAAAAAAGTAATAAATATTTTTAAACTAAAATAATAAATAAAATATTTTAAAAACAAACCCATTAGAGGAAAACAAACATGAGTTTTACATTTTAATTTTAGAGCATGAAAGAATTTCCCACGCATGATTTAAAAAAACAAAAACATGGCCGGGCGCAGTGGCTCACCCCTGTAATCCCAGCACTTTGGGAGGCCAAGGTAGGTGGATCACCTGAGGCCTGGCCAACATGGCGAAACCCCATCTCTACTAAAAATACAAAAATTAGCTGGGCATAGTGGTGGACACTTGTAATCCCAGCTACTTGAGAGGCTGAGGAGGAGAATCACTTGAACTCGGGAGGCGGAGGTTGCAGTGAGCTGAGATTGTGCCACTGCTATCCAGCCTGGGTGACAGAGCAAGACTCTGTCTCAAAAAATAATAATAAAAATAATAATAAAAAATGGCAGGTGTAAAGGAAAGAATTTGACTGCAAATAAATTAATCAAGCCAAAATAAATGAATGAAAACCGGCAATTAGTTCAAAGACAATCTGAGAAAGAACTTTGCAAAATGGAAAAAAAGAACTAGTTTTCTTAATATGTGAGCAGTGCTTATAAATCAATAAGAAAAAAACTACAAAAACCCAAACTAGAAAGAACAAATTGTGCAAACACTTCACAGAATAAGAAATCCCCATGGCTGGTCAGTAAGTGAAAACAATGCTCAACTTTACCCATGCTTAAAGTGATGTTCATTGAAGTATTATGTTGCATCTATCAGATTGGCAAATGTTTTAAAGTTTCGTAAGATACACTTCAGGGGAGAATGTAAGGAAACTCGCATTCTCAAAATGTGTATGTAGGAGTGGATTTTCCAAGCTATTGAATTGTAAATCTCAAATGGTCTTCAGTTCACCAACTGCACTTCACAGAATTGGTCCTGCAGAGCTGCTCACAGATGTAAGCAATGGTCAATGTACATGAGTGCCCACCACATCATGTTAGTTATAGCAAAAGCCTGGAAAGCACACTAATGTCCATCAATGGAGAAATGTTTTGATGAATTACAGTACATCCATATGAGAGGACACTATGTAGCTATCAAAAAGGAGGAAACCAAGAGAACTAGTTCTACCACACACTGGAGAGTTAATCAGTGCAGAGATGCTAACAGGCAATTCGGCAATATCTATTAGAACTGAATGGGTTTGGCCAGGCACTGTGGCTCACACTTGTAATCCCAGCACTTTGGCAGGCTGAGGTGGGCAAATACCCTGAGGTCTGGAGTTCAAGAACAGCCTGGCCAACATGGTGAAACCCCGTCTCTATTAAAAATACAAAAATTAGCTGGGCATAGTGGCAGATGCCTGCAATCCCAGCTCCTCGGGAAACTGAGGCAGGAGAATCGCTTGAACTCGGGAGGCAGAGGTTGCAGTGAGCGGAGATTATACCACTGCACTCCAGCCTGGATGACAGAGTGAGACTCTGTCTCAAAAACAAAAAAAAAAAAAAAAAAGAAGAAAGAAAGAAAAAAGAAAAAATAATTGAATGAGTTTAATTGCAATAGGTAGTAAATGCACAAATCCTGCATTTCCCTTGCTCCAGGCTGAGTACCAGGCCCTGTTTCTGAGCTCTGCACCAATTCCCACTAGGCAGTAATAGCACAATTACCAATAAGACCTTCTCCCTTTCCCACCTGAAGAGCTAAACCAATGAGAGGGACTCAGGAACAGGACACGAGGACCTGCACACTCACCATCCAATCTCTTTAGGATCACGGTTCTTCAGGAACTCTTGCACCTCCTGTTGGCAGTGCTCCTGATATTCTGGGTACCTCACGTGGTTGTACGGGACCCAGGAGAGACCACTGGCAGTGGTGTCATGGCCTGAGGGGCAGCCAGGTAAGCTTGGGTCTCTGGGATGCTTCAGCACCAAAGGGTGGACAGCACCCATGTATTGAGGCCCTCAGAAGGAAGAGGGGAAGGAAGATGGGATGGGGTGATCCAGGGTCCACTCACCACGTCCCTGGAATGGAGACACTCGTACCCCTAGTGACATCACACCCTGGGACCCTCACCCACAAACATGAAGGTGTCAGTCTCCGCTCTCATGTCCTCATCTAACAACTCCTTTCCATTTTCATCCAGGAGACAAGACCTCTAAATTACACCAGCCATGAAGGCACCTGAGTCTAACCTAAAACAGTTCATGAAGGTCCATATTCCAGGCAAGATTACTCCCTTATCATCACTAGGCCTGCCTAGCAGGACTCTTTCCTAGTCTCTTGCCTCCTGTTTGCTCCTTCTAGGAACTCTTCTACAGAGTCACCTCTGAAATATATCTTACTTGTCCCTCCTTTCCTCAAGCACCTTCCATGGCTCCCCAGTGCCCTCTGGATCAAGTCCAAGTTCATGGATCTGACATTTCACATCAAGGTCTATTCTACTTCTGAAATTCAGATCCCAGAGAAGCCCATCTTGGCCAGCAAGAGCACGTCAATGAGGTTCAAAGTCTTGGACTTGGCCTTGGCCTGCAGGAAGTCTTCAACACCCTGGCTAGTGAGGGTGAGACGCCGCTCCTGGATGACAGCATCTGTGAAGTTGTGCACTATGTCACAGGCCCTGTGGAAGCGTCGCCCATTGGGAGGCAGGAAGTACGAGAAGTCCGCGCGCAGGAAGATGTGCTGCTGCCGTTTGAGAATGAGGGCACTGAGCTCCAAGATGGCATCAGTATATTCTCTGGGCTTCCTGCAGGGCCAGGCCAGGGAGAGGAAGCAGCTTCTAAACACACATGAAAGCCTGGGAGCACCTTCTAGCCAGAATCCCAGGACCACGTTCCATGCAGAAAATGGTGCCCTGCAAGCACACTTCACTCTCTGCCTCCCACTGTCTGTGAGCTGCCTCCTGCCCCAGGTCCCCAGGGCACAGCTTGGCCATCATGGGCATCTTACACAACATCTGCTCCTGCCTATTTCTCCTTGGTTTCTCTCAAATCTGCCCCTTTTTCTCCACCAAGCTCAGGCCTCTTCCTCTCCATGGTCTCCTTGCTTCCTGTGTCTACGTAACAGTCAATCTTCCACAGAGTCAAACGTCCAAGCTCAGCACTGACCATGACCCTCATCTTCTCAAACACCTCCCACGACTCTCTGGGAGACTTGGATGAAGTTCATACCCCTTTGCATGGCTTTTCAATGTCATTAAGTTGTATGAGTCTAACCTAAAACAGTTCAGCTACTGCTGACCCCTCCAATCTCATTTCCAAGGTGTCCCTTTGATGGCTATTGCACGTGCTCTGCTCATCCTAGCCTCCTTGCCATTACCCAAACAGTTCTACCTACCTGGAGAACTGATCTTTTTCTCTCCCCTTCCCTGTACTTCCATGCTCAATTCTGACTCATTTTCTCCAAGAAGACACTTCAGATGCCCTGATCAGTCCTCTCTCCCTAACCTACTCCTGTGGGTCCATGGCCAAGATCCCAGGTCCTGGGGAAGAACTCACTCCTGACAATTGCTGTCAAAGCTGAAGATGCATTTCTGCAGACTGTCCAAGGTCATGAGGCTGATGTGCTCAAACATTTCCAGACGGGCACTGCCCTCCAAGGCCAGGCATTGCCATTTGGCCTGGCCAGAGAAGGGGACAGAGCAGGAACTGAGCCCTGGCTCCCTTGAGTCCCTTCCCATCCCCAACCTCCAGGATGGACTCCCCCAGAACCAACTCCTGGTCCTCTTCCCCAGGTACCCATCCCCAAGGAGGACCAAGCTTGTGAGGGACAGAAGCTGTTACTATTAGGACATGAAGGCCCAAGGCTGGGGGTCAGGTGACCTGGGTTCAAGTTCCAGCTCTGCTCCTGTGCCCTATGTACCCTTGGTCAACCCACTGCCCTCTTTAGGTCCCCCCTGTCAAATCTTCAGTAATAGTTAAGATGATCTGCTTTGGGTCAGGCACAGTGGCTCACACGTGTAATCCCAACACTTTGGAAGGTGAGATGGGCAGATCATGAGTTCAGGAAATTGAGACCATCTGGGCCAAGATGGTGAAATCCCGTCTCTAACAAACAATATAAAAAATAGCTGGATGTGATGGCAGGCGCCTGTAATCCCAGCTACTCAGGAGGCTGAGGCAGGAAAATTGCTTGAACCCAGGAAGTGGAGGTTGCAGTGAACTGAGATCACACCACTGCACTCCAGCCTGGTGACAGAGTGAGATTCTGTCTCAAAAAAAACCAAGATGATCTGCTTTGGTGCCAGATAACCAGGTTAGAACCCCTTCTCCACCACTTTTAGCTCACTTCCTAACTGTATAAACTTAGGCAAGCTCCCTAATCTCTCTGACACACAATTTCTTCATCCATAATGTGGCAGTTATGATCATCTCTACCTCATAGGATTGTGAATATTAAATTTGACAACATAGATCATGGAATTGGCATATAGTTTCTGGTATACACTAAGTGCTCAATAAATGTTAGCTATCATTATCATCCTCATCATTAGCACAGAGGCAAGTGATTGCAGAAATGTCCCCAACTTTTTGCCCCTCACCCTTGGCGATGAGACTTGGCGCCTCCTTCCATTTGCAGGCAGAGCCTGAGTCTCCATCTCCTGAATTTGAGCTCGTCTTGAAACTGGCTTTCACCAGGAGAATGTGGTAAAAATGCTAGTGTGCTAGTTCTGAACTAAGCATCAGGAGGTACTAAAATGTTTCCGCTCACTCTCTTGAAACTCAGGCTCCACGGTGGTAGTGAACCCAGGCTAGCCTCCTGGAAAATAAGGCACAAATGGAAGTGTCTGGTTGGCCCATCAAGGCCAGTGAGTTTTAATATGGTTTGCCATGCAGAAAAAGCTATATGCAATTTTTTTTTTTTTTTTTGGAAATGTAGTCTCACTCTGTCGCCCAGGCAGGAGTGCAGTGGCACAATCTCAGTTCACTGCAACTTTGCCTCCTGTACTCAAGCAATTCTCCTGCCTCAGCCTCCCAAGAAGCTGGGATTACAGGCATGTGCCACCATACCAGCTAATGTTTTTTTGTATTGTTAGTAGAGATGGGGTTTCACCACGTTGGCCAGGCTGGCCTCAATCTCCTGGCCTCAAGTGATCCACCCACCTTGGCCTCAAAAGTGCTGGGATTACAGGAGTGAGCCACCGCGCCCTGCCATTATCCAAATTTCATCATAACTGTCTTTAGTTTGCAAGGTTTCTGTGAGGGAGACTAGTAATTAATGCCTTCTGAACACCTACTATGTGCCAAGAACATGACTTCAGTACATGATCTTGACCACCCTTTAAGTAAAAATTATTATCCACATTTTACAGATGAAGAAACCAAGGCCTAGGGAGGAAAAGCTATGGCACCAAAGCCACCCAGCAGAGCCAGCATTTCAGACCAGATCTGTCTGAGGTCACTTCTCCTTTCCCAAGGGCCCAGCTGGGATCTGAGTTTGTGGCACTCACGTGCATGATGTTCGTGCTCTTACTGAGAATCTTCACATAGTGATTCAGGATTTTGAAGTGGAAGGCAGGTGTGAGCAGGTGACGGTGCCGTCTCCACTTGTCACCGGCACTAATCATGAGCCCATCCCCTAGTAGAGGCAGCCAAGGGCCATGGGCAATGACAGCACCTTCTCCTGGCCCCAGAAGGTTGTCCCCATCCCCATTCATCTAGTTACTCACCCAGCCAGGGCTTCAGGAA
Source organism: Symphalangus syndactylus (assembly GCF_028878055.3). Taxonomy (NCBI): domain Eukaryota; kingdom Metazoa; phylum Chordata; class Mammalia; order Primates; family Hylobatidae; genus Symphalangus; species Symphalangus syndactylus. The sequence continues at coordinate 41,829,130 of NC_072435.2, read as the reverse complement.
GCCATAGAAACTCATATCCTTGGGTGCAACAGCAGCTGACATGAATAAAGACCATCAGGGGTTATGGAGAGGGGCAGGGGAGGGACTTTGAGTGTAGGGGGAGGCTCCCAGCCAGGGATTTGCACTTCCACCCTCCAGACTCAGCATAGCAGGAAGAGGGTCGAGGGCAAAGGAAGGAGGGAGGACAGGGGAGGAGACTGGGGACCAGACCAGGCGCAGCGGTGCAGTAGAACAATGACACAGCCCCACACGGCGCAGCGCACCCCAGCACGCCTTCACACAGCTCCTACATGGTCCAACATGTTCTGCAACGCCCGAGCATAGCTCAACACTCTACAAAATGCCTTTACAAGGACCTAGGACACCCTGGCCGGGCACGGTGGATGACGCCTGTAGTTCTAGCACTTTGGGAGGCTGAGGCAGGCAGGTTGCCTGAGCTCAGGGGTTCAAAACCAGCCTGGGCAACACAGTAAAACCCCGTCTCTACTAAAAAATACAAAAACATTATGGGTGTGGCAGCGGGCGCCTGTAGTCCCAGCTACTTGGGAGGCTGAGGCAGGAGAATTGCTTGAACCGGGGAGGCGGAGGTTGCAGTGAGCCAAGATCGTTCTACTGCACCCCAGCCAGGATGACAGAGACGCTGTCTCCAAAAAAAAAAAAGGGACCTAGGACACCCTGTCTGCCCAGTACTCTCTGACATCTTCTGACATGGACCTGAGATATGTGGCACAGCCTGAGATGCATTAACATGTTCTGACATGGACACAATATACATGACAGGTCCTGATGTGGCATGCTCAGACATGGACCTGAGAGAGTCTAAAATGACTTCCGCATGCCCTATAGATGGGCCCCAGATAGGATTTAAATCTGGTCCTATTAGCATCCCACATGTAACCTAGGCTTGATTTAGGCTTCCTCGGTATCCTGCCACACTCCACAATAAGCAGTAATGAGTGAGACCCTGTCTCAAAAAAATTACAAAAAGAACTAAGAGGGAGGCCTTGATATGCTGTGTGACCTTGAGAAGTCATTGGGCCTCTCTGTGTCTCAGTTTTCTTACTCAGGAAATGCCTATCTCACAGGGATGCTGGTGAATGGATGTCTGGTGAATGGTGGTATCTGCCTGTCCAGCATCCATCCTCCTCATGCCTTCCCCACTCTCAATCCAAGTAGTTAAGAGGGTTCTCATCTCCTTCTCCAGAGCTGAACATATGACCTGAAACCTATGCAATCAAGCTGCAGTGACTGGATAAGAAATTGGTCCTGTGACCCAGGCCAGGCAAATTTAGGGGAATCCTGGAAATTTTCCTGGAACTACAGGGAATTTTCCATGGGGGTTGAGCTTCTGGGACTTATCTTTAGCAGCATGAGAGTGAAACCATCACAGAGGGATACGAAGCTAAGAGATGAAGACTGGCATTATGATGGCCTGGATCCAGCCATGCCTGAAGACCACCCTTCCTGGACTTCACTTTTACTTCCTGACTTTTACTTTACAGTCAATACATTCTGTTTCTTTGCTTAGACCACACAGGGTTGAGTTTTCTTCACTCACAACTAAAAGAGGCCTCAGCAGCCAGAGAGCACCAGGGACCTGCCCAGAGTCACCCAGCAGGTTAGTGGCAAAGCCAAGGTCTCTGTTGGATATGCCCATTTTTCTGCTCAGCATGGCCTGTCTAAGGGTTGGGAGGGCAGGGAGAAGAGGCAGGGAAGAGGCTGCAGCATAGCCTCCTGAGAAAGATACCTGAAGCCTGGAGCACAGGGGCAGCGAACGTAGGGTGGACGAGATGCAGGACAGGGTAGAAAGGCCCAAGCCACCAGAATTGGACATCACGGAAGTAGTGGCCCAGATCCTCCATCAGCTGCAAGTCCTCCTCATTGCCCTGCATCTGGGGATAGACAAGGCTGACACGAGGTTGGCAGGGGGCCTCAGATGCTACCACTGCCCATTGTACCCCCCTACCCACCACACACCCCCAAACTTCTCAGCCCTTTCACCTGAAATATTGGTCTCTGCCTGTCTCTTTCTGTGTCTGTGTCTATGTGCTTCTCTGTTCCCTCACTCTCTTCCTCTCTCTGTGTCTTTCTCTAGATAGATATGTAGATGATCGATGAATGGGTGGATAGATGATGATAGATAGATAGATAGATAGATAGATAGATAGATAGATAGATAGATGATAGATAGATAGATGATAGATAGATAGATAGATAGATAGATACATAGATACATAGATAGATACATAGATAATAAAATAGGTGGTTGGATGGACCCACAGATAGGATGGGTGGATGCATGGATGGATCAGTAGGTAGGTGGAGAGGGAGGGAGGGAGATGATAGATAGATAGATAGATAGATAGATAGATAGATAGATAGATAGATAAATAAAATAGGTGGTTGGATGGACCCACAGATAGGATGGGTGGATGCATGGATGGATCGGTAGGTTGGCGGAGAGGGAGGGAGGGAGATAGATGATAGATAGATAGATAGATAGACAGATAGATAGATAGATAGATTAAATGGACAGATGGACACACAGATAGGATGGATGGATGGATGGATGGATGGATGGATGGATGGATGGATAAATGGGTAGGTAGGTTGGTCAGTCGGTAGATATACAAGAAGATAGATAGAAGATAGATAGATAAGCCAGGTGCGGTGGTTCATGCCTGTATTCCCAGCACTTTGGGAGGCCTAGGTGGGTGGATCACGAGGTCATGAGTTCAAGACCAGCCTGACCAATATAGTGAAACCCTGTCTCTACTAAAAATACAAAAATTAGCCAGGCCTGGTGGCACGTGCCTGTAGTCCCAGCTACTCAGGAGGCTGAGGCAGGAGAATCGCTTGAACCTGGGGTGTGGGGGTTGCAGTGAGCCAAGATCACACCACTGCACTCCAGCTTGGGAGACAGAGCGAGACTCCATCTTGAAAAAAAAGTAGATAGATAGATGATAGATGATAGATGATAGATAGATTAGATAGATGATAGATAGATAGATAGATAGATAGATAGATAGATAGATAGATAGATAGATGATAGATGATGATAGATAGATGATAGATAGATAGATAGATAGATAGATAGATAGATAGATAGATAGTAGGATACATGGATGGATGCACAGATAGGAGGGATGGATGGATGGATAGGTAGGTAGGTAGGTAGTAGGTAAGTATATAAGTAGGTAGGTAGGTAGATAACAGGATAGATGGATGGATTGATGTATGGATGCACAGATAAGATGGATGGACAGATGATAGATTAGATAGATAGATGATAGATAGATGATAGATAGATAAATATAGATGATAGATAGATAGATAGATAGATAGATAGATAGATAGATAGATAGAATAGATAGAAGGATGAATGGATGCACAGACAGGATGGATGGATGGATAGGTAAGTAGGTAGGTAGGTAGGTAGGTAGACAATACAATAGACAGATAGATGAGAGAAAGAGAAAGGTAGGTGACAGATCGATAGATGATAAATAGGATAGATGGATAGAGAGATAAGAGAGACAGGTATAGATGAGAGAGATGTATGAGTGATGGCTACCTAGATGAAAGATATGATCAATGATAGATTTAGATATGTGTGTCTATGTGTTTCTTTTACTTTCTGTTTTTGTGTCGCTTTCTCTGTGTCTTTCTCTCCCTCTCCCCTCTCTCCCTCACTCTGTCTCTCACTGTCTCTGTCTGTCTCTGTGTGTGCATCTTTTTCTCTATCACTGTTTCTCCCAAGTCCAACTCTCCATCCCTCTCCCTGTCTCTCCCCACCAACTCTTGACCATTCACCCCACTTGCTGTTTATCCCAAATTCATAATGAATCTCAGTCCATTGAACTTTCTTTCCTGCCCCTCAGTCCCAGCACAGCCTCCTGCCCTAGCTCTAGACAGGTACCCCCAGCTTTGCAGCAAGCTAGCAGAGGGAAGATGTAGACACAGCCCCTTCTCCCAAGCCTGGCTGCACCACCCCAGACCAGGCTCCATGTCCCACCCCAAGGATAACCCTGAATTTGAGTTCATGGGAGAATGCTCTGTCTCATATTCCCATCACTCCCACAACTGTGCCCAGGCTGGAGCCAGCTGGGAAAGACTGGAGGAGATGCCGAGAAGAAATCCAGAAGGAAGTGGAAGAAAATGGGTAGAAGCCAGTCAGAGAACAAGAGCAGAGGTAGCAGGACAGTGGGAGAGGCAGGACTGGAGAATCAAAAGGCCCTGTCTTCGTGTGGGCTCTCTAGAAGCAAAACCTGAATTGCAGATACTTCTGCAAGGGGTGCTATAGAAAGGAGCTTGATAAAAAAGGGAGAGAAACCAGGTGGGGCAAGGGAAGGAGCCAGTCAGCTGATATTGCCCCTCTCCTGTTCACACACCCTCCATGGCTCCCCATTGTCCTCAGAATCAATCTCCTCCCCTCCCTCTTGCCTCTGCCTCTCATCCTGATTGTTCTGGTGGCACCAAGCTCTTTCTTGCTGCTCAAAAGCCAGGTGCTTGCTCTCTCACCTCCAAGTCTTCGAGTGGGCCCAACCTCCACACGAAATTCTCTTTCTCTTTCTCTTCTTTGCTTAAAAAAATTCCTACTCATCGTTCCAGACCCACTTCCACATACCCCTCCTCCAGGAAGCCTGCCTGCCTGCCCCAATGGCAGAAACCCTGATTCCCCTCAGGGGTCCCACAGTCCATCTCTCCTTCAAGCCAGCCCTGACCACATAGGATGTGGAGTGTCTCAGTCTAGTTCTGTGGCCCCAGGATTGGGGTGCCTCCAAGGTAGAACCTCAACTGAGTCTCTCCAAGGATCCCTAGGATGGAGATTGGCAAATAAATGAAAGAAATAAAAGATGACAAAGGACGTCCAGAGCCACGAGGACCTTGGGCCCTACAGGATCAACACATAAGCTGGGCAAGAAGGGGCTCGCGGGCTTTGGACACTGCCATGGCACCCACTTCCAGGTGTTCCGAGTGAGCACCTGTGGTGCTGATGACAGATCAAATGATGTTGGGTGGCACAAACTAATAAAGAGGAAAATGACACCTAGCCACTTTTTTTTTTTTTTTGAGATAGAATTTCACTCTTGTTGCCTAGGCTGGAGTGCAATGGGGCCATCTCGGCTCACTGCAACCTCCACCTCCCAAGAAGTGGCTCAGTCTGTCAGAAAAGTCTGTCCAGGTCTCATCTTTTTTTTTTTAATCTGAGACAGAGTTTTCTTCTTGTCACTCAGGCTGCAGTGCAATGGATAGATCTCAGCTCACTGCAACTTCTGGCCTCCCAGGTTCAAGAGATACTGCTGCCTCAGCCTCCAAAGTAGCTGAGATTATAGATGCCCATCAGCACACCCGACTAATCTTTGTACTTTTAGTAGAGATGGGGTTTCACCATATTGGCCAGGCTGGTTTCGAACTCCTGACCTCAGGTGATCCACCTGCCTTGGCCTCCCAAAGTGCTGGGATTACAGGCATGAGCCACTGCACCGGCCATCTCATCTTTTTACTTAAATGCAAATAACAAACTTTAAAACCTGAGATCTCATTCTATAAGATCTGTGTCATGTTTTCACGTAGCTTGATGTTTTAATTATTCTTCCATCAGTCTTCACAAGCATAATTATTAATGTTTTCATACAATTCCTTCAAAAAATAGTTATTCAAGATAGACTGTGTGCATTCTACATTCAGGTGATAGAGCAGGGGATAGGACAGGTAAAGTCACTTTTGCTGTCAGGGAACTTGCAGTGGTCCATATGGCTTTACCACAATTAATTCACTAGTTTTGAAAACATGTTTACTATTTATCACTAGCATAACAAATGCAATGAAAGTCTCATGTAATTATGTTACATATACCTGATTATCAACTGAATATAGTGTCTTCAAAATAAGTCATTTGTATAGTTTGAAGTTTTTGATATATACTGCAAAATTACTTTGAAGAAGAATTTAATAAATACCCACGTGCCTATCTGCTCTGTATGAAGGTGGACAGCATTACACACTGAAGGCCTTGTATGTTTTTAAAAAGCCTTTATCAATGTAATAGTCAAGAAGTAACATCTTGGCCAGGCGTGGTGGCTCACACCTCTAATCCCAGCACTTTGGGAGGCTGAGGCAGGCGGATCACCTGAGGTCAGGAGTTTGAGACCAGCCTGGCTAACATGGTGAAACCCCGTCTCTACTAAAAATAAAAAATAAAAAATAATTACCTGGGTGTGGTGGTGCGTGCCTGTAATCCCAGCTACTCCAGAGGCTGAGGCAGGAGAATTGCTTAAACCCAGGAGGCGGAGGTTGCAGTGAGCCGAGATCATGCCACTGCACTCCAGCCTTGGTGACAGAGCAAGACTCTGGCTCCGAAAAATATATATATATACATACAAAAATTAGCCAGGCATGGTGGTACATGCCTGTAGTCCCAGCTACTAGGGAGGCTGAGGCAGGAGGATCATTTGAACCCAGGAGGTGGAGGTTGCAGTGAGCCGAGATCATGCCACTGCACTCCAGCCTGGACGGCACAATGAAACCCTGTCTCAAAAAAATAAAAAAATAAATAAAAAGTAACATCTGAAATTGTCTTTATTGATTATGAGATTGCATTGATTTTCTTAAATTTGTCAATAATCT